>NC_064925.1:20437183-21687183 GCF_023897955.1 Schistocerca gregaria
AGAATGCCTCCAGATGTGCATCGGAAACTACTACTGGTCTTCCAGGGAACGATCAAAGCGTAGACTGTTTGAGACATTACTCCCATGGAGGAAAGTGCGAATGGTGACTGTTGTATTCAATCCCGATGCAATTTCTGTGTTTCATCAACACTCTGATAGTCCACAGATTACAGAATGCCACCAGATGTGCATCGGAAACTACTACTGGTCTTCCAGGGAACGATCAAAGCGTAGACTGTTTAAGATATTACTCCAGTGGAGGAAAGTGCGAATGGTGACTGTTGTATTCAATCCCGATGCAATTTCTGTGTTTCATCAACACTTTGAAGGTCTACAGATTACAGAATGCCTCCAGATGTGCATTGGAATCTTCTACTGGTCTTCCAGGGAACGATCAAGCCGTAGACTGTTTGAGATATTACTCCCATGGAGGAAAGTGCGCATGGTTACTGTTGTATTCAATCCCGACGCAATTTCTGTGTTTCATCAACACTCTGATAGTCCACAGATTACAGAATGCCTCCAGATGTGCATCGGAAACTAATACTGGTCTTCGAGGGAACGATCAAAGCATAGACTGTTTAAGACATTACTCCCGTGGAGGAAAGTGGGCATGGTGACTTTTGTATTCAATCCCGAGGCAATTTCTGTGTTTCGTCAACACTCATTTAGTCCACAGATTACAGAATGCCTCCAGATGTGCATCGGAAACTACTACTGGTCTTCCAGGAAACGATCAAAGCGTAAACTGTTTGAGACATTACTCCCATGGAGGAAAGTGCGCATGGTGACTGTTGTATTCCATCCCGATGCAGTTTCTGTGTTACATCAACACTCTGATAGTCCACAGATTACACAATGCCTCCAGATGTGCATCGGAAACTTCTACTGGTCTTCCAGGGAACGATCAAATCGTAAACTCTATGAGACATTACTCCCATGGAGGAAAGTGCGCATGGTGACTGTTGTATTCATTCCCGATTCAATTTCCGTGTTTTATCAACACTCTGATAGTCCACAGATAACAGAATGACTAAAGATGTGCATCGGAGACTACTAATGGTCTTCCAGGGAACGATCAAATCGTAGACTGTTTGAGACATTACTCCCATGGAGGGAAGTGCGCATGGTGACTGTTGTATTCAATCCCGATGCAATTTCTGTGTTTCATCAACACTCTGATAGTCCACAGTTTACAGAATGCCTCCAGATGTGCATCGGAACCTACTACTGGTCTAACAGGGAACGATCAAAGGGTAGAACGTTTCAGACAATATTCCCATGTGGGAAAGTGTGCATGGTGACTGTTGTTTTCAATCCCGATGCAATTTCTGTGTTTCATCAACACTCAGATAGTCCACAGATTACAGAATGCCTCCAGATGTGCATCTGAAACTACTACTGGTCTTCCTGGGAACGATCAAAGAGTAGACTGTTGTGACATTACTCCCACGGAGGAAAGTGTGCATGGTGACTGTTGTATTCAATCCCGATGCAATTTCTGAGTTTCATCAACACTCTGATAGTCCATAGATTACAGATTGCCTCTAGATGTGCATCGGAAACTGCTACTGGTCTTCCTGGGAACGATCAAACAATAGACTGTTTGAGACATTACTCCCATGGAGGGAGGTGCGCATGGTGACTTGTATTCACTCACGATGCAATTTCTGTGTTTCATCAACACTTTGAAGGTCCACAGATTACAGAATGCCTCCAGATGTGCATCGGAAACTACTACTGGTCTTCCAGGGAACGATAAAAGAGTAGACTGTTTGAGACATTACTCCCATGGAGGAAAGTGCGCATGGTGACTGTTGTATTCAATCCCGATGCAATTTCTGTGTTTCATCAACACTCTGATAGTAAACAGATTACAGAATGCCTCCAGATATGCATCGGAAACTACTACTGGCCTTCAAGGGAACGATCAAAGCGTAGACTGTTTGAGACATTACTCCCATGGAGGAAAGTGGTCATGGTGACTGGTGTATTCAATCACGATGCAATTTTTGTGTTTCATCAACACTTTGAAGGTCCACAGATTACAGAATGCTTTAAGATGTGAATCGGAAACTTCTACTGGTCTTCGAGGAAACGATCAAAGCATAGACTGTTTGAGACATTACTCCCGTGGAAGAAAGTGCGCATGGTTACTGTTGTATTCAATCCCGATGCAATTTCTGTGTTTCATCAACACTCTGATAGTCCACAGATTACAGAATGCCTCCAGATGTGCATCGGAAACTAATACTGGTCTTCGAGGGACGATCAAAGCATAGACTGTTTAAGACATTACTCCCGTGGAGGAAAGTGCGCATGTTGACTTTTGTATTCAATCCCGAGGGAATTTCTGTGTTTCGTCATTACTCATTTAGTCCACAGATTACAGAATGCCTCCAGATGTGCATCGGAAACTACTACTGGTCTTCCAGGAAACGATAAAAGAGTAGACTGTTTGAGACATTACTCCCATGGAGGAAAGTGCGCATGGTGACTGTTGTATTCAATCCCGATGCAATTTCTGTGTTTCATCAACACTCAGTTAGTCCACAGATTACAGAATGACTCCAGATGTGCATCGGAAACTACTACTGGTCTTCCTGGGAACGATCAAAGCATTGACTGTTTGAGGTATTACTCCCATGGAGGGAAGTGCGCTTGGTGACTGTTGTATTAAACCGCGATGCAATTTCTGTGTTTCATCAACACTTTGAAGCTCCACAGATTACAGAATGCCTCCAGATGTGCATTGGAATCTTCTACTGGTCTTCCAGGGAACGATCAAGCCGTAGACTGTTTGAGATATTACTCCCATGGAGGAAAGTGCGCATGGTTACTGTTGTATTCAATCCCGACGCAATTTCTGTGTTTCTACTACTGTTCTTCAGGGGTCGATCAAATCGATGACAGTTTGAGATATTACTCGCATGTAGGAAAGTGCGCATATTGACTGTTGTATTCAATCACGATGCAATTTCTGTGTTTCATCAACACTTTGAACGTCCACAGATTACAGAATGCCTCCAGATGTGCATCGGAAACTACTACTGGTCTTCCAGGGAACGATCAAAGCGTAGACTGTTTGAGACATTACTCCCATGGAGGAAAGTGCGAATGGTGACTGTTGTATTCAATCCCGATGCAATTTCTGTGTTTCATCAACACTCTGATAGTCCACAGATTACAGAATGCCTCCAGATGTGCATTGGAATCTTCTACTGGTCTTCCAGGGAACGATCAAGCCGTAGACTGTTTGAGATATTACTCCCATGGAGGAAAGTGCGCATGGTTACTGTTGTATTCAATCCCGACGCAATTTCTGTGTTTCATCAACACTCTGATAGTCCACAGATTACAGAATGCCTCCAGATGTGCATCGGAAACTAATACTGGTCTTCGAGGGAACGATCAAAGCATAGACTGTTTAAGACATTACTCCCGTGGAGGAAAGTGGGCATGGTGACTTTTGTATTCAATCCCGAGGCAATTTCTGTGTTTCGTCAACACTCATTTAGTCCACAGATTACAGAATGCCTCCAGATGTGCATCGGAAACTACTACTGGTCTTCCAGGAAACGATCAAAGCGTAAACTGTTTGAGACATTACTCCCATGGAGGAAAGTGCGCATGGTGACTGTTGTATTCCATCCCGATGCAGTTTCTGTGTTACATCAACACTCTGATAGTCCACAGATTACACAATGCCTCCAGATGTGCATCGGAAACTTCTACTGGTCTTCCAGGGAACGATCAAATCGTAAACTCTATGAGACATTACTCCCATGGAGGAAAGTGCGCATGGTGACTGTTGTATTCATTCCCGATTCAATTTCCGTGTTTTATCAACACTCTGATAGTCCACAGATAACAGAATGACTAAAGATGTGCATCGGAGACTACTAATGGTCTTCCAGGGAACGATCAAATCGTAGACTGTTTGAGACATTACTCCCATGGAGGGAAGTGCGCATGGTGACTGTTGTATTCAATCCCGATGCAATTTCTGTGTTTCATCAACACTCTGATAGTCCACAGTTTACAGAATGCCTCCAGATGTGCATCGGAACCTACTACTGGTCTAACAGGGAACGATCAAAGGGTAGAACGTTTCAGACAATATTCCCATGTGGGAAAGTGTGCATGGTGACTGTTGTTTTCAATCCCGATGCAATTTCTGTGTTTCATCAACACTCAGATAGTCCACAGATTACAGAATGCCTCCAGATGTGCATCTGAAACTACTACTGGTCTTCCTGGGAACGATCAAAGAGTAGACTGTTGTGACATTACTCCCACGGAGGAAAGTGTGCATGGTGACTGTTGTATTCAATCCCGATGCAATTTCTGAGTTTCATCAACACTCTGATAGTCCATAGATTACAGATTGCCTCTAGATGTGCATCGGAAACTGCTACTGGTCTTCCTGGGAACGATCAAACAATAGACTGTTTGAGACATTACTCCCATGGAGGGAGGTGCGCATGGTGACTTGTATTCACTCACGATGCAATTTCTGTGTTTCATCAACACTTTGAAGGTCCACAGATTACAGAATGCCTCCAGATGTGCATCGGAAACTACTACTGGTCTTCCAGGGAACGATAAAAGAGTAGACTGTTTGAGACATTACTCCCATGGAGGAAAGTGCGCATGGTGACTGTTGTATTCAATCCCGATGCAATTTCTGTGTTTCATCAACACTCTGATAGTAAACAGATTACAGAATGCCTCCAGATATGCATCGGAAACTACTACTGGCCTTCAAGGGAACGATCAAAGCGTAGACTGTTTGAGACATTACTCCCATGGAGGAAAGTGGTCATGGTGACTGGTGTATTCAATCACGATGCAATTTTTGTGTTTCATCAACACTTTGAAGGTCCACAGATTACAGAATGCTTTAAGATGTGAATCGGAAACTTCTACTGGTCTTCGAGGAAACGATCAAAGCATAGACTGATTGAGACATTACTCCCGTGGAAGAAAGTGCGCATGGTTACTGTTGTATTCAATCCCGATGCAATTTCTGTGTTTCATCAACACTCTGATAGTCCACAGATTACAGAATGCCTCCAGATGTGCATCGGAAACTAATACTGGTCTTCGAGGGACGATCAAAGCATAGACTGTTTAAGACATTACTCCCGTGGAGGAAAGTGCGCATGTTGACTTTTGTATTCAATCCCGAGGCAATTTCTGTGTTTCGTCATTACTCATTTAGTCCACAGATTACAGAATGCCTCCAGATGTGCATCGGAAACTACTACTGGTCTTCCAGGAAACGATAAAAGAGTAGACTGTTTGAGACATTACTCCCATGGAGGAAAGTGCGCATGGTGACTGTTGTATTCAATCCCGATGCAATTTCTGTGTTTCATCAACACTCAGTTAGTCCACAGATTACAGAATGACTCCAGATGTGCATCGGAAACTACTACTGGTCTTCCTGGGAACGATCAAAGCATTGACTGTTTGAGGTATTACTCCCATGGAGGGAAGTGCGCTTGGTGACTGTTGTATTAAACCGCGATGCAATTTCTGTGTTTCATCAACACTTTGAAGCTCCACAGATTACAGAATGCCTCCAGATGTGCATTGGAATCTTCTACTGGTCTTCCAGGGAACGATCAAGCCGTAGACTGTTTGAGATATTACTCCCATGGAGGAAAGTGCGCATGGTTACTGTTGTATTCAATCCCGACGCAATTTCTGTGTTTCTACTACTGTTCTTCAGGGGTCGATCAAATCGATGACAGTTTGAGATATTACTCGCATGTAGGAAAGTGCGCATATTGACTGTTGTATTCAATCACGATGCAATTTCTGTGTTTCATCAACACTTTGAACGTCCACAGATTACAGAATGCCTCCAGATGTGCATCGGAAACTACTACTGGTCTTCCAGGGAACGATCAAAGCGTAGACTGTTTGAGACATTACTCCCATGGAGGAAAGTGCGAATGGTGACTGTTGTATTCAATCCCGATGCAATTTCTGTGTTTCATCAACACTCTGATAGTCCACAGATTACAGAATGCCACCAGATGTGCATCGGAAACTACTACTGGTCTTCCAGGGAACGATCAAAGCGTAGACTGTTTAAGATATTACTCCAGTGGAGGAAAGTGCGAATGGTGACTGTTGTATTCAATCCCGATGCAATTTCTGTGTTTCATCAACACTTTGAAGGTCTACAGATTACAGAATGCCTCAAGATGTGCATCGGAAACTACTACTGGTCTTCCAGGGAACGATCAAAGCGTAGACTGTTTGAGATATTTCTCCCATGGAGAAAAGTGCGCATGGTTACTGTTGTATTCAATCCCGATGCAATTTCTGTGTTTCAACAACACTCTGATAGTCCACAGATTACAGAATGATACCAGATGTGCATCGGAAACTACTACTGGTCTCCCAATGAACGATCAAAGCGTAGACTGTTTGAGACATTACTCCCATTGACGAAAGTCCGCATAGTGACTGTTGTATTCAATCCCGATGCAATTTCTGTGTTTCAACAACACTCTGATAGTAAACAGATTACAGAATGCCTCCAGATATGCATCGGAAACTACTACTGGCCTCCCAGGGAACGATCAAAGCGTATACTGTTTAAGATATTACTCCAGTGGAGGAAAGTGCACATGGTAACTGTTGTATTCAATCCCGATGCAATTTCTGTGTTTCATCAACACTCTGATATTGCACAGATTACAGAATGACACCAGATGTGCATCGGAAATAACTACTGGTCTTCCAGGGAACGATCAAATCTTAGACTGTTTGAGACATTACTCCCGTTAAAGGAAAGTGCGCATGGTGACTGTTGTATTCAATCCCGATGCAATTTCTGTGTTTCATAAACACCCGGATAGAAAACAAATTACAGAATTCCTTTAGATGTGCATCGGAAACTACTACTGTTCTTCAGGGGTCGATCAAATCGATGACAGTTTGAGATATTACTCGCATGTAGGAAAGTGCGCATATTGACTGTTGTATTCAATCACGATGCAATTTCTGTGTTTCATCAACACTTTGAACGTCCACAGATTACAGAATGCCTCCAGATGTGCATCGGAAACTACTACTGGTCTTCCAGGGAACGATCAAAGCGTAGACTGTTTGAGACATTACTCCCATGGAGGAAAGTGCGAATGGTGACTGTTGTATTCAATCCCGATGCAATTTCTGTGTTTCATCAACACTCTGATAGTCCACAGATTACAGAATGCCACCAGATGTGCATCGGAAACTACTACTGGTCTTCCAGGGAACGATCAAAGCGTAGACTGTTTAAGATATTACTCCAGTGGAGGAAAGTGCGAATGGTGACTGTTGTATTCAATCCCGATGCAATTTCTGTGTTTCATCAACACTTTGAAGGTCTACAGATTACAGAATGCCTCCAGATGTGCATTGGAATCTTCTACTGGTCTTCCAGGGAACGATCAAGCCGTAGACTGTTTGAGATATTACTCCCATGGAGGAAAGTGCGCATGGTTACTGTTGTATTCAATCCCGACGCAATTTCTGTGTTTCATCAACACTCTGATAGTCCACAGATTACAGAATGCCTCCAGATGTGCATCGGAAACTAATACTGGTCTTCGAGGGAACGATCAAAGCATAGACTGTTTAAGACATTACTCCCGTGGAGGAAAGTGGGCATGGTGACTTTTGTATTCAATCCCGAGGCAATTTCTGTGTTTCGTCAACACTCATTTAGTCCACAGATTACAGAATGCCTCCAGATGTGCATCGGAAACTACTACTGGTCTTCCAGGAAACGATCAAAGCGTAAACTGTTTGAGACATTACTCCCATGGAGGAAAGTGCGCATGGTGACTGTTGTATTCCATCCCGATGCAGTTTCTGTGTTACATCAACACTCTGATAGTCCACAGATTACACAATGCCTCCAGATGTGCATCGGAAACTTCTACTGGTCTTCCAGGGAACGATCAAATCGTAAACTCTATGAGACATTACTCCCATGGAGGAAAGTGCGCATGGTGACTGTTGTATTCATTCCCGATTCAATTTCCGTGTTTTATCAACACTCTGATAGTCCACAGATAACAGAATGACTAAAGATGTGCATCGGAGACTACTAATGGTCTTCCAGGGAACGATCAAATCGTAGACTGTTTGAGACATTACTCCCATGGAGGGAAGTGCGCATGGTGACTGTTGTATTCAATCCCGATGCAATTTCTGTGTTTCATCAACACTCTGATAGTCCACAGTTTACAGAATGCCTCCAGATGTGCATCGGAACCTACTACTGGTCTAACAGGGAACGATCAAAGGGTAGAACGTTTCAGACAATATTCCCATGTGGGAAAGTGTGCATGGTGACTGTTGTTTTCAATCCCGATGCAATTTCTGTGTTTCATCAACACTCAGATAGTCCACAGATTACAGAATGCCTCCAGATGTGCATCTGAAACTACTACTGGTCTTCCTGGGAACGATCAAAGAGTAGACTGTTGTGACATTACTCCCACGGAGGAAAGTGTGCATGGTGACTGTTGTATTCAATCCCGATGCAATTTCTGAGTTTCATCAACACTCTGATAGTCCATAGATTACAGATTGCCTCTAGATGTGCATCGGAAACTGCTACTGGTCTTCCTGGGAACGATCAAACAATAGACTGTTTGAGACATTACTCCCATGGAGGGAGGTGCGCATGGTGACTTGTATTCACTCACGATGCAATTTCTGTGTTTCATCAACACTTTGAAGGTCCACAGATTACAGAATGCCTCCAGATGTGCATCGGAAACTACTACTGGTCTTCCAGGGAACGATAAAAGAGTAGACTGTTTGAGACATTACTCCCATGGAGGAAAGTGCGCATGGTGACTGTTGTATTCAATCCCGATGCAATTTCTGTGTTTCATCAACACTCTGATAGTCCACAGATTACAGAAAGCCACCAGATGTGCATCGGAAACTACTACTGGTCTTCCAGGGAACGATCAAAGCGTAGACTGTTTAAGATATTACTCCAGTGGAGGAGAGTGCACATGGTAACTGTTGTATTCAATCCCGATGCAATTTCTGTGTTTCATCAACACTCTGATATTGCACAGATTACAGAATGACACCAGATGTGCATCGGAAATAACTACTGGTCTTCCAGGGAACGATCAAATCGTAGACTGTTTGAGACATTACTCCTGTTGAGGAATGTGCGCATGGTGACTGTTGTATTCAATCCCGATGCAATTTCTGTGTTTCATAAACACCGGGATAGAAAACAAATTACAGAATTCCTTTAGATGTGCATCGGAAACTACTACTGTTCTTCAGGGAACGATCAAATCGATGACAGTTTGAGATATTACTCGCATGTAGGAAAGTGCGCATGGTGACTGTTGTATTCAATCACGATGCAATTTCTGTGTTTCATCAACACTTTAAAGGTCCACAGATTACAGAATGCCTCCAGATGTGCATCGGAAACTACTACTGGTCTTCCAGGGAACGATGAAAGCGTAGACTGTTTGAGACATTACTCCCATGGACGAAAGTCCGTCATAGTGACTGTTGTATTCAATCCCGATGCAATTTCTGTGTTTCATCAACACTCTGATAGTCCACAGATAACAGAATGACTAAAGATGTGCATCGGAAACTACTACTGGTCTTCCAGGGAACGATCAAAGCGTATACTGTTTGAGACATTACTCCCATGGAGGGAAGTGCGCATGGTGACTGTTGTATTCAATCCCGAAGCAATTTCTGTGTTTCATCAACACTCTGATAGTCCACAGTTTACAGGATGCCTCCAGATGCGCATCGGAACCTACTACTGGTCTAACAGGAAACGATCAAAGGGTAGAACGTTTCAGACAATACTCCCATGGGGGAAAGTGCGCATGGTGACTGTTGTTTCCAATCCCGATGCAATTTCTGTGTTTCATCAACACTCAGATAGTCCACAGATTACAGAATGCCTACAGATGTGCATCTGAAACTACTACTGGTCTTCCTGGGAACGATCAAAGAGTAGACTGTTTGTGACATTACTCCCACGGAGGAAAGTGCGCATGGTGACTGTGGTATTCAATCCCGATGCAATTACTGAGTTTCATCAACACTCTGCTAGTCCACAGATTACAGATTGCCTCCAGATGTGCATCGGAAACTGCTACTGGTCTTCCTGGGAACGATCAAACAATAGACTGTTTGAGACATTACTCCAATGGAGGGATGTGCGCATGGTGACTTGTATTCAATCACGATGCAATTTCTGTGTTTCATCAACACTTTGAAGGTCCACAGATTACAGAATGCCTCCAGATGTGCATCGGAAACTACTACTGGTCTTCCTGGGAACGATCAAACATAGACTGTTTGAGGTATTACTCCCATGGAGGAAAGTGCGCATGGTGACTGTTGTATTCAATCCCGATGCTATTTCTGTGTTTGTCCAACACTCAGTTAGTCCACAGATTACAGAATGACTCCAGATGTGCATCGGAAACTACTACTGGTCTTCCAGGGAACGATCAAAGCATAGACTGTTTGAGGTATTACTCCCATGGAGGGAAGTGCGCTTGGTGACTGTTGTATTAAATCGCGATGCAATTTCTGTGTTTCATCAACACTATGAAGCTCCACAGATTACAGAATGCCTCCAGATGTGCATTGGAATCTTCTACTGGTCTTCCAGGGAACGATCAAGCCGTAGACTGTTTGAGATATTACTCCCATGGAGGAAAGTGCGCATGGTTACTGTTGTATTCAATCCCGATGCAATTTCTGTGTTTCATCAACACTCTGATAGTCCACAGATTACAGAATGCCTCCAGATGTGCATCGGAAACTAATACTGGTCTTCGAGGGACGATCAAAGCATAGACTGTTTAAGACATTACTCCCGTGGAGGAAAGTGCGCATGGTGACTTTTGTATTCAATCCCGAGGCAATTTCTGTGTTTCGTCAACACTCATTTAGTCCACAGATTACAGAATGCCTCCAGATGTGCATCGGAAACTACTACTGGTCTTCCAGGAAACGATAAAAGAGTAGACTGTTTGAGACATTACTCCCATGGAGGAAAGTGCGCATGGTGACTGTTGTATTCAGTCCCGATGCAATTTCTGTGTTTCATCAACACTCAGTTAGTCCACAGATTACAGAATGACTCCAGATGTGCATCGGAAACTACTACTGGTCTTCCTGGGAACGATCAAAGCATTGACTGTTTGAGGTATTACTCCCATGGAGGGAAGTGCGCTTGGTGACTGTTGTATTAAACCGCGATGCAATTTCTGTGTTTCATCAACACTTTGAAGCTCCACAGATTACAGAATGCCTCCAGATGTGCATTGGAATCTTCTACTGGTTTTCCAGGGAACGATCAAGCCGTAGACTGTTTGAGATATTACTCCCATGGAGGAAAGTGCGCATGGTTACTGTTGTATTCAATCCCGACGCAATTTCTGTGTTTCATCAACACTCTGATAGTCCACAGATTACAGAATGCCTCCAGATGTGCATCGGAAACTAATACTGGTCTTCGAGGGAACGATCAAAGCATAGACTGTTTAAGACATTACTCCCGTGGAGGAAAGTGGGCATGGTGACTTTTGTATTCAATCCCGAGGCAATTTCTGTGTTTCGTCAACACTCATTTAGTCCACAGATTACAGAATGCCTCCAGATGTGCATCGGAAACTACTACTGGTCTTCCAGGAAACGATCAAAGCGTAAACTGTTTGAGACATTACTCCCATGGAGGAAAGTGCGCATGGTGACTGTTGTATTCCATCCCGATGCAGTTTCTGTGTTACATCAACACTCTGATAGTCCACAGATTACACAATGCCTCCAAATGTGCATCGGAAACTTCTACTGGTCTTCCAGGGAACGATCAAATCGTAAACTCTATGAGACATTACTCCCATGGAGGAAAGTGCGCATGGTGACTGTTGTATTCATTCCCGATTCAATTTCCGTGTTTTATCAACACTCTGATAGTCCACAGATAACAGAATGACTAAAGATGTGCATCGGAGACTACTAATGGTCTTCCAGGGAACGATCAAATCGTAGACTGTTTGAGACATTACTCCCATGGAGGGAAGTGCGCATGGTGACTGTTGTATTCAATCCCGATGCAATTTCTGTGTTTCATCAACACTCTGATAGTCCACAGTTTACAGAATGCCTCCAGATGTGCATCGGAACCTACTACTGGTCTAACAGGGAACGATCAAAGGGTAGAACGTTTCAGACAATATTCCCATGTGGGAAAGTGTGCATGGTGACTGTTGTTTTCAATCCCGATGCAATTTCTGTGTTTCATCAACACTCAGATAGTCCACAGATTACAGAATGCCTCCAGATGTGCATCTGAAACTACTACTGGTCTTCCTGGGAACGATCAAAGAGTAGACTGTTGTGACATTACTCCCACGGAGGAAAGTGTGCATGGTGACTGTTGTATTCAATCCCGATGCAATTTCTGAGTTTCATCAACACTCTGATAGTCCATAGATTACAGATTGCCTCTAGATGTGCATCGGAAACTGCTACTGGTCTTCCTGGGAACGATCAAACAATAGACTGTTTGAGACATTACTCCCATGGAGGGAGGTGCGCATGGTGACTTGTATTCACTCACGATGCAATTTCTGTGTTTCATCAACACTTTGAAGGTCCACAGATTACAGAATGCCGTCAGATGTGCATCGGAAACTACTACTGGTCTTCCAGGGAACGATAAAAGAGTAGACTGTTTGAGACATTACTCCCATGGAGGAAAGTGCGCATGGTGACTGTTGTATTCAATCCCGATGCAATTTCTGTGTTTCATCAACACTCAGTTAGTCCACAGATTACAGAATGACTCCAGATGTGCATCGGAAACTACTACTGGTCTTCCTGGGAACGATCAAAGCATAGACTGTTTGAGCTATTACTCCCATGGAGGGAAGTGCGCTTGGTGACTGTTGTATTAAACCGCGATGCAATTTCTGTGTTTCATCAACACTTTGAAGCTCCACAGATTACAGAATGCCTCCAGATGTGCATTGGAATCTTCTACTGGTCTTCCAGGGAACGATCAAACCGTAGACTGTTTGAGACATAACTCCCATTGAGGAAAGAGCGCGTGGTGACTTTTGTATTCAATCCGATGCAATTTCTGTGTTTCAACAACACTCTGATAGTCCACAGATTACAGAATGCCTCCAGATGTGCATCGGAAACCACTACTGGTCTTCCAGTGAACGATCAAAGCGTAGACTGTTTGAGACACTACTCCCATTTAGGAAAGTCCGAATGGTGACTGTTGTATTCAATCGCGAGGCAATTTCTGTGTTTCAACACCACTCCGATGGTAAACAGATAACAGAATGCCTACAGATGTGCATCGGAAACTACTACTGGTCTTCCAGGGAACGATCAAAGCGTTGACTGTTTGAGACATTACTCCCATGCAGGAAAGTGCGGACAGTGACTGTTGTATTCAATCCCGATGCAATTTCTGTGTTTCATCAACATTCTGACAGTCCACAGATTACAGAATGCCTCCAGATGTGCACCGGAAAATACTACTGGTCTTCCAGGGAGCGATCAAAGCGTAGACTGTTTGAGACAATACTCCCATGGAGGAAAGTGCCCATGGTAACTGTTGTATTCAATCCCGATGCAATTTCTGTGTTCATCAACACTCTCATAGTCCTCAGAATACAGAATGCCTCCAGATGTCCATCGGATACTACTACTGGTCTTCCAGGGAACGATCAAAGCGTAAACTGTTTGAGACATTACTCTCATGGAGGAAAGTGCGCATGGTGACGGTTGTATTCAATCCCGATGCAATTTCTGTGTTTCATCAACACTCTGATACTCCACAGATTACAGAATGCCTCCAGATGTGCATGGGAAACTACTACTTTTCTTCCAGGGAACGATCATGGCGTAGACTGTTTGAGACATTACTCCCATGGAGGAAAGTGCGCATGGTGACTGTTGTATTCAATCACGATGCAATTTTTGTGTTTCATCAACACTTTGAAGGTCCACAGATTACAGAATGCCTCAAGATGTGCATCGGAAACTACTACTGGTCTTCGAGGAAACGATCAAAGCATAGACTGTTTGAGACACTACTCCCGTGGAAGAAAGTGCGCATGGTGACTGTTGTATTCAATCCCGATGCAATTTCCGTGTTTCATCATCACTCTGATATTGCACAGATTACAGAATGACACCAGATGTGCATGGGAAATAACTACTGGTCTTCCAGGGAACGATCAAATCGTAGACTGTTTGAGACATTACTCCCGTTGAGGAAAGTGCGCATGGTGACTGTTGTATTCAATCCCGATGCAATTTCTGTGTTTCATAAACACCCGGATAGAAAACAAATTACAGAATTCCTTTAGATGTGCATCGGAAACTACTACTGTTCTTCAGGGAACGATCAAAGCGTATACTGTTTAAGATATTACTCCAGTGGAGGAAAGTGCACATGGTAACTGTTGTATTCAATCCCGATGCAATTTCTGTGTTTCATCAACACTCTGATATTGCACAGATTACAGAATGACACCAGATGTGCATCGGAAATAACTACTGGTCTTCCAGGGAACGATCAAATCTTAGACTGTTTGAGACATTACTCCCGTTAAAGGAAAGTGCGCATGGTGACTGTTGTATTCAATCCCGATGCAATTTCTGTGTTTCATAAACACCCGGATAGAAAACAAATTACAGAATTCCTTTAGATGTGCATCGGAAACTACTACTGTTCTTCAGGGGTCGATCAAATCGATGACAGTTTGAGATATTACTCGCATGTAGGAAAGTGCGCATATTGACTGTTGTATTCAATCACGATGCAATTTCTGTGTTTCATCAACACTTTGAACGTCCACAGATTACAGAATGCCTCCAGATGTGCATCGGAAACTACTACTGGTCTTCCAGGGAACGATCAAAGCGTAGACTGTTTGAGACATTACTCCCATGGAGGAAAGTGCGAATGGTGACTGTTGTATTCAATCCCGATGCAATTTCTGTGTTTCATCAACACTCTGATAGTCCACAGATTACAGAATGCCACCAGATGTGCATCGGAAACTACTACTGGTCTTCCAGGGAACGATCAAAGCGTAGACTGTTTAAGATATTACTCCAGTGGAGGAAAGTGCGAATGGTGACTGTTGTATTCAATCCCGATGCAATTTCTGTGTTTCATCAACACTTTGAAGGTCTACAGATTACAGAATGCCTCAAGATGTGCATCGGAAACTACTACTGGTCTTCCAGGGAACGATCAAAGCGTAGACTGTTTGAGATATTTCTCCCATGGAGAAAAGTGCGCATGGTTACTGTTGTATTCAATCCCGATGCAATTTCTGTGTTTCAACAACACTCTGATAGTCCACAGATTACAGAATGATACCAGATGTGCATCGGAAACTACTACTGGTCTCCCAATGAACGATCAAAGCGTAGACTCTTTGAGACATTACTCCCATTGACGAAAGTCCGCATAGTGACTGTTGTATTCAATCCCGATGCAATTTCTGTGTTTCAACAACACTCTGATAGTAAACAGATTACAGAATGCCTCCAGATATGCATCGGAAACTACTACTGGCCTTCCAGGGAACGATCAAAGCGTAGACTGTTTGAGACATTACTCCCATGGAGGAAAGTGGTCATGGTGACTGGTGTATTCAATCCCGATGCAATTTCTGTGTTTCATTAGCACTCGGATAGTCCACAGATTACAGAATGCCTCCAGATGTGCATCGGAAACTACTACTGGTCTTCCAGGGAACGATCAAAGCGTAGACTGTTTGAGACATTACTCCTGTGGAGGAAAGTGCGAATGGGGACTGTTCTATTCAATCCCGATGCAATTTCTGTGTTTCATCAACACTCTGATAGTCCACAGATTACAGAATGCCTCCAGATGTGCATCGGAAACTAATACTGGTCTTCGAGGGAACGATCAAAGCATAGACTGTTTGAGACATTACTCCCGTGGAGGAAAGTGCGCATGGTGACTTTTGTATTCAATCCCGATGCAATTTCTGTGTTTCGTCAACACTCAGTTAGCCCACAGATTACAGAATGCCTCCAGATGTGCATCGGAAACTACTACTGGTCTTCCAGGAAACGATCAAGCGTAGACTGTTTGAGACATTACTCCCATGGAGGAAAGTGCGCATGGTGACTGTTCTATTCAATCCCATTGCAATTTCTGTGTTTCATCAACACTCAAATAGTCCACAGATTACAGAATGCCTCCAGATGTGCATCTGAAACTACTACTGGTCTTCCTGGGAACGATCAAATCGTAGACTGTTTGAGACATTACTCCCATGGAGGAAAGTGCGCATGGTGACTGTTCTATTCAATCCCATTGCAATTTCTGTGTTTCATCAACACTCAAATAGTCCACAGATTACAGAATGCCTCCAGATGTGCATCTGAAACTACTACTGGTCTTCCTGGGAACGATCAAAGCGTAGACTGTTTGAGACATTACTCCCATTGAGGAAAGTGCGCATGGTGACTGTTGCATTAAATCCCGATGCAATTTATGTGTTTAATGAACACTCAGTTAGTCCACAAATTACAGAATGCCTCCAGATGTTCATCGGTAACTACTACTGGTCTAACAGGGAACGATCAAAGCGTAGTCTGTTTGAGACATTACTCCCATGGAGGAAAGTGCGCATGGTGACTGTTCTATTAAATCCCATTGTAATTTCTGTGTTTCATCAACACTCAGTTAGTCCACAGATTACAGAATACCTCCAGATGTGCATCGGAAACTACTCTACATCTACATCTACATCCGTACTCCGCAAGCCACCTGACGGTGTGTGGCGGAGGGTACCCTGAGTACCTCTATCGGTTCTCCCTTCTATTCCAGTCTCGTATTGTACGTGGAAAGAAGGATTGTCGGTATGCTTCTGTGTGGGCTCTAATCTCTCTGATTTTATCCTCATGGTCTCTTCGCGAGATATACGTAGGAGGGAGCAATATACTGCTTGACTCTTCGGTGAAGGTATGTTCTCGAAACTTCAACAAAAGCCCGTACCGAGCTACTGAGCGTCTCTCCTGCAGAGTCTTCCACTGGAGTTTATCTATCATCTCCGTAACGCTTTCGCAATTACTAAATGATCCTGTAACGAAGCGCGCTGCTCTCCGTTGGATCTTCTCTATCTCTTCTATCAACCCTACCTGGTGCGGATCCCACACTGCTGAGCAGTATTCAAGCATTGGGCGAACAAGCGTACTGTAACCTACTTCCTTTGTTGTCGGATTGCATTTCCTTAGGATTCTTCCAATGAATCTCAGTCTGGCATCTGCTTTACCGACGATCAACTTTATATGATCATTCCATTTTAAATCACTCCTAATGCGTACTCCCAGATAATTTATGGAATTAACTGCTTCCAGTTGCTGACCTGCTATTTTGTAGCTAAATGATAAGGGACCTATCTTTCTATGTATTCGCATCACATTACACTTCGCTACATTGAGATTCAATTGCCATTCCGTGCACCATGCGTCAATTCGCTGCAGATCCTCCTGCATTTCAGTACAATTTTCCATTGTTGCAACCTCTCGATACACCACAGCATCATCTGCAAAAAGCCTCAGTGAACTTCCGATGTCATCCACCAGGTCATTTATGTATATTGTGAATAGCAACGGTCCTATGACACTCCCCTGCGGCACACCTGAAATCACTCTTACTTCGGAAGACTTCTCTCCATTGAGAATGACGTGCTGCGTTCTGTTATCTAGGAACTCCTCAATCCAATCACACAATTGATCTGATAGTCCGTATGCTCTTACTTTGTTCATTAAACGACTATGGGGAACTGTGTCAAACGCCTTGCGGAAGTCAAGAAACACGGCATCTACCTGTGAACCCGTGTCTAAGGCCCTCTGAGTCTCGTGGACGAATAGCGCGAGCTGGGTTTCACACGATCGTCTTTTTCGAAACCCATGCTGATTCCTACAGAGTAGATTTCTAGTCTCCAGAAAAGACATTATACTCGAACATAATACGTGTTCCAAAATTCTACAACTGATCGACGTTAGAGATATAGGTCTATAGTTCTGCACATCTGTTCGACGTCCCTTCTTCAGAACGGGGATGACCTGTGCCCTTTTCCAATCCTTTGGAACGCTTCGCTCTTCTAGAGACCTACGGTACACCGCTGCAAGAAGGGGGGCAAGTTCCTTCGCGTACTCTGTGTAAAATCGAACTGGTATCCCATCAGGACCAGCGGCCTTTCCTCTTTTGAGCGATTTTAATTGTTTCTCTATCCCTCTGTCGTCTACTTCGATATCTACCATTTTGTCAACTGTGCGACAATCTAGAGAAGGAAGCACAGTGCAGTCTTCCTCTGTGAAACAGCTTTGGAAGAAGACATTTAGTAATTCGGCCTTTAGTCTGTCATCCTCTGTTTCAGTACCATTTTGGTCACAGAGTGTCTGGACATTTTGTTTTGATCCACCTACCGCTTTGACATAGGACCAAAATTTCTTAGGATTTTCTGCCAAGTCAGTACATAGAACGTTACTTTCGAATTCATTGAAAGCCTCTCGCATAGCCCTCCTCACACTACATTTCGCTTCGCGTAATTTTTGTTTGTCTGCAAGGCTTTGGCTATGTTTATGTTTGCTGTGAAGTTCCCTTTGCTTCCGCAGCAGTTTTCTAACTCGGTTGTTGTACCACGGTGGCTCTTTTCCATCTCTTACGATCTTGCTTGGCACATACTCATCTAACGCATATTGTACCATGGTTTTGAACTTTGTCCACTGATCCTCAACACTATCTGTACTTGAGACAAAACTTTTGTGTTGAGCCGTCAGGTACTCTGTAATCTGCTTTTTGTCACTTTTGCTAAACAGAAAAATCTTCCTACCTTTTTTAATATTTCTATTTACGGCTGAAATCATCGACGCAGTAACCGCTTTATGATCGCTGATTCCCTGTTCTGCATTAACTGATTCAAATAGTTCGGGTCTGTTTGTCACCAGAAGGTCTAATATATTATCGCCACGAGTCGGTTTTCTGTTTAACTGCTCAAGGTAGTTTTCAGATAAAGCACTTAAAAATATTTCACTGGATTCTTTGTCCCTGCCACCCGTTATGAACGTTTGAGTCTCCCAGTCTATATCCGGCAAATTAAAATCTCCACCCAGAACTATAACATGGTGGGGAAATCTACTCGAAATATTTTCCAAATTATTCTTCAGGTGCTGAGCCACAACAGCTGCTGAGCCCGGGGGCCTATAGAGACATCCAATTACCATGTCTGAGCCTGCTTTAACCGTGACCTTCACCCAAATCATTTCACAATTCGAATCTCCGTCAATTTCCTTCGATACTATTGCACTTCTTATCGCTATAAACACGCCTCCCCCTTCACTGTCCGGCCTATCTCTGCGGTATACATTCCAATCAGAGTTTAGGATTTCATTACTGTTTACGTCTGGTTTCAGCCAACTTTCTGTTCCTAGTACTATATGGGCGTTGTGACCGTTTATTAATGAGAGCAGTTCTGGGACCTTTCTATAGACGCTTCTGCAGTTTACTATTAGCACATTAATATTGGTATTCCTTGTTGCATTTTGCCTACTCCTGCCTTGCCGCGTCTCAGGAGGCGTCTTGTCGGGCCTAGGGAGGGAATTCTCTAACCTAAAAAAACCCCATGTGCACTCCACACGTACTCCGCTACCCTCGTAGCCGCTTCCGGCGTGTAGTGCACGCCTGACCTATTCAGGGGGACCCTACATTTCTCCACCCGATAGCGGAGGTCGAGAAATTTGCACCCCAGCTCTCCGCAGAATCGTCTGAGCCTCTGGTTTAAGCCTTCCACTCGGCTCCAAACCAGAGGACCGCGATCGGTTCTCGGAACGATACTACAAATAGTTAGCTCTGATTCCACCCCGCGAGCGAGGCTTTCCACCTTCACCAACTCCGCCAACCGCCTGTACGAACTGAGGATGACCTCTGAACCCAGACGGCAAGAGTCATTGGTGCCGACATGAGCAACAATTTGCAGTCGGGTGCACCCAGTGCTCTCTATCGCCGCCGGTAGGGCCTCCTCCACATCTCGGATGAGACCCCCCGGCAAGCAGACAGAGTGAACACTGGCCTTCTTCCCCGACCTTTCCGCTATTTCCCTAAGGGGCTCCATCACCCGCCTAACGTTGGAGCTCCCAATAACTAATAAACCCCTCCCCCCGTGTGCCTGCTCGGACCTTGCTGAAGGAGCAGCCACATGTCCACTCACAGGCAGAGCGGGCGATGCCACACGGCCAGCCTCCACATTGACCCTCCGCCTCGTGCGCCGCGAACGCCGCTGAACCCGCCACTCCCCTTGGGGAGAGGGTGGCCCAACCGCGCCCGGTACCCGCGAAGATGTCTCGACAGCAGGGACAGTGGGTGAAGCATCTAACACCTGGGGTGCACCATGCGACGCACCAGACTCCCCACTGCCGCTACACTCCGAGGCAACAGCCTGAAGACGGCTGACCGCGGCCATCAACACGCTCAGCTGTTCGCGAAGAGTGGCCAGCTCCTCCTGCGTCCGTACACAGCAGCCACACATCCTAGCCATCCTAAGAAATCAATTTACTATAGAGTGTTAATCAGCTTTTAACTAGACTGCTACTTCACTAAAGGCGGTTGATTATTGACTAAACTGTGATTGCTAACCACTTCTTGTAGAAACAAGGAAAATAGCACTACCTGTCTCTGGACGGTATTGAAAACAAACACTAGCACTACGAGCACTATGGCTGACTAAAGGGACTCTCTGACTGTATTCGAAACACACACGAGATCTATGGAACACTTAATAGCACTCTACTATTAAAGCTTCCTAAAAGCAAAAAACACGCAGAAGAAGAAGTGACAAGTAAGAAAAATACAGATAATACTTAAATTAAGGTAGCTCGCTGCACAGCAGACGTGAAGCAGACGGCGGTTAGGGCTTCCTGGGAACGATCAAAGCGTAGACTGTTTGAGACATTACTCCCATGGAGGAAAGTGCGCATGGTGACTGTTGCATTAAATCCCGATGCAATTTATGTGTTTAATCAACACTCAGTTAGTCCACAGATTACAGAATGCCTCCAGATGTGAATCGGAAACTACTACTGGTCTTCCAGGGAACGATCAAAGCGTAGACTGTTTGAGACATTACTCCCATGGAGGAAAGTGCGCATTGTGACTGTTGTATTCAATCCCGAAGCAATTTCTGTGTTTCATCAACACTCTGATAGTCCACAGATTACAGAATGCCTCCAGATGTGCATCGGAAACTACTACTGGTCTAAAAGGGAACGATCAAAGGGTAGAATGTTTCAGACAATACTCTCATGGAGGAAAGTGCGCATGGTGACTGTTGTATTCCATCCCGATGCAATTTCTTTGTTTCATCAACACTCTGATAGTCCATCAGATTACAGAATGTCTCCAGATGTGCATCGGAAACTACTACTGGTCTTCCAGGGAACGATCAAAGCGCAAACTCTTTGAGCCTTTACTCCCATGGAGGAAAGTGCGTATGGTGACTGTTGTATTCAATCCCGATGGAATTTCTGTGTTTCATTAATACTCTGATAGTCCACAGATTACAGAATGCCTCCAGATGTGCATCGGAAACCACTACTGGTCTTCCAGTTAACGATCAAAGCGTAGACTGTTTGAGACATTACTCCCATGGAGGAAAGTGCGCATGGCGACTGTTGTATTCAATCCCGAAGCAATTTCAGTGTTTCATCAACACTCTGATAGTCCACAGATTACAGAATGAAATCAGATGTGCATCGTAAACTACTACTGGTCTAACAAGGAACGATCAAAGCGTAGAATGTTTGACACATTACTCCCATGGGGGAAAGTGCGCATGGTGACTGTTGTATTCAATAACGATGCAATTTCCGTGTTTCATCAACACTCTGATAGTCCACAGATTACAGATTGCCTCCAGATGTGCATCGAAAACTGCTACTGGTCTGCCTGGGAACGATCAAAGCATAGAGTGTTTGAGACATTACTCCCATGGAGGAAAGTGCGCATGGTGACTGTTGTATTCAATCCCGATGCAATTTCTGTGTTTCATCAACACTCAGTTAGTCCACAGATTACAGAATGCCTTCAGATGTGCAACGGAAACTGCTACTGGTCTTTCAGGGAACGATCAAAGCGTAGACTGTTTGAGACATTACTCACATGGAGGAAAGTGCGCATGGTGACTGTTGTATTCAATCCCGAAGCAATTTCTGTGTTTCATCGACACTCTGATAGTCCACAGATTACAGAATGACTCCAGATGTGCATCGGAAACTACTACTGGTCTTCCAGGGAACGATCAAAGCGTAGACAGTTTGAGACAATACTCACATGGAGGAAAGTGCGCATGGTGACTGTTGTATTCAATAACGATGCAATTTCTGTGTTTCATCAACACTCTGATAGTCCACAGATTACAGATTGCCTCCAGATGTGCATCGAAAACTACTACTGGTCTTCCTGGGAACGATCAAAGCATAGAGTGTTTGAGACATTACTCCCATGCAGGAAAGTGCGCATGGTGATTGTTGTGTTCCATCACGATGTAATTTCTGTGTTTCATCAACACTTTGAAGGTCCACAGATTACAGAATGCCTCCAGATGTGCATCGGAAACTACTACTGGTCCTCAAGGGAACGATCAAAGAATAGACTGTTTGAGACATTACTCCCGTGGAGGAAAGTGCGCATTGTGACTGTTGTATTCCTTACCGATGCAGTTTCTGTGTTTCATCAACACTCTGATAGTCCACAGATTACACAATGCCTCCAGATGTGCATCGGAAACTACTACTGGTCTAACAGGGAACGATCAAAAGGTAGACTGTTTGAGACATTACTCACATAGAGGAATGTGCGCATGGTGACTGTTGTATTCAATCCCGAAGCAATTTCTGTGTTTCATCGACACACTGATAGTCCACAGATTACAGAATGACTCCAGATGTGCATCGGAAACCATTACTGTTCTAACAGTTAACGATCAAAGCGTAGATTGTTTGAGACATTACTCCCATGGGGGAAAGTGCGCATGGTGACTGTTGTATTCAATAACGATGCAATTTCTGTGTTTCATCAACACTCTGATAGTCCACAGATTACAGATTGCCTCCAGGTGTGCATCGAAAACTACTACAGTTCTTCCTGGGAACGATCAAAGCATAGAGTGTTTGAGACATTACTCCCGTGGAGGAAAGTGCGCATGGTGACTGTTGTATTCAATCCCGATGCAATTTCTGTGTTTCATCAACACTCAGTTAGTAAACAGATTACAGAACGACTCCAGATGTGCATCGGAAACCATTACTGTTCTAACAGTTAACGATCAAAGCGTAGATTGTTTGAGACGTTACTCCCATGGAGGAAAGTGCGCATGGTGACTGTTGTATTCAATCGCGATGCAATTTCTGAGTTTCATCTACACTCTGATAGTCCACAGATTACAGATTGCCTCCAGATGTGCATCGGAAACTAGTACTGGACTTCCAGGGAACGATCAAAGCGTAGACTGTTTGAGACATTACTCCCATGGAGGAATGTGCGCATGGTGACTGTTGCATTAAATCCCGATGCAATTTATGTGTTTAATGAACACTCAGTTAGTCCACAAATTACAGAATGCCTCCAGATGTTCAACAGTAACTACTACTGGTCTAACAGGGAACGATCAAAGCGTAGTCTGTTTGAGACATTACTCCCATGGAGGAAAGTGCGCATGGT
This sequence comes from Schistocerca gregaria, assembly GCF_023897955.1. NCBI lineage: Eukaryota > Metazoa > Arthropoda > Insecta > Orthoptera > Acrididae > Schistocerca > Schistocerca gregaria. Next base: position 20,460,996 of record NC_064925.1, read on the forward strand.
GACTGTTCTATTCAATCCCATTGTAATTTCTGTGTTTAATCAACACTCAGTTAGTCCACAGATTACAGAATGCCTCCAGATGTGAATCGGAAACTACTACTGGTCTTCCAGGGAACGATCAAATCGTAGACTGTTTGAGACATTACTCCCATGGAGGAAAGTGCGCATGGTGACTGTTGTATTCAATCCCGAAGCAATTTCTGTGTTTCATCAACACTCTGATAGTCCACAGATTACAGAATGCCTCCAGATGTGCATCGGAAACTATTACTGGTCTAACAGGGAACGATCAAAGGGTAGAATGTTTCAGACAATACTCTCATGGAGGAAAGTGCGCATGGTGACTGTTGTATTCAATCCCGATGGAATTTCTGTGTTTCATTAATACTCTGATAGTCCACAGATTACAGAATGCCTCCAGATGTGCATCGGAAACCACTACTGGTCTTCCAGTTAACGATCAAAGCGTAGACTGTTTGAGACATTACTCCCATGGAGGAAAGTGCGCATGGCGACTGTTGTATTCAATCCCGAAGCAATTTCTGTGTTTCATCAACACTCTGATGGTCCACAGATTACAGAATGAATTCAGATGTGAATCGTAAACTACTACTGGTCTAACAAGGAACGATCAAAGCGTAGAATGTTTGACACATTACTCCCATGGGGGAAAGTGCGCATGGTGACTTTTGTATTCAATAACGATGCAATTTCTGTGTTTCATCAACACTCTGATAGTCCACAGATTACAGATTGCCTCCAGATGTGCATCGAAAACTACTACTGTTCTTCCTGGGAACGATCAAAGCATAGAGTGTTTGAGACATTACTCCCGTGGAGGAAAGTGCACATGGTGACTGTTGTATTCAATCCCGATGCAATTTCTGTGTTTCATCAACACTCAGTTAGTCCACAGATTACAGAATGCCTTCAGATGTGCAACGGAAACTGCTACTTTTCTTCCAGGGAACGATCAAAGCGTAGACTGTTTGAGACATTACTCACATGGAGGAAAGTGCGCATGGTGACTGTTGTATTCAATCCCGAAGCAATTTCTGTGTTTCATCGACACTCTGATAGTCCACAGATTACAGAATGACTCCAGATGTGCATCGGAAACTACTACTGGTCTTCCAGGGAACGATCCAAGCGTAGACTGTTTGAGACATTACTCACATGGAGGAAAGTGCGCATGGTGACTGTTGAATTCAATAACGATGCAATTTCTGTGTTTCATCAACATTCTGATAGTCCACAGATTACAGATTGCCTCCAGATGTGCATCGAAAACTACTACTGGTCTTCCTGGGAACGATCAAAGCATAGAGTGTTTGAGACATTACTCCCATGGAGGAAAGTGCGCATGGTGAATGTTGTGTTCAATCACGATGTAATTTCTGTGTTTCATCAACACTTTGTAGGTCCACAGATTACAGAATGCCTCCAGATGTGCATCGGAAACTACTACTGGTCTTCAAGGGAACGATCAAAGCATAGACTGTTTGAGACATTACACCCGTGGAGGAAAGTGTGCATGGTTACTGTTGTATTCCTTCCCGATGCAGTTTCTGTGTTTCATCAACACTCTGATAGTCCACAGATTACACAATGCCTCCAGATGTGCATCGGAAACTACTACTGGTCTAACAGGGAACGATCAAATGGTAGACTGTTTGAGACATTACTCACATAGAGGAATGTCCGCATGGTGACTGTTGTATTCAATCCCGAAGCAATTTCTGTGATTCATCGACACTCTGATAGTTCACAGATTACAGAATGACTCCAGGTGTGCATCGTAAACTACTACTGGTCTAACAGGGAACGATCAAAAGGTAGACTGTTTGAGACATTACTCACATAGAGGAATGTGCGCATGGTGACTGTTGTATTCAATCCCGCAGCAATTTCTGTGTTTCATCGACACTCTGATAGTCCACAGATTACAGAATGACTCCAGATGTGCATCGGAAACCATTACTGTTCTAACAGTTAACGATCAAAGCGTAGATTGTTTGAGACATTACTCCCATGGGGGAAAGTGTGCATGGTGACTGTTGTATTCAATCCCGATGCAATTTCTGAGTTTCATCTACACTCTGATAGTCCACAGATTACAGATTGCCTCCAGATGTGCATCGGAAACTAGTACTGGACTTCCAGGGAACGATCAAAGCGTAGACTGTTTGAGACATTACTCACATGGAGGAAAGTGCGCATGGTGACTGTTGCATTAAATCCCGATGCAATTTATGTGTTTAATGAACACTCAGTTAGTCCACAAATTACAGAATGCCTCCAGATGTTCAACGGTAACTACTACTGGTCTAACAGGGAACGATCAAAGCGTAGTCTGTTTGAGACATTACTCCCACGGACGAAAGTGCGCATGGTGACTGTTCTATTCAATCCCATTGTAATTTCTGTGTTTAATCAACACTCAGTTAGTCCACAGATTACAGAATGCCTCCAGATGTGAATCGGAAACTACTACTGGTCTTCCAGGGAACGATCAAAGCGTAGACTGTTTGAGACATTACTCCCATGGAGGAAAGTGCGCATGGTGACTGTTGTATTCAATAGCGAAGCAATTTCTGTGTTTCATCAACACTCTGATAGTCCACAGATTACAGAATGCCTCCAGATGTACATCGGAAACTATTACTGGTCTAACAGGGAACGATCAAAGGGTAGAATGTTTCAGACAATACTCTCATGGAGGAAAGTGCGCATGGTGACTGTTGTATTCAATCCCGATGGAATTTCTGTGTTTCATTAATACTCTGATAGTCCACAGATTACAGAATGCCTCCAGATGTGCATCGGAAACCACTACTGGTCTTCCAATTAACGATCAAAGCGTAGACTGTTTGAGACATTACTCCCATGGAGGAAAGGGCGCATGGCGACTGTTGTATTCAATCCCGAAGCAATTTCTGTGTTTCATCAACACTCTGATGGTCCACAGATTACAGAATGAATTCAGATGTGAATCGTAAACTACTACTGGTCTAACAAGGAACGATCAAAGCGTAGAATGTTTGACACATTACTCCCATGGGGGAAAAAGAGCATGGTGACTGTTGTATTCAATAACGATGCAATATCTGTGTTTCATCAACACTCTGATAGTCCACAGATTACAGATTGCCTCCAGATGTGCATCGAAAACTACTACTGTTCTTCCTGGGAACGATCAAAGCATAGAGTGTTTGAGACATTACTCCCGTTTAGGAATGTGCGCATGGTGACTGTTGTATTCAATCCCGATGCAATTTCTGTGTTTCATCAACACTCAGTTAGTCCACAGATTACAGAATGCCTTCAGATGTGGAACGGAAACTGCTACTTTTCTTCCAGGGAACGATCAAAGCGTAGACTGTTTGAGACATTACTCCCATGGAGGAAAGTGCGCATGGTGACTGTTGTATTCCATCCCGATGCAGTTTCTGTGTTTCATCAACACTCTGATAGTCCACAGATTACACAATGCCTCCAGATGTGCATCGGAAACTACTACTGGTCTAACAGGGAACGATCAAAAGGTAGACTGTTTGAGACATTACTCACATGGAGGAAAGTGCGCATGGTGACTGTTGTATTCAATCCCGAAGCAATTTCTGTGTTTCATCGACACTCTGATAGTCCACAGATTACAGAATGACTCCAGATGTGCATCGGAAACTACTACTGGTCTTCCAGGGAACGATCAAACGTAGACTGTTTGAGACATTACTCACATGGAGGAAAGTGCGCATGGTGACTGTTGTATTCAATAACGATGCAATTTCTGTGTTTCATCAACACTCTGATAGTCCACAGATTACAGATTGCCTCCAGATGTGCATCGAAAACTACTACTGGTCTTCCTGGGAACGATCAAAGCATAGAGTGTTTGAGACATTACTCCCATGGAGGAAAGTGCGCATGGTGACTGTTGTGTTCAATCACGATGTAATTTCTGTGTTTCATCAACACTTTGTAGGTCCACAGATTACAGAATGCCTCCAGATGTGCATCGGAAACTACTACTGGTCTTCAAGGGAACGATCAAAGCATAGACTGTTTGAGACATTACACCCGTGGAGGAAAGTGTGCATGGTTACTGTTGTATTCCTTCCCGATGCAATTTCTGAGTTTCATCAACACTTTGTAGGTCCACAGATTACAGAATGACTCCAGGTGTGCAACGGAAACTACTACTGGTCTAACAGGGAACGATCAAAAGGTAGACTGTTTGAGACATTACTCACATAGAGGAATGTGCGCATGGTGACTGTTGTATTCAATCCCGAAGCAATTTCTGTGTTTCATCGACACTCTGATAGTCCACAGATTACAGTATGCCTCCAGATGTGCATCGGAAACCATTACTGTTCTAACAGTTAACGATCAAAGCGTAGATTGTTTGAGACATTACTCCCATGGGGGAAAGTGTGCATGGTGACTGTTGTATTCAATCCCGATGCAATTTCTGAGTTTCATCTACACTCTGATAGTCCACAGATTACAGATTGCCTCCAGATGTGCATCGGAAACTAGTACTGGACTTCCAGGGAACGATCTAAGCGTAGACTGTTTGAGACATTACTCACATGGAGGAAAGCGCGCATGGTGACTGTTGTATTCAATCCCGAAGCAATCTCTGTGTTTCATCGACACTCTGATAGTCCACCGATTACAGAATGCCTCCAGATGTGCATCGGAAACCACTACTGGTCTAATAGGGAACGATCAAATCGTAGATTGTTTGAGACATTACTCCCATGGGGGAAAGTGTGCATGGTGAATGTTGTATTCAATCCCGATGCAATTTCTGAGTTTCATCAACACTCAGATAGTCCACAGATTACAGAATGCCTCCAGATGTGCAACGGAAAATACTACTGGTCTTCCAGGGAACGAACGAAGCGTAGACTGTTTGAGACATTACTCCTATGTAGGAAAGTGGGCATGGTGACTGTTGTATTCAATCCCGATGGAATTTCTTTGTTTCATCAACACTCTGATAGTCCACAGATTACAGAATGCCTCCAGATGTGCATCTGAAACTACTACTGGTCTTCCAGGGAACGATCAAAGCGTAAACTCTTTGAGACATTACTCCAATGGAGGAAAGTTCGAATGGTGACTGTTGTTTCAATCCCGATGGAATTTCTGTGTTTCATTAATACTCTGATAGTCCACAGGTTACAGAATGCCTCCAGATGTGCATCGGAAACTACTACTGGTCTTCGAGGGAACGATCAAAGCATAGACTGTTTGAGACATTACTCCCGTGGAGGAAAGTGGGCATGGTGACTGTTGTATTCAATCCCGATGCAATTTCTGTGTGTCTTCAACACTCAGTTAGTCCACAGATTACAGAATGCCTCCAGATGTGCAACGGAAACTGCTACTGGTCTTCCAGGGAACGATCAAAGCGTAGACAGTTTGTGACATTACTCCCATGGAGGAAAGTGCGCATGGTGACTGTTGCTTTCAATCCCGATTCAATTTCCGTGTTTTAACAACACTATGATAGTTCACAGATAACAGAATGACTAAAGATGTGCATCGGAATCTACTACTGGTCTTCCAGGGAACGATCAAATCGTAGACTGTTTGAGACATTACTCCCATGGAGGAAAGTGCGCATGGCGACTGTTGTATTCAATCCCGAAGCAATTTCTGTGTTTCACCGACACCCTGATAGTCCACAGATTACAGAATGCCTCCAGATGTGCATCGGAAACCACTACTGGTCTAACAGGGAACGATCAAAGCGTAGATTGTTTGAGACATTACTCCCATGGGGGAAAGTGTGCATGGTGACTGTTTTATTCAATCCCGATGCAATTTCTGAGTTTCATCAACACTCTGATAGTCCACAGATTACAGAATGCCTCCAGATGTGCATCGGAAACTACTACTGGTCTAACAGGGAACGATGAAAGGGTAGAATGTTTCAGACAATACTCCCATGGAGGAAAGTGCGCATGGTGACTGTTGTATTCCATCCCGATGCAATTTCCTTGTTTCATCAACACTCTGATAGTCCATCAGATTACAGAATGCCTCCAGATGTGCATCGGAAACTACTACTGGTCTAACAGGGAACGATCAAAGGGTAGAATGTTTCAGACAATACTCCCATGGAGGAAAGTGCGCATGGTGACTGTTGTATTCAACCCGATGGAATTTCTATGTTTCATTAATACTCTGCTAGTCCACAGATTACAGAATGCCTCCAGATGTGCATCGGAAACCACTACTGGTCTTCCAGGGAACGATCAAAGCGTAGACTGTTTGAGACATTACTTCCATGGAGGAAAGTGCGCATGGTGACTGTTGTATTCAATCCCGAAGCAATTTCTGTGTTTCATCAACACTCTGATAGTCCACAGATTACAGAATGAATTCAGATGTGCATCGGAAACTACTACTGGTCTAACAAGGAACGATCAAAGCATAGAGTGTTTGAGACATTACTCCCATGGGGGAAAGTGCGCATGGTGACTGTTGTATTCAATCCCGAAGCAATTTCTGTGTTTCATCGACACTCTGATAGTCCACAGATTACACAATGCCTCCAGATGTGCATTTGAAACTACTACTGGTCTTCCAGGGAACAATCAAAGCGTAAACTGTTTGAGACATTACTCCCATGGAGGAAAGTGCGCATGGTGACTGTTGTATTCCATCCCGATGCAATTTCTTTGTTTCATCAACACTCTCATAGTCCATCAGATTATAGAATGCCTCCAGATGTGCATCGGAAACTACTACTGGTCTAGCAGGGGACGATCAAAGCGCAAACTCTTTGAGACATTACCCCCATGGAGGAATGTGCGTATGGTGACTGTTGTAATCAATCCAGATGGAATTTCTGTGTTTCATTAATACTCTGATAGTCCACAGATTACAGAATGCCTCCAGATGTGCATCGGATACCACTGCTGGTCTTCCAGGGAACGATCAAAGCATAGACTGTTTGAGACATTACTCACATGGAGGAAAGTGCGCATGGTGACTGTTGTATTCAATCCCGAAGCAATTTCTGTGTTTCATCAACACTCTGGTAGTCTACAGATTACAGAATGAATTCATATGTGCATCGGAAACTACTACTGGTCTAACAAGGAACGATCAAAGCGTAGAATGTTTCACACATTACTCCCATTAGGGAAAGTGCGCATTGTGACTGTTGTATTCAATAACGATGCAATTTCTGTGTTTCATCAAAACTCTGATAGTCCACAGATTACAGATAGCCTCCAGATGTGCATCGAAAACTACTACTGGTCTTCCTGGGAACGATCAAAGCATAGAGTGTTTGAGACATTACTCCCATGGAGAAAAGTGCGCATGGTGACTGTTGTATTCAATCACGATGTAATTTCTGTGTTTCATCAACACTTTGAAGGTCCACAGATTACAGAATGGCTCCAGACGTGCATCGGAAACCACTACTGGTCTAACAGGGAACGATCAAAGCGTAGATTGTTTGAGACATTACTTCCATGGGGGAAAGTGTGCATGGTGACTGTTGTATTCAATCCCGATGCAATTTCTGAGTTTCATCAACACTCTGATAGTCCACAGATTACAGACTGCCTCCAGATGTGCATCGGAAACTACTACTGGACTTCCAGGGAACGATCAAAGCGTAGACTGTTTGAGACATTACTCACATGGAGGAAAGTGCACATGGTGACTGTTGTATTCAATCCCGAAGCAATTTCTGTGTTTCATCGACACTCTGATAGTCCACAGATTACAGAATGCCTCCAGATGTGCATCGGAAACCACTACTGGTCTAACAGGGAACGATCAAAGCGTAGATTGTTTGAGACATTACTCCCATGGGGGAAAGTGTGCATGGTGACTGTTGTATTCAATCCCCATGCAATTTCTGAGTTTCATCAACACTCTGATAGTCCACAGATTACAGATTGTCTCCAGATGTGCATCGCAAACTACTACTGGTTTTTCTGGGAACGATCAATGAATAGACCGTTTGAGACATTACTACCATGGAGGAAAGTGCGCATGGTGACTGTTGTATTCAATAGCAATGCAATTTCTGTGTTTCATCAACACTCAGATACTCATCAGATTACAGAATGCCTCCAGATGTGCATCGGAAACAGCTACTGACCTTCCAGGGAACGATCAAAGCATAGACTGTTTGAGACATTACTCCAATGTAGGAAAGTGCGCATGGTGACTGTTGTATTCAATCCCGATGCAATTTCTGTGTTTCATCAACACTCTGATAGTCCACAGATTACAGAATGCCTCCAGATGTGCATCGGAAACTACTACTGGTCTTCCAGGGAACGATCAAAGCGTAGACTGTTTGAGACATTACTACCATGGGGGAAAGTGCGCATGGTGACTGATGTATTCAACCCCGATGCAATTTCTTTGTTTCATCAACATTCTGATAGTCCACAGGTTACAGAATGCCTCCAGATGTGCAACGGAAAATACTACTGATCTTCCAGTGAACGAACAAAGCGTAGACTGTTTGAGACATTACTCCTATGTAGGAAAGTGCGCATGGTGACTGTTGTATTCAATCCCGATGCAATTTCTTTGTTTCATCAACACTCTGATAGTCCACAGATTACAGAATGCCTCCAGATGTGCATCGGAAACTACTACTGGTCTTCCAGGGAACGATCTAAGCGTAAACTCTTTGAGACATTACTCCAATGGAGGAAAGTGCGAATGGTGACTGTTGTTTCAATCCCGATGGAATTTCTGTGTTTCATTAATACTCTGATAGTCCACAGATTACAGAATGCCTCCAGATGTGCATCGGAAACTACTACTGGTCTTCGAGGGAACGATCAAAGCATAGACTGTTTGAGACATTACTCCCGTGGAGGAAAGTGCGCTTGGTGATTGTTGTATTCAATCCCGATGCAATTTCTGTGTTTCATCAACACTCAGTTAGTCCACAGATTACAGAATGCCTCCAGATGTGCATCGGAAACCACTACTGGTCTAACAGGGAACGATCAAAGCGTAGATTGTTTGAGACATTACTCCCATGGGGGAAAGTGTGCATGGTGACTGTTGTATTCAATCCCGAAGCACTTTCTGTGTTTCATTGACAATCTGATAGTCCACAGATTACAGAATACCTCCAGATGTGCATCGTAAACCACTACTGTTCTATCAGTTAACGATCAAAGCGTAGATTGTTTGAGACATTACTCCCATTGGGGAAAGTGTGCATGGTGACTGTTGTAATCAATCCCGAAGCAATTTCTGTGTTTCATCGACACTCTGATAGTCCACAGATTACAGAATGCCTCGAGATGTGCATCGGAAACTACTACTGGTCTAACAGAGAACGATCAAAGCGTAGATTGTTTGAGACATTACTCCCATGGGGGATAGTGTGCATGGTGACTGTTGTATTCAACCCCGATGCAATTTCTTTGTTTCATCAACACTCTGATAGTTCAGCGATTACCGATTGCCTCCAGATGTGCATCGGAAACTACTACTGGTTTTTCTATGAACGATCAAAGAATAGACCGTTTGAGACATTACTACCATGGAGGAAAGTGCGCATGGTGACTGTTGTATTCAATCCCAATGCAATTTCTGTGTTTCATCAACACTCAGATACTCATCAGATTATAGAATGCCTCCAGATGTGCATCGGAAACAGCTACTGACCTTCCAGGGAACGATCAAAGCATAGACTGTTTGAGACATTACTCCAATGTAGGAAAGTGCGCATGGTGACTGTTGTATTCAATCCCGATGCAATTTCTGTGTTTCATCAACACTCTGATAGTCAACAGATTACAGAATGCCTGCAGATGTGCATCGGAAACTGCTACTGGTCTTCCAGGGAACGATCAAAGCGTAGACTGTTTGAGACATTACTACCATGGGGGAAAGTGCGCATGGTGACTGTTGTATTCAACCCCGATGCAATTTCTTTGTTTCATCAACACTCTGATAGTCCACAGATTACAGAATGCCTCCAGATGTGCATCGGAAACTACTACTGGTCGTCCAGGGAACGATCTAAGCGTAAACTCTTTGAGACATTACTCCAATGGAGGAAAGTGCGAATGGTGACTGTTGTTTCAATCCCGATGGAATTTCTGTGTTTCATTAATACTCTGATAGTCCACAGATTACAGAATGCCTCCAGATGTGCATCGGAAACTACTACTGGTCTTCGAGGGAACGATCAAAGCATAGACTGTTTGAGACATTACTCCCGTGGAGGAAAGTGCGCATGGTGATTGTTGTATTCAATCCCGATGCAATTTCTGTGTTTCATCAACACTCAGTTAGTCCACAGATTACAGAATACCTCCAGATGTGCAACGGAAACTGCTACTGGTCTTCCAGCGAACGATCAAACCGTAGACTGTTTGAGACATTACTCCCATCGAGGAAAGTGCGCATGGTGACTGTTGTATTCCATCCCGATGCAGTTTCTGTGTTTCATCAACACTCTGAAACTCCACAGATTACACAATGCCTCCAGAGGTACATCGGAAACTACTACTGGTCTTCCAGGGAACAACCAGTGTGTAAACTGTTTGAGACATTACTCCCATGGAGGAAAGTGCGCATGGTGACTGTTGTATTCAATCCCGATACAATTTCTGTGTTTCATCAACACTCTGATAGTCCACAGATTACAGAATGCCTCCAGATGTGCATCGGAAACTACTACTGGTCTAACAGGGAACGATCAAAGGGTAGAATGTTTCAGACATTACTCCCATGGTGGAAAGTGTGCATGGTGACTGTTGTATTCAATCCCGATTCAATTTCTGTGTTTCATCATCACTCTGATAGTCCACAGATTACAGAATGACTCCAGATGTGCATCGGGAACTACTACTGGACTTCCAGGGAACGATCAAAGCGTAGACTGTTTGAGACATTACTCACATGGAGGAAAGTGCGCATGGTGACTGTTGTATTCAATCCCGAAACAATTTCTGTGTTTCATCGACATTCTGATAGTCCACAGATTACAGAATGCCTCCAGATGTGCATCGGAAACCACTACTGGTCTAACAGGGAACGATCAAAGCGTAGATTGTTTGAGACATTACTCCCATGGAGGAAAGTGCGCATGGTGACTGTTGTATTCAATCCCAATGCAATTTCTGTGTTTCGTCAACACTCAGATACTCATCAGATTACAGAATGCCTCCAGATGTGCATCGGAAACAGCTACTGACATTCCAGTGAACGATCAAAGCGTAGATTGTTTGAGACATTACTCCCATGGGGGAAAGTGTGCATGGTGACTGTTGTATTCAATCCCGATGCAATTTCTGAGTTTCATCTACACTCTGATAGTCCACAGATTACAGATTGCCTAGAGATGTGCATCGGAAACTAGGACTGGTCTTCCAGGGAACGATCAAAGCGTAGACTGTTTGAGACATTACTCACATGGAGGAAAGTGCGCATGGTGACTGTTGTATTCAATCCCGAAGCAATTTCTGTGTTTCATCGATACTCTGATAGTCCACAGGTTACAGAATGCCTCCAGATGTGCATCGGAAACCACTACTGGTCTAACAGGGAACGATCAAGGCGTAGATTCTTTGAGACATTACTCCCATGGGGGAAAGTGTGCATGGTGACTGTTGTATTCAATCCCGATGCAATTTCTGAGTTTCATCAACACTCTGATAGTCCACAGATTACAGATTGCCTCCAGATGTGCATCGGAAACTACTACTGGTCTTCCAGGGAACGGTCAAAGCGTAGACTGTTTGAGACATTACTACCATGGAGGAAAGTGCGCATGGTGACTGTTGTATTCAATCCCGATGCAATTTCTTTGTTTCATCAACATTCTGATAGTCCACAGATTACAGAATGCCTCCAGATGTGCAAATGAAAATACTACTGGTCTTCCAGGGAACGAACAAAACGTACACTGTTTGAGACATTACTCCTATGTAGGAAAGTGCGCATGGTGACTGTTGTATTCAATCCCGATGCAATTTCTTTGTTTCATCAACACTCTGATAGTCCACAGATTACAGAATGCCTCCAGATGTGCATCGGAAACTACTACTGGACTTCCAGGGAACGATCAAAGCGTAGACTGTTTGAGACATTACTCCCATCGAGGAAAGTGCGCATGGTGACTGTTGTATTCCATCCCGATGCATTTTCTGTGTTTCATCAACACTCTGATAGTCCACAGATTACAGAATGCCTCCAGATGAGCATCGGAAACTACTACTGGTCTTCCAGGGAACGATCAAAGTGTAGATTGTTTGAGACATTACTCCCATGGAGGAAAGTGCGCATGGTGACTGTTGTATTCAATCCCAATGCAATTTCTGTGTTTCATCAACACTCAGATACTCATCAGATTACAGAATGCCTCCAGATGTGCATCGGAAACAGCTACTGACCTTCCAGTGAACGATCAAGGCGTAGACTGTTTGAGAATTACTCCCATGGAGGAACGTGGTCATGGTGACTGTTGTATTCAATCCCGATGCAATTGCTGTGTTTCATCAACACATTGAAGGTCCACAGATTACATAATACCTCCAGATGTGCATCGGAAACTACTACTGGTCTTTCTGGGAACGATCAAAGCATAGACTGTTTGAGACATTACTCCCATGGAGGAAAGTGCGCATGAGGACTGTTGTATTCAATCCCGATTCAATTTCCGTCTTTTATCAACACTCTGATAGTCCACAGATAACAGAATGACTAAAGATGTGCATCGGAAACTACTACTGGTCTTCCAGGGAACGATCAATGCGCAAACTCTTTGAGACATTACTCCAATGGAGGAAAGTGCGAATGGTGTCTGTTGTTTCAATCCCGATGGAATTTCTGTGTTTCATTAATACTCTGATAGTCCACAGATTGCAGAATGCCTCCAGATGTGCATCGGAAACTACTACTGGTATTCCACTGAACGATCAAAGCGTAGACTGTTTGAGACATTACTTCCATGGAGGAAAGTGCGCATGGTGACTGTTGTATTCAATCCCGAAGCAATTTCTGTGTTTCATCAACACTCTGATGGTCCACAGATTACAGAAAGCCTATAAATGTGCAACGGAAGCTACTACTGGTCTAACACGGAACGATCAAAGCGTAGAATGTTTGAGACATTACTCCCATGGGGGAATGTGCGCATGCTGACTGTTGTATTCAATCCCGATGCAATTTCTGTGTTTCATCAACACTCTGATAGACCACAGATTACAGAATGCCTCCAGATGTGCATCGGAAACTACTACTGGTCTTCCAGGGAACGGTCAAAGCGTAGACTGTTTGAGACATTACTACCATGGAGGAAAGTGCGCATGGTGACTGTTGTATTCAATCCCGATGCAATTTCTTTGTTTCATCAACATTCTGATAGTCCACAGATTACAGAATGCCTCCAGATGTGCAAATGAAAATACTACTGGTCCTCCAGGGAACGAACAAAACGTAGACTGTTTGAGACATTACTCCTATGTAGGAAAGTGCGCATGGTGACTGTTGTATTCAATCCCGATTCAATTTCTTTGTTTCATCAACACTCTGATAATCCACAGATTACAGAATGCCTCCAGATGTGCATCGGAAACTACTACTGGACTTCCATTGAACGATCAAGGCGTAGACTGTTTGAGACATTACTCCCATCGAGGAAAGTGCGCATGGTGACTGTTGTATTCCATCCCGATGCATTTTCTGTGTTTCATCAACACTCTGATAGTCCACAGATTACACAATGCCTCCAGATGTGCATCGGAAACTACTACTGGTCTTCCAGGGAACGATCAAAGTGTAGATTGTTTGAGACATTACTCCCATGGAGGAAAGTGCGCATGGTGACTGTTGTATTCAATCCCAATGCAATTTCTGTGTTTCATCAACACTCAGATACTCATCAGATTACAGAATGCCTCCAGATGTGCATCGGAAACAGCTACTGACCTTCCAGTGAATGATCAAAGCGTAGACTGTTTGAGACATTACTCCTATGTAGGAAAGTGCGCAATGTGACTGTTGTATTCAATCCCGATGCAATTTCTGTGTTTCATCAACACTCTAATAGTCCACAGATTGCAGAATGCCTCCAGATGTGCATCGGAAACTACTACTGGTCTTACAGGGAACGATCAAAGCGTAGACTTTTTGAGACATTACTCCCATGGATGAAAGTGCGCATGGTGACTGTTGTATTCAATCCCGATGCAATTTCAGTGTTTCAACGACACTCTGATAGTCCACAGGTTACAGAATGCCTCCAGATGCGCATCGGAAACTACTACTGGTCTTCCAGGGAACGATCAAAGCGCAAACTCTTTGAGACATTACTCCAATGGAGGAAAGTGCGAATGGTGTCTGTTGTTTCAATCCCGATGCAATTGCTGTGTTTCATCAACACATTGAAGGTCCACAGATTACATAATACCTCCAGATGTGCATCGGAAACTACTACTGGTCTTCGAGCTAACGATCAAAGCGTAGACTGTTTGAGACATTACTTTCATGGAGGAAAGTGCGCATGGTGACTGTTGTATTCAATCCCGAAGCAACTTCTGTGTTTCATCAACACTCTGATGGTCCACAGATTACAGAAAGCCTATAAATGTGCAACGGAAGCTACTACTGGTCTAACACGGAACGATCAAAGCGTAGAATTTTGAGACATTACTCCCATGGGGGAATGTGCGCATGGTGACTGTTGTATTCAATCCCGATGCAATTTCAGTGTTTCATCAACACTCAGTTAGTCCACAGATTACAGAATGCCTCCAGATTTGCATCGTAAACTACTACTGGTATTCCAGGGAACGATCAAGTCGTAGACTGTTTGAGAATTCCTCCCATGGAGGAAAGTGGACATGGTGACTGTTGTATTCAATCCCGATGCAATTGCTGTGTTTCATCAACACATTGAAGGTCCACAGATTACATAATACCTCCAGATGTGCATCGGAAACTACTACTGGTCTTCGAGCTAACGATCAAAGCGTAGACTGTTTGAGACATTACTCCTGTGGAGGAGATTGCACATGGTGACTGTTGTATTCAATCCCGATGCAATTTCTGTGTTTCATCAACACTCTGATAGTCCACAGATTACAGATTGCCTCCAGATGTGCATCGGAAACTACTACTGGTCTTTCTGGGAACGATCAAAGCATAGACTGTTTGAGACATTACTCCCATGGAGGAAAGTGAGCATGAGGACTGTTGTATTCAATCCCGATTCAATTTCCGTCTTTTATCAACACTCTGATAGTCCACAGATAACAGAATGACTAAAGATGTGCATCGGAAACTACTACTGGTCTTCCAGGGAACGATCAAAGCGCAAACTCTTTGAGACATTACTCCAATGGAGGAAAGTGCGAATGGTGTCTGTTGTTTCAATCCCGATGGAATTTCTGTGTTTCATTAATACTCTGATAGTCCACAGATTACAGAATGCCTCCAGATGTGCATCGGAAACTACTACTGGTATTCCACGGAACGATCAAAGCGTAGACTGTTTGAGACATTACTTCCATGGAGGAAAGTGCGCATGGTGACTGTTGTATTCAATCCCGATGCAATTTCAGTGTTGCATCAACACTCAGTTAGTCCACAGATTACAGAATGCCTCCAGATTTGCATCGTAAACTACTACTGGTATTCCAGGGAACGATCAAGGCGTAGACTGTTTGAGAATTACTCCCATGGAGGAAAGTGGTCATGGTGACTGTTGTATTCAATCCCGATGCAATTGCTGTGTTTCATCAACACATTGAAGGTCCACAGATTACATAATGCCTAAAGATGTGCATCGGAAACTACTACTGGTCTTCCTGGGAACGATCAAAGCATAGACTGTTTGAGACATTACTCCCATGGAGGAAAGTGCGCATGAGGACTGTCGTATTCAATCCCGAAGCAATTTCTGTGTTTCATCAACACTCTGATAGTCCACAGATTACAGAATGCCTAAAGATGTGCATCGGAAACTACTACTGGTCTAAGAGGGAACGATCAAAGGGTAGAATGTTTCAGACATTACTCCCATGGAGGAAAGTGCGCATGGTGACTGTTGTATTCCATCCCGATGCAATTTCTTTGTTTCATCAAAACTCTGATAGTCCACAGATTGCAGAATGCCTCTAGATGTGCATCGGAAACCACTACTGTTCTAACAGTTAACGACCAGAGCGTAGATTGTTTGAGACATTACTCCCATGGGTGTAAGTGTGCATGGTGACTGTTGTATTCAATCCCGATGCAATTTCTGAGTTTCATCTACACTCTGATAGTCCACAGATTACAGATTGCCTCCAGATGTGCATCGGAAACTACTACTGGATTTCCAGAAAACGATCAAAGCGTAGACTGTTTGTGACATTACTCACATGGAGGAAAGTGCGCATGGTGACTGTTGTATTCAATCCTGATGCAATTTCTGAGTTTCATCAACACTCTGATAGTCCACAGATTACAGATTGCCTCCAGATGTGCGTCGGAAACTACTACTGGACTTCCACGGAACGATCAAAGCGTAGACTGTTTGAAACATTACTCACATGGAGGAAAGTGCGCATGCTGAATGTTGTATTCAATCCCGATGCAATTTCTGAGTTTCATCAACACTCTGATAGTCCACAGATTACAGATTGCCTCCAGATGTGAATCGGAAACTACTACTGGTTTTTCTGGGAACGATCAAAGAATAGACCGTTTGAGACATTACTACCATGGAGGAAATTGCGCATGGTCACAGTTGTATTCAATCCCAATGCAATTTCTGTGTTTCATCAACACTCAGATACTCATCAGATTACAGAATGCCTCCAGATATGCATCGGAAACAGCTACTGACCTTCCAGGAAACGATCAAAGCGTAGACTGTTTGAGACATTACTCCAATGTAGGAAAGGGCGCAATGTGACTGTTGTATTCAATCCCGATGCAATTTCTGTGTTTCATCAACACTCTGATAGTCCATAGATTTCAGAATGCCTCCAGATGTGCATCGGAAACTACTACTGGTCTTCCAGGGAACGATCAAAGCGTAGACTGTTTGAGACATTACTCACATGGAGGATAGTGCGCATGGTGACTGTTGTATTCAATAACGATGCAATTTCTGATTTTCATCAACACTCTGATATTCCACAGATTACAGAATGCCTCCAGATGTGCATCGGAAAATACTACTGGTTTTTCTGGGAACGATCAAATAATAGACCGTTTGAGACATTACTACCATGGGGGAAAGTATGCATGGTGACTGTTGTATTCAATCCCAATGCAATTTCTGTGTTTCATCAACACTCAGATACTCATCAGATTACAGAATGCCTCCAGATGTGCATCGGAAACAGCTACTGACCTTCCAGGGAACGATCAAAGCATAGACTGTTTGAGATATTTACTCCCGTGGAGGAAAGTGCGCATGGTGACTGTTGTATTCAATCCCGATGCAATTTCTGTGTTTTATCAACACTCAGTTAGTCCACAGATTACAGAATGCCTCCTGATGTGAATCGGAAACTACTACTGGTTTTCCAAGGAACTATCAAAGCGTAAACTGTTTGAGACATTACTCACATGGAGGAAAGTGGTCATGGTGACTGTTGTATTCAATCCCGATGCAATTTCTGTGTTTCATAAACACCCGGATAGAAAACAAATTACAGAATTCCTTTAGATGTGCATCGGAAACTACTACTGTTCTTCAGGGGTCGATCAAATCGATGACAGTTTGAGATATTACTCGCATGTAGGAAAGTGCGCATATTGACTGTTGTATTCAATCACGATGCAATTTCTGTGTTTCATCAACACTTTGAACGTCCACAGATTACAGAATGCCTCCAGATGTGCATCGGAAACTACTACTGGACTTCCACGGAACGATCAAAGCGTAGACTGTTTGAGACATTACTCCAATGTAGGAAAGTGCGCATGCTGACTGTTGTATTCAATCCCGATGCAATTTCTGTGTTTCATCAACACTCTGATAGACCACAGATTACAGAATGCCTCCAGATGTGCATCGGAAACTGCTATTGGTCTTCCAGGGAACGATCAAAGCGTAGACTGTTTGAGACATTACTACCATGGAGGAAAGTGCGCATGGTGACTGTTGTATTCAATCCCGATGCAATTTCTTTGTTTCATCAACATTCTGATAGTCCACAGATTACAGAATGCCTCCAGATGTGCAACTTAAAATGCTACTGGTCTTCCAGGGAACGAACAAAACGTAGACTGTTTGAGACATTTCTCCTATGTAGGAAAGTGCGCATGGTGACTGTTGTATTCAATCCCGATGCAATTTCTTTGTTTCATAAACACTCTAATAGTCTACAGATTACAGAATGCCTCCAGATGTGCATCGGAAACTACTACTGGTCTTCCAGGGAACGATCTAAGCGTAAACTCTTTGAGACATTACTCCAATGGAGGAAAGTGCGAATGGTGACTGTTGCTTCAATCCCGATGGGATTTCTGTGTTTCATTAATACTCTGATAGTCCACAGATTACAGAATGCCTCCAGATGTGCATCGGAAACTGCTACTGGTCTTCGAGGGAACGATCAAAGCATAGACTGTTTGAGATATTTACTCCCGTGGAGGAAAGTGCGCATGGTGACTGTTGTATTCAATCCCGATGCAATTTCTGTGTTTCATCAACACTCAGTTAGTCCACAGATTACAGAATGCCTCCAGATGTGCAACGGAAACTGCTACTGGTCTTCCAGGGAACGATCAAAGTGTAGACTGTTTGAGACATTACTCCCATCGAGGAAAGTGCGCATGGTGACTGTTGTGTTCCATCCCGAAGCAATTTCTGTGTTTCATCAACACTCTGATAGTCCACAGATTACAGAATGGCTAAAGATGTGCATCGGAAACTACTACTGGTCTAACAGGGAACGATCAAAGGGTAGAATGTTTCAGACATTACTCCCATGGAGGAAAGTGCGCATGGTGACTGTTGTATTCCATCGCGATGCAATTTCTTTGTTTCATCAACACTCTGATAGTCCACAGATTACAGAATGCCTCCAGATGTGCATCGGAAACTACTACTGGTCTTCCAGGAAACGATCAAAGCGTAGACTGTTTCAGACATTACTCCCATTGAGGAAAGTGCGCATGGTGACTGTTGTATTCAATCCCGATGCAATTTCTGTGTTTTATCAACACTCAGTTAGTCCACAGATTACAGAATGCCTCCTGATGTGAATCGGAAACTACTACTGGTTTTCCAAGGAACTATCAAAGCGTAAACTGTTTGAGACATTACTCACATGGAGGAAAGTGGTCATGGTGACTGTTGTATTCAATCCCGATGCAATTTCTGTGTTTCATCAACACGTTGAAGGTCCACAGATTACATAATGCCTCCAGATGTGCATCGGAAACTACTACTGGTCTTCCAGGGAACGATCAAAGCGTAGACTGTTTGAGACATTACTCCTGTGGAGGAGATTCCACATGGTTACTGTTGTATTCAGTCTCGATGCAAGTTCTGTGTTTCATCAACACTCTGATAGTCCACAGATTACAGATTGCCTCCAGATGTGTATCGGAAACTACTACTGGTCATCCTGGGAACGATCAAAGCATAGACGGTTTGAGACATTACTCCCATGGAGGAAAGTGCGCATGGTGACTATTGTATTCAATCCCGATTCAATTTCAGTGTTTCATCAACACTATGATAGTCCACAGATTACAGAATGCCTCCAGATGTTCAACGGTAACTACTACTGGTCTTCCAGGGAAGGATCAAAGCGTAGACTCTTTGAGACATTACTCCCATGGAGGAAAGTGCGCATGGTGACTGTTGTATTCAATCCCATTGCAATTTCAGTGTGTCATCAACACTTAGTTAGTCCACAGATTACAGAATGACTAATGATTTGCATCGGAAACTACTACTGGTCTTCCAGGGAACGATCAAATCGTAGACTGTTTGAGACATTACTCCCATGGAGGAAAGTGCGCATGGTGACTGTTGTATTCAATCCCGAAGCAATTTCTGTGTTTCATCAACCCTCTGATAGTCCACAGATTACAGAATGCCTCCAGATGTGCATCGGAAACTACTACTGGTCTAACAGGGTACGATCAAAGGGTAGAATCTTTCAGACAATACTCCCATGGGGGAAAGTGTGCATGGTGACTGTTGTATTCAATCCCGATTCAATTTCTGTGTTTCATCAACACTCTGATAGTCCACAGATTACAGAATGCCTTCAGATGTGCATCGGAAACTACTACTGGTCTTCCAGGGAACGATCAAAGCGTAGACTTTTTGAGACATTACTCCCATGGATGAAAGTGCGCTTGGTGACTGTTGTATTCAATCCCGATGCAATTTCAATGTTTCAACGACACTCTGATAGTCCACAGGTTACAGAATACCTCCAGATGTGCATCAGAAACTACTACTGGTCTTCCAGGGAACGATCAAAGCGTAGACTGTTTGAGACATTACTCCCATGGAGGAGAGACCGCATGGTGACTGTTGTATTCAATCCCGAGGCAATGTCTGTGTTTCAACAACACTCTGATAGTCCACAGATTACAGAATGCCTCCAGATGTGCATCGGAAACTACTACTGGTCTAACAGGGTACGATCAAAGGGTAGAATCTTTCAGACATTACTCCCATGGGGGAAAGTGTGCATGGTGACTGTTGTATTCAATCCCGATTCAATTTCTGTGTTTCATCAACACTCTGATAGTCCACAGATTACAGAATGCCTTCAGATGTGCATCGGAAACTACTACTGGTCTTCCAGGGAACGATCAAAGCGTAGACTTTTTGAGACATTACTCCCATGGATGAAAGTGCGCTTGGTGACTGTTGTATTCAATCCCGATGCAATTTCAATGTTTCAACGACACTCTGATAGTCCACAGGTTACAGAATACCTCCAGATGTGCATCAGAAACTACTACTGGTCTTCCAGGGAACGATCAAAGCGTAGACTGTTTGAGACATTACTCCCATGGAGGAGAGACCGCATGGTGACTGTTGTATTCAATCCCGAGGCAATGTCTGTGTTTCAACAACACTCTGATAGTAAACAGATAACAAAAGGCCTACAGATGTGCATCGGAAACTACTACTGGTCTTCCAGGGCACGATTAAAGCGTAGACTGTTTGAGACATTACTACCATGGGGGAAAGTGCGCATGGTGACTGTTGTATTCAATCCCGATGCAATATCTGTGTTTCATCAACACTCTGATAGTCCACAGATTACACAATGCCTCCAGATGTGCATCGGAAACTACTAATGGTCTTCCAGGGAACGATCAAAGCGTAAACTGTTTGAGACACTACTCCCATGGAGGAAAGTGCGCATGGTGACTGTTGTATTCAATCCCGATTCAATTTCAGTGTTAATCTACACTGAGATAGTTCACAGATAACAGAATGACTAAAGATTTGCATCGGAATCTACTACTGGTCTTCCAGGGAACGATCAAATCGTAGTCTGTTTGAGACATTACTCCCATGGAGGAAAGTGCGCATGGTGACTGTTCTATTCAATCCCGAAGCAATTTCTGTGCTTCATCAACCCTCTGATAGTCCACAGATTACAGAATGCCTCCAGATGTGCATCGGAAACTACTACTGGTCTAACAGGGTACGATCAAAGGGTAGAATGTTTCAGACATTACTCCCGTGGGGGAAAGTGTGCATGGTGACTGTTGTATTCAATCCCGATTCAATTTCTGTGTTTCATCAACACTCTGATAGTCCACAGATTACAGATTGACTCCAGATGTGCATCGGAAACTACTACTGGACTTCCAGGGAACGATCAAAGCGTAGACTGTTTGAGACATTACTCACATGGAGGAAAGTGCGCATGGTGACTGTTGTATTCAATCCCGAAACAATTTCTGTGTTTCATCGACATTCTGATTGTCCACAGATTACAGAATGCCTCCAGATGTGCGTCGGAAACCACCACAGGTCTAACAGGGAACGATCAAATCGTAGATTGTTGGAGACATTACTCCCATGGAGGAAAGTGCGCATGGTGACTGTTGTATTCAATCCCAATGCAATTTCTGTGTTTCATCAACACCCAGATACTCATCAGATTACAGAATGCCTCCAGATGTGCATCGGAAACAGGTACTGACCTTCCAGTGAACGATCAAAGCGTAGACTTTTTGAGACATTACTCCTATGTAGGAAAGTGCGCAATGTGACTGTTGTATTCAATCCCGATGCAATTTCTGTGTTTCATCAACACTCTGATAGTCCACAGATTACAGAATGCCTCCAGATGTGCATCGGAAACTACTACTGTTCTTCCAGGGAACGATCAAAGCGTAGACTTTTTGAGACATTACTCCCATGGATGAAAGTGCGCATGGTGACTGTTGTATGCAATCCCGATGCAATTTCAGTGTTTCAACGACACTCTGATAGTCCACAGGTTACAGAATGCCTCCAGATATGCATCGGAAACTACTACTGGTCTTCCTGGGAACGATCAAAGCGTAGACTGTTTGAGACATTACTCCCATGGAGGAAAGACCGCATGGTGACTGTTGTATTCAATCCCGAGGCAATTTCTGTGTTTCAACAACACTCTGATAGTAAACAGATAACAGAATGCCTCCAGATGTGCAACGGAAACTACTTCTGGTCTTCCAGGGAACGATCAAAGCGTAGACTGTTTGAGACATTACTACCATGGAGGAAAGTGCGCATGGTGACTGCTGTATTCAATCCCGAAGCAATTTCTGTGTTTCATCAACACTCTGATAGTCCACAGATTACAGAATGCCTATAAATGTGCATCGGAAGCTACTACTGGTCTAACAAGGAACGATCAAAGCGTAGAATGTTTGAGACATTACTCCCATGGGGGAAAGTGCGCATGGTGACTGTTGTATTCAGTGCCGATGCAATTTCAGTGTTTCATCAACACTCAGTTAGTCCACAGATTACAGAATGCCTCCAGATGTGCATCGTAAACTACTACTGGTCTTCCAGGGAACGATCAAGGCGTAGACTGTTTGAGAATTACTCCCATGGAGGAAAGTGGTCATGGTGACTGTTGTATTCAATCCCGATGCAATTTCTGTGTTTCATCAACACGTTGAAGGTCCACAGATTACATAATGCCTCCAAATGTGCATCGGAAACTACTACTGGTCTTCCAGGGAACGATCAAAGCGTAGACTGTTTGAGACATTACTCTTGTGGAGGAGATTGCACATGGTGACTGTTGTGTTCAATCCCGATGCAATTTCTGTGTTTCATCAACACATTGAAGGTCCACAGATTACATAATGCCTCCAGATGTGCATCGGAAACTACTACTGGTCTTCCAGGGAACGATCAAAGCGTAGACTGTTTGAGACATTACTCCTGTGGAGGAGATTGCACATGGTGACTGTTGTATTCAATCTCGATGCAATTTCTGTGTTTCATCAACACTCTGATAGTCCACAGATTACAGATTGCCTCCAAATGTACATCGGAAACTACTACTGGTCTTCCTGGGAACGATCAAAGCATAGACGGTTTGAGACATTACTCCCATGGAGGAAAGTGCGCATGGTGACTGTTGTATTCAATCCCGAAGCAATTTCTGTGTTTCATCAACCCTCTGATAGTCCACAGATTACAGAATGCCTCCAGATGTGCATCGGAAACTACTACTGGTCTAACAGGGTACGATCAAAGGGTAGAATGTTTCAGACATTACTCCCATGGGGGAAAGTGTGCATGGTGACTGTTGTATTCAATCCCGATTCAATTTCTGTGTTTCATCAACACTCTGATAGTCCACAGATTACAGATTGACTCCAGATGTGCATCAGAAACTACAACTGGACTTCCAGGGAACGATCAAAGCGTAGACTGTTTGAGACATTACTCACATGGAGGAAAGTGCGCATGGTGACTGTTGTATTCAATCCCATTGCAATTTCTGTGTTTCATCAACACTCAGTTAGTCCACAGATTACAGAATGCCTTCAGATGTGCATCGGAAACTACTACTTGTCTTCCAGGGAACGATCAAAGCGTAGACTTTTTGAGACATTACTGCCATGGATGAAAGTACGCATGGTGACTGTTGTATTCAATCCCGATGCAATTTCAATGTTTCAACGACACTCTGATAGTCCACAGGTTACAGAATACCTCCAGATGTGCATCAGAAACTACTACTGGTCTTCCAGGGAACGATCAAAGCGTAGACTGTTTGAGACATTACTCCCATGGAGGAGAGACCGCATGGTGACTGTTGTATTCAATCCCGAGGCAATTTCTGTGTTTCAACATCACTCTGATAGTAAACAGATAACAGAAAGCCTACAGATGTGCATCGGAAACTACTACTGGTCTTCCAGGGCACGATCAAAGCGTAGACTGTTTGAGACATTACTACCATGGGGGAAAGTGCTCATGGTGACTGTTGTATTCAATCCCGAAACAATTTCTGTGTTTCATCGACATTCTGATAGTCCACAGATTACAGAATGCCTCCAGATGTGCATCGGAAACCACTACTGGTCTAACAGGGAACGATCAAATCGTAGATTGTTTGAGACATTACTCCCATGGAGGAAAGTGCGCATGGTGACTGTTGTATTCAATCCCGATTCAATTTCCGTGTTTTATCAACACTGAGATAGTTCACAGATAACAGAATGACTAAAGATTTGCATCGGAATCTACTACTGGTCTTCCAGGGAACGATCAAATCGTAGACTGTTTGAGACATTACTCCCATGGAGGAAAGTGCGCATGGTGACTGTTGTATTCAATCCCAAAGCAATTTCTGTGTTTCATCAACCCTCTGATAGTCCACAGATTACAGAATGCCTCCAGATGTGCATCGGAAACTACTACTGGTCTAACAGGGTACGATCAAAGGGTAGAATGTTTCAGACATTACTCCCATGGGGGAAAGTGTGCATGGTGACTGTTGTATTCAATCCCGATTCAATTTCTGTGTTTCATCAACACTCTGATAGTCCACAGATTACAGATTGATTCCAGATGTGCATCGGAAACTACTACTGGACTTCCAGGGAACGATCAAAGCGTAGACTGTTTGAGACATTACTCACATGGAGGAAAGTGCGCATAGTGACTGTTGTATTCAATCCCGATTCAATTTCCGTGTTTATCTACACTGAGATAGTTCACAGATAACAGAATGGCTAAAGATTTGCATCGGAATCTACTACTGGTCTTCCAGGGAACGATCAAATCGTAGACTGTTTGAGACATTACTCCTATGTAGGAAAGTGCGCAATGTGACTGTTGTATTCAATCCCGATGCAATTTCTGTGTTTCATCAACACTCTGATAGTCCACAGATTACAGAATGCCTCCAGATGTGCATAGGAAACTACTACTGTTTTTCCAGGGAACGATCAAAGCGTAGACTTTTTTAGACATTACTCCCATGGATGAAAGTGCGCATGGTGATTGTTGTATTCAATCCCGATGCAATTTCAGTGTTTCAACGACACTCTGATAGTCCACAGGTTACAGAATGCCTCCAGAAATGCATCGGAAACTACAACTGGTCTTCCTGGGAACGATCAAAGCGTAGACTGTTTGAGACATTACTCCCATGGAGGAAACACCGCATGGTGACTGTTGTATTCAATCCCATTGCAATTTCTCTGTTTCAACAACACTCTGATAGTAAACAGATAACAGAATGCCTCCAGACGTGCAACGGAAACTACTTCTGGTCTTCCAGGGAACGATCAAAGCGTAGACTGTTTGAGACATGACTACCATGGAGGAAAGTGCGCATGGTGACTGTTGTATTCAATCCCGAAGCAATTTCTGTGTTTCATCAACACTCTGATAGTCCACAGATTACAGAAAGCCTATAAATGTGCATCGGAAGCTACTACTGGTCTAACAAGGAACGATCAAAGCGTAGAATGTTTGAGACATTACTCCCATGGGGGAAAGTGCGCATGGTGACTGTTGTATTCAATCCCGATTCAACTTCAGTGTTTCATCAACACTATGATTGTCCACAGATTACAGAATGCCTCCAGATGTTCAACGGTAACTACTACTGGTCTTCCAGGGAAGGATCAAAGCGTAGACTGTTTGAGACATTACTCCCATGGAGGAAAGTGCGCATGGTGACTGTTGTATTCAATCCCATTGCAATTTCTGTGTTTCATCAACACTCAGTTAGTCCACAGATTACAGAATGCCTTCAGATGTGCATCGGAAACTACTACTGGTCTTCCAGGGAACGATCAAAGCGTAGACTTTTTGAGACATTACTGCCATGGATGAAAGTGCGCATGGTGAATGTTGTATTCAATCCCGATGCAATTTCAATGTTTCAACGACACTCTGATAGTCCACAGGTTACAGAATACCTCCAGATGTGCATCAGAAACTACTACTGGTCTTCCAGGGAACGATCAAAGCGTAGACTGTTTGAGACATTACTCCCATGGAGGAGAGACCGCATGGTGACTGTTGTATTCAATCCCGAGGCAATTTCTGTGTTTCAACATCACTCTGATAGTAAACAGATAACAGAAAGCCTACAGATGTGCATCGGAAACTACTACTGGTCTTCCAGGGCACGATCAAAGCGTAGACTGTTTGAGACATTACTACCATGGGGAAAAGTGCTCATGGTGACTGTTGTATTCAATCCCGAAACAATTTCTGTGTTTCATCGACATTCTGATAGTCCACAGATTACAGAATGCCTCCAGATGTGCATCGGAAACCACTACTGGTCTAACAGGGAACGATCAAATCGTAGATTGTTTGAGACATTACTCCCATGGAGGAAAGTGCGCATGGTGACTGTTGTATTCAATCCCGATTCAATTTCCGTGTTTTATCAACACTGAGATAGTTCACAGATAACAGAATGACTAAAGATTTGCATCGGAATCTACTACTGGTCTTCCAGGGAACGATCAAATCGTAGACTGTTTGAGACATTACTCCCATGGAGGAAAGTGCGCATGGTGACTGTTGTATTCAATCCCGAAGCAATTTCTGTGTTTCATCAACCCTCTGATAGTCCACAGATTACAGAATGCCTCCAGATGTGCATCGGAAACTACTACTGGTCTAACAGGGTACGATCAAAAGGTAGAATGTTTCAGACATTACTCCCATGGGGGAAAGTGTGCATGGTGACTGTTGTATTCAATCCCGATTCAATTTCTGTGTTTCATCAACACTCTGATAGTCCACAGATTACAGATTGATTCCAGATGTGCATCGGAAACTACTACTGGACTTCCAGGGAACGATCAAAGCGTAGACTGTTTGAGACATTACTCACATGGAGGAAAGTGCGCATAGAGACTGTTGTATTCAATCCCGATTCAATTTCCGTGTTTATCTACACTGAGATAGTTCACAGATAACAGAATGGCTAAAGATTTGCATCGGAATCTACTACTGGTCTTCCAGGGAACGATCAAATCGTAGACTGTTTGAGACATTACTCCTATGTAGGAAAGTGCGCAATGTGACTGTTGTATTCAATCCCGATGCAATTTCTGTGTTTCATCAACACTCTGATAGTCCACAGATTACAGAATGCCTCCAGATGTGCATAGGAAACTACTACTGTTTTTCCAGGGAACGATCAAAGCGTAGACTTTTTTAGACATTACTCCCATGGATGAAAGTGCGCATGGTGATTGTTGTATTCAATCCCGATGCAATTTCAGTGTTTCAACGACACTCTGATAGTCCACAGGTTACAGAATGCCTCCAGAAATGCATCGGAAACTACAACTGGTCTTCCTGGGAACGATCAAAGCGTAGACTGTTTGAGACATTACTCCCATGGAGGAAACACCGCATGGTGACTGTTGTATTCAATCCCATTGCAATTTCTCTGTTTCAACAACACTCTGATAGTAAACAGATAACAGAATGCCTCCAGACGTGCAACGGAAACTACTTCTGGTCTTCCAGGGAACGATCAAAGCGTAGACTGTTTGAGACATGACTACCATGGAGGAAAGTGCGCATGGTGACTGTTGTATTCAATCCCGAAGCAATTTCTGTGTTTCATCAACACTCTGATAGTCCACAGATTACAGAAAGCCTATAAATGTGCATCGGAAGCTACTACTGGTCTAACAAGGAACGATCAAAGCGTAGAATGTTTGAGACATTACTCCCATGGGGGAAAGTGCGCATGGTGACTGTTGTATTCAATCCCGATTCAACTTCAGTGTTTCATCAACACTATGATTGTCCACAGATTACAGAATGCCTCCAGATGTTCAACGGTAACTACTACTGGTCTTCCAGGGAAGGATCAAAGCGTAGACTGTTTGAGACATTACTCCCATGGAGGAAAGTGCGCATGGTGACTGTTGTATTCAATCCCATTGCAATTTCTGTGTTTCATCAACACTCAGTTAGTCCACAGATTACAGAATGCCTTCAGATGTGCATCGGAAACTACTACTGGTCTTCCTGGGAACGATCAAAGCGTAGACTGTTTGAGACATTACTCCCATGGAGGAAAGTGCGCATGGTGACTGTTGTATTCAATCCCGATGCAATTTCTGTGTTTTATCAACACTCAGTTAGTCCACAGATTACAGAATGCCTCCAGATGTGAATCGGAAACTACTACTGGTTTTCCAGGGAACGATCAAAGCGTAAACTGTTTGAGACATTGCTCCCAAGGAGGAAAGTGCGCATGGTGACTGTTGTATTCAATCCCGATTTAATTTCCGTCTATTATCAACACTCTGATAGTCCACAGATAATAGAATGACTAAAGATGTGCATCGGAAACTACTACTGGTCTTCCAGGAAACGATCAATGCGTAGACTGTTTGAGACATTACTCCCATGGAGGAAAGTGCGCATGGTGACTGTTGTATTCAATCCCGAAGCAATTTCTGTGTTTCATCAACACTCAGTTAGTCCACAGATTACAGAATGCCTTCTGATGTGCATCGGAAACTACTACTGGTCTTCCTGGGAACGATCAAAGCGTAGACTGTTTGAGACATTACTCCCATGGAGGAAAGTGCGCATGGTGACTGTTGTATTCAATCCCGATGCAATTTCTGTGTTATATCAACACTCAGTTAGTCCACAGATTACAGAATGCCTCCAGATGTGAATCGGAAACTACTACTGGTTTTCCAGGGAACGATCAAAGCGTAAACTGTTTAAGACTTTACTCCCATGGAGGAAAGTGCGCATGGTGACTGTTGTATTCAATCCCGATTCAATTTCCGTCTTTTATCAACACTCTGATAGTCCACAGATAACAGAATGACTAAAGATGTGCATCGGAAACTACTACTGGTCTTCCAGGAAACGATCAAAGCGTAGACTGTTTGAGACATTACTCCCATGGAGGAAAGTGCGCATGGTGACTGTTGTATTCAATCCCGAAGCAAATTCTGTATTTCATCAACACTCTGATAGTCCACAGATTACAGAAAGCCTATAAATGTGCATCGGAAGCTACTACTGGTCTTCCAGGCAACGATCAAGGCGTTGACTGTTCGAGAATTACTCCAATGGAGGAAAGTGGTCATTGTGACTGTTGTATTCAATCCCGATGCAATTTCTGTGTTTCATCAACACTCTGATAGTCCACAGATTACAGATTGCCTCCAGATGTGCATCGGAAACTACTACTGGTCTTCCTGGGAACGATCAAAGCGTAGACTGTTTGAGACATTACTCCCATGGAGGAAAGTGCGCATGGTGACTGTTGTATTCAATCCCGATGCAATTTCTGTGTTTTATCAATACTCAGTTAGTCCACAGATTACAGAATGACTCCAGATGTGAATCGGAAACTACTACTGGTTTTCCAGGGAACGATCAAAGCGTAAACTGTTTGAGACATTACTCCCATGGTGGAAAGTGCGCATGGTGACTGTTGTATTCAATCCCGATTCAATTTCCGTCTTCTATCAACACTCTGATTGTCCACAGATAACAGAATGACTAAAGATGTGCATGGGAAACTACTACTGGTCTTCCAGGGAACGATCAAAACGTAGACTGTTTGAGACATTACTACCATGGAGGAAAGTGCGCATGGTGACTGTTGTATTCAATCCCGAGGCAATTTCTGTGTTTCAACAACACTCTGATAGTAAACAGATAACAGAATGCCTACAGATGTGCATCGGAAACTACTTCTGGTCTTCCAGGGAACGATCAAAGCGTAGACTGTTTGAGACATTACTACCATGGAGGAAAGTGCGCATGGTGACTGTTGTATTCAATCCCGATGCAATTTCTGTGTTTCATCAACATTCTGATAGTCCACAGATTACAGAATGCATCCAGATGTGCAACGGAAACTACTACTGGACTTCCAGGCAACGATCAAAGCGTAGACTGTTTGAGACATTACTCACATGGAGGAAAGTGCGCATGGTGACTGTTGTATTCAATCCCGATTCAATTTCCGTGTTTATCTACACTGAGATAGTTCACAGATAACAGAATGGCTAAAGATTTGCATCGGAATCTACTACTGGTCTACCAGGGAACGATCAAATCGTAGACTGTTTGAGACATTACTCCCATGGAGGAAAGTGCGCATGGTGACTGTTGTATTCAATCCCGAAGCAATTTCTGTGTTTCATCAACCCTCTGATAGTCCACAGATTACAGAATGCCTCCAGATGTGCATCGTAAACTACTACTGGTCTAACAGGGTACGATCAAAGGGTAGAATGTTTCAGACATTACTCCTATTAGGGAAAGTGTGCATGGTGACTGTTGTATTCAATCCCGATTCAATTTCTGTGTTTCATCAACACTCTGATAGTCCACAGATTACAGATTGACTCCAGATGTGCATCGGAAACTACTACTGGACTTCCAGGGAACGATCAAAGCGTAGACTGTTTGAGACATTACTCACATGGAGGAAAGTGCGCATTGTGACTGTTGTATTCAATCCCGAAACAATTTCTGTGTTTCATCGACATTCTGATAGTCCACAGATTACAGAATGCCTCCAGATGTGCATCGGAAACCACTACTGGTCTAACAGTCAACGATCAAATCGTAGATTGTTTGAGACATTACTATCATGGAGGAAAGTGCGCAATGTGACTGTTGTATTCAATCCCAACGCAATTTCTGTGTTTCATCAACACTCAGATACTCATCAGATTACAGAATGCCTCCAGATGTGCATCGGAAACAGCTACTGACCTTCCAGTGAACGATCAATGCGTAGACTGTTTGAGACATTACTCCTATGTAGGAAAGTGCGCAATGTGACTGTTGTATTCAATCCCGATGCAATTTCTGTGTTTCATCAACACTCTGATAGTCCACAGATTACAGAATGCCTCCAGATGTGCATAGGAAACTACTACTGTTTTTCCAGGGAACGATCAAAGCGTAGACTTTTTTAGACATTACTCCCATGGATGAAAGTGCGCATGGTGACTGTTGTATTCAATCCCGATGCAATTTCAGTGTTTCAACGACACTCTGATAGTCCACAGGTTACAGAATGCCTCCAGATATGCATCGGAAACTACAACTGGTCTGCCTGGGAACGATCAAAGCGCAGACTGTTTGGGACATTACTCCCATGGAGGAAAGACCGCATGATGACTGTTGTATTCAATCCCATTGCAATTTCTCTGTTTCAACAACACTCTGATAGTAAACAGATAACAGAATGCCTCCAGATGTGCAACGGAAACTACTTCTGGTCTTCCAGGGAACGATCAAAGCGTAGACTGTTTGAGACATGACTACCACGGAGGAAAGTGCGCACGGTGACTGTTGTATTCAATCCCGAAGCAATTTCTGTGTTTCATCAACACTCTGATAGTCCACAGATTACAGAAAGCCTATAAATGTGCATCGGAAGCTACTACTGGTCTAACAAGGAACGATCAAAGCGTAGAATGTTTGAGACATTACTCCCATGGGGGAAAGTGCGCATGGTGACTGTTGTATTCAATCCCGATTCAATTTCAGTGTTTCATCAACACTATGATTGTCCACAGATTACAGAATGCCTCCAGATGTTCAACGGTAACTACTACTGGTCTTCCAGGGAAGGATCAATGCGTAGACTGTTTGAGACATTACTCCCATGGAGGAAAGTGCGCATGGTGACTGTTGTATTCAATCCCGATGCAATTTATGTGATTCATCAACACTCAGTTAGTCCACAGATTACAGAATGCCTTCAGATGTGCATCGGAAACTACTACTGGTCTTCCTGGGAACGATCAAAGCGTAGACTGTTTGAGACATTACTCCCACGGAGGAAAGTGCGCATGGTGACTGTTGTATTCAATCCCGATGCAATTTCTGTGTTATATCAACACTCAGTTAGTCCACAGATTACAGAATGCCTCCAGATGTGAATCGGAAACTACTACTGGTTTTCCAGGGAACGATCAAAGCGTAAACTGTTTAAGACATTACTCCCATGGAGGAAAGTGCGCATGGTGACTGTTGTATTCAATCCCGATTCAATTTCCGTCTTTTATCAACACTCTGATAGTCCACAGATAACAGAATGACTAAAGATGTGCATCGGAAACTACTACTGGTCTTCCAGGAAACGATCAAAGCGTAGACTGTTTGAGACATTACTCCCATGGAGGAAAGTGCGCATGGTGACTGTTGTATTCAATCCTGAAGCAATTTCTGTATTTCATCAACACTCTGATAGTCCACAGATTACAGAAAGGCTATAAATGTGCATCGGAAGCTACTACTGGTCTTCCAGGCAACGATCAAGGCGTTGACTGTTCGAGAATTACTCCAATGGAGGAAAGTGGTCATGGTGACTGTTGTATTCAATCCCGACGGAATTTCTGTGTTTCATCAACACATTGAAGGTCCACAGATTACATAGTGCCTCCAGATGCGCATCGGAAACTACTACTGGTCTTCCAGGGAACGATCAAAGCGTAGACTGTTTGAGACATTACTCCTGTGGAGGAGATTGCACATGGTGACTGTTGTATTCAATCCCGATGCAATTTCTGTGTTTCATCAACACGCTGATAGTCCACAGATTACAGATTGCCTCCAGATGTGCATCGGAAACTACTACTGGTCTTCCTGGGAACGATCAAATCATAGACTGTTTGAGACATTACTCCCATGGAGGAAAGTGCGCATGGTGACTGTTGTATTCAATCCCGATTCAATTTCAGTGTTTCATCAATACTATGATAGTCCACAGATTACAGAATGCCTCCAGATGTTCAACGGTAACTACTACTGGTCTTCCAGGGAAGGATCAAAGCGTAGACTGTTTGAGACATTACTCCCATGGAGGAAAGTGCGCATGGTGACTGTTGTATTCAATCCCATTGCAATTTCTGTGTTTCATCAACACTCAGTTAGTCCACAGATTACAGAATGCCTTCAGATGTGCATCGGAAACTACTACTGGTCTTCCTGGGAACGATCAAAGCGTAGACTGTTTGAGACATTACTCCCATGGAGGAAAGTGCGCATGGTGACTGTTGTATTCAATCCCGATGCAATTTCTGTGTTTTATCAACACTCAGTTAGTCCACAGATTACAGAATGACTCCAGATGTGAATCGGAAACTACTACTGGTTTTCCAGGGAACGATCAAAGCGTAAACTGTTTGAGACATTACTCCCATGGAGGAAAGTGCGCATGGTGACTGTTGTATTCAATCCCGATTCAATTTCCGTCTTCTACCAACACTCTGATTGTCCACAGATAACAGAATGACTAAAGATGTGCATGGGAAACTACTACTGGTCTTCCAGGGAACGATCAAAACGTAGACTGTTTGAGACATTACTACCATGGAGGAAAGTGCGCATGGTGACTGTTGTATTCAATCCCGAGGCAATTTCTGTGTTTCAACAACACTCTGATAGTAAACAGATAACAGAATGCCTACAGATGTGCATCGGAAACTACTTCTGGTCTTCCAGGGAACGATCAAAGCGTAGACTGTTTGAGACATTACTACCATGGAGGAAAGTGCGCATGGTGACTGTTGTATTCAATCCCGATGCAATTTCTGTGTTTCATCAACATTCTGATAATCCACAGATTACAGAATGCATCCAGATGTGCAACGGAAAATACTACTGGTCTTGCAGGGAACGAACAAAGCGTAGACTGTTTGAGACATTACACCTAAGTAGGAAAGAGCGCATGGTGACTTTTGTATTCAATCCCGATGCAATTTCTTTGTTTCATCAACACTCTGATAGTCCACAGATTACAGAATGCATCCAGATGTGCAACGGAAAATACTACTGGTCTTGCAGGGAACGAACAAAGCGTAGACTGTTCGAGACATTACACCTAAGTAGGAAAGAGCGCATGGTGACTTTTGTATTCAATCCCGATGCAATTTCTTTGTTTCATCAACACTCTGATAGTCCACAGATTACAGAATGCCTCCAGATGTGCATCTTAAACTACTACTGGTCTTCCAGGGAACGATCAAAGCGTAAACTCTTTGAGACATTACTCCAATGGAGGAAAGTGCGAATGGTGACTGTTGTTTCAATCCCGATGGAATTTCTGTGTTTCATTAATACTCTGATAGTCCACAGATTACAGAATGCCTCCAGATGTGCATCGGAAACTACTACTGGTCTTCCAGGGAACGATCAAAGCGTAGACTGTTTGAGACATTACTCCCATGGTGGAAAGTGCGCATGGTGACTGTTGTATTCAATTCGAAAGCAATTTATGTGTTTCATCAACACTCTGATAGTCCACAGATTACAGAAAGCCTATAAATGTGGATCGGAAGATACTACTCGTCTAACAAGGAACGATCAAAGCGTAGAATGTTTGAGACATTACTCCCATGGGGGAAAGTGCGCATGGTGACTGTTCTAATCAATCCCGATGCAATTTCTGTGTTTCATCAACACTCTGATAGTCCACAGACTTCAGATTGCCTCCAGATGTGCATCGGAAACTACTACTGGTCTTCCTGGGAACGATCAAAGCATAGACTGTTTGAAGCATTACTCCCATGGAGGAAAGTGCGCATGGTGACAGTTGTATTCAATCACGATGTAATTTCTGTGTTTCATCAACACTTTGAATGTCCACAGATTACAGATTGCCTGCAGATGTGCATCGGAAACTGCCACTGGTCTTCGAGGGAACGATCAAAGCATAGACTGTTTGAGACATTACTCCCGTGGAGGAAAGTGCGCATGGTGACTGTTGTATTCAATCCCGATGCAATTTCTGTGTTTCATCAACACTCAGTTAGTCCACAGATTACAGAATGCCTCCAGATGTGCAACGGAAACTGCTACTGGTCTTCCAGGGAACGATCAAACCGTAGACTGTTTGAGACATTACTCCCATGGAGGAAAGTGCGCATGGTGACTGTTGTATTCCATCCCGATGCAGTTTCTGTGTTTCATCAACACTCTGATAGTCCACAGATTACAGAATGCCTCCAGATGAGCATCGGAAACTACTACTGGTCTTCCAGGGAACGATCAAAACGTAAACTGTTTGAGACATTATTCCCATATAGGAAAGTGGGCATGGTGACTGTTGTATTCAATCCCGATTCAATTTCCGTGTTTTATCAACACTATGATAGTCCACAGATAACAGAATGACTAAAGGTGTGCATCGGAAACTACTACGGGTCAAACAGGGAACGATCAAAGGGTAAAATGTTTCAGACATTACTCCCATGGGGGAAAGTGTGCATGGTGACTGTTGTTTTCAATCCCGATGCAATTTCTGTGTTTCATCAACACTCAGATAGTCCACAGATTACAGAATGCCTCCAGATGTGCATCGGATACTACTACTGGTCTTCCAGAGAACGATCAAAGCGTAAACTGTTTGAGACATTACTCCCATGGAATAAAGTGCGCATGGTGACTGTTGTATTCAATCCCGATTCAATTTCCGTGTTTTATCAACACTCTGATAGTCCACAGATAACAGAATGACAAACGATGTGCATCGGAAACTACTACTGGTCTTCCAGGGAACGATCAAATCGTATACTGTTTGAGACATTACTCCCATGGAGGAAAGTGGGCATGGTGACTGTTGTATACAGTCCCGAAGCAATTTCTGTGTTTTATCATCACTCTGATAGTCCACAGATTACAGAATGCCTCCAGATGTGCATCGGAAAATATTAATGGTCTTCCAGGGAGCGATGAAAGCGTAAACTGTTTGAGACATTACTCCCTTGGAGGAAAGTGCGCATGGTGACTGTTGTATTCAATCCCGATTCAATTTCTGTGATTCATCAACACTCTGATAGTCCACAGATTTCAGAATGCCTCCAGATGTGCATCGGAAACCACTACTGGTCTAACAGGGAACGATCAAAGCGTAGATTGTTTGAGACATTACTCCCATGGGGGAAATTGTGCATGGTGACTGTTGTATTCAATCCCGATGCAATTTCTGAGTTTCATCAACACTCTGATAGTCCACAGATTACAGATTGCCTCCAGATGTGCATCGGAAACTACTACTGGTTTTTCTGGGAACGATCAAAGAATAGACCGTTTGAGACATTACTCCCATGGAGGAAAGTGCGCATGGTGACTGTTGTATTCAATCCCAATTCAATTTCTGTGTTTCGTCAAAACTCAGATACTCATCAGATTACAGAATGCCTCCAGATGTGCATCGGAAACTACTACTGGTCTTCCAGGGAAGGATCAAAGCGTAGACTGTTTGAGACGTTACTCCCATGGAGGAAAGTGTGCATGGTGACTCTTGTATTCTATCCCGAAGCAATTTCTGTGTTTCATCAACACGCTGTTGGTCTACAGATTACACAATGAATCCAGATGTGCATCGGAAACTACTACTGGTCTTCCTGGGAACGATCAGAGCATAGACTGTTTGAGACATTACTCCCATGGAGGAAAGTGCGCATGGTGACTGTTGTATTCAATCACGATGTAATTTCTGTGTTTCATCAACACTTTGAAGGTCCACAGATTACAGAACGCCTCCAGATGTGCATCGGGAACTACTACTGGTCTTCGAGGGAACGATCAAAGCATAGACTGTTTGAGACATTATTCCTGTGGAGGAAATTGCGAATGGTGACTGTTGTATTCAATCCCGATGCAATTTCTGTGTTTCATCAACACTCAGATAGTCCTCAGATTACAGAATGCCTCCAGATGTGCATCGGAAACTACTACTGGTCTTCCAGGGAACGATCAAAGCGTAAACTGTTTGAGACATTACTCCCATGGAGGAAAGTGCGCATGGTGACTGTTGTATTCAATCCCGATTCAATTTCCGTGTTTTATCAACACTCTGATAGTCCACAGATAACAGAATGACTAACGATGTGCATCGGAAACTATTACTGGTCTTCCAGGGAACGATCAAATCGTAGACTGTTTTAGACATTACTCCCATGGAGGAAAGTGCGCATGGTGACTGTTGTATTCAGTCCCGAAGCAATTTCTGTGTTTCATCATCACTCTGATAGTCCACAGATTACAGAATGCCTCCAGATGTGCATCGGAAACTGCTACTGGTCTAACTGCGAACGATCAAAGGGTAGAATGTTTCAGACATTACTCCCATGGGGGAAAGTGTGCATAGTGACTGTTGTTTTCAATCCCGATGCAATTTCAGTGTTTCATCAACACTCAGTTAGTCCACAGATTACAGAATGCCTTCAGATGTGCATCGGAAACTACTACTGGTCTTCCAGGGAACGATCAAAGCGTAGACTTTTTGAGACATTACTCCCATTGATGAAAGTGAGCATGGTGACTGTTGTATTCAATCCCGATGCAATTTCAGTGTTTCAACGACACTCTGATAGTCCGCAGGTTACAGAATGCCTCCAGATGTGCATCGGAAACTACTACTGGTCCTCCAGGGAACGATCAAAGCGTAGACTGTTTGAGACATTACTACCATGGAGGGAAGACCGCATGGTGACTGTTGTATTCAATCCCGAGGCAATTTCTGTGTTTCAACAACACTCTGATAGTAAACAGATAACAGAATTCCTACAGATGTGCATCGGAAACTACTTCTGGTCTTCCAGGGAACGATCAAAGCGTAGACTGTTTGAGACATTACTACCATGGAGGAAAGTGCGCATGGTGACTGTTGTAATCAATCCCGATGCAATTTCTGTGTTTCATCAACATTCTGATAGTCCACAGATTACAGAATGCATCCAGATGTGCAACGGAAAATAGTACTGGTCTTACAGGGTACGAACAAAGCGTAGACTGTTTGAGACATTATTCCTATGTAGGAAAGTGCGCATGGTGACTTTTGTATTCAATCCCGATGCAATTTCTTTGCTTCATCAACACTCTGATAGTCCACAGATTACAGAATGCCTCCAGATGTGCATCGGAAACTACTACTGGTCTTTCAGGGAACGATCAAAGCGTAGACTGTTTGAGACATTACTCCCATGGAGGAAAGTGCGCATGGTGACTGTTGTATTCAATTCGGAAGCAATTTCTGTGTTTCATCAACACTCTGATAGTCCACAGATTACAGAAAGCCTATAAATGTGCATCGGAAGATACTATTCATCTAACAAGGAACGATCAAAGCGTAGAATGTTTGAGACATTACTCCAATGGGGGAAAGTGCGCATGGTGACTGTTGTATTAAATCCCGATGCAATTTCAGTGTTTCATCAACTCTCAGTTAGTCCACAGATTACAGAATGCCTCCAGATGTGCATTGTAAACAACTACTGGTCTTCCAGGCAACGATCAAGGCGTTGACTGTTCGAGAATTACTCCAATGGAGGAAAGTGGTCACGGTGACTGTTGTATTCAATCCCGATGGAATTTCTGTGTTTCATCAACACATTGAAGTTCCACAGATTACATAGTGCCTCCAGATGTGCATCGGAAACTACTACTGGTCTTCCAGGGAACGATCAAAGCGTAGACTGTTTGAGACATTACTCCTGTGGAGGAGATTGCACATGGTGACTGTTGTATTCAATCCCGATGCAATTTCTGTGTTTCATCAACACTCTGATAGTCCACAGATTACAGATTGCCTCCAGATGTGCATCGGAAACTACTACTGGTCTTCCTGGGAACGATCAAATCATAGACTGTTTGAGACATTACTCCCATGGAGGAAAGTGCGCATGGTGACTGTTGTATTCAATCCCGATTCAATTTCAGTGTTTCATAAATACTATGATAGTCCACAGATTACAGAATGCCTCCAGATGTTCAACGGTAACTACTACTGGTCTTCCAGGGAAGGATCAAAGCGTAGACTGTTTGAGACATTACTCCCATGGAGGAAAGTGCGCATGGTGACTGTTGTATTCAATCCCATTGCAATTTCTGTGTTTCATCAACACTCAGTTAGTCCACAGATTACAGAATGCCTTCAGATGTGCATCGGAAACTACTACTGGTCTTCCTGGGAACGATCAAAGCGTAGACTGTTTGAGACATTACTCCCATGGAGGAAAGTGCGCATGGTGACTGTTGTATTCAATCCCGATGCAATTTCTGTGTTTTATCAACACTCAGTTAGTCCACAGATTACAGAATGACTCCAGATGTGAATCGGAAACTACTACTGGTTTTCCAGGGAACGATCAAAGCGTAAACTGTTTGAGACATTACTCCCATGGAGGAAAGTGCGCATGGTGACTGTTGTATTCAATCCCGATTCAATTTCCGTCTTTTATCAACACTCTGATTGTCCACAGATAACAGAATGACTAAAGATGTGCATGGGAAACTACTACTGGTCTTCCAGGGAACGATCAAAACGTAGACTGTTTGAGACATTACTACCATGGAGGAAAGTGCGCATGGTGACTGTTGTATTCAATCCCGAGGCAATTTCTGTGTTTCAACAACACTCTGATAGTAAACAGATAACAGAATGCCTACAGATGTGCATCGGAAACTACTTCTGGTCTTCCAGGGAACGATCAAAGCGTAGACTGTTTGAGACATTACTACCATGGAGGAAAGTGCGCATGGTGACTGTTGTATTCAATCCCGATGCAATTTCTGTGTTTCATCAACATTCTGACAGTCCACAGATTACAGAATGCATCCAGATGTGCAACGGAAAAAACTACTGGTCTTACAGGGAACGAACAAAGCGTAGACTGTTTGAGACATTACTCCTATGTAGGAAAGAGCGCATGGTGACTTTTGTATTCAATCCCGATGCAATTTCTTTGTTTCATCAACACTCTGATAGTCCACAGATTACAGAATGCCTCCAGATGTGCGTCTTAAACTACTACTGGTCTTCCAGGGAGCGATCAAAGCGTAAACACTTTGAGACATTACTCCAATGGAGGAAAGTGCGAATGGTGACTGTTGTTTCAATCCCGATGGAATTTCTGTGTTTCATTAATACTCTGATAGTCCACAGATTACAGAATGCCTCCAGATGTGCATCGGAAACTACTACTGGTCTTCCAGGGAACGATCTAAGCGTAGACTGTTTGAGACATTACTCCCATGGAGGAAAGTGCGCATGGTGACTGTTGTATTCAATTCGGAAGCACTTTCTGTGTTTCATCAACACTCTGATAGTCGACAGATTACAGAAAGCCTATAAATGTGCATCGGAAGATACTACTCGTCTAACAAGGAACGATCAAAGCGTAGAATGTTTGAGACATTACTCCCATGGGGGAGAGTGCGCATGGTGACTGTTCTATTCAATCCCGATGCAATTTCTGTGTTTCATCAACACTCTGATAGTCCACAGACTTCAGATTGCCTCCAGATGTGCATCGCAAACTACTACTGGTCTTCCTGAAAACGATCAAAGCATAGACTGTTTGAAGCATTACTCCCATGGAGGAAAGTGCGCATGGTGACAGTTGTATTCAATCACGATGTAATTTCTGTGTTTCATCAACACTTTGAATGTCCACAGATTACAGATTGCCTGCAGATGTGCATCGGAAACTGCCACATGTCTTCGAGGGAACGATCAAATCATAGACTGTTTGAGACATTACTCCCATGGAGGAAAGTGCGCATGGTGACTGTTGTATTCAATCCCGATGCAATTTCTGTGTTTCATCAACACTCAGTTAGTCCACAGATTACAGAATGCCTCCAGATGTGCAACGGAAACTGCTACTGGTCATCCAGGGAACGATCAAACCGTAGACTGTTTGAGACATTACTCCCATGGAGGAAAGTGCGCATGGTGACTGTTGTATTCCATCCCGATGCAGTTTCTGTGTTTCATCAACACTCTGATAGTCCACAGATTACAGAATGCCTCCAGATGAGCATCGGAAACTACTACTGGTCTTCCAGGGAACGATCAAAACGTAAACTGTTTGAGACATTATTCCCATATAGGAAAGTGCGCATGGTGACTGTTGTATTCAATCCCGATTCAATTTCCGTGTTTTAT
The DNA here is from genome assembly GCF_023897955.1 of Schistocerca gregaria. Taxonomy (NCBI): domain Eukaryota; kingdom Metazoa; phylum Arthropoda; class Insecta; order Orthoptera; family Acrididae; genus Schistocerca; species Schistocerca gregaria. The sequence continues at coordinate 20,502,398 of NC_064925.1, forward strand.
CAACACTATGATAGTCCACAGATAACAGAATGACTAAAGGTGTGCATCGGAAACTACTACTGGTCTTCCAGGGAACGATCAAAGCGTAGACTTTTTGAGAAATTACTCCCATTGATGAAAGTGAGCATGGTGACTGTTGTATTCAATCCCGATGCAATTTCAGTGTTTCAACGACACTCTGATAGTCCGCAGGTTACAGAATGCCTCCAGATGTGCATCGGAAACTACTACTGGTCTTCCAGGGAACGATCAAAGCGTAGACTGTTTGAGACATTACTACCATGGAGGAAAGACCGCATGGTGACTGTTGTATTCAATCCCGAGGCAATTTCTGTGTTTCAACAACACTCTGATAGTAAACAGATAACAGAATTCCTACAGATGTGCATCGGAAACTACTTCTGGTCTTCCAGGGAACGATCAAAGCGTAGACTGTTTGAGACATTACTACCATGGAGGAAAGTGCGCATGGTGACTGTTGTAATCAATCCCGATGCAATTTCTGTGTTTCATCAACATTCTGATAGTCCACAGATTACAGAATGCATCCAGATGTGCAACGGAAAATACTACTGGTCTTACAGGGTACGAACAAAGCGTAGACTGTTTGAGACATTACTCCTATGTAGGAAAGTGCGCATGGTGACTTTTGTATTGAATCCCGATGCAATTTCTTTGCTTCATCAACACTCTGATAGTCCACAGATTACAGAATGCCTCCAGATGTGCATCGGAAACTACTACTGGTCTTTCAGGGAACGATCAAAGCGTAGACTGTTTGAGACATTACTCCCATGGAGGAAAGTGCGCATGGTGACTGTTGTATTCAATTCGGAAGCAATTTCTGTGTTTCATCAACACTCAGATAGTCCACAGATTACAGAATGCCTCCAGATGTGCATCGGATACTACTACTGGTCTTCCAGGGAACGATCAAAGCGTAAACTGTTTGAGACATTACTCCCATGGAATAAAGTGCGCATGGTGACTGTTGTATTCAATCCCGATTCAATTTCCGTGTTTTATCAACACTCTGATAGTCCACAGATAACAGAATGACTAACGATGTGCATCGGAAACTACTACTGGTCTTCCAGGGAACGATCAAATCGTATACTGTTTGAGACATTACTCCCATGGAGGAAAGTGCGCATGGTGACTGTTGTATACAGTCCCGAAGCAATTTCTGTGTTTTATCATCACTCTGATAGTCCACAGATTACAGAATGCCTCCAGATGTGCATCGGAAACTATTACTGGTCTTCCAGGGAACGATGAAAGCGTAAACTGTTTGAGACATTACTCCCTTGGAGGAAAGTGCGCATGGCGACCGTTGTATTCAATCCCGATTCAATTTCTGTGATTCATCAACACTCTGATAGTCCACAGATTACAGAATGACTCCAGATGTGCATCGGAAACCACTACTGGTCTAACAGGGAACGATCAAAGCGTAGATTGTTTGAGACATTACTCCCATGGGGGAAAGTGTCCATGGTGACTGTTGTATTCAATCCCGATGCAATTTCTGAGTTTCATCAACACTCTGATAGTCCACAGATTACAGATTGCTTCCAGATGTGCATCGGAAACTACTACTGGTCTTCCAGGGCACGATCAAAGCGTAGACTGTTTGAGTCATTACTCCCATGGAGAAAAGTGCGCAAAGGTGACTGTTGTATTCAATCGCGATGCAATTTCTGTGTTTCAACAACACTCTGATAGTCCACAGTTTACAGAATGGCTCCAGATGTGCATCGGAAACTACTACTGGTCTTCCAGGGCACGATCAAAGCGTAGACTGTTTGAGTCATTACTCCCATGGAGAAAAGTGCGCAAAGGTGACTGTTGTATTCAATCGCGATGCAATTTCTGTGTTTCAACAACACTCTGATAGTCCACAGATTACAGAATGCCTCCAGATGTGCATCGGAAACCACTACTGGTCTTCCAGGGAAGGATCAAAGCGTAGACTGTTTGAGACGTTACTCCCATGGAGGAAAGTGTGCATGGTGACTCTTGTATTCTATCCCGAAGCAATTTCTGTTTTTCATCAACACTGTGATGGTCCACAGATTACACAATGAATCCAGATGTGCATCGGAAACTACTACTGGTCTAACAAGGAACGATCAAATCGTAGTATGCTTGAGACATTACTCCCATGGGGGAAAGTGCGCATGGTGACTGTTGTATTCAATCCCGATGCAATATCTGTGTTTCATCAACACTCAGATAGTCCTCAGATTACAGAATGCCTCCAGATGTGCATCGTAAACTACTACTGGTCTTACAGAGAACGATCAAGGCGTAGACTTTTTGAGAATTACTCCCATTGAGGAAAGTGGTCATGGTGACTGTTGTATTCAATCCCGATGCAATTTCTGTGTTTCATCAGCACTTTGAAGGTCCACAGATTACAGAATGCCTCCAGATGTGCATCGGAAACTACTACTGGTCTCCCAGGGAACGATCAAAAGCGTAGACTGTTTGAGACATTACTCCTGTGGAGGAAAGTGCGAATGGTGACTGCTGTATTCAATCCCGATGCAATTTCTGTGTTTCATCAACACTCTGATAGTCCACAGATTACAGATTGCCTCCAGATGTGCATCGGAAACTACTACTGGTCTTCCTGGGAACGATCAGAGCATAGACTGTTTGAGACATTACTCCCATGGAGGAAAGTGCGCATGGTGACTGTTGTATTCAATCACGATGTAATTTCTGTGTTTCATCAACACTTTGAAGGTCCACAGATTACAGAACGCCTCCAGATGTGCATCGGAAACTACTACTGGTCTTCGAGGGAACGGTCAAAGCATAGACTGTTTGAGACATTATTCCTGTGGAGGAAAGTGCGAATGGTGACTGTTGTATTCAATCCCGATGCAATTTCTGTGTTTCATCAACACTCAGATAGTCCTCAGATTACAGAATGCCTCCAGATGTGCATCGGAAACTACTACTGGTCTTCCAGGGAACGATCAAAGCGTAAACTGTTTGAGACATTACTCCCATGGAGGAAAGTGCGCATGGTGACTGTTGTATTCAATCCCGATTCAATTTCCGTGTTTTATCAACACTCTGATAGTCCACAGATAACAGTATGACTAACGATGTGTATCGGAAACTATTACTGGTCTAACTGCGAACGATCAAAGGGTAGAATGTTTCAGACATTACTCCCATGGGGGAAAGTGTGCATGGTGACTGTTGTTTTCAATCCCGATGCAATATCAGTGTTTCATCAACACTCAGATAGTCCACAGATTACAGAATGCCTCCAGATGTGCATCGGGAACTACTACTGGTCTTCGAGGGAACGATCAAACCATAGACTGTTTGAGACATTACTCCCGTGGAGGAAAGTGCGCATGGTGACTGTTGTATTCAATCCCGATGCAATTTCTGTGCTTGATCAACACTCAGTTAGTCCACAGATTACAGAAGGCCTCCAGATGCGCAACGGAAACTACTACTGGTCTTAGAGGGAACGATGAAAGCGTAGACTGTTTGAGACATTACTCCCATGGAGGAAAGTGCTCATGCTGACAGTTGTATTCCATCGCCATGCAGTTTATGTGTTTCATCAACACTCTGATATTCCACAGATTACACAATGCCTCCAGATGTGCATCGGAAACTACTACTGGTCTTCCAGGGAACGATCAAAACGTAAACTGTTTGAGACATTACTCCCATGGAGGAAAGTGCGCATGGTGACAGTTGTATTCAATCTCGATTCAATTTCCGTGTTTTATTAACACTCTGATAGTCCTCAGATAACAGAATGACTAACGATGTGCATCGGAAACTACTACTGGTCTTCCAGGGAACGATCAAATCGTAGACTGTTTGAGTCATTTCTACCATGGAGGAAAGTGCGCATGGTGAATGTTGTATTAAATCGCGATGCAATTTCTGTGTTTCAACAACACTCTGATAGTCCACAGATTACAGAATGGCTCCAGATGTGAATCGGACACTACTACTGGTCTTCCAGGGAACGATTAAAGCGTAACCTGTTTGAGACATTACTCCCATGGAGGAAAGTGCGCATGGTGACTGTTGTATTCAATCCCGATGCAAATTCTGAGTTTCATCAACACTTTGATAGTCCACAGATTATAGATTGCCTCCAGATGTGCATTGGAAAATACTACTGGTCTTTCTGCTAACGACCAAAGAATAGACCGTTTGAGACATTACTCCCATGGAGGAAATAGTGCATGTCGACTGTAGTATTCAATCCCAATGCAATTTCTGTGTTTCAATAACCCTCAGATACTCATCAGATTACATAATGCCTCCAGATGTGCATCGGAAGCTACTACTGGTCTTCCAGGAACGATCAAAGCGTAGACTGTTTGAGTCATTACTCCCATGGAGGAAAGTTGGCATGGTGACTGTTGTATTCAATCCCGATGCAATTTCTGTGTTTCAACAACACTCTGATAATCCACAGTTTACAGAATGGCTCCAGATGTGCATCGGAAACTACTACGTGTCCTCCATGGAACGATCAAGGCGTAGAATCTTTGAGACATTACTCCCATGGAGGAAAGTGCGAATGGTGACTGTTTGAGACATTACTCCCATGGACGAAAGTGGTCATGATGACTGTTGTATTCAATCCCGATGCAATTTCTGTGTTTCATCAACACTTTGAAGGTCCACAGATTACAGAATGCCACCAGATGTGCATCGGAAACCACTACTGGTCTTCCAGGGAACGATCAAAGCGTAGACTGTTTGAGACATTACTCCCATATAGGAAAGTGCGCATGGTGACTGTTGTATTTAATTCCGAAGCAATTTATGTATTTCATCGACACTCTGATAGTCCACAGATTACAGAATGGCTCCAGATGTGCATCGGAAACCACTACTGGGGTAACATGGAACGATCAAAGCGTAGATTGTTTGAGACATTACTCCCATGGGGGAAAGTGTGCATGGTGACTGTTGTATTCAATCAAGATGCAGTTTCTGTGTTTCGACAACACTCTGATAATCCACAGTTTACAGAATGGCTCCAGATGTGCATCGGGAACTTCTACTGGTCCTCCAGGGAACGATCAAGGCGTAGACTGTTTGAGACATTACTCCCATGGAGGAAAGTTCACATGGTGACTGTTGTACTCAATGGCGATACAATTTCTGTGTTCCATCAACACCCGGATAGACCACAGATTACAGAATGCCTCCAGATGTGCATCGGAAACTACTACTTGTCTTCAGGGAACGATCAAATCGATGACAGTTTGAAACATTACTCTCATGGAAGAAAGTGCGCATTGTGACCGTTGTATTTAATCCCGATGCAATATCTGTGTTTCATCAAGACTCAGATAGTCCACAGATTACAGAATGCCTCCAGATGTGCATCGTAAACTACTACTGGTCTTCCAGGGATCGATCAAGGCGTAGACTGTTTCAGACATTACTCCCATGGAGGAAAGTGTGCATGGTGACTGTTGTATTGAATCCCGATGAAATTTCTGTGTTTCATCAACACTCTGATAGTCCACAGATTACAGAATGCCTCCAGATGTGCATCGAAAACTACTACTGGTCTTCCAGGGAACGATGAAAGCATAATCTGTTTGAGACATTACTCCCTTGGAGGAAAGTGTGCATGGTGACTGTTGTATTAAATCCCGATTCAATTTCTGTGTTTCATCAACACTCTGATAGTCCACAGATTACAGAATGCCTCCAGATGTGTATCGGACACTACTACTGGTCTTCCAGGGAACGATTAAAGCGTAGACAGCTTGAGACATTACTCCCATGGAGGAAAGTGCGCATGGTGACTGTTGTATTCAATCCTGATGCAATTTCTGTGTTTAATCAACACTCTGATAGTCCACAGATTACAGAATGCCTCCAGATGTGCATCGGAAACTACTACTGGTCTTCTAGGGAACGATGAAAGCGTAAACTGTTTGAGACATTACACCCTTGGAGGACAGTGCGCATGGTGACTGTTGTATTCAATCCCGATTCAATTTCTGTGTTTCATCAACACTCTGATAGTCCACAGATTACAGAATGACTCCAGACGTGCATCGGAAACTACTACTGGTCTTCGGGAACGATCAAAGCGTAGACTGTTTGAGACATTACTCCCATATAGGAAAGTGCGAATGGTGACTGTTGTATTCAAACCCGAAACAATTTCTGTGTTTCATCGACACTCTGATAGTCCACAGATTACAGAATGCCTCCAGATGTGCATCGGAAACCACTAATGGTCTAACAGGAAACGATCAAAGCGTAAATTGTTTGAGACATTACTCCCATGGGGGAAGTGTGCATGGTGACTTTTGTATTCAATCCCGATGCAATTTCTGAGTTTCATCAACACTCCAATAGTCCACAGATTACAGATTGCCTCCAGATGTGCATCGGAAACTACTACTGGTCTTTCTGGGAACGATCAAAGAATAGAACGTTTGAGACATTACTCCCATGGAGGAAAGAGCGCATGGTGACTGTTGTATTCAATCCCAATGCAATTTCTGTGTTTCATCAACACTCAGATACTTATCAGATTACAGAATGCCTCCAGATGTGCATCCGAAACTACTACAGGTCTTCCAGGGAACGATTAAAGCGTAGACAGCTTGAGACATTACTTCTGTGGAGGAAAGTGCGCATGGTGACTGTTGTATTCAATCCCGATGCAATTTCTGTGTTTCATCAACACTTTGAGGGCCCACAGATTACAGAATGCCTCCAGATGTGCATCGGAAACTACTACTGGTCTTCCAGGGAACGATCAAAAGCGCAGACTGTTTGAGACATTACTCCTGTGGAGGAAAGTGCGAATGGTGACTGTTGTATTCAATCCCAATGCAATTTCTGTGTTTCATCAACCCTCAGATACTCATCAGATTACAGAATGCCTCCAGATGTGTATCGTAAACTACTACTGGTCTTCCAGGGATCGATCAAGGCGTAGACTGTTTCAGACATTACTCCCACGGAGGAAAGTGTGCATGGTAACTGTTGTATTCAATCCCGAAGCAATTTCTGTGTTTCATCGACACTCTGATAGTCCACAGATTATAGAATGGCTCCAGATGTGCATCGGAAACCACTACTGGTCTAACAGGGAACGATCAAAGCGCAGATTGTTTGAGACATTACTCCCATGGGGGAAAGTGTGCATGGTGACTGTTGTATTCAATCCCGATGCAATTTCTGAGTTTCATCAACACTCTGATAGTCTACAGATTACAGCTTGCCTCCAGATGTGCATCGGAAACTACTACTGGTCTTTCTGGTAACGATCAAAGAACAGACCGTTTGAGACATTACTCACATGGAGGAAAGTGCGCATGGTGACTGTTGTATTCAATCCCAATGCAATTTCTGTGTTTCATCAACACTCAGATACTCATCAGATTACAGAATGCCTCCAGATGTGCATCGGAAACTACTACTGGTCTTCCAGGGAACGATTAAAGCGTAGACAGCTTGAGACATTACTCCCGTGGAGGAAAGTGCGCATGGTGACTGTTGTATTCAATCCCGATGCAATTTCTGTGTTTCATCAACACTCTGATAGTCCACAGATTACAGAATGCCTCCAGATGTGCATCGAAAACTACTACTGGTCTTCCAGGGAACGATGAAAGCATAAACTGTTTGAGACATTACTCCCTTGGAGGAAAGTGTGCATGGTGACTGTTGTATTAAATCCCGATTCAATTTCTGTGTTTCATCAACACTCTGATAGTCCACAGATTACAGAATGCCTCCAGATGTGTATCGGACACTACTACTGGTCTTCCAGGGAACGATTAAAGCGTAGACAGCTTGAGACATTACTCCCATGGAGGAAAGTTGGCATGGTGACTGTTGTTTTCAATCCCGATGCAATTTCTTTGTTTCAACAACACTCTGATAGTGCACAGTTTACAGAATGGCTCCAGATGTGCATCGGAAACTACTACTGGTCCTCCTGGGAGCGATCAAGGCGTAGACTGTTTGAGACATTACTCCCATGGAGGAAAGTTCGCATGGTGACTGTCGTATTCAATGCCGATACAATTTCTGTGTTCCATCAACACCCGGATAGACCACAGATTACAGAATGGTTCCAGATGTGCATCGGAAACTACTACTGGTCTTCAGGGAACGATCAAATCGATGACAGTTTGAGACATTACTCTCATGGAGGAAAGTGCGCATGGTGACTGTTGTATTCAATCCCGATGCAATATCAGTGTTTCATCAACACTCAGATAGTCCACAGATTACAGAATGCCTCCAGATGTGCATCGGGAACTACTACTGGTCTTCGAGGGAACGATCAAACCATAGACTGTTTGAGACATTACTCCCGTGGAGGAAAGTGCGCATGGTGACTGTTGTATTCAATCCCGATGCAATTTCTGTGCTTCATCAACACTCAGTTAGTCCACAGATTACAGAAGGCCTCCAGATGCGCAACGGAAACTACTACTGGTCTTAGATGGAACGATGAAAGCGTAGACTGTTTGAGACATTACTCCCATGGAGGAAAGTGCTCATGCTGACAGTTGTATTCCATCGCCATGCAGTTTATGTGTTTCATCAACACTCTGATATTCCACAGATTACACAATGCCTCCAGATGTGCATCGGAAACTACTACTGGTCTTCCAGGGAACGATCAAAACGTAAACTGTTTGAGACATTACTCCCATGGAGGAAAGTGTGCATGGTGACTGTTGTATTGAATCCCGATGAAATTTCTGTGTTTCATCAACACTCTGATAGTCCACAGATTACAGAATGCCTCCAGATGTGCATCGAAAACTACTACTGGTCTTCCAGGGAACGATGAAAGCATAAACTGTTTGAGACATTACTCCCTTGGAGGAAAGTGTGCATGGTGACTGTTGTATTAAATCCCGATTCAATTTCTGTGTTTCATCAACACTCTGATAGTCCACAGATTACAGAATGCCTCCAGATGTGTATCGGACACTACTACTGGTCTTCCAGGGAACGATTAAAGCGTAGACAGCTTGAGACATTACTCCCATGGAGGAAAGTGCGCATGGTGACTGTTGTATTCAATCCCGATGCAATTTCTGTGTTTAATCAACACTCTGATAGTCCACAGATTACAGAATGCCTCCAGATGTGCATCGGAAACTACTACTGGTCTTCTAGGGAACGATGAAAGCGTAAACTGTTTGAGACATTACACCCTTGGAGGACAGTGCGCATGGTGACTGTTGTATTCAATCCCGATTCAATTTCTGTGTTTCATCAACACTCTGATAGTCCACAGATTACAGAATGACTCCAGACGTGCATCGGAAACTACTACTGGTCTTCGGGAACGATCAAAGCGTAGACTGTTTGAGACATTACTCCCATATAGGAAAGTGCGAATGGTGACTGTTGTATTCAAACCCGAAACAATTTCTGTGTTTCATCGACACTCTGATAGTCCACAGATTACAGAATGCCTCCAGATGTGCATCGGAAACCACTAATGGTCTAACAGGAAACGATCAAAGCGTAAATTGTTTGAGACATTACTCCCATGGGGGAAGTGTGCATGGTGACTTTTGTATTCAATCCCGATGCAATTTCTGAGTTTCATCAACACTCCAATAGTCCACAGATTACAGATTGCCTCCAGATGTGCATCGGAAACGACTACTGGTCTTTCTGGGAACGATCAAAGAATAGAACGTTTGAGACATTACTCCCATGGAGGAAAGAGCGCATGGTGACTGTTGTATTCAATCCCAATGCAATTTCTGTGTTTCATCAACACTCAGATACTCATCAGATTACAGAATGCCTCCAGATGTGCATCCGAAACTACTACAGGTCTTCCAGGGAACGATTAAAGCGTAGACAGCTTGAGACATTACTTCTGTGGAGGAAAGTGCGCATGGTGACTGTTGTATTCAATCCCGATGCAATTTCTGTGTTTCATCAACACTTTGACGGCCCACAGATTACAGAATGCCTCCAGATGTGCATCGGAAACTACTACTGGTCTTCCAGGGAACGATCAAAAGCGCAGACTGTTTGAGACATTACTCCTGTGGAGGAAAGTGCGAATGGTGACTGTTGTATTCAATCCCAATGCAATTTCTGTGTTTCATCAACCCTCAGATACTCATCAGATTACAGAATGCCTCCAGATGTGTATCGTAAACTACTACTGGTCTTCCAGGGATCGATCAAGGAGTAGACTGTTTCAGACATTACTCCCATGGAGGAAAGTGTGCATGGTAACTGTTGTATTCAATCCCGAAGCAATTTCTGTGTTTCATCGACACTCTGATAGTCCACAGATTACAGAATGGCTCCAGATGTGCATCGGAAACCACTACTGGTCTAACAGGGAACGATCAAAGCGCAGATTGTTTGAGACATTACTCCCATGGGGGAAAGTGTGCATGGTGACTGTTGTATTCAATCCCGATGCAATTTCTGAGTTTCATCAACACTCTGATAGTCTACAGATTACAGCTTGCCTCCAGATGTGCATCGGAAACTACTACTGGTCTTTCTGGTAACGATCAAAGAACAGACCGTTTGAGACATTACTCACATGGAGGAAAGTGCGCATGGTGACTGTTGTATTCAATCCCAATGCAATTTCTGTGTTTCATCAACACTCAGATACTCATCAGATTACAGAATGCCTCCAGATGTGCATCGGAAACTACTACTGGTCTTCCAGGGAACGATTAAAGCGTAGACAGCTTGAGAGATTACTCCCGTGGAGGAAAGTGCGCATGGTGACTGTTGTATTCAATCCCGATGCAATTTCTGTGTTTCATCAACACTCTGATAGTCCACAGATTACAGAATGCCTCCAGATGTGCATCGGAAACTACTACTGGTCTTCTAGGGAACGATGAAAGCGTAAACTGTTTGAGACATTACACCCTTGGAGGACAGTGCGCATGGTGACTGTTGTATTCAATCCCGATTCAATTTCTGTGTTTCATCAACACTCTGATAGTCCACAGATTACAGAATGACTCCAGACGTGCATCGGAAACTACTACTGGTCTTCGGGAACGATCAAAGCGTAGACTGTTTGAGACATTACTCCCATATAGGAAAGTGCGAATGGTGACTGTTGTATTCAAACCCGAAACAATTTCTGTGTTTCATCGACACTCTGATAGTCCACAGATTACAGAATGCCTCCAGATGTGCATCGGAAACCACTAATGGTCTAACAGGAAACGATCAAAGCGTAAATTGTTTGAGACATTACTCCCATGGGGGAAGTGTGCATGGTGACTTTTGTATTCAATCCCGATGCAATTTCTGAGTTTCATCAACACTCCAATAGTCCACAGATTACAGATTGCCTCCAGATGTGCATCGGAAACTACTACTGGTCTTTCTGGGAACGATCAAAGAATAGAACGTTTGAGACATTACTCCCATGGAGGAAAGAGCGCATGGTGACTGTTGTATTCAATCCCAATGCAATTTCTGTGTTTTATCAACACTCAGATACTCATCAGATTACAGAATGCCTCCAGATGTGCATCCGAAACTACTACAGGTCTTCCAGGGAACGATTAAAGCGTAGACAGCTTGAGACATTACTTCTGTGGAGGAAAGTGCGCATGGTGACTGTTGTATTCAATCCCGATGCAATTTCTGTGTTTCATCAACACTTTGACGGCCCACAGATTACAGAATGCCTCCAGATGTGCATCGGAAACTACTACTGGTCTTCCAGGGAACGATCAAAAGCGCAGACTGTTTGAGACATTACTCCTGTGGAGGAAAGTGCGAATGGTGACTGTTGTATTCAATCCCAATGCAATTTCTGTGTTTCATCAACCCTCAGATACTCATCAGATTACAGAATGCCTCCAGATGTGTATCGTAAACTACTACTGGTCTTCCAGGGATCGATCAAGGCGTAGACTGTTTCAGACATTACTCCCATGGAGGAAAGTGTGCATGGTAACTGTTGTATTCAATCCCGAAGCAATTTCTGTGTTTCATCGACACTCTGATAGTCCACAGATTACAGAATGGCTCCAGATGTGCATCGGAAACCACTACTGGTCTAACAGGGAACGATCAAAGCGCAGATTGTTTGAGACATTACTCCCATGGGGGAAAGTGTGTATGGTGACTGTTGTATTCAATCCCGATGCAATTTCTGAGTTTCATCAACACTCTGATAGTCTACAGATTACAGCTTGCCTCCAGATGTGCATCGGAAACTACTACTGGTCTTTCTGGTAACGATCAAAGAACAGACCGTTTGAGACATTACTCACATGGAGGAAAGTGCGCATGGTGACTGTTGTATTCAATCCCAATGCAATTTCTGTGTTTCATCAACACTCAGATACTCATCAGATTACAGAATGCCTCCAGATGTGCATCGGAAACTACTACTGGTCTTCCAGGGAACGATTAAAGCGTAGACAGCTTGAGAGATTACTCCCGTGGAGGAAAGTGCGCATGGTGACTGTTGTATTCAATCCCGATGCAATTTCTGTGTTTCATCAACACTCTGATAGTCCACAGATTACAGAATGCCTCCAGATGTGCATCGGAAACTACTACTGGTCTTCCAGGGAACGATTAAAGCGTAGACAGCTTGAGACATTACTCCCATGGAGGAAAGTGCGCATGGTGACTGTTGTATTCAATCACAATGCAATTTCTTTGTTTCATCAACCCTCAGATACTCATCAGATTACAGAATGCTTCCAGATGTGCATCGGAAGCTACTACTGGTCTTCCAGGGAACGATCAAATCGTAGACTGTTTGCGTCATTACTCCCATGGAGGAAAGTTGGCATGGTGACTGTTGTTTTCAATCCCGATGCAATTTCTTCGTTTCAACAACACTCTGATAGTGCACAGTTAACAGAATGGCTCCAGATGTGCATCGGAAACTACTACTGGTCCTCCTGGGAGCGATCAAGGCGTAGACTGTTTGAGACATTACTCCCATGGAGGAAAGTTCGCATGGTGACTGTCGTATTCAATGCCGATACAATTTCTGTGTTCCATCAACACCCGGATAGACCACAGATTACAGAATGGTTCCAGATGTGCATCGGAAACTACTACTGGTCTTCAGGGAACGATCAAATCGATGACAGTTTGAGACATTACTCTCATGGGGGAAAGTGCGCATGGTGACTGTTGTATTCAATCCCGATGCAATTTGTGTGTTTCATCAACCCTCAGATACTCATCAGATTACAGAAGGCCTCCAGATGTGCATCGGAAGCTACTACTGGTCTTCCAGGGAACGATCAAAGCGTAGACTGTTTGAGTCATTACTCCCATGGAGGAAAGTTCGCATGGTGACTGTTGTATTCAATGCCGATATAATTTCTGTGTTCCATCAACACCCGGATAGACAACAGATTACAGAATGCCTCCAGATGTGCATCGGAAACTACTACTGGTCTTCCAGGGAACGATCAAGGCGTAGACTGTTTCAGACATTATTCCCATGGAGGAAAGTGCGCATGGTGACTGTTGTATTAAATCCCGATTCAATTTCTGTGTTTCATCAACACTCTGATAGTCCACAGATTACAGAATGCCTCCAGATGTGCATCGGACACTACTACTGGTCTTCCAGGGAACGATCAAAGCATAGACTGTTTGAGACATTACTCCCGTGGAGGAAAGTGCGCATGGTGACTGTTGTATTCAATCCCGATGCAATTTCTGTGTTTCATCAACACTCAGTTAGTCCACAGATTACAGAATGCCACCAGATGTGCATCGGAATTTACTACTGGTCTTCCAGGGAACGATCAAAGCGTAGACTTTTTGCGACATTACTCCCATGGAGGCAAGTGCGCATGGTGACAGTTGTATTCCATCCCGATCCATTTTCTGTGTTTTATCAACACTCTGATAGTCCACAGATTACACAATGGCTCCAGATGTGCATCGGAAACTACTACTGGTCTTCCAGGGAACGATCAAAGCGCAAACTGTTTGAGACATTACTCCCATGGAGGAAAGTGCGCATGGTGACTGTTGTATTCAATCCCGATTCAATTTCCGTGTTTTATCAAAGCTCTGATAGTCCACAGATAACAGAATGACTAAAGATGTGCATCGGAAACTACTACTGGTCTTCCAGGGAACGATCATAGCGTAGACTGTTTGAGACATTACTCCCATGGAGGAAAGTGCGCATGGTTACTGTTGTATTCAATCCTGATGCAATTTCTGTGTTTCAAAAACACTCTGATAGTCCACAGATTACAGAATGCCTCCAGATGTGCATCGGAAACTACTACTGGTCTTCCAGGCAACGATAAAAGAGTAGACTGTTTGAGACATTACTCCCATGAAGAAATGTACGCATGGTGCCTGTTGTATTCAATCCCGATGCAATTTCTGTCTTTTATCAACACCCGGATGGACCACAGATTACAGAATATCTCCAGATGTGCATCGAAAACTACTACTGGTCTTCCAGGGAACGATCAAAGCGTAGACTGTTTGAGACATTACTCCCATGGAGGAAAGTGGTCATGGTGACAGTTGCGTTCAATCCCGATGGAATTTCTGTGTTTCATCAACACTCTGATAGTCCACAGATTACAGAATGCCTCCAGATGTGCGTCGGAAACTACTACTGGTCTAACATGGAACGATCAAATCGATGACAGTTTGAGACATTACTCCCATGGAGAAATGTACGCATGGTGCCTGTTGTATTCAATCCCGATGCAATTTCTGTCTTTTATCAACACCCGGATAGACCACAGATTACAGAATACCTCCAGATGTGCATCGGAAACTAGTACTGGTCTTCCAGGGAGCGATCAAAGCGTAAATTGTTTGAGACATTACTCCCATGGAGGAAAGTGCGCATGGTTACTGTTGTATTGAATCCTGATGCAATTTCTGTGTTTCAACAACACCCTGATAGTCCACAGATTACAGAATGCCTCCAGATGTGCATCAGACACTACTACTGGTCTTCAGGGAACGATCAAAGCGATGACTGTTTGAGACATTACTCCCATGGAGAAATGCACGCATGGTGCCTGTTGTATTCAATCCCGATGCAATTTCTGTCTTTTATCAACACCCGGATAGACCACAGATTACAGAATACCTCCAGATGTGCATCGGAAAATAATACTGGTCTTCCAGGGAACGATCAAAGCGTAGACAGTTTGAGACATTACTCCCATGGAGGAAAGTGCGCATGGTGACTGTTGTATTCAATCCCGATGGATCTTCTGTATTTCATCAACACTCTTATAGTCCACAGATTACAGAATGCCTCCAGATGTGCATCGGAAACTACTACTGGTCTAACAGGGAACGACCTTAGCGATGACAGTTTGAGACATTACTCCCATGGAGAAGTGTACGCATGCTGCCTGTTGTATTCAATCCCGATGCAATTTCTGTCTTTTATCAACACCCGGATACACCACAGATTACAGAATACCTCCAGATGTGCAATGGAAACCACTACTGGTCTTCCAGGGAACGATCAAAGCGCAGACTGTTTGAGACATTACTTTCATGGAGGAAAGTGCGCATGGTGACTGTTGTATTCAATCCCGGTGCAATTTCTGTGTTTCATCAACACACTGATAGTCCACAGATTACAGAATGCTTCCAGATGTGCATCGGAAACTACTACTGGTCTTCCAGGGAACGATCAAAGCTTAGACTGTTTGAGACATTATTCCCATGGAGGAGAGTGTGCATGGTGACTGTTGTATCCAATCCCGATGCAATTTCTGTGTTACATCAACACTCTGATAGTCCACAGATTATAGAATGCCACCAGATGTGCATCGGAAAGTACTACTGGTCTTCCAGGGAACGATCAAAGCGTAGACTGTTTGAGACATTACTCCCATGGAGGAAAGTGCGCATGGTGACTGTTGTATCCAATCCCGATGCAATTTCTGTGTTTCATCAACACTCTGATAGTCCACAGATTACAGAATGCCTCCAGATGTGCATCGGAAACTACTACTGGTCTTCCAGGGAACGATTAAAGCGTAGACAGCTTGAGACATTACTCCCATGGAGGAAAGTGCGCATGGTGACTGTTGTATTCAATCACAATGCAATTTCTGTGTTTCATCAACCCTCAGATACTCATCAGATTACAGAATGCTTCCAGATGTGCATCGGAAGCTACTACTGGTCTTCCAGGGAACGATCAAATCGTAGACTGTTTGCGTCATTACTCCCATGGAGGAAAGTTGGCATGGTGACTGTTGTTTTCAATCCCGATGCAATTTCTTTGTTTCAACAACACTCTGATAGTGCACAGTTTACAGAATGGCTCCAGATGTGCATCGGAAACTACTACTGGTCCTCCTGGGAGCGATCAAGGCGTAGACTGTTTGAGACATTACTCCCATGGAGGAAAGTTCGCATGGTGACTGTCGTATTCAATGCCGATACAATTTCTGTGTTCCATCAACACCCGGATAGACCACAGATTACAGAATGGTTCAGATGTGCATCGGAAACTACTACTGGTCTTCAGGGAACGATCAAATCGATGACAGTTTGAGACATTACTCTCATGGAGGAAAGTGCGCATGGTGACTGTTGTATTCAATCCCGATGCAATTTGTGTGTTTCATCAACCCTCAGATACTCATCAGATTACAGAAGGCCTCCAGATGTGCATCGGAAGCTACTACTGGTCTTCCAGGGAACGATCAAAGCGTAGACTGTTTGAGTCATTACTCCCATGGAGGAAAGTTCGCATGGTGACTGTTGTATTCAATGCCGATATAATTTCTGTGTTCCATCAACACCCGGATAGACAACAGATTACAGAATGCCTCCAGATGTGCATCGGAAACTACTACTGGTCTTCCAGGGAACGATCAAGGCGTAGACTGTTTCAGACATTATTCCCATGGAGGAAAGTGCGCATGGTGACTGTTGTATTCAATCCCGATGTAATTTCTGTGTTTCATCAACACTCTGATAATCCACAGATTACAGAATGCCTCCAGATGTGCATCGGAAACTACTACTGGTCTTCCAGGGAACGATGAAAGCGTAAACTGTTTGAGACATTACTCCATTGGAGGAAAGTGTGCATGGTGACTGTTGTATTAAATCCCGATTCAATTTCTGTGTTTCATCAACACTCTGATAGTCCACAGATTACAGAATGCCTCCAGATGTGCATCGGACACTACTACTGGTCTTCCAGGGAACGATCAAAGCATAGACTGTTTGAGACATTACTCCCGTGGAGGAAAGTGCGCATGGTGACTGTTGTATTCAATCCCGATGCAATTTCTGTGTTTCATCAACACTCAGTTAGTCCACAGATTACAGAATGCCACCAGATGTGCATCGGAATTTACTACTGGTCTTCCAGGGAACGATCAAAGCGTAGACTTTTTGCGACATTACTCCCATGGAGGCAAGTGCGCATGGTTACTGTTGTATTCCATCGCGATCCATTTTCTGTGTTTTATCAACACTCTGATAGTCCACAGATTACACAATGGCTCCAGATGTGCATCGGAAACTACTACTGGTCTTCCAGGGAACGATCAAAGCGCAAACTGTTTGAGACATTACTCCCATGGAGGAAAGTGCGCATGGTGACTGTTGTATTCAATCCCGATTCAATTTCCGTGTTTTATCAAAGCTCTGATAGTCCACAGATAACAGAATGACTAAAGATGTGCATCGGAAACTACTACTGGTCTTACAGGGAACGATCATAGCGTAGACTGTTTGAGACATTACTCCCATGGAGGAAAGTGCGCATGGTTACCGTTGTATTCAATCCTGATGCAATTTCTGTGTTTCAAAAACACTCTGATAGTCCACAGATTACAGAATGCCTCCAGATGTGCATCGGAAACTACTACTGGTCTTCCAGGCAACGATAAAAGAGTAGACTGTTTGAGACATTACTCCCATGAAGAAATGTACGCATGGTGCCTGTTGTATTCAATCCCGATGCAATTTCTGTGTTTCATCAACACTTTGAAGGTCAACAGATGACAGAATGCCTCCAGATGTGCATCGGAAAATACTACTGGTCTTCCTGGGAACGATCAATGTAGACTGTTTCAGACGTTACTCCCATGGAGGAAATTGCGGATGGTGACTGTTGTATTGAATCACGATGCAATTTCTGTGTTTCATCAACACTCTGATAGTCCACAGATAACAGATTGCCTCCAGAAGTGCATCGAAAACTACTACTGGTTTTCCTGGGAACGATCAAAGCTTAGACTGTTTCAGACATTATTCCCATGGAGGAAAGTGTGCATGGTGACTGTTGTATTCAATCCCGATGCAATTTCTGTGTTTCATCAACACTTTGAAGGTCAACAGATGACAGAATGCCTCCAGATGTGCATCGGAAAATACTACTGGTCTTCCTGGGAACGATCAATGTAGACTGTTTCAGACGTTACTCCCATGGAGGAAATTGCGGATGGTGACTGTTGTATTGAATCACGATGCAATTTCTGTGTTTCATCAACACTCTGATAGTCCACAGATAACAGATTGCCTCCAGAAGTGCATCGAAAACTACTACTGGTTTTCCTGGGAACGATCAAAGCTTAGACTGTTTCAGACATTATTCCCATGGAGGAAAGTGTGCATGGTGACTGTTGTATTCAATCCCGATGCAATTTCTGTGTTTCATCAACACTCTGATAGTCCACAGATTACAGAATGCCTCCAGATGTGCATCGGAAACTACTACTGGTCTTCCAGGGAACGATCAAAGGGTAGACTGTTTCAGACGTTACTCCCATGGAGGAATGTGCGGATGGTGACTGTTGTATTCAATCCCGATGCAATTTCTGTGTTTATCAACACCCTGATAGTGCACAGATTACAGATTGCCTCCAGATGTGCATCGGAAACTACTACTGGTCTTCCAGGGAACGATCAAAGCGTAGACTGTTTGAGACATTAATCCTGTGGAGGAAAGTGAGCATGGTGCCTGTTGTATTCAATCCCGATGCAATTTCTGTGTTTCATCAACACTCTGATAGTCCACAGAATACAGAATGCCACCAGACGTGCATCGGAAACTACTACTGGTGTTCCAGGGAACGATCAAAGCGTAGACTGTTTGAGACATTACTCCCGTGGAGGAAAGTGCGCATGGTGACTGTTGTATTCAATCCCGATGCAATTTCTGTATTTCATCAACACTTTGAAGGTCAACAGATGACAGAATGCCTCCAGATGTGCATCGGAAACTACTACTGGCCTTCCAGGGAACGATCAAAGCGTAGGTTGTTTGAGACATCACTCCCGTGGTGGAAAGTGCGCATGGTGACTGTTATATTCAATCCCAATGCAATTTCTGTGTTTCATCAACACTCTGATAGTCCACAGATTACAGATTGCCTCCAGATATGCGTCGGAAACTACTACTGGTCTCCCTGGGAACGGTTAAAGCATAGACTGTTTGAGACATTACTCCCATGTAGGAAACTGCGCATGGTGACGTATTCAATCCCGATGCAGTTTCTGTGTTTCATCAACACTCTGATGATCCACAGATTACAGAATGCCTCCAGATGTGCATCGGAAAATACTACTGGTCATCCAGGGAACGATCAAAGCGTAGACTGTTTGAGACATTACTCCCGTGGAGGAAAGTGCGCATGGAGACTGTAGTATTCAATCCCGATGCAATTTCTGTGTTTCATCAACACTCAGATAGTCCACAGATTACAGAATGCCCCCTGATGAGCATCGGATACTACTACTGGTCTTCCAGGGAACGATCAAATCGTACACTGTTTGAGACATTACTAGCATGGAGGAAAGTGCGCACCGTGTCTGTTGTATTCAAACCCGATGCAGTTTCTGTGTTTCATCAACAATCTGATAGTCCACAGATTACAGAATGTCCCCAGATGTGCATCGGAAACTACTACTGGTCTTCCTGGGAACGATCAAAGCGTAGACTGTTTCAGACGTTACTCCCATGGAGGAAATTGCGGATGGTGACTGTTGTATTCAATCCCGATGCAATTTCTGTGTTTCATCAACACTTTGAAAATCCCCAGATTACAGAATGCCGCCAGAAGTGCATCGGAAACTACTACTGGTCTTCCAGGGAACGATCAAAGCGTGGACTGTTTCAGACATTACTCCCATGGAGGAAAGTGCGCATGGTGACTTTTGTATTCAATCCCGATGCAATTTCAGTGTTTCAACAACATTCTGATAGTCCACAGATTACAGAATGCCACCAGATGTGCATCGGAAACTACTACTGGTCTTCCAGGGAACTATCAAAGCGTAGACTATTTGAGACATTACTCCCATGGAGGAAGGTGCACATGGTGACTGTTGTATTGAATCACGATGCAATTTCTGTGTTTCATCAACACTCTGATAGTCCACAGATAACAGATTGCCTCCAGAAGTGCATCGAAAACTACTACTGGTCTTCCTGGGAACGATCAAAGCTTAGACTGTTTGAGACATTATTCCCATGGAGGAAAGTGTGCATGGTGACTGTTGTATTCAATCCCGATGCAATTTCTGTGTTTATCAACACTCTGATAGTCCACAGATTACAGATTGCCTCCAGATGTGCATCGAAAACTACTACTGGTCTTCCTGGGACCGATCAACGCGTAGACCGTTTGAGTCATTCCTCCCATCGAGGAAACTGCGGATGGTGACTGTTGTATTTAATCCCGATGCAATTTCTGTGTTTCATCAACAATCTGATAGTCCACAGATTACAGAATACCACCAGATGTACATCGGGAACTACTACTGGTCTTCCAGGGAATGATCAAAGCGTAGACTGTTTGACACACTACTCCCGTTCAGGAAAGTGCGCATGGTGGCTATTGTATTCAATCCCGATGCAATTTCTGGGTTTCATCAACACTTTGACAGTCCACATGTTACAGAATGAAACCAGATGTGCATCGGAAACTACTACTGGCCTTCCTGGGAACGATCAAAGCTTAGACTGTTTGATACATTATTCCCATCGAGGGAAGTGAGCATGGTGACTGTTGTATTCAATCCCGATGCAATTTCTGTATTTCATCAACACTTTGAAGGTTCACAGATTACAGAATGCCTCCAGATATGCATCGGAAACTACTACTGGTCTTCCAGGGAACGATCAAATGGTAGACTGTTTCAGACGTTACTCCAATGGAGGAATGTGCGGATGGTGACTGTTGTATTCAATCCCGATGCAATTTCAGTGTTTTATCAACACTCTGATAGCCCACAGATTACAGAATGCCACCAGATGTGCATCGGAAACTACTACTGGTCTTCCAGGAAGCGATTAAAGCGAGGACTGTTTCAGACATTACTCCCATGTCGGAAAGTGTGGATGGTGACTCTTGTATTCAATCCCGATGAAATTTCTGTGTTTCATCAACACTCTGATAGTCCACAGATAACACAATGCCACCAGATGTGCATCGGAAACTACTACTGGTCTTCCAGGGAACGATCAAAGCGTAGACTGTTTGAGACATTAATCCTGTGGAGGAAAGTGAGCATGGTGCCTGTTGTATTCAATCCCGATGCAATTTCTGTGTTTCATCAACACTCTGATAGTCCACAGAATACAGAATGCCGACAGACGTGCATCGGAAACTACTACTGGTCTTCCAGGGAACGATCAAAGCGTAGACTGTTTGAGACATTACTCCCGTATAGGAAAGTGCGCATGGTGACTGTTGTATTCTATCCCGAAGCAATTTCTGTGTTTCATCAACACTTTGAAGGTCAACAGATTACAGAATGCCTCCAGATGTGCATCGGAAACTACTACTGGTCTTCCAGGGAACGATCAAGGCATAGACTGTTTCAGACGTTATTCCCATGGAGGAAATTGCGGATGGTGACTGTTGTATTCAGTCCCGATGCAATTTCTGTGTTTCATCAACACTCTGATAGTTCACAGAATACATATTGTCTCCAGATGTGCATCGGAAACTACTACTTGTCTTCCTGGTTACGATCAAAGCGTAGGCTGTTTGAGACATTACTCCCATTGAGGAAACTGCGGATTGTGGCAGTTGTACCCATTCCCGATGCAATTTATGTGTTTCATCAACACTTTGAATGTCCAAAGATTACAGAATGCCTCCAGATGTGCATCGGAAACTACTACTGGTCTTCCAGGGTACAATCAAAGCGTAGACTGTTTCAGACATTACTCCCATTAAGGAATGTGTGGATGGTGACTGTTGTATTCAATCCCGATGCAATTTCTATGTTTCATCAACACTTTGAAGATCCCCAGTTTACAGAATGCCTCCAGATGTGCATCGGAAACTACTACTGGTCCTCCAGGGAACGATCAAAGCGTAGACTGTTTTAGACATTATTCCCATGGAGAAAAGTGCGGATTGTGACTGTTGTATTCAATCCCGATGCAATTTCTGTGTTTCATCAACACTTTGAAGGTCAACAGATTACAGAATGCCTCCAGATGTGCATCGGAAACTACTACTGGTCTTCCAGGGAACGATCAAAGCGTAGACTGTTTGAGACATTACTCCCGTGATGGAAAGTGCAGATGGTGACTGTTGTATTCAATCCCGATGCAATTTCTGTGTTTCATCAACACTCTGATACTCCACAGATTACAGAATGCCTCCAGATGTGCATCGAAAACTACTACTGGTCTTCCAGGAAACGACAAAAGAGTACACTGTTTGAGACATTACACCCACGGAGGAAAGGGCCCATGGTGACTGTTGTATTTAATCCCGATGCAATTTCTGTGTTTCATCAACACTCAGATAGTCCACAGATTACAGAATGCCTCCAGATGTGCATCGGAAACTACTACTGGTCTTCTAGGAAACGATAAAAGAGTACACTGTTTGAGACATTACTCCCACGGAGGAAAGGGCCCATGGTGACTGTTGTATTTAATCCCGATGCAATTTCTGTGTTTCATCAACACTTTAAAGAACCACAGATTACAGAATGCCTCCAGATGTGAATCGAAACTTCTACTGGTCTTCCAGGGATCGATCAAACTGTAGACTGTTTTAGACATTACTCCCATGGAGGAAAGTGCGCATGGTGACTGTTGTATTCAATCCCGATGCAATTTCAGTGTTTCAACAACATTCTGATAATCCACAGATTACAGAATGCCACCGGATGTGCATCGGAAACTACTACTGGTCTTCCAGGGAACTATCAAAGCGTAGACTGTTTGAGACATTACTCCCATGGAGGAAGGTGCACATGGTGATTGTTGTATTGAATCCCGATGCAATATCTGTGTTTCATCAACACTCTGATAGTCCACAGATTACAGAACTCCTCCAGAAGTGCATCGAAAACTACTACTGGTCTTCCAGGGAATGATCAAAACGTAGACTGTTTGACACACTACTCCCGACTAGGAAAGTGCGCATGGTGACTGTTGTATTCAATCCCGATGCAATTTCTGTGTTTCATCAACACTTTGAAGGTCAACAGATTACAGAATGCCGGCAGATGTGCATCGGAAACTACTACTGGTCTTCCAGGGAACGATCAAAGCGTAGACTGTTTGAGACATTACTCCCGTGGTGGAAAGTGCGGATGGTGACTGTTGTATTCAATCCCGATGCAATTTCAGTGTTTCAACAACATTCTGATAGTCCACAGATTACAGAATGCCACCGGATGTGCATCGGGAACTACTACTGGTCTTCCAGGGAATGATCAAAGCGTAGACTGTTTGACACACTACTCCCGTTTAGGAAAGTGCGCATGGTGACTATTGTATTCAATCCCGATGCAATTTCTGTGTTTCATCAACACTGTGACAGTCCACATATTACAGAATGAAACCAGATGTGCATCGGAAACTACTACTGGCCTTCCTGGGAACGATCAAAACTTAGACTGTTTGATACATTATTCCAATCGAGGAAAGTGAGCATGGTGACTGTTGTATTCAATCCCGATGCAATTTCTGTATTTCATCAACACTTTGAAGGTCCACAGATTACAGAATGCCTCCAGATATGCATCGGAAACTACTACTGGCCTTCCAGGGAACTATCAAATGGTAGACTGTTTCAGACGTTACTCCCATGGATGAATGTGCGGATGGTGACTGTTGTATTCAATCCCGATGCAATGTCAGTGTTTTATCAACACCCTGATAGCCCACAGATTACAGAATGCCACCAGATGTGCATCGGAAACTACTACTGGTCTTCCAGGAAACGATTAAAGCGAGGACTGTTTCAGACATTACTCCCATGGCGGAAAGTGTGGATGGTGACTGTTGTATCAATCCCGATGAAATTTCTGTGTTTCATCAACACTCTGATAGTCCACAGATAACAGAATGCCACCAGATGTGCATCGGAAACTACTACTGGTCTTCCAGGGAACGATCAAACCGTAGACTGTTTGAGACATTAATCCTGTGGAGGAAAGTGAGCATGGTGCCTGTTGTATTCAATCCCGATGCAATTTCTGTGTTTCATCAACACTCTGATAGTCCACAGAATACAGAATGCCACCAGACGTGCATCGGAAACTACTACTGGTTTTCCAGGGAACGATCAAAGCGTAGACTGTTTGAGACATTACTCCCGTGGAGGAAAGTGCGCATGGTGACTGTTGTATTCAATCCCGAAGCAATTTCTGTGTTTCATCAACACTTTGAAGGTCAACAGATTACAGAATGCCTCCAGATGTGCATCGGAAACTACTACTGGTCTTCCAGGGAACGATCAAAGCGTAGATTGTTTGAGACATTACTCCCGTGGTGGAAAGTGCGGATGGTGACTGTTGTATTCAATCCCGATGCAATTTCTGTGTTTCATCAACACTCTGATACTCCACAGATTACAGAATGCCTCCAGATGTGCATCGGAAACTACTACTGGTCTTCCAGGGAACGATCAAAGCGTAGACTGTTTGAGACTTTACTCCAATGGAGGAAAGTACGCATCGAGTCTGTTGTATTCAAACCCGATGCCATTTCTGTGTTTCATCAACAATCTGATAGTCCACAGATTACAGAATGCCAACAGATGTGCATCGGAAACTACTACTGGTCTTCCAGGGAACGATCAAGGCATAGACTGTTTCAGACGTTACTCCCATGGAGGAAATTGCGGATGGTGACTGTTGTATTCAGTCCCGATGCAATTTCTGTGTTTAATCACCACTCTGATAGTTCACAGAATACAGATTGTCTCCAGATGTGCATCGGAAACTACTACTTGTCTTCCTGGTTACGATCAAAGCGTAGACTGTTTGGACATTACTCCCATTGAGGAAAGTGACGATTGTGAAATTTGTATTCATTCCCGATGCAATTTATGTGTTTCATCAACACTTTGAAGGTCCAAAGATTACAGAATGCCTCCAGATGTGCATCGGAAACTACTACTGGTCTTCCAGGGTACAATCAAAGCGTAGACTGTTTCAGACATTACTCCCATTAAGGAATGTGTGGATGGTGACTGTTGTATTCAATCCCGATGCAATTTCTATGTTTCATCAACACTCTGATAGTCCACAATTTACAGATTGCCTCCAGATGTGCATCGGAAACTACTACTGTTATTCCTGGGAACGATCAAAGCGTAGACTGTTTCTGACGTTACTCCCATGGAGGAAATTGCGGATGGTGACTGTTGTATTCAATCCCGATGCAATTTCTGTGTTTCATCAACACTCTGATAGTCCACAGAATAGAGATTGTCTCCAGATGTGCATCGGAAACTACTACTGGTCTTCCTGGGAACGATCAAAGCGTAGACTGTACCAGACATTACTCCCATTGAGGAAATTGCGGATTGTGACAGTCACCATGCGCACGGGAGTAATGTCTCAAGCTGTCTACGCTTTAATCGTTCCCTGGAAGACCAGTAGTAGTTTCCGATGCACATCTGGAGGCATTCTGTAATCTGATGAGTATCTGAGGGTTGATGAAACACAGAAATTGCATTGGGATTGAATACAACAGTCACCATTCGCACTTTCCTCCACAGGAGTAATGTCTCAAACAGTCTGCGCTTTTGATCGTTCCCTGGAAGACCAGTAGTAGTTTCCGATGCACATCTGGAGGCTTTCTGTAATCTGTGGGCCCTCAAAGTGTTGATGAAACACAGAAATTGCATTGGGATTGAATACAACAGTCACCATGCGCTCTTTCCTCCATGGGAGTAATGTCTCAAACGTTCTATTCTTTGATCGTTCCCAGAAAGACCAGTAGTAGTTTCCGATGCACATCTGGAGGCAATCTGTAATCTGTGGACTATTGGAGTGTTGATGAAACTCAGAAATTGCATCGGGATTGAATACAAAAGTCACCATGCACACTTCCCCCATGGGAGTAATGTCTCAAACAATTTACGCTTTGATCGTTCCCTGTTAGACCAGTAGTGGTTTCCGATGCACGTCTGGAGGCATTCTGTAATCTGTGGACTATCAGAGTGTCGATGAAACACAGAAATTGAATCGGGATTGAATACAACAGTCACCATGCGCACTGTCCTCCAAGGGTGTAATGTCTCAAACAGTTTACTCTTTCATCGTTCCCTAGAAGACCAGTAGTAGTTTCCGATGCACATCTGGATGCATTCTGTAATCTGTGGACTATCAGAGTGTTGATTAAACACAGAAATTGCATCGGGATTGAATACAACAGTCACCATGCGCACTTTCCTCCATGGGAGTAATGTCTCAAGCTGTCTACGCTTTAATCGTTCCCTGGAAGACCAGTAGTAGTGTCCGATACACATCTGGAGGCATACTGTAATCTGTGGACTATCAGAGTGTTGATGAAACACAGAAATTGAATCGGGATTTAATACGACAGTCACCATGCACACTTTCCTCCAAGGGAGTAATGTCTCAAACAGTTTATGCTTTCATCGTTCCCTGGAAGACCAGTAGTAGTTTTCGATGCACATCTGGAGGCATTCTGTAATCTGTGGACTATCAGAGTGTTGATGAAACACAGAAATTTCATCGGGATTGAATACAACAGTCACCATGCACACTTTCCTCCATGGGAGTAATGTCTGAAACAGTCTACGCCTTGATCGATCCCTGGAAGACCAGTAGTAGTTTACGATGCACATCTGGAGGCATTCTGTAATCTGTGGACTATCTGAGTCTTGATGAAACACAGATATTGCATCGGGATTAAATACAACGGTCACAATGCGCACTTTCTTCCATGAGAGTAATGTTTCAAACTGTCATCGATTTGATCGTTCCCTGAAGACCAGTAGTAGTTTCCGATGCACATCTGGAGGCATTCTGTAATCTGTGGTCCATCCGGGTGTTGATGGAACACAGAAATTGTATCGGCATTGAGTACAACAGTCACCATGTGAACTTTCCTCCATGGGAGTAATGTCTCAAACAATCTACGCTTTGATCGTTCCATGTTTCCCCAGTAGTGGTTTCCGATGCACATCTGGAGCCATTCTGTAATCTGTGGACTATCAGAGTGACGATGAAATACATAAATTGCTTCGGAATTAAATACAACAGTCACCATGCGCACTTTCCTATATGGGAGTAATGTCTCAAACAGTCTACGCTTTGATCGTTCCCTGGAAGACCAGTAGTGGTTTCCGATGCACATCTGGTGGCATTCTGTAATCTGTGGACCTTCAAAGTGTTGATGAAACACAGAAATTGCATCGGGATTGAATACAACAGTCATCATGACCACTTTCGTCCATGGGAGTAATGTCTCAAACAGTCACCATTCGCACTTTCCTCCATGGGAGTAATGTCTCAAAGATTCTACGCCTTGATCGTTCCCTGGAGGACAAGTAGTAGTTTCCGATGCACATCTGGAGCCATTCTGTAAACTGTGGATTATCAGAGTGTTGTTGAAACACAGAAATTGCATCGGGATTGAATACAACAGTCACCATGCCAACTTTCCTCCATGGGAGTAATGACTCAAACAGTCTACGCTTTGATCGTTCCTGCAAGACCAGTAGTAGCTTCCGATGCACATCTGGAGGCATTATGTAATCTGATGAGTATCTGAGGGTTGATGAAACACAGAAATTGCATTGGGATTGAATACTACAGTCGACATGCACTATTTCCTCCATGGGAGTAATGTCTCAAACGGTCTATTCTTTGGTCGTTCCCAGAAAGACCAGTAGTATTTTCCGATGCACATCTGGAGGCAATCTATAATCTGTGGACTATCAAAGTGTTGATGAAACTCAGAATTTGCATCGGGATTGAATACAACAGTCACCATGCGCACTTTCCTCCATGGGAGTAATGTCTCAAACAGGTTACGCTTTAATCGTTCCCTGGAAGACCAGTAGTAGTGTCCGATTCACATCTGGAGCCATTCTGTAATCTGTGGACTATCAGAGTGTTGTTGAAACACAGAAATTGCATCGCGATTTAATACAACATTCACCATGCGCACTTTCCTCCATCGTAGTAATGACTCAAACAGTCTACGATTTGTACGTTCCCTGGAAGACCAGTAGTAGTTTCCGATGCACATCGTTAGTCATTCTGTTATCTGTGGACTATCAGAGTGTTAATAAAACACGGAAATTGAATCGTGATTGAATACAACTGTCACCATGCGCACTTTCCTCCATGGGAGTAATGTCTCAAACAGTTTACGTTTTGATCGTTCCCTGGAAGACCAGTAGTAGTTTCCGATGCACATCTGGAGGCATAGTGTAATCTGTGGAATATCAGAGTGTTGATGAAACACATAAACTGCATGGCGATGGAATACAACAGTCAGCAAGAGCACTTTCCTCCATGGGAGTAATGTCTCAAACAGTCTACGCTTTCATCGTTCCCTGGAAGACCAGTAGTAGTTTCCGTTGCGCATCTGGAGGCCTTCTGTAATCTGTGGACTAACTGAGTGTTGATGAAGCACAGAAATTGCATCGGGATTGAATACAACAGTCACCATGCGCACTTTCCTCCACGGGAGTAATGTCTCAAACAGTCTATGCTTTGATCGTTCCCTCGAAGACCAGTAGTAGTTCCCGATGCACATCTGGAGGCAATCTGTAATCTGTGGACTATCTGAGTGTTGATGAAACACTGAAATTGCATCGGGATTGAAAACAACAGTCACCATGCACACTTTCCCCCATGGGAGTAATGTCTGAAACATTCTACCCTTTGATCGTTCGCAGTTAGACCAGTAGTAGTTTCCGATGCACATCTGGAGGCATTCTGTAATCTGTGGACTATCAGAGTGATGATGAAACACAGAAATTGCATCGGGATTGAATACAACAGTCACCATTCGCACTTTCCTCCACAGGAATAATGTCTCAAACAGTCTATGCTTTGATCGTTCCCTCGAAGACCAGTAGTAGTTTCCGATGCACATCTGGAGGCGTTCTGTAATCTGTGGACCTTCAAAGTGTTGATGAAACACAGAAATTACATCGTGATTGAATACAACAGTCACCATGCGCACTTTCCTCCATGTGAGTAATGTCTCAAACAGTCTACGCTTTGATCGTTCCCTGGGAGTCCAGTAGTAGTTTCCGATGCACATCTGGAGTCATTCTGTAATCTGTGGACTATCAGAGTGTTGATGAAACACAGAAATTGAAACGGGATTGAATACAACAGTCACCATGCACACTTTCCCCCATGGGAGTAATGTCTGAAACATTCTACCCTTTGATCGTTCCCTGGGAGACCAGTAGTAGTTTCCGATGCACATCTGGAGGCATTCTGTAATCTGTGGACCTTCAAAGTGCTGATGAAACACAGAAATTGCATCGGGATTGAATACAACAGTCACCATGACCACTTTCCTCAATGGGAGTAATTCTCAAAAAGTCTACGCCTTGATCGTTCTCTGTAAGACCAGTAGTAGTTTACGATGCACATCTGGAGGCATTCTGTAATCTGAGGACTATCTGAGTGTTGATGAAACACAGAAATTGCATCGGGATTGAATACAACAGTCACCATGCGCACTTTCCCCCATGGGAGTAATGTCTCAAGCATTCTACGATTTGATCGTTCCTTGTTAGACCAGTAGTAGTTTCCGATGCACATCTGGATTCATTGTGTAATCTGTATACCATCACAGTGTTGATGAAACACAGAAATTGCTTCGGGATAGAATACAAGAGTCACCATGCACACTTTCCTCCATGGGAGTAACGTCTCAAACAGTCTACGCTTTGATCCTTCCCTGGAAGGCCAGTAGTGGTTTCCGATGCACATCTGGAGGCATTCTGTAATCTGTGGACTATCAGAGTGTTGATGAAACAAAGAAATTGCATCGGGATTGAATACAACAGTCACCATGCGAACTTTCCTCCATGGGAGTAATCTCTCAAACAGTCTACGCCTTGATCGTTCCCTGAAGGACCAGTAGTAGTTTCCGATGCACATCTGGAGCCATTCTGTAAACTGTGGACTATCAGAGTGTTGTTGAAACACAGAAATTGCATCGCGATTGAATACAACACTCACCATGCGCACTTTTCTCCATGGGAGTAATGACTCAAACAGTCTACGCTTTGATCGTGCCCTGGAAGACCAGTAGTAGTTTCCGATGCACATCTGGAGGCAATCTGTAATCTGTGGACTATCAGAGTGTTGATGAAACTCAGAAATTGCATCGGGATTGAATACAACAGTCACCATGCACACTTTCCCCCATGGGAGTAATGTCTCAAACAATCTACGCTTTGATCGTTCCCAGTTAGACCAGTAGTGGTTTCCGATGCACATCTGGAGGCATTCAGAAATCTGTGGACTATCAGAGTGTTGATGAAACACAGAAATTGCTTCGGGATTGAATACAACAGTCAACATGCGCACTTTCCTCCATGTGAGTAATGTCTCAAACAGTCTACAATTTGATCGTTCCCTGGAAGTCCAGTAGTAGTTTCCGATGCACATCTGGAGTCATTCTGTAATCTGTGGACTATCAGAGTGTTGATGAATCACAGAAATTGAATCGGGATTGAATACAACAGTCACCATGCGCACTTTCCTCCAAGGGAGGAATGTCTCAAACAGTTTACGCTTTCATCGTTCCCTGGAAGACCAGTAATAGTTTCCGATGCACATCTGGAGGCATTCTGTAATCTGTGGACTATCAGAGTGATGATAAAACACAGAAATTGCTTCGGGACTGTATACAACAGTCACCATGCGCACTTTCCTCCATGGGAGTAATGTCTCAAACAGTATACGATTTGATCGTTCCCTGGAAGACCAGTAGTAGTTTCCGATGCACATCGTTAGTCATTCTGTTATCTGTGGACTATCAGAGTGTTGATAAAACACGGAAATTGAATCGGGATTGAATATGACAGTCACCATGCGCACTTTCCTATATGGGAATAATGTCTCAAACAGTTTACGTTTTGATCGTTCCCTGGAAGACCAGTAGTAGTTTAAGATCCACATCTGGAGGCATTCTGTAATCTGTGGACTATCAGAGTGTTGATGAAACAAAGAAATTGCATCGGGATTGACTACAAAAGTCACCATGCGCTCTTTCCTACATAGGAGTAATGTCTCAAACAGTCTACGCTTTGTTCGTTCCCTGTAAGACCAGTAGTTTTTTCCGTTGCACATCTGGATGCATTCTGTAATCTGTGGACTATCAGAATGTTGATGAAACACAGAAATTGCATCGGGATTGAATACAACAGTCACCAAGCGCACTTTCCTCCATGGTAGTAATGTCTCAAACAGTCTACGCTTTGATCGTTCCCTGGAAGACCAGAAGTAGTTTCCGATGCACATCTGTAGGCATTCTGTTATCTGTTTACTATCAGAGTGTTGTTGAAACACAGAAATTGCCTCGGGATTGAATACAACAGTCACCATGCGCACTTTCCTCCATGGTAGTAATGTCTCAAACAGTCTACGTTTTGATCGTTCCCTGGAAGACCAGTAGTAGTTTCCCATGCACATCTTTAGTCATTCTGTTATCTGTGGACAATCAGAGTGTTGATAAAAGACGGAAATTGAATCGGGATTGAATACAACAGTCACCATGCGCACTTTCCTCCATGGGAGTAATGTCTCAAACAGTTTACGCTTTGATCGTTCCCTGGAAAACCAGTAGTAGTTTCCGATTCACATCTGGAGTCATTCTGTAATCTGTGGACTAACTGAGTGTTGATAAAACACAGAAATTGCATCGGGATTGAATACAACAGTCACCATGCGCACTTTCCTCCATGGGAGTAATGTCTCAAACAGTCTACGCTTTGATCGTTCCCAGGAAGACCAGTAGTAGTTTCCGATGCACATCTGAAGGCATTCTGTAATCTGTGGACTAACTGAGTGTTGATGAAACACAGAAATTGCAATGGGATTGAATACAACAGTCACCATGCGCACTTTCCTCCATGGGAGTAATGTCTCAAACAGTCTACGCTTTGATCGTTCCCTGGAAGACCAGTAGTAGTTTCCGATGCACATCTGGAGGCACTATGTAATCTGTGGACCTTCAATGTGTTGATGAAACACAAAAATTCCATCGGGATTGAATACAACAGTCACCATGACCACTTTCCTCCATTGGAGTAATTCTCGAACAGTCAACGCCTTGATCGTTGCCTGGAAGACCAGTAGTAGTTTACAATGCACATCTGGAGGCATTCTGTAATCTGTGGACTAACTGAGAGTTGATGAAACACTGAAATTGCATCGGGATTTAATACAACAGTCACCATGCGCACTTTCCCCCATGGGAGAAATGTCTCAAACATTCTACGCTTTGATCGTTCCCTGGAAGACCAGAAGTAGTTTCCGATGCACATCTGAAGGCATTCTGTAATCTGTGGACTAACTGAGTGTTGATGAAACACTGAAATTGCATCAGGATTGAAAACAACAGTCACCATGCACACTTTCCCCCATGGGAGTAATGTCTGAAACATTCTACCCTTTGATCGTTCGCAGTTAGACCAGTAGTAGTTTCCGATGCACATCTGGAGGCATTCTGTAATCTGTGGACTATCAGAGTGATGATGAAACACAGAAATTGCTTCGGGACTGAATACAACAGTCACCATGCGCACTTTCCTCCATGGGAGTAATGTCTCAAACAGTCTACGATTTGATCGTTCCCTGGAAGACCAGTAATAGTTTCCGATGCACATCGTTAGTCATTCTGTCATCTGTGGACTATCAGAGTGTTGATAAAACACGGAAATTGAATCGGGATTGAATACAACAGTCACCATGCACACTTTCCTCCATGGGAGTAATGTCTCAAACAGTTTACGCCTTGATCGTTCCCTGGAAGACCAGTAGTAGTTTCCGATGCACATCTGGAGGCATTCTGTAATCTGAGGACTATCTGAGTGTTGATGAAACACAGAAATTGCATCGGGATTGAATACAACAGTCACCATTCGCACTTTCCTCCACAGGAATAATGTCTCAAACAGTCTATGCTTTGATCGTTCCCTCGAAGACCAGTAGTAGTTTCCGATGCACATCTGGAGGCGTTCTGTAATCTGTGGACCTTCAAAGTGTTGATGAAACACAGAAATTACATCGTGATTGAATACAACAGTCACCATGCGCACTTTCCTCCATGGGAGTAATGTCTCAAACAGTCTATGCTCTGATCGTTCCCAGGAAGACGAGTAGTAGTTTCCGATGCACATCTGGAGGCAATCTGTAATCTGTGGACTATCAGAGTGTTGATGAAACACAGAAATTGCATCGGGATTGAATACAGCAGTCACCATTCGCACTTTCCTCCACAGGAGTAATGTCTCAAACAGTCTACGCTTTTGATCGTTCCCTGGAAGACCAGTAGTAGTTTTCGATGCACATCTGGAGGCATTCTGTAATCTGTGGACCTTCAAAGTGCTGATGAAACACAGAAATTGCATCGGGATTGAATACAACAGTCACCATGACCACTTTCCTCAATGGGAGTAATTCTCAAAAAGTCTACGCCTTGATCGTTCCCTGTAAGACCAGTAGTAGTTTACGATGCACATCTGGAGGCATTCTGTAATCTGAGGACTATCTGAGTGTTGATGAAACACAGAAATTGCATCGGGATTGAATACAACAGTCACCATGCGCACTTTCCCCCATGGGAGTAATGTCTCAAGCATTCTACGATTTGATCGTTCCTTGTTAGACCAGTAGTAGTTTCCGATGCACATCTGGATTCATTGTGTAATCTGTGGACCATCACAGTGTTGATGAAACACAGAAATTGCTTCGGGATAGAATACAAGAGTCACCATGCACACTTTCCTCCATGGGAGTAACGTCTCAAACAGTCTACGCTTTGATCCTTCCCTGGAAGACCAGTAGTGGTTTCCGATGCACATCTGGAGGCATTCTGTAATCTGTGGACTATCAGAGTGTTGATGAAACAAAGAAATTGCATCGGGAATGAATACAATAGTCACTATGACCACTTTCCTCCATGGGAGTAATGTCTCAAACTGTCATCGATTTCATCGTTCCCTGAAGACTAGTAGTAGTTTTCGATGCACATCTGGAGGCATTCTGTAATCTGTGGTCTATCCGGGTGTTGATGAAAGACAGAAATTGTATCGTCATTGAATACAACAGTCACCATGCGAACTTTCCTCCATGGGAGTAATCTCTCAAACAGTCTACGCCTTGATCGTTCCCTGAAGGACCGGTAGTAGTTTCCGATGCACATCTGGAGCCATTCTGTAAACTGTGGACTATCAGAGTGTTGTTGAAACACAGAAATTGCATCGCGATTGAATACAACAGTCACCATGCGCACTTTTCTCCATGGGAGTAATGACTCAAACAGTCTACGCTTTGATCGTGCCCTGGAAGACCAGTAGTAGTTTCCGATGCACATCTGGAGGCATTCTGTAATCTGATGAGTATCTGAGTGTTGACGAAACACAGAAATTGTATTGGGATTGAATACAACAGTCACCATGCGCACTTTCCTCCATGGGAGTAATGTCTCAAACGGTCTATTCTTTGATCGTTCCCAGAAAAACCAGTGGTAGTTTCCGATGCACATCTGGAGGCAATCTGTAATCTGTGGACTATTAGAGTGTTGATGAAACTCAGAAATTGCATCGGGATTTAATACAACAGTCACAATGCACACTTTCCCCCATGGGAGTAATGTCTCAAACAATCTACGCTTTGATCGTTCCCTGTTAGACCAGTAGTGGTTTCCGATGCACATCTGGGGGCATTCTGAAATCTGTGGACTATCAGAGTGTTGATGAAACACAGAAATTGCTTCGGGATTGAATACAACAGTCAACATGCGCACTTTCCTCCATGTGAGTAATGTCTCAAACAGTCTACAATTTGATCGTTCCCTGGAAGTCCAGTAGTAGTTTCCGATGCACATCTGGAGGCATTCTGTAATCTGTGGACTATCAGAGTGATGATAAAACACAGAAATTGCTTCGGGACTGTATACAACAGTCACCATGCGCACTTTCCTCCATGGGAGTAATGTCTCAAACAGTATACGATTTGATCGTTCCCTGGAAGACCAGTAGTAGTTTCCGATGCACATCGTTAGTCATTCTGTTATCTGTGGACTATCAGAGTGTTGATAAAACACGGAAATTGAATCGGGATTGAATACAACAGTCACCATGCGCACTTTATTCCATGGGAGTAATGTCTCAAACAGTTTACGCTTTGATCGTTCCCTGGAAGACCAGTAGTAGTATCCGATGCACATCTGGAGGCATTCTGTAATCTGTGGACTATCTGAGTGTTGATGAAACACAGAAATTGCATCGGGATTGAAAACAACAGTCACCATGCACAATTTCCCCCATGGGAGTAATGTCTGAAACATTCTACCCTTTGATCGTTCCCTGTTTGACCCGTAGTAGTTTCCGATGCACACCTTTAGTCATTCTGTTATCTGTGGACTATCATAGTGTTGATAAAACACGGAAATTGAATCGGGATTGAATACAACAGTCACCATGCGCACTTTCCTATATGGGAATAATGTCTCAAACAGTTTACGTTTTGATCGTTCCCTGGAAGACCAGTAGTAGTTTCCGATGCTCATCTGGAGGCATTCTGTAATCTGTGGACTATCAGAGTGTTGATGAAACACAGAAACTGCATCGGGATTGAATACAACAGTCACCATGCGCACTTTCCTCCATGGGAGTAATGTCTCAAACAGTCTACGGTTTGATCGTTCCCTGGAAGACCAGTAGCAGTTTCCGTTGCACATCTGGAGGCATTCTGTAATCTGTGGACTAACTGAGTGTTGATGAAACACAGAAATTGCATCGGGATTGAATACAACAGTCAACATGCGCACTTTCCTCCACGGGAGTAATGTCTCAAACAGTCTATGCTTTGATCGTTCCCTCGAAGACATGTGGCAGTTTCCGATGCACATCTGCAGGCAATCTGTAATCTGTGGACATTCAAAGTGTTGATGAAACACAGAAATTACATCGTGATTGAATACAACTGTCACCATGCGCACTTTCCTCCATGGGAGTAATGCTTCAAACAGTCTATGCTTTGATCGTTCCCAGGAAGACCAGTAGTAGTTTGCGATGCACATCTGGAGGCAATCTGAAGTCTGTGGACTATCAGAGTGTTGATGAAACACAGAAATTGCATCGGGATTGAATAGAACAGTCACCATGCGCACTTTCCCCCATGGGAGTAATGTCTCAAACATTCTACGCTTTGATCGTCCCTTGTTAGCGAGTAGTATCTTCCGATGCACATCTATAGGCTTTCTGTAATCTGTGGACTATCAGAGTGTTGATGAAACACAGAAATTGCTTCCGAATTGAATACAACAGTCACCATGCGCACTTTCCTCCATGGGAGTAATGTCTCAAACAGTCTACGCTTTGATCGTTCCCTGGAAGACCAGTAGTAGTTTCCGATGCACATCTGGAGGCATTCTGTAATCTGTGGACTATCAGAGTATTAATGAAACACAGAAATTCCATCGGGATTCAAACAACAGTCACCATTCGCACTTTCCTCCATTGGAGTAATGTCTCAAAGAGTTTACGCTTTGATCGTTCCCTGGAAGACCAGTAGTAGTTTAAGATGCACATCTGGAGGCATTCTGTAATCTGTGGACTATCAGAGTGTTGATGAAACAAAGAAATTGCATCGGGATTGAATACAAAAGTCACCATGCGCTCTTTCCTACATAGGAGTAATGTCTCAAACAGTCTACGCTTTGTTCGTTCCCTGTAAGACCAGAAGTTTTTTCCGTTGCACATCTGGATGCATTCTGTAATCTGTGGACTATCAGAATGTTGATGAAACACAGAAATTGCATCGGGATTGATTACAACAGTCACCATGCGCACTTTCCGCCATGGTAGTAATGTCTCAAACAGTCTACGCTTTGATCGTTCCCTGGAAGACCAGAAGTAGTTTCCGATGCACATCTGTAGGCATTCTGTTATCTGTTTACTATCAGAGTGTTGTTGAAACACAGAAATTGCCTCGGGATTGAATACAACAGTCACCATGCGCACTTTCCTCCATGGTAGTAATGTCTCAAACAGTCTACGTTTTGATCGTTCCCTGGAAGACCAGTAGTAGTTTCCCATGCACATCTTTAGTCATTCTGTTATCTGTGGACAATCAGAGTGTTGATAGAAGACGGCAATTGAATCGGGATTGAATACAACAGTCACCATGCGCACTTTCCT
The DNA here is from genome assembly GCF_023897955.1 of Schistocerca gregaria. Taxonomy (NCBI): domain Eukaryota; kingdom Metazoa; phylum Arthropoda; class Insecta; order Orthoptera; family Acrididae; genus Schistocerca; species Schistocerca gregaria. The sequence goes on from NC_064925.1 coordinate 20,540,047, forward strand.
CCATGGGAGTAATGTCTCAAACAGTTTACGCTTTGATCGTTCCCTGGAAAACCAGTAGTAGTTTTCGATTCACATCTGGAGTCATTCTGTAATCTGTGGACTAACTGAGTGTTGATAAAACACAGAAATTGCATCGGGATTGAATACAACAGTCACCATGCGCACTTCCCTCCATGGGAGTAATGTCTCAAACAGTCTACGCTTTGATCGTTCCCAGGAAGACCAGTAGTAGTTTCCGATGCACATCTGAAGGCATTCTGTAATCTGTGGACTAACTGAGTGTTGATGAAACACAGAAATTGCAATGGGATTGAATACAACAGTCACCATGCGCACTTTCCTCCATGGGAGTAATGTCTCAAACAGTCTACGCTTTGATCCTTCCCTGGAAGACCAGTAGTAGTTACCGTTGAACATCTGGAGGCATTCTGTAATCTGTGGACTATCATAGTATTGATGAAACACTGAAATTGAATCGGGATTGAATACAACAGTCACCATGCGCACTTTCCTCCATGGGAGTAATGTCTCAAACAGTCTATGATTTGATCGTTCCCAGGAAGACCAGTAGTAGTTTCCGATGCACATCTGGAGGCAATCTGTAATCTGTGGACTATCAGAGTGTTGATGAAACACAGAAATTGCATCGGGATTGAATACAACAGTCACCATGTGCAATCTCCTCCACAGGAGTAATGTCTCAAACAGTCTACGCTTTGATCGTTCCCTGGAAGACCAGTAGTAGTTTCCGATGCACATCTGGAGGCACTATGTAATCTGTGGACCTTCAATGTGTTGATGAAACACAGAAATTCCATCGGGATTGAATACAACAGTCACCATGACCACTTTCCTCCATTGGAGTAATTCTCGAACAGTCAACGCCTTGATCGTTGCCTGGAAGACCAGTAGTAGCTTCCGATGCACATTTATAGGCTTTCTGTAATCTGTGGACTATCAGAGTGTTGATGAAATACAGAAATTGCTTCGGGATTGAATACAACAGTCACCATGCGCACTTTCCTCCATGGGAGTAATGTCTCAAACAGTCTACGCTTTGATCGTTTCCTGGAAGACCAGTAGTAGTTTCCGATGCACATCTTTAGTCATTCTGTTATCTGTGGACTATCAGAGTGTTGATAAAAGACGGAAATTGAATCGGGATTGAATACAACAGTCACCATGCGCACTTTCCTCCATGGGAGTAATGTCTTAAACAGTTTACGCTTTGATCGTTCCCTGGAAAACCAGTATTAGTTTCCGATTCACATCTGGAGGCATTCTGTAATCTGTGGACTAACTGAGTGTTGATATAACACAGAAATTGCATCGGGATTGAATACAACAGTCACCATGCGCACTTTCCTCCATGGGAGTAATGTCCCAAACAGTCTACGCTTTGATCGTTCCCAGGAAGACCAGTAGTAGTTTCCGATGCACATCTGAAGGCATTCTGTAATCTATGGACTAACTGAGTGTTGATGAAACACAGAAATTGCTTCGGGATTGAATACAACAGTCACCATGCGCACTTTCCTCCATGGGAGTAATGTCTCAAACAGTCTACGCATTGATCGTTTCCTGGAAGACCAGTAGTAGTTTCCGATGCACATCTTTAGTCATTCTGTTATCTGTGGACTATCAGAGTGTTGATAAAAGACGGAAATTAAACCGGGATTGAATACAACAGTCACCATGCGCACTTTCCTCCATGGGAGTAATGTCTCAAACAGTTTACGCTTTGATCGTTCCCTGGAAAACCAGTAGTAGTTTCCGATTCACATCTGGAGGCATTCTGTAATCTGTGGACTAACTGAGTGTTGATAAAACACAGAAATTGCATCGGGATTGAATACAACAGTCACCATGCGCACTTTCCTCCATGGGAGTAATGTCTCAAACAGTCTACGCTTTGATCGTTCCCAGGAAGACCAGTAGTAGTTTCCGATGCACATCTGAAGGCATTCTGTAATCTGTGGACTAACTGAGTGTTGATGAAACACAGAAATTTCAATGGGATTGAATACAACAGTCACCATGCGCACTTTCCTCCATGGTAGTAATGTCTCAAACAGTCTACGCTTTGATCCTTCCCTGGAAGACCAGTAGTAGTTACCGGTGAACATCTGGAGGCATTCTGTAATCTGTGGACAATCATAGTGTTGATGAAACACTGAAATTGAATCGGGATTGAATACAACAGTCACCATGCGCACTTTCCTCCATGGGAGTAATGTCTCAAACAGTCTACGCTTTGATCGTTCCCTGAAAGACCAGTAGTAGATTCCGATGCAAATCTTTAGCCATTCTGATATCTGTGAACTATCTCAGTGTAGATAAACACGGAAATTGAATCGGGATTGAATACAACAGTCACCATGCGCACTTTCCTTCATGTGAGTAATGTCTCAAACAGTCTACGCTTTGATCGTTCCCTGGAAGTCCAGTAGTAGTTTCCGATGCACATCTGGAATCAATCTGTAATCTGTGGACTATCAGAGTGTTGATGAAACACAGAAATTGAATCGGGATTGAATACAACAGTCACCATGCACACTTTCCCCCATGGGAGTAATGTCTGAAACATTCTACCCTTTGATCGTACCCTGTTAGACCAGTAGTAGTTTCCGATGCACATCTGGAGGCATTCTGTAATCTGTGGACTATCAGAGGGTTGATGAAACACAGAAATTGCTTCGGGATTGAATACAACAGTCACCATGCGCACTTTCCTCCATGGGAGTAATGTCTCAAACAGTCTACGATTTGATCGTTCCCTGGAAGACCAGTAGTAGATTCCGATGCAAATCTTTAGTCATTCTGTTATCTGTGAACTATCTCAGTGTTGATAAAACACGGAAATTGAATCGGGATTGAATACAACAGTCACCATGCGCACTTTCCTCCATGGGAGTAATGTCTCAAACAATCTACGATTTGATCGTTCCCTGTTAGACCAGTAGTGGTTTCCGATGCACATCTGGAGGCATTCTGTAATCTGTGGACTATCAGAATGTCGATGAAACACAGAAATTGTTTCGGGATTGAATACAACAGTCACCATGAGCACTTTCCCCCATGGTAGTAATGTCTCAAACAGTCTACGCTTTGATCGTGCCCTGGAAGACCAGTAGTAGTTTCCGATGCACATCTGTAGTCTTTCTGTTATCTGTTTACTATCAGAGTGATGTTGAAACACAGAAATTGCCTCGGGATTGAATACAACAGTCACCATGCGGTCTCTCCTCCATGGGAGTAATGTCTCAAACAGTCCACGCTTTGATCGTTCCCTGGAAGACCAGTAGTAGTTTCTGATGCACATCTGGAGGTATTCTGTAACCTGTGGACTATCAGAGTGTCGTTGAAACATTGAAATTGCATCGGGATTGAATACAACAGTCACCATGCGCACTTTCATCCATGGCATTAATGTCTCAAAAAGTCTACGCTTTGATCGTTCCCTGGAAGACCAGTAGTAGTTTCCGATGCACATCTGAAGGCATTCTGTAATCTGTGGACTAACTGAGTGTTGATGAAACACAGAAATTGCAATGGGATTGAATACAACAGTCACCATGAGCACTTTCCTCCATGTGAGTAATGTCTCAAACAGTCTACGCTTTGATCGTTCCCTGGAAGTCCAGTAGTAGTTTCCGATGCACATCTGGAGTCAATCTGTAATCTGTGGACTATCAGAGTGTTGATGAAACACAGAAATTGAATCGGGATTGAATACAACAGTCACCATGCACACTTTCCCCCATGGGAGTAATGTCTGAAACATTCTACCCTTTGATCGTACCCTGTTAGACCAGTAGTAGTTTCCGATGCACATCTGGAGGCATTCTGTAATCTGTGGACTATCAGAGGGTTGATGAAACACAGAAATTGCTTCGGGATTGAATACAACAGTCACCATGCGCACTTTCCTCCATGGGAGTAATTTCTCAAACCGTCTATGCTTTGATCGTTCCCAGGAAGACCAGTAGTAGTTTCCGATGTACATTTGGAGGCAATCTGTAATCTGTGGACTATCAGAGTGTTGATGAAACACAGAAATTGCATCGAGATTGAATACAACAGTCACCATGTGCAATCTCCTCCACAGGAGTAATGTCTGAAACAGTCTAGGCTTTGATCGTTCCCTGGAAGACCAGTAGTAGTTTCCGATGCACATCTGGAGGCATTATGTTATCTGTGGACCTTCAATGTGTTGACGAAACACAGAAATTGCATCGGGATTGAATACAACAGTCACCATGTGCAATCTCCTCCACAAGAGTAATGTCTCAAACAGTCTACGCTTTGATCGTTCCCTTTAAGACCAGTAGTAGTTTCCGATGCACATCTGGAGGCATTATGTAATCTGTGGACCTTCAATGTGTTGATGAAACACAGAAATTGCATCGGGAGTGAATACAACAGTCACCATGACCACTTTCCTCCATGGGAGTAATTCTCAAACAGTCTACGCCTTGATCGTTCCCTGGAAGACCAGTAGTAGTTTACGATGCACATCTGGAGGCATTCTGTAATCTGTGGACTAACTGAGTGTTGATGAAACACTGAAATTGCATCGGGATTGAATACAACAGTCACCATGCGCACTTTCCCCCATGGGAGTAATGTCTCAAACATTCTACGCTTTGATCGTTCCTTGTTAGACCAGTAGTAGCTTCCGATGCACATTTATAGGCTTTCTGTAATCTGTGGACTATCAGAGTGTTGATGAAACACAGAAATTGCTTCGGGATTGAATACAACAGTCACCATGCGCACTTTCCTCCATGGTAGTAATGTCTCAAACAGTCTACGCTTTGATCGTTCCCTGGAAGACCAGAAGTAGTTTCCGTTGCACATCTGGAGGCATTCTGTTATCTGTTTACTATCAGAGTGTTGTTGAAACACAGAAATTGCCTCGGGATTGAATACAACAGTCACCATGCGGTCTTTCCTCCATGGGAGTAATGTCTCAAACAGTCTACGCTTTGATCGTTCCCAGGAAGACCAGTAGTAGTTTCCGATGCATATCTGGAGGCATTCTGTAACCTGTGGACTATCAGAGTGTCGTTGAAACACTGAAATTGCATCGGGATTGCATACAACAGTCACCATGCGCACTTTCATCCATGGGAGTAATGTCTCAAAAAGTCTACGCTTTGATCGTTCCCTGGAAGACCAGTAGTAGTTTCCGATGCACATCTGGAGGCACTATGTAATCTGTGGACCTTCAATGTGTTGATGAAACACAGAAATTCCATCGGGATTGAATACAACAGTCACCATGACCACTTTCCTCCATTGGAGTAATTCTCGAACAGTCAACGCCTTGATCGTTGCCTGGAAGACCAGTAGTAGCTTCCGATGCACATTTATAGGCTTTCTGTAATCTGTGGACTATCAGAGTGTTGATGAAATACAGAAATTGCTTCGGGATTGAATACAACAGTCACCATGCGCACTTTCCTCCATGGGAGTAATGTCTCAAACAGTCTACGCTTTGATCGTTTCCTGGAAGACCAGTAGTAGTTTCCGATGCACATCTTTAGTCATTCTGTTATCTGTGGACTATCAGAGTGTTGATAAAAGACGGAAATTGAAACGGGATTGAATACAACAGTCACCATGCGCACTTTCCTCCATGGGAGTAATGTCTTAAACAGTTTACGCTTTGATCGTTCCCTGGAAAACCAGTATTAGTTTCCGATTCACATCTGGAGGCATTCTGTAATCTGTGGACTACCTGAGTGTTGATATAACACAGAAATTGCATCGGGATTGAATACAACAGTCACCATGCGCACTTTCCTCCATGGGAGTAATGTCTCAAACAGTCTACGCTTTGATCGTTCCCAGGAAGACCAGTAGTAGTTTCCGATGCACATCTGAAGGCATTCTGTAATCTATGGACTAACTGAGTGTTGATGAAACACAGAAATTGCTTCGGGATTGAATACAACAGTCACCATGCGCACTTTCCTCCATGGGAGTAATGTCTCAAACAGTCTACGCATTGATCGTTTCCTGGAAGACCAGTAGTAGTTTCCGATGCACATCTTTAGTCATTCTGTTATCTGTGGACTATCAGAGTGTTGATAAAAGACGGAAATTAAATCGGGATTGAATACAACAGTCACCATGCGCACTTTCCTCCATGGGAGTAATGTCTCAAACAGTTTACGCTTTGATCGTTCCCTGGAAAACCAGTAGTAGTTTCCGATTCACATCTGGAGGCATTCTGTAATCTGTGGACTAACTGAGTGTTGATAAAACACAGAAATTGCATCGGGATTGAATACAACAGTCACCATGCGCACTTTCCTCCATGGGAGTAATGTCTCAAACAGTCTACGCTTTGATCGTTCCCAGGAAGACCAGTAGTAGTTTCCGATGCACATCTGAAGGCATTCTGTAATCTGTGGACTAACTGAGTGTTGATGAAACACAGAAATTTCAATGGGATTGAATACAACAGTCACCATGCGCACTTTCCTCCATGGTAGTAATGTCTCAAACAGTCTACGCTTTGATCCTTCCCTGGAAGACCAGTAGTAGTTACCGTTGAACATCTGGAGGCATTCTGTAATCTGTGGACAATCATAGTGTTGATGAAACACTGAAATTGAATCGGGATTGAATACAACAGTCACCATGCGCACTTTCCTCCATGGGAGTAATGTCTCAAACAGTCTACGCTTTGATCGTTCCCTGAAAGACCAGTAGTAGATTCCGATGCAAATCTTTAGCCATTCTGATATCTGTGAACTATCTCAGTGTAGATAAACACGGAAATTGAATCGGGATTGAATACAACAGTCACCATGCGCACTTTCCTTCATGTGAGTAATGTCTCAAACAGTCTACGCTTTGATCGTTCCCTGGAAGTCCAGTAGTAGTTTCCGATGCACATCTGGAATCAATCTGTAATCTGTGGACTATCAGAGTGTTGATGAAACACAGAAATTGAATCGGGATTGAATACAACAGTCACCATGCACACTTTCCCCCATGGGAGTAATGTCTGAAACATTCTACCCTTTGATCGTACCCTGTTAGACCAGTAGTAGTTTCCGATGCACATCTGGAGGCATTCTGTAATCTGTGGACTATCAGAGGGTTGATGAAACACAGAAATTGCTTCGGGATTGAATACAACAGTCACCATGCGCACTTTCCTCCATGGGAGTAATGTCTCAAACAGTCTACGATTTGATCGTTCCCTGGAAGACCAGTAGTAGATTCCGATGCAAATCTTTAGTCATTCTGTTATCTGTGAACTATCTCAGTGTTGATAAAACACGGAAATTGAATCGGGATTGAATACAACAGTCACCATGCGCACTTTCCTCCATGGGAGTAATGTCTCAAACAATCTACGATTTGATCGTTCCCTGTTAGACCAGTAGTGGTTTCCGATGCACATCTGGAGGCATTCTGTAATCTGTGGACTATCAGAATGTCGATGAAACACAGAAATTGTTTCGGGATTGAATACAACAGTCACCATGAGCACTTTCCCCCATGGTAGTAATGTCTCAAACAGTCTACGCTTTGATCGTGCCCTGGAAGACCAGTAGTAGTTTCCGATGCACATCTGTAGTCTTTCTGTTATCTGTTTACTATCAGAGTGATGTTGAAACACAGAAATTGCCTCGGGATTGAATACAACAGTCACCATGCGGTCTCTCCTCCATGGGAGTAATGTCTCAAACAGTCCACGCTTTGATCGTTCCCTGGAAGACCAGTAGTAGTTTCTGATGCACATCTGGAGGTATTCTGTAACCTGTGGACTATCAGAGTGTCGTTGAAACATTGAAATTGCATCGGGATTGAATACAACAGTCACCATGCGCACTTTCATCCATGGCATTAATGTCTCAAAAAGTCTACGCTTTGATCGTTCCCTGGAAGACCAGTAGTAGTTTCCGATGCACATCTGAAGGCATTCTGTAATCTGTGGACTAACTGAGTGTTGATGAAACACAGAAATTGCAATGGGATTGAATACAACAGTCACCATGAGCACTTTCCTCCATGTGAGTAATGTCTCAAACAGTCTACGCTTTGATCGTTCCCTGGAAGTCCAGTAGTAGTTTCCGATGCACATCTGGAGTCAATCTGTAATCTGTGGACTATCAGAGTGTTGATGAAACACAGAAATTGAATCGGGATTGAATACAACAGTCACCATGCACACTTTCCCCCATGGGAGTAATGTCTGAAACATTCTACCCTTTGATCGTACCCTGTTAGACCAGTAGTAGTTTCCGATGCACATCTGGAGGCATTCTGTAATCTGTGGACTATCAGAGGGTTGATGAAACACAGAAATTGCTTCGGGATTGAATACAACAGTCACCATGCGCACTTTCCTCCATGGGAGTAATTTCTCAAACCGTCTATGCTTTGATCGTTCCCAGGAAGACCAGTAGTAGTTTCCGATGTACATTTGGAGGCAATCTGTAATCTGTGGACTATCAGAGTGTTGATGAAACACAGAAATTGCATCGAGATTGAATACAACAGTCACCATGTGCAATCTCCTCCACAGGAGTAATGTCTGAAACAGTCTAGGCTTTGATCGTTCCCTGGAAGACCAGTAGTAGTTTCCGATGCACATCTGGAGGCATTATGTTATCTGTGGACCTTCAATGTGTTGACGAAACACAGAAATTGCATCGGGATTGAATACAACAGTCACCATGTGCAATCTCCTCCACAAGAGTAATGTCTCAAACAGTCTACGCTTTGATCGTTCCCTTTAAGACCAGTAGTAGTTTCCGATGCACATCTGGAGGCATTATGTAATCTGTGGACCTTCAATGTGTTGATGAAACACAGAAATTGCATCGGGAGTGAATACAACAGTCACCATGACCACTTTCCTCCATGGGAGTAATTCTCAAACAGTCTACGCCTTGATCGTTCCCTGGAAGACCAGTAGTAGTTTACGATGCACATCTGGAGGCATTCTGTAATCTGTGGACTAACTGAGTGTTGATGAAACACTGAAATTGCATCGGGATTGAATACAACAGTCACCATGCGCACTTTCCCCCATGGGAGTAATGTCTCAAACATTCTACGCTTTGATCGTTCCTTGTTAGACCAGTAGTAGCTTCCGATGCACATTTATAGGCTTTCTGTAATCTGTGGACTATCAGAGTGTTGATGAAACACAGAAATTGCTTCGGGATTGAATACAACAGTCACCATGCGCACTTTCCTCCATGGTAGTAATGTCTCAAACAGTCTACGCTTTGATCGTTCCCTGGAAGACCAGAAGTAGTTTCCGTTGCACATCTGGAGGCATTCTGTTATCTGTTTACTATCAGAGTGTTGTTGAAACACAGAAATTGCCTCGGGATTGAATACAACAGTCACCATGCGGTCTTTCCTCCATGGGAGTAATGTCTCAAACAGTCTACGCTTTGATCGTTCCCAGGAAGACCAGTAGTAGTTTCCGATGCATATCTGGAGGCATTCTGTAACCTGTGGACTATCAGAGTGTCGTTGAAACACTGAAATTGCATCGGGATTGCATACAACAGTCACCATGCGCACTTTCATCCATGGGAGTAATGTCTCAAAAAGTCTACGCTTTGATCGTTCCCTGGAAGAACAGTAGTAGTTTCCGATGCACATCTGGAGGCATTCTGTAATCTGTGGACTATCAGAGTGTTGATGAAACACAGAAATTGCATCGGGATTGAATACAACAGTCACCATGCGCACTTTCCTACATAGGAGTAATGTCTCAAACAGTCTACGCTTTGATCGTTCACTGGAAGGTCAGTACCCGTTTCCGATGCACATCTGGAGGCATTCTGTAATCTGATGAGTATCTGGGTGTTGATGAAACACAGAAATAGCATTGGGATTGAATACAACAGTTACCATGCGCACTTTCCTCCATGGGAGTAATGTCTCAAACAATCTACGATTTGATCGTTCCCTGTTAGACCTGTAGTGGTTTCCGACGCACATCTGGAGGCATTCTGTAATCTGTGGACTATCAGAATGTCGATGAAACACAGAAATTGTTTCGGGATTGAATACAACAGTCACCATGCGCACTTTCCTCCATGTGAGTAATGTCTCAAACAGTCTACGCTTTGATCGTTCCCTGGAAGTCCAGTAGTAGTTTCCGATGCACATCTGGAGTCAATCTGTAATCTGTGGACTATCAGAGTGTTGATGAAACACAGAAATTGAATCGGGATTGAATACAACAGTCACCATGCACACTTTCCCCCACGGGAGTAATGTCTGAAACATTCTACCCTTTGATCGTACCCTGTTAGACCAGTAGTAGTTTCCGATGCACATCTGGAGGCATTCTGTAATCTGTGGACTATCAGAGGGTTGATGAAGCACAGAAATTGCTTCGGGATTGAATAGAACAGTCACCATGCGCACTTTCCTCCATGGGAGTAATGTCTCAAACAGTCTACGATTTGATCGTTCCCTGGAAGACCAGTAGTAGATTCCGATGCAAATCTTTAGTCATTCTGTTATCTGTGAACTATCTCAGTGTAGATAAACACGGAAATTGAATCGGGATTGAATACAACAGTCACCATGCGCACTTTCCTCCATGGGAGTAGTGTCTCAAACAGTTTACGCTTTGATCGTTCCCTGGAAGACCAGTAGTAGTTTCCGATGCACATCTGGAGGCATTGTGTAATCTGTGGACTATCAGAGTGTTGATGAAACACAGATATTGCATCGGGATTGAATACAACAGTCACCATGCGCACTTTCCCACATGGTAGCAATGTCTCAAACAGTCTACGCTTTAATCGTGCCCTGGAAGACCAGTAGTAGTTTCCGATGCACATCTGTAGGCCTTCTGTTATCTGTTTACTATCAGAGTGTTGTTGAAACACAGAAATTGCCTCGGGATTGAATACAACAGTCACCATGCGGTCTCTCCTCCATGGGAGTAATGTCTCAAACAGACTACGCTTTGATCGTTCCCTGGAAGACCAGTAGTAGTTTCTGATGCACATCTGGAGGTATTCTGTAACCTGTGGACTATCAGAGTGTCGTTGAAACATTGAAATTGCATCGGGATTGAATACAACAGTCACCATGCGCACTTTCATCCATGGGAGTAATGTCTCAAAAAGTCTACGCTTTAATCGTTCCCTGGAAGACCAGTAGTAGTTTCCGATGCACATCTGAAGGCATTCTGTAATCTGTGGACTATCAGAGTGTTGATGAAACACAGAAATTGAATCGGGATTGAATACAACAGTCACCATGCACACTTTCCCCCATGGGAGTAATGTCTCAAAGAGTCTACGCTTTGATCCTTCCCTGGAAGACCAGTAGTAGTTACCGTTGAACATCTGGAGGCATTCTGTAATCTGTGGACTATCATAGTGTTGATGAAACACTGAAATTGAATCGGGATTGAATACAATAGTCACCATGCGCACTTTCCTCCATGGGAGTAATGTCTCAAACCGTCTATGCTTTGATCGTTCCCAGGATGACCAGTAGTAGTTTCCGATACACATCTGGAGGCAATCTGTAATCTGTGGACTATCAGAGTGTTGATGAAACACAGAAATTGCATCGAGATTGAATACAACAGTCACCATGTGCAATCTCCTCCACAGGAGTAATGTCTCAAACAGTCTACGCTTTGATCGTTCCCTGGAAGACCAGTAGTAGTTTCCGATGCACATCTGGAGGCATTATGTAATCTGTGGACCTTCAACGTGTTGATGAAACACAGAAATTGCATCGGGATTGAATACAACAGTCACCATGACCACTTTCCTCCATGTGAGTAATGTCTCAAACAGTTTACGCTTTGATAGTTCCTTGGAAAACCAGTAGTAGTTTCCGATTCACATCAGGAGGCATTCTGTAATCTGTGGACTAACTGAGTGTTGTTAAAACACAGAAATTGCATCGGGATTGAATACAACAGTCACCATGCGCACTTTCCTCCATGGGCGTAATGTCTGAAACAGTCTACGCTTTGATCGTTTCCTGGAAGACCAGTAGTAGTTTCCGATGCACATCTTTAGTCATTCTGTTATCTGTGGACTATCAGAGTGTTGATAAAAGACGGAAATTGAATCGGGATTGAATACAACAGTCACCATGCGGTCTTTCCTCCATGGGAGTAATGTCTCAAACAGTCTACGCTTTGATCGTTCCCAGGAAGACCAGTAGTAGTTTCCGATGCACATCTGGAGTCAATCTGAATCTGTGGACTATCAGAGTGTTGATGAAACACAGAAATTGAATCGGGATTGAATACAACAGTCACCATGCACACTTTCCCCCATGGGAGTAATGTCTGAAACATTCTACCCTTTGATCGTACCCTGTTAGACCAGTAGTAGTTTCCGATGCACATCTGGAGGCATTCTGTAATCTGTGGACTATCAGAGGGTTGATGAAACACAGAAATTGCTTGGGGATTGAATACAATAGTTACCATGCGCACTTTCCTCCATGGGAGTAATGTCTCAAACAGTCTACGATTTGATCGTTCCCTGGAAGACCAGTAGTAGATTCCGATGCAAATCTTTAGTCATTCTGTTATCTGTGAACTATCTCAGTGTTGATAAAACACGGAAATTGAATCGGGATTGAATACAACAGTCACCATGCGCACTTTCCTCCATGGGAGTAATGTCTCAAACAGTTTACGCTTTGATCGTTCCCTGGAAGACAAGTAGTAGTTTCCGATGCACATCTGGAAGCATTGTGTAATCTGTGGACTATCAGAGTGTTGATGAAACACAGAAATTGCATCGGGATTGAATACAACAGTCACCATGCGCACTTTCCCCCATGGTAGTAATGTCTCAAACAGTCTACGCTTTGATCGTTCCCTGGAAGACCGGTAGTAGTTTCCGGTGCACATCTGTAGGCCTTCTGTTATCTGTTTACTATCAGAGTGTTGTTGAAACACAGAAATTGCCTCGGGATTGAATACAACAGTCACCATGCGGTCTCTCCTCCATGGGAGTAATGTCTCAAACAGTCTACGCTTTGATCGTTCCCTGGAAGACCAGTAGTAGTTTCTGAGGCACATCTGGAGGTATTCTGTAACCTGTGGACTATCAGAGTGTCGTTGAAACATTGAAATTGCATCGGGATTGAATACAACAGTCACCATGCGCACTTTCATTCATGGGAGTAATGTCTCAAAGAGTCTACGCTTTGATCGTTCCCTGGAAGACCAGTAGTAGTTTCCGATGCACATCTGGAGGCATTCTGAAATCTATGGACTATCAGGGTGTCGATGAAACACAGAAATTGCTTCGGGATTGAATACAACAGTCACCATGCGCACTTTCCTCCATGTGAGTAATGTCTCAAACAGTCTACGCTTTGATCGTTCCCCGGAAGTCCAGTAGTAGTTTCCGACGCACATCTGGAGGCAATCTGTAATCTGTGGACTATCAGAGTGTTGATGAAACTCAGAAATTGCATCGGGATTGAATACAACAGTCACCATGCTCACTTTCCTCCATGTGAGTAATGTCACAAACAGTCTACGCTTTGATCGTTTTCTGGAAATCCAGTAGTAGTTTCCGATGCACATCTGGAGGCAATCTGTAATCTGTGGACTATCAGAGTGTAGATGAAACTCAGAAATTGCATCGGGATTGAATACAACAGTCACCATGCACACATTCACCCATTGGAGTAATGTCTCAAACAATCTACGCTTTGGTCGTTAACTGTTAGAACAGTAGTGGTTTCCGATGCACATCTAGAGGCATTCTGCAATCTGTGGACTATCAGAGTGTTGATGAAACAAAGAAATTGCATCGGGATGGAATACAACAGTCACCATGCGCACTTTCCTCCATGGGAGTAATGTCTGAAACAGTCTACGCTTTGATCGTTCCCTGGAAGACCAGTAGTAGTTTCCGATGCACATCTTTAGTCATTCTGTTATCTGTGGACTATCAGAGTGTTGATAAAAGACGGAAATTGAATCGGGATTGAATACAGCAGTCACCATGCGCACTTTCCCCCATGGGAGTAATGTCTCAAACATTCTACGCTTTGATCGTTCTTTGTTAGACCAGTAGTAGCTTCCGTTGCACATTTATAGGCTTTCTGTAATTTGTGGACCATCAGAGTGTTGATGAAACACAGAAATTGTTTCGGGATTGAATACAACAGTCACCATGCGCACTTTCCTCCATGGAAGTAATGTCTCAAACAGTCTACGCTTTGATCATTCCGTGGAATACCAGTAATAGTTTCCGATGCACATCTGGAGGCATCTGTAATCTGTGGACTATCAGAGTATTAATGAAACACAGAAATTCCATCGGGATTGAAACAACAGACACCATTCGCACTTTCCTCCATTGGAGTAATGTCTCAAAGAGTTTGCGCTTTGATCGTTCCCTGGAAGACCAGTAGTAGTTTCCGATGCACATCTGGAGGCATTCTGTAACCTGTGGATTATCAGAGTGTCGTTGAAACACTGAAATTGCATCGGGATTGAATACAACAGTCACCATGCGCACTTTCATCCATGGGAGTAATGTCTCAAAAAGTATACGCTTTGATCGTTTACTGGAAGAACAGTAGTAGTTTCCGATACACATCTGGAGGCATTCTGTAATCTGTGGACTATCAAAGTGTTGTTGAAACACAGAAATTGCATCGGGATTGAATACAACAGTCACATTGCGCACTTTCCTACATAGGAGTAAAGTCTCAAACAGTCTACGCTTTGATCGTTCACTGGAAGGTCAGTAGCTGTTTCCGATGCACATCTGGAGGCATTCTGTAATCTGATGAGTATCTGAGTGTTGATGAAACACAGAAATTGCATTGGGATTGAATACAACAGTCACCATGCGCACTTTCCTCCATGGGAGTAATGTCTCAAAGAATCTACGCTTTGATCGTTGACTGTTAGACCAGTAGTGGTTTCCGATGCACATCTGGAGGCGTTCTGTAATCTGTGGACTATCAGAATGACGATGAAACAGAGAAATTGCTTCGGGATTGAATACAACAGTCACCATGCGCACTTTCCTCCATGTGAGTAATGTCTCAAACAGTCTACGCTTTGATCGTTCCCTGGGAGTCCAGTAGTAGTTTCCGATGCACATCTGGAGTCATTCTGTAATCTGTGGACTATCAGAGTGTTGATGAAACACAGAAATTGAAACGGGATTGAATACAACAGTCACCATGCACACTTTCCCCCATGGGAGTAATGTCTGAAATATTCTACCCTTTGATCGTTCCCTGTTAGACCAGTAGTAGTTTCCGATGCACATCTGGAGGCATTCTGTAATCTGTGGACTATCAGAGGGTTGATGAAACACAGAAATTGCTTCGGGATTGAATACAACAGTCACCATGCGCACTTTCCTCCATGTGAGTAATGTCTCAAACAGTCTACGCTTTGATCGTTCCCTGGAAGTCCAGTAGTAGTTTCCGACGCACATCTGGAGGCAATGTGTAATCTGTGGACTATCAGAGTGTTGATGAAACTCAGAAATTGCATCGTGATTGAATACAACAGTCACCATGCGCACTTTCCTCCATGTGAGTAATGTCACAAACAGTCTACGCTTTGATCGTTTTCTGGAAATCCAGTAGTAGTTTCCGATGCACATCTGGAGGCAATCTGTAATCTGTGGACTATCAGAGTGTAGATGAAACTCAGAAATTGCATCGGGATTGAATACAACAGTCACTATGCACACTTTCACCCATGGGAGTAATGTCTCAAACAATCTACGCTTTGGTCGTTAACTGTTAGAACAGTAGTGGTTTCCGATGCACATCTAGAGGCATTCTGCAATCTGTGGACTATCAGAGTGTTGATGAAACAAAGAAATTGCATCGGGATGGAATACAACAGTCACCATGCGCACTTTCCTCCATGGGAGTAATGTCTGAAATATTCTACCCTTTGATCGTTCCCTGTTAGACCAGTAGTAGTTTCCGATGCACATCTTTAGGCATTCTGTAATCTGTGGACTATCAGAGTGTTGATGAAACACAGAAATTGCTTCGGGATTGAATACAACAGTCACCATGCGCACTTTCCTCCATGGGAGTAATGTCTGAAACAGTCTACGCTTTGATCGTTCCCTGGAAGACCAGTAGTAGTTTCCGATGCACATCATTAGTCATTCTGTTATCTGTGGACTATCAGAGTGTTGATAAAAGACGGAAATTGAATCGGGATTGAATACAACAGTCATCATGCGCACTTTCCTCCATGGGAGTAATGTCTCAAACAGTCAACGGTTTGATCGTTCCCTTGAAGACCAGTAGTAGTTTCCGATGCACATCTGGAGGCAATCTGTAATCTGTGGACTATCAGAGTGTTGATGAAACACAGAAATTGCATCGCGATTGAATACAACAGTCACCATGTGCAATCTCCTCCACAGGAGTAATGTCTCAAACAGTCTACGCTTTGATCGTTAGCTCGAAGACCAGTAGTAGTTTACGATGCACATTTGGAGGCATTATGTAATCTGTGGACCTACAATGTGTTGATGAAACACAGCAATTGCATCGGGATTGAATACAACAGTCACCATGACCACTTTCCTCCATGGGAGTAATTCTCAAACAGTCTACGCCTTGATCGTTCCCTGGAATACCAGTAGTAGTTTACGATGCAAATCTGGAGGCATTCTGTAATTTGTGGACTAACTGAGTGTTGATGAAACACTGAAATTGCATCGGGATTGAATACAACAGTCACCATGCGCACTTTCCCCCATGGGAGTAATGTCTCAAACATTCTACGCTTTGATCGTTCCTTGTTAGACCAGTAGTAGCTTCCGTTGCACATTTATAGGCTTTCTGTAATCTGTGGACCATCAGAGTGTTGATGAAACACAGAAATTGCTTCGGGATTGAATACAACAGTCACCATGCGCACTTTCCTCCATGGAAGTAATGTCTCAAACAGTCTACGCTTTGATCGTTCCGTGGAATACCAGTAGTAGTTTCCGATGCACATCTGGAGGCATCTGTAATCTGTGGACTATCAGAGTATTAATGAAACACAGAAATTCCATCGGGATTGAAACAACAGACACCATTCGCACTTTCCTCCATTGGAGTAATGTCTCAAAGAGTTTGCGCTTTGATCGTTCCCTGGAAGACCAGTAGTAGTTTCCGATGCACATCTGGAGGCATTCTGTAACCTGTGGATTATCAGAGTGTCGTTGAAACACTGAAATTGCATCGGGATTGAATACAACAGTCACCATGCGCACTTTCATCCATGGGAGTAATGTCTCAGAAAGTCTACGCTTTGATCGTTTACTGGAAGAACAGTAGTAGTTTCCGATGCACATCTGGAGGCATTCTGTAATCTGTGGACTATCAGAGTGTTGATGAAACACAGAAATTGCATCGGGATTGAATACAACAGTCACATTGCGAACTTTCCTACATGGGAGTAATGTCTCAAAGAGTCTACGCTTAGATCGTTCACTGGAAGGTCAGTAGCTGTTTCCGATGCACATCTGGAGGCATTCTGTAATGTGATGAGTATCTGAGTGTTGATGAAACACATAAATTGCATTGGGATTGAATACAACAGTCACCATGCGCACTTTCCTCCATGGGAGTAATGTCTGAAACAATCTACGCTTTGATCGTTCCCTGTTAGACCAGTAGTGGTTTCCGATGCACATCTGGAGGCATTCTGTAATCTGTGGACTATCAGAATGACGATGAAACACAGAAATTGTTTCGGGATTGAATACAACAGTCACCATGCACACTTTCCCATATGGGAGTAATGTCTGAAACATTCTACCCTTTGATCGTTCCCTGTTAGACCAGTAGTAGTTTCCGATGCACATCTGGAGGCATTCTGTAATCTGTGGACTATCAGAGGGTTGATGAAACACAGAAATTGCTTCGGGATTGAATACAAAAAGTCACATTGCGCACTTTCCTCCATGGGAGTAATGTCTCAAACAGTCTACGATTTGATCGTTCCCTGGAATACCAGTAGTAGATTCCGATGCACATCTTTAGTCATTCTGTTATCTGTGAACTATCATAGTGTTGATAAAACACGGAAATTGAATCGGGATTGAATACAACAGTCACCATGCGAACTTTCCTGCATGGGAGTAATGTCTCAAACAGTCTACGCTTTGATCGTTCCCTGGAAGACCAGTAGTAGTTTACGATGCACATCTGGAGGCATTCTGTAATCTATGGACTATCAGAGTGTTGATGAAACACAGAAATTGCATCGGGATTGAATACAACAGTCACATTGCGCCCTTTCCTCCATTGGAGTAATGTCTCAAAGAGTTTACGCTTAGATCGTTCCCTGGAAGACCAGTAGTAGTTTCCGATGCACATCTGGAGGCAATCTGTAATCTGTGGACTATCAGAGTGTAGATGAAACTCAGAAATTGCATCGGGATTGAATACAACAGTCACCATGCACACTTTCACCCATGGGAGTAATGTCTCAAACAATCTACGCTCTGGTCGTTAACTGTTAGAACAGTAGTGGTTTCCGATGCACATCTAGAGGCATTCTGCAATCTGTGGACTATCAGAGTTTTGATGAAACAAAGAAATTGCATCGGGATGGAATACAACAGTCACCAAGCGCACTTTCCTCCATGGGAGTAATGTCTGAAACATTCTACCCTTTGATCGTTCCCTGTTAGACCAGTAGTAGTTTCCGATGCACATCTTTAGGCATTCTGTAATCTGTGGACTATCAGAGTGTTGATGAAACACAGAAATTGCTTCGGGATTGAATACGACAGTCCTCATGCGCACTTTCCTTCATGGGAGTAATGTCTCAAACAGTCTATGCTTTGATCGTTCCCAGGAAGTACAGTAGTAGTTTCCGATGCACATCTGTAGGCAATCTGTAATCTGTGGACTATCAGAGTGTTGATGAAACACAGAAATTGCATCGGGATTGAATACAACAGTCACCATGTGCAATCTCCTCCACAGGAGTAATGTCTCAAACAGTCTACGCTTTGATCGTTAGCTCGAAGGCCAGTAGTAGTTTCCGATGCACATCTTTAGGCATTATGTAATCTGTGGACCTTCAATGTGTTGATGAAACACAGCAATTGCATCGGGATTGAATACAACAGTCACCATGACCACTTTCCTCCATGGGAGTAATTGTCAAACAGTCTACGCCTTGATCGTTCCCTGGAATACCAGTAGTAGTTTACGATGCAAATCTCGAGGCATTCTGTAATCTGTGGACTAACTGAGTGTTGATGCAACACTGAAATTGCATCGGGATTGAATACAACAGTCACCATGCGCACTTTCCCCCATGGGTGTAATGTCTCAAACATTCTACGCTTTGATCGTTCCTTGTTAGACCAGTAGTAGCTTCCGTTGCACATTTATAGGCTGTCTGTAATCTGTGGACCATCAGAGTGTTGATGAAACACAGAAATTCCATCGGGATTGAAACAACAGACACCATTCGCACTTTCCTCCATTGGAGTAATGTCTCAAAGAGTTTGCGCATTGATCGTTCACTGGAAGACCAGTAGTAGTTTCCGATGCACATCTTTAGTCATTCTGTTATCTGTGGACTATCAGAGTGTTGATAAAAGACGGAAATTGAATCGGGATTGAATACAACAGTCCTCATGCGCACTTTCCTCCATGGGAGTAATGTCTCAAACAGTCTATGCTTTGATCGTTCCCAGAAAGACCAGTAGTAGTTTCCGATGCACATCTGGAGGCAATCTGTAATCTGTGGACTATCAGAGTGTTGATGAAACACAGAAATTGCATCGGGATTGAATACAACAGTCACCATGTGCAATCTCCTCCACAGGAGTAATGTCTCAAACAGTCTACGCTTTGATCGTTAGCTCGAAGACCAGTGGTAGTTTCCGATGCACATCTGGAGGTATTATGTAATCTGTGGACCTTCAATGTGTTGATGAAACACAGCAATTGCATCGGGATTGAATACAACAGTCACCATGACCACTTTCCTCCATGGGAGGAATTCTCAAACAGTCTACGCCTTGATCGTTCCCTGGAATACCAGTAGTAGTTTACGATGCAAATCTGGAGGCATTCTGTAATCTGTGGACTAACTGAGTGTTGATGAAACACTGAAATTGCATCGGGATTGAATACAACAGTCACCATGCGCACATTCCCCCATGGGAGTAATGTCTCAAACATTCTACGCTTTGATCGTTCCGTGTTAGACCAGTAGTAGCTTCCGTTGCACATTTATAGGCTTTCTGTAATCTGTGGACCATCAGAGTGTTGATGAAACACAGAAATTGCTTCGGGATTGAATACAACAGTCACCATGCGCACTTTCCTCCATGGAAGTAATGTCTCAAACAGTCTACGCTTTGATCGTTCAGTGGAATACCAGTAGTAGTTTCCGATGCACATCTGGAGGCATTCTGCAATCTGTGGACTATCAGAGTATTAATGAAACACAGAAATTCCATCGGGATTGAAACAAGAGACACCATTCGCACTTTCCTCCATTGGAGTAATGTCTCAAAGAGTTTGCGCTTTGATCGTTCCCTGGAAGACCAGTAGTAGTTTCCGATGCGCATCTGGAGGCATTCTGTAACCTGTGGACTATCAGAGTGTCGTTGAAACACTGAAATTGCATCGGGATTGAATACAACAGTCACCATGCGCACTTTCATGCATGGGAGTAATGTCTCAAAAAGTCTACGCTTTGATCGTTCCCTGTAAGACCAGTAGTAGTTTCCGATGCACATCTGGAGGCATTCTGCAATCTGTGGACTATCAGAGTGTTGCTGAAACACAGAAATTGCATCGTTATTGAATACAACAGTCACATTGCGCACTTTCCTACATAGGAGTAATGTCTCAAACAGTCTACGCTTTGATCATTCACTGGAAGGTCAGTAGCTGTTTCCGATGCACATCTGGAGGCATTCTGTAATCTGATGAGTATCTGAGTGTTGATGAAACACAGAAATTGCATTGGGATTGAATACAACAGTCACCATGCGCACTTTCCTCCATGGGAGTAATGTCTCAAACAATCTACACTTTGATCGGTCCCTGGAAGACCAGTAGTAGTTTCCGATGCACATCTGGAGGCATTGTGTAATCTGTGGACTATCAGAGTGTTGATGAAACACAGAAAATGCATCGGGATGGAATACAACAGTCACCATGCGCACTTTCCTCGATGGCAGTAATGTCTCAAACAGTCTACGCTTTGATCGTTCCCTGGAAGTCCAGTAGTAGTTTCCGATGCACATCTGGAGGCATTCTGCAATCTGTTGACTATCAGAGTGTTGATGAAACAAAGAAATTGCATCGGGATTGAATACAACAGTCACCATGCGCACTTTCCTACATAGGAGTAATGTCTCAAACAGTCTACGTTTTGTTCGTTCCCTGGAAGACCAGTAGTATTTTCATTTGCACATCTGGAAGCATTCTGTAATCTGTGGACTATCAGAATGTTGATGAAACAAAGAAATTGCATCGGGATTGAATACAACAGTCACCATGCGCACTTTCCTCCATGGTAGTAATGTCTCAAACAGTCTACGCTTTGACCGTTCCCTGGAAGACCAGTAGTAGTTTCCGATGCACATCTCGAGGCATTCTGTAATCTGTGGTCTATCAGAGTGTTGATGAAACACAGAAATTGCATCGGGATTGAATACAACAGTCAGCATGCGCACTTTCCTACATTGGAGTAATGTCTCAAACAGTCTACGCTTTGATCGTTAGCTCGAAGACCAGTAGTAGTTTCCGATGCACATCTTTAGGCATTATGTAATCTGTGGACCTTCAATGTGTTGATGAAACACAGCAATTGCATCGGGATTGAATACAACAGTCACCATGACCACTTTCCTCAATGGGAGTAATTCTCAAACAGTCTACGCCTTGATCGTTCCCTGGAATACCAGTAGTAGTTTACGATGCAAATCTGGAGGCATTCTGTAATCTGTGGACTAACTGAGTGTTGATGAAACACTGAAATTGAATCGGGATTGAATACAACAGTCACCATGCGCACATACCCCCATGGGAGTAATGTCTCAAACATTCTACGCTTTGATCGTTCCGTGTTAGACCAGTAGTAGCTTCCGTTGCACATTTATAGGCTTTCTGTAATCTGTGGACCATCAGAGTGTTGATGAAACACAGAAATTGCTTCGGGATTGAATACAACAGTCACCATGCGCACTTTCCTCCATGGAAGTAATGTCTCAAACAGTCTACGCTTTGATCGTTCAGTGGAATACCAGTAGTAGTTTCCGATGCACATCTGGAGGCATTCTGCAATCTGTGGACTATCAGAGTATTAATGAAACACAGAAATTCCATCGGGATTGAAACAACAGACACCATTCGCACATTCCTCCATTGGAGTAATGTCTCTAAGAGTTTGCGCTTTGATCGTTCCCTGGAAGACCAGTAGTAGTTTCCGATGCGCATCTGGAGGCATTCTGTAACCTGTGGACTATCAGAGTGTCGTTGAAACACTGAAATTGCATCGGGATTGAATACAACAGTCACCATGCGCACTTTCATCCATGGGAGTAATGTCTCAAAAAGTCTACGCTTTGATCGTTCCCTGTAAGACCAGTAGTAGTTTCCGATGCACATCTGGAGGCATTCTGCAATCTGTGGACTATCAGAGTGTTGATGAAACACAGAAATTGCATCGGGATTGAATACAACAGTCACATTGCGCACTTTCCTACATAGGAGTAATGTCTCAAACAGTCTACGCTTTGATCGTTCACTGGAAGGTCAGTAGCTGTTTCCGATGCACATCTGGAGGCATTCTGTAATCTGATGAGTATCTGAGTGTTGATGAAACACAGAAATTGCATTGGGATTGAATACAACAGTCACCATGCGCACTTTCCTCCATGGGAGTAATGTCTCAAACAATCTACACTTTGATCGTTCCCTGGAAGACCAGTAGTAGTTTCCGATGCACATCTGGAGGCATTGTGTAATCTGTGGACTATCAGAGTGTTGATGAAACACAGAAAATGCATCGGGATGGAATACAACAGTCACCATGCGCACTTTCCTCGATGGGAGTAATGTCTCAAACAGTCTACGCTTTGATCGTTCCCTGGAAGTCCAGTAGTAGTTTCCGATGCACATCTGGAGGCATTCTGTAATCTGTTGACTATCAGAGTGTTGATGAAACAAAGAAATTGCATCGGGATTGAATACAACAGTCACCATGCGCACATTCCTACATAGGAGTAATGTCTCAAACAGTCTACGATTTGTTAGTTCCCTGGAAGACCAGTAGTATTTTCATTTGCACATCTGGAGGCATTCTGTAATCTGTGGACTATCAGAATGTTGATGAAACAAAGAAATTGCATCGGGATTGAATACAACTGTCACCATGCGCACTTTCCTCCATGGTAGTAATGTCTCAAACAGTCTACGCTTTGACCGTTCCCTGGAAGACCAGTAGTAGTTTCCGATGGACATCTGGAGGCATTCTGCAATCTGTGGTCTATCAGAGTGTTGATGAAACACAGAAATTGCATCGGGATTGAATACAACAGTCAGCATGCGCACTTTCCTACATTGGAGTAATGTCTCAAACAGTCTACGCTTTGATCGTTAGCTCGAAGACCAGTAGTAGTTTCCGATGCACATCTTTAGGCATTATGTAATCTGTGGACCTTCAATGTGTTGATGAAACACAGCAATTGCATCGGGATTGAATACAACAGTCACAATGACCACTTTCCTCCATGGGAGTAATTCTCAAACAGTCTACGCCATGATCGTTCCCTGGAATACCAGTAGTAGTTTACGATGCAAATCTGGAGGCATTCTGTAATCTGTGGACTAACTGAGTGTTGATGCAACACTGAAATTGCATCGGGATTGAATACAACAGTCACCATGCGCACTTTCCCCCATGGGTGTAATGTCTCAAACATTCTACGCTTTGATCGTTCCTTGTTAGACCAGTAGTAGCTTCCGTTGCACATTTATAGGCTTTCTGTAATCTGTGGACCATCAGAGTGTTGATGAAACACAGAAATTGCTTCGGGATTGAATACAACAGTCACCATGCGCACTTTCCTCCATGGAAGTAATGTCTCAAACAGTCTACGCTTTGATCGTTCCGTGGAATACCAGTAGTAGTTTCCGATGCACATCTGGAGGCATTCTGTAATCTGTGGACTGTCAGAGTATTAATGAAACACAGAAATTCCATCGGGATTGAAACAACAGACACCATTCGCACTTTCCTCCATTGGAGTAATGTCTCAAAGAGTTTGCGCTTTGATCGTTCCCTGGAAGACCAGTAGTAGTTTCCGATGCGCATCTGGAGCCATTCTGTAACCTGTGGACTATCAGAGTGTCGTTGAAACACTGAAATTGCATCGGGATTGAATACAACAGTCACCATGCGCACTTTCATCCATGGGAGTAATGTCTCAAAAAGTCTACGCTTTGATCGTTCCCTGTAAGACCAGTAGTAGTTTCCGATGCACATCTGGAGGCATTCTGCAATCTGTGGACTATCAGAGTGTTGATGAAACACAGAAATTGCATCGGGATTGAATACAACAGTCACATTGCGCACTTTCCTACATAGGAGTAATGTCTCAAACAGTCTACGCTTTGATCTTTCACTGGAAGGTCAGTAGCTGTTTCCGATGCACATCTGGAGGCATTCTGTAATCTGATGAGTATCTGAGTGTTGATGAAACACAGAAATTGCATTGGGATTGAATACAACAGTCACCATGCGCACTTTCCTCCATGGGAGTAATGTCTCAAACAATCTACACTTTGATCGTTCCCTGGAAGACCAGTAGTAGTTTCCGATGCACATCTGGAGGCATTGTGTAATCTGTGGACTATCAGAGTGTTGATGAAACACAGAAAATTCATCGGGATTGAATACAACAGTCACCATGCGCACTTTCCTACATAGGAGTAATGTCTCAAACATTCTACGTTTTGTTCGTTCCCTGGAAGACCAGTAGTATTTTCATTTGCACATCTGGAGGCATTCTGTAATCTGTGGACTATCAGAATGTTGATGAAACAAAGAAATTGCATCGGGATTGAATACAACAGTCACCATGCGCACTTTCCTCCATGGTAGTAATGTCTCAAACAGTCTACGCTTTGACCGTTCCCTGGAAGACCAGTAGTAGTTTCCGATGCACATCTGGAGGCATTCTGTAATCTGTGGTCTATCAGAGTGTTGATGAAACACAGAAATTGCATCGGGATTGAATACAACAGTCAGCATGCGCACTTTCCTACATTGGAGTAATGTCTCAAACAGTCTATGCTTTGATCGTTCCCTGGAAGGTCAGTAGCTGTTTCCGATGCACATCTGGAGGCATTCTGTAATCTGATGAGTATCTGAGTGTTGATGAAACACAGAAATTGCATTGGGATTGAATACAACAGTCACCATGCGCACTTTCCTCCATGGTAGTAATGTCTCAAACGGTCTATTATTTGATCGTTCCCAGAAAAACCAGTAGTAGTTTCCGATGCACATCTGGAGGCAATCTGTAATCTGTGGACTATCAGAGTGTTGATGAAACTCAGAAATTGCATCGGGATTGAATACAACAGTCACCATGCACACTTTCCCCCATGGGAGTAATGTCTCAAACAATCTACGCTTTGATCGTTCCCTGTTAGACCAGTAGTGGTTTCCGATGCACATCAGGAGGCATTCTGTAATCTGTGGACTATCAGAGTGTCGATGAAACACAGAAATTGCTTCGGGATTGAATACAACAGTCACCATGCGCACTTTCCTCCATGTGAGTAATGTCTCAAACAGTCTACGCTTTGATCGTTCCCTGGAAGTGCAGTAGTAGTTTCCGATGCACATCTGGAGGCAATCTGTAATCTGTGGACTATCAGAGTGTTGATGAAACTCAGAAATTGCATCGGGATAGAATACAACAGTCACCATGCACACTTTCCCCCATGGGAGTAATGTCTCAAAGAATCTACGCCTTGATCGTTCCCTGTTAGACCAGTAGTGGTTTCCGATGCACATCTGGAGGCATTCTGTAACCTGTGGACTATCAGAGTATCGATGAAACACAGAAATTGCTTCGGGATTGAATACAACAGTCACCATGCGCACTTTCCTCCATGTGAGTAATGTCTCAAACAGTCTACGCTTTGATCGTTCCCTGGAAGACCAGTACTAGTTTCCGATGCACATCTCTAGGCAAATCTGTAATCTGTGGACTATCAGAGTGTAGATGAAACTCAGAAATTGCATCGGGATTAAATACAACAGTCACCATGCACACTTTCCACCATGGGAGTAATGTCTGAAACACTCTACCCTTTGATCGTTCCCTGTTAGACCAGTAGTAGTTTCCGATGCACATCTGGAGGCATTCTGTAATCTGTGGACTATCAGAGGGTTGATGAAACACAGAAATTGCTTCGGGATTGAATACAACGGTCACCATGCGCACTTTCCTCCATGGGAGTAATGTCTCAAACAGTCTACGATTTGATCGTTCCCTGGAAGACCAGTAGTAGATTCCGATGCACATCTTTAGTCATTCTGTTATCTGTGAACTATCATAGTATTGATAAAACACGGAAATTGTATCAGGATTGAATACAACAGTCACCATGCGCACTTTCCTCCATGGGAGTAATGTCTCAAACAGTTTACACACTGATCGTTCCCTGGAAGACCAGTAGTAGTTTCCGATGCACATCTGGAGGCATTGTGTAATCTGTGGACTATCAGAGTGTTGATGAAACACAGAAACTGCATCGGGATGGAATACAACAGTCACCATGCGCACTTTCCTCGATGGGAGTAATGTCTCAAACAGTCTACGGTTTGATCGTTCCCTGGAAGACCAGTAGCAGTTTCAGTTGCACATCTGGAGGCATTCTGTAATCTGTGGACTAACTGAGTGTTGATGAAACACAGAAATTGCATCGGGATTGAATACAACAATCACCATGCGCACTTTCCTCCTCGGGAGTAATGTCTCAAACAGTCTACGCTTTGTTCGTTCACTGGAAGAATAGTAGTATTTTCCGTTGCACATCTGGAGGCATTCTGTAATCTGTGGACTATCAGAATGTTGATGAAACAAAGAAATTGCATCGGGGTTGAATACAACAGTCACCATGCGCACTTTCCCCCATGGTAGTAATGTCTCAAACAGTCTACGCTTTGATCGTTCCCTGGAAGACCAGTAGTAGTTTCCGATGCACATCTGGAGGCATTCTGTAATCTGTGTACTATCAGAGTGTTGATGATACACAGAAATTGCATCGGGACTGAATACAACAGTCACCATGCGCACTTTCCTACATTGGAGTAATGTCTCAAACAGTCTATGTTTTGATCGTTCCCTGGAAGGTCAGTAGCTGTTTCCGATGCACATCTGGAGGCATTCTGTAATCTGATGAGTATCTGAGTGTTGATGAAACACAGAAATTGCATTGGGATTGAATACAACAGTCACCATGCGCACTTTCCTCCATGGTAGTAATGTCTCAAACGGTCTATTCTTTGATCGTTCATAGAAAAACCAGTAGTAGTTTCCGATGCACATCTGGAGGCAATAGGTAATCTGTGGACTATCAGAGTGTCGATGAAACACAGAAATTGCTTCGGGATTGAATACAACAGTCACCATGCACACTTTCCCCCATGGGAGTAATGTCTCAAACAATCTACGCTTTGATCGTTCCCTGTTAGACCAGTAGTGGTTTCCGATGCACATCTGGAGTCATTCTGTAATCTGTGGACTATCAGAGTATTAATGAAACACAGAAATTCCATCGCGATTGAAACAACAGTCACCATTCGCACTTTCCTCCATTGGAATTAATGTCTCAAAGAGTTTACGCTTAGATCGTTCCCTGGAAGACCAGTAGTAGTTTCGGATGCACATCTGGAGGCATTCTGTAATCTGTGGACTATCAGAGTGTTGATGAAACAAAGAAATTGCATCGGGATTGAATACAACAGTCACCATGCGCACTTTCCTACATAGGAGTAATGTCTCAAACAGTCTACGCTTTGTTCGTTCACTGGAAGACCAGTAGTATTTTCCGTTGCACATCTGGAGGCATTCTGTAACCTGTGGACTATCAGAATGTTGATGAAACAAAGAAATTGCATCGGGGTTGAATACAACAGTCACCATGCGCACTTTCCCCCATGGTAGTAATGTCTCAAACAGTCTACGCTTTGATCGTTCCCTGGAAGACCAGTAGTAGTTTCCGATGCACATCTGGAGTCATTCTGTAATCTGTGGACTATCAGAGTGTTGATGAAACACAGAAATTGCATCGGGATTGAATACAACAGTCACCATGCGCACTTTCCTACATTGGAGTAATGTCTCAAACAGTCTATGCTTTGATCGTTCCCTGGAAGGTCAGTAGCTGTTTCCGATGCACATCTGGAGGCATTCTGTAATCTGATGAGTATCTGAGTGTTGATGAAACACAGAAATTGCATTGCTATTGAATACAACAGTCACCATGCGCACTTTCCTCCATGGTTGTAATGTCTCAAACGGTCTATTCTTTGATCGTTCCCAGAAAAACCAGTAGTAGTTTGCGATGCACATCTGGAGACAATCTGTAATCTGTGGACTATCAGAGTGTTGATGAAACTCAGAAATTGCATCGGGATTGAATACAACAGTCACCATGCACACTTTCCCCCATGGGAGTAATGTCTCAAACAGTCTACGCTTTGATCGTTCCCTGGAAGACCAGTAGTAGTTTCCGATTCACATCTGGAGGCATTCTGTAATCTGTGGACTAACTGAGTGTTGATTAAACACATAAGTTGCATCGGGATTTAATGCAACAGTCACCATGCGCACTTTCCTCCATGGGAGTATTGTCTCAAACAGTCTGCGCTTTGATCGTTCCCAGGAAGACCAGTAGTAGTTTCCGATGCACATCGGGAGGCATTCTGTAATCTGTGGACTAACTGAGTGTTGATGAAACACAGAAATTGCATCGGGATTGAATACAATAGTCACATTGCGCACTTTCCTACATTGGAGTAATGTCTCAAACAGTCTACGCTTTCATCGTTCCCTGGAAGTCCAGTAGTAGTTTCCGATGCATATCTGGAGGCAATCTGTAATCTGTGGACTATCAGAGTGTTGATGAAACTCAGAAATTGCATCGGGATTGAATACAACAGTCACCATGCACACTTTCCCCCATGGGAGTAATGTGTCAAACAATCTACGCTTTTGATAGTTCCCTGTTAGACCAGTAGTGGTTTCCGATGCACATCTGGAGGCATTCTGTAATCTGTGGACTATCAGAGTGTCGATGAAACACAGAAATAGCTTCGGGATTGAATACAACAGTCACCATGCGCACTTACCTCCATGTGAGTAATATCTCAAACAGTCTACGCTTTGATCGTTCCCTGGAAGTCCAGTACTAGTTTCCGATGCACATCTGGAGGCAATCTGTAATCTGTGGACTATCAGAGTGTAGATGAAACTCAGAAATTGCATCGGGATTGAATACAACAGTCACCATGCACACTTTCCCCCATGGGAGTAATGTCTCAAACAATCTACGCTTTGATCGTTAACTGTTAGAACAGTAGTGGTTTCCGATGCACATCTGGAGGCATTCTGTAATCTGTGGACTATCAGAGTGTCGATGAAACACAGAAATTGCTTCGGGATTGAATACAACAGTCACCATGCGCACTTTCCTCCATGTGAGTAATGTCTCAAACAGTCTACGCTTTGATCGTTCCCTGGAAGACCAGTAGTAGTTTCCGATGCACATCTGGAGTCATTCTGTAATCTGTGGACTATCAGAGTGTCGATGAAACACAGAAATTGTTTCGGGATTGAATACAACAGTCACCATGCGCACTTTCCTCCATGTGAGTAATGTCTCAAACAGTCTACATTTGATCGTTCCCTGTTATACCAGTAGTAGTTTCCGATGCACATCTGGAGGCATTGTGTAATCTGTGGACAATCAGAGTGTTGATGAAACACAGAAACCGCATCGGGATGGAATACAACAGTCACCATGCTCACTTTCCTCCATGGGAGTAATGTCTCAAACCGTCTACGCTTTGATCGTTCCCTGGAAGACCAGTAGCAGTTTCCGTTGCACATCTGGAGGCATTCTGTAATCTGTGGACTAACTGAGTGTTGATGAAACACAGAAATTGCATCGCGATTGAATACAACAGTCACCATGCGCACTTTCCTCCACAGGAGTAATGTCTCAAACAGTCTATGCTTTGATCGTTCCCTTGAAGTCCAGTAGTAGTTTCCGATGCACATCTGGAGGCATTCTGTAATCTGTGGACCTTCAAAGTGTTGATGAAACACAGAAATTACATCGTGATTGAATACAACAGTCACCATGCGCACTTTCCTCCATGGGAGTAATGTCTCAAACACTCTATGCTTTGATCGTTCCTTGTTAGACCAGTAGTAGTTTCCGATGCACATCTGAATTCATTCTGTAATCTGTGGACTATCAGAGTGTTGATGAAACACAGAAATTGCTTCGGGATTGAATACAACAGTCACCATGCGCACTTTCCTCCATGGGAGTAATGTCTCAAACAGTCTACGCTTTGATCGTTCCCTGGAAGACCAGTAGTGGTTTCCGATGCACATCTGGAGGCATTCTGTAATCTGTGGACTATCAGAGTATTAAAGAAACACAGAAATTGCTTCGGGATTGAATACAACAGTCACCATGCGCACTTTCCCCCATGGGAGTAATGTCTCAAACAGTCTACGCTTTGATCGTTCCCTGGAAGACCAGTAGTGGTTTCCGATGCTCATCTGGAGGCATTCTGTAATCTGTGGACTATCAGAGTATTAATGAAACACAGAAATTCCATCGGGATTGAATACAACAGTCACCATGCGCACTTTCCTCCATGGGAGTATTGTCTGAAACATTCTACCCTTTGATCGTTCCCTGTTAGACCAGTAGTAGTTTCCGATGCACATCTGGAGGCATTCTGTAATCTGATGGACTATCAGAGTGTTGATGAAACAAGGAAATTGCATCGGGATGGAATACAACAGTCACCATGCGCACTTTCCTCCATGGGAGTATTGTCTGAAACATTCTACCCTTGATCGTTCCCTGTTAGACCAGTAGTAGTTTCCGATGCACATCTGGAGGCATTCTGTAATCTGTGGACTATCAGAGTGTTGATGAAACTCAGAAATTGCATCGGGATTGAATAAAACAGTCACCATGAACACTTTCCCCCATGGGAGTAATGTCTCAAACAATCTACGCTTTGATCGTTCCCTGTTAGACCAGTAGTGGTTTCCGATGCACATCTGGAGGCATTCTGTAATCTGTGGACTATCAGGGTGTCGGTGAAACACAGAAATTGCTTCGGGATTGAATACAACAGTCGCCATGCGCACTTTCCTCCATGGGAGTAATGTCTCAAACAGTCTACGATTTGATCGTTCCCTGGAAGACCAGTAGTAGATTCCGATGCACATCTTTAGTCATTCTGTTATCTGTGAACTATCATAGTGTTGTTAAAACACGGAAATTGAATCGGGATTGAATGCAACAGTCACCATGCGCACTTTCCTCCATGGGAGTAATGTCTCAAACAGTCTACGCTTTGATCGTTCCCTGGAAGACCAGTAGCAGTTTCCGTTGCACATCTGGAGGCATTCTGTAATCTGTGGACTAACTGAGTGTTGAAGAAACACAGAAATTGCATCGGGATTGAATACAAAAGTCACCATGCGCACTTTCCTCCACGGGAGTAATGTCTCAAACAGTCTATGCTTTGATCGTTACCTCGAAGACCAGTAGTAGTTTCCGATGCACATCTGGAGGCATTCTGTAACCTGTGGACTATCAGAGTATTAATGAAACACAGAAATTCCATCGGGATTGAAACAACAGTCACCATTCGAACTTTCCTCCATTGGAGTATGTCTCAAAGAGTTTACGCTTTGATCGTTCCCTGGAAGACCAGTAGTAGTTTCAGATGCACATCTGGAGGCATTCTGTAATCTGTGGACTATCAGAGTGTTGATGAAACAAAGAAATTCCATCGGGATTGAATACAACAGTCACCATGCCCACTTTCCTACATAGGAGTAATGTCTCAAACAGTCTACGCTTCGTTCGTTCCCTGGAAGACCAGTAGTATTTTCCGTTGCACATCTGGAGGCATTCTGTAATCTGTGGACTATCAGAGTGTCGATGAAACACAGAAATTGCTTCGGGATTGAATACAACAGTCAACATGCGCACTTTCCTCCATGTGAGTAATGTCTCAATCAGTCTACGCTTTGATCGTTCCCTGGAAGTCCAGTACTAGTTTCCGATGCACATCTGGAGGCAATCTGTAATCTGTGGACTATCAGAGTGTAGATGAAACTCAGAAATTGCATCGGGATTGAATACAACAGTCACCATGCACACTTTCCCCCATGGGAGTAATGTCTCAAACAATCTACGCTTTGATCGTTAACTGTTAGAACAGTAATGGTTTCCGATGCACATCTGGAGGCATTCTGTAATCTGTGGACTATCAGAGTGTCGATGAAACACAGAAATTGCTTCGGGATTGAATACAACAGTCACCATGCGCACTTTGATCCCATGTGAGTAATGTCTCAAACAGTCTACGCTTTGATAGTTCCCTGGAAGACCAGTAGTAGTTTCCGATGCACATCTGGAGTCATTCTGTAATCTGTGGACTATCAGAGTGTCGATGAATCACAGAAATTGCTTCGGGATTGAATACAACAGTCACCATGCGGACATTCCTCTATGTGATTAATGTCTCAAACAGTCTACCATTTGATCGTTCCCTGTTAGACCAGTAGTAGTTTCCGATGCACATCTGGAGGCATTGTGTAATCTGTGGACTATCAGAGTGTTGATGAAACACAGAAACTGCATCGGGATGGAATACAACAGTCACCATGCGCACTTTCCTCCATGGGAGTAATGTCTCAAACAGTCTACGCTTTGATCGTTCCCTGGAAGAAAAGTAGCAGTTTCCGTTGCACATCTGAAGGCATTCTGTAATCTGTGGACTAACTGAGTGTTGATGAAACACAGAGATTGCATCGGGATTGAATACAACAGTCACCATGCGCACTTTCCTCCACGGGAGTAATGTCTCAAACACTCTATGCTTTGATCGTTCCCAGGAAGACCAGTAGTAGTTTTCGATGCACATCTGGAGGCAATCTGTAATCTGTGGACTATCAGAGTGTTGATGAGACACAGAAATTGCATCGTTATTGAATACAACAGTCACCATGCACACTTTCCTCCATGTGAGTAATGTCTCAAACAGTCTACGCTTTGATCGTTCCCTGGAAGACCACTAGTAGTTTCCGATGCACATCTGGAGTCATTCTGTAATCTGTGGACTATCAGAGTGTCGATGAAACACAGAAATTGCTTCGGGATTGAATACAACAGTCACCATGCGCACTTTCCTCCATGTGAGTAATGTCTCAAACAGTCTACCTTTTGGTCGTTCCCTGTTAGACCAGTAGTAGTTTCCGATGCACATCTGGAGGCATTGTGTAATCTGTGGACTATCAGAGTGTTGATGAAACACAGAAACTGCATCGGGATGGAATACAACAGTCACCATGCGCACTTTCCTCCATGGGAGTAATGTCTCAAACAGTCTACGCTTTGATCGTTCCCTGGAAGAAAAGTAGCAGTTTCCGTTGCACATCTGAAGGCATTCTGTAATCTGTGGACTAACTGAGTGTTGATGAAACACAGAGATTGCATCGGGATTGAATACAACAGTCACCATGCGCACTTTCCTCCACGGGAGTAATGTCTCAAACACTCTATGCTTTGATCGTTCCCAGGAAGAACAGTAGTAGTTTTCGATGCACATCTGGAGGCAATCTGTAATCTGTGGACTATCAGAGTGTTGATGAAACACAGAAATTGCATCGTTATTGAATACAACAGTCACCATGCGCACTTTCCCCCATGGGAGTAATGTGTCAAACATTCTACGCTTTGATCGTTCCTTGTTAGACCAGTAGTAGTTTACGATTCACATCTGAATTCATTCTGTAATTTGTGGACCATCAGAGTGTTGATGAAACACAGAAATTGCTTCGGGATTGAATACAACAGTCGCCATGCGCACTTTCCTCCATGGGAGTAATGTCTCAAACAGTCTACGCTTTGATCGTTAACTGGAAGACCAGTAGTGGTTTCGATGCACATCTGGAGGCATTCTGTAATCTGTGGACTATCAGAGTATTAATGAAACACAGAAATTCCATCGGGATTGAATGCAACAGTCACCATGCGCACTTTCCTCCATGGGAGTAATGTCTCAAACAGTCTACGCTTTGATCGTTCCCTGGAAGACCAGTAGTAGTTTCCGATTCACATCTGGAGGCATTCTGTAATCTGTGGACTAACTGAGTGTTGATTAAACACATAAATTGCATCGGGATTTAATGCAACAGTCACCATGCGCACTTTCCTCCATGGGAGTAATGTCTCAAACAGTCTACGCTTTGATCGTTCCCAGGAAGACCAGTAGTAGTTTCCGATGCACATCTGGAGGTATTCTGTAATCTGTGGACTAACTGAGTGTTGATGAAACACAGAAATTACAATGGGATTGAGTAGAACAGTCACCATGCGCACTTTCCTCCATGGGAGTAATGTCTCAAACAGACTACGCTTTGATCGTTCCCTGTTAGACCAGTAGTAGTTACCGTTGAACATCTGGAGGCATTCTGTAATTTGTGGACTAACTGAGTGTTCATTAAACACATAAATTGCATCGGGATTTAATGCAACAGTCACCATGCGCACTTTCCTCCATGGGAGTAATGTCTCAAACAGTCTACGCTTTGATCGTTCCCTGGAAGTCCAGTACTAGTTTCCGATGCACATCTGGAGGCAATCTGTAATCTGTGGACTATCAGAGTGTAGATGAAACTCAGAAATTGCATCGGGATTGAATACAACAGTCACCATGCACACTTTCCCCCATGGGAGTAATGTCTCAAACAATCTACGCTTTGATCGTTAACTGTTAGAACAGTAATGGTTTCCGATGCACATCTGGAGTCATTCTGTAATCTGTGGACTATCAGAGTGTCGATGAAACACAGAAATTGCTTCGGGATTGAATACAACAGTCACCATACGCACATTCCTCTATGTGAGTAATGTCTCAAACAGTCTACCTTTTGATCGTTCCCTGTTAGACCAGTAGTAGTTTCCGTTGCACATCTGGAGGCATTGTGTAATCTGTGGACTATCAGAGTGTTGATGAAACACAGAAACTGCATCGGGAAGGAATACAACAGTAACCATGCGCACTTTCCTCCACGGGAGTAATGTCTCAAACAGTCTATGCTTTGATCGTTCCCTTGAGGACCAGTAGTAGTTTCCGATGCACATCTGGAGGCATTCTGTAATCTGTGGACCTTCAAAGTGTTGATGAAACACAGAAATTACATCGTGATGGAACACAACAATCACCATGCGCACTTTCCTGCATGGGAGTAATGTCTCAAACACTCTATGCTTTGATCGTTCCCAGGAAGACCAGTAGTAGTTTTCGATGCACATCTGGACTCAATCTGTAATCTGTGGACTATCAGAGTGTTGATGAAACACAGAAATTGCATCGTTATTGAATACAACAGTCACCATGCGCACTTTCCTCCATGTGAGTAATGTCACCAACAGTCTACGCTTTGATCGTTCCCTGGAAGACCAGTAGTAGTTTCCGTTGCACATCTGGAGTCATTCTGTAATCTGTGGACCATCAGAGTGTCGATGAAACACAGAAATTGCTTCGGGATTGAATACAACAGTCACCATGCGCACTTTCCTCCATGTGAGTAATGCCTCAAACAGTCTACGCTTTGATCGTTCCCAGGAAGACCAGTAGCAGTTTTCGATGCACATCTGGAGGCAATCTGTAATCTGTGGACTATCAGAGTGTTGATGAAACACGGAAATTGCATCGTTATTGAATACAACAGTCACCATGCGCACTTTCCCCCATGGGAGTAATGTGTCAAACATTCTACGCTTTGATCGTTCCTTGTTAGACCAGTAGTAGTTTACGATGCACATCTGATTTCATTCTGTAATCTGTGGACTATCAGAGTGTTGATGAAACACTGAAATTGCTTCGGGATTGAATACAACAGTCGCCATGCGCACTTTCCTCCATGGGAGTAATGTCTCAAACAGTCTACGCTTTGATCGTTAACTGGAAGACCAGTAGTGGTTTCCGATGCACATCTGGAGGCATTCTGTAATCTGTGGACTATCAGAGTATTAATGAAACACAGAAATTCCATCGGGATTGAATACAACAGTCACCATACGCACTTTCCTCCATGGGAGTAATGTCTCAAAGAGTTTGCGCTTTGATCGTTCCCTGGAAGACCAGTAGTAGTTTCCGATGCACATCTGGAGGCATTCTGTAATCTGATGGACTATCAGAGTGTTGATGAAACAAAGAAATTGCATCGGGATGGAATACAACAGTCACCATGCGCACTTTCCTCCATGAGAGTATTGTCTGAAACATTCTACCCTTTGATCGTTCCCTTTTAGACCAGTAGTAGTTTCCGATGCACATCTGGAGGCATTCTGTAATCTGTGGACTATCAGAGTGTTGATGAAACACAGAAATTGCTTCGGGATTGAATACAACAGTCACAATGCGCACTTTCCTCCATGGGAGTAATGTCTCAAACAGTCTACGCTTTGATCGTTCCCTGGAAGACCAGTAGTAGTTTCCGATTCACATCTGGAGGCATTCTGTAATCTGTGGACTAACTGAGTGTTGATTAAACACATAAATTGCATCGGGATTTAATGCAACAGTCACCATGCGCACTTTCCTCCATGAGAGTAATGTCTCAAACAGTCTACGCTTTGATCGTTCCCAGGAAGACCAGTAGTAGTTTCCGATGCACATCTGGAGGTATTCTGTAATCTGTGGACTAACTGAGTGTTGATGCAACACAGAAATTACAATGGGATTGAATAGAACAGTCACCATGCGCACTTTCCTCCATGGGAGTAATGTCTCAAACAGACTACGCTTTGATCGTTCCCTGTTAGACCAGTAGTAGTTACCGTTTAACATCTGGAGGCATTCTGTAATTTGTGGGCTAACTGAGTGTTCATTAAACACATAAATTGCATCGGGATTTAATGCAACAGTCACCATGCGCACTTTCCTCCATGGGAGTAATGTCTCAAACAGTCTACGCTTTGATCGTTCCCAGGAAGACCAGTAGTAGTTTCAGATGCACATCTGGAGGCATTCTGTAATCTGTGGACTAACTGAGTGTTGATGAAACACAGAAATTTCAATGGGATTGAATAGAACAGTCACCATGCGCACTTTCCTCCATGGGAGTAATGTCTCAAACAGTCTACGCTTTGATCGTTCCCTGGAAGACCAGTAGTAGCTTCCGATGCACATCTGGAACCATTCTGTAACCTGTGGACTATCAGAGTATTAATGAAACACAGAAATTATATCGGGATTGAAACAACAGTTACCATACGCACTTTCCTCCACTGGAGTAATGTCTCAAGGAGTTTACGCTTTGATCGTTCCCTGGAAGACCAGTAGTAGTTTCCGATGCACATCTGGAGGCATTGTGTAATCTGTGGACTATCAGAGTGTTGATGAAACACAGAAACTGCATCGGGATGGAATACAACAGTCACCATGCGCACTTTCCTCCATGGGAGTAATGTCTCAAACAGTCTACGCTTTGATCGTTTCCTGGAAGACCAGTAGTAGTTTCCGATGCACATCTGGAGGCATTCTGTAATCTGTGGACTATCCGAGTGCTAATGAAACACAGAAATTGCATCGGGATTGAATACACCAGTCACCATGACCACTTTCCTCCATGGGAGTAATGTCTCAAACAGTCTACGCTTTGATCGTTCCCTGGAAGGCCAGTAGTAGTTTCCGATGCATATCTGGAGGCATTCTGTAATCTGTTTACTATCAGAGTGTTGTTGAAACACAGAAATTGCATCGGGATTGAATACAACAGTCACTATGCGGACTTTCGTCAATGGGAGTAATGTCTCAAACAGTCTACGCTTTGATCGTTCATTGGGAGACCAGTAGTAGTTTCCGATGCACATCTGGTATCATTCTGTAATCTGTGGACTATCAGAGTGTTGTTGAAACAGAGAAATTGCATCGGGATTGAATACAACAGTAACCATGCGCACTTTTCTCCATGGGAGAAATATCTCAAACAGTCTACGCTTTGATCGTTCCCTGGAAGACCAGTAGTAGTTTCCGATGCACATCTTGAGGCATTCTGTAATCTGTAGACCTTCAAAGTGTTGATGAAACACAGAAATTGCATCGGGATTGAATACAACAGTCACCATGCGCACTTTCCTCCATGTGAGTAATGTCTCAAACAGTCTACGCTTTGATCGTTCCCTGGAAGACCAGTAGTAGTTTCCGATGCACATCTGGAGTCATTCTGTAATCTGTGGACTATCAGAGTGTCGATGAAACACAGAAATTGCTTCGGGATTGAATACAACAGTCACCATGCGCACTTTCCTCCATGTGAGTAATGTCTCAAACAGTCTACCTTTTGATCGTTCCCTGTTAGACCAGTAGTAGTTTCCGATGCACATCTGGAGGCATTGTGTAATCTGTGGACTATCAGAGTGTTGATGAAACACAGAAACTGCATCGGGATGGAATACAACAGTCACCATGCGCACTTTCCTCCATGGGAGTAATGTCTCAAACAGTCTACGCTTTGATCGTTCCCTGGAAGAAAAGTAGCAGTTTCCGTTGCACATCTGAAGGCATTCTGTAATCTGTGGACTAACTGAGTGTTGATGAAACACAGAAATTGCATCGGGATTGAATACAACAGTCACCAAACGCACTTTCCTCCACGGGAGTAATGTCTCAAACACTCTATGCTTTGATCGTTCCCAGGAAGAACAGTAGTAGTTTTCGATGCACATCTGGAGGCAATCTGTAATCTGTGGACTAACTGAGTGTTGATGAAACACAGAGATTGCATCGGGATTGAATACAACAGTCACCATGCGCACTTTCCTCCACGGGAGTAATGTCTCAAACACTCTATGCTTTGATCGTTCCCAGGAAGAACAGTAGTAGTTTTCGATGCACATCTGGAGGCAATCTGTAATCTGTGGACTATCAGAGTGTTGATGAAACACAGAAATTGCATCGTTATTGAATACAACAGTCACCATGCGCACTTTCCCCCATGGGAGTAATGTGTCAAACATTCTACGCTTTGATCGTTCCTTGTTAGACCAGTAGTAGTTTACGATTCACATCTGAATTCATTCTGTAATTTGTGGACCATCAGAGTGTTGATGAAACACAGAAATTGCTTCGGGATTGAATACAACAGTCGCCATGCGCACTTTCCTCCATGGGAGTAATGTCTCAAACAGTCTACGCTTTGATCGTTAACTGGAAGACCAGTAGTGGTTTCGATGCACATCTGGAGGCATTCTGTAATCTGTGGACTATCAGAGTATTAATGAAACACAGAAATTCCATCGGGATTGAATGCAACAGTCACCATGCGCACTTTCCTCCATGGGAGTAATGTCTCAAACAGTCTACGCTTTGATCGTTCCCTGGAAGACCAGTAGTAGTTTCCGATTCACATCTGGAGGCATTCTGTAATCTGTGGACTAACTGAGTGTTGATTAAACACATAAATTGCATCGGGATTTAATGCAACAGTCACCATGCGCACTTTCCTCCATGGGAGTAATGTCTCAAACAGTCTACGCTTTGATCGTTCCCAGGAAGACCAGTAGTAGTTTCCGATGCACATCTGGAGGTATTCTGTAATCTGTGGACTAACTGAGTGTTGATGAAACACAGAAATTACAATGGGATTGAGTAGAACAGTCACCATGCGCACTTTCCTCCATGGGAGTAATGTCTCAAACAGACTACGCTTTGATCGTTCCCTGTTAGACCAGTAGTAGTTACCGTTGAACATCTGGAGGCATTCTGTAATTTGTGGACTAACTGAGTGTTCATTAAACACATAAATTGCATCGGGATTTAATGCAACAGTCACCATGCGCACTTTCCTCCATGGGAGTAATGTCTCAAACAGTCTACGCTTTGATCGTTCCCTGGAAGTCCAGTACTAGTTTCCGATGCACATCTGGAGGCAATCTGTAATCTGTGGACTATCAGAGTGTAGATGAAACTCAGAAATTGCATCGGGATTGAATACAACAGTCACCATGCACACTTTCCCCCATGGGAGTAATGTCTCAAACAATCTACGCTTTGATCGTTAACTGTTAGAACAGTAATGGTTTCCGATGCACATCTGGAGTCATTCTGTAATCTGTGGACTATCAGAGTGTCGATGAAACACAGAAATTGCTTCGGGATTGAATACAACAGTCACCATACGCACATTCCTCTATGTGAGTAATGTCTCAAACAGTCTACCTTTTGATCGTTCCCTGTTAGACCAGTAGTAGTTTCCGTTGCACATCTGGAGGCATTGTGTAATCTGTGGACTATCAGAGTGTTGATGAAACACAGAAACTGCATCGGGAAGGAATACAACAGTAACCATGCGCACTTTCCTCCACGGGAGTAATGTCTCAAACAGTCTATGCTTTGATCGTTCCCTTGAGGACCAGTAGTAGTTTCCGATGCACATCTGGAGGCATTCTGTAATCTGTGGACCTTCAAAGTGTTGATGAAACACAGAAATTACATCGTGATGGAACACAACAATCACCATGCGCACTTTCCTGCATGGGAGTAATGTCTCAAACACTCTATGCTTTGATCGTTCCCAGGAAGACCAGTAGTAGTTTTCGATGCACATCTGGACTCAATCTGTAATCTGTGGACTATCAGAGTGTTGATGAAACACAGAAATTGCATCGTTATTGAATACAACAGTCACCATGCGCACTTTCCTCCATGTGAGTAATGTCTCCAACAGTCTACGCTTTGATCGTTCCCTGGAAGACCAGTAGTAGTTTCCGTTGCACATCTGGAGTCATTCTGTAATCTGTGGACCATCAGAGTGTCGATGAAACACAGAAATTGCTTCGGGATTGAATACAACAGTCACCATGCGCACTTTCCTCCATGTGAGTAATGCCTCAAACAGTCTACGCTTTGATCGTTCCCAGGAAGACCAGTAGCAGTTTTCGATGCACATCTGGAGGCAATCTGTAATCTGTGGACTATCAGAGTGTTGATGAAACACGGAAATTGCATCGTTATTGAATACAACAGTCACCATGCGCACTTTCCCCCATGGGAGTAATGTGTCAAACATTCTACGCTTTGATCGTTCCTTGTTAGACCAGTAGTAGTTTACGATGCACATCTGATTTCATTCTGTAATCTGTGGACTATCAGAGTGTTGATGAAACACTGAAATTGCTTCGGGATTGAATACAACAGTCGCCATGCGCACTTTCCTCCATGGGAGTAATGTCTCAAACAGTCTACGCTTTGATCGTTAACTGGAAGACCAGTAGTGGTTTCCGATGCACATCTGGAGGCATTCTGTAATCTGTGGACTATCAGAGTATTAATGAAACACAGAAATTCCATCGGGATTGAATACAACAGTCACCATACGCACTTTCCTCCATGGGAGTAATGTCTCAAAGAGTTTGCGCTTTGATCGTTCCCTGGAAGACCAGTAGTAGTTTCCGATGCACATCTGGAGGCATTCTGTAATCTGATGGACTATCAGAGTGTTGATGAAACAAAGAAATTGCATCGGGATGGAATACAACAGTCACCATGCGCACTTTCCTCCATGAGAGTATTGTCTGAAACATTCTACCCTTTGATCGTTCCCTTTTAGACCAGTAGTAGTTTCCGATGCACATCTGGAGGCATTCTGTAATCTGTGGACTATCAGAGTGTTGATGAAACACAGAAATTGCTTCGGGATTGAATACAACAGTCACAATGCGCACTTTCCTCCATGGGAGTAATGTCTCAAACAGTCTACGCTTTGATCGTTCCCTGGAAGACCAGTAGTAGTTTCCGATTCACATCTGGAGGCATTCTGTAATCTGTGGACTAACTGAGTGTTGATTAAACACATAAATTGCATCGGGATTTAATGCAACAGTCACCATGCGCACTTTCCTCCATGAGAGTAATGTCTCAAACAGTCTACGCTTTGATCGTTCCCAGGAAGACCAGTAGTAG
The DNA here is from genome assembly GCF_023897955.1 of Schistocerca gregaria. Classification (NCBI taxonomy): domain Eukaryota; kingdom Metazoa; phylum Arthropoda; class Insecta; order Orthoptera; family Acrididae; genus Schistocerca; species Schistocerca gregaria. The sequence continues at coordinate 20,582,324 of NC_064925.1, forward strand.
TTTCCGATGCACATCTGGAGGTATTCTGTAATCTGTGGACTAACTGAGTGTTGATGCAACACAGAAATTACAATGGGATTGAATAGAACAGTCACCATGCGCACTTTCCTCCATGGGAGTAATGTCTCAAACAGACTACGCTTTGATCGTTCCCTGTTAGACCAGTAGTAGTTACCGTTTAACATCTGGAGGCATTCTGTAATTTGTGGGCTAACTGAGTGTTCATTAAACACATAAATTGCATCGGGATTTAATGCAACAGTCACCATGCGCACTTTCCTCCATGGGAGTAATGTCTCAAACAGTCTACGCTTTGATCGTTCCCAGGAAGACCAGTAGTAGTTTCAGATGCACATCTGGAGGCATTCTGTAATCTGTGGACTAACTGAGTGTTGATGAAACACAGAAATTTCAATGGGATTGAATAGAACAGTCACCATGCGCACTTTCCTCCATGGGAGTAATGTCTCAAACAGTCTACGCTTTGATCGTTCCCTGGAAGACCAGTAGTAGCTTCCGATGCACATCTGGAACCATTCTGTAACCTGTGGACTATCAGAGTATTAATGAAACACAGAAATTATATCGGGATTGAAACAACAGTTACCATACGCACTTTCCTCCACTGGAGTAATGTCTCAAGGAGTTTACGCTTTGATCGTTCCCTGGAAGACCAGTAGTAGTTTCCGATGCACATCTGGAGGCATTGTGTAATCTGTGGACTATCAGAGTGTTGATGAAACACAGAAACTGCATCGGGATGGAATACAACAGTCACCATGCGCACTTTCCTCCATGGGAGTAATGTCTCAAACAGTCTACGCTTTGATCGTTTCCTGGAAGACCAGTAGTAGTTTCCGATGCACATCTGGAGGCATTCTGTAATCTGTGGACTATCCGAGTGCTAATGAAACACAGAAATTGCATCGGGATTGAATACACCAGTCACCATGACCACTTTCCTCCATGGGAGTAATGTCTCAAACAGTCTACGCTTTGATCGTTCCCTGGAAGGCCAGTAGTAGTTTCCGATGCATATCTGGAGGCATTCTGTAATCTGTTTACTATCAGAGTGTTGTTGAAACACAGAAATTGCATCGGGATTGAATACAACAGTCACTATGCGGACTTTCGTCAATGGGAGTAATGTCTCAAACAGTCTACGCTTTGATCGTTCATTGGGAGACCAGTAGTAGTTTCCGATGCACATCTGGTATCATTCTGTAATCTGTGGACTATCAGAGTGTTGTTGAAACAGAGAAATTGCATCGGGATTGAATACAACAGTAACCATGCGCACTTTTCTCCATGGGAGAAATATCTCAAACAGTCTACGCTTTGATCGTTCCCTGGAAGACCAGTAGTAGTTTCCGATGCACATCTTGAGGCATTCTGTAATCTGTAGACCTTCAAAGTGTTGATGAAACACAGAAATTGCATCGGGATTGAATACAACAGTCACCATGCGCACTTTCCTCCATGTGAGTAATGTCTCAAACAGTCTACGCTTTGATCGTTCCCTGGAAGACCAGTAGTAGTTTCCGATGCACATCTGGAGTCATTCTGTAATCTGTGGACTATCAGAGTGTCGATGAAACACAGAAATTGCTTCGGGATTGAATACAACAGTCACCATGCGCACTTTCCTCCATGTGAGTAATGTCTCAAACAGTCTACCTTTTGATCGTTCCCTGTTAGACCAGTAGTAGTTTCATATGCACATCTGGAGGCATTGTGTAATCTGTGGACTATCAGAGTGTTGATGAAACACAGAAACTGCATCGGGATGGAATACAACAGTCACCATGCGCACTTTCCTCCATGGGAGTAATGTCTCAAACAGTCTACGCTTTGATCGTTCCCTGGAAGAAAAGTAGCAGTTTCCGTTGCACATCTGAAGGCATTCTGTAATCTGTGGACTAACTGAGTGTTGATGAAACACAGAAATTGCATCGGGATTGAATACAACAGTCACCAAACGCACTTTCCTCCACGGGAGTAATGTCTCAAACACTCTATGCTTTGATCGTTCCCAGGAAGAACAGTAGTAGTTTTCGATGCACATCTGGAGGCAATCTGTAATCTGTGGACTATCAGAGTGTTTATGAAACACAGAAATTGCATCGTTATTGAATACAACAGTCACCATGCGCACTTTCCCCCATGGGAGTAATGTGTCAAACATTCTACGCTTTGATCGTTCCTTGTTAGACCAGTAGTAGTTTACGATTCACATCTGAATTCATTCTGTAATCTGTGGACCATCAGAGTGTTGATGAAACACAGAAATTGCTTCGGGATTGAATACAACAGTCGCCATGCGCACTTTCCTCCATGGGAGTAATGTCTCAAACTGTCTACGCTTTGATCGTTAACTGGAAGACCAGTAGTGGTTTCCGATGCACATCTGGAGGCATTCTGTAATCTGTGGACTATCAGAGTATTAATGAAACACAGAAATTCCATCGGGATGGAATACAACAGTCACCATGCGCACTTTCCTCCATGAGAGTATTGTCTGAAACATTCTACACTTTGATCGTTCCCTGTTAGACCAGTAATAGTTTCCGATGCACATCTGTAGGCATTCTGTAATCTGTGGACTATCAGAGTGTTGATGAAACACAGAAATTGCTTCGGGATTGAATACAACAGTCACCATGCGCACTTTCCTCCATGGGAGTAATGTCTCAAACAGTCTACGCTTTGATCGTTCCCTGGAAGACCAGTAGTAGTTTCCGATTCACATCCGGAGGCATTCTGTAATCTGTGGACTAACTGAGTGTTGATTAAACACATAAATTGCATCGGGATTTAATGCAACAGTCACCATGCGCACTTTCCTCCATGGGAGTAATGTCTCAAACAGTCTACGCTTTGATCGTTCCCAGGAAGACCAGTAGTAGTTTCCGATGCACATCTAGAGGTATTCTGTAATCTGTGGACTAACTGAGTGTTGATGAAACACAGAAATTACAATGGGATTGAATAGAACAGTCACCATGCGCACTTTCCTCCATGGGAGTAATGTCTCAAACAGACTACGCTTTGATCGTTCCCTGTTAGACCAGTAGTAGTTACCGTTGAACATCTGGAGGCATTCTGTAATTTGTGGACTAACTGAGTGTTCATTAAACACATAAATTGCATCGGGATTTAATGCAACAGTCACCATGCGCACTTTCCTCCATGGGAGTAATGTCTCAAACAGTCTACGCTTTGATCGTTCCCTGGAAGTCCAGTACTAGTTTCCGATGCACATCTGGAGGCAATCTGTAATCTGTGGACTATCAGAGTGTAGATGAAACTCAGAGATTGCATCGGGATTGAATACAACAGTCACCATGCACACTTTCCCCCATGGGAGTAATGTCTCAAACAATCTACGCTTTGATCGTTAACTGTTAGAACAGTAATGGTTTCCGATGCACATCTGGAGTCATTCTGTAATCTGTGGACTATCAGAGTGTCGATGAAACACAGAAATTGCTTCGGGATTGAATACAACAGTCACCATGCGCACATTCCTCTATGTGAGTAATGTCTCAAACAGTCTACCTTTTGATCGTTCCCTGTTAGACCAGTAGTAGTTTCCGATGCATATCTGGAGGCATTGTGTAATCTGTGGACTATCAGAGTGTTGACGAAACACAGAAACTGCATCGGGAAGGAATACAACAGTCACCATGCGCACTTTCCTCCACGGGAGTAATGTCTCAAACAGTCTATGCTTTGATCGTTCCCTTGAGGACCAGTAGTAGTTTCCGATGCACATCTGGAGGCAATCTGTAATCTGTGGACTATCAGAGTGTTGATGAAACACAGAAATTGCATCGTTATTGAATACAACAGTCACCATGCGCACTTTCCTCCATGTGAGTAATGTCTCAAACAGTCTACGCTTTGATCGTTCCCTGGAAGACCAGTAGTAGTTTCCGATGCACATCTGGAGTCATTCTGTAATCTGTGGACTATCAGAGTGTCGATGAAACACAGAACTTGCTTCGGGATTGAATACAACAGTCACCATGCGCACTTTCCTCCATGTGAGTAATGTCTCAAACAGTCTACGCTTTGATCGTTCCCTGGAAGACCAGTAGCAGTTTCCGTTGCACATCTGAAGGCATTCTGTAATCTGTGGACTAACTGAGTGTTGATGAAACACAGAAATTGCATCGGGATTGAATACAACAGTCACCATGCGCACTTTCCTCCATGGGAGTAATGTCCCAAACACTCTATGCTTTGATCGTTCCCAGGAAGACCAGTAGCAGTTTTCGATGCACATCTGGAGGCAATCTGTAATCTGTGGACTATCAGAGTGTTGATGAAACACGGAAATTGCATCGTTATTGAATACAACAGTCACCATGCGCACTTTCCCCCATGGGAGTAATGTGTCAAACATTCTACGCTTTGATCGTTCCTTGTTAGACCAGTAGTAGTTTACGATGCACATCTGATTTCATTCTGTAATCTGTGGACTATCAGAGTGTTGATGAAACACTGAAATTGCTTCAGGATTGAATACAACAGTCGCCATGCGCACTTTCCTCCATGGGAGTAATGTCTCAAACAGTCTACGCTTTGATCGTTAACTGGAAGACCAGTAGTGGTTTCCGATGCACATCTGGAGGCATTCTGTAATCTGTGGACTATCAGAGTATTAATGAAACACAGAAATTCCATCGGGATTGAATACAACAGTCACCATACGCACTTTCCTCCGTGGGAGTAATGTCTCAAAGAGTTTGCGCTTTGATCGTTCCCTGGAAGACCAGTAGTAGATTCCGGTGCACATCTGGAGGCATTCTGTAATCTGATGGACTATCAGAGTGTTGATGAAACAAAGAAATTGCATCGGGATGGAATACAACAGTCACCATGCGCACTTTCCTCCATGAGAGTATTGTCTGAAACATTCTACCCTTGGATCGCTCCCTTTTAGACCAGTAGTAGTTTCCGATGCACATCTGGAGGCATCCTGTAATCTGTGGACTATCAGAGTGTTGATGAAACAAAGAAATTGCTTCGGGATTGAATACAACAGTCACCATGCGCACTTTCCTCCATGGGAGTAATGTCTCAAACAGTCTACGCTTTGATCGTTCCCTGGAAGACCAGTAGTAGTTTCCGATTCACATCTGGAGGCATTCTGTAATCTGTGGACTAACTGAGTGTTGATGAAACACAGAAATTACAATGGGATTGAATAGAACAGTCACCATGCGCATTTTCCTCCATGGGAGTAATGTCTCAAACAGACTACGCTTTGATCGTTCCCTGTTAGACCAGTAGTAGTTACCATTGAACATCTGGAGGCATTCTGTAATTTGTGGACTAACTGAGTGTTCATTAAACACATAAATTGCATCGGGATTTAATGCAACAGTCACCATGCGCACTTTCCTCCATGGGAGTAATGTCTCAAACAGTCTACGCTTTGATCGTTCCCAGGAAGACCAGTAGTAGTTTCAGATGCACATCTGGAGGCATTCTGTAATCTGTGGACTAACCGAGTGTTGATGAAACACAGAAATTGCAATGGGATTGAATAGAACAGTCACCATGCGCACTTTCCTCCATGGGAGTAATGTCTCAAACAGTCTACGCTTTGATCGTTCCCTGGAAGACCAGTAGTAGTTTCCGATGCACATCTGGAAGCATTCTGTAACCTGTGGACTATCAGAGTATTAATGAAACACAGAAATTATATCGGGATTGAAACAACAGTTACCATACGCACTTTCCTCCATTGGAGTAATGTCTCAAGGAGTTTACGCTTTGATCGTTCCCTGGAAGACCAGTAGTAGTTTCCGATGCTCATCTGGAGGCATTCTGTAATCTGTGGACTAACTGAGTGTTGACGAAACACAGAAATTGCATCGGGATTGAATACAAAAGTCACCATGCGCACTTTCCTCCACGGGAGTAATGTCTCAAACAGTCTATGCTTTGATCGTTCCCTCGAAGACCAGTATTAGTTTGCGATGCACATCTGGAGGCATTCTGTAATCTGTGGACTATCAGAGTGTTGATGAAACACAGAAATTGCATCGGGATTGAATAGAACAGTCTCCATTCGCACTTTCCTCCACAGGAGTAATGTCTCAAACAGTCTACGCTTTGATCGTTCCCTGGAAGACCAGTAGTAGTTTCCGATGCACATCTGGAGGCATTCTGTAATCTGTGGACTATCCGAGTGCTAATCAAACACAGAAATTGCATCGGGATTGAATACACCAGTCACCATGACCACTTTCCTCCATGGGAGTAATGTCTCAAACAGTCTATGCTTTGATCGTTCCCTCGAAGACCAGTATTAGTTTGCGATGCACATCTGGAGGCATTCTGTAATCTGTGGACTATCAGAGTGTTGATGAAACACAGAAATTGCATCGGGATTGAATAGAACAGTCTCCATTCGCACTTTCCTCCATGGGAGTAATGTCTCAAACAGTCTACGCTTTGATCGTTTCCTGGAAGACCAGTAGTAGTTTCCGATGCACATCTGGAGGCATTCCGTAATCTGTGGACTAACTGAGTGTTGATGAAACACAGATATTGCATCGGGATTGAATACAACAGTCACCATGCGCACTTTCCTCCAAGGGAGTAATGTCTCAAACAGTCTATGCTTTGATCGTTCCCTCGAAGACCAGTAGTAGTTTCCTATGCACATCTGGAGGCATTCTGTAACCTGTGGACTATCAGAGTGTTGATGAAACACACAAATTGCATCGCGATTGAATACAACAGTCAACATGCGCACTTTCCTCCATAGGAGTAAAGTCTCAAAGAGTCTATTGTTTGATCGTTCCCAGGAAGACCAGTAGCAGTTTCCGATGCACATCTGGAGGCAATCTGTAATCTGTAGACCATCAGAGTGTTGATGAAACTCAGAAATTGCATCGGGATTGAATACAACAGTCACCATGCGCACTTTCCTCCGTGGGAGTAATGTCACAAACAGTCTACTCTTTGATCGTTCCCAGGAAGACCAGTAGTAGTTTCAGATGCACATCTGGAGGCATTCTGTAATTTGTGGACTATCTGAGTGTTGATGAAACACAGAAATTGCATCGGGATTGAAAACAACAGTCACCATGCACACTTTCCCCCATGGGAGTATTGTCTGAAACATTCTACCCTTTGATCGTTCTCTGTTAGACCAGTAGTAGGTTCCGATGCACATCTGGAGGCAGTCTGTAAACTGTGGACTATCAGAGTGTTGATGAAACACAGAAATTGCTTCGGGATTGAATACAACAGTCACCATGCGAACTTCCCTCCATGGGAGTAATGTCTCAAACAGTCTACGCTTTGATCGTTCCCTGGAAGACCAGTAGTAGTTTCAGATGCACATCTGGAGGCATTCTGTAATCTGTGGACTAACTGAGTGTTGATGAAACACAGAAATTGCAATGGGATTGAATAGAACAGTCACCATGCGCACTTTCCTCCATGGGAGTAATGTCTCAAACAGTCTACGCTTTGATCGTTCCCTGTTAGACCAGTAGTAGTTTCCGATGCACATCTGGAGGCATTCTGTAACCTGTGGACTATCAGAGTATTAATGAAACACAGAAATTATATCGGGATTGAAACAACAGTTACCATACGCACTTTCCTCCATTGGAGTAATGTCTCAAGGAGTTTACGCTTTGATCGTTCCCTGGAAGACCAGTAGTAGTTTCCGATGCACATCTGGAGGCATTGTGTAATCTGTGGACTATCAGAGTGTTGATGAAACACAGAAACTGCATCGGGATGGAATACAACAGTCACCATGCGCACTTTCCTCCATGGGAGTAATGTCTCAAACAGTCTACGCTTTGATCGTTTTTTGGAAGGCCAGTAGTAGTTTCCGATGCACATCTGGAGGCATTCTGTAATCTGTGGACTAACTGAGTGTTGACGAAACACAGAAATTGCATCGGGATTGAATACAAAAGTCACCATGCGCCCTTTCCTCCACGGGAGTAATGTCTCAAACAGTCTATGCTTTGATCGTTCCCTCGAAGACCAGTATTAGTTTCCGATGCACATCTGGAGGCATTCTGTAATCTGTGGACTATCAGAGTGTTGATGAAACACAGAAATTGCATCGGGATTGAATAGAACAGTCACCATTCGCACTTTCCTCCACAGGACTAATGTCTCAATCAGTCTACGCTTTGATCGTTCCCTGGAAGACCAGTAGTAGTTTCCGATGCACATCTGGAGGCATTCTGTAATCTGTGGACTATCCGAGTGCTAATGAAACACAGAAATTGCATCGGGATTGAATACACCAGTCACCATGACCACTTTCCTCCATGGGAGTAATGTCTCAAACAGTCTACGCTTTGATCGTTCCCTTGAAGGCCAGTAGTAGTTTCCGATGCATATCTGGAGGCATTCTGTAACCTGTGGACTATCAGAGTATTAATGAAACACAGAAATTATATCGGGATTGAAACAACAGTTACCATACGCACTTTCCTCCATTGGAGTAATGTCTCAAGGAGTTTACGCTTTGATCGTTCCCTGGAAGACCAGTAGTAGTTTCCGATGCTCATCTGGAGGCATTCTGTAATCTGTGGACTAACTGAGTGTTGACGAAACACAGAAATTGCATCGGGATTGAATACAAAAGTCACCATGCGCACTTTCCTCCACGGGAGTAATGTCTCAAACAGTCTATGCTTTGATCGTTCCCTCGAAGACCAGTATTAGTTTGCGATGCACATCTGGAGGCATTCTGTAATCTGTGGACTATCAGAGTGTTGATGAAACACAGAAATTGCATCGGGATTGAATAGAACAGTCTCCATTCGCACTTTCCTCCACAGGAGTAATGTCTCAAACAGTCTACGCTTTGATCGTTCCCTGGAAGACCAGTAGTAGTTTCCGATGCACATCTGGAGGCATTCTGTAATCTGTGGACTATCCGAGTGCTAATCAAACACAGAAATTGCATCGGGATTGAATACACCAGTCACCATGACCACTTTCCTCCATGGGAGTAATGTCTCAAACAGTCTATGCTTTGATCGTTCCCTCGAAGACCAGTATTAGTTTGCGATGCACATCTGGAGGCATTCTGTAATCTGTGGACTATCAGAGTGTTGATGAAACACAGAAATTGCATCGGGATTGAATAGAACAGTCTCCATTCGCACTTTCCTCCATGGGAGTAATGTCTCAAACAGTCTACGCTTTGATCGTTTCCTGGAAGACCAGTAGTAGTTTCCGATGCACATCTGGAGGCATTCCGTAATCTGTGGACTAACTGAGTGTTGATGAAACACAGATATTGCATCGGGATTGAATACAACAGTCACCATGCGCACTTTCCTCCAAGGGAGTAATGTCTCAAACAGTCTATGCTTTGATCGTTCCCTCGAAGACCAGTAGTAGTTTCCGATTCACATCTGGTGGCATTCTGTAATCTGTGGACTATCAGTGTGTTGATGAAACGCAGAAATTGCATAGGGATTGAATACAACAGTCACCATGCCCACTTTCCTCAACGGAAGTAATGTCTCAAACAGTTTACGCTTTGATCGTTCCCTGGAAGACCAGTAGTAGTTTCCTATGCACATCTGGAGGCATTCTGTAACCTGTGGACTATCAGAGTGTTGATGAAACACACAAATTGCATCGCGATTGAATACAACAGTCAACATGCGCACTTTCCTCCATAGGAGTAAAGTCTCAAAGAGTCTATTGTTTGATCGTTCCCAGGAAGACCAGTAGCAGTTTCCGATGCACATCTGGAGGCAATCTGTAATCTGTAGACCATCAGAGTGTTGATGAAACTCAGAAATTGCATCGGGATTGAATACAACAGTCACCATGCGCACTTTCCTCCGTGGGAGTAATGTCACAAACAGTCTACTCTTTGATCGTTCCCAGGAAGACCAGTAGTAGTTTCAGATGCACATCTGGAGGCATTCTGTAATTTGTGGACTATCTGAGTGTTGATGAAACACAGAAATTGCATCGGGATTGAAAACAACAGTCACCATGCACACTTTCCCCCATGGGAGTATTGTCTGAAACATTCTACCCTTTGATCGTTCTCTGTTAGACCAGTAGTAGGTTCCGATGCACATCTGGAGGCAGTCTGTAAACTGTGGACTATCAGAGTGTTGATGAAACACAGAAATTGCTTCGGGATTGAATACAACAGTCACCATGCGAACTTCCCTCCATGGGAGTAATGTCTCAAACAGTCTACGCTTTGATCGTTCCCTGGAAGACCAGTAGTAGTTTCAGATGCACATCTGGAGGCATTCTGTAATCTGTGGACTAACTGAGTGTTGATGAAACACAGAAATTGCAATGGGATTGAATAGAACAGTCACCATGCGCACTTTCCTCCATGGGAGTAATGTCTCAAACAGTCTACGCTTTGATCGTTCCCTGTTAGACCAGTAGTAGTTTCCGATGCACATCTGGAGGCATTCTGTAACCTGTGGACTATCAGAGTATTAATGAAACACAGAAATTATATCGGGATTGAAACAACAGTTACCATACGCACTTTCCTCCATTGGAGTAATGTCTCAAGGAGTTTACGCTTTGATCGTTCCCTGGAAGACCAGTAGTAGTTTCCGATGCACATCTGGAGGCATTGTGTAATCTGTGGACTATCAGAGTGTTGATGAAACACAGAAACTGCATCGGGATGGAATACAACAGTCACCATGCGCACTTTCCTCCATGGGAGTAATGTCTCAAACAGTCTACGCTTTGATCGTTTTTTGGAAGGCCAGTAGTAGTTTCCGATGCACATCTGGAGGCATTCTGTAATCTGTGGACTAACTGAGTGTTGACGAAACACAGAAATTGCATCGGGATTGAATACAAAAGTCACCATGCGCCCTTTCCTCCACGGGAGTAATGTCTCAAACAGTCTATGCTTTGATCGTTCCCTCGAAGACCAGTATTAGTTTCCGATGCACATCTGGAGGCATTCTGTAATCTGTGGACTATCAGAGTGTTGATGAAACACAGAAATTGCATCGGGATTGAATAGAACAGTCACCATTCGCACTTTCCTCCACAGGACTAATGTCTCAATCAGTCTACGCTTTGATCGTTCCCTGGAAGACCAGTAGTAGTTTCCGATGCACATCTGGAGGCATTCTGTAATCTGTGGACTATCCGAGTGCTAATGAAACACAGAAATTGCATCGGGATTGAATACACCAGTCACCATGACCACTTTCCTCCATGGGAGTAATGTCTCAAACAGTCTACGCTTTGATCGTTCCCTTGAAGGCCAGTAGTAGTTTCCGATGCATATCTGGAGGCATTCTGTAATCTGTTTACTATCAGAGTGTTGTTGAAACACAGAAATTGCATCGGGATTGAATACAACAGTCACTATGCGGACTTTCGTCAATGGGAGTAATGTCTCAAACAGTCTACGATTTGATCGTTCATTGGGAGACCAGTAGTAGTTTCCGATGCACATCTGGTATCATTCTGTAATCTGTGGACTATCAGAGTGTTGTTGAAACACAGAAATTGCATCGGGATTGAATACAACAGTAACCATGCGCACTTTTCTCCATGGGAGAAATATCTCAAACAGTCTACGCTTTGATCGTTCCCTGGAAGACCAGTAGTAGTTTCCGATGCACATCTTGAGGCATTCTGTAATCTGTAGACCTTCAAAGTGTTGATGAAACACAGAAATTGCATCGGGATTGAATACAACAGTCACCATGCGCACTTTCCTCCACTGGAGTAATATCTTAAACAGTCTACGCTTTGATCGTTCCCTGGAAGACCAGTAGTAGTTTCCGATGCACATCTGGCGGCATTCTGTAATCTGTGGACTATCAGAGTGTTGATGAAACACAGAAATTGCATCGGGATGGAATACAACAGTCACCATTCGCACTTTCCTCCATGGGAGTAATGTCTCAAACAGTCTACGCTCTGATCGTTCCCTGGAAGACCAGTAGTAGTTTCCGATGCACATCTGGAGGCATTCTGAAACCTGTGGACTATCAGAGTGTTGATGAAACACCGAAATTGCATCGGGATTGAATTCAACAGTCACCATGCGCACTTTCCTCCATGGGAGTAATGTCTCAAACAGTCTACGCTTTGATCGATCCCTGGAAGACCAGTAGTAGCGTCCGATGCACATCTGGCGGCATTCTGCAGTCTGTGGACTAGCAGAGTGTTCTTGAAACACAGAAATTGCATCGCGACTTAATACAACAGTCACCACGCGCAATTTTCTCCATGGGAGTAATGACTCAAACAGTCTACGCTTTGATCGTTCCCTGGAAGACCAGTAGTAGTTTCCGATTCACATCTGGAGGCATTCTGTAATCTGATGAGTATCTGAGTGTTGATGAAACACAGAAATTGCATCGGGATTGAAAACAACAGTCACCATGCGCACTTTCCTCCATGGGAGTAATGTCTCAAACAGTCTACGATTTGATCGTTCCCTGGATGACCAGTAGTAGATTCCAATGCACATTTTTAGTCATTCTGTTATCTGTGAACTATCTCAGTGTTGATAAAACACGGAAATTGAATCGGGATTGAATACAAAAGTCACCATGCGCACTTTCCTCCTTGGGAGTAATGTCTCAAACAGTTTACGCTTTGATCGTCCCCAGGAAGACCAGTAGTAGTTTCCGATGCACATCTGGAGGCATTGTGTAATCTGTGGACTATCAGAGTGTTGATGAAACACAGAAACCGCATCGGGATGGAATACAACAGTCACCATGCGCACTTTCCTCCATGGGAGTAATGTCTCAAACAGTCTACGCTTTGATCGTTTCCTGGAAGACCAGTAGTAGTTTCCGATGCACATCTGGAGCTATTCCGTAATCTGTGGACTAACTGAGTGTTGATGAAACACAGATATTGCATCGGGATTGAATACAACAGTCACCATGCGCACTTTCCTCCAAGGGAGTAATGTCTCAAACAGTCTATGCTTTGATCGTTCCCTCGAAGACCAGTAGTAGTTTCCGATTCACATCTGGTGGCATTCTGTAATCTGTGGACTATCAGTGTGTTGATGAAACGCAGAAATTGCATCGGGATTGAATACAACAGTCACCATGCCCACTTTCCTCAACGGAAGTAATGTCTCAAACAGTTTACGCTTTGATCGTTCCCTGGAAGACCAGTAGTAGTTTCCTATGCACATCTGGAGGCATTCTGTAATCTATGGACTATCAGAGTGTTGATGAAACACACAAATTGCATCGGGATTGAATACAACAGTCACCATGCGCACTTTCCTCCGTGGGAGTAATGTCACAAACAGTCTACTCTTTGATTGTTCCCAGGAAGACCAGTAGTAGTTTCAGATGCACATCTGAAGGCACTCTGTAATCTGTGGACTATCTGAGTGTTGATGAAACACAGAAATTGCATCGGGATTGAAAAAAACAGTCACCATGCACACTTTCCCCCATGGGAGTATTGTCTGAAACATTCTACCCTTTGATCGTCTCTGTTAGACCAGTAGTAGGTTCCGATGCACATCTGGAGGCATTCTGTAAACTGTGGACTATCAGAGTGTTGATGAAACACAGAAATTGCTTCGGGATTGAATACAACAGTCACCATGCGCACTTCCCTCCATGGGAGTAATGTCTCAAACAGTCTACGCTTTGATCGTTCCCTGGAAGACCAGTAGAAGTTTCCGATGCACATCTGGAGGCATTGTGTAATCTGTTTACTATCAGAGTGTTGTTGAAACACAGAAATTGCATCGGGATTGAATACAACAGTCACTATGACGGACTTTCGTCCATGGGAGTAATGTCTCAATCAGTCTACGCTTTCATCGTTCCCTGGAAGACCAGTAGTAGTTCCCGATGCACATCTGGTGGCATTCTGTAATCTGTTTACTATCAGAGTGTTGTTGAAACACAGAAATTGCATCGGGATTGAATACAACAGTCACTATGACGGACTTTCGTCCATGGGAGTAATGTCTCAAACAGTCTACGCTTTCATCGTTCCCTGGAAGACCAGTAGTAGTTTCCGATGCACATCTGGAGGCATTCTGTAATCTGTGGACCTTCAAAGTGTTGATGAAACACAGAAATTGCATCGTGATTGAATACAACAGTCAATATGCGCACTTTCCTACATGCGAGTAATATCTCAAACTGTCATCGATTTGATCGTTCCCTGAAGAACAGTAGTAGTTTCCGATGCACATCTAAAGGAATTCTGTAATTTGTTTTCTATCCGGGTGTTTATGAAACACAGAAATTGCATCGGGATTGAATACAACAGTCACCATGCGCACTTTCCTCAACGGGAGTAATGTCTCAAACAGTCTACGATTTGATCGTTCCCTGGAAGACCAGTAGTTATTTCCGATGCACATCTGGTGTCATTCTGTAATCTGTGCAATATCAGAGTGTTGATGAAACACAGAAATTGCATCGGGATTGAATACAACAGTTACCATGTGCACTTTCCTACACTGGAGTAATATCTTAAACAGTCTACGCTTTGATCGTTCCCTGAAGAACAGTAGTAGTTTCCGATGCACATCTAAAGGAATTCTGTAATTTGTTTTCTATCCGGGTGTTTATGAAACACAGAAATTGCATCGGGATTGAATACAACAGTCACCATGCGCACTTTCCTCAACGGGAGTAATGTCTCAAACAGTCTACGATTTGATCGTTCCCTGGAAGACCAGTAGTTATTTCCCATGCACATCTGGTGTCATTCTGTAATCTGTGCAATATCAGAGTGTTGATGAAACACAGAAATTGCATCGGGACTGAATACAACAGTCACCATGCGCACTTTCTTCCACGGGAGTAGTGTCTCAAACAGTCTATGCTTTGATCGTTTCCTCGAAGACCAGTAGTAGTTTCCGATGCACATCTTGAGGCATTCTGTAATCTGTGGACCTTCAAAGTGTTGATGAAACACAAAAATTGCATCATGATTAAATACAACAGTCACCATGCGCACTTTCCTCCATGGGAGTAATCTCTCAAACAGTCTATGCCTTGATCGATCCCTGGAAGAAAAGTAGTAGTTTCCCATGCACATCTGGAGGCATTCCGTACTGTGTGGACTATCAGAGTGTTGATGAAAGACAGAAACTGTATCGGGATTGAATATAACTGCCACCAATCGCACTTTCCTCCATGGGAGTAATGTCTCAAACAGTCTACGCCATGATCGTTCCCTGGAAGAATAGTAGTAGTTTCCCATGCACATCTGGAGGCATTCTGTAATCTGTGGACTATCAGAGTGTTGATGAAACACAGAAATTGCATCGGGATTGAATACAACAGTCACCATGCGCACTTTCCTCCATGAGAGTAATGTCTCAAACAGATTACGCTTTGATCGTTCCCTGGAAGACCAGTAGTAGTATCCGATGGACATCTGGAGGCATTCTGTAATCTGAGGACTATGAGAGTGTTGATGAACACAGAAATTGCATCGGGATTGAATACAACAGTTACCATGGGCACTTTCCCCCATGGGAGTATTGTCTCAAACAGTCTACGCTTTGATCGCTCCCTGGAAGACCAGTAGTATTTTCCGGTGCACATCTGGAGGCATTCTGTAATCTGTGGACTATCAGAATGTTGATGAAACACAGAAATTGCATCGGGATTGAATACAACAGTCACTGTCCGCACTTTCCTGCATGGGAGTAATGTCTCAAACAGTCAACGCTTTGATCGTTCCCTGGAAGACCAGTAGTAGTTTCCGATGCACATCTGTAGGCATTCTGTTATCTGTTTACCATCGGAGTGGTGTTGAAACACAGAAATTAACTCGCGATTGAATACAACAGTCACCATTCGGACTTTCCTCCATGGGAGTAGTGTCTCAAACAGTCTACGCTTTGATCGTTCACTGGAAGACCAGTAGTGGTTTCCGATGCACATCTGGAGGCATTCTGTAATCTGTGGACTATCAGAGTGTTGTTGAAACACAGAAATTGCATCGGGATTGAATACAAAAGTCACCACGCGCTCTTTCCTCAATGGGAGTTATGTCTCAAACAGTCTACGGTTTGATCGTTCCCTGGAAGACCAGTAGAAGATTCCGATGCACATCTCGAGGCATTCTGTAATCCGTGGACCTTCAAAGTGTTGATGAAACACAGAATTTGCATCGGGATTTAATACATCAGTAACCATGCGCAATTTTCTCCATGGGAATCAAACAATCTTCGCTTTAATCGTTCCCTAGAAGACCAGTAGTTGTTTCCGATGCACATCTGGTGGCATTCTGTAAGCTGTGGACTATCAGAGTGTTGTTGAAACACAGAAATTGCATCGGGATTGAATACAACAGTAACCATGCGCACTTTCCTCCATGGGAGTAATATCTCAAACAGTCTACGGCTTCATCGTTCCCTGGAAGACCAGTAGAAGATTCCAATGCACATCTGGAGGCATTCTGTAATCTCTGGAGCTTCAAAGTGTTGATGAAACACAGAAATTGCATCGCGGTTTAATACAACAGTCACCAAGCGCACTTCCCTCCATGGGAGTAATACCTCAAACAGTCTATGCTTTGATCGTTCCCAGGAAGACCAGTAGTAGTTTCCGATGCACATCTGGAGTCATTCTGTAATCTGTGGACTAACTGAGTGTTGATGAAACACAGAAATTGCATCGGGATTGAATACAACAGTCACCATGCGCACTTTCCTCCATGGGAGTAATGTCTCAAACAGTCTACTCTTTTATCGTTCCCTGGAAGACCAGTAGTAGTTTCCGATGCACATCTGGAGGCATTCTGTAATCTGTGGACCTTCAAAGTGTTGATGAAACACAGAAATTGCATCGTGAGTGAATACAAGTCACCATGCGCACCACCCTCCATGGGAGTAATGTCTCAAACAGTCTATTGTTTGATCGTTCCCAGGAAGACCAGTAGCAGTTTCCGATGCACATCTGGAGGCAATCTGTAATCTATGGACTATCAGAGTGTTGATGAAACTCAGAAATTGCATCGGGATTGAATACAACAGTCACCATGCGCACTTTCCTCCATGGGAGTAATGTCACAACAGTCTACTCTTTGATCGTTCCCAGGAAGACCAGTAGTAGTTTCATATGCACATCTGGAGGCATTCTGTAATCTGTGGACTATCTGAGTGTTGATGAAACACAGAAATTGCATCGGGATTGAAAACAACAGTCACCATGCACACTTTCCCACATGGGATTATTGTCTGAAACGTTCTACCCTTTGATCGTTCCCTGTTAGACCAGTAGTAGGTTCCGATGCACATCTGGAGGCATTCTGTAAACTGTGGACTATCAGAGTGTTGATGAAACACAGAAATTGCATCGGGATTGAATACAACAGTCACCATGCGCACTTCCCTCCATGGGAGTAATGTCTCAAACAGTCTACGATTTGATCGTTCCCTGGAAGACCAGTAGTAGTCTCCGATGCACATCTTTAGTCATTCTGTTATCTGTGGACTATCAGAGTGTTGATAAAACACGGAAATTGAATCGGGAATGAATACAACAGTCACCATGCGCACTTTCCTCCATGGGAGTAATGTCTCATAGAGTTTACGCTTTGATCGTTCCCTTTAAGACCAGTAGAAGTTTCCGATGCACATCTGGAGGCATTGTGTAATCTGTGGACTATCAGAGTGTTGATGTAACCCAGAAACTGCATCGGGATGGAATACAACAGTAACCATGCGCACTTTCCTCCATGGGAGTAATGTCTCAAACAGTCTACGCTTTGATCGTTTCCTGGAAGACCAGTAGTAGTTTCCGATGCACATCTGGAGGCATTCTGTAATCTGTGGACTAAATGAGTGTTGACGAAACACAGAAATTGCCTCGGGATTGAATACAAAAGTCACCATGCTCACTTTCCTCCACGGGAGTAATGTCTCAAACAGTCTACTCTTTTATCGTTTCCTGGAAGACCAGTAGTAGTTTCCGATGCACATCTGGAGGCATTCTGCAATCTGTGGACTAAATGAGTGTTGACGAAACACAGAAATTGCCTCGGGATTGAATACAAAAGTCACCATGCGCATTTTCCTCCACGGGAGTAATGTCTTAAACAGTGTATGCTTTGATCGTTCCCTCGAAGACCAGTATTAGTTTCCGATGCACATCTGGAGGCATTCTGTAATCTGTGGACTATCAGAGTGTTGATGAAACACAGAAATTGCATCGGGATTGAATACAACAGTAACCATGCGCACTTTCCTCCATGGGAGTAATATCTCAAACAGTCTACGGCTTGATCGTTCCCTGGAAGACCAGTAGAAGATTCCAATGCACATCTGGAGGCATTCTGTAATCTGTGGAGCTTCAAAGTGTTGATGAAACACAGAAATTGCATCGCGATTTAATACAACAGTCACCAAGCGCACTTCCCTCCATGGGAGTAATACCTCAAACAGTCTATGCTTTGATCGTTCCCTGGAAGACCAGTAGTAGTTTCCGATGCACATCTGGAGTCATTCTGTAATCTGTGGACTAACTGAGTGTTGGTGAAACACAGAAATTGCATCGGGATTGAATACAACAGTAACCATGCGCACTTTCCTCCATGGGAGTAATATCTCAAACAGTCTACGGCTTGATCGTTCCCTGGAAGACCAGTAGAAGATTCCAATGCACATCTGGAGGCATTCTGTAATCTGTGGAGCTTCAAAGTGTTGATGAAACACAGAAATTGCATCGCGATTTAATACAACAGTCACCAAGCGCACTTCCCTCCATGGGAGTAATACCTCAAACAGTCTATGCTTTGATCGTTCCCTGGAAGACCAGTAGTAGTTTCCGATGCACATCTGGAGTCATTCTGTAATCTGTGGACTAACTGAGTGTTGGTGAAACACAGAAATTGCATCGGGATTGAATACAACAGTCACCATGCGCACTTTCCTCCATGGGAGTAATACCTCAAACAGTCTATGTTTGATCGTTCCCAGGAAGACCAGTAGTAGTTTCCGATGCACATCTGGAGGCATTCTGTAATCTGTGGACCTTCAAAGTGTTGATGAAACACAGAAATTGCATCGTGATTGAATACAAGTCACCTTGCGCACATCCCTCCATTGGAGTAATGTCTCAAACAGTCTATTGTTTGATCGTTCCCAGGAAGACCAGTAGCAGTTTCCGATGCACATCTGGAGCCATTCTGTAAACTGTGGACTATCAGAGTGTTGTTGAAACACAGAAATTGAATCGCGATTTAATACAACACACACCATGTGCACGTTCCTCCATGGGAGTAATGACTCAAACAGTCTACGTTTTGATCGTTCCCTGGAAGACCAGTAGTTGTTTCCGATGCACATCTGGAGGCATTCTGTAATCTGATGAATATCTGAGTGTTGATGAAACACAGAAATTGCATTGGGATTGAATACAACAGTCACCATGCGCACTTTCCTCCATGGGAGTATTATCTCAACCAGTCTACGGTTTCCTCGTCCCTGGAAGACCAGTAGTTGTTTCCGATGCCCATCTGGTGGCATTCTGTAGTCTGTGGACTATCAGAGTGTTGATGAAACACAGAAATTACATCGGGATTTAATACAACGGTCACCATGCGCACTATCCTCCATGGGAGTAATGTCTCAAACTGTCATCGGTTTGATCGTCCCCTGAAGGCCAGTAGTAGTTTCCGATGCACATCTGGATGCATACTGCAATCTGTGGTCCATCCGGGTGTTGATGAAAGACAGAATTTGCCTCGGGATTGAATACAACAGTCACCATGCGTTCTTTCCTCCATGAAAGTAATGTCTCAAACAGTCTACGGTTTGATCGTTCCCTGGAAGACCAATAGTAGTTTCCGATGCACATCTGGGGGCATTCTGTAATCTGTGGAATATCTCAGAGTGTTGATGAAACACATAAATTACATCGGGATTGTATACAACAGTCACCATGCCCACTTTCCTACATAGGAGTAATTTCTCAAACAGTCTACGCTTTGATCGTTCCCTGGAAGACCAGTAGTAGTTTCCGATGCTCATCTGGAAGCATTCTGTAATCTGTGGACTGTCAGAGTGTTGATGAAACACAGAAATTGCATCGTGATTGAATACAACAGTTACCATGCACACTTTCCCCCATGGGAGTAATGTCTCATACAGTCTATGATTTGATCGTTCCCTCGAAGACCAGTAGTATTTTTCGATGCACATCTGGAGGCATTCTGTAATCTGTGGTTCATCAAAGTGTTGATGAAACCCAGAAATTGCATCGTGATTGAATACAACAGTCACCATGGGTACTTTCCTCCATGGGAGTAATGTCTCAAACAGTCTACTCTTTTATCGTTCCCTGGAAGACCAGTAGTAGTTTCCGATGCACATCTGGAGGCATTCTGTAATCTGATGAATATCTGAGTGTTGATGAAACACAGAAATTGCATTGGGATTGAATACAACAGTCACCATGCGCACTTTCCTCCATGGGAGTATTATCTCAACCAGTCTACGGTTTCATCGTCCCTGGAAGACCAGTAGTTGTTTCCGATGCCCATCAGGTGGCATTCTGTAGTCTGTGGACTATCAGAGTGTTGTTGAAACACAGAAATTGCATCAGTATTGAATACAACAGTAACCATGAGCACTTTCCTCCATGGGAGTAATATCTCAGTCTACGCTTTGATCGTTCCCTGGAAGACCAATAGTAGTTTCTGATGAACATCTTGAGGCATTCTGTAATCTGTGGACCTTCAAAGTGTTGATGAAACACAGAATTTGCCTCGGGATTGAATACAACAGTCACCATGCGCACTTTCCTCCATGGGAGTAATGTCTCAAACAGTCTACGCTTTGATCGTTCCCTGGAAGAACAGTAGTAGTTTCCGATGCACATCTGGAGGCATTCTGTAATCTGTGGACTATCAGAGTGTTGATGAAACACAGAAATTACATCGGGGTTTAATACAACGGTCACCATGCGCACTATCCTCCATGGGAGTAATGTCTCAAACTGTCATCGGTTTGATCGTCCCCTGAAGACCAGTAGTAGTTTCCGATGCACATCTGGATGCATACTGTAATCTGTGGTCCATCTGGGTGTTGATCAAACCCAGAAAGTGTATCGCCATTGAATACAACAGTCACCAATGCGATCTTTCCTCCTTGGAGTAATGTCTCAAACAGTCTACTCCTTGATCGTTCCCTGGAGGTCCAGTAGTAGTTTCCGATGCACATCTGGAGCCATTCTGTAAACTGTGGACTATCAGAGTGTTGTTGAAACACAGAAATTGAATCGCGATTTAGTACAACACACACCATGTGCACTTTCCTCCATGGGAGTAATGACTCAAACAGTCTACGATTTGATCGTTCCCTGGAAGACCAGTAGTAGTTTCCGATGCACATCTGGAGGCATTCTGTAATCTGATGAATATCTGAGTGTTGATGAAACACAGAAATTGCATTGGGATTGAATACAACAGTCACCATGCGCACTTTCCTCCATGGGAGTAATATCTCAACCAGTCTACGGTTTCATCGTCCCTGGAAGGCCAGTAGTTGTGTCCGATGCACATCAGGTGGCATTCTGTAGTCTGTGGACTATCAGAGTGTTGTTGAAACACAGAAATTGCATCAGGATTGAATACAACAGTAACCATGTGCACTTTCCTCCATGGGAGTAATATCTCAGTCTAAGCTTTGATCGTTCCCTGGAAGACCATTAGTAGTTTCCGATGAACATCTTGAGGCATTCTGTAATCTGTGGACCTTCAAAGTGTTGATGAAACACAGAATTTGCCTCGGGATTGAATACAACAGTCACCATGCGCTCTTTCCTCCATGGGAGTAATGTCTCAAACAGTCTACGCTTTGATCGTTCCCTGGAAGAACTGTAGTAGTTTCCGATGCACATCTGGAGGCATTCTGTAATCTGTGGACTATCAGAGTGTCGATGAAACACAAAAATTGCTTCGGGATTGAATACAACAGTCACCATGCGTACTTTCCTCCATGGGAGTAATGTCTCAAACAGTCTACGGTTGGATCGTTCCCTGGAAGACCAATAGTAGTTTCCGATGCACATCTGGAGGCATTCTGTAATCTGTGGAATATCAGAGTGTTGATGAAACACAGAAATTACATCGGGATTGTATACAACAGTCACCATGCGCACTTTCCTACATAGGAGTAATGTCTCAAACAGTCTACGCTTTGATCGTTTCCTGGAAGACCAGTAGTAGTTTCCGATGCACATCTGGAAGCATTCTGTAATCTGTGGACTATGAGACTTTTGATGAACACAGAAAATGCATCGGGATTGAATACAACAGTTACCATGCGCACTTTCCCCCATGGGAGTAATGTCAGAACAGTCTATGATTTGATCGTTCCCTCGAAGACCAGTGGTAGTTTCCGATGCACATCTGGAGGAATTCTGTAATCTGTAGACCTTCAAAGTGTTGATGAACACAGAAATTGCATCGGGATTGAATACAACAGTCACCATGACCACTTTCCTCCATGGGAGTAATTCTCAAACAGTCTACGACTTGATCGTTCCCTGGAAGACCAGTAGTAGTTTCCGATGCACATCTGGAGGCATGCTGTAATCTGTGGACTAACTGAGTGTTGATGAAACATAGAAATTGCATCGGGATTGAATACAACAGTCAAGACGCGCACTTTCTTCCACGGGAGTAATGTCTCAAACAGTCTATGCTTTGATCGTTTCCTTGATGACCAGTAGTAGTTTCCGATGCACATCTGGAGGCATTCTGTAATCTGTGGACTATCAGAGTGTTGATGAAACACAGAAATTACATCGGGATTGAATACAACAGTCACCATTCGCACTTTCATCCATGGGAGTAATGTCTCAAACAGTCTACGCTTTGATCGTTCCCTGGAAGACCAGTAGCAGTTTCCGATGCACATCTGGAGGCATTCTGTAATCTGTGGACTATCAGAGTGTTGATGAAGCAAAGAAATTGCATCGGGATTGAATACAACAGTCACCATGCGCACCTTCCTACATAGGAGTTATGTCTCAAACAGTCTACGCTTTGATCGTTCCCTGGAAGACCAGTATTAGTTTCCGATGATCATCTGGAAGCACTTCTGTAATCTGTGGACTGTCAGAGTGTTGATGAAACACAGAAATTGCATCGTGATTGAATACAACTGTTACCATGCGCACTTTCCCCCATGGGAGTAATGTCTCATACAGTCTATGATTTGATCGTTCCCTCGAAGACCAGTAGTATTTTTCGATGCACATCTGGAGGCATTCTGTAATCTGTGGTTCATCAAAGTGTTGATGAAACCCAGAAATTGCATCGTGATTGAATACTACAGTCACCATGGGTACTTTCCTCCATGGGAGTAATGTCTCAAACAGTCTACTCTTTTATCGTTCCCTGTATGACCAGTGGTAGTTTCCGATGCACATCTGGAGACATTCTGTAATCTGTGGACTATCAGATTGTTGTTGAAACACAGAAATAGCAGCGGGATTGAATACAAGAGTCACCATGCGCACTTTCCTCCATGGGAGTAATGTCTCAAACAGTCTACGGTTTCATCGTCCCTGGAAGACCAGTAGTTGCTTCCGATGCACATCAGGTGGAATTCTGTAGTCTGTGGACTATCAGAGTGTTGTTGAAACACAGAAATTGCATCAGGATTGAATAGAAAAGTAACCACGTGCACTTTCCTCCATGCGAGTAATATCTCAGTCTACGATTTGATCGTTCCCAGGAAGACCAATAGTAGTTTCCGATGAACATCTTGAGGCATTCTGTAATCTGTGGACCTTCAAAGTGTTGGTGAAACACAGAATTTGCCTCGGGATTGAACACAACAGTCACCATGCCCACTTTCCTCCATGGGAGTAATGTCTCAAACAGTCTACGCTTTGATCGTTCACTGGAAGAACAGTAGTAGTTTCCGATGCACATCTGGAGGCATTCTGTAATCTGTGGACTATCAGAGTGTTGATGAAACACAGAAATTACATCGGGATTGAATACAACGGTCACCATGCGCACTTTCCTCCATGGGAGTAATGTCTCAATTGTCATCGATTTGATCGTTCCCTAAAGACCAGTAGTAGTTTCCGATGCACATCTGGAAGCACTCTGTAATCTGTGGTCTACACGGGTGTTGATGAAACCCAGAACGTGTATCGGCATTGAATACTACAGTCACCAATGCGACCTTTCCTCCTTGGAGTAATGTCTCAAACAGTCTACTCCTTGATCGTTCCCTGGAGGACCAGTAGTAGTTACCGATGCACATCTGGAGCCATTCTGCAAACTGTGGACTATCAGAGTGTTGTTGAAACACAGAAATTGAATCGCGATTTAATACAACACACACCATGTGCACGTTCCTCCATGGGAGTAATGACTGAAACAGTCTACGATTTGATCGTTCCCTGGAAGACCAGTAGTAGTTTCCGATGCACATCTTTAGGCATTCTGTAATCTGATGAATATCTGAGTGTTGATGAAACATAGAAATTGCATTGGGATTGAATACAACAGTCACCGTGCGCACTTTCCTCCATGGGAGTATTATCTCAAACAGTCTACGGTTTCATCGTCCCTGGAAGACCAGTAGTTGTTTCCGATGCCCATCAGGTGGCATTCTGTAGTCTGTGGACTATCAGAGTGTTGTTGAAACACAGAAATTGCATCAGGATTGAATACAACAGTAACCATGAGCACTTTCCTCCATGGGAGTAATATCTCAGTCTACGCTTTGATCGTTCCCTGGAAGACCATTAGTAGTTTCCGATGAACATCTTGAAGCATTCTGTAATCTGTGGACCTTCAAAGTGTTGATGAAACACAGAATTTGCCTCGGGATTGAATACAACAGTCACCATGCGCACTTTCCTCCATGGGAGTAATGTCTCAAACAGTCTACGCTTTGATCGTTCCCTGGAAGAACAGTAGTAGTTTCCGATGCACATCTGGAGGCATTCTGTAATCTGTGGACTATCAGAGTGTTGATGAAACACAGAAATTACATCGGGATTTAATACAACGGTCACCATGCGCACTATCCTCCATGGGAGTAATGTCTCAAACTGTCATCGGTTTGATCGTCCCCTGAAGACCAGTAGTAGTTTCCGATGCACATCTGGATGCATACTGTAATCTGTGGTCCATCCGGGTGTTGATGAAACACAGAAATTGCATTGGGATTGAATACAACAGTAACCATGCGCACTTTCCTCCATGGGAGTAATATCTCAGTCTACGCTTTGATCGTTCCCTGGAAGACCAATAGTAGTTTCCGATGAAAGTCTTGAGGCATTCTGTAATCTGTGGACCTTCAAAGTGTTGATGAAACACAGAATTTGCCTCGGGATTGAATACAACAGTCACCATGCGCACTTTCCTCCACGGGAGTAATGTCTCAAACAGTCTACGCTTTGATCGTTGCCTGGAAGAACAGTAGTAGTTTCCGATGCACATCTGGAGGCATTCTGTAATCTGTGGACTATCAGAGTGTTGATGAAACACAGAAATTATATCAGGATTGAATACAATGGTCACCATGCGCCCTTTCCTCCATGGGAGTAATGTCTCAATTGTCATCGATTTGAACGTTCCCTGAAGACCAGTCGTAATTTCCGATGCACATCTGGATGCACTCTGTAATCTGTGGTCTATCCGGGTGTTGATGAAACCCAGAAAGTGTATCGCCATTGAATACAACAGTCACCAATGCGATCTTTCCTCCTTGGAGTAATGTCTCAAACAGTCTACTCCTTGATCGTTCCCTGGAGGACCAGTAGTAGTTTCCGATGCACATCTGGAGCCATTCTGTAAACTGTGGACTATCAGAGTGTTGTTGAAACACAGAAATTGAATCGCGATTTAATACAACACACACCATGTGCACTTTCCTCCATGGGAGTAGTGACTCAAACAGTCTACGATTTGATCGTTCCCTGGAAGACCAGTAGTAGTATCCGATGCACATCTGGAGGCATTGTGTAATCTGATGAATATCTGAGTGTTGATGAAACACAGAAATTGCATTGGGATTGAATACAACAGTCACCATGCGCACTTTCCTCCATGGGAGTAATATCTCAACCAGTCTACGGTTTCATCGTCCCTGGAAGACCAGTAGTTGTTTCCGATGCACATCAGGTGGCATTCTGTAGTCTGTGGACTATCAGAGTGTTGTTGAAACACAGAAATTGCATCAGGATTGAATACAACAGTAACCATGTGCACTTTCCTCCATGGGAGTAATATCTCAGTCTACGCTTTGATCGTTCCCTGGAAGACCATTAGTAGTTTCCGATGAACATCTTGAGGCATTCTGTAATCTGTGGACCTTCAAAGTGTTGATGAAACACAGAATTTGCCTCGGGATTGAATACAACAGTCAGCAAGCGCTCTTTCCTCCATGGGAGTAATGTCTCAAACAGTCTACGCTTTGATCGTTCCCTGGAAGAACAGTAGTACTTTCCGATGCACATCTGGAGGCATTCTGTAATCTGTGGACTATCAGAGTGTTGATGAAACACAGAAATTACATCGGGATTTAATACAACGGTCACCATGCGCACTTTCCTCCATGGGAGTAATGTCTCAAACTGTCATCGGTTTCATCGTCCCCTGACGACCAGTAGTAGTTTCCGATGCACATCTGGACGCATTCTGTAATCTGTGGTCTATCCGGGTGTTGATGAAAACAGAAATTGCATTGGGATTGAATACAACAGTAACCATGCGCACTTTCCTCCATGGGAGTAATATCTCAGTCTACGCTTTGATCGTTCCCTGGAAGACCAATAGTAGTTTCCGATGAACATCTTGAGGCATTCTGTAATCTGTAGACCTTCAAAGTGTTGATGAAACACAGAATTTGCATCGGGATTGAATACAACAGTCATCATGCGCACTTTCCTCCACGGGAGTAATGTCTCAAACAGTCTACGCTTTGATCGTTGCCTGGAAGAACAGTAGTAGTTTCCGATGCACATCTGGAGGCATTCTGTAATCTGTGGATTATCAGAGTGTTGATGAAATACAGAAATTACATCGTTATAGAATACAACGGTCACCATGCGCCCTTTCCTCCATGGGAGTAATGTCTCAATTGTCATCGATTTGATCGTTCCCTGAAGACCAGTCGTAGTTTCCGATGCACATCTGGAAGCACTCTGTAATCTGTGCTCTATCCGGGTGTTGATGAAACCCAGAAAGTGTATCGCCATTGAATACAACAGTCACCAATGCGATCTTTCCTCCTTGGAGTAATGTCTCAAACAGTCTACTCCTTGATCGTTCCCTGGAGGACCAGTAGTAGTTTCCGATGCACATCTGGAGCCATTCTGTAAACTGTGGACTATCAGAGTGTTCTTGAAACACAGAAATTGAATCGCGATGTAATACAACACACACCATGCGCACTTTCCTCCATGGGAGTAATGACTCAAACAGTCTACGATTTGATCGTTCCCTGGAAGACCAGTAGTAGTTTCCGATGCACATCTGGAGGCATTCTGTAATCTGATGAATATCTGAGTGTTGATGAAACACAGAAATTGCATTGGGATTGAATACAACAGTCACCATGCGCACTTTCCTCCATGGGAGTAATGTCTCAAACATTCTACGCTTTGATCGTTCCCAGGAAGACCAGCATTAGTTTCCGATTCTCATCTGGAAGCATTCTGTAATCTTTAGACTGTCAGCGTGGTGATGAAACACAGAAATTGCATCGTGATTGAATACAACAGTTACCATGCGCACTTTCCCCCATGGGAGTAATGTCTCATACAGTCTATGATTTGATCGTTCCCTCGAAGACCAGTAGTATTTTTCGATGCACATCTGGAGGCATTCTGTAATCTGTGGACCTTCAAAGTGTTGATGAAACACAGAAATTGCATCGTGTTTGAATACATCAGTCACCATGCGCACTTTCCTCCATGGGAGTAATGTCTGAAACAGTCTATGATTTGATCGTTCCCTCGAAGACCAGTAACGGTTTCCGATGCACATCTAGAGGTATTCTGTAATCTGTGGTCTATCTGGGTGTAGATAAAAGACAGAAATTGCATCGGGATTGAATACAACAGTCACCATGCGCACTTTCCTCCATGGGAGTAATGTCTCAAACAGTCTACGCTTTGATCGTTCCCTGGAAGACCAGTAGTAGTTTCGATTCACATCTGGAGGCATTCTGTAATCTGTGGTTCATCAAAGTGTTGATGAAACCCAGCAATTGCATCGTGATTGAATACAACAGTCACCATGGGTACTTTCCTCCATGGGAGTAATGTCTCAAACAGTCTACTCTTTTATCGTTCCCTGGAAGACCAGTAGTAGTTTCCGATGCACATCTGGAGGCATTCTGTAATCTGTGGACTATCAGAGTGTTGTTGAAACACAGAAATAGCAGCGGGATTGAATACATCAGTCACCATGCGCACTTTTCTTCATGGGAGTAATGTCTCAAACAGTCTACGGTTTCATCGTCCCTGGAAGACCAGTAGTTGTTTCCGATGCACATCAGGTGGCATTCTGTAGTCTGTGGACTATCAGAGTGTTGTTGAAACACAGAAATTACATCGGGATTTAATACAACGGTCACCATGCGCACTATCCTCCATGGGAGTAATGTCTCAAACTGTCATCGGTTTGATCGTCCCCTGAAGACCAGTAGTAGTTTCCGATGTACATCTGGATGCATACTGTAATCTGTGGTCCATCCGGGTGTTGATGAAACACAGAAATTGCATTGGGATTGAATACAACAGTAACCATGCGCACTTTCCTCCATGGGAGTAATATCTCAGTCTACGCTTTGATCGTTCCCTGGAAGACCAATAGTAGTTTCCGATGAAAATCTTGAGGCATTCTGTAATCTGTGGACCTTCAAGGTGTTGATGAAACACAGCATTTGCCTCGGGATTGAATACAACAGTCACCATGCGCACTTTCCTCCACGGGAGTAATGTCTCAAACAGTCTACGCTTTGATCGTTGCCTGGAAGAACAGTAGTAGTTTCCGATGCACATCTGGAGGCATTCTGTAATCTGTGGACTATCAGAGTGTTGATGAAACACAGAAATTATATCAGGATTGAATACAATGGTCACCATGCGCCCTTTCCTCCATGGGAGTAATGTCTCAATTGTCATCGATTTGAACGTTCCCTGACGACCAGTCGTAATTTCCGATGCACATCTGGATGCACTCTGTAATCTGTGGTCTATCCGGGTGTTGATGAAACCCAGAAAGTGTATCGCCATTGAATACAACAGTCACCAATGCGATCTTTCCTCCTTGGAGTAATGTCTCAAACAGTCTACTCCTTGATCGTTCCCTGGAGGACCAGTAGTAGTTTCCGATGCACATCTGGAGCCATTCTGTAAACTGTGGACTATCAGAGTGTTGTTGAAACACAGAAATTGAATCGCGATTTAATACAACACACACCATGTGCACTTTCCTCCATGGGAGTAGTGACTCAAACAGTCTACGATTTGATCGTTCCCTGGAAGACCAGTAGTAGTATCCGATGCACATCTGGAGGCATTGTGTAATCTGATGAATATCTGAGTGTTGATGAAACACAGAAATTGCATTGGGATTGAATACAACAGTCACCATGCGCACTTTCCTCCATGGGAGTAATATCTCAACCAGTCTACGGTTTCATCGTCCCTGGAAGACCAGTAGTTGTTTCCGATGCACATCAGGTGGCATTCTGTAGTCTGTGGACTATCAGAGTGTTGTTGAAACACAGAAATTGCATCAGGATTGAATACAACAGTAACCATGTGCACTTTCCTCCATGGGAGTAATATCTCAGTCTACGCTTTGATCGTTCCCTGGAAGACCATTAGTAGTTTCCGATGAACATCTTGAGGCATTCTGTAATCTGTGGACCTTCAAAGTGTTGATGAAACACAGAATTTGCCTCGGGATTGAATACAACAGTCACCAAGCGCTCTTTCCTCCATGGGAGTAATGTCTCAAACAGTCTACGCTTTGATCGTTCCCTGGAAGAACAGTAGTACTTTCCGATGCACATCTGGAGGCATTCTGTAATCTGTGGACTATCAGAGTGTTGATGAAACACAGAAATTACATCGGGATTTAATACAACGGTCACCATGCGCACTTTCCTCCATGGGAGTAATGTCTCAAACTGTCATCGGTTTCATCGTCCCCTGACGACCAGTAGTAGTTTCCGATGCACATCTGGACGCATTCTGTAATCTGTGGATTATCAGAGTGTTGATGAAATACAGAAATTACATCGTTATAGAATACAACGGTCACCATGCGCCCTTTCCTCCATGGGAGTAATGTCTCAATTGTCATCGATTTGATCGTTCCCTGAAGACCAGTCGTAGTTTCCGATGCACATCTGGAAGCACTCTGTAATCTGTGCTCTATCCGGGTGTTGATGAAACCCAGAAAGTGTATCGCCATTGAATACAACAGTCACCAATGCGATCTTTCCTCCTTGGAGTAATGTCTCAAACAGTCTACTCCTTGATCGTTCCCTGGAGGACCAGTAGTAGTTTCCGATGCACATCTGGAGCCATTCTGTAAACTGTGGACTATCAGAGTGTTCTTGAAACACAGAAATTGAATCGCGATGTAATACAACACACACCATGCGCACTTTCCTCCATGGGAGTAATGACTCAAACAGTCTACGATTTGATCGTTCCCTGGAAGACCAGTAGTAGTTTCCGATGCACATCTGGAGGCATTCTGTAATCTGATGAATATCTGAGTGTTGATGAAACACAGAAATTGCATTGGGATTGAATACAACAGTCACCATGCGCACTTTCCTCCATGGGAGTAATGTCTCAAACAGTCTACGCTTTGATCGTTCCCAGGAAGACCAGCATTAGTTTCCGATTCTCATCTGGAAGCATTCTGTAATCTTTAGACTGTCAGCGTGGTGATGAAACACAGAAATTGCATCGTGATTGAATACAACAGTTACCATGCGCACTTTCCCCCATGGGAGTAATGTCTCATACAGTCTATGATTTGATCGTTCCCTCGAAGACCAGTAGTATTTTTCGATGCACATCTGGAGGCATTCTGTAATCTGTGGACCTTCAAAGTGTTGATGAAACACAGAAATTGCATCGTGTTTGAATACATCAGTCACCATGCGCACTTTCCTCCATGGGAGTAATGTCTGAAACAGTCTATGATTTGATCGTTCCCTCGAAGACCAGTAACGGTTTCCGATGCACATCTAGAGGTATTCTGTAATCTGTGGTCTATCTGGGTGTAGATAAAAGACAGAAATTGCATCGGGATTGAATACAACAGTCACCATGCGCACTTTCCTCCATGGGAGTAATGTCTCAAACAGTCTACGCTTTGATCGTTCCCTGGAAGACCAGTAGTAGTTTCGATTCACATCTGGAGGCATTCTGTAATCTGTGGTTCATCAAAGTGTTGATGAAACCCAGCAATTGCATCGTGATTGAATACAACAGTCACCATGGGTACTTTCCTCCATGGGAGTAATGTCTCAAACAGTCTACTCTTTTATCGTTCCCTGGAAGACCAGTAGTAGTTTCCGATGCACATCTGGAGGCATTCTGTAATCTGTGGACTATCAGAGTGTTGTTGAAACACAGAAATAGCAGCGGGATTGAATACATCAGTCACCATGCGCACTTTTCTCCATGGGAGTAATGTCTCAAACAGTCTACGGTTTCATCGTCCCTGGAAGACCAGTAGTTGTTTCCGATGCACATCAGGTGGCATTCTGTAGTCTGTGGACTATCAGAGTGTTGTTGAAACACAGAAATTGCATCAGGATTGATACAACAGTAACCATGCGCACTTTCCTCCATGGCAGTAATATCTCAGTCTACGCTTTGATCGTTCCCTGGTAGACCAATAGTAGTTTCCGATGAACATCTTGAGTCATTCTGTAATCTGTGGACCTTCAAAGTGTTGATGAAACACAGAATTTGCCTCGGGATTGAATACAACAGTCACCATGCGCACTTTCCTCCACGGGAGTAATGTCTCAAACAGTCTACGCTTTGATCGTTGCCTGGAAGAACAGTAGTAGTTTCCGATGCACATCTGGAGGCATTCTGTAATCTGCGGACTATCAGAGTGTTGATGAAACACAGAAATTACATCGGGATGAATACAACGGTCACCATGAGCACTTTCCTCCATGGGAGTAATGTCTCAATTGTCATCGATTTGATCGTTCCCTGGAAGACCAGTAGTAGATTCCGATGCACATCTTTAGTCATTCTGTTATCTGTGGACTATCATAGTGTTGTTGAAACACAGAAATTGCATCGCGATTTAATACAACACACACCATGCGCACTTTCCTCCATAGGAGTAATGACTCAAACAGTCTTCGATTTGATCGTTCCCTGGAAGACCAGTAGTAGTTTCCGATGCACATCTGGAGGCATTCTGTAATCTGATGAATATCTGAGTGTTGATGAAACACAGAAATAGCATTGGGATTGAATACAACAGTCACCATGCGTACTTTCCTCAATGGGAGTAATGTCTCATACAGTCTACGGTTTGATCGTTCCCTGGAAGATCAATAGTAGTTTCCGATGCACATATAGAGGCATTCTGTATTCTGTGGACTATCAGAGTGTTGATGAAAAACAGAAATTACATCGGGATTGTATACAACAGTCACCATTCGCACTTTCCTATATTGGAGTAATGTCTCAAACAGTCTACGCTTTGATCGTTCCCTGGAAGACCAGTAGTAGTTTCCGATGCACATCTGGAAGCATTCTGTAATCTGTGGACTATGAGAGTGTTGATGAATACAGAAATTGCATCGGGATTGAATACAACAGTTACCATGCGCACTTTCCCCCATGGGAGTAATGTCTGAAACAGTCTATGATTTGATCGTTCCCTCGAAGACCAGTAGTAGATTCCGATGCACATCTGGAGGCATGCTGTAATCTGTAGACCTTCAAAGTGTTGATGAAACACAGAAATTGCATCGGGATTGAATACAACAGTCACCATGACCACTTTCCTCCATGGGAGTAATTCTCAAACAGTCTACGTCTTGATCGTTCCTGGAAAACCGGTAGTAGTTTCCGATGCACATCTGGAGGCATTCTGTAATCTGTGGACTAACTGAGTGTTGATGAAACATAGAAATTGCATCGGGATTGAATACAACAGTCACCACGCGCACTTTCTTCCATGGGAGTAATGTCTCAAACAGTCTATGCTTTGATCGTTTCCTCGATGACGAGTAGTAGTTTCCAATGCACATCTGGAGGCATTCTGTAATCTGTGGACTATCAGAGTGTTGATGAAACACAGAAATTGCACCGGGATTGAATACAACTGTCACCATTCGCACTTCCTTCCATGGGAGTAATGTCTCAAACAGTCTACGCTTTGATCGTTCCCTGGAAGACCAGTAGTAGTTTCCGATGCTCATCTGGAAGCATTGTGTAAACTGTGGACTGTCGGAGTGTTGATGAAACACAGAAATTGCATCGTGATTGAATACAACATTTACCATGCGCACTTTCCCCCATAGGAGTATTGTCTCATACAGTCTATGATTTGATCGTTCCCTGAAGACCAGTAGTAGTTTCAGATGCACATCTGGAAGCACTCTGTAATCTGTGGTCTATCCGGGTGTTGATGAAACCCAGAAAGTGTATCGGCATTGAATACCACAGTCACCAATGCGATCTTTCCTCCTTGGAGTAATGTCTCAAACAGTCTACTCATTGATCGTTCCCTGGAGGACCAGTAGTAGTTTCCGATGCACATCTGGAGGCATTCTGTAATCTGATGAATATCTGAGTGTTGATGAAACACAGAAATAGCATTGGGATTGAATACAACAGTCACCATGCGCACTTTCCTCCGTGGGAGTAATGTCTCGAACAGTCTACGCTTTGATCGTTCCCAGGAAGACCAGTAGTAGTTTCCGATGCACATCTGGAGGCAATCTGTAATCTGTGGACTAACAGAGTGTTGATGAAACTCAGAGATTGCATCTGGATTGAATACAACAGTCACCATGGGCACTTTCCTCCGTGGGAGTAATGTCACAAACAGTCTACGCTTTGATCGTTCCCAGGAAGACCAGTAGTAGTTTCCGATGCACATCTGGAGGCATTCTGTAATCTGTGGACTATCTGAGTGTTGATGAAACTCAGAGATTGCATCTGGATTGAATACAACAGTCACCATGGGCACTTTCCTCCGTGGGAGTAATGTCACAAACAGTCTACGCTTTGATCATTCCCTGGAAGACCAGTAGTAGTTTCCGATGCACATCTGGAGGCATTCTGTAATCTGATGAATATCTGAGTGTTGATGAAACACAGAAATAGCATTGGGATTGAATACAACAGTCACCATGCGTACTTTCCTCAATGGGAGTAATGTCTCAAACAGTCTACGGTTTGATCGTTCCCTGGAAGACCAATAGCAGTTTCCGATGAACATCTAGAGGCATTCTGTAGTCTGTGGACTATCAGAGTGTTGATGAAAAACAGAAATTACATCGGGATTGTATACAACATTCACCATGCGCACTTTCCTACATAGGAGTAATGTCTCAAACAGTCTACGTTTGGTCGTTCCCTGGAAGACCAGTAGTAGTTTCCGATGCACATCTGGAAGCATTCTGTAATCTGTGGACTATGAGAGTGTTGATGAATACAGAAATTGCATCGGGAATGAATACAACAGTTACCATGCGCACTTTCCCCCATGGGAGTAATGTCTGAAACAGTCTATGATTTGATCGTTCCCTCGAAGACCAGTAGTAGTTTCCGATGCACATCTGGAGGCATGCTGTAATCTGTAGACCTTCATAGTGTTGATGAAACACAGAAATTGCACCGGGATTGAATACAACAGTCACCATTCGCACTTCCTTCCATGGGAGTAATGTCTCAAACAGTCTACGATTTGATCGTTCCCTGGAAGACCAGTTGCAGTTGCCGATGCACATCTGGAGGCATTCTGTAATCTGTGGACTATCAGAGTGGTGATGAAGCAAAGAAATTGCATCGGGATTGAAAACAACAGTCACCATGCGCACTTCCCTCCATGGGAGAAATGTCTCAAATAGTCTACGCTTTGATCGTACCCTGGAAGACCAGTAGTAGTTTCCGATGCACATCTGGAGGCATTGTGTAATCTGTGGACTATCAGAGTGTCGATGAAACACAGAAATTGCATCGTGATTGAATACAACAGTTACCATGCGCACTTTCCCCCATAGGAGTATTGTCTCATACAGTCTATGATTTGATCGTTCCCTAAAAGACCAGTAGTATTTTTCGATGCACATCTGGAGCCATTCTGTAATCTGTGGAGTATCAGAGTGTTGATGAAACACAGAAATTGCACCGGGATTGAATACAACAGTCACCATTCGCACTTCCTTCCATGGGAGTAATGTCTCAAAGAGTCTACGCTTTTATCGTTCCCTGGAAGACCAGTAGTAGTTTCCGATGCACATCTGGAGGCAATCTGTAATCTGTGGGCTATCAGAGTGTTGATGAAACTCAGAAATTGCATCGGGATTGAATACAACAGTCACCATTCGCAATTTCCTCCGTGGGAGTAATGTCTCAAACAGTCTACGCTTTGATCGTTCGTTGGAAAACCAGTAGTAGTTTCCGATGCACATCTGGAGGCATTCTGTAGTCTGTGGACTATCAGAGTGTTGTTGAAACACAGAAATTGCATCGGGATTTAATACAACAGTTACCATGCGCACTTTCCCCCATGGGAGGAATGTCTGAAACAGTCTATGATTTGATCGTTCCCTCGAAGACCAGTAGTAGTTTCCGATGCACAACTGGAGGCATTCTGTAATCTGTAGACCTTCAAAGTGTTGATGAAACACAGAAATTGCATCGGGATTGATTACAACAGTCACCATGACCACTTTCCTCCATATGAGTAATTCTCAAACAGTCTACGCATTGATCGTTCCCTGGAAGACCAGTAGTAGTTTCCGATGCACATCTGGAGGCATTCTGTAATCTGTGGACTAACTGAGTGTTGATGAAACATAGAAATTGCATCGGGATTGAATACAACAGTCACCACGCGCACTTTCTTCCACGGGAGTAATGTCTCAAACAGTCTATGCTTTGATCGTTTCCTCGATGACCAGTAGTAGTTTCCGATGCACATCTGAAGGCATTCTGTAATCTGTGGACTATCAGAGTGTTGATGAAACACAGAAATTGCATCGGGATTGAATACAACAGTCACCATTCGCACTTTCATCCATGGGAGTAATGTCTCAAACAGTCTACGCTTTGATCGTTCCCTGGAAGACCAGTAGCAGTTTCCGATGCACATCTGGAGGCATTCTGTAATCTGTGGACTATCAGAGTGTTGATGAAGCAAAGAAATTGCATCGGGATTGAATGCAACAGTCACCATGCGCACTTTCCTACATAGGAGTTATGTCTCAAACAGTCTACGCTTTGATCGTTCCCTGGAAGACCAGTAGTAGTTTCCGATGCTCATCTGGAAGCATTCTGTAAACTGTGGACTGTCAGAGTGACGATGAAACACAGAAATTGCATCGTAATTGAATACAAGAGTTACCATGCGCACTTTCCCCCATGGGAGTTATGTCTCATACAGTCTATGATTTGATCGTTCCCTCGAAGACCAGTAGTATTTTTCGATGCACATCTGGAGGCATTCTGTAATCTGTGGACCTTCAAAGTGTTGATGAAACACAGAAATTGCATCGTGATTGAATACATCAGTCACCTTGCGCACTTTCCTCCATGGGAGTAATGTCTGAAACAGTCTATGATTTGATCGTTCCCTCGAAGACCAGTAGTAGTTTCCGATGCACATCTGGAGGTATTCTGTAATCTGTGGTCTATCTGGGTGTTGATGAAAGACAGAAATTGCATCGGGATTGAATACAACAGTCACAATGCGCCCTTTCCTCCATTGGAGTAATGTCTCAAACAGTCTACGCTTTGATCGTTCCCTGGAAGACCAGTAGTAATTTCGATTCACATCTGGAGGCATTCTGTAATCTGTGGTTCTTCAAAGTGTTGATCAAACACACACATTGCATCGGGATTGAATACAACAGTCACCATGGGTACTTTCCTCCATGGGAGTAATGTCTCAAACAGTCTACTCTTTTATCGTTCCCTGGAAGACCAGTAGTAGATTCCGATGCACATCTGGAGGCATTCTGTAATCTGTGGACTATCAGAGTGTTGTTGAAACACAGAAATTGCAGCGGGATTGAATACAAGAGTCACCATGCGCACTTTCCTCCATGGGAGTAATGTCTCAAACAGTCTACGGTTTCATCGTCCCCTGGAAGACCAGTAGTTGTTTCTGATGCATATCAGGTGGCATTCTGTAGTCTGTGGACTATCAGAGTGTTGTTGAAACACAGAAATTGCATCAGGATTGAATACAACAGTAACCATGCGCACTTTCCTCCATGGGAGTAATATCTCAGTCTACGCTTTGATCGTTCCCTGGATGACCAATAGTAGTTTCCGATGAACATCTAGGGGCATTCTGTAATCTGTGGACCTTCAAAGTGTTGATGAAACACAGAATTTGCCTCGGGATTGAATACAACAGTCACCATGCGCACTTTAACCCATGGGAGTGATGTCTCAAACAGTCTACGCTTTGATCGTTACCTGGAAGAACAGTAGTAGTTTCCGATGCACATCTGGAGGCATTCTGTAATCTGTGGACTATCAGAGTGTTGATGAAACACAGAAATTACATCGCGATTTAATACAACACACAATATGCGTACTTTCCTCCATGGGAGTAATGACTCAAAGAGTCTACGATTTGATCGTTCCCTGGAGTACCAGTAGTAGTTTCCGATGCACGTCTTTAGGCATTCTGTTATTTGTCTACTATCAGAGTGTTAAGGAAACACAGAGATTGAATCGGGATTGAATACAACAGTCACCATGCGCACTTTCCTCCAAGGGAGTAATGTCTCAAAACAGTTTACGCTTTGATAGTTCCCTGGAAGACCAGTAGTAGTTTCCGATGCACATCTGGAGGCATTCTGTAATCTGTGGACTATCAGAGTGTTGACAAAACACAGAAACTGCATCGGGATTGAATACAACGGTCACCATGCGCACTTTCCTCCATGGGATTAATGTCTCAAACATTCTACGCTTTGATGGTTCCCAGGAAGACCAATAGTAGTTTCCGATGCACATCTGGAGGCATTCTATAATCTGTGAAGTAACTGAGTGTTGATGAAACACAGAAACTGCATCGGGATTGAATACAACTGTCACCATGCGCACTTTACTCCACAGGAGTAATGTCTCAAACAGTCTATGCTTTGAACGTTCCCTCGTAGGATAGTAGTAGTTTCCGATACACATCTGGAGGCATTCTGTAATCTGTGTCCTTCGAAGTGTTGATGAAACACAGAAATTACATCGTGATTGAATACAACAGTCACCATGGTCACTTTCCTACATGGGAGTTATGTCTCAAACAGTCTATGCTTTGATCGTTCCCAGGAAGACCAGTAGTAGTTTCCGATGCACATCTGGAGGCATTCTGTAATCTGTGGACCTTCAAAGTGTTGATGAAACACAGAAATTGCATCGGGATTGAATACAACAGTCACCATGCACACTTTCCTCCATGGGAGTATATCTCAAACAGTCTACGCCTTGATCGTTCGATGGAAGACCAGTAGTAGTTTCCGATGCACCTCTGGAGGCATTCTGTAATCTGTGGACTATCTGAGTGTTGATGAATCACAGAAATTGCTTCGGGATTGAATACAACAGACACCATGCGCACTTTCCTCTATTGGAGTAATGTCTCAAACAGTTTACGCTTTGATCGTTCCCTGGAAGACCAGTAGTAGTTTCCGATGCACATCTGGAGGCATTCTGTAATCTGTGGACTATCAGAGTGTTGATGAAACAAAGAAATTGCATCGGGATTGAATACAACAGTCACCATGCGCACTTTTCTCCGTGGGAGTAATGTCTCAAACAGTCTACGCATTGATCGTTCCATGGAAGACCAGTAGTAGTTTCCGATGCACATCTGGAGGAATTTTGTAATCTGTGGACTATAAGAGTGTTGATGAACACAGAAATTGCATCGGGATTGAATACAACAGTTACCATGCACACTTTCCCCAATGGGAATAATGCCTCAAACAGTCTACGCTTTGATCGCTCCCTGGAAGACCAGTAGTAGTTTCCGATGCACATCTGGAGGCATTCTGTAATCTGTGGACTATCAGAGTGTTGATGAAACACAGAAATTGCATCGGGATTGCATACAACAGTCACCATCGCACTTTCCTACATAGGAGTAATGTCTCAACAGTCTACGCTTTGATCGTTCCCTGGAAGACCAGTAGTAGTTTCCGATGCACGTCTTTAGGCATTCTGTTATCTGTTTACTATCAGAGTGTTGTTGAAACACAGAAATTGCATCGGGATTTAATACAACTGTCACCATGCGGACTTCCTTCCATGGGAGTAATGTCTCAAACAGTCAACGCTTTGATCGATCCCTGGAAGACCAGTAGTAGTTTCCGAACACATCTGGAGGCATTCTGTAATCTGTGGACTATCAGAGTGTTGTTAAAACACTGAAATTGCATCGGGATTGAATACAACAGTCACCATGCGCACTTTCATCCATGGGAGTAATGTCTCAAGAAGTCTACGCTTTGATCGTTCCCTGGAAGACCAGTAGTAGTTTCCGATGCACATCTGGGAGCATTCTCTAATTTGTGGACTATCAGAATGTTGATGAAACACAGAAATTGCATCGGGATTGAATACAACAGTCACCATGCGCACTTTCCTACATAGGAGTAATGTCTCAAACAGTCTACGCTTTGATCGTGCCCTGGAAGACCAGTAGCAGGTTCAGGTGCACAACTGAAAGAATTCTGTAATCTGTGGACTATCAGAGTGTTGATGAAACACAGAAATTGCATCGGGATTGAATACAACAGTCACCATGCGCACATACCTCCATGGGAGTAAAGTGTCAAACAGTCTACGCTTTGATCGTTCACTGGAAGACCAGTAGTAGATTCCGATGCACATCTGGAGGCATTCTGTAATCTGTGGACCTTCAAAGTGTTGACGAAACGCAGAAATTGCATCGGGATTGAATACAGCATGCACCATGCGTACATTTCTACATTGGAGTAATGTCTCAAACTGTCATCGCATTGATCATTCCCTCAAGACCAGTAGTAGTTTCCGATGCACATCTGGAGGCCTTCTGTAATCTGTGGACTATCCGAGTGCTAATGAAACACAGAAATTGCATCGGGATTGAATACAATAGTCACCATGCGCACTTTCCTCCATGGGAGTAATGTCTCAAACAGTCTAAGCTTTGATCGTTCCCTTGAAGACCAGTAGTAGTTTCGATTCACATATGGAGGCATTCTGTAATCTGTGGACCTTCGAAGTGTTGATGAAACACAGAAATTGCATCGGGATTTAATACGACAGTCACCATGCGCACTTTCCTCCATTGGAGTAATGTCTCAAACTTTCTACGCCTTTATCGTTCCCTGGAAGACCAGTAGTGGTTTCCGATGCACGTCTGGTGGCATTCTGTAAGCTGTGGACTATCAGAGTAGTCTTGAAACACAGAAATTGCATCGGGATTGAATACAACAGTAACCGTGCGCACTTTCCTCCATGGGAGTAATATCTTAAACAGTCTACTCTTTGATCGTTCCCTGGAAAACCAGTAGTAGTTTCCGATGCACATCTCGAGGCATTCTGTAATCTGTGGACCTTCAAAGTGTTGATGAAACACAGAAAATGCATCGGGATTGAATAAACAGTCACCATGCGCACTTTCCTCCATGGGAGTAACGTCTCAAACTGTCATCGATTTGATCGTTCCCTGAAGAGCAGTAGTAGTTTCCAATGCACATCTGGAGGCATTCTGTAATTTGTGGTCTATCCGGGTGTTGATGAAACACAGAAATTGCATCGGCATTGAATACAACAGTCACCATGCGAACTTTCCTCCATGGGAGTAATGTCTCAAACAGTGTACGCCTTGATCGTTCCCTGGTAGAAAAGTAGTAGTTTCCGATGCACATCTGGAGGCATTCTGTAATTTGTGGTCTATCCGGGTGTTGATGAAACACAGAAATGGCATCGGGATTGAATACAACAGTCACCATGCGCACTTTCTTCCACGGAAGTAATGTCTCAAACAGTCTATGCTTTGATCGTTTCCTCGAAGACCAGTAGTAGTTTCCGATGCACATCTGGAGGCATTCTGTAATCTGTGGACTATCAGAGTGTTGATGAAACACAGAAATTGCATCGGGATTGAATACAACAGTCACCATGCGCACATT
Source organism: Schistocerca gregaria (assembly GCF_023897955.1). Classification (NCBI taxonomy): domain Eukaryota; kingdom Metazoa; phylum Arthropoda; class Insecta; order Orthoptera; family Acrididae; genus Schistocerca; species Schistocerca gregaria. Next base: position 20,623,701 of record NC_064925.1, read on the forward strand.
CCTCCATGGGAGTAAAGTGTCAAACAGTCTACGCATTGATCGTTCACTGGAAGACCAGTAGTAGATTCCGATGCACATCTGGAGGCATTCTGTAATCTGTGGACCTTCAAAGTGTTGACGAAACGCAGAAATTGCATCGGGATTGAATACAGCATGCACCATGCGTACATTTCTACATTGGAGTAATGTCTCAAACTGTCATCGCATTGATCATTCCCTCAAGACCAGTAGTAGTTTCCGATGTACATCTGGAGGCCTTCTGTAATCTGTGGACTATCCGAGTGCTAATGAAACACAGAAATTGCATCGGGATTGAATACAATAGTCACCATGCGCACTTTCCTCCATGGGAGTAATGTCTCAAACAGTCTAAGCTTTGATAGTTCCCTGGAAGACCAGTTGTAGTTTCGATTCACATATGGAGGCATTCTGTAATCTGTGGACCTTCGAAGTGTTGATGAAACACGGGAATTGCATCGGGATTTAATACGACAGTCACCATGCGCACTTTCCTCCATTGGAGTAATGTCTCAAACTTTCTACGCCTTTATCGTTCCCTGGAAGACCAGTAGTGGTTTACGATGCACGTCTGGTGGCATTCTGTAAGCTGTGGACTATCAGAGTAGTCTTGAAACACAGAAATTGCATCGGGATTGAATACAACAGTAACCGTGCGCACTTTCCTCCATGGGAGTAATATCTTAAACAGTCTACTCTTTGATCGTTCCCTGGAAAACCAGTAGTAGTTTCCGATGCACATCTCGAGGCATTCTGTAATCTGTGGACCTTCAAAGTGTTGATGAAACACAGAAAATGCATCGGGATTGAATAAACAGTCACCATGCGCACTTTCCTCCATGGGAGTAACGTCTCAAACTGTCATCGATTTGATCGTTCCCTGAAGACCAGTAGTAGTTTCCAATGCACATCTGGAGGCATTCTGTAATTTGTGGTCTATCCGGGTGTTGATGAAACACAGAAATTGCATCGGCATTGAATACAACAGTCACCATGCGAACTTTCCTCCATGGGAGTAATGTCTCAAACTGTGTACGCCTTGATCGTTCCCTGGTAGAAAAGTAGTAGTTTCCGATGCACATCTGGAGGCATTCTGTAATTTGTGGTCTATCCGGGTGTTGATGAAACACAGAAATGGCATCGGGATTGAATACAACAGTCACCATGCGCACTTTCTTCCACGGAAGTAATGTCTCAAACAGTCTATGCTTTGATCGTTTCCTCGAAGACCAGTAGTAGTTTCCGATGCACATCTGGAGGCATTCTGTAATCTGTGGACCTTCAAAGTGTTGCTGAAACACAGAAATTGCATCGTTATTGAATACAACAGTCACCATGCGCATTTTCCTCCATGGGAGTAATACCTCAAACAGTCTACACTTTGATCGTTCCCAGGAAGACCAGTAGTGGTTTCCGATGCACATCTGGTGGCATTCTCTAATCTGTGGACTATCAGAGTTTTGATGAAACACAGACATTGCATCGGGATTGAATACAACAGCCACCATTCGCCTTTTCCTCCATGGGAGTAATGTCTCAAAGAGTCTACGGTTTGATCGTTCCCTGGAAGACCAGTAGTCGTTTCCGATGCACATCTGGTGGCGTTCTGTAATCTGTGGACTATCAGGGTGTTGATGAAACACAGAAATTGCATCGGGATTGAATAGAACGGTCACCATGCGGACTTTCCTCCATGGGAGTAATGTCTCAAACAGTCTATTCTTTGATCGTTCAAAGGAAGACCAGTAGTAGTTTCCGATGCATATCTGGAGGCAATCTGTAATCTGTGGACTATCAGAGTGTTGATGAATCACAGAAATTGCTTCGGGATTGAATACAACAGTCACCATGCGCACTTTCCTCCATGGGAGTAATGTCTCAAACAGTCTACGTTATGATCGTTCCCTGGAGGACCAGTAGTAGTTTCCGATGCACGTCTTTAGGCATTCTGTTATCTGTTTACTATCAGAGTGTTTTTGAAACACAGAAATTGCCTCGGGATTGAATACAACAGTCACCATGCGGACTTCCCTCCATGGGAGTAATGTCTCAAACAGTCAACGCTTTGATCGATACCTGGAAGACCAGTAGTAGTTTCCGATGCACATCTGAAGATATTCTGTAATCTGTGGACTATCAGAGTGTTGTTGAAACACTGAAATTGCATCGGGATTGAATACAACAGTCACCATGCGCACTTTCATCCATGGGAGTAATGTCTCAAACAGTCTATGCTTTGATCGTTTCCTCGAAGACCAGTAGTAGTTTCCGATGCACATCTGGAAGCATTCTGTAATCTGTTCACTATCAGAGTGTTGTTGAAACACAGAAATTGCATCGGGATTGAATACAACAGTCACCATGCGGACTTTCCTCAATGGGAGTAACATCTCAAACAGTCTAAGCTTTGATGGTTCCCTGGAAGACCACTAGTAGTTTCCGATGCACATCTGGTGGCATTCTGTAATCTGTAGACTATCAGAGTGTTGTTGAAACACAGAAATTGCATCGGGATTGAATACAACAGTCACAATGCGCCCCTTCCTCCATGGGAGTAATGTCTCACACAGTCTAAACTTTGATCGTTCCCTGGAAGACCAGTAGTAGTTTCGATTCACATATGGAGGCATTCTGTAAGCTGTGGACCTTCAAAGTGTTGATGAAACACAGAAATTGCATCGAGATTGAATACAACAGTCACAATGCGCACGTTCCTCCTTGGGAGTAATGTCTCAAAGAGTCTACGCCCTCATCGTTCACTGGAAGACCAGTAGTAGATTCCGATGCACATCTGGCAGCATTCTGTAATCTGTGAACTATCAGAGTGTTGTTGAAACACAGAAATTGCAATCGGGATTGAATACAACAGTTACCATGCGCACTTTCCTCCATGGGAGTAAAGTTTCAAACAGTCTACGCTTTGATCGTTCCCTGGAAGACCAGTAGAATATTCCGAAGCACATCTGGAGGCATTTTGTAATCTGTGGACCTTCAAAGTGTTGATGAAACACAGAAATTGCATCGGGATTTAATACGACAGTCACCATGCGCACTTTCCTTCATTGGAGTAATGTCTCAAACAGTCTACGCCCTCATCGTTCCCTGGAAGACCAGTAGTTGTTTCCGATGAACATCTGGTGGCATTCTGTAAGCTGTGGACTATCAGAGTGTTGATGAAACACAGATATTGCATCGGGATGGAATACAACAGTCACCATCGCACTTTCCTACATAGGAGTAATGTCTCAACAGTCTACGCTTTGATCGTTCCCTGGAAGATAAGTAGTAGTTTCCGATGCACGTCTTTACGCACTCTGTTATCTGTTTACTATCAGAGTGTTGTTGAAACACAGAAATTGGCCAGGGATTGAATACAACAGTCACCATGCGGACTTCCCTCCATGGGAGTAATGTCTCAAACAGTCAACGCTTTGATCGATACCTGGAAAACCAGTAGTAGTTTCCGATGCACATCTGGAGATATTCTGTAATCTGTGGACTACCAGAGTGTTGTTGAAACACTGAAATTGCATCGGGATTGAATACAACAGTCACAATGCGCCCTTTCCTCCATTGGAGTAATGTCTCAAACAGTCTAAGCTTTGATCGTTCCGTGGAAGACCAGTAGTAGTTTCGATTCACATATGGAGGCATTCTGTAATCTGTGGACCTTCAAAGTGTTGATGAAACACAGAAATTGCATCGAGATTGAAAACAACAGTCACCATGCGAACTTTCCTCCTTGGGAGTAATGTCTCAAAGAGTCTACGCTTTGATCGTTACCTGGAAGACCAGTAGTAGATTCCGATGCGCATCTGGAAGCATTCTGTAATCTGTGAACTATCAGAGTGTTGTTGAAACACAGAAATAACAATCGGGATTGAATACAACAGTCACCAGGCGCACTTTCCTCCATGGGAGTAATGTCTCAAACAGTCTACGCTTTGATCGTTCCCTGGAAGACCAGTAGAAGATTCCGATGCACATCTGAAGGCATTTTGTAATTTGTGGACCTTCAAAGTGTTGATGATACACAGAAATTGCATCGGGATTGAATACAACAGTAACAGTGCGCACTTTCCTCCATGGGAGGAATATCTTAAACAGTCTACTCTTTGATCGCTCCCTGGAAAACCAGTAGTAGTTTCCGATGCACATCTCGAGGCATTCTGTAATCTGTGGACCTTCAAAGTGTTGATGAAACACAGAAATGGCATTGGGATTGAATACAACAGTCACCATGCGCACTTTCCTCCTTGGGAGTAATGTCTCATACAGTCTACGGTTTGATCGTTCCCTGTAAGACCAGTAGTAGTTTCCGATGCACATCTGGAGGCATTCTGTAAACTGTGGACTAACTGAGTGTTGATGAAACACAGAAATTGCATCGGGATTGAATACAACAGTCACCATGCGCACTTTCCCCAATGGGAGTAAAGCCTCAAACAGTCTACGCTTTGATCGCTCCCTGGAAGACCAGTAGTAGTTTCCGATGCACATCTGGAGGCATTCTGTAATCTGTGGAACTTCAAAGTGTTGATGAAACACAGAAATTGCATCGGGATTGAATATAACAGTCACCATGACCACTTTCCTCAATGGGAGTAATTCTCAAACAGTCTACGCCTTGATCGTTCCCTGGAAGACCAGTAGTGGTTTCCGATAAACATCTGGAGGCATTCTGTAATCTGTGGATTATCTGAGTGTTGACGAAACACAGAAATTCCTTCGGGATTGAATACAACAGTCTCCATGCGCACTTTCCCCCATGGGAATAATGTCTCAAACATTCAACGCTTTGATCGTTCCCTGTTAGACCAGTAGTAGATTCCGATGCACATCTGGAGGCATTCTGTAATCTGTGGACTATCAGAGTGTTGATGAAACACAGATATTGCTGCGGGATTGAATACAACAGTCAACATGCGCACTCTCCTCCATGGGAGTAATGTCTCAAACAGTCTACGCTTTGATCGGTCCCTGGAAGACCACTAGTGGTTTGCGATGCACATCTGGAGGCATTCTGTAAGCTGTGGACTATCAGAGTATTAATGAAACACAGAAATTGCATCGGGATTGAATACAACAGTCACCATGCGCACTTTCCTCCATGGGAGTAATGTCTCAAACTGTTTACGCTTTGATCGTTCCCTGGAAGTCCAGTAGTAGTTTCCGATGCAGATCTGGAGGCATTCTGTAATCTGTGGACTATCAGAGTGTTGATGAAACACAGAAATTGCATCGGGATTGAATACAACAGTCACCATGCGCACTTTCCTACATAGGAGTAATGTCTCAAGCAGTCTACGCTTTGTTCGTTCCCTGGAAGACCATTAGTAGTTTCCGATGCACATCTGGAAGCATTCTGTAATCTGTGGACTATCAGAGTCTTGATGAAACACATAAATTGCATCGTGATTGAATACAATAGTCACCATGCGCACTTTCCTCCATGGGAGTAATGTCTCAAACAGTTTACGCTTTGATCGTTCCCTGGAAGACCAGTAGTAGTTTACGATGCACATCTGGAGGCATTCTGTAATCTTTGGACTATGAGAGTGTTGTTGAACTCAGAAATTGCATCGGGTTGAATACAACAGTTACTATGCGCACTTTCCCCAATGGGAGTAATGCCTCAAACAGTCTACGCTTTGATCGCTCCCTGGAAGACCAGTAGTAGTTTCCAATGCACTTCTGGAGGCATTCTGTAATCTGTGGACTATCAGAGTGTTGATGAAACACAGAAATTGCATCGGGATTGAGTACAACAGTCACCATGCGCACTTTCCTCCGTGGAAGTAATGTCTCAAAGTCAACGCTTTGATCGTTCCCCGGAAGACCAGTAGTAGTTTCCGATGCACATCTGGAGGCATTCTGTTATCTGTTTACTATCAGAGTGTTGTTGAAACACAGAAATTGCCTCGGGATTGAATACAACAGTCACCATGCGGACATTCCTCCATGGGTGTAATGTCTCAAACAGTCTACGCTTTGATCGTTCCTGGAAGACCAGTAGTAGTTTCCGATGCACATCTGGAGGCATTCTGTAATCTGTGGACTATCAGAGAGTTGATGAAACACAGAAATTGCATCGGGATTGAATACAACAGTCACCATGCGCACTTTCCCACATAGGAGTAATGTCTCAAGCAGTCTACGCTTTGTTCGTTCCCTGGGAGACCATTAGTAGTTTCCGATGCACATCTGGAAGCACACTGTAATCTGTGGACTATCAGAGTATTGATGAAACACCGTAATTGCATCGGAATTGAATTCAACAGTCATAATGCGCACTTTCCTCCATGGGAGTAATGTCTGAAACAGTTTACGCTTTGATCTCTCCCTGGAAGACCAGTAGTAGAATCCGATGCACATCTGGTTGCATTCTGTAACCTGTGGACTATCAGAGTGTTGATGAACTCAGAAATTGCTCCGGGATTGAATACAACAGTCACCATGCGGACTTTCCTCCATGGGAGTAATGTCTCAAACAGTCTACGCTTTCATCGTTCCCTGGAAGACCAGTAGCAGTTTCAGGTGCACAACTGAAGGCATTCTGTAATCTGTGGACTATCAGAGTATTGATGAAACACCAAAATTGCATTGGGATTGAATACAACAGTCACCATGCGCACTTTCCTCAATGGGTGTAATGTCTCAAACACACTACGCTTTGATCGCTCCCTGGAAGACCGGTAGTAGTTTCCGATGCACATCTGGAGGCATTCTGTAATCTGTGGGATATCCGAATGTTGTTGAAACACAGAAATTACTCCGGGCTTGTATACAACAGTCACCATGCGGACTTTCCTCCATGGGAGTAATGTCTCAAACAGTCTACGCTTTGATAGTTCCCTGGAAGACCAGTAGCAGTTTCAGGTGCACAACCGAAGTCATTCTGTAATCTGTGGACTATCAGAGTATTGATGAAACACAAAAATTGCATCGGGATTGAATACAACAGTCACCATGCGCACTTTCCTCCATGGGAGTAATGTCTCAAATTGTTTACGCTTTGATCGTTCCCTGGAAGACCAGTAGCAGTTTCAGGTGCACAACTGAAGTCATTCTGAAATCTGTGGACTATCAGAGTATTGACGAAACACAAAAATTGCATCGGGATTGAATACAACAGTCACCATGCGCACTTTCCTCCATGGGAGTAATGTCTCAAACTGTTTACGCTTTGATCGTTCCCTGGAAGTCTAGTAGTAGTTTCCGATGCACATCTGGAGGCATTCTATAATCTGTGGACTATCAGAGTGTTGTTGAAAGACTTTATTTGCAACGGGATTGAATACAACAGTCACCATGCGCACTTTCCACCATGGGAGTAATGTCTCATACAGTCTACGCTTTGATCGTTCCCTGGAAGACCAGTAGTAGATTCGGATGCACATCTGGAGGCATTCCGTGATCTGTGGACCTTCAAAGTTTTTATGAAACGCAGAAATTGCATCGGGATTGAATACAACAGGCACCATGCGTACATTTCTACATTGGAGTAATGTCTCAAACTGTCATCGCATTGATCGTTCCCTCAAGACCAGTAGTAGTTTCCGATGCACATCTGGAGGCCTTCTGTAATCTGTGGACTATCCGAGTGCTAATGAAACACATAAATTGCATCGGGATTGAATACAACAGTCACCATGACCACTTTCCTCCATGGGAGTAATGTCTCAAACAGTCTACGCTTTGATCGTTCCCTGGAAGACCAGTGGTAGTTTCCAATGCACATCTGGTGGCATTCAGTAATCTGTGGACTATCAGAGTGTTGTTGAAACACAGAAATTGCATCGGGATGTAATACAACAGTCACCATCCACACTTTCCTGCATGAGAGTAATGTCTCAAACAGTCTAAGCTTTGATCGTTCCCTGGAAGACCAGTAGTAGTTTCGATTCACATATGGAGGCATTCTGTTATCTGTGGAGCTTCAAAGTGTTGATGAAACACAGAAATTGCATCGGGATTTAATACGACAGTCACCATGCGCACTTTCCTCCATTGGAGTAATGTCTCAAAGAGTCTAGGCCTTGATCGTTCCCTGGAAGGCCAGTAGTTGTTTCCGATGCACATCTCGAGGCATTCTGTAATCTGTGGACCATCAAAGTGATGATGAAACACAGAAATTGCATCGGGATTGAATACAACAGTAACCATGCGCACTTTCCTCCACGGGCGTAGTATCTCAAAGTCTACTGTTTGATCGTTCCCTGAAGACCAGTAGTAGTTTCCAATGCACATCTGGAGTCATTCTGTAATTTGTGGTCCATCCGGGTGTTGATGAAGGACAGAAATTACATCGGGATTGAATACAACAGTCACCATTCGCACTTTCCTCCACAAGAGTAATGTCTCAAACAGTCTGCGATTTGAACGTTCCCTGGAAGACCAGTAGTTATTTCCGATGCACATCTGGTATCATTCTGTTATCTGTGCACTATCAGAGTGTTGATGAAACACAGAAATTGCATCGGGATTGAATACAACAGTCACCATGCGCACTTTCTTCCACGGGAGTAATGTCTCAAACAGTCTACGCTTTGATCGTTCCCTGGAAGACCAGTAGTAGTTTCCGATGCACATCTGGAGGCATTCTGTAATCTGTGGACTAACTGAGTGTTGATGAAACACAGAAATTGCATCGGGATTGAATACCACAGTCACCATGTGCACTTTCTTCCACGGGAGTAATGTCTCAAACAGTCTATGCTTTGATCGTTTCCTCGAAGACCAGTGGTAGTTTCCGAAGCACATCTGGAGGCATTCTGTAATCTGTGGACCTTCAAAGTGTTGATGAAACACAGAAATTGCATCGTGATTGAATACAACAGTAACCATGCGCATTTTCCTCCATGGGAGTAATGCCTCAAACAGTCTATGCTTTGATCGTTCCCTGGAAGACCAGTAGTAGTTTCCGATGCACATCTGGAGGCAAAATGTAATCTGTGGACTATCAGAGTGTTGATGAAACACAGAAATTGCATCGGGATTGAATACAACAGTCACCATGCGCATTTTCCCCCACGGGAGTAATGTCTCAAACAGTCTATGCTTTGATCGATTCCACGAAGACCAGTAGTCGTTTCCGATGCACATCCTGAGGCATTCTGTAATCTGTGGACCATCAAAGTGTTGATCAAACACAGAAATTGCATCGTGATTGAATACAACAGTCACCAAGCGCACTTTCCTCCATTGGAGTAATGTCTCAAACATTCCACGCTTCGATCGTTCCCTGTTAGACCAAAAGTAGTTTCCGATGCACATCTGGAGGCATTCTGTAATCTGTGGGCTATCAGAGTGTTGATGAAACACAGAAATTGCTTCGGGATTGAATACAACAGTCACCATGCGCACTTTACTCCATGGGAGTGATGTCTCAATCAGAGTACGCTTTGATCGTTCCCTGGAAGACCAGTAGTAGTTTCAGATGCACATCTGGAGGCATTTTGTGATCTGTGGACTATCAGAGTGCTGATGCAACAAAGAAATTGCATCGGGATTGAATACAACAGTCACCATGCGCACATTTCTCCATGGGAGTAATGTCTCAAACGGTCTACGCTTTGATCGTTCCCTGGAAGAGCAGTAGTAGTTTCCGATGCACATCTGGAGGCATTCTGTAATCTGTGGTCTCTCAGAGTGATGATGAAACACAGAAATTAAATCGGGATTGAATACAACAATCACCATGCGCACTTTCCTACTTAGGAGTAATGTCTCAAACAGTCTACGCTTTGATCGTTGTCTGGAAGACCAGTAGTAGTTTCCAATGCACATCTGGAGGCATTCTGTAATCTGTGGACTATCAGAGTGTTGTTGAAACACAGAAATTACATCGTGATTGAATACAACAGTCACCATCCGCACTTTCCTGCATGGGAGTAACGCCTCAAACTGTCTACGCTTTGATCGTTCCCTGTAAGACCAGTAGTAGTTTCCGATGCACATCTGGAGGCATTCTGTAACCAGTGGACTATCAGAGTGTTGTTGAAACACAATATTTGCAACGGGATTGTATACAACAGTCACCATGCACACTTTCCTCCATGGGAGTAATGTCTCAAACAGTCTACGCTTTGATCGTTCCCTGGAAGACCAGTAGTAGATTCGGATGCACATCTGGAGGCATTCCGTAATCTGTGGACCTTCAAAGTGTTGATGAAACGCAGAAATTGCATCGGGATTGAATACAACAGGCACCATGCGTACATTTCTACATTGGAGTAATGTCTCAAACTGTCATCGCATTGATCGTTCCCTCAAGACCAGTAGTAGTTTCCGATGCACATCTGGAGGCCTTTTGTAATCTGTGGACTATCCGAGTGCTAATGAAACACAGAAATTGCATCGGGATTGAATACAACAGTCACCATGCGCACTTTCCTCCATTGGAGTAATGTCTCAAACAGTCTACTCTTTGATCGTTCCCTGGAAAACCAGTAGTAGTTTCCGATGCACATCTCGAGGCATTCTGTAATCTGTGGACCATCAAAGTGATGATGAAACACAGAAATTGCATCGGGATTGAATACAACAGTAACCATGCGCACTTTCCTCCATAAGAGTAACATCTCAAACTGTCATCGATTTGATCGTTCCCTGAAGACCGGTAAGAGTTTCCAATGCACATCTGGAGGCATTCTGTAATTTGTGGTCTATCCGGGTGTTGATGAAGCACAGAAATTGCATCGGGATTCTATACAACAGTCACCATGCGCACTTTCCTTCACTGGAGTAATGTCTCAAACAGTCTACGCTTTGATCGTTCCCTGTAAGACCAGTAGTAGTTTCCGATGCACATCTGGTGGCATTCTGTAGTTTATGGACTATCAGAGTGTTAATGAAACACAGAAATTGCGTCGGGATTGAATACAACAGACACCATTCGCATTTTCCTCCATGGGAGTAATGTCTCAAACAGAGTACGCTTTGATCTTTCCCTGGAAGACCAGTAGTAGTTTCCGATGCACATCTGGAGGCATTCTGTAATCTGTGGACTAACTGAGTGTTGATGAAACACAGATATTGCATCGGGATTGAATACAACAGTCACCATGCGCACTTTCTTCCACGGGAGTAATGTCTCAAACAGTCTACGCTTTGATCGTTCCCTGTAAGACCAGTAGTAGTTTCCGATGCACATCTGGAGTAATGTCTCTAACAGTCTACGCTTTGATCGTTCCCTGGAAGACCAGTAGTAGTTTCCGATGCACATCTGGAGGCATTCTGTAATCTGTGGACTAACTGAGTGTTGATGAAACACAGAAATTGCATCGGGATTGAATACAACAGTCACCATGCGCACTTTCTTCCACGGGAGTAATGTCTCAAACAGTCTATGCTTTGATCGTTTCCTCGAAGACCAGTAGTAGTTTCCGAAGCACATCTGGAGGCATTCTGTAATCTGTGGACTATCAGAGTGTTGATGAAACACAGAAATTGCATCGTGATTGAATACAACAGTGACCATTCGCATTTTCCTCCATGGGAGTAATGCCTCAAAGAGTCTATGCTTTGATCGTTCCCTGGAAGACCAGTAGTAGTTTCCGATGCACATCTGGAGGCAAACTGTAATGTGTGGACTATTAGAGTGTTGATGAAACACAGAAATTGCATCGGGATTGAATACAACAGTCACCATGCGCATTTTCCCCCACGGGAGTAATGTCTCAAACAGTCTATGCTTTGATCGTTTCCACGAAGACCAGTAGTAGTTTCCGATGCATATCGGGAGGCATTCTGTAATCTGTGGACCTTCAAAGTGTTGATCAAACACAGAAATTGCATCGTGATTGAATACAACAGTCACCAAGCGCACTTTCCTCCATTGGAGTAATGTCTCAAACATTCCACGCTTCGAACGTTCCCTGTTAGACCAAAAGTAGTTAACGATGCACATCTGGAGGCATTCTGTAATCTGTGGACTATCTGAGTGTTGACTGTCTCTAACAGTCTACGCTTTGATCGTTCCCTGGAAGACCAGTAGTTGTTTCGATTCACATATGGAGGCATTCTGTAATCTGTGGACTATCTGAGTGTTGACGAAACACAGAAATTCCTTTGGGATTGAATACAACAGTCACCATGCGCACTTTCCCTCATGGGAGTAATGTCTCAAACATTCCACGCTTTGATCGTTCCCTGTTAGACCAGTAGTAGTTTCCGATGCACATCTGGAGGCATTCTGTAATCTGTGGACTATCAGAGTATTAATGAAACACAAAAATTGCATCGGGATTGAATACAACAGTCACCATGCGCACTTTCCTCCATGGGAGTAATGTCTCAAACTGTTTACGCTTCGATCGTTCCCTGGAAGTCCAGTAGTAGTTTCCGACGCACATCTGGAGGCATTCTGTAATTTGTGGACTATCAGAGTGTTGATGAAACACAGAAATTGCATCGTGATTGAATACAACAGTAACCATGCGCATTTTCCTCCATGGGAGTAATGCCTCAAACAGTCTATGCCTTGATCGTTCCCTGGAAGACCAGTAGTAGTTTCCGATGCACATCTGGAGGCAAAATGTAATCTGTGGACCTTCAAAGTGTTGATCAAACACAGAAATTGCATCGTGATTGAATACAACAGTCACCAAGCGCACTTTCCTCCATTGGAGTAATGTCTCAAACATTCCACGCTTCGATCGTTCCCTGTTAGACCAAAAGTAGTTTCCGATGCACATCCGGAGGCATTCTGTAATCTGTGGACTATCAGAGTGTTGATGAAACACAGAAATTGCTTCGGGATTGAATACAACAGTCACCATGCGCACTTTACTCCATGGGAGTGATGTCTCAATCAGAGTACGCTTTGATCGTTCCCTGGAAGACCAGTAGTAGTTTCAGATGCACATCAGGAGGCATTCTGTGATCTGTGGACTATCAGAGTGTTGATGCAACAAAGAAATTGCATCGGGATTGAATACAACAGTCACCATGCGCACATTCCTCCATGGGAGTAATGTCTCAAACGGTCTACGCTTTGATCGTTCCCTGGAAGACCAGTAGTAGTTTCCGATGCACATCTGGAGGCATTCTGTAATCTGTGGTCTATCAGAGTGATGATGAAACACAGAAATTACATCGGGATTGAATACAACAATCACCATGCGCACTTTCCTACTTAGGAGTAATGTCTCAAACAGTCTACGCTTTGATCGTTGCCTGGAAGACCAGTAGTAGTTTCCAATGCACATCTGGAGGCATTCTGTAATCTGTGGACTATCAGAGTGTTGTTGAAACACAGAAATTACATCGTGATTGAATACAACAGTCACCATCCGCACTTTCCTGCATGGGAGTAACGCCTCAAACTGTCTACGCTTTGATCGTTCCCTGGACGACCAGTAATGGTTTCCGATGCACATCTGGAGGCATTCTGTAATCTGTGGACCTTCAAAGTGTTGATGAAACATAGAAATTGCATCGGGATTGAAAATAACAGTCACCATGACCACTTTCCTCCATGGGAGTAATTCTCAAACAGTCTACGCCTTGATCGTTCCCTGGAAGACCAGTAGTGGTTTCCGATAAACATCTGGAATCATTCTGTAATCTGTGGACTATCTGAGTGTTGACGAAAAACACAGAAATTGCATCGGGATTGAATACAACTGTCACCATGCGCACATTCCTCCATGGGAGTAATGTCTCAAACGGTCTACGCTTTGATCGTTTCTGGAAGACCAGTAGTAGTTTCCGATGCACATCCGGAGGCATTCTGTAATCTGTGGACTATCAGAGTGTTGATGAAACACAGAAATTGCTTCGGGATTGAATACAACAGTCACCAAGCGCACTTTACTCCATGGGAGTGATGTCTCAATCAGAGTACGCTTTGATCGTTCCCTGGAAGACCAGTAGTAGTTTCAGATGCACATCTGGAGGCATTCTGTATTCTGTGGACTAACTGAGTGTTGATGAAACACAGAAATTGCATCGGGATTGAATACAACAGTCACCATGCGCACTTTCTTCCACGGGAGTAATGTCTCAAACAGTCTATGCTTTGATCGTTTCCTCGAAGACCAGTAGTAGTTTCCGATGCACATCTGGAGGCATTCTGTAATCTGTGGACCTTCAAAGTGTTGATGAAACACAGAAATTGCATCGTTATTGAATACAACAGTCACCATGCGCACTTTCCTCCATGGGAGTAATGTCTCAAACAGTCTATGTTTTGATCGTTCCCAAGACGACCAGTAATGGTTTCCGATGCACATCTGGAGGCATTCTGTAATCTGTGGACTATCTGAGTGTTGACGAAACACAGAAATTCCTTTGGGATTGAATACAACAGTCACCATGCGCACTTTCAACCATGGGAGTAATGTCTCAACATTCCACGCTTTGATCGTTCCCTGTTAGACCAGTAGTAGTTTCCGATGCACATCTGGAGGCATTCTGTAATCTGTGGACTATCAGAGTATTAATGAAACACAGAAATTGCATCGGGATTGAATACAACAGTCACCATGCGCACTTTCCTCCATGGGAGTAATGTCTCAAACTGTTTACGCTTCGATCGTTCCCTGGAAGTCCAGTAGTAGTTTCCGATGCACATCTGGAGGCATTCTGTAATTTGTGGACTATCAGAGTGTTGATGCAACACAGAAATTGCTTTGGGATTGAATACAACAGTCACCATGCGCATTTTCCCCCACGGGAGTAATGTCTCAAACAGTCTATGCTTTGATCGATTCCACGAAGACCAGTAGTCGTTTCCGATGCACATCCTGAGGCATTCTGTAATCTGTGGACCTTCAAAGTGTTGATGAAACACAGAAATTGCATCGTTATTGAATACAACAGTCACCAAGCGCACTTTCCTCCATTGGAGTAATGTCTCAAACATTCCACGCTTCGATCGTTTCCTGTTAGACCAAAAGTAGTTTCCGATGCACATCCGGAGGCATTCTGTAATCTGTGGACTATCAGAGTGTTGATGAAACACAGAAATTGCTTCGGGATTGAATACAACAGTCACCATGCGCACTTTACTCCATGGGAGTGATGTCTCAATCAGAGTACGCTTTGATCGTTCCCTGGAAGACCAGTAGTAGTTTCAGATGCACATCAGGAGGCATTCTGTGATCTGTGGACTATCAGAGTGTTGATGCAACAAAGAAATTGCATCGGGATTGAATACAACAGTCACCATGCGCACATTCCTCCATGGGAGTAATGTCTCAAACGGTCTACGCTTTGATCGTTCCCTGGAAGACCAGTAGTAGTTTCCGATGCACATCTGGAGGCATTCTGTAATCTGTGGTCTATCAGAGTGATGATGAAACACAGAAATTACACCGGGATTGAATACAACAATCACCATGCGCACTTTCCTACTTAGGAGTAATGTCTCAAACAGTCTACGCTTTGATCGTTGCCTGGAAGACCAGTAGTAGTTTCCAATGCACATCTGGAGGCATTCTGTAATCTGTGGACTATCAGAGTGTTGTTGAAACACAGAAATTACATCGTGATTGAATACAACAGTCACCATCCGCACTTTCCTGCATGGGAGTAACGCCTCAAACTGTCTACGCTTTGATCGTTCCCTGTAAGACCAGTAGTAGTTTCCGATGCACATCTGGAGGCATTCTGTAATCAGTGGACTATTAGAGTGTTGTTGAAACACATTATTTGCAACGGGATTGAATACAACAGTCACCATGCGCACTTTGCTCCATGGGAGTAATGTCTCAAACAGTCTACGCTTTGATCGTTCCCTGGAAGACCAGTAGTAGATTCGGATGCACATCTGGAGGCATTCCGTAATCTGTGGACCTTCAAAGTGTTGATGAAACGCAGAAATTGCATCGGGATTGAATACAACAGGCACCATGCGTACATTTCTACATTGGAGTAATGTCTCAAACTGTCATCGCATTGATCGTTCCCTCAAGACCAGTAGTAGTTTCCGATGCACATCTGGAGGCATTCTCTGATCTGTGGACCTTCAAAGTGTTGATGAAACACAGAAATTGCATCGGGATTTAATACGACAGTCACCATGCGCACTTTCCTCCATTGGAGTAATGTCTCAAACAGTCTACGCCTTGATCGTTCCCTGGAAGACCAGTAGTTGTTTCCGATGCACATCTGGTGGCATTCTGTAAGCTATGGACTATCAGAGTAGTGTTGAAACACAGAAATTGCATCGGGATTGAATACAACAGTAACCGTGCGCACTTTTCTCCACGGGAGTAATATCTCAAACAGTCTACTCTTTGATCGTTCCCTGGAAAACCAGTAGTAGTTTCCGATGCACATCTCGAGGCATTCTGTAATCTGTGGACCATCAAAGTGATGATGAAACACAGAAATTGCATCGGGATTGAATACAACAGTAACCATCTGCACTTTCCTCCATAAGAGTAACGTCTCAAACTGTCATCGATTTGATCGTTCCCTGAAGACCGGTAGTAGTTTCCAATGCACATCTGGAGGCATTCTGTAATTTGTGGTCTATCCGGGTGCTGATGAAGCACAGAAATTGCATCGGGATTGAATACAACAGTCAACATGCGCACTTTCCTTCACTGGAGTAATGTCTCAAACAGTCTACGCTTTGATCGTTCCCTGTAAGACCAGTAGTAGTTTCCGATGCACATCTGGTGTCATTCTGTAGTTTGTGGACTATCAGAGTGTTAATGAAACACAGATATTGCATCGGGATTGAATACAACAGACACCATTCGCATTTTCCTCCATGGGAGTAATGTCTCAAACAGTCTACGCTTTGATCTTTCCCTGGAAGACCAGTAGTAGTTTCCGATGCACATCTGGAGGCATTCTGTAATCTGTGGAGTAACTGAGTGTTGATGAAACACAGAAATTGCATCGGGATTGAATACAACAGTCACCATGCGCACTTTCTTCCACGGGAGTAATGTCTCAAACAGTCTACGCTTTGATCGTTCCCTGTAAGACCAGTAGTAGTTTCCGATGCACATCTGGTGGCATTCTGTAATTTGTGGACTATCAGAGTGTTGATGAAACACAGAAATTGCATCGGGATTGAATACAACAGTCACCATTCGCATTTTCCTCCATGGGAGTAATGTCTCTAACAGTCTACGCTTTGATCGTTCCCTGGAAGACCAGTAGTAGTTTCCGATGCACATCTGGAGGCATTCTGTAATCTGTGGACTAACTGAGTGTTGATGAAACACAATAATTGCATCGGGATTGAATACAACAGTCACCATGCGCACTTTCTTCCACGGGAGTAATGTCTCAAACAGTCTATGCTTTGATCGCTTCCTCGAAGACCAGTAGTAGTTTCCGAAGCACATCTGGAGGCAAACTGTAATCTGTGGACTATCAGAGTGTTGATGAAACACAGAAATTGCATCGGGATTGAATACAACAGTCACCATGCGCATTTTCCCCCACAGGAGTAATATCTCAAACAGTCTATGCTTTGATCGTTTCCACGAAGACCAGTAGTAGTTTCCGATGCATATCGGGAGGCAATCTGTAATCTGTGGACCTTCAAAGTGTTGATCAAACACAGAAATTGCATCGTGATTGAATACAACAGTCACCAAGCGAACTTCCCTCCATTAGAGTAATGTCTCAAACATTCCACGCTTCGAACGTTCCCTGTTAGACCAAAAGTAGTTAACGATGCACATCTGGAGGCATTCTGTAATCTGTGGACTATCAGAGTGTTGATGAAACACAGAAATTGCTTCGGGATTGAATACAACAGTCACCAAGCGCACTTTCCTCCATTGGAGTAATGTCTCAAACAGTCTACGCTTTGATCGTGCCCAGGAAGACCACTAGTGGTTTCCGATGCACATCTGGAGGCATTCTGCAATCTGTGGACTATCAGAGTATTAATGAAACACAGAAATCCCATCGGGATTGATTACAACAGTCACCATGCGCACTTTACTCCATGGGAGTAATGTCTCAAGCAGAGTACGCTTTGATCGTTCCCTGGAAGACCAGTAGTAGTTTCAGATGCACATCTGGAGGCATTCTGTGATCTGTGGACTGTCAGAGTGTTCATGCAACAAAGAAATTGCATCGGGATTGAATACAACAGTCACCATGCGCACATTCCTCCATGGGAGTAATGTCTCAAACGGTCTACGCTTTGATCGTTCCCTGGAAGACCACTAGTAGTTTCCGATGCACATGTGGAGGCATTCTGTAGTCTGTGGACTATCAGAGTGTTGTTGAAACACAGAAATTGCATCGTGATTGAATACAACAGTCACCATCTACACTTTCCTGCATGGGAGTAATGTCTCAAATAGTCTAAGTTTTGATCGTTCCCTGGAAGACCAGTAGTAGTTTCCGATGCACATCTGGAGGCATTCTGTATTCTGTGGACTAACTGAGTGTTGATGAAACACAGAAATTGCATCGGGATTGAATACAACAGTCACCATGCGCACTTTCTTCCACGGGAGTAATGTCTCAAACAGTCTATGATTTGATCGTTTCCTCGAAGACCAGTAGTAGTTTCCGATGCACATCTGGAGGCATTCTGCAATCTGTGGACCTTCAAAGTGTTGATGAAACACAGATATTGCATCGTTATTGAATACAACAGTCACCATGCGCTCTTTCCTCCATGGGAGTAATGTCTCAAATAGTCTATGCTTTGATCGTTCCCAGGACGACCAGTAATGGTTTCCGATGCACATCTGGAGGCATTCTGTAATCTGTGGACCTTCAAAGTGTTGATAAACATAGAAATTGCATCGGGATTGAATATAACAGTCACCATGACCACTTTCCTCCATGGGAGTAATTCTCAAACAGTCTACGCCTTGATCGTTCCCTGGAAGACCAGTAGTGGTTTCCGATAAACATCGGGAGGCATTCTGTAATCTGTGGACTATCAGAGTGTTGATGAAACACAGATATTGCTTCGGGATTGAATACAACAGTCACCATGCGCACTTTCCTCCATGGGAGTAATGTCTCAAACAGTCTACGCTTTGATCGGTCCCTGGAAGACCACTAGTGGTTTGCGATGCACATCTGGAGGCATTCTGTAATCTGTGGACTATCAGAGTATTAATGAAACACAGAAATTGCATCGGGATTGAATACAACAGTCACCATGCGCACTTTCCTCCATGGGAGTAATGTCTCAAACTGTTTACGCTTCGATCGTTCCCTGGAAGTCCAGTAGTAGTTTCCGATGCACATCTGGAGGCATTCTGTAATCTGTGGACTATCAGAGTGTTGATGAAACACAGAAACTGCATCGGGATTGAATACAACAGTCACCATGCGCACTTTCCTACATTGGAGTAATGTCTCAAACAGTCTACGCTTTGTTCGTTCCCTTGAAGACCATTAGTAGTTTCCGATGCACATCTGGAAGCATTCTGTAATCTGTGGACTATCCGAGTGCTAATGAAACGCAGAAATTGCATCGGGATTGAATACAACAGTCACCATGACCACTTTCCTCCATGGGAGTAATGTCTCAAACAGTCTACGCTTTGATCGTTCCCTGGAAGACCAGTAGTAGTTTCCAATGCACATCTGGTGGCATTCTGTAATCGGTGGACTATCAGAATGTTGTTGAAACACAGAAATTGCATCGGGATGTAATACAACAGTCACCATCCACACTTTCCTGCATGAGAGTAATGTCTCAAACAGTCTAGGCTTTGATCGTTCCCTGGAAGACCAGTAGTAGTTTCGATTCACATATGGAGGCATTCTGTAATCTGTGGACTATCAGAGTGTTGATGAAACACAGATATTGCTTCGGGATTGAATACAACAGTCACCATGCGCACTTTCCTCCATGGGAGTAATGTCTCAAACAGTCTACGCTTTGATCGTTCCCTGGAAGACCAGTAGTAGTTTCCGATGCACATCTGGAGGCATTCTGTAATCTGTGGACTATCAGAGTGTTGATGAAACACAGAAATTGCATCGGGATTGAATACAACAGTCACCATGCGCACTTCCCTACATAGGAGTAATGTCTCAAACAGTCTACGCTTTGTTCGTTCCCTGGAAGACCATTAGTAGCTTCCGATGCACATCTGGAAGCATACTGTAATCTGTGGACTATCAGAGTATTGATGAAACACCGAAATTGCATCGGAATTGAATTCAACAGTCATAATGCGCACTTTCCTCCATGGGAGTAAAGTCTGAAACAGTTTACGCTTTGATCTCTCCCTGGAAGACCAGTTGTAGAATCCGATGCACATCTGGTTGCATTCTGTAATCTGTGGACTATCAGAGTGTTGATGAACTCAGAAATTGCTCCGGGATTGAATACAACAGTCACCATGCGGACTTTCCTCCATGGGAGTAATGTCTCAAAGAGTCTACGCTTTGATCGTTCCCTGGAAGACCAGTAGAAGATTCCGATCCACATCTGGAGGCATTCTCTAATCTGTGGATCTTCAAAGTGTTGATGAAACACAGAAATTGCATCGGGATTTAATACGACAGTCACCATGCGTACATTTCTACATTGGAGTAATGTCTCAAACTGTCATCGCATTGATCGTTCCCTCAAGACCAGTAGTAGTTTCCGATGCACTTCTGGAGGCCTTCTGTAATCTGTGGACTATCCGAGTGCTAATGAAACACAGAAATTGCATCGGGATTGAATACAACAGTCACCATGCGCACTTTCCTACATTGTAGTAATGTCGCAAACAGTCTACGCTTTGTTCGTTCCCTGGAAGACCATTAGTAGTTTCCGATGCACATCTGGAAGCATTCTGTAATCTGTGGACTATCCGAGTGCTAATGAAACACAGAAATTGCATCGGCATTGAATACAACAGTCACCATGACCTCTTTCGTCCATGGGAGTAATGTCTCAAACAGTCTACGCTTTGATCGTTCCCTGGAAGACCAGTAGTAGTTTCGATTCACATATGGAGGCATTCTGTAATCTGTGGACCTTCAAAGTGTTGATGAAACACAGAAATTGCATCGGGATTGAATACAACAGTCACCATGCGCACTTTCCTCCGTGAAAGTAATGTCTCAACAGTCTACGCTTTGATCGTTCCCTGGAAGACCAGTAGTAGCTTCCGATGCACATCTGGAGGCATTCTGTTATCTGTTTACTATCAGAGTGTTGTTGAAACACAGAAATTGCCTCGGGATTGAATACAACAGTCACTATGCGGACTGTCCACCATGGGAGTAATGTCTCAAACAGTCTACGCTTTGATCGTTCCTGGAAGACCAGTAGTAGTTTCCGATGCACATCTGGAGGCATTCTGTAATCTGTGGACTATCAGAGTGTTGATGAAACACAGAAATTGCATCGGGATTGAATACAACAGTCACCATGCGCACTTTCCTACATAGGAGTGATGTCTCAAACAGTCTACGCTTTGTTCGTTCCCTGGAAGACCATTAGTAGCTTCCGATGCACATCTGGAAGCATACTGTAATCTGTGGACTATCAGAGTATTGATGAAACACCGAAATTGCATCGGAATTGAATTCAACAGTCAAAACGCGCACTTTCCTCCATGGGAGTAATGTCTGAAACAGTTTACGCTTTGATCTCTCCCTGGAAGACCAGTTGTAGAATCCGATGCACATCTGGTTGCATTCTGTAATCTGTGGACTATCAGAGTGTTGATGAACTCAGAAATTGCTCCGGGATTGAATACAACAGTCACCATGCGGACTTTCCTCCATGGGAGTAACGCCTCAAACTGTCTACGCTTTGATCGTTCCCTGTAAGACCAGTAGTAGTTTCCGATGCACATCTGGAGGCATTCTGTAATCAGTGGACTATCAGAGTGTTGTTGAAACACTTTATTTGCAACGGGATTGAATACAACAGTCACCATGCGCACTTTCCTCCATGGGAGTAATGTCTCAAACAGTCTACGCTTTGATCTTTCCCTGCAAGACCAGTAGAAGATTCCGATCCACATCTGGAGGCATTCTCTAATCTGTGGACCTTCAAAGTGTTGATGAAACACAGAAATTGCATCGGGATTGAATACAACAGACACCATTCGCATTTTCCTCCATGGGAGTAATGTCTCAAACAGTCTACGATTTGATCGTTCCCTGGAAGACCAGTAGTAGTTTCCGATGCACATCTGGAGGCTTTCCGTCATCTGTGGACTATCAGAGTGTTGATGAAACTCAGAAATTGCATCGGGATTGAATACAACATTCACCATGCGCACTTTCCTTCACTGGAGTAATGTCTCAAACAGTCTACGCTTTGAACGTTCCCTGTAAGACCAGTAGTAGTTTCCGATGCACATCTGGTGGCATTCTGTAATTTGTGGACTATCAGAGTGTTAATGAAACACAGGAATTGCATCGGGATTGAATACAACAGACACCATTCGCATTTTCCTCCATGGGAGTAATGTCTCAAACAGTCTACGCTTTGATCGTTCCCTGGAAGACCAGTAGTTGTTTCCGATGCACATCTGGAGGCATTCTGTAATCTGTGGACTAACTGAGTGTTGATGAAACACAGAAATTGCATCGGGATTGAATACAACAGTCACCATGCGCACTTTCCTCCACGGGAGTAATGTCTCAAACAGTCTGCGATTTGATCGTTCCCTGGAAGACCAGTAGTTATTTCCGATGCACATCTGGTATCATTCTGTTATCTGTGCACTATCAGAGTGTTGATGAAACACAGAAATTGCATCGTGATTGAATACAACAGTCACCATGCGCACTTTCCTTCACTGGAGTAATGTCTCAAACAGTCTACGCTTTGATCGTTCCCTGTAAGACCAATAGTAGTTTCCGATGCACATCTGGTGGCATTCTGTAATTTGTGGACTATCAGAGTGTTGATGAAGCACAGAAATTGCATCGGGATTGAATTTAACAGTCACCATTCGCATTTTCCTCCATGGGAGTAATGTCTCAAACAGTCTACGCTTTGATCGTTCCCTGGAAGACCAGTAGTAGTTTCCGATGCACATCTGGAGGCATTCTGTAATCTGTGGACTAACTGAGTGTTGATGAAACACAGAAATTGCATCGGGATTGAATACAACAGTCACCATGTGCACTTTCCTCCACGGGAGTAATGTCTCAAACAGTCTGCGATTTGATCGTTCCCTGGAAGACCAGTAGTTATTTCCGATGCACATCTGGTATCATTCTGTTATCTGTGCACTATCAGAGTGTTGATGAAACACAGAAATAGCATCGGGATTGAATACAACAGTCACCATGCGCACTTTCCTACATAGGAGTTATGTCTCAAACAGTCTACGCTTTGATCGTTCCCTGTAAGACCAGTAGTAGTTTCCGATGCACATCTGGTGGCATTCTGTAATTTGTGGACTATCAGAGTGTTGATGAAACACAGAAATTGCATCGGGATTGAATACAACAGACACCATTCTCATTTTCCTCCATGGGAGTAATGTCTCAAACAGTCTACGCTTTGATCGTTACCTGGAAGACCAGTAGTAGTTTCCGATGCACATCTGGAGGCATTCTGTAATCTGTGGACTAACTGAGTGTTGATGAAACACAGAAATTGCATCGGGATTGAATACAGCAGTCACCATGCGCACTTTCTTCCACGGGAGTAATGTCTCAAACAGTCTATGCTTTGATCGTTTCCTCGAATACCAGTAGTAGTTTCCGAAGCACATCTGGAGGCATTCTGTAATCTGTGGACCTTCAAAGTGTTGATGAAACACAGAAATTGCATCGTGATTGAATACAACAGTGACCATGCGCATTTTCCTCCATGGGAGTAATGCCTCAAACAGTCTATGCTTTGATCGTTTTCTGGAAGACCAGTAGTAGATTCCGATGCACATCTGGAGGCAAACTGTAATCTGTGGACTATCAGAGTGTTGATGAAACACAGAAATTGCATCGGGATTGAATACAACAGTCACCATGCGCATTTTCCCCCACGGGAGTAAAGTCTCAAACAGTCTATGCTTTGATCGTTTCCACGAAGACCCGTAGTAGTTTCCGATACATATCGGGAGGCATTCTGTAATCTGTGGACCTTCAAAGTGTTGATCAAATCAGAAATAGCATCGTGATTGAATACAACAGTCACCAAGCGCACTTTCCTCCATTGGAGTAATGTCTCAAACATTCCACGCTTCGATCGTTCCCTGTTAGACCAAAAGTAGTTAACGATGCACATCTGGAGGCATTCTGTAATCTGTGGACCATCAGAGTGTTGATGAAACACAGAAATTGCTTCGGGATTGAATACAACAGTCACCAAGCGCACTTCCCTCCATTGGAGTAATGTCTCACACAGTCTACGCTTTGATCGTGCCCTGGAAGACCAGTAGTGGTTTCCGATGCACATCTGGAGGCATTCTGCAATCTGTGGACTATCAGAGTATTAATGAAACACAGAAATCCCATCGGGATTGATTACAACAGTCACCATGCGCACTTTACTCCATGGGAGTAATGTCTCAAACTGAGTACGCTTTGATCGTTCCCTGGAAGACCAGTAGTAGTTTCAGATGCACATCTGGAGGCATTCTGTGATCTGTGGACTATCAGAGTGTTTATGCCACAAAGAAATTGCATCGGGATTGAATACAACAGTCACCATGCGCACATTCCTCCATGGGAGTAATGTCTCAAACGGTCTACGCTTTGATCGTTCCCTGGAAGACCAGTAGTAGTTTCCGATGCACATCTGGAGGCATTCTGTAATCTGTGGACTATCAGAGTGTTGTTGAAACACAGAAATTGCATCGTGATTGAATACAACAGTCACCATCCGCACTTTCCTCCATGGGAGTAATGTCTCAAACGGTCTACGCTTTGATCGTTCCCTGGAAGACCAGTAGTAGTAGCCGATGCACATCTGGATGCATTCTGTAATCTGTGGACCTTCAAAGTGTTGATGAAACACAGAAATTGCATCGTTATTGAATACAACAGTCACCATGCGCATTTTCCTCCATGGGAGTAATGTCTCAAACAGTCTACGCTTTGATCGTTCCCTGGAAGACCAGTAGTAGTTTCGATTCACATATGGAGGCATTCTGTAATCTGTGGACCTTCAAAGTGTTGATGAAACACAGAAATTGCATCGGGATTGAATACAACAGTCACCATGCGCACTTTCCTCCGTGAAAGTAATGTCTCAACAGTCTACGCTTTGATCGTTCCCTGGAAGACCAGTAGTAGCTTCCGATGCACATCTGGAGGTATTCTGTTATCTGTTTACTATCAGAGTGTTGTTGAAACACAGAAATTGCCTCGGGATTGAATACAACAGTCACTATGCGGACTGTCCTCCATGGGAGTAATGTCTCAAACAGTCTACGCTTTGATCGTTCCTGGAAGACCAGTAGTAGTTTCCGATGCACATCTGGAGGCATTCTGTAATCTGTGGACTATCAGAGTGTTGATGAAACACAGAAATTGCATCGGGATTGAATACAACAGTCACCATGCGCACTTTCCTACATAGGAGTGATGTCTCAAACAGTCTACGCTTTGTTCGTTCCCTGGAAGACCATTAGTAGCTTCCGATGCACATCTGGAAGCATACTGTAATCTGTGGACTATCAGAGTATTGATGAAACACCGAAATTGCATCGGAATTGAATTCAACAGTCAAAATGCGCACTTTCCTCCATGGGAGTAATGTCTGAAACAGTTTACGCTTTGATCTCTCCCTGGAAGACCAGTTGTAGAATCCGATGCACATCTGGTTGCATTCTGTAATCTGTGGACTATCAGAGTGTTGATGAACTCAGAAATTGCTCCGGGATTGAATACAACAGTCACCATGCGGACTTTCCTCCATGGGAGTAACGCCTCAAACTGTCTATGCTTTGATCGTTCCCTGTAAGACCAGTAGTAGTTTCCGATGCACATCTGGAGGCATTCTGTAATCAGTGGACTATCAGAGTGTTGATGAAACACAGAAATTGCATCGGGATTGAATACAGCAGTCACCATGCGCACTTTCTCCCACGGGAGTAATGTCTCAAACAGTCTATGCTTTGATCGTTTCCTCGAATACCAGTAGTAGTTTCCGAAGCACATCTGGAGGCATTCTGTAATCTGTGGACCTTCAAAGTGTTGATGAAACACAGAAATTGCATCGTGATTGAATACAACAGTGACCATGCACATTTTCCTCCATGGGAGTAATGCCTCAAACAGTCTATGCTTTGATCGTTTTCTGGAAGACCAGTAGTAGATTCCGATGCACATCTGGAGGCAAACTGTAATCTGTGGACTATCAGAGTGTTGATGAAACACAGAAATTGCATCGGGATTGAATACAACAGTCACCATGCGCATTTTCCCCCACGGGAGTAATGTCTCAAACAGTCTATGCTTTGATCGTTTCCACGAAGACCCGTAGTAGTTTCCGATGCATATCGGGAGGCATTCTGTAATCTGTGGACCTTCAAAGTGTTGATCAAACACAGAAATAGCATCGTGATTGAATACAACAGTCACCAAGCGCACTTTCCTCCATTGGAGTAATGTCTCAAACATTCCACGCTTCGATCGTTCCCTGTTAGACCAAAAGTAGTTAACGATGCACATCTGGAGGCATTCTGTAATCTGTGGACCATCAGAGTGTTGATGAAACACAGAAATTGCTTCGGGATTGAATACAACAGTCACCAAGCGCACTTCCCTCCATTGGAGTAATGTCTCACACAGTCTACGCTTTGATCGTGCCCTGGAAGACCAGTAGTGGTTTCCGATGCACATCTGGAGGCATTCTGCAATCTGTGGACTATCAGAGTATTAATGAAACACAGAAATCCCATCGGGATTGATTACAACAGTCACCATGCGCACTTTACTCCATGGGAGTAATGTCTCAAACTGAGTACGCTTTGATCGTTCCCTGAAAGACCAGTAGTAGTTTCAGATGCACATCTGGAGGCATTCTGTGATCTGTGGACTATCAGAGTGTTTATGCAACAAAGAAATTGCATCGGGATTGAATACAACAGTCACCATGCGCACATTCCTCCATGGGAGTAATGTCTCAAACGGTCTACGCTTTGATCGTTCCCTGGAAGACTAGTAGTAGTTTCCGATGCACATCTGGAGGCATTCTGTAATCTGTGGACTATCAGAGTGTTGTTGAAACACAGAAATAACATCGTGATTGAATACAACAGTCACCATCCGCACTTTCCTCCATGGGAGTAATGTCTCAAACGGTCTACGCTCTGATCGTTCCCTGGAAGACCAGTAGTAGTAGCCGATGCACATCTGGATGCATTCTGTAATCTGTGGACCTTCAAAGTGTTGATGAAACACAGAAATTGCATCGTTATTGAATACAACAGTCACCATGCGCATTTTCCTCCATGGGAGTAATGTCTCAAACAGTCTACGCTTTGATCGTTCCCTGGAAGACCAGTAGTAGTTTCGATTCACATATGGAGGCATTCTGTAATCTGTGGACCTTCAAAGTGTTGATGAAACACAGAAATTGCATCGGGATTGAATACAACAGTCACCATGCGCACTTTCCTCCGTGAAAGTAATGTCTCAACAGTCTACGCTTTGATCGTTCCCTGGAAGACCAGTAGTAGCTTCCGATGCACATCTGGAGGTATTCTGTTATCTGTTTACTATCAGAGTGTTGTTGAAACACAGAAATTGCCTCGGGATTGAATACAACAGTCACTATGCGGACTGTCCTCCATGGGAGTAATGTCTCAAACAGTCTACGCTTTGATCGTTCCTGGAAGACCAGTAGTAGTTTCCGATGCACATCTGGAGGCATTCTGTAATCTGTGGACTATCAGAGTGTTGATGAAACACAGAAATTGCATCGGGATTGAATACAACAGTCACCATGCGCACTTTCCTACATAGGAGTGATGTCTCAAACAGTCTACGCTTTGTTCGTTCCCTGGAAGACCATTAGTAGCTTCCGATGCACATCTGGAAGCATACTGTAATCTGTGGACTATCAGAGTATTGATGAAACACCGAAATTGCATCGGAATTGAATTCAACAGTCAAAATGCGCACTTTCCTCCATGGGAGTAATGTCTGAAACAGTTTACGCTTTGATCTCTCCCTGGAAGACCAGTTGTAGAATCCGATGCACATCTGGTTGCATTCTGTAATCTGTGGACTATCAGAGTGTTGATGAACTCAGAAATTGCTCCGGGATTGAATACAACAGTCACCATGCGAACTTTCCTCCATGGGAGTAACGCCTCAAACTGTCTACGCTTTGATCGTTCCCTGTAAGACCAGTAGTAGTTTCCGATGCACATCTGGAGGCATTCTGTAATCAGTGGACTATCAGAGTGTTGTTGAAACACTTTATTTGCAACGGGATTGAATACAACAGTCACCATGCGCACTTTCCTCCACGGGAGTAATGTCTCAAACAGTCTGCGATTTGGTCGTTCCCTGGAAGACCAGTAGTTATTTCCGATGCACATCTGGTATCATTCTGTTATCTGTGCACTATCAGAGTGTTGATGAAACACAGAAATTGCATCGGGATTGAATACAACAGTCACCATGCGCACTTTCCTGAATGGGAGTAATGTCTCAAACAGTCTACGCTTTGATCTTTTCCTGCAAGACCAGTAGAAGATTCCGATCCACATCTGGAGGCATTCTCTGATCTGTGGACCTTCAAAGTGTTGATGAAACACAGAAATTGCATCGGGATTTAATACGACAGTCACCATGCGCACTTTCCTCCATTGGAGTAATGTCTCAAACAGTCTACGCCTTGATCGTTCCCTGGAAGACCAGTAGTTGTTTCCGATGCACATCTGGTGGCATTCTGTAAGCTATGGACTATCAGAGTAGTGTTGAAACACAGAAATTGCATCGGGATTGAATACAACAGTAACCGTGCGCACTTTTCTCCACGGGAGTAATATCTCAAACAGTCTACTCTTTGATCGTTCCCTGGAAAACCAGTAGTAGTTTCCGATGCACATCTCGAGGCATTCTGTAATCTGTGGACCATCAAAGTGATGATGAAACACAGAAATTGCATGGGGATTGAATACAACAGTAACCATCTGCACTTTCCTCCATAAGAGTAACGTCTCAAACTGTCATCGATTTGATCGTTCCCTGAAGACCGGTAGTAGTTTCCAATGCACATCTGGAGGCATTCTGTAATTTGTGGTCTATCCGGGTGTTGATGAAGCACAGATATTGCATCGGGATTGAATACAACAGTCAACATGCGCACTTTCCTTCACTGGAGTAATGTCTCAAACAGTCTACGCTTTGATCGTTCCCTGTAAGACCAGTAGTAGTTTCCGATGCACATCTGGTGTCATTCTGTAGTTTGTGGACTATCAGAGTGTTAATGAAACACAGATATTGCATCGGGATTGAATACAACAGACACCATTCGCATTTTCCTCCATGGGAGTAATGTCTCAAACAGTCTACGCTTTGATCTTTCCCTGGAAGACCAGTAGTAGTTTCCGATGCACATCTGGAGGCATTCTGTAATCTGTGGAGTAACTGAGTGTTGATGAAACACAGAAATTGCATCGGGATTGAATACAACAGTCACCATGCGCACTTTCTTCCACGGGAGTAATGTCTCAAACAGTCTACGCTTTGATCGATCCCTGTAAGACCAGTAGTAGTTTCCGATGCACATCTGGTGGCATTCTGTAATTTGTGGACTATCAGAGTGTTGATGAAACACAGAAATTGCATCGGGATTGAATACAACAGTCACCATTCGCATTTTCCTCCATGGGAGTAATGTCTCTAACAGTCGACGCTTTGATCGTTCCCTGGAAGACCAGTAGTAGTTTCCGATGCACATCTGGAGGCATTCTGTAATCTGTGGACTAACTGAGTGTTGATGAAACACAGAAATTGCATCGGGATTGAATACAACAGTCACCATGCGCACTTTCTTCCACGGGAGTAATGTCTCAAACAGTCTATGCTTTGATCGCTTCCTCGAAGACCAGTAGAAGTTTCCGAAGCACATCTGGAGGCAAACTGTAATCTGTGGACTATCAGAGTGTTGATGAAACACAGAAATTGCATCGGGATTGAATACAACAGTCACCATGCGCATTTTCCCCCACGGGAGTAATATCTCAAACAGTCTATGCTTTGATCGTTTCCACGAAGACCAGTAGTAGATTCCGATGCATATCGGGAGGCATTCTGTAATCTGTGGACCTTCAAAGTGTTGATCAAACACAGAAATTGCATCGTGATTGAATACAACATCACCAAGCGCACTTTCCTCCATTGGAGTAATGTCTCAAACATTCCACGCTTCGAATGTTCCCTGTTAGACCAAAAGTAGTTAACGATGCACATCTGGAGGCATTCTGTAATCTGTGGACCTTCAAAGTGTTGATGAAACATAGAAATTGCATCGGGATTGAATATAACAGTCACCATGACCACTTTCCTCCATGGGAGTAATTCTCAAACAGTCTACGCCTTGATCGTTCCCTGGAAGACCAGTAGTGGTTTCCGATAAACATCGGGAGGCATTCTGTAATCTGTGGACTATCTGAGTGTTGACGAAACACAGTAATTCCTTTGGGATTGAATACAACAGTCACCATGCGCACTTTCCCCCATGGGAGTAATGTCTCAAACATTCCACGCTTTGATCGTTCCCTGTTAGACCAGTAGTAGTTTCCGATGCACAACTGGAGGCATTCTGTAATCTGTGGACTATCAGAGTGTTGATGAAACACAGATATTGCTTCGGGATTGAATACAACAGTCACCATGCGCACTTTCCTCCATGGGAGTAATGTCTCAAACAGTCTACGCTTTGATCGGGCCCTGGAAGACCACTAGTGGTTTGCGATGCACATCTGGAGGCATTCTGTAATCTGTGGACTATCAGAGTATTAATGAAACACAGAAATTGCATCGGGATTGAATACAACAGTCACCATGCGCACTTTCCTCCATGGGAGTAATGTCTCAAACTGTTTACGCTTCGATCGTTCCCTGGAAGTCCAGTAGTAGTTTCCGATGCACATCTGGAGGCATTCTGTAATCTGTGGACTATCAGAGTGTTGATGAAACACAGAAACTGCATCGGGATTGAATACAACAGTCACCATGCGCACTTTCCTACATTGGAGTAATGTCTCAAACAGTCTACGCTTTGTTCGTTCCCTTGAAGACCATTAGTAGTTTCCGATGCACATCTGGAAGCATTCTGTAATCTGTGGACTATCCGAGTGCTAATGAAACGCAGAAATTGCATCGGGATTGAATACAACAGTCACCATGACCACTTTCCTCCATGGGAGTAATGTCTCAAACAGTCTACGCTTTGATCGTTCCCTGGAAGACCAGTAGTAGTTTCCAATGCACATCTGGTGGCATTCTGTAATCTGTGGACTATCAGAATGTTGTTGAAAAACAGAAATTGCATCGGGATGTAATACAACAGTCACCATCCACACTTTCCTGCATGAGAGTAATGTCTCAAACAGTCTAGGCTTTGATCGTTCCCTGGAAGACCAGTAGTAGTTTCGATTCACATATGGAGGCATTCTGTAATCTGTGGACTTTCAAAGTGTTGATGAAACACAGAAACTGCATCGGGATTGAATACAACAATCACCATGCGCACTTTAATCCGTGGAAGTAATGTCTCAACAGTCTACGCTTTGATCGTTCAATGGAAGACCAGTAGTAGTTTCCGATGCACATCTGGAGGCATTCTGTTATCTGTTTACTATCAGAGTGTTGTTGAAACACAGAAATTGCCTCGGGATTGAATACAACAGTCACTATGCGGACTTTCCTCCATGGGAGTAATGTCTCAAACAGTCTACGCTTTGATCGTTCCTGGAAGACCAGTAGTAGTTTCCGATGCACATCTGGAGGCATTCTGTAATCTGTGGACTATCAGAGTGTTGATGAAACACAGAAATTGCATCGGGATTGAATACAACAGTCACCATGCGCACTTTCCTACATAGGAGTAATGTCTCAAACAGTCTACGCTTTGTTCGTTCCCTGGAAGACCATTAGTAGCTTCCGATGCACATCTGGAAGCATACTGTAATCTGTGGACTATCAGAGTATTGATGAAACACCGAAATTGCATCGGAATTGAATTCAACAGTCATAATGCGCACTTTCCTCCATGGGAGTAATGTCTGAAACAGTTTACGCTTTGATCTCTCCCTGGAAGACCAGTTGTAGAATCCGATGCACATCTGGTTGCATTCTGTAATCTGTGGACTATCAGAGTGTTGATGAACTCAGAAATTGCTCCGGGATTGAATACAACAGTCACCATGCGGACTTTTCTCCATGGGAGTAATGTCTCAAAGAGTCTACGCTTTGATCGGTCCCTGGAAGACCAGTAGAAGATTCCGATCCACATCTGGAGGCATTCTCTAATCTGTGGACCTTCAAAGTGTTGATGAAACACAGAAATTGCATCGGGATTTAATACGACAGTCACCATGCGTACATATCTACATTGGAGTAATGTCTCAAACTGTCATCGCATTGATCGTTCCCTCAAGACCAGTAGTAGTTTCCGATGCACATCTGGAGGCCTTCTGTAATCTGTTGACTATCCGAGTGCTAATGAAACACAGAAATTGCATCGGGATTGAATACAACAGTCACCATGCGCACTTTCCTCCATGGGAGTAATGTCTCAAACTGTTTACGCTTTGATCGTTCCCTGGAAGTCCAGTAGTAGTTTCCGATGCACATCTGGAGGCATTCTGTAAACTGTGGACTATCAGAGTGTTGATGAAACACAGAAATTGCATCGGGATTGTATACAACAGTCGCCATGCGCACTTTCCTACATTGTAGTAATGTCGCAAACAGTCTACGCTTTGTTCGTTCCCTGGAAGACCATTAGTAGTTTCCGATGCACATCTGGAAGCATTCGGTAATCTGTGGACTATCCGAGTGCTAATGAAACACAGAAATTGCATCGGCATTGAATACAACAGTCACCATGACCTCTTTCGTCCATGGGAGTAATGTCTCAAACAGTCTACGCTTTGATCGTTCCCTGGAAGACCAGTAGTAGTTTCGATTCGCATATGGAGGCATTCTGTAATCTGTGGACCTTCAAAGTGTTGATGAAACACAGAAATTGCATCGGGATTGAATACAACAGTCACCATGCGCACTTTCCTCCGTGAAAGTAATGTCTCAACAGTCTACGCTTTGATCGTTCCCTGGAAGACCAGTAGTAGCTTCCGATCCACATCTGGAGGCATTCTGTTATCTGTTTACTATCAGAGTGTTGTTGAAACACAGAAATTGCCTCGGGATTGAATACAACAGTCACTATGCGGACTGTCCTCCATGGGAGTAATGTCTCAAACAGTCTACGCTTTGATC
Source organism: Schistocerca gregaria (assembly GCF_023897955.1). NCBI lineage: Eukaryota > Metazoa > Arthropoda > Insecta > Orthoptera > Acrididae > Schistocerca > Schistocerca gregaria. Next base: position 20,657,040 of record NC_064925.1, read on the forward strand.
GTTCCTGGAAGACCAGTAGTAGTTTCCGATGCACATCTGGAGGCATTCTGTAATCTGTGGACTATCAGAGTGTTGATGAAACACAGAAATTGCATCGGCATTGAATACAACAGTCACCATGCGCACTTTCCTACATAGGAGTGATGTCTCAAACAGTCTACGCTTTGTTCGTTCCCTGGAAGACCATTAGTAGCTTCCGATGCACATCTGGAAGCATACTGTAATCTGTGGACTATCAGAGTATTGATGAAACACCGAAATAGCATCGGAATTGAATTCAACAGTCAAAACGCGCACTTTCCTCCATGGGAGTAATGTCTGAAACAGTTTACGCTTTGATCTCTCCCTGGAAGACCAGTTGTAGAATCCGATGCACATCTGGTTGCATTCTGTAATCTGTGGACTATCAGAGTGTTGATGAACTCAGAAATTGCTCCGGGATTGAATACAACAGTCACCATGCGGACTTTCCTCCATGGGAGTAACGCCTCAAACTGTCTACGCTTTGATCGTTCCCTGTAAGACCAGTAGTGGTTTCCGATGCACATCTGGAGGCATTCTGTAATCAGTGGACTATCAGAGTGTTGTTGAAACACTTTATTTGCAACGGGATTCAATACAACAGTCACCATGCGCACTTTCCTCCATGGGAGTAATGTCTCAAACAGTCTACGCTTTGATCTTTCCCTGCAAGACCAGTAGAAGATTCCGATCCACATCTGGAGGCATTCTCTAATCTGTGGACCTTCAAAGTGTTGATGAAACACAGAAATTGCATCGGGATTTAATACGACAGTCACCATGCGCACTTTCCTCCATTGGAGTAATGTCTCAAACAGTCTATGCCTTGATCGTTCCCTGGAAGACCAGTAGTTGTTTCCAATGCACATCTGGTGGCATTCTGTAAGCTATGGACTATCAGAGTAGTGTTGAAACACAGAAATTGCTCGGGATTGAATACAACAGTAACCATGCGCACTTTCCTCCACGGGAGTAATATCTCAAACAGTCTACTCTTTGATCGTTCCCTGGAAAACCAGTAGTAGTTTCCGATGCACATCTCGAGGCATTCTGTAATCGGTGGACCATCAAAGTGATGATGAAACACAGAAATTGCATCGGGATTGAATACAACAGTAACCATGCGCACTTTCCTCCATAAGAGTAACGTCTCAAACTGTCATCGATTTGATCGTTCCCTGAAGACCGGTAGTAGTTTCCAATGCACATCTGGAGGCATTCTGTAATTTGTGGTCTATCCGGGTGTTGATAAAGCACAGAAATTGCATCGGGATTGAATACAACAGTCACCATGCGCACTTTCCTTCACTGGAGTAATGTCTCAAACAGTCTACGCTTTGATCGTTCCCTGTAAGACCAGTAGTAGTTTGCGATGCACATCTGGTGGCATTCTGTAATTTGTGGACTATCAGAGTGTTGATGAAACACAGATATTGCTTCGGGATTGAATACAACAGTCACCATGCGCACATACCTCCATGGGAGTAATGTCTCAAACAGTCTACGCTTTGATCGTTCCCTGGAAGACCAGTAGCAGTTTCCGATGCACATCTGGAGGCATTCTGTAATCTGTGGACTAACTGAGTGTTGATGAAACACAGAAATTGCATCGGGATTGAATACAACAGTCACCATGCGCACTTTCCTCCACGGGAGTAATGTCTCAAACAGTCTGCGATTTGATCGTTCCCTGGAAGACCAGTAGTTATTTCCGATGCACATCTGGTATCATTCTGTTATCTGTGCACTATCAGAGTGTTGATGAAACACAGAAATTGCATCGGGATTGAATACAACAGCCACCATGCGCACTTTCTTCCACGGGAGTAATGTCTCAAACAGTCTACGCTTTGATCGTTCCCTGTAAGACCAGTAGTAGTTTCCGATGCACATCTGGTTGCATTCTGTAATTTGTGGACTATCAGAGTGTTGATGACACACAGAAATTGCATCGGGATTGAATACAACAGACACCATTCGCATTTTCCTCCATGGGAGTAATGTCTCAAACAGTCTACGCTTTGATCGTTCCCTGGAAGACCAGTAGTAGTTTCTGATGCACATCTGGAGGCATTCTGTAATCTGTGGACTAACTGAGTGTTGATGAAACACAGAAATTGCATCGGGATTGAATACAACAGTCACCATGCGCACTTTCTTCCACGGGAGTAATGTCTCAAACAGTCTATGATTTGATCGTTTCCTCGAAGACCAGTAGTAGTTTCCGAAGCACATCTGGAGGCATTCTGTAATCTGTGGACCTTCAAAGAGTTGATGAAACACAGAAATTGCATCGGGATTTAATACGACAGTCACCATGCGCACTTTCCTCCATTGGAGTAATGTCTCAAACAGTCTATGCCTTGATCGTTCCCTGGAAGACCAGTAGATGTTTCCGATGCACATCTGGTCTCATTCTGTAATCTGTGGACTTTCAAAGTGTTGATGAAACACAGAAACTGCATCGGGATTGAATACAACAGTCACCATGCGCACTTTCCTCCATGGGAGTAATGTCTCAAACTGTTTACGCTTCGATCGTTCCCTGGAAGTCCAGTAGTAGTTTCCGATGCACATCTGGAGGCATTCTGTAATCTGTGGACTATCAGAGTGTTGATGAAACACAGAAACTGCATCGGGATTGAATACAACAGTCACCATGCGCACTTTCCTACATTGGAGTAATGTCTCAAACAGTCTACGCTTTGTTCGTTCCCTTGAAGACCATTAGTAGTTTCCGATGTACATCTGGAAGCATTCTGTAATCTGTGGACTATCCGAGTGCTAATGAAACGCAGAAATTGCATCGGGATTGAATACAACAGTCACCATGACCACTTTCCTCCATGGGAGTAATGTCTCAAACAGTCTACGCTTTGATCGTTCCCTGGAAGACCAGTAGTAGTTTCCAATGCACATCTGGTGCCATTCTGTAATCTGTGGACTATCAGAATGTTGTTGAAAAACAGAAATTGCATCGGGATGTAATACAACAGTCACCATCCACACTTTCCTGCATGAGAGTAATGTCTCAAACAGTCTAGGCTTTGATCGTTCCCTGGAAGACCAGTAGTAGTTTCGATTCACATATGGAGGCATTCTGTAATCTGTGGACTTTCAAAGTGTTGATGAAACACAGAAACTGCATCGGGATTGAATACAACAGTCACCATGCGCACTTTAATCCGTGGAAGTAATGTCTCAACAGTCTACGCTTTGATCGTTCAATGGAAGACCAGTAGTAGTTTCCGATGCACATCTGGAGGCATTCTGTTATCTGTTTACTATCAGAGTGTTGTTGAAACACAGAAATTGCCTCGGGATTGAATACAACAGTCACTATGCGGACGTTCCTCCATGGGAGTAATGTCTCAAACAGTCTACGCTTTGATCGTTCCTGGAAGACCAGTAGTAGTTTCCGATGCACATCTGGAGGCATTCTGTAATCTGTGGACTATCAGAGTGTTGATGAAACACAGAAATTGCATCGGGATTGAATACAACAGTCACCATGCGCACTTTCCTACATAGGAGTAATGTCTCAAACAGTCTACGCTTTGTTCGTTCCCTGGAAGACCATTAGTAGCTTCCGATGCACATCTGGAAGCATACTGTAATCTGTGGACTATCAGAGTATTGATGAAACACCGAAATTGCATCGGAATTGAATTCAACAGTCATAATGCGCACTTTCCTCCATGGGAGTAATGTCTGAAACATTTTACGCTTTGATCTCTCCCTGGAAGACCAGTTGTAGAATCCGATGCACATCTGGTTGCATTCTGTAATCTGTGGACTATCAGAGTGTTGATGAACTCAGAAATTGCTCCGGGATTGAATACAACAGTCACCATGCGGACTTCCTCCATGGGAGTAATGTCTCAAAGAGTCTACGCTTAGATCGTTCCCTGGAAGACCAGTAGAAGATTCCGATCCACATCTGGAGGCATTCTCTAATCTGTGGACCTTCAAAGTGTTGATGAAACACAGAAATTGCATCGGGATTTAATACGACAGTCACCATGCGTACATTTCTACATTGGAGTAATGTCTCAAACTGTCATCGCATTGATCGTTCCCTCAAGACCAGTAGTAGTTTCCGATGCACATCTGGAGGCCTTCTGTAATCTGTGGACTATCCGAGTGCTAATGAAACACAGAAATTGCATCGGGATTGAATACAACAGTCACCATGCGCACTTTCCTCCATGGGAGTAATGTCTCAAACTGTTTACGCTTTGATCGTTCCCTGGAAGTCCAGTAGTAGTTTCCGATGCACATCTGGAGGCATTCTGTAAACTGTGGACTATCAGAGTGTTGATGAAACACAGAAATTGCATCGGGATTGTATACAACAGTCGCCATGCGCACTTTCCTACATTGTAGTAATGTCGCAAACAGTCTACGCTTTGTTCGTTCCCTGGAAGACCAATAGTAGTTTCCGATGCACATCTGGAAGCATTCTGTAATCTGTGGACTATCCGAGTGCTAATGAAACACAGAAATTGCATCGGGATTGAATACAACAGTCACCATGCGCACTTTCCTCCGTGAAAGTAATGTCTCAACAGTCTACGCTTTGATCGTTCCCTGGAAGACCAGTAGTAGCTTCCGATGCACATCTGGAGGCATTCTGTTATCTGTTTACTATCAGAGTGTTGTTGAAACACAGAAATTCCCTCGGGATTGAATACAACAGTCACTATGCGGACTGTCCTCCATGGGAGTAATGTCTCAAACAGTCTACGCTTTGATCGTTCCTGGAAGACCAGTAGTAGTTTCCGATGCACATCTTGAGGCATTCTGTAATCTGTGGACTATCAGAGTGTTGATGAAACACAGAAATTGCATCGGCATTGAATACAACAGTCACCATGCGGACTTTCCTCCATGGGAGTAATGTCTCAAACAGTCTACGCTTTGATCTTTCCCTGCAAGACCAGTAGAAGTTTCCGATCCACATCTGGAGGCATTCTTTAATCTGTGGACCTTCAAAGTGTTGATGAAACACAGAAATTGCATCGGGATTTAATACGACAGTCACCATGCGCACTTTCCTCCATTGGAGTAATGTCTCAAACAGTCTATGCCTTGATCGTTCCCTGGAAGACCAGTAGTTGTTTCCAATGCACATCTGGTGGCATTCTGTAAGCTATGGACTATCAGAGTAGTGTTGAAACACAGAAATTGCTCGGGATTGAATACAACAGTAACCATGCGCACTTTCCTCCACGGGAGTAATATCTCAAACAGTCTACTCTTTGATCGTTCCCTGGAAAACCAGTAGTAGTTTCCGATGCACATCTCGAGGCATTCTGTAATCGGTGGACCATCAAAGTGATGATGAAACACAGAAATTGCATCGGGATTGAATACAACAGTAACCATGCGCACTTTCCTCCATAAGAGTAACGTCTCAAACTGTCATCGATTTGATCGTTCCCTGAAGACCGGTAGTAGTTTCCAATGCACATCTGGAGGCATTCTGTAATTTGTGGTCTATCCGGGTGTTGATGAAGCACAGAAATTGCATCGGGATTGAATACAACAGTCACCATGCGCACTTTCCTTCACTGGAGTAATGTCTCAAACAGTCTACGCTTTGATCGTTCCCTGTAAGACCAGTAGTAGTTTGCGATGCACATCTGGTGGCATTCTGTAATTTGTGGACTATCAGAGTGTTGATGAAACACAGAAATTGCATCGGGATTGAATACAACAGTCACCATTCGCATTTTCCTCCATGGGAGTAATGTCTCAAACAGTCTACGCTTTGATCGTTCCCTGGAAGACCAGTAGCAGTTTCCGATGCACATCTGGAGGCATTCTGTAATCTGTGGACTAACTGAGTGTTGATGAAACACAGAAATTGCATCGGGATTGAATACAACAGTCACCATGCGCACTTTCCTCCACGGGAGTAATGTCTCAAACAGTCTGCGATTTGATCGTTCTCTGGAAGACCAGTAGTTATTTCCGATGCACATCTGGTATCATTCTGTTATCTGTGCACTATCAGAGTGTTGATGAAACACAGAAATTGCATCGGGATTGAATACAACAGCCACCATGCGCACTTTCTTCCACGGGAGTAATGTCTCAAACAGTCTACGCTTTGATCGTTCCCTGTAAGACCAGTAGTAGTTTCCGATGCACATCTGGTTGCATTCTGTAATTTGTGGACTATCAGAGTGTTGATGACACACAGAAATTGCATCGGGATTGAATACAACAGACACCATTCGCATTTTCCTCCATGGGAGTAATGTCTCAAACAGTCTACGCTTTGATCGTTCCCTGGAAGACCAGTAGTAGTTTCCGATGCACATCTGGAGGCATTCTGTAATCTGTGGACTAACTGAGTGTTGATGAAACACAGAAATTGCATCGGGATTGAATACAACAGTCACCATGCGCACTTTCTTCCACGGGAGTAATGTCTCAAACAGTCTATGATTTAATCGTTTCCTCGAAGACCAGTAGTAGTTTCCGAAGCACATCTGGAGGCATTCTGTAATCTGTGGACCTTCAAAGAGTTGATGAAACACAGAAATTGCATCGGGATTTAATACGACAGTCACCATGCGCAATTTTCCTCCATTGGAGTAATGTCTCAAACAGTCTATGCCTTGATCGTTCCCTGGAAGACCAGTAGTTGTTTCCGATGCACATCTGGTGGCATTCTGTAAGCTATGGACTATCAGAGTAGAGTTGAAACACAGAAATTGCATCGGGATTGAATACAACAGTAACCATGATCACTTTCCTAAACGGGAGTAATATCTCAAACAGTCTACTCTTTGACGTTCCCTGGAAAACCAGTAGTAGTTTCCGATGCACATCTCGAGGCATTCTGTAATCTGTGGACCATCAAAGTGATGATGAAACACAGAAATTGCATCGGGATTGAATACAACAGACACCATTCGCATTTTCCTCCATGGGAGTAATGTCTCAAACAGTCTACGATTTGATCGTTCCCTGGAAGACCAGTAGTAGTTTCCGATGCACTTCTGGAGGCTTTCCGTCATCTGTGGACTATCAGAGTGTTGATGAAACACAGAAATTTCATCGGGATTGAATACAACAGTCACCATGCGCACTTTCCTTCACTGGAGTAATGTCTCAAACAGTCTACGCTTTGATCGTTCCCTGTAAGACCAGTAGTAGTTTCCGATGCACATCTGGTGGCATTCTGTAATTTGTGGACTATCAGAGTGTTAATGAAACACAGGGATTGCATCGGGATTGAATACAACAGACACCATTCGCATTTTCCTCCATGGGAGTAATGTCTCAAACAGTCTACGCTTTGATCGTTCCCTGGAAGACCAGTAGTTGTTTCCGATGCACATCTGGAGGCATTCTGTAATCTGTGGACTAACTGAGTGTTGATGAAACACAGAAATTGCATCGGGATTGAATACAACAGTCACCATGCGCACTTTCCTCCACGGGAGTAATGTCTCAAACAGTCTGCGATTTGATCGTTCCCTGGAAGACCAGTAGTTATTTCCGATGCACATCTGGTATCATTCTGTTATCTGTGCACTATCAGAGTGTTGATGAAACACAGAAATTGCATCGTGATTGAATACAACAGTCACCATGCGCACTTTCCTTCACTGGAGTAATGTCTCAAACAGTCTACGCTTTGATCGTTCCCTGTAAGACCAATAGTAGTTTCCGATGCACATCTGGTGGCATTCTGTAATTTGTGGACTATCAGAGTGTTGATGAAGCACAGAAACTGCATCGGGATTGAATTTAACAGTCACCATTCGCATTTTCCTCCATGGGAGTAATGTCTCAAACAGTCTACGCTTTGATCGTTCCCTGGAAGACCAGTAGAAGTTTCCGATGCACATCTGGAGGCATTCTGTAATCTGTGGACTAACTGAGTGTTGATGAAACACAGAAATTGCATCGGGATTGAATACAACAGTCACCATGTGCACTTTCCTCCACGGGAGTAATGTCTCAAACAGTCTGCGATTTGATCGTTCCCTGGAAGACCAGTAGTTATTTCCGATGCACATCTGGTATCATTCTGTTATCTGTGCACTATCAGAGTGTTGATGAAACACAGAAATTGCATCGGGATTGAATACAACAGTCACCATGCGCACTTTCCTACATAGGAGTTATGTCTCAAACAGTCTACGCTTTGATCGTTCCCTGTAAGACCAGTAGTAGTTTCCGATGCACATCTGGTGGCATTCTGTAATTTGTGGACTATCAGAGTGTTGATGAAACACAGAAATTGCATCGGGATTGAATACAACAGACACCATTCTCATTTTCCTCCATGGGAGTAATGTCTCAAACAGTCTACGCTTTGATCGTTCCCTGGAAGACCAGTAGTAGTTTCCGATGCACATCTGGAGGCATTCTGTAATCTGTGGACTAACTGAGTGTTGATGAAACACAGAAATTGCATCGGGATTGAATACAACAGTCACCATGCGCACTTTCTTCCACGGGAGTAATGTCTCAAACAGTCTATGCTTTGATCGTTTCCTCGAATACCAGTAGTAGTTTCCGAAGCACATCTGGAGGCATTCTGTAATCTGTGGACCTTCAAAGTGTTGATGAAACACAGAAATTGCATCGTGATTGAATACAACAGTGACCATGCGCATTTTCCTCCATGGGAGTAATGCCTCAAACAGTCTATGCTTTGATCGTTTTCTGGAAGACCAGTAGTAGATTCCGATGCACATCTGGAGGCAAACTGTTATCTGTGGACTATCAGAGTGTTGATGAAACACAGAAATTGCATCGGGATTGAATACAACAGTAACCATACGCATTTTCCCCCACGGGAGTAATGTCTCAAACAGTCTATGCTTTGATCGTTTCCACGAAGACCCGTAGTAGTTTCCGATGCATATCGGGAGGCATTCTGTAATCTGTGGACCTTCAAAGTGTTGATCAAACACAGAAATAGCATCGTGATTGAATACAAAAGTCACCAAGCGCACTTTCCTCCATTGGAGTAATGTCTCAAACATTCCACGCTTCGATCGTTCCCTGTTAGACCAAATGTAGTTAACGATGCACTTCTGGAGGCATTCTGTAATCTGTGGACCATCAGAGTGTTGATGAAACACAGAAATTGCTTCGGGATTGAATACAACAGTCACCAAGCGCACTTCCCTCCATTGGAGTAATGTCTCACACAGTCTACGCTTTGATCGTGCCCTGGAAGACCAGTAGTAATTTCCGATGCACATCTGGAGGCATTCTGCAATCTGTGGACTATCAGAGTATTAATGAAACACAGAAATCCCATCGGGATTGATTACAACAGTCACCATGCGCACTTTACTCCATGGGAGTAATGTCTCAAACTGAGTACGCTTTGATCGTTCCCTGGAAGACCAGTAGTAGTTTCAGATGCACATCTGGAGGCATTCTGTGATCTGTGGACTATCAGAGTGTTTATGCAACAAAGAAATTGCATCGGGATTGAATACAACAGTCACCATGCGCACATTCCTCCATGGGAGTAATGTCTCAAACGGTCTACGCTTTGATCGTTCCCTGGAAGACCAGTAGTAGTTTCCGATGCACATCTGGAGGCATTCTGTAATCTGTGGACTATCAGAGTGTTGTTGAAACACAGAAATTGCATCGTGATTGAATACAACAGTCACCATCCGCACTTTCCTCCATGGGAGTAATGTCTCAAACGGTCTACGCTTTGATCGTTCCCTGGAAGACCAGTAGTAGTTTCCGATGCACATCTGGATGCATTCTGTAATCTGTGGACCTTCAAAGTGTTGATGAAACACAGAAATTGCATCGTTATTGAATACAACAGTCACCATGCGCATTTTCCTCCATGGGAGTAATGTCTCAAACAGTCTACGCTTTGATCGTTCCCTGGAAGACCAGTAGTAGTTTCGATTCACATATGGAGGCATTCTGTAATCTGTGGACCTTCAAAGTGTTGATGAAACACAGAAATTGCATCGGGATTGAATACAACAGTCACCATGCGCACTTTCCTCCGTGAAAGTAATGTCTCAACAGTCTACGCTTTGATCGTTCCCTGGAAGACCAGTAGTAGCTTCCGATGCACATCTGGAGGTATTCTGTTATCTGTTTACTATCAGAGTGTTGTTGAAACACAGAAATTGCCTCGGGATTGAATACAACAGTCACTATGCGGACTGTCCTCCATGGGAGTAATGTCTCAAACAGTCTACGCTTTGATCGTTCCTGGAAGACCAGTAGTAGTTTCCGATGCACATCTGGAGGCATTCTGTAATCTGTGGACTATCAGAGTGTTGATGAAACACAGAAATTGCATCGGGATTGAATACAACAGTCACCATGCGCACTTTCCTACATAGGAGTGATGTCTCAAACAGTCTACGCTTTGTTCGTTCCCTGGAAGACCATTAGTAGCTTCCGATGCACATCTGGAAGCATACTGTAATCTGTGGACTATCAGAGTATTGATGAAACACCGAAATTGCATCGGAATTGAATTCAACAGTCAAAATGCGCACTTTCCTCCATGGGAGTAATGTCTGAAACAGTTTACGCTTTGATCTCTCCCTGGAAGACCAGTTGTAGAATCCGATGCACATCTGGTTGCATTCTGTAATCTGTGGACTATCAGAGTGTTGATGAACTCAGAAATTGCTCCGGGATTGAATACAACAGTCACCATGCGCACTTTCCTCCATGGGAGTAATGTCTCAAACAGTCTACGCTTTGATCTTTCCCTGCAAGACCAGTAGAAGATTCCGATCCACATCTGGAGGCATTCTCTAATCTGTGGACCTTCAAAGTGTTGATGAAACACAGAAATTGCATCGGGATTTAATACGACAGTCACCATGCGCACTTTCCTCCATTGGAGTAATGTCTCAAACAGTCTATGCCTTGATCGTTCCCTGGAAGACCAGTAGTTGTTTCCAATGCACATCTGGTGGCATTCTGTAAGCTATGGACTATCAGAGTAGTGTTGAAACACAGAAATTGCTCGGGATTGAATACAACAGTAACCATGCGCACTTTCCTCCACGGGAGTAATATCTCAAACAGTCTACTCTTTGATCGTTCCCTGGAAAACCAGTAGTAGTTTCCGATGCACATCTCGAGGCATTCTGTAATCGGTGGACCATCAAAGTGATGATGAAACACAGAAATTGCATCGGGATTGAATACAACAGTAACCATGTGCACTTTCCTCCATAAGAGTAACGTCTCAAACTGTCATCGATTTGATCCTTCCCTGAAGACCGGTAGTAGTTTCCAATGCACATCTGGAGGCATTCTGTAATTTGTGGTCTATCCGGGTGTTGATGAAGCACAGAAATTGCATCGGGATTGAATACAACAGTCACCATGCGCACTTTCCTTCACTGGAATAATGTCTCAAACAGTCTACGCTTTGATCGTTCCCTGTAAGACCAGTAGTAGTTTCCGATGCACATCTGGTGGCATTCTGTAATTTGTGGACTATCAGAGTGTTGATGAAACACAGAAATTGAATCGGGATTGAATACAACAGTCACCATTCGCATTTTCCTCCATGGGAGTAATGTCTCAAACAGTCTACGCTTTGATCGTTCCCTGGAAGACCAGTAGCAGTTTCCGATGTACATCTGGAGGCATTCGGTAATCTGTGGACTAACTGAGTTTTGATGAAACACAGAAATTGCATCGGGATTGAATACAACAGTCACCATGCGCACTTTCCTCCACGGGAGTAATGTCTCAAACAGTCTGCGATTTGATCGTTCCCTGGAAGACCAGTAGTTATTTCCGATGCACATCTGGTATCATTCTGTTATCTGTGCACTATCAGAGTGTTGATGAAACACAGAAATTGCATCGGGATTGAATACAACAGCCACCATGCGCACTTTCTTCCACGGGAGTAATGTCTCAAACAGTCTACGCTTTGATCGTTCCCTGTAAGACCAGTAGTAGTTTCCGATGCACATCTGGTTGCATTCTGTAATTTGTGGACTATCAGAGTGTTGATGAAACACAGAAATTGCATCGGGATTGAATACAACAGACACCATTCGCATTTTCCTCCATGGGAGTAATGTCTCAAACAGTCTACGCTTTGATCGTTCCCTGGAAGACCAGTAGTAGTTTCCGATGCACATCTGGAGGCATTCTGTAATCTGTGGACTAACTGAGTGTTGATGAAACACAGAAATTGCATCGGGATTGAATACAACAGTCACCATGCGCACTTTCTTCCACGGGAGTAATGTCTCAAACAGTCTATGATTTGATCGTTTCCTCGAAGACCAGTAGTAGTTTCCGAAGCACATCTGGAGGCATTCTGTAATCTGTGGACCTTCAAAGAGTTGATGAAACACAGAAATTGCATCGGGATTTAATACGACAGTCACCATGCGCACTTTCCTCCATTGGAGTAATGTCTCAAACAGTCTATGCCTTGATCGTTCCCTGGAAGACCAGTAGTTGTTTCCGATGCACATCTGGTGGCATTCTGTAAGCTATGGACTATCAGAGTAGTGTTGAAACACAGAAATTGCATCAGGATTGAATACAACAGTAACCATGCGCACTTTCCTCCACGGGAGTAATATCTCAAACAGTCTACTCTTTGACGTTCCCTGGAAAACCAGTAGTAGCTTTCGATGCACATCTCGAGGCATTCTGTAATCTGTGGACCATCAAAGTGATGATGAAACACAGAAATTGCATCGGGATTGAATACAACAGACACCATTCGCATTTTCCTCCATGGGAGTAATGTCTCAAACAGTCTACGATTTGATCGTTCCCTGGAAGACCAGTAGTAGTTTCCGATGCACATCTGGAGGCTTTCCGTCATCTGTGGACTATCAGAGTGTTGATGAAACACAGAAATTGCATCGGGATTGAATACAACAGTAACCATGCGCACTTTCCTCCATGGGAGTAATGTCTCAAACAGTCTACGCTTTGATCGTTCCCTGGAAGACCAGTAGTTGTTTCCGATGCACATCTGGAGGCATTCTGTAATCTGTGGACTAACTGAGTGTTGATGAAACACAGAAATTGCATCGGGATTGAATACAACAGTCACCATGCGCACTTTCCTCCACGGGAGTAATGTCTCAAACAGTCTGCGATTTGATCGTTCCCTGGAAGACCAGTAGTTATTTCCGATGCACATCTGGTATCATTCTGTTATCTGTGCACTATCAGAGTGTTGATGAAACACAGAAATTGCATCGGGATTGAATACAACAGTCACCATGCGCACTTTCCTACATAGGAGTTATGTCTCAAACAGTCTACGCTTTGATCGTTCCCTGTAAGACCAGTAGTAGTTTCCGATGCACATCTGGTGGCATTCTGTAATTTGTGGACTATCAGAGTGTTGATGAAACACAGAAATTGCATCGGGATTGAATACAACAGACACCATTCTCATTTTCCTCCATGGGAGTAATGTCTCAAACAGTCTACGCTTTGATCGTTCCCTGGAAGACCAGTAGTAGTTTCCGATGCACATCTGGAGGCATTCTGTAATCTGTGGACTAACTGAGTGTTGATGAAACACAGAAATTGCATCAGGATTGAATACAACAGTCGTCATGCGCACTTTCTTCCACGGGAGTAATGTCTCAAACAGTCTATGCTTTGATCGTTTCCTCGAATACCAGTAGTAGTTTCCGAAGCACATCTGGAGGCATTCTGTAATCTGTGGACCTTCAAAGTGTTGATGAAACACAGAAATTGCATCGTGATTGAATACAACAGTGACCATGCGCATTTTCCTCCATGGGAGTAATGCCTCAAACAGTCTATGCTTTGATCGTTTTCTGGAAGACCAGTAGTAGATTCCGATGCACATCTGGAGGCAAACTGTAATCTGTGGACTATCAGAGTGTTGATGAAACACAGAAATTGCATCGGGATTGAATACAACAGTCACCATGCGCATTTTCCCCCACGGGAGTAATGTCTCAAACAGTCTATGCTTTGATCGTTTCCACGAAGACCCGTAGTAGTTTCCGATGCATATCGGGAGGCATTCTGTAATCTGTGGACCTTCAAAGTGTTGATCAAACACAGAAATAGCATCGTGATTGAATACAACAGTCACCAAGCGCACTTTACTCCATTGGAGTAATGTCTCAAACATTCCCCGCTTCGATCGTTCCCTGTTAGACCAAAAGTAGTTAACGATGCACATCTGGAGGCATTCTGTAATCTGTGGACCATCAGAGTGTTGATGAAACACAGAAATTGCTTCGGGATTGAATACAACAGTCACCAAGCGCACTTTCCTCCATTGGAGTAATGTCTCACACAGTCTACGCTTTGATCGTGCCCTGGAAGACCAGTAGTGGTTTCCGATGCACATCTGGAGGCATTCTGCAATCTGTGGACTATCAGAGTATTAATGAAACACAGAAATCCCATCGGGATTGATTACAACAGTCACCATGCGCACTTTACTCCATGGGAGTAATGTCTCAAACAGAGTACGCTTTGATCGTTCCCTGGAAGACCAGTAGTAGTTTCAGATGCACATTTGGAGGCATTCTGTGATCTGTGGACTATCAGAGTGTATATGCAACAAAGAAATTGCATCGGGATTGAATACAACAGTCACCATGCGCACATTCCTCCATGGGAGTAATGTCTCAAACGGTCTATGCTTTGATCGTTCCCTGGAAGACCAGTAGTAGTTTCCGATGCACATCTGGAGGCATTCTGTAATCTGTGGACTACCAGAGTGTTGTTGAAACACAGAAATTGCATCGTGATTGAATACAACAGTCACCATCCGCACTTTCCTGCATGGGAGTAATGTCTCAAATAGTCTAAGTTTTGATCGTTCCCTGGAAGACCAGTAGTAGTTTCCGATGCACATCTGGATGCATTCTGTAATCTGTGGACCTTCAAAGTGTTGATGAAACACAGAAATTGCATCATTATTGAATACAACAGTCACCATGCGCACTTTCCTCCATGGGAGCAATGTCTCAAACAGTCTATGCTTTGATCGTTCCCAGGACGACCAGTAATGGTTTCCGACGCACATCTGGAGGCATTCTGTAATCTGTGGACCTTCAGAGTGTTGATGAAACATAGAAATTGCATCGGGATTGAATATAACAGTCACCATGACCACTTTCCTCCATGGGAGTAATTCTCAAACAGTCTACGCCTTGATCGTTCCCTGGAAGACCAGTAGTGGTTTCCGATAAACATCTGGAGGCATTCTGTAATCTGTGGACTATCTGAGTGTTGACGAAACACTGAAATTCCTTCGGGATTGAATACAACAGTCACCATGCGCACTTTCCCCCATGGGAGTAATGTCTCAAACATTCCACGCTTTGATCGTTCCCTGTTAGACCAGTAGTAGTTTCCGATGCACATCTGGAGGCATTCTGTAATCTGTGGACTATCAGAGTGTTGATGAAACACAGATATTGCTTCGGGATTGAATACAACAGTCACCATGCGCACATACCTCCATGGGAGTAATGTCTCAAACAGTCTACGCTTTGATCGGTCCCTGGAAGACCACTAGTGGTTTGCGATGCACATCTGGAGGCATTCTGTAATCTGTGGACTATCAGAGTATTAATGAAACACAGAAATTGCATCGGGATTGAATAAAACAGTCACCATGCGCACTTTCCTCCACGGGAGTAATGTCTCAAACAGTCCGCGATTTGATCGTTCCCTGGAAGACCAGTAGTTATTTCCGATGCACATCTGGTATCATTCTGTTATCTGTGCACTATCAGAGTGTTGATGAAACACAGAAATTGCATCGGGATTGAATACAACAGTCACCATGCGCACTTTCCTTCACTGGAGTAATGTCTCAAACAGTCTACGCTTTGATCGTTCCCTGTAAGACCAGTAGTAGTTTCCGATGCACATCTGGGGGCATTCTGTAATCTGTGGACTATCAGAGTGTTGATGAAACACAGAGATTGCATCGGGATTGAATACAACAGTCACCATGCGCACTTTCTTCCACGGGAGTAATGTCTCAAACAGTCTATGCTTTGATCGTTTCCTCGAAGACCAGTAGTAGTTTCCGAAGCACATCTTGAGGCATTCTGTAATCTGTGGACCTTCAAAGTGTTGATGAAACACAGAAATTGCATCGTGATTGAATACAACAGTAACCATGCGCATATTCCTCCATGGTAGTAATGCCTCAAACAGTCTATGCTTTGATCGTTCCCTGGAAGACCAGTAGTAGTTTCCGATGCACATCTGGAGGCAATCTGTAATCTGTGGACTATCAGTGTGTTGATGAAACACAGAAATTGCATCGGGATTGAATACAACAGTCAGCATGCGCATTTTCCCCCACGGGAGTAATGTCTCAAACAGTCTATGCTTTGATCGTTTCCACGAAGACCAGTAGTAGTTTCCGATGCACATCTGGAGGCATTCTGTAATCTGTTTACCATCAAAGTGTTGATCAAACACAGAAATTGCATCGCGATTGAATACAACAGTCATTAAGCGCACTTTCCTCCATTGGAGTAATGTCTCAAACAGTCTACGCTTTGATCGTTCCCTGGAAGACCACTAGTGGTTTCCGGATCACATCTGGAGGCATTCTGCAATCTGTGGACTATCAGAGTATTAATGAAACACAGAAATTGCATCGGGACTGAATACAACAGTCACCATGCGCACTTTACTCCATGGGAGTAATGTCTCAAACAGTTTACGCTTTGATCGTTCCCTGGAAGACCAGTAGTAGTTTCAGATGCACATCTGGGGGCATTCTGTGATCTGTGGACTATCAGAGTGTTGATGCAAAAAAGAAATTGCATCGGGATTGAATACAACAGTCACCATGCGCACATTCCTCCATGGGAGTAATGTCTCAAACGGTCTACGCTTTGATCGTTCCCTATAAGACCAGTAGTTGTTTCCGATGCACATCTGGTGGCATTCTGTAAGCTGTGGACTATCAGAGTAATGTTGAAACAAAGAAATTGCATCGGGATTGAATACAACAGTAACCATGCGCACTTTCCTCCATGGGAGTAATATCTCAAACAGTCTACTCTTTGATCGTTCCCTGGAATACCAGTAGTAGTTTCCGATACACATCTCGAGGCATTCTGTAATCTGTGGACCTTCAAAGTGTTGATGAAACACAGAAATTGCATCGGGATTGAATA
Source organism: Schistocerca gregaria (assembly GCF_023897955.1). Taxonomy (NCBI): domain Eukaryota; kingdom Metazoa; phylum Arthropoda; class Insecta; order Orthoptera; family Acrididae; genus Schistocerca; species Schistocerca gregaria. The sequence continues at coordinate 20,674,226 of NC_064925.1, forward strand.
CAACAGTATCCATGCGCACTTTCCTCCATAAGAGTAACGTCTCAAACTGTCATCGAGTTGATCGTTCCCTGAAGACCAGTAGTAGTTTCCGATGCACATCTGGAGGCATTCTGTAATTTGTGTTCTATCCGGGTGTTGATGAAACACAGAAATTGCATCGGGGTTGAATACAACAGTCACAATTCGCATTTTCCTCCATGGGAGTAATGTCTCAAACAGTCTACGCTTTGATCGTTCACTGGAAGACCAGTAGTAATTTCCGTTGCTCATCTGGAGGCATTCTGTAATCTGTGGACTAACTGAGTGTTGATGAAACGCAGAATTTGCATCGGGATTGAATACAACAAACACCATGCGCATTTTCCTCCATGGGAGTAATGCCTCAAACAGACTACGCTTTGATCGTTCCCAGGAAGACCAGTAGTAGTTTCCGATGCACATCTGGAGGCATTCTGTAATCTGTTGACTATCAGAGTGTTGTTGAAACACAGAAATTGCATCGCGATTTAATACAACAGTCAGCAAGCGCACTTTCCTCCATGGGAGTAATGACTCAAACAGTCTACGCTTTGATCGTTCCCAGGAAGACCAGAGGAAGTTTCCGATGCACATCTGGTGGCATTCTGTAATCTGTGGACTATCAGAGTGTTGATGAAACACAGAATTTGCATCGGGATTAAATACAACAGTCACCATCCGCACTTTCCTCCATGGGAGAAATGTCTGAAACAGTCTACGCTTTGATCGTTCCCTGGAAGACCAGTAGTAGTTTCCGATGCACATCTGGAGGCATTCTGTAATCTGTGGACTATCAGAGTGTTGATGAAACACAGAAATTGCATCGGGATTGAATACAACAGTCACCATGCGCACTTTCCTATACGGGAGTAATGTCTCAAACAGTCTGTGCTTTGATCGTTCCCTGGAAGTACAGTAGTTATTTCCGATGCACATCTGTTATCATTCTGTAATCTGTGCACTATCAGAGTGTTGATGACACACAGAAATTGCATCGGGATTGAATACAACAGTCACCATGCGCACTTTCCTCCATGGGAGTAATGTCTCAAACTGTGTACGCTTTGATCGTTCCCTGGAAGACCAGTAGCAGCTTCCGATGCACATCTGGAGGCATTCTGTGATCTGTGGACTATCAGAGTGTTGATGAAACAAAGAAATTGCATCGGTATTGAATACAAGAGTCACAATGCGCACTTTCCTCCATGGGAGTAATGTCTCAAACAGTCTACGCTTTGATCGTTCCCTGGAAGACCAGTAGTAGTTTCCGATGCACATCTGGAGGCATTATGTAATCTGTGGACCTTCAAAGTGTTGATGAAACACAGAAATTGCATCGGGATTGAATACAACAGTCACCATGCGCACTTTCTTCCACGGGAGTAATGTCTCAAACAGTCAATGCTTTGATCGTTTCCTCGAAGACCAGTAGTAGTTTCCGATGCACATCTGGAGGCATTCTGTAATCTGTGGACCTTCAAAGTGTTGATGAAACACAGAAATTGCATCGTGATAGAATACAACAGTAACCATGCGCATTTTCCTCCATGGGAGTAATGCCTCAAACAGTCTATGCTTTGATCGTTCCCTGGAAGACCAGTAGTAGTTTCCGATGCACATCTGGAGGTAATCTGTAATCTGTGGACTATCAGAGTGTTGATGAAACACAGTAATTGCATCGGGATTTAATACAACAGTCACCATGCGCATTTACCCCCACGGGAGTAATGTCTCAAACAGTCTATGATTTGATCGTTTCCTCGAAGACCAGTAGTAGTTTCCGATGCACATCTGGAGGCATTCTGTAATCTGTGGACCTTCAAAGTGTTGATCAAACACAGAAATTGCATCGTGATTGAATACAACAGTCACCATGCGCATTTTCCTCCATGGGAGTAATGCCTCAAACAGTCTATGCTTTGATCGGTTCCAGGAAGACCAGTAGTAGTTTCCGATGCACATCTGGAGGCAATCTGTAATCTGTGGACTATCGGAGTGTTGATGAAACACAGAAATTTCATCGGGATTGAATACAACAGTCACCATGCGCACTTTCCCCCATGGGAGTAATGTCTCAAACAGTCTACGCTTTGATCGTTCCCTGGAAGGCCAGTAGTAGTTTCCGATGCACATCTGGAGGCATTCTGTAGTCTGTGGACTATCAGAGTGTTGATGAAATACAGAAATTACATCGGGATTGAATACAACAATCGCTATGCGCACTTTCCTACTTAGGAGTAATGTCTCAAACAGTCTACGCTTTGATCTGTCCCTGGAAGACCAGTAGTAGTTTCCGATGCACATCTGGGGGCATTCTGTAATCTGTGGACTATCAGAGTGTTGTTGAAACACAGAAATTGCATCGGGATTGAATACAACAGTCACCATGCGCACTTTCCTGAATGGGAGTAATGTCTCAAACAGTCTACGCTTTCATCTTTCCCTGGAAGACCAGTGCAAGATTCCGATGCACATCTGGAGGCATTTTCTAATCTGTGGACCTTCAAAGTGTTGATGAAACACAGAAATTGCATCGGGATTTAATACGACAGTCACCATGTGCACTTTCCTCAATTGGAGTAATGTCTCAAACAGTGTACGTCTTGATCGTTCCCTGGAAGACCAGTAGTTGTTTCCGATGCACATCTGGTGGCATTCTGTAAGCTGTGGACTTTCAGAGTAGTGTTGAAACAAAGGAATTGCATCGGGATTGAATACAACAGTCACCATCCGCACTTTCCTCCGTGGGAGTAATGTCTGAAACATTCCACGCTTTGATCGTTCCCTGGAAGACCAGTAGTAGTTTCCGATGCACATCTGGAGGCATTCTGTAATCTGTGGACTATCAGAGTGTTGATGAACACAGAAATTGTATCGATATTGAATACAACTGTCACCATGCGGACTTTCCTCCACGGGAGTAATGTCTCAAACAGTCTGTGTTTGATCGTTCCCTGGAAGACCAGTAGTTATTTCCGATGCACATCTGGTATCATTCTGTTATCTGTGCACTATCAGAGTGTTGATGAAACACAGAAATTGCATCGGGATTGAATACAACAGTCACCATGCGCACTTTCCTCCACTGGAGTAATGTCTCAAACACTCTACGCTTTGATCGTTTCCTGTAAGACCAGTAGTAGTTTCCGATGCACATCTGGTGGCATTCTGCAATTTGTGGACTATCAGAGTGTTGATGAAACACAGAAATTGCATCGGGATTAAATACAACAGTCATTATTCGCATTTTCCTCCATGGGAGTAATGTCTCAAACAGTCTACGCTTTGATCGTTCCCTGGAAGACCAGTAATAGTTTCCGATGCACATCTGGAGGCATTCTGTAATCTGTGGACTAGCTGAGTGTTGATGAAACACAGAAATTGCATCGGGATTGAATACAACAGTCACCATGCGCACTTTATCCACGGGAGTAATGTCTCAAACAGTCTATGCTTTGATCGTTTCCTCGAAGACCAGTAGTAGTTTCCGATGCACATCTGGAGGCATTCTGTAATCTGTGGACCTTCAAAGTGTTGATGAAACACAGAAATGGCATCGGGATTGAATACAACAGTCACCATGCGCATTTTCCTCCATTGGAGTAATGCCTCAAACAGTCTATGCTTTGATCGTTCCCAGGAAGACCAGTATTAGTTTCCGATGCACATCTGGAGGCATTCTGTAATCTGTGGACTATCAGAATGTTGATGAAACACAGAAATTGCTTCGGGATTGAATACAACGGTCACCTTGCGCACTTTCCTCCATTGGAGTAATGTCTTAAACAGTCTACCCTTTGATCGTTCCCTGGAAGACCAGTAGTAGTTTCCGATGCACATCTGGAGGCAATCTGTAATCTGTGGACTATCAGTGTGTTGATGAAACACAGAAATTGCATCGGGATTGAATACAACAGTCAGCATGCGCTTTTTCCCCCACGGGAGTAATGTCTCAAACAGTCTATGCTTTGATCGTTTCCACGAAGACCAGTAGTAGTTTCCGATGCACATCTGGAGGCATTCTGTAATCTGTTTACCATCAAAGTGTTGATCAAACACAGAAATTGCATCGCGATTGAATACAACAGTCATTAAGCGCACTTTCCTCCATTGGAGTAATGTCTCAAACAGTCTACGCTTTGATCGTTCCCTGGAAGACCACTAGTGGTTTCCGGATCACATCTGGAGGCATTCTGCAATCTGTGGACTATCAGAGTATTAATGAAACACAGAAATTGCATCGGGACTGAATACAACAGTCACCATGCGCACTTTACTCCATGGGAGTAATGTCTCAAACAGTTTACGCTTTGATCGTTCCCTGGAAGACCAGTAGTAGTTTCAGATGCACATCTGGGGGCATTCTGTGATCTGTGGACTATCAGAGTGTTGATGCAAAAAAGAAATTGCATCGGGATTGAATACAACAGTCACCATGCGCACATTCCTCCATGGGAGTAATGTCTCAAACGGTCTACGCTTTGATCGTTCCCTATAAGACCAGTAGTTGTTTCCGATGCACATCTAGTGGCATTCTGTAAGCTGTGGACTATCAGAGTAACGTTGATACAAAGAAATTGCATCGGGATTGAATACAACAGTAACCATGCGCACTTTCCTCCATGGGAGTAATATCTCAAACAGTCTACTCTTTGATCGTTCCCTGGAATACCAGTAGTAGTTTCCGATACACATCTCGAGGCATTCTGTAATCTGTGGACCTTCAAAGTGTTGATGAAACACAGAAATTGCATCGGGATTGAATACAACAGTATCCATGCGCACTTTCCTCCATAAGAGTAACGTCTCAAACAGTCATCGAGTTGATCGTTCCCTGAAGACCAGTAGTAGTTTCCGATGCACATCTGGAGGCATTCTGTAATTTGTGTTCTATCCGGGTGTTGATGAAACACAGAAATTGCATCGGGGTTGAATACAACAGTCACCATTCGCATTTTCCTCCATGGGAGTAATGTCTCAAACAGTCTACGCTTTGATCGTTCACTGGAAGACCAGTAGTAGTTTACGTTGCTCATCTGGAGGCATTCTGTAATCTGTGGACTAACTGAGTGTTGATGAAACGCAGAATTTGCATCAGGATTGAATACAACAAACACCATGCGCATTTTCCTCCATGGGAGTAATGCCTCAAACAGACTACGCTTTGATCGTTCCCAGGAAGACCAGTAGTAGTTTCCGATGCACATCTGGAGGCATTCTGTAATCTGTTGACTATCAGAGTGTTGTTGAAACACAGAAATTGCATCGCGATTTAATACAACAGTCAGCAAGCGTACTTTCCTCCATGGGAGTAATGACTCAAACAGTCTACGCTTTGATCGTTCCCAGGAAGACCAGAGGAAGTTTCCGATGCACATCTGGTGGCATTCTGTAGTCTGTGGACTATCAGAGTGTTGATGAAACACAGAATTTGCATCGGGATTAAATACAACAGTCACCATCCGCACTTTCCTCCATGGGAGAAATGTCTGAAACAGTCTACGCTTTGATCGTTCCCTGGAAGTCCAGTAGTTATTTCCGATGCACATCTGTTATCATTCTGTAATCTGTGCACTATCACAGTGTTGATGACACACAGAAATTGCATCGGGATTGAATACAACAGTCACCATGCGCACTTTCCTCCATGGGAGTAATGTCTCAAACTGTTTACGCTTTGATCGTTCCCTGGAAGACCAGTAGCAGCTTCCGATGCACATCTGGAGGCATTCTGTGATCTGTGGACTATCAGAGTGTTGATGAAACAAAGAAATTGCATCGGTATTGAATACAAGAGTCACAATGCGCACTTTCCTCCATGGGAGAAATGTCTCAAACAGTCTACGCTTTGATCGTTCCCTGGAAGACCAGTAGTAGTTTCCGATGCACATCTGGAGGCATTATGTAATCTGTGGACTATCAGAGTGTTGATGAAACACATAAATTGCATCGGGATTGAATACAACAGTCACCATGCGCACTTTCTTCCACGGGAGTAATGTCTCAAACAGTCAATGCTTTGATCGTTTCCTCGAAGACCAGTAGTAGTTTCCGATGCACATCTGGAGGCATTCTGTAATCTGTGGACCTTCAAAGTGTTGATGAAACACAGAAATTGCATCGTGATTGAATACAACAGTAACCATGCGCATTTTCCTCCATGGGAGTAATGCCTCAAACAGTCTATGCTTTGATCGTTCCCTGGAAGACCAGTAGTAGTTTCCGATGCACATCTGGAGGCAATCTGTAATCTGTGGACTATCAGAGTGTTGATGAAACACAGAAATTGCATCGGGATTTAATACAACAGTCACCATGCACATTTTCCCCCACGGGAGTAATGTCTCAAACAGTCTATGATTTGATCGTTTCCTCGAAGACCAGTAGTAGTTTCCGATGCACATCTGTAGGCATTCTGTAATCTGTGGACCTTCAAAGTGTTGATCAAACACAGAAATTGCATCGTGATTGAATACAACAGTCACCATGCGCATTTTCCTCCATGGGAGTAATGCCTCAAACAGTCTATGCTTTGATTGGTTCCAGGAAGACCAGTAGTAGTTTCCGATGCACATCTGGAGGCAATCTGTAATCTGTGGACTATCGGAGTGTTGATGAAACACAGAAATTTCATCGGGATCGAATACAACAGTCACCATGCGCACTTTCCCCCATGGGAGTAATGTCTCAAACAGTCTACGCTTTGATCGTTCCCTGGAAGGCCAGTAGTAGTTTCCGATGCACATCTGGAGGCATTCTGTAGTCTGTGGACTATCAGAGTGTTGATGAAATACAGAAATTACATCGGGATTGAATACAACAATCGCTATGCGCACTTTCCTACTTAGGAGTAATGTCTCAAACAGTCTACGCTTTGATCTGTCCCTGGAAGACCAGTAGTAGTTTCCGATGCACATCTGGGGGCATTCTGTAATCTGTGGACTATCAGAGTGTTGTTGAAACACAGAAATTGCATCGGGATTGAATACAACAGTCACCATGCGCACTTTCCTGAATGGGAGTAATGTCTCAAACAGTCTACGCTTTCATCTTTCCCTGGAAGACCAGTAGAAGATTCCGATGCACATCTGGAGGCATTTTCTAATCTGTGGACCTTCAAAGTGTTGATGAAACACAGAAATTGCATCGGGATTTAATACGACAGTCACCATGTGCACTTTCCTCCATTGGAGTAATGTCTCAAACAGTGTACGTCTTGATCGTTCCCTAGAAGACCAGTAGTTGTTTCCGATGCACATCTGGTGGCATTCTGTAAGCTGTGGACTTTCAGAGTAGTGTTGAAACAAAGGAATTGCATCGGGATTGAATACAACAGTCACCATCCGCACTTTCCTCCATGGGAGTAATGTCTGAAACATTCCACGCTTTGATCGTTCCCTGGAAGACCAGTAGTAGTTTCCGATGCACATCTGGAGGCATTCTGTAATCTGTGGACTATCAGAGTGTTGATGAACACAGAAATTGTATCGATATTGAATACAACAGTCACCATGCGGACTTTCCTCCACGGGAGTAATGTCTCAAACACTCTACGCTTTGATCGTTTCCTGTAAGACCAGTAGTAGTTTCCGATGCACATCTGGTATCATTCTGTTATCTGTGCACTATCAGAGTGTTGATGAAACACAGAAATTGCATCGGGATTGAATACAACAGTCACCATGCGCACTTTCCTCCACTGGAGTAATGTCTCAAACACTCTACGCTTTGATCGTTTCCTGTAAGACCAGTAGTAGTTTCCGATGCACATCTGGTGGCATTCTGCAATTTGTGGACTATCAGAGTGTTGATGAAACTCAGAAATTGCATCGGGATTGAATACAACAGTCATCATTCGCATTTTCCTCCATGGGAGTAATGTCTCAAACAGTCTACGCTTTGATCGTTCCCTGGAAGACCAGTAATAGTTTCCGATGCACATCTGGAGGCATTCTGTAATCTGTGGACTAGCTGAGTGTTGATGAAACACAGAAATTGCATCGGGATTGAATACAACAGTCACCATGCGCACTTTATCCACGGGAGTAATGTCTCAAACAGTCTATGCTTTGATCGTTTCCTCGAAGACCAGTAGTAGTTTCCGATGCACATCTGGAGGCATTCTGTAATCTGTGGACCTTCAAAGTGTTGATGAAACACAGAAATTGCATCGGGATTGAATACAACAGTCAACATGCGCATTTTCCTCCATTGGAGTAATGCCTCAAACAGTCTATGCTTTGATCGTTCCCAGGAAGACCAGTATTAGTTTCCGATGCACATCTGGAGGCAATCTGTAATCTGTGGACTATCAGAATGTTGATGAAACACAGCAATTGCATCGGGATTGAATACAACAGTCACCATGCGCATTTTCCCCCACGGGAGTAATGTCTCAAACAGTCTGTGTTTGATCGTTCCCTGGAAGACCAGTAGTTATTTCCGATGCACATCTGGTATCATTCTGTTATCTGTGCACTATCAGAGTGTTGATGAAACACAGAAATTGCATCGGGATTGAATACAACAGTCACCATGCGCACTTTCCTCCACTGGAGTAATGTCTCAAACACTCTACGCTTTGATCGTTTCCTGTAAGACCAGTAGTAGTTTCCGATGCACATCTGGTGGCATTCTGCAATTTGTGGACTATCAGAGTGTTGATGAAGCACAGAAATTGCATCGGGATTGAATTTAACAGTCACCATTCGCATTTTCCTCCATGGGAGTAATGTCTCAAACAGTCTACGCTTTGATCGTTCCCTGGAAGACCAGTAATAGTTTCCGATGCACATCTGGAGGCATTCTGTAATCTGTGGACTAGCTGAGTGTTGATGAAACACAGAAATTGCATCGGGATTGAATACAACAGTCACCATGCGCACTTTATCCACGGGAGTAATGTCTCAAACAGTCTATGCTTTGATCGTTTCCTCGAAGACCAGTAGTAGTTTCCGATGCACATCTGGAGGCATTCTTTAATCTGTGGACTATCCGAGTCCTAATGAAACACAGAAATTGCAGCGGGATTGAATACAACAGTCACCATGACCACTTTCCCCCATGGGAGTAATGTCTCAAACAGTCTACGCTTTGATCGTTTCCTGGACTGCCAATAGTAGTTTCCGATGGACATCTGGAGGCATTCTGTAATCTGTTTACTATCAGAGTGTTGTTGAAACACAGAAATTGCATCGGGATTGAATACAAGAGTCACCATGCGCACTTTCCTCCATGGGAGTAATTTCTCAAACAGTCTACGCTTTGATCGTTCCCTGGAAGACCAGTAGTAGTTTCCGATGCACATCTGGAGGCATTCTGTAATCTGTGGACTATCAGAGTGTTTTTGAAACACTGAAATTGCATCGGGATTGAATACAACAGTCACCATGCGCACTTTCCTCAATGGGCGTAATGTCTCTAACAGTTCACGCTTTGATCGTCCCTGGAAGACCAGTAGTAGTTTCCGATGCACATCTGGAAGCATTCTGTAATGTGTGGACTATCAGAGTGTTGATGAAACACAAAAATTGCATCGTGATTGAATACAACAGTCACCATGCGCACTTTCCTCCATGGGAGTAATGTCTCAAACAGTTTACGCTTTGATCGTTCACTGGAAGACCAGTAGTAGTTTCCGATGTACATCTTGAGGCATTCTGTAATCTGTATACTATGAGAGTGTTGATGAACACAGAAGTTGCATCGGGATTGAATACGACAGTTACCATGCGCACTTTCCCCAATGGGAGTAATGCCTTAAACAGTCTACGCTTTGATCGCTCCCTGGAAGACCAGTAGTAGTTTCCGATGCATATCTGGAGGCATTCTGTAATCTGTGGACTATCAGAGTGTTGATGAAACACAGAAATTGCATCGGGATTGAATACAACAGTCACCATGCGCACATTCCCCCATGGGAGTAATGTCTCAACAGTCTACGCTTTGATCGTTCCCTGGAAGACCAGTAGTAGTTTCCGATGCGACATGTGGAGGAATTCTGTAATCTGTGGACTATCAGAGTGTTGATGAAACACAGAAATTGCATCGGGATTGAATACAACAGTCACCATCCGCACTTTTCGCCATGGGAGTAATGTCTCAAACAGTCTACGCTTTGATCGTTCCCTGGAAGACCAGTAGTAGTTTTCGATGCACATCTGGAGGTATACTGTAACCTGTGGTCTATCCGGTTTTTGATAAAAGACAGAAATTGCATCGGGATTGAATACAACAGTCACCATGCGCACTTTCCTCCATGGCAGTAATGTCTCAAACAGTCTACGCTTTGATCGTTCCCTGGAAGACCAGTAGTAATTTCGATTCATATCTGGAGGCATTCGGTAAACTGTGGTTCTTCAAAGTGTTGATGACACACAGAAATTGCATCGGGATTGAATACAACAGTCACCATGCGCACTTTTCGCCATGGGAGTAATGTCTCAAACAGTCTACGCTTTGATCGTTCCCTGGAAGACCAGTAGTAGTTTCCGATGCACATCTGGAGGCATTCTGTAATCTGTTTACTATCAGAGTGTTTTTGAAACACAGAAATTGTATCGGGATTGAATACAACAGTCACCATGCGCACTTTCCTCCATGGGAGTAATGTCTCAAACAGTCTACGCTTTGATCGTTCCCTGGAAGACCAGTAGTAGTTTCCGATGCACATCTGAAGGCATTCTGTAATCTTTGAACCTTCAAAGTGTTGATGAAACACAGAAATTGCATCGGGATTAAATACAACAGGCACAATGCGTACATTTCTCCATTTCAGTAATGTCTCAAAGTGTCATCGCATTGATCGTTCCCTCAAGACCAGTAGTAGTTTCCGATGCACATCTGGAGGCATTCTGTAATCTGTGGACTATCCGAGTGCTAATGAAACACAGAAATTGCATCGGGATTGAATACAACAGTCAATATGACCACTTTCCTCCATGGGAGTTATGTCTCAAACATCCTACGCTTTGATCGTTCCCTGGAAGACAAGTAGTAGTTTCCGATGCACGTCTGGAGGCATTCTGTAATCTGTGGACTATCAGAGTGTTGATGAAACACAGAAATTGCATCGGGATTGAATACAACAGTCATCATGCGGACTTTCCTCCATGGGAGTAACGTCTCAAACAGTCTACGCTTTGATCGTTGCCTGGAAGACCAGTAGTAGTTTCCGAAGCACATCTGGTGGCATTCTGTAATCTGTGGACTATCAGAGTGTTGTTGAAACACAGAAATTGCATCGGGATTGAATATAACAGTCACCATCCGCACTTTACTCCATGGGAGTAATGTCTCAAACCGTCTACGTTTTGATCGTTCGCTGGAAGACCAGTAGTAGTTTCCGATGCACATCAGGAGGCATTCTGTGATCTGTGGACTATCAGAGTGTTGTTGAAACACTTTAATTGCATCGGGATTGAATACAACAGTCACCATGTGCACTTTCTTCCATGGGAGTAATGTCTCAAACAGTTTACGCTTTGATCGTTCCCTGGAAGACCAGTAGTAGTTTCCGATGCACATCAGGAGGCATTCTGTGATCTGTGGACCTTCAAAGTATTGATGAAACGCAGAAATTCCATCGGGATTCAATACAACAGGCACCATTCGTACATTTCTTCATTGGAGTAATGTCTCAAACTGTCATCGCATTGATCGCTCCCTCAAGACCTGTAGTGGTTTCCGATGCACATCTGGAGGCATTCTGTAATCTGTGGACTATCCGAGTGCTAATGAAACACAGAAATTGCATCGGGATTGCATACAACATCACCATGACCACTTTCCTAAATGGGAGTAATGTCTCAAACAGTCTAAGCTTTGATCGTTCCTTGGAAGACCAGTAGTAGTTTCCGATTCACATCTGGAGGCATTCTGTAATCTGTTCACTATCAGAGTGTTGTTGAAACACAGAAATTGTATCGGGATTGAATACAACAGATATCATGCGGACATTCCTCCATGGGAGTAATGTCTCAAACAGTTTACGCTTTGATCGTTCCCTGGAATACCAGTAGTAGTTTCCGATGCACATCAGGAGGCATTCTGTAAACTGTGGACTATGAGAGTGTTGATGAACACAGAAGTTGCATTGGGATTGAATACAACATTTACCATGCGCTCTTTCCCCAATGGGAGTAATGCCTTAAACAGTCTACGCTTTGAGCGCTCCCTGGAAGACCAGTAGTAGTTTCCGATGCACATCTGGAGGCATTCTGTAATCTGAGGACTATTAGAGTGTTGATGAAACACAGAAATTGCATCGGGATTGAATACAACAGTCACCATGCGCACTTTCCTCTGTGGGAGTAATGTCTCAACAGTCTACGCTTTGATCGTTCCCTGGAAGACCAGTAGTACTTTCCGATGCACATCTGGAGGCATTCTGTTATCTGTTTACTATCAGAGTGTTTTTGAATCACAGAAATTGCCTCGGGATTGAATACAACACTCACCATTCGGACTTTTCTCCATGGGAGTAAAGTTTCAAACAGTCTACGCTTTCATCGTTCCCTGGAAGGCCAGTAGTAGTCTCCGATGCACATCTGGAGCCATTCTGCATTCTGTAATCTGTGGACTATCAGAGTGTCGTTGAAACACTTTAATTGCATCGGGATTGAAAACAACAGACACCATGCGCACTTTCCTCAATGGGAGTAATGTCTCCAACAGTCTACGCTTTGATCGTTCCCTGGAAGACCAGTTGTAGATTCCGATGCACATCTGGAGGCCTTCTGTAATCTGTGGACCTTCAAAGTATTGATGAAACGCAGAAATTGCATCGGGATTGAATACAACATCACCATGACCACTTTCCTCCATGGGAGTAATGTCTCAAACAGTCTATGCTTTGATCGTCCCTTGGAAGACCAGTAGTAGTTTCCGATGCACATCTGGAGGCATTCTGTAATCTGTTCACTATCAGAGTATTGTTGAAACACAGAAATTGCATCGGGATTGAATACAACAGTCATCATGCGGAATTTCCTCCATGGGAGTAACGTCTCAAACAGTCTACACTTTGATCGTTCGCTGGAAGGCCAGTAGTAGATTCCGATGCATATCTGGAGGCAATCTGTAATCTGTGGACTATCAGAGTGTTGTTGAAACACAGAAATTGCATCGGGATTGAATACAACAGTCACCATCCGCACTTTACTCCATGGGAGTAATGTCTGAAACAGTTTACGCTTTGATCTCTCCCTGGAAGACCAGTGGTAGAATCCGATGCACATCTGGTTGCATTCGGTAATCTGTGGACTATCAGAGTGTTGATGAACTCAGAAATTGCTCCGGGGCTGAATACAACAGTCACCATGAGCACTTTCCTCCATGGGAGTAATGTCTCAAACAGTCTACGCTTTGATCGTTCCCTGGAAGACCAGTTGTTGATTCCGATGCACATCTGGAGGCATTCTGTAATCTGTGGATCTTCAAAGTATTGATGAAACGCAGAAATTGCATCGGGATTGAATACAACAGTGACCATGCGCACTTTGCTCCATGGGAGTTACGTCTCAAACTGTCATCGATTTGATCGTTCCCTGAAGACCAATAGTAGTTTCCAGTGCACATCTGGAGGCATTCTGTAATTTCTGGTCCATCCGGGTGTTGATGAAACACATAAATTGCATCGGGTTTGAATACAACAGTCACCATGCGCACATTCCGCCATTGGAGCAATGTCTCAAACAGTCTACTCCTTTATCGTTCCCTGGAAGGCAAGTAGTAGTTTCCGATGCACATCTGGAGGCATTCTGTAATATGTGGACTATCTGAGTGTTGGTGAAACGCAGAAATTGCATCGGGATTGAATACAACAGTCACCATGCGCACTTTCTTCCATGCGAGTAATGTCTCAAACAGTCTATAATTTGATCGTTTCCTCGAAGACCAGTAGTAGTTTCCGATGCACATCTGGAGGCATTCTGTAATCTGTGGACCTTCAAAGGGTTGATGAAAAACAGAAATTACATCGTGATTGAATACAACAGTCACCATGCGCATTTTCCTCCATGGGAGTAATGCCTCAAACAGTCTACGCTTGGTCGTTCCCAGGAAGACCAGTAGTAGTTTCCGATGCACATCTGGATTCAATCTGTAATCTGTGGACTATCAGAGTGTTGATGAAACACAGAAATTGCATCGGGATTGAATACAACAGTCATCATGCGGTCTTTCCTCCATGGGAGAAACGTCTCAAACAGTCTACGCTTTGATCGTTGCCTGGAAGACCAGTAGTAGTTTCCGATGCACATCTGGTGGCATTCTGTAATCTGTGGACTATCAGAGTGTTGTTGAAACACAGAAATTGCATCGGGATTGAATATATCAGTCACCATATACACTTTACTCCATGGGAGTAATGTCTCAAACCGTCTACGCTTTGATCGTTCGCTGGAAGACCTGTATTAGTTTCGATTCACATATGGAGGCATTCTGTAATCTGTGGACATTCAAAGTGTTGATGAAACACAGAAATTGCATCCGGATTGAATACAACAGTCACCATGCGCACTTTCCTCCTTGGGAGTAATGTCTCGAAGAGTCTACGCTTTGATCGTTCGCTGGAAGGCCAGTAGTAGATTCCGATGCACATCTGGAGGCTTTCTGTAATCTGTGGACTATCAGAGTGTTGTTGAAACACTTTAATTGCATCGGGATTCAATAAATCAGTCACCATGTGCACTTTCTTCCATGGGAGTAATGTCTCAAACATTTTACGCTTTGATCGTTCTCTGGAAGACCAGTAGTAGTTTCCGATACACATCAGGAGGCATTCTGTAATCTGTGGACCTTCAAAGTATTGATGAAACGCAGAAATTGCATCGGGATTGAATACAACAGGCACCATGCGTACATTTCTAAATTGGAGTAATGTCTCAAACTGTCATCGCATTGATCGCTCCCTCAAGACCAGTAGTGGTTTCCGATGCACATCTGGAGGCATTCTGTAATCTGTGGATTATCCGAGTGCTAATGAAACACAGAAATTGCATCGGGATTGAATACAACATCACCATGACCACTTTCCTACATGGGAGTAATGTCTCAAACAGTCTAAGCTTTGATCGTTCCTTGGAAGACCAGTAGTAGTTTCCGATGCACATCTGGAGGCATTCTGTAATCTGTTCACTATCAGAGGGTTGTTGAAACACAGAAATTGCATCGGGATTGAATACAACAGTCATCATGCGGACTTTCCTCCATGGGAGTAACGCCTCAAACAGTCTACGCTTTGATCGTTCCGTGGGAGACCAGTAGTAGTTTCCGATGCACATCTGGAGGCATTCTGTAATCTGTGGACTATCAGAGTGTTGATGAAACACAGATATTGCATCGGGATTGAATACAACAGTCACCATGCGCACTTTCCTCCTTGGGAGTAATGTCTCAAAGAGTTTACGCTTTGATCGTTCGCTGGAAGGCCAGTAGTAGATTCCGATGCACATCTGGAGGCATTCGGTAATCTGTGGACTATCAGAGTGTTGTTGAAACACAGAAATTGCATCGGGATTGAATACAACAGTCACCATCCGCACTTTACTCCATGGGAGTAATGTCTTAAACAGTCTACGCTTTGATCGTTCCCTGGAAGACCAGTAGTTGTTTCGATTCACATATGGAGGCATTCTGTAATCTGTGGACCTTCAAAGTGTTGATGAAACACAGAAATTGCATCGGGATTGAATACAACAGTCACCATGCGCACTTTCCTCCGTGGGAGTTATGTCTCAAAAGTCTACGCTTTGATCGTTCCCTGGAAGACCAGTAGTAGTTTCCGATGCACATCTGGAGGCATTCTGTTATCTGCTTACTATCAGAGTGTTGTTGAAACACAGAAATTGCCTCGGGATTGAATACAACAGTCACCATTCGTACTTTTCTCCATGGGAGTAAAGTTTCAAACAGTCTACGCTTTGATCGTTCCCTGGAAGACCAGTAGTAGTTTCCGATCCATATCTGGCGGCATTATGTAATCTGTAGACTATCAGAGTGTTGTTGAAACACTGAAATTGCATCGGGATTGAATACAACAGTCACCAAGCTCACTTTCATCCATGGGAGTAATGTCTCAAAAAGTCTACGCTTTGATCGTTCCCTGGAAGACCAGTAGCAGTTTCCGATGCACGTCTGGAGGCATTCTGTAATTTGTGGACTATCAGAGTGTTGATGAAACACAGAAATTGCATCGGGATTGAATACAACAGTCACCACCGCACTTTCCTACGTAGGAGTATTGTCTCAAACAGTCTACGCTTTGATCGCTCCCTGGAAGACCAGTAGCAGTTTCATATGCACAACTGGAAGCATTCTGTAATATGTGGACTATCAGAGTATTGATGAAACACCGAAATTGCATCGGAATTGAATTCAACAGTCATAATGCGCACTTTCCTCCATGGGAGTAATGTCTGAAACAGTTTACGCTTTGATCTCTCCCTGGAAGACCAGTAGTAGAATCCGATGCACATCTGGTTGCATTCTGTAATCTGTGGACTATCAGAGTGTTGATGAACTCAGAAATTGCTCCGGGATTGAATACAACAGTCACCATGAGCACGTTCCTCCATGGGAGTAATGTCTCAAACAGTCTACGCTTTGATCGTTCCCTGGAAGACCAGTAGTAGTTTCCGATGCACATCTGGAGACATTCTGTAATCTGTGGACTATCGGAGTGTCGTTGAAACACTTTAATTGCATCGGGATTGAATACAACAGACACCATGAGCACTTTCCTCGATGGGAGCAATGTCTCAAACAGTCTACGCTTTGATCGTTCCCTGGAAGACCAGTTGTAGATTCCGATGCACATCTGGAGGCATTCTGTAATCTGTGGATCTTCAAAGTATTGATGAAACGCAGAAATTGCATCTGGATTGAATACAACAGGCACCATGTGTACATTTCTACATTGGAGTAATGTCTCAAACTGTCATCGCATTGATCGCTCCCTCAAGACCAGTAGTGGTTTCCGATGCACATCTGGAGGCATTCTGTAATTTGTGGACTATCCAAATGCTAATGAAACACAGAAATTGCATCGGGATTGAATACAACATCACCATGACCACTTTCCTCCATGGGAGTAATGTCTCAAATGGTCTAAGCTTTGATCGTTCCTTGGAAGACCAGTAGTAGTTTCCGATGCACATCTGGAGGCATTCCGTAATCTGTTCACTATCAGAGTGTTGTTGAAACACAGAAATTGCATCGGGATTGAATACAACAGTCATCATGCGGACTTTCCTCCATGGGAGTAACGTCTCAAACAGTCTACGCTTTGATCGTTCCCTGGAAGACCAGTAGTAGTTTCCGATGCACATCTGGTGGCATTCTGTAATCTGTGGACTATCAGAGTGTTGTTGAAACACAGAAATTGCATTGGGATTGAATATAACAGTCACCATCCGCACTTTACTCCATGGGAGTAATGTCTTAAACAGTCTACGCTTTGATCGTTCCCTGGAAGACCATTAGTAGTTTCGATTCACATATGGAGGCATTCTGTAATCTGTCTACCTTCAAAGTGTTGATGAAACACAGAAATTGCATCGGGATCGAATACAACAGTCACCATGCGCACTTTCCTCCTTGGGAGTAATGTCTCAAAGAGTCTACGCTTTGATCGTTCACTGGAAGGCCAGTAGTAGATTCCGATGCACATCTGGAGGCATTCTGTAATCTGTGGACTAACTGAGTGTTAAAGGAACACAGCAATTGCATCGGGATTGAATACAACAGTCACCATGCGCACTTTCTTCCACGGGAGTAATGTCTCAAACAGTCTATGCTTTGGTCGTTTCCTCGAAGACCAGTAGTAGTTTCCGATGCACATCTGGAAGCATTCTGTAATCTGTGGACTATCAGAGTGTTTTTGAGACACTGAAATTTCATCGGGATTGAATACAACAGGCACCATGCCTACATTTCTGCATTGGATTAATGTCTCAAACTGTCATCGCTTTGATCGTTCCCTCAAGACCAGTAGTAGTTTCCGATGCACATCTGGAGGCATTCTTTAATCTGTGGACTATCCGAGTGCTAATGAAACACAGAAATTGCAGCGGGATTGAATACAACAGTCACCATGACCACTTTCCGCCATGGGAGTAATGTCTCAAACAGTCTACGGTTTGATCGTTCCCTGGAATACCAGTAGTAGTTTCCGATGCACATCTGGAGGCATTCTGTAATGTGTTTACTATCAGAGTGTTGTTGAAACACAAAAATTGCATCGGGATTGAATACAAAAGTCACCATGCGGACTTTCCTCCATGGGAGTAATGTCTCAAACTGTCATTGCTTTGATCGTGCCCTCAAGACCAGTAGTAGTTTCCGATGCACATCTGGAGGCATTCTTTAATCTGTGGACTATCCGAGTGCTAATGAAACACAGAAATTGCAGCGGGATTGAATACAACAGTAACCATGACCACTTTCAGCCATGGGAGTAATGTCTCAAACAGTCTATGCTTTGGTCGTTTCCTCGAAGACCAGTAGTAGTTTCCGATGCACATCTGGAAGCATTCTGTAATCTGTGGACTATCAGAGTGTTTTTGAGACACTGAAATTTCATCGGGATTGAATACAACAGGCACCATGCGTACATTTCTGCATTGGATTAATGTCTCAAACTGTCATCGCTTTGATCGTTCCCTGAAGACCAACAGTAGTTTCCAATGCACATCTGGAGGCATTCTGTATTTTCTGGTCCATCCGGGTGTTGATGAAACACAGAAATTGCATCGGCATTGAATACAACAGTCACCATGCGAACTTTCCTCCCTGGGAGTAATGTCTCAAACAGTCTACGCCTTGATCGTTCCCTGGAAGAAAAGTAGTAGTTTCCGATGCACATCTGGTGGCATTCTGTAATCTGTGGACTATCAGAGTGTTGATGAAACACAGAAGTAGCATCAGGATTGAATACAACAGTCAACATGAGCACTTTCCTCCTTGGGAGTAATGTCTCAAACAGACTACGCTTTGATCGTTCTCTGGAAGACCAGTAGTAGTTTTGGATGCACATCTGGTGGCATTCTGTAATCTGTGGACTATCAGAGTGTTGATGAAACACAGAAATAGCATCGCGAATTAATACAACAGTCACCAAGCGCACTTTCCTCCATGGGAGTAATGACTCAAACAGTCTACGCTTTGATCGTTCCCAGGAAGACCAGTAGTTGTTTCCGATGCACATCTGGTAGCATTCTGTAAGCTGTGGACTTTCAGAGTAGTGTTGAAACAAAGGAATTGCATCGGGATTGAATACAACAGTCACCATCCGCACTTTCCTCCATGGGAGTAATGTCTGAATCGTTCCACGCTTTGATCGTTCCCTGGAAGAGCTGTAGTAATTTCTGATGCACATCAGGAGGCATTCTGTAATCTGTGGACCTTCAAAGTATTGATGAAACGCAGAAATTGCATCGGGATTGAATACAACAGGCACCATGCGTACATTTCTAAATTGGAGTAATGTCTCAAACTGTCATCGCATTGATCGCTCCCTGAAGACCAGTAGTGGTTTCCGATGCACATCTGGAGGCATTCTGTAATCTGTGGACTATCCGAGTGGTAATGAAACACAGAAATTGCATCGGGATTGAATACAACATCACCATGACCACTTTCCTCCATGGGAGTAATGTCTCAAACAGTCTAAGCTTTGATCGTTCCTTGGAAGACCAGTAGTAGTTTCCGATGCACATCTGGAGGCATTCTGTAATCTGTTCACTATCAGAGGGTTGTTGAAACACAGAAATTGCATCGGGATTGAATACAACAGTCATCATGCGGACTTTCCTCCATGGGAGTAACGTCTCAAACAGTCTACGCTTTGATCGTTCCGTGGCAGACCAGTAGTAGTTTCCGATGCACATCTGGAGGCATTCTGTAATCTGTGGACTATCAGAGTGTTGATGAAACACAGATATTGCATCGGGATTGAATACAACAGTCACCATGCGCACTTTCCTCCTTGGGAGTAATGTCTCAAAGAGTCTACGCTTTGATCATTCGCTGGTAGGCCAGTAGTAGATTCCGATGCACATCTGGAGGCATTCTGTAATCTGTGGACTATCAGAGTGTTGTTGAAACACAGAAATTGCATCGGGATTGAATACAATAGTCACCATCCGCACTTTACTCCATGGGAGTAATGTCTTAAACAGTCTACGCTTTGATCGTTCCTGGAAGACCAGTAGTAGTTTCGATTCACATATGGAGGCATTCTGTAATCTGTGGACCTTCAAAGTGTTGATGAAACACAGAAATTGCATCGGGATTGAATACAACAGTCACCATGCGCACTTTCCTCCTTGGGAGTAATGTCTCAAAGTGTCTACGCTTTGATCGTTCGCTGGAAGGCCAGTAGTAGATTCCGATGCACATCTGGAGGCATACTGTAATCTGTTCACTATCAGAGTGTTGTTGAAACACAGAAATTACATCGGGATTGAATACAACAGTCACCATGCGCACTTTCCTCCATGGGAGTAATGTCTCAAAGAGTCTACGCTTTGATCTTTCCCTGGAAGACCAGTAGATGATTCCGATGCACATCTGGAGGCAGACTGTAATCTGTGGACCTTCAGAGTGTTCATGAAACACAGAAATTGCGTCGGGATTAAATACAACAGTCACCATGCGCACTTTCCTCCGTGGGAGTAATGTCTCAAAAGTCTACGCTTTGATCGTTCCCTGGAAGACCAGTAGTAGTTTCCGATGCAAATCTGGAGGCATTCTGTTATCTGTTTACTATCAGAGTGTTGTTGAAACACAGAAATTGCCTCGGGATTGAATACAACAGTCACCATTCGTACTTTTCTCCATAGGAGTAAAGTTTCAGTCTACGCTTTGATCGTTCCCTGGAAGACCAGTAGTAGTTTCCGATCCATATCTGGAGGCATTATGTAATCTGTAGACTATCAGAGTGTTGTTGAAACACTGAAATTGCATCGGGATTGAATACAACAGTCACCATGCTCACTTTCATCCATGGGAGTAATGTCTCAAAAAGTCTACGCTTTGATCGTTCCCTGGAAGACCAGTAGTAGGTTCCGCTGCACGTCTGGAGGCATTCTGTAATTTGTGGACTATCAGAGTGTTGATGAAACACAGAAATTGCATCGGGATTGAATACAACAGTCACCATCGCACTTTCCTACGTAGGAGTAATGTCTCAAACAGTCTACGCTTTGATCGCTCCCTGGAAGACCAGTAGCAGTTTCATATGCACAACTGGAAGCATTCTGTAATATGTGGACTATCAGAGTATTGATGAAACACCGAAATTGCATCGGAATTGAATTCAACAGTCATAATGCGCACTTTCCTCCATGGGAGTAATGTCTGAAACAGTTTACGCTTTGATCTCTCCCTGGAAGACCAGTAGTAGAATCCGATGCACATCTGGTTGCATTCTGTAATCTGTGGACTATCAGAGTGTTGATGAACTCAGAAATTGCTCCGGGATTGAATACAACAGTCACCATGAGCACTTTCCTCCATGGGAGTAATGTCTCAAACAGTCTACGCTTTGATCGTTCCCTGGAAGACCAGTAGTAGTTTCCGATCCATATCTGGAGGCATTATGTAATCTGTGGACTATCAGTGTGTCGTTGAAACACTTTAATTGCATCGGGATTGAATACAACAGACACCATGCGTACATTTCTACATTGGAGTAATGTCTCAAACTGTCATCGCATTGATCACTCCCTCAAGACCAGTAGTGGTTTCCGATGCACATTTGGAGGCATTCTGTAATCTGTGGACTATCCGAGTGTTAATGAAACACAGAAATTGCATCGGGATTGAATACAACATCACCATGACCACTTTCCTCCATGGGAGTAATGTCTCAAACGGTCTAAGCTTTGATCGTTCCTTGGAAGACCAGTAGTAGTTTCCGATGCACATCTGGAGGCATTCTGTAATCTGTTCACTATCAGAGTGTTGTTGAAACACAGAAATTGCATCGGGATTGAATACAACAGTCATCATGCGGACTTTCCTCCATGGGAGTAACGTCTCAAACAGTCTACGCTTTGATCGTTCCCTGGAAGACCAGTAGTAGTTTCCGATGCACATCTGGTGGCATTCTGTAATCTGTGGACTATCAGAGTGTTGTTGAAACACAGAAATTGCATTGGGATTGAATATAACAGTCACCATCCGCACTTTACTCCATGGGAGTAATGTCTTAAACAGTCTACGCTTTGATCGTTCCCTGGAAGACCATTAGTAGTTTCGATTCACATATGGAGGCATTCTGTAATCTGTGGAACTTCAAAGTGTTGATGAAACACAGAAATTGCATCGGGATTGAATACAACAGTCACCATGCGCAATTTCCTCCTTGGGAGTAATGTCTCAAAGAGTCTACGCTTTGATCGTTCGCTGGAAGGCCAGTAGTAGATTCCGATGCACATCTGGAGGCATTCTGTAATCTGTGGACTAACTGAGTGTTAAAGGAACACAGCAATTGCATCGGGATTGAATACAACAGTCACCATGCGCACTTTCTTCCACGGGAGTAATGTCTCAAACAGTCTATGCTTTGATCGTTCCCTCGAAGACCAGTAGTAGTTTCCGATGCACATCTGGAAGCATTCTGTAATCTGTGGACTATCAGAGTATTTTTGAAACACTGAAATTTCGTCGGGATTGAATACAACAGGCACCATGCGTACATTTCTGCATTGGATTAATCTCTCAAACTGTCATCGCTTTGATCGTTCCCTCAAGACCAGTAGTAGTTTCCGATGCACATCTGGAGGCATTCTTTAATCTGTGGACTATCCGAGTGCTAATGAAACACAGAAATTGCAGCGGGATTGAATACAACAGTCACCATGACCACTTTCCGCCATGGGAGTAATGTCTCAAACAGTCTACGGTTTGATCGTTCCCTGGAATACCAGTAGTAGTTTCCAATGCACATCTGGAGGCATTCTGTAATGTGTTTACTATCAGAGTGTTGTTGAAACACAAAAATTGCATCGGGATTGAATACAAAAGTCACCATGCGGACTTTCCTCCATGGGAGTTATGTCTCAAACTGTCATCGCTTTGATCGTGCCCTCAAGACCAGTAGTAGTTTCCGATGCACATCTGGAGGCTTTCTTTAATCTGTGGACTATCCGAGTTCTAATGAAACACAGAAATTGCAGCGGGATTGAATACAACAGTCACCAAGACCACTTTCAGCCACGGGAGTAATGTCTCAAACAGTCTACGCTTTGATCGTTCCTTGGAAGACCAGTAGTAGTTTCGATTCACATCCGGAGGCATTCTGTAAGCTGTGGACTATCAGAGTAGTGTTGAAACACAGAAATTGCATCGGGATTGAATACAACAGTTACCATGCGCACTTTCCTACATGGCAGTAATATCTCAAACAGTCTACGCTTTTATCGTTCCCTGGAAAACCAGTAGTAGTTTCCGATGCACATCGCGAGACATTCTGTAAACTGCGGACCTTCAAAGTGTTGATGAAACACAGAAATTGCATCGGGATTGAATACAACAGTGACCATGCGCACTTTCCTCCATGGGAGTTACGTCTCAAACTGTCATCGATTTGATCGTTCCCTGAAGACCAATAGTAGTTTCCAATGCACATCTAGAGGCATTCTGTAATTTCTGGTCCATCCGGGTGTTGATGAAACACAGAAATTGCATCGGCATTGAATACAACAGTCACCATGGGATCTTTCCTCCATGGGAGTAATGTCTCAAACAGTCTACGCCTTGATCGTTCCCTGGAAGAAAAGTAGTAGTTTCCGATGCACATCTGGTGGCATTCTGTAATCTGTGGACTATCAGAGAGTTGATGAAACACAGAAGTAGCATCGGGATTGAATACAACAGTCAACATGAGCACTTTCCTCCTTTTGAGTAATGTCTCAAACAGACTACGCTTTGATCGTTCTCTGGAAGACCAGTAGTAGTTTTGGATGCACATCTGGTGGCATTCTGTAATCTGTGGACTATCAGAGTGTTGATGAAACACAGAAATAGCATCGCGATTTAATACAACAGTCACCAAGCGCACTTTCCTCCATGGGAGTAATGACTCAAACAGTCTACGCTTTGATCGTTCCCAGGAAGGCCAGTAGTTGTTTCCGATGCACATCTGGTAGCATTCTGTAAGCTGTGGACTTTCAGAGTAGTGTTGAAACAAAGGAATTGCATCGGGATTGAATACAACAGTCACCATCCGCACTTTCCTCCATGGGAGTAATGTCTGAAACGTTCCACGCTTTGATCGTTCCCTGGAAGACCTGTAGTAGTTTCCGATGCACATCAGGAGGCATTCTGTAATCTGTGGACCTTCAAAGTATTGATGAAACGCAGAAATTGCATCGGGATTGATTACAACAGGCACCATGCGTACATTTCTAAATTGGAGTAATGTCTCAAACTGTCATCGCATTGATCGCTCCCTCAAGACCAGTAGTGGTTTCCGATGCACATCTGGAGGCATTCTGTAATCTGTGGACTATCCGAGTGGTAATGAAACACAGAAATTGCATCGGGATTGAATACAACATCACCATGACCACTTTCCTCCATGGGAGTAATGTCTCAAACAGTCTAAGCATTGATCGTTCCCTGGAATTCCAGTAGTGGTTTCCAATGCACATCTGGAGGCATTCTGTAATGTGTTTACTATCAGAGTGTTGTTGAAACACAAAAATTGCATCGGGATTGAATACAAAAGTCACCATGCGGACTTTCCTCCATGGGAGTAATGTCTCAAACTGTCATCGCTTTGATCGTGCCCTCAAGACCAGTAGTAGTTTCCGATGCACATCTGGAGGCATTCTTTAATCTGTGGCCTATCCGAGTTCTAATGAAACACAGAAATTGCAGCGGGATTGAATACAACAGTCACAAAGACCACTTTCAGCCACGGGAGTAATGTCTCAAACAGTCTACGCTTTGATCGTTCCTTGGAAGACCAGTAGTAGATTCGATTCACATCCGGAGGCATTCTGTAAGCTGTGGACTATCAGAGTAGTGTTGAAACACAGAAATTGCATCGGGATTGAATACAACAGTTACCATGCGCACTTTCCTACATGGGAGTAATATCTCAAACAGTCTACGCTTTTATCGTTCCCTGGAAAACCAGTAGTAGTTTCCGATGCACATCGCGAGACATTCTGTAATCTGTGGACCTTCAAAGTGTTGATGAAACACAGAAATTGCATCGGGATTGAATACAACAGTGACCATGCGCACTTTCCTCCATGGGAGTTACGTCTCAAACTGTCATCGATTTGATCGTTCCCTGAAGACCAATAGTAGTTTCCAATGCACATCTGGAGGCATTCTGTAATTTCTGGTCCATCCGGGTGTTGATGAAACACAGAAATTGCATCGGCATTGAATACAACAGTCACCATGCGAACTTTCCTCCATGGGAGTAATGTCTCAAACAGTCTACGCCTTGATCGTTCCCTGGAAGAAAAGTAGTAGTTTCCGATGCACATCTGGTGGCATTCTGTAATCTGTGGACTATCAGAGTGTTGATGAAACACAGAAGTAGCATCGGGATTGAATACAACAGTCAACATGAGCACTTTCCTCCTTGGGAGTAATGTCTCAAACAGACTACGCTTTGATCGTTCTCTGGAAGACCAGTAGTAGTTTTGGATGCACATCTGGTGGCATTCTGTAATCTGTGGACTATCAGAGTGTTGATGAAACACAGAAATAGCATCGCGATTTAATACAACAGTCACCAAGCGCACTTTCCTCCATGGGAGTAATGACTCAAACAGTCTACGCTTTGATCGTTCCCAGGAAGACCAGTAGTTGTTTCCGATGCACATCTGGTAGCATTCTGTAAGCTGTGGACTTTCAGAGTAGTGTTGAAACAAAGGAATTGCATCGGGATTGAATACAACAGTCACCATCCGCACTTTCCTCCATGGGAGTAATGTCTGAAACGTTCCACGCTTTGATCGTTCCCTGGAAGACCTGTAGTAGTTTCCGATGCACATCAGGAGGCATTCTGTAATCTGTGGACCTTCAAAGTATTGATGAAACGCAGAAATTGCATCGGGATTGAATACAACAGGCACCATGCGTACATTTCTAAATTGGAGTAATGTCTCAAACTGTCATCGCATTGATCGCTCCCTCAAGACCAGTAGTGGTTTCCGATGCACATCTGGAGGCATTCTGTAATCTGTGGACTATCCGAGTGGTAATGAAACACAGAAATTGCATCGGGATTGAATACAACATCACCATGACCACTTTCCTCCATGGGAGTAATGTCTCAAACAGTCTAAGCTTTGATCGTTCCTTGGAAGACCAGTAGTAGTTTCCGATGCACATCTGGAGGCATTCTGTAATCTGTTCACTATCAGAGGGTTGTTGAAACACAGAAATTGCATCGGGATTGAATACAACAGTCATCATGCGGACTTTCCTCCATGGGAGTAACGTCTCAAACAGTCTACGCTTTGATCGTTCCGTGGGAGACCAGTAGTAGTTTCCGATGCACATCTGGAGGCATTCTGTAATCTGTGGACTATCAGAGTGTTGATGAAACACAGATATTGCATCGGGATTGAATACAACAGTCACCATGTTCACTTTCCTCCTTGGGAGTAATGTCTCAAAGAGTCTACGCTTTGATCATTCGCTGGTAGGCCAGTAGTAGATTCCGATGCACATCTGGAGACATTCTGTAATCTGTGGACTATCAGAGTGTTGTTGAAACACAGAAATTGCATCGGGATTGAATACAATAGTCACCATCCGCACTTTACTCCATGGGAGTAATGTCTTAAACAGTCTACGCTTTGATCGTTCCCTGGAAGACCAGTAGTAGTTTCGATTCACATATGGAGGCATTCTGTAATCTGTGGACCTTCAAAGTGTTGATGAAACACAGAAATTGCATCGGGATTGAATACAACAGTCACCATGCGCACTTTCCTCCTTGGGAGTAATGTCTCAAAGTGTCTACGCTTTGATCGTTCGCTGGAAGGCCAGTAGTAGATTCCGATGCACATCTGGAGGCATTCTGTAATCTGTTCACTATCAGAGTGTTGTTGAAACACAGAAATTGCATCGGGATTGAATACAACAGTCACCATGCGCACTTTCCTCCATGGGAGTAATGTCTCAAAGAGTCTACGCTTTGATCTTTCCCTGGAAGACCAGTAGATGATTCCGATGGACATCTGGAGGCAGACTGTAATCTGTGGACCTTCAGAGTGTTCATGAAACACAGAAATTGCATCGGGATTAAATACAACAGTCACCATGCGCACTTTCCTCCGTGGGAGTAATGTCTCAAAAGTCTACGCTTTGATCGTTCCCTGGAAGACCAGTAGTAGTTTCTGATGCAAATCTGGAGGCATTCTGTTATCTGTTTACTATCAGAGTGTTGTTGAAACACAGAAATTGCCTCGGGATTGAATACAACAGTCACCATTCGTACTTTTCTCCATAGGAGTAAGGTTTCAAACAGTCTACGCTTTGATCGTTCCCTGGAAGACCAGTAGTAGTTTCCGATCCATATCTGGAGGCATTATGTAATCTGTAGACTATCAGAGTGTTGTTGAAACACTGAAATTGCATCGGGATTGAATACAACAGTCACCATGCTCACTTTCATCCATGGGAGTAATGTCTCAAAAAGTCTACGCTTTGATCGTTCCCTGGAAGACCAGTACTAGTTTCCGATGCACGTCTGGAGGCATTCTGTAATTTGTGGACTATCAGAGTGTTGATGAAACACAGAAATTGCATCGGGATTGAATACAACAGTCACCATCGCACTTTCCTACGTAGGAGTAATGTCCCAAACAGTCTACGCTTTGATCGCTCCCTGGAAGACCAGTAGCAGTTTCATATGCACAACTGGAAGCATTCTGTAATATGTGGACTATCAGAGTATTGATGAAACACCGAAATTGCATCGGAATTGAATTCAACAGTCATAATGCGCACTTTCCTCCATGGGAGTAATGTCTGAAACAGTTTACGCTTTGATCTCTCCCTGGAAGACCAGTAGTAGAATCCGATGCACATCTGGTTGCATTCTGTAATCTGTGGACTATCAGAGTGTTGATGAACTCAGAAATTGCTCCGGGATTGAATACAACAGTCACCATGAGCACTTTCCTCCATGGGAGTAATTTCTCAAACAGTCTACGCTTTGATCGTTCCCTGGAAGACCAGTAGTAGTTTCCGATCCATATCTGGAGGCATTATGTAATCTGTGGACTATCAGAGTGTCGTTGAAACACTTTAATTGCATCGGGATTGAATACAACAGACACCATGAGCACTTTCCTCGATGGGAGTAATGTCTCTAACAGTCTACGCTTTGATCGTTCCCTGGAAGACCAGTTGTAGATTCCGATGCACATCTGGAGGCATTCTGTAATCTGTGGATCTTCAAAGTATTGATGAAACGCAGAAATTGCATCTGGATTGAATACAACAGGCACCATGCGTACATTTCTACATTGGAGTAATGTCTCAAACTGTCATCGCATTGATCACTCCCTCAAGACCAGTAGTGGTTTCCGATGCACATTTGGAGGCATTCTGTAATCTGTGGACTATCCGAGTGCTAATGAAACACAGAAATTGCATCGGGATTGAATACAACATCACCATGACCACTTTCCTCCATGGGAGTAATGTCTCAAACGGTCTAAGCTTTGATCGTTCCTTGGAAGACCAGTAGTAGTTTCCGATGCACATCTGGAGGCATTCTGTAATCTGTTCACTATCAGAGTGTTGTTGAAACACAGAAATTGCATCGGGATTGAATACAACAGTCATCATGCGGACTTTCCTCCATGGGAGTAACGTCTCAAACAGTCTACGCTTTGATCGTTCCCTGGAAGACCAGTAGTAGTTTCCGATGCACATCTGGTGGCATTCTGTAATCTGTGGACTATCAGAGTGTTGTTGAAACACAGAAATTGCATTGGGATTGAATATAACAGTCACCATCCGCACTTTACTCCATGGGAGTAATGTCTTAAACTGTCTACGCTTTGATCGTTAACTGGAAGACCATTAGTAGTTTCGATTCACATATGGAGGCATTCTGTAATCTGTGGACCTTCAAAGTGTTGATGAAACACAGAAATTGCATCGGGATTGAATACAACAGTCACCATGCGCAATTTCCTCCTTGGGAGTAATGTCTCAAAGAGTCTACGCTTTGATCGTTCGCTGGAAGGCCAGTAGTAGATTCCGATGCACATCTGGAGGCATTCTGTAATCTGTGGACTAACTGAGTGTTAAAGGAACACAGCAATTGCATCGGGATTGAATACAACAGTCACCATGCGCACTTTCTTCCACGGGAGTAATGTCTCAAACAGTCTATGCTTTGATCGTTCCCTCGAAGACCAGTAGTAGTTTCCGATGCACATCTGGAAGCATTCTGTAATCTGTGGACTATCAGAGTGTTTTTGAAACACTGAAATTTCATCGGGATTGAATACAACAGGCACCATGCGTACATTTCTGCATTGGATTAATCTCTCAAACTGTCATCGCTTTGATCGTTCCCTCAAGACCAGTAGTAGTTTCCGATGCACATCTGGAGGCATTCTTTAATCTGTGTACTATCCGAGTGCTAATGAAACACAGAAATTGCAGCGGGATTGAATACAACAGTCACCATGACCACTTTCCGCCATGGGAGTAATGTCTCAAACAGTCTACGGTTTGATCGTTCCCTGGAATACCAGTAGTAGTTTCCAATGCACATCTGGAGGCATTCTGTAATGTGTTTACTATCAGAGTGTTGTTGAAACACAAAAATTGCATCGGGATTGAATACAAAAGTCACCATGCGGACTTTCCTCCATGGGAGTAATGTCTCAAACTGTCATCGCTTTGATCGTGCCCTCAAGACCAGTAGTAGTTTCCGATGCACATCTGGAGCCATTCTTTAATCTGTGGACTATCCGAGTTCTAATGAAACACAGAAATTGCAGCGGGATTGAATACAACAGTCACCAAGACCACTTTCAGCCACGGGAGTAATGTCTCAAACAGTCTACGCTTTGATCGTTCCTTGGAAGACCAGTAGTAGTTTCGATTCACATCCGGAGGCATTCTGTAAGCTGTGGACTATCAGAGTAGTGTTGAAACACAGAAATTGCATCGGTATTGAATACAACAGTTACCATGCGCACTTTCCTACATGGGAGTAATATCTCAAACAGTCTACGCTTTTATCGTTCCCTGGAAAACCAGTAGTAGTTTCCGATGCACATCGCGAGACATTCTGTAATCTGTGGAGCTTCAAAGTGTTGATGAAACACAGGAATTGCATCGGGATTGAATACAACAGTCACCATGCGCACTTTCCTCCATGGGAGTTACGTCTCAAACTGTCATCGATTTGATCGTTCCCTGAAGACCAATAGTAGTTTCCAATGCACATCTGGAGGCATTCTGTAATTTCTGGTCCATCCGGGTGTTGATGAAACACAGAAATTGCATCGGCATTGAATACAACAGTCACCATGCGAACTTTCCTCCATGGGAGTAATGTCTCAAACAGTCTACGCCTTGATCGTTCCCTGGAAGAAAAGTAGTAGTTTCCGATGCACATCTGGTGGCATTCTGTAATCTGTGGACCATCAGAGTGTTGATGAAACACAGAAGTAGCATCGGGATTGAATACAACAGTCAACAAAAGCACTTTCGTCCTTGGGAGTAATGTCTCAAACAGACTACGCTTTGATCGTTCTCTGGAAGACCAGTAGGAGTTTTGGATGCACATCTGGTGGCATTCTGTAATCTGTGGACTATGAGAGTGTTGATGAAACACAGAAATTGCATCGTGATTGAATACAACAGTCACCATCCGCACTTTCCTCCATGGGAGTAATGTCTGAAACAGCCCACGCTTTGATCGTTCCCTGGAAGACCAGTAGTAGTTTCCGATGCACATCTGGAGGCATTCTGTAATCTGTGGACTATCAGAGTGTTGATGAAACACAGAAATTGCATCGGGATTGAATACAACAGGCACCATGCGTACATTTCTCCATTGGAGTAATGTCTCAAACTGTCATCGCTTTGATCGTTCCCTTTAAGACCAGTAGTAGTTTCCGATGCACATCTGGAGGCATTCTTTAATCTGTGGACTATCCGAGTGCTAATGAAACAAAGAAATTGCAGCGTAATTGAATACAACAGTCACCATGACCACTTTCCGCCATGGGAGTAATGTCTCAAACAGTAGACGCTTTGATCGTTCCCTGGAATACCAGCAGTAGTTTCCAATGCACATCTGGAGGCATTCTGTAATCTGTTTACTATCAGAGTGTTGATAACACAGAAATTTCATCGGGATTGAATACAACAGTCACCATGCGCACATTCCGCCGTTGGAGTAATGTCTCAAACAGTCTACGCTTTGATCGTTCCCTGGAACACCAGTAGTAGTTTCCGATGCACATCTGGAGGTATACTGTAATCTGTGGTCTATCCGGGTGTTGATAAAAGATAGAAATTGCATCGGGATTGAATACAACAGTCGCCATGCCCACTTTCCTCCATGCGAGAAATGTCTCAAACAGTCTACGCTTTGATCGTTAGTAGGAAGACCAGTAGTAGTTTCGATTCACATCTGGAGGCATTCGGTAAACTGTGGTTCTTCAAAGTGTTGATGACACACAGAAATTGCGTCGTAATTGAATACAACAGTCACCATGGGCACTTTCCTCCATGGGAGTAATGTCTCAAACAGTCTACTCCTTTATCGTTCCCTGGAAGACAAGTAGTAGTTTCCGATGCACATCTGGAGGCATTCTGTAATATGTGGACTATCTGAGTGTTGATGAAACGCAGAAATTGCATCGGAATTGAATGCAAGTCACCATGCGCACTTTCTTCCATGCGAGTAATGTCTCAAACAGTCTATCCTTTGATCGTTTCCTCGAAGACCAGTAGTAATTTCCGATGCACATCTGGAGGCATTCTGTAATCTGTGGACCTTCAAATGGTTGATGAAAAACAGAAATTGCATCGTGATTGAATACAACAGTCACCATGCGCATTTTCCTCCATGGGAGTAATTCCTCAAACAGTCTACACTTTGATCGTTCCCAGGAAGACCAGTAGTAGTTTCCGATGCACATCTGGATTCAATCTGTAATCTGTGGACTATCAGAGTGTTGATGAAACACAGAAATTGCATCGTGATTGAATACAACAGCCACCATGGCACTTTCCTCCATGAGAGTAATGTCTCAAACAGTTTACGCCTTTATCGTTCCCTGGAAGACCAGTAGTAGTTTCCGATGCACATCTGGAGGCATTCTGGAATCTGTGGACTATCAGGGTGTTGATGAAACACAGAAATTGCATCGGGATTGAATACAACAGTCACCATGCAAACTTTCCTCCACGGGAGTAATGTCTCAAACAGTCTACGCTTTGATCGTTCCCTGGAAGACCAGTAGTTCTTTCCGATGCACATCTGGTATTATTCTGTAATCTGTGCACTATTAGAGTGTTGATGAAACACAGAATTTGCATCGGGATTGAATACAACAGTCACCATGCGCACTTTCCTCCACTGGAGTAATATCTCAACAGTCTACGCTTTGATCGTTCCCTGTAAGACCAGTAGTAGTTTCCGATGCACATCTGGTGGCATTCTGTAAGCTGTGGACTATTAGAGTGTTGATGAAACACAGAAATTGCATCGGGATTGAATACAACAGTCACCATTCGCATTTTCCTAAATGGGAGTAATGTCTCAAAAAGTCTACGCTTTGATCGTTCCCTGGAAGACCAGTGGTAGTTTCCGATGCACATCTGGAGGCATTCTGTAATCTGTGGACCTTCAAAGTGTTGATGAAACACAGAAATTGCATCGGGATTGAATACAACAGGCACCATGCGTACATTTCTCCATTGGAGTAATGTCTCAAACTGTCATCGCTTTGATCGTTCCCTTTAAGACCAGTAGAAGTTTCCGATGCACATCTGGAGGCATTCTTTAATCTGTGGACTATCCGAGTGCTAATGAAACAAAGAAATTGCAGCGTAATTGAATGCAACAGTCACCATGACCACTTTCCGCCATTTGAGTAATGTCTCAAACAGTCTACGCTTTGATCGTTCCCTGGAATACCAGCAGTAGTTTCCGATGCACATCTGGAGGCATTCTGTAATCTGTTTACTATCAGAGTGTTGATGACACAGAAATAGCATCGGGATTGAATACAACAGTCACCATGCGGACTTTCCTCCATGGGAGTAATGTCTCAAACAGTCTACGCTTTGATTGTTCCCTGGAAGACCAGTAGTAGTTTCCGATGCACATCTGGAGGAATTCTGTAATCTGTGGACTATCAGAGTGTTGATGAAACACAGAAATTGCATCGGGATTGAATACAACAGTCACCATGCGCACATTCCGCCATTGGAGTAATCTCTCAAACAGTCTACGCTTTGATCGTTCCCTGGAACACCAGTAGTAGTTTCCGATGCACATCTGGAGGTATACTGTAATCTGTGGTCTATCCGGGTGTTGATAAAAGATAGAAATTGCATCGGGATTGAATACAACAGTCACCATGCGCACTTCCCTCCATGCGAGAAATGTCTCAAACAGTCTACGCTTTGATCGTTCCCTGGAAGACCAGTAGTAGTTTCGATTCACATCTGGAGGCATTCGGTAAACTGTGGTTCTTCAAAGTGTTGATGACACACAGAAATTGCGTCGTAATTGAATACAAGTCACCATGGGCACTTTCCTCCATGGGAGTAATGTCTCAAACAGTCTACTCCTTTATCGTTCCCTGGAAGACAAGTAGTAGTTTCCGATGCACATCTGGAGGCATTCTGTATTATGTGGACTATCTGAGTGTTGATGAAACGCAGAAATTGCATCGGGATTGAATACAACAGTCACCATGCGCACTTTCTTCCATGCGAGTAATGTCTCAAACAGTCTATCCTTTGATCGTTTCCTCGAAGACCAGTAGTAGTTTCCGATGCACATCTGGAGGCATTCTGTAATCTGTGGACCTTCAAAGGGTTGATGAAAAACAGAAATTGCATCGTGATTGAATACAACAGTCACCATGAACATTTTCCTCCATGGGAGTAATGCCTCAAACAGTCTACGCTTTGTTCGTTCCCAGGAAGACCAGTAGTAGTTTCCGATGCACATCTGGATTCAATCTGTAATCTGTGGACTATCAGAGTGTTGATGAAACACAGAATATGCATCGTGATTGAATACAACAGTCACCATAGCACTTTCCTCCATGAGAGTAATGTCTCAAACAGTTTACGCCTTTATCGTTCCCTGGAAGACCAGTAGTAGTTTCCGATGCACATCTGGAGGCATTCTGTAATCTGTGGACTATCAGGGTGTTGATGAAACACAGAAATTGCATCGGGAATGAATACAACCGTCACCATGCGCACTTTCCTCCACGGGAGTAATGTCTCAAACAGTCTACGCTTTGATCGTTCCCTGGAAGACCAGTAGTTCTTTCCGATGCACATCAGGTATCATTCTGTAATCTGTGCACTATTAGAGTGTTGATGAAACACAGAAATTGCATCGGGATTGAATACAACAGTCACCATGCGCACTTTCCTCCACTGGAGTAATGTCTCAACAGTCTACGCTTTTATCGTTCCCTGTAAGACCAGTAGTAGTTTCCGATGCACATCTGGTGGCATTCTGTAAGCTGTGGACTATCAGAGTGTTGATGAAACACAGAAATTGCATCGCGATTGAATACAACAGTCACCATTCGCATTTTCCTCCATGGGAGTAATGTCTCAAAAAGTCTACGCTTTGATCGTTTCCTGGAAGACCAGTGGTAGTTTCCGATGCACATCTGGAGGCATTCTGTAATCTGTGGACTATCAGAGTGTTGTTGAAACACAGAAATTGCATCGGGATTGCATATAACAGTCACCATCCGCACTTTACTCCATGGGAGTAATGTCTTAAACAGTCTACGCTTTGATCGTTCCCTGGAAGACCAGTAGTAGTTTCGATTCACATATGGAGGCATTCTGTAATCTGTGGACCTTCAAAGTGTTGATGAAACGAAGAAATTGCATCGGGATTGAATACAACAGTCACCATGCGCACTTTCCTCCTTGGGAGTAATGTCTCAAAGAGTCTACGCTTTTATCGTTCCCTGGAAGACCAGTAGATGATTCCGATGCACATCTGGAGGCATACTGTAATCTGTGGACCTTTAAAGTGTTGATGAAACACAGAAATTGCATCGGGATTGAATACTACAGTCACCATGCGCACTTTATTCCTTGGGAGTAATGTCTCGAAGAGTCTACGCTTTGATCGTTCGCTGGAAGGCCAGTAGTAGATTCCGATGCACATCTGGAGGCATTTCTGTAAACTGTGGACTATCAGAGTGTTGTTGAAACACAGAAATTGCATCGGGATTGAATACAACAGTCACCATGTGCACTTTCTTCCATGGGAGTAATGTCTCAAACAGTTTACGCTTTGATCGTTCCCTGGAATACCAGTAGTAGTTTCCGATGCACATCAGGAGGCATTCTGTAATCTGTGGACTATCAGAGTGTTGATGAACACAGAAGTTGCATCGGGATTGAATACAACAGTTACCATGTGCACTTTCCCCAATGGGAGTAATGTCTCAAAGAGTCTACGCTTTTATCGTTCCCTGGAAGACCAGTAGATGATTCCGATGCACATCTGGAGGCATACTGTAATCTGTGGACCTTTAAAGTGTCGATGAAACACAGAAATTGCATCGGGATTGAATACCACAGTCACCATGCGCACTTTCATCCATGGGAGTAATGTCTCAAAAAGTCTACGCTTTGATCGTTCCCTGG
This sequence comes from Schistocerca gregaria, assembly GCF_023897955.1. NCBI lineage: Eukaryota > Metazoa > Arthropoda > Insecta > Orthoptera > Acrididae > Schistocerca > Schistocerca gregaria. The sequence continues at coordinate 20,710,130 of NC_064925.1, forward strand.
AAGACCAGTAGTAGTTTCCGATGAACGTCAGGATTCATTCTGTAATTTGTGGACTATCAGAGTGTTGATGAAACACAGAAATTGCATCGGGATTGAATACAACAGTCACCACCGCACTTTCCTACGTAGGAGTAATGTCTCAAACAGTCTACGCTTTGATCGCTCCCTGGAAGACCAGTAGCAGTTTCATATGCACAACTGGAAGCATTCTGTAATCTGTGGACTATCAGAGTATTGATGAAACACCGAAAGTGCATCGTAATTGAATTCAACAGTCATAATGCGCACTTTCCTCCATGGGAGTAATGTCTGAAACAGTTTACGCCTTGATCTCTCCCTGGAAGACCAGTAGTAGAATCCGATGCACATCTGGTTGCATTCTGTAATCTGTGGACTATCAGAGTGTTGATGATCTCAGAAATTGCTCCGGGATTTCATACAACAGTCACCATGCGGACTTTCCTCCATGGGAGTAATGTCTCAAACAGTCTACGCTTTGATCGTTCCCTGGAAGACCAGTAGTAGTTTCCGATGCACATCTGGAGGCATTCTGTAATCTGTGGACTATCAGAGTGTTGATGAACACAGAAGTTGCATCGGGATTGAATACAACAGTTACCATGTGCACTTTCCCCAATGTTAGTAATGTCTCAAAGAGTCTACGCTTTTATCGTTCCCTGGAAGACCAGTAGATTATTCCGATGCACATCTGGGGGCATACTGTAATCTGTGGACCTTTAAAGTGTCGATGAAACACAGAAATTGCATCGGGATTGAATACAACAGTCACCATGCGCACATTCCGCCATTGGAGTAATGTCTCAAACAGTCTACGCTTTGATCGTTCCCTGGAACACCAGTAGTAGTTTCCGATGCACATCTGGAGGTATACTGTAATCTGTGGTCTATCCGGGTGTTGATAAAAGATAGAAATTGCATCGGGATTGAATACAACAGTCACCATGCGCACTTCCCTCCATGCGAGAAATGTCTCAAACAGTCTACGCTTTGATCGTTCCCTGGAAGACCAGTAGTAGTTTCGATTCACATCTGGAGGCATTCGGTAAACTGTGGTTCTTCAAAGTGTTGATGACACACAGAAATTGCGTCGTAATTGAATACAAGTCACCATGGGCACTTTCCTCCATGGGAGTAATGTCTCAAACAGTCTACTCCTTTATCGTTCCCTGGAAGACAAGTAGTAGTTTCCGATGCACATCTGGAGGCATTCTGTATTATGTGGACTATCTGAGTGTTGATGAAACGCAGAAATTGCATCGGGATTGAATACAACAGTCACCATGCGCACTTTCTTCCATGCGAGTAATGTCTCAAACAGTCTATCCTTTGATCGTTTCCTCGAAGACCAGTAGTAGTTTCCGATGCACATCTGGAGGCATTCTGTAATCTGTGGACCTTCAAAGGGTTGATGAAAAACAGAAATTGCATCGTGATTGAATACAACAGTCACCATGAACATTTTCCTCCATGGGAGTAATGCCTCAAACAGTCTACGCTTTGTTCGTTCCCAGGAAGACCAGTAGTAGTTTCCGATGCACATCTGGATTCAATCTGTAATCTGTGGACTATCAGAGTGTTGATGAAACACAGAATATGCATCGTGATTGAATACAACAGTCACCATAGCACTTTCCTCCATGAGAGTAATGTCTCAAACAGTTTACGCCTTTATCGTTCCCTGGAAGACCAGTAGTAGTTTCCGATGCACATCTGGAGGCATTCTGTAATCTGTGGACTATCAGGGTGTTGATGAAACACAGAAATTGCATCGGGAATGAATACAACAGTCACCATGCGCACTTTCCTCCACGGGAGTAATGTCTCAAACAGTCTACGCTTTGATCGTTCCCTGGAAGACCAGTAGTTCTTTCCGATGCACATCAGGTATCATTCTGTAATCTGTGCACTATTAGAGTGTTGATGAAACACAGAAATTGCATCGGGATTGAATACAACAGTCACCATGCGCACTTTCCTCCACTGGAGTAATGTCTCAACAGTCTACGCTTTTATCGTTCCCTGTAAGACCAGTAGTAGTTTCCGATGCACATCTGGTGGCATTCTGTAAGCTGTGGACTATCAGAGTGTTGATGAAACACAGAAATTGCATCGCGATTGAATACAACAGTCACCATTCGCATTTTCCTCCATGGGAGTAATGTCTCAAAAAGTCTACGCTTTGATCGTTTCCTGGAAGACCAGTGGTAGTTTCCGATGCACATCTGGAGGCATTCTGTAATCTGTGGACTATCAGAGTGTTGTTGAAACACAGAAATTGCATCGGGATTGCATATAACAGTCACCATCCGCACTTTACTCCATGGGAGTAATGTCTTAAACAGTCTACGCTTTGATCGTTCCCTGGAAGACCAGTAGTAGTTTCGATTCACATATGGAGGCATTCTGTAATCTGTGGACCTTCAAAGTGTTGATGAAACGAAGAAATTGCATCGGGATTGAATACAACAGTCACCATGCGCACTTTCCTCCTTGGGAGTAATGTCTCAAAGAGTCTACGCTTTTATCGTTCCCTGGAAGACCAGTAGATGATTCCGATGCACATCTGGAGGCATACTGTAATCTGTGGACCTTTAAAGTGTTGATGAAACACAGAAATTGCATCGGGATTGAATACTACAGTCACCATGCGCACTTTATTCCTTGGGAGTAATGTCTCGAAGAGTCTACGCTTTGATCGTTCGCTGGAAGGCCAGTAGTAGATTCCGATGCACATCTGGAGGCATTTCTGTAAACTGTGGACTATCAGAGTGTTGTTGAAACACAGAAATTGCATCGGGATTGAATACAACAGTCACCATGTGCACTTTCTTCCATGGGAGTAATGTCTCAAACAGTTTACGCTTTGATCGTTCCCTGGAATACCAGTAGTAGTTTCCGATGCACATCAGGAGGCATTCTGTAATCTGTGGACTATCAGAGTGTTGATGAACACAGAAGTTGCATCGGGATTGAATACAACAGTTACCATGTGCACTTTCCCCAATGGGAGTAATGTCTCAAAGAGTCTACGCTTTTATCGTTCCCTGGAAGACCAGTAGATGATTCCGATGCACATCTGGAGGCATACTGTAATCTGTGGACCTTTAAAGTGTCGATGAAACACAGAAATTGCATCGGGATTGAATACCACAGTCACCATGCGCACTTTCATCCATGGGAGTAATGTCTCAAAAAGTCTACGCTTTGATCGTTCCCTGGAAGACCAGTAGTAGTTTCCGATGAACGTCAGGATTCATTCTGTAATTTGTGGACTATCAGAGTGTTGATGAAACACAGAAATTGCATCGGGATTGAATACAACAGTCACCACCGCACTTTCCTACGTAGGAGTAATGTCTCAAACAGTCTACGCTTTGATCGCTCCCTGGAAGACCAGTAGCAGTTTCATATGCACAACTGGAAGCATTCTGTAATCTGTGGACTATCAGAGTATTGATGAAACACCGAAAGTGCATCGTAATTGAATTCAACAGTCATAATGCGCACTTTCCTCCATGGGAGTAATGTCTGAAACAGTTTACGCCTTGATCTCTCCCTGGAAGACCAGTAGTAGAATCCGATGCACATCTGGTTGCATTCTGTAATCTGTGGACTATCAGAGTGTTGATGATTTCAGAAATTGCTCCGGGATTTCATACAACAGTCACCATGCGGACTTTCCTCCATGGGAGTAATGTCTCAAACAGTCTACGCTTTGATCGTTCCCTGGAAGACCAGTAGTAGTTTCCGATGCACATCTGGAGGCATTCTGTAATCTGTGGACTATCAGAGTGTCGTTGAAACACTTTAATTGCATCGGGATTGAGTACAACAGACACCATGCGCACTTTCCTCCATGGGAGTAACGTCTCAAACAGTCTACGCTTGATCGTTCCCTGGAGGACCAGTTGTAGATTCCGATGCACATCTGGAGGCATTCTGTAATCTGTGGACCTTCAAAGTATTGATGAAACGCAGAAATTGCATCGGGATTGAATACAACAGGCACCATGCGTATATTTCTACATTGGAGTAATGTCTCAAACTGTCATCGCATTGATCGCTCCCTCAACACCAGTAGTGGTTTCCGATGCACATCTGGAGGCATTCTTTAATCTGTGGACTATCCGAGTGCTAATGAAACACAGAAATTGCATCGGGATTGAATACAACATCACCATGACTACTTTTCTGCATGGGAGTAAAGTCTTAAACGGTCTAAGCTTTGATCGTTCCTTGGAAGACCAGTAGTAGTTTCCGATGCACATCTGGAGGTATACTGTAATCTGTGGTCTGTCCGGGTGTTGATAAAGGACAGAAATTGCATCGGGATTGAATACAACAGTCACCATGGCACTTTCCTCCATGAGTGTAATGTCTCAAACAGTCTACGCCTTTTTCGTTCCCTGGAAGACCAGTAGTAGTTTCCGATGCACATCTGGAGGCATTCTGTAATCTGTGGACTATCAGAGTGTTGATGAAACACAGAAATTGCATCGGGATTGAATACAACAGTCACCATTCGCACTTTCCTCAATGGGAGTAATGTCTCAAACAGTCTACGATTTGATCGTCCCCTGGAAGACCAGTTGCAGATTCCGATGCACATCTGGAGGCATTCTGTAATCTGCGGACAATCCGAGTGCTAATGAAACACAGAAATTGCAGCGTAATTGAATGCAACAGTCACCACGACCACTTTCCGCCATTTGAGTAATGTCTCAAACAGTCTGCGCTTTGATCGTTCCCTGGAATACCAGCAGTAGTTTCCGATGCACATCTGGAGGCATTCTGTAATCTGTTTACTATCAGAGTGTTGATGACACAGAAATAGCATCGGGATTGAATACAACAGTCACCATGCGGACTTTCCTCCATGGGAGTAATGTCTCAAACAGTCTACGCTTTGATTGTTCCCTGGAAGACCAGTAGTAGTTTCCGATGCACATCTGGAGGAATTCTGTAATCTGTTGACTATCAGAGTGTTGATGAAACACAGAAATTGCATCGGGATTGAATACAACAGTCACCATGCGCACATTCCGCCATTGGAGTAATGTCTCAAACAGTCTACGCTTTGATCGTTCCCTGGAACACCAGTAGTAGTTTCCGATGCACATCTGGAGGTATACTGTAATCTGTGGTCTATCCGGGTGTTGATAAAAGATAGAAATTGCATCGGGATTGAATACAACAGTCACCATGCGCACTTCCCTCCATGCGAGAAATGTCTCAAACAGTCTACGCTTTGATCGTTCCCTGGAAGACCAGTAGTAGTTTCGATTCACATCTGGAGGCATTCGGTAAACTGTGGTTCTTCAAAGTGTTGATGACACACAGAAATTGCGTCGTAATTGAATACAAGTCACCATGGGCACTTTCCTCCATGGGAGTAATGTCTCAAACAGTCTACTCCTTTATCGTTCCCTGGAAGACAAGTAGTAGTTTCCGATGCACATCTGGAGGCATTCTGTATTATGTGGACTATCTGAGTGTTGATGAAACGCAGAAATTGCATCGGGATTGAATACAACAGTCACCATGCGCACTTTCTTCCATGCGAGTAATGTCTCAAACAGTCTATCCTTTGATCGTTTCCTCGAAGACCAGTAGTAGTTTCCGATGCACATCTGGAGGCATTCTGTAATCTGTGGACCTTCAAAGGGTTGATGAAAAACAGAAATTGCATCGTGATTGAATACAACAGTCACCATGAACCTTTTCCTCCATGGGAGTAATGCCTCAAACAGTCTACGCTTTGTTCGTTCCCAGGAAGACCAGTAGCAGTTTCCGATGCACATCTGGATTCAATCTGTAATCTGTGGACTATCAGAGTGTTGATGAAACACAGAATATGCATCGTGATTGAATACAACAGTCACCATAGCACTTTCCTCCATGAGAGTAATGTCTCAAACAGTTTACGCCTTTATCGTTCCCTGGAAGACCAGTAGTAGTTTCCGATGCACATCTGGAGGCATTCTGTAATCTGTGGACTATCAGGGTGTTGATGAAACACAGAAATTGCATCGGGAATGAATACAACAGTCACCATGCGCACTTTCCTCCACGGGAGTAATGTCTCAAACAGTCTACGCTTTGATCGTTTCCTGGAAGACCAGTGGTAGTTTCCGATGCACATCTGGAGGCATTCTGTAATCTGTGGACTATCAGAGTGTTGTTGAAACACAGAAATTGCATCGGGATTGCATATAACAGTCACTATCCGCACTTTACTCCATGGGAGTAATGTCTTAAACAGTCTACGCTTTGATCGTTCCCTGGAAGACCAGTAGTAGTTTCGATTCACATATGGAGGCATTCTGTAATCTGTGGACCTTCAAAGTGTTGATGAAACACAGAAATTGCATCGGGATTGAATACAACAGTCACCATGCGCACTTTCCTCCTTGGGAGTAATGTCTCAAAGAGTCTACGCTTTTATCGTTCCCTGGAAGACCAGTAGATGATTCCGATGCACATCTGGAGGCATACTGAAATCTGTGGACCTTTAAAGTGTTGATGAAACACAGAAATTGCATCGGGATTGAATACAACAGTCACCATGCGCACTTTATTCCTTGGGAGTAATGTCTCGAAGAGTCTACGCTTTGATCGTTCGCTGGAAGGCCAGTAGTAGATTCCGATGCACATCTGGAGGCATTCTGTAAACTGTGGACTATCAGAGTGTTGTTGAAACACAGAAATTGCATCGGGATTGAATACAACAGTCACCATGTGCACTTTCTTCCATGGGAGTAATGTCTCAAACAGTTTACGCTTTGATCGTTCCCTGGAATACCAGTAGTAGTTTCCGATGCACATCAGGAGGCATTCTGTAATCTGTGGACTATCAGAGTGTTGATGAACACAGAAGTTGCATCGGGATTGAATACAACAGTTACCATGTGCACTTTCCCCAATGGGAGTAATGTCTCAAAGAGTCTACGCTTTTATCGTTCCCTGGAAGACCAGTAGATGATTCCGATGCACATCTGGAGGCATACTGTAATCTGTGGACCTTTAAAGTGTCGATGAAACACAGAAATTGCATCGGGATTGAATACAACAGTCACCATGCGCACTTTCATCCATGGGAGTAATGTCTCAAAAAGTCTACGCTTTGATCGTTCCCTGGAAGACCAGTAGTAGTTTCCGATGAACGTCAGGATTCATTCTGTAATTTGTGGACTATCAGAGTGTTAATGAAACACAGAAATTGCATCGGGATTGAATACAACAGTCACCACCGCACTTTCCTACGTAGGAGTAATGTCTCAAACAGTCTACGCTTTGATCGCTCCCTGGAAGACCAGTAGCAGTTTCATATGCACAAGTGGAAGCATTCTGTAATCTGTGGACTATCAGAGTATTGATGAAACACCGAAAGTGCATCGTAATTGAATTCAACAGTCATAATGCGCACTTTCCTCCATGGGAGTAATGTCTGAAACAGTTTACGCTTTGATCTCTCCCTGGAAGACCAGTAGTAGAATCCGATGCACATCTTGTTGCATTCTGTAATCTGTGGACTATCAGAGTGTTGATGATCTCAGAAATTGCTCCGGGATTTAATACAACAGTCACCATGCGGACTTTCCTCCATGGGAGTAATGTCTCAAACAGTCTACGCCTTGATCGTTCCCTGGAAGACCAGTAGTAGTTTCCGATGCACATCTGGAGGCATTCTGTAATCTGTGGACTATCAGAGTGTCGTTGAAACACTTTAATTGCATCGGGATTGAGTACAACAGACACCATGCGCACTTTCCTCCATGGGAGTAACGTCTCAAACAGTCTACGCTTGATCGTTCCCTGGAGGACCAGTTGTAGATTCCGATGCACATCTGGAGGCATTCTGTAATCTGTGGACCTTCAAAGTATTGATGAAACGCAGAAATTGCATCGGGATTGAATACAACAGGCACCATGCGTACATTTCTACATTGGAGTAATGTCTCAAACTGTCATCGCATTGATCGCTCCCTCAACACCAGTAGTGGTTTCCGATGCACATCTGGAGGCATTCTGTAATCCGTGGACTATCCGAGTGCTAATGAAACACAGAAATTGCATCGGGATTGAATACAACATCACCATGACCACTTTTCTCCATGGGAGTAAAGTCTCAAACGGTCTAAGCTTTGATTGTTCCTTGGAAGACCAGTAGTAGTTTCCGATGCACATCTGGAGGTATACTGTAATCTGTGGTCTATCCGGGTGTTGATAAAGGACAGAAATTGCATCGGGATTGAATACAACAATCACCATGCGCACTTTCCTCCATGCGAGAAATGTCTCAAACAGTCTACGCTTTGATCGTTCCCTGGAAGACCAGTAGTAGTTTCGGATGCACATCTGGAGGCATTCTGTAATCTGTGGACTAACTGAGTGTTGATGAAACACAGAAATTGCATCGGGATTGAATACAACAGTCACCATGCGCACTATCTTCCATGCGAGTAATGTCTCAAACAGTCTATGCTCTGATCGTTTCCTCGAAGACCAGTAGTAGTTTCCGATACACATCTGGAGGCATTCTGTAATCAGTGGACCTTCAAAGGGTTAATGAAACACAGAAATTGCATCGTGATTGAATACAACAGTCACCATGGCACTTTCCTCCATGAGTGTAATGTCTCAAACAGTCTACGCCTTTATCGTTCCCTGGAAGACCAGTAGTAGTTTCCGATGCACATCTGGAGGCATTCTGTAATCTGTGGACTATCAGAGTGTTGATGAAACACAGAAATTGCATCGGGATTGAATACAACAGTCACCATGCGCACTTTCCTCCACGGGAGTAATGTCTGAAACAGTCTACGCTTTGATCGTTCCCTGGAAGACCAGTAGTTCTTTCCGATGCACATCTGGTATCATTCTGTAATCTGTGCACTATCAGAGTGTTGATGAAACACAGAAATTGCATCGGGATTGAGTACAACAGTCACCATGCGCACTTTCCTCCACTGGAGTAATGTCTCAACAGTCTACGCTTTGATCGGTCCCTGTAAGACCAGTAGTAGTTTCCGATGCACATCTGGTGGCATTCTGTAAGCTGTGGACTATCAGAGTGTTGCTGAAACACAGAAATTGCATCGGGATTGAATACAACAGTCACCATTCGCACTTTCCTCAATGGGAGTAATGTCTCAAACAGTCTACGATTTGATCGTCCCCTGGAAGACCAGTTGCAGATTCCGATGCACATCTGGAGGCATTCTGTAATCTGCGGACTATCCGAGTGCTAATGAAACACAGAAATTGCATCGGGATTGAATACAACAGGCACCATGCGTACATTTCTACATTGGAGTAATGTCTCAAACTGTCATCGCATTGATCGCTCCCTCAAGACCAGTAGTGGTTTCCGATGCACATCTGGAGGCATTCTGTAATCTGTGGACTATCCGAGTGCTAACGAAACACAGAAATTGCTTCGGGATTGAATACAACATCACCATGACCACTTTCCTCCATGGGAGTAATGTCTCAAACAGTCTAAGCTTTGATGGTTCCTTCTATCAGAGTGTTGTTGAAACACACAAATTGCATCGGGAATGAATACAACAGTCATCATGAGGACGTTCCTCCATGGAAGTAACGTCTCAAACAGTCTACGCTTTGATCGTTCCCTGGAAGACCAGTAGTAGTTTCCGATGCACATCTGGTGGCATTCTGTAATCTGTGGACTATCAGAGTGTTGTTGAAACACAGAAATTGCATCGGGATTGAATATAACAGTCACCATCCGCACTTTACTCAACAGGAGTAATGTCTTAAACAGTCTACGCTTTGATCGTTCCCTGGAAGACCAGTAGTAGTATCGATTCACATATGGAGGCATTCTGTAATCTGTGGACCTTCAAAGTGTTGTTGAAACACAGAAATTGCATCGGGATTGAATACAACAGTCACCATGCGCACTTTCCTCCTTGGGAGTAATGTCTCGTAGAGTCTACGCTTTGATCGTTCGCTGGAAGGCCAGTAGTAGATTCCGATGCACATCTGGGGGCATTCTGTAATCTGTGGATTATCAGAGTGTGGTTGAAACACAGAAATTGCATCGGGATTGAATACAACAGTCACCATGCGCACTTTCCTACATAGGAGTAATGTCTCAAACAGTCTACGCTTTGATCGTTCCCTGGAAGACCAGTTGTAGTTTCCGATGCACATCTGGAGGCATTCTGTAGTCTGTTGACTATCAGAGTGTTGTTGAAACACAGAAATTGCCTCGGGATTGAATACAACAGTCACCATGCTCGCTTTCATCCATAGGAGTAATGTCTCAAAAAGTCTACGCTTTGATCGTTCCCTGGAAGACCAGTAGTAGTTTCCGATGCACATCTGGAGGCATTCTGTAATCTGTGGACTATCAGAGTGTCGTTGAAACACTTTAATTGCATCGGGATTGAATACAACAGACACCATGCGCACTTTCCTCAATGGGAGTAATGTCTCAAACAGTCTACGATTTGATCGTTCCCTGGAAGACCAGTTGCAGATTCCGATGTACGTCTGGAGGCATTCTGTAATCTGCGGACTATCCGAGTGCTAATGAAACACAGAAATTGCATCGGGATTGAATACAACAGTCACCATGCGCACTTTCCTCCATGGGAGTAATGTCTCAAACAGTCTACGCTTTGATCGTTCCCTGGAAGACCAGTAGTTCTTTCCGATGCACATCTGGTATCATTCTGTAATCTGTGCACTACTAGAGTGTTGATGAAACAAAGAAATTGCATCGGGATTGAATACAACAGTCACCATGCGCACTTTCCTCCACTGGAGTAATATCTCAACAGTCTACGCTTTGATCGTTCCCTGTAAGACCAGTAGTAGTTTCCGATCCACATCTGGTGGCATTCTGTAAGCTGTGGACTATTAGAGTGTTGATGAAACACAGAAATTGCATCGGGATTGAATACAACAGTCACCATTCGCATTTTCCTAAATGGGAGTAATGTCTCAAAAAGTCTACGCTTTGATCGTTCCCTGGAAGACCAGTGGTAGTTTCCGATGCACATCTGGAGGCATTCTGTAATCTGTGGACCTTCAAAGTGTTGATGAAACACAGAAATTGCATCGGGATTGAATACAACAGGCACCATGCGTACATTTCTCCATTGGAGTAATGTCTCAAACTGTCATCGCTTTGATCGTTCCCTTTAAGACCAGTGATAGTTTGCGATGCACATCTGGAGGCATTCTTTAATCTGTGGACTATCCGAGTGCTAATGAAACAAAGAAATTGCAGCGTAATTGAATACAACAGTCACCATGACCACTTTCCGCCATGGGAGTAATGTCTCAAACCGTCTACGCTTTGATCGTTCCCTGGAATACCAGCAGTAGTTTCCGATGCACATCTGGAGGCATTCTGTAATCTGTTTACTATCAGAGTGTTGATGACACAGAAATTGCATCGGGATTGAATACAACAGTCACCATGCGGACTTTCCTCCATGGGAGTAATGTCTCAAACAGTCTACGCTTTGATTGTTCCCTGGAAGACCAGTAGTAGTTTCCGATGCACATCTGGAGGAATTCTGTAATCTGTGGACTATCAGAGTGTTGATGAAACACAGAAATTGCATCGGGATTGAATACAACAGTCACCATGCGCACATTCCGCCATTGGAGTAATGTCTCAAACAGTCTACGCTTTGATCGTTCCCTGGAACACCAGTAGTAGTTTCCGATGCACATCTGGAGGTATACTGTAATCTTTGGTCTATCCGGGTGTTGATAAAAGATAGAAATTGCATCGGGATTGAATACAACAGTCACCATGTGCACTTCCCTCCATGCGAGAAATGTCTCAAACAGTCTACGCTTTGATCGTTCCCAGGAAGACCAGTAGTAGTTTCGATTCACATCTGGAGGCATTCGATAAACTGTGGTTCTTCAAAGTGTTGATGACACACAGAAATTGCGTCGTAATTGAATACAAGTCACCATGGGCACTTTCCTCCATGGGAGTAATGTCTCAAACAGTCTACTCCTTTATCGTTCCCTGGAAGACAAGTAGTAGTTTCCGATGCACATCTGGAGGCATTCTGTAATATGTGGACTATCTGAGTGTTGATGGAACGCAGAAATTGCATCGGGATTGAATACAACAGTCACCATGCGCACTTTCTTCCATGCGAGTAATGTCTCAAACAGTCTATCATTTGATCGTTTCCTCGAAGACCAGTAGTAGTTTCCGATGCACATCTGGAGGCATTCTGTAATCTGTGGACCTTCAAAGGGTTGATAAAACACAGAAATTGCATCGGGATTGAATACAACAGTCACCATGCGCACTTTCCTCCTTGGGAGTAATGTCTCAAAGAGTCTACGCTTTTATCGTTCCCTGGAAGACCAGTAGATGATTCCGATGCACATCTGGAGGCATACTGTAATCTGTGGACCTTTAAAGTGTTGATGAAACACAGAAATTGCATCGGGATTGAATACAACAGTCACCATGCGCACTGTATTCCTTGGGAGTAATGTCTCGAAGAGTCTACGCTTTGATCGTTCGCTGGAAGGCCAGTAGTAGATTCCGATGCACATCTGGAGGCATTCTGTAAACTTTGGACTATCAGAGTGTTGTTGAAACACAGAAATTGCATCGGGATTGAATACAACAGTCACCATGTGCACTTTCTTCCATGGGAGTAATGTCTCAAACAGTTTACGCTTTGATCGTTCCCTGGAATACCAGTAGTAGTTTCCGATGCACATCAGGAGGCATTCTGTAATCTGTGGACTATCAGAGTGTTGATGAACACAGAAGTTGCATCGGGATTGAATACAACAGTTACCATGTGCACTTTCCCCAATGGGAGTAATGTCTCAAAGAGTCTACGCTTTTATCGTTCCCTGGAAGACCAGTAGATGATTCCGATGCACATCTGGAGGCATACTGTAATCTGTGGACCTTTAAAGTGTCGATGAAACACAGAAATTGCATCGGGATTGAATACAACAGTCACCATGCGCACTTTCATCCATGGGAGTAATGTCTCAAAAAGTCTACGCTTTGATCGTTCCCTGGAAGACCAGTAGTAGTTTCCGTTGAACGTCAGGATTCATTCTGTAATTTGTGGACTATCAGAGTGTTAATGAAACACAGAAATTGCATCGGGATTGAATACAACAGTCACCACCGCACTTTCCTACGTAGGAGTAATGTCTCAAACAGTCTACGCTTTGATCGCTCCCTGGAAGACCAGTAGCAGTTTCATATGCACAACTGGAAGCATCCTGTAATCTGTGGACTATCAGAGTATTGATGAAACACCGAAAGTGCATCGTAATTGAATTCAACAGTCATAATGCGCACTTTCCTCCATGGGAGTAATGTCTGAAACAGTTTACGCTTTGATCTCTCCCTGGAAGACCAGTAGTAGAATCCGATGCACATCTGGTTGCATTCTGTAATCTGTGGACTATCAGAGTGTTGATGATCTCAGAAATTGCTCCGGGATTTAATACAACAGTCACCATGCGGACTTTCCTCCATGGGAGTAATGTCTCAAACAGTCTACGCTTTGATCGTTCCCTGGAAGACCAGTAGTAGTTTCCGATGCACATCTGGAGGCATTCTGTAATCTGTGGACTATCAGAGTGTCGTTGAAACACTTTAATTGCATCGGGATTGAGTACAACAGACACCATGCGCACTTTCCTCCATGGGAGTAACGTCTCAAACAGTCTACGCTTGATCGTTCCCTGGAGGACCAGTTGTAGATTCCGATGCACATCTGGAGGCATTCTGTAATCTGTGGACCTTCAAAGTATTGATGAAACGCAGAAATTGCATCGGGATTGAATACAACAGGCACCATGCGTACATTTCTACATTGGAGTAATGTCTCAAACTGTCATCGCATTGATCGCTCCCTCAACACCAGTAGTGGTTTCCGATGCACATCTGGAGGCATTCTGTAATCTGTGGACTATCCGAGTGCTAATGAAACACAGAAATTGCATCGGGATTGAATACAACATCACCATGACCATTTTTCTCCATGGGAGTAAAGTCTCAAACGGTCTAAGCTTTGATCGTTCCTTGGAAGACCAGTAGTAGTTTCCGATGCACATCTTGAGGTATACTGTAATCTGTGGTCTATCCGGGTGTTGATAAAGGACAGAAATTGCATCGGGATTGAATACAACAGTCACCATGCGCACTTTCCTCCATGCGAGAAATGTCTCAAACAGTCTACGCTTTGATCGTTCCCTGGAAGACCAGTAGTAGTTTCGGATGCACATCTGGAGGCATTCTGTAATCTGTGGACTAACTGAGTGTTGATGAAACACAGAAATTGCATCGGGATTGAATACAACAGTCACCATGCGCACTTTCTTCCATGCGAGTAATGTCTCAAACAGTCTATGCTTTGATCGTTTCCTCGAAGACCAGTAGTAGTTTCCGATACACATCTGGAGGCATTCTGTAATCAGTGGACCTTCAAAGGGTTAATGAAACACAGAAATTGCATCGTGATTGAATACAACAGTCACCATGGCATTTTCCTCCATGAGTGTAATGTCTCAAACAGTCTACGCCTTTATCGTTCCCTGGAAGACCAGTAGTAGTTTCCGATGCACATCTGGAGGCATTCTGTAATCTGTGGACTATCAGAGTGTTGATGAAACACAGAAATTGCATCGGGATTGAATACAACAGTCACCATGCGCACTGTCTGAAACAGTCTACGCTTTGATCGTTCCCTGGAAGACCAGTAGTTCTTTCCGATGCACATCTGGTATCATTCTGTAATCTGTGCACTATCAGAGTGTTGATGAAGCACAGAAATTGCATCGGGATTGAGTACAACAGTCACCATGCGCACTTTCCTCCACCGGAGTAATGTCTCAACGCTTTGATCGGTCCCTGTAAGACCAGTAGTAGTTTCCGATGCACATCTGGTGGCATTCTGTAAGCTGTGGACTATCAGAGTGTTGCTGAAACACAGAAATTGCATCGGGATTGAATACAACAGTCACCATTTGCACTTTCCTCAATGGGAGTAATGTCTCAAACAGTCTACGATTTGATCGTCCCCTGGAAGACCAGTTGCAGATTCCGATGCACATCTGGAGGCATTCTGTAATCTGCGGACTATCCGAGTGCTAATGAAACACAGAAATTGCATCGGGATTGAATACAACAGGCACCATGCGTACATTTCTACATTGGAGTAATGTCTCAAACTGTCATCGCATTGATCGCTCCCTCAAGACCAGTAGTGGTTTCCGATGCACATCTGGAGGCATTCTGTAATCTGTGGACCTTCAAAGTGTTGTTGAAACACAGAAATTGCATCGGGATTGAATACAACAGTCACCATGCGCACTTTCCTACATAGGAGTAATGTCTCAAACAGTCTACGCTTTGATCGTTCCCTGGAAGACCAGTTGTAGTTTCCGATGCACATCTGGAGGCATTCTGTAGTCTGTTGACTATCAGAGTGTTGTTGAAACACAGAAATTGCCTCGGGATTGAATACAACAGTCACCATGCTCGCTTTCATCCATAGGAGTAATGTCTCAAAAAGTCTACGATTTGATCGTTCCCTGGAAGACCAGTAGTAGTTTCCGATGCACATCTGGAGGCATTCTGTAATCTGTGGACTATCAGAGTGTCGTTGAAACACTTTAATTGCATCGGGATTGAATACAACAGACACCATGCGCACTTTCCTCAATGGGAGTAATGTCTCAAACAGTCTACGATTTGATCGTTCCCTGGAAGACCAGTTGCAGATTCCGATGCACATCTGGAGGCATTCTGTAATCTGCGGACTATCCGAGTGCTAATGAAACACAGAAATTGCATCGGGATTGAATACAACAGTCACCATGCGCACTTTCCTCCATGGGAGTAATGTCTAAAACAGTCTACGCTTTGATCGTTCCCTGGAAGACCAGTAGTTCTTTCCGATGCACATCTGGTATCATTCTGTAATCTGTGCACTACTAGAGTGTTGATGAAACACAGAAATTGCATCGGGATTGAATACAACAGTCACCATGCGCACTTTCCTCCACTGGAGTAATATCTCAACAGTCTACGCTTTGATCGTTCCCTGTAAGACCAGTAGTAGTTTCCGATCCACATCTGGTGGCATTCTGTAAGCTGTGGACTATTAGAGTGTTGATGAAACACAGAAATTGCATCGGGATTGAATACAACAGTCACCATTCGCATTTTCCTAAATGGGAGTAATGTCTCAAAAAGTCTACGCTTTGATCGTTCCCTGGAAGATCAGTGGTAGTTTCCGATGCACATCTGGAGGCATTCTGTAATGTGTGGACCTTCAAAGTGTTGATGAAACACAGAAATTGCATCGGGATTGAATACAACAGGCACCATGCGTACATTTCTCCATTGGAGTAATGTCTCAAACTGTCATCGCTTATATCGTTCCCTTTAAGACCAGTGATAGTTTCCGATGCACATCTGGAGGCATTCTTTAATCTGTGGACTATCCGAGTGCTAATGAAACAAAGAAATTGCAGCGTAATTGAATACAACAGTCACCATGACCACTTTCCGCCATGGGAGTAATGTCTCAAACAGTCTACGCTTTGATCGTTCCCTGGAATACCAGCAGTAGTTTCCGATGCACATCTGGAGGCATTCTGTAATCTGTTTACTATCAGAGTGTTGATGACACAGAAATTGCATCGGGATTGAATACAACAGTCACCATGCGGACTTTCCTCCATGGGAGTAATGTCTCAAACAGTCTACGCTTTGATTGTTCCCTGGAAGACCAGTAGTAGTTTCCGATGCACATCTGGAGGAATTCTGTAATCTGTGGACTATCAGAGTGTTGATGAAACACAGAAATTGCATCGGGATTGAATACAACAGTCACCATGCGCACATTCCGCCATTGGAGTAATGTCTCAAACAGTCTACGCTTTGATCGTTCCCTGGAACACCAGTAGTAGTTTCCGATGCACATCTGGAGGTATACTGTAATCTTTGGTCTATCCGGGTGTTGATAAAAGATAGAAATTGCATCGGGATTGAATACAACAGTCACCATGCGCACTTCCCTCCATGCGAGAAATGTCTCAAACAGTCTACGCTTTGATCGTTCCCAGGAAGACCAGTAGTAGTTTCGATTCACATCTGGAGGCATTCGATAAACTGTGGTTCTTCAAAGTGTTGATGACACACAGAAATTGCGTCGTAATTGAATACAAGTCACCATGGGCACTTTCCTCCATGGGAGTAATGTCTCAAACAGTCTACTCCTTTATCGTTCCCTGGAAGACAAGTAGTAGTTTCCGATGCACATCTGGAGGCATTCTGTAATATGTGGACTATCTGAGTGTTGATGGAACGCAGAAATTGCATCGGGATTGAATACAACAGTCACCATGCGCACTTTCTTCCATGCGAGTAATGTCTCAAACAGTCTATCCTTTGATCGTTTCCTCGAAGACCAGTAGTAGTTTCCGATGCACATCTGGAGGCATTCTGTAATCTGTGGACCTTCAAAGGGTTGATGAAAAACAGAAATTGCATCGTGATTGAATACAACAGTCACCATGCGCATTTTCCTCCATGGGAGTAATGCCTCAAACAGTCTACGCTTTGTTCGTTCCCAGGAAGACCAGTAGTAGTTTCCGATGCACATCTGGATTCAATCTGTAATCTGTGGACTATCAGAGTGTTGATGAAACACAGAATATGCATCGTGATTGAATACAACAGTCACCATAGCACTTTCCTCCATGAGAGTAATGTCTCAAACAGTTTACGCCTTTATCGTTCCCTGGAAGACCAGTAGTAGTTTCCGATGCACATCTGGAGGCATTCTGTAATCTGTGGACTATCAGGGTGTTGATGAAACACAGAAATTGCATCGGGAATGAATACAACAGTCACCATGCGCACTTTCCTCCACGGGAGTAATGTCTCAAACAGTCTACGCTTTGATTGTTCCCTGGAAGACCAGTAGTTCTTTCCGATGCACATCAGGTATCATCTGTAATCTGTGCACTATTAGAGTGTTGATGAAACACAGAAATTGCATCGGGATTGAATACAACAGTCACCATGCGCACTTTCCTCCACTGGAGTAATGTCTCAACAGTCTACGCTTTTATCGTTCCCTGTAAGACCAGTAGTAGTTTCCGATGCACATCTGGTGGCATTCTGTAAGCTGTGGACTATCAGAGTGTTGATGTAACACAGAAATTGCATCGGGATTGAATACAACAGTCACCATTCGCATTTTCCTCCATGGGAGTAATGTCTCAAAAAGTCTACGCTTTGATCGTTTCCTGGAAGACCAGTGGTAGTTTCCGATGCACATCTGGAGGCATTCTGTAATCTGTGGACTATCAGAGTGTTGTTGAAACACAGAAATTGCATCGGGATTGCATATAACAGTCACCATCCGCACTTTACTCCATGGGAGTAATGTCTTAAACAGTCTACGCTTTGATCGTTCCCTGGAAGACCAGTAGTAGTTTCCGATGCACATATGGAGGCATTCTGTAATCTGTGGACCTTCAAAGTGTTGATGAAACACAGAAATTGCATCGGGATTGAATACAACAGTCACCATGCGCACTTTCCTCCTTGGGAGTAATGTCTCAAAGAGTCTACGCTTTTATCGTTCCCTGGAAGACCAGTAGATGATTCCGATGCACATCTGGAGGCATACTGTAATCTGTGGACCTTTAAAGTGTTGATGAAACACAGAAATTGCATCGGGATTGAATACAACAGTCACCATGCGCACTTTATTCCTTGGGAGTAATGTCTCGAAGAGTCTACGCTTTGATCGTTCGCTGGAAGGCCAGTAGTAGATTCCGATGCATATCTGGAGGCATTCTGTAAACTGTGGACTATCAGAGTGTTGTTGAATCACAGAAATTGCATCGGGATTGAATACAACAGTCACCATGTGCACTTTCTTCCATGGGAGTAATGTCTCAAACAGTTTACGCTTTGATCGTTCCCTGGAATACCAGTAGTAGTTTCCGATGCACATCAGGAGGCATTCTGTAATCTGTGGACTATCAGAGTGTTGATGAACACAGAAGTTGCATCGGGATTGAATACAACAGTTACCATGCGCACTTTCCCCAATGGGAGTAATGCCTCAAACAGTCTACGCTTTGATCGCTCCCTGGAAGACCAGTAGTAGTTTCCGATGCACATCTGGAGGCATTCTGTATTCTGTGGACTATCAGAGTGTTGATGAAACACAGAAATTGCATCGGGATTGAATACAACAGTCACCATGCGCACTTTCCTCCTTGGGAGTAATGTCTCGTAGAGTCTACGCTTTGATCGTTCGCTGGAAGGCCAGTAGTAGATTCCGATGCACATCTGGGGGCATTCTGTAATCTGTGGATTATCAGAGTGTGGTTGAAACACAGAAATTGCATCGGGATTGAATACAACAGTCACCATGTGCACTTTTTTCCATGGGAGTAATGTCTCATACAGTTTACGATTTGATCGTTCCCTGGAAGACCAGTAGTAGTTTCCGATGCACATCTGGAGGCATTCTGTAACCTGTGGACTATCAGAGTGTTGATGAAACACATATATTGCATCGGGATTGAATACAACAGTCACCATGCGCACTTTCCTACATAGGAGTAATGTCTCAAACAGTCTACGCTTTGATCGTTCCCTGGAAGACCAGTTGTAGTTTATGATGCACATCTGGAGGCATTCTGTAATCTGCGGACTATCCGAGTGCTAATGAAACACAGAAATTGCATCGGGATTGAATACAACAGTCACCATGCGCACTTTCCTCCATGGGAGTAATGTCTAAAACAGTCTACGCTTTGATCGTTCCCTGGAAGACCAGTAGTTCTTTCCGATGCACATCTGGTATCATTCTGTAATCTGTGCACTACTAGAGTGTTGATGAAACACAGAAATTGCATCGGGATTGAATACAACAGTCACCATGCGCACTTTCCTCCACTGGAGTAATATCTCAACAGTCTACGCTTTGATCGTTCCCTGTAAGACCAGTAGTAGTTTCCGATCCACATCTGGTGGCATTCTGTAAGCTGTGGACTATTAGAGTGTTGATGAAACACAGAAATTGCATCGGGATTGAATACAACAGTCACCATTCGCATTTTCCTAAATGGGAGTAATGTCTCAAAAAGTCTACGCTTTGATCGTTCCCTGGAAGATCAGTGGTAGTTTCCGATGCACATCTGGAGGCATTCTGTAATGTGTGGACCTTCAAAGTGTTGATGAAACACAGAAATTGCATCGGGATTGAATACAACAGGCACCATGCGTACATTTCTCCATTGGAGTAATGTCTCAAACTGTCATCGCTTATATCGTTCCCTTTAAGACCAGTGATAGTTTCCGATGCACATCTGGAGGCATTCTTTAATCTGTGGACTATCCGAGTGCTAATGAAACAAAGAAATTGCAGCGTAATTGAATACAACAGTCACCATGACCACTTTCCGCCATGGGAGTAATGTCTCAAACAGTCTACGCTTTGATCGTTCCCTGGAATACCAGCAGTAGTTTCCGATGCACATCTGGAGGCATTCTGTAATCTGTTTACTATCAGAGTGTTGATGACACAGAAATTGCATCGGGATTGAATACAACAGTCACCATGCGGACTTTCCTCCATGGGAGTAATGTCTCAAACAGTCTACGCTTTGATTGTTCCCTGGAAGACCAGTAGTAGTTTCCGATGCACATCTGGAGGAATTCTGTAATCTGTGGACTATCAGAGTGTTGATGAAACACAGAAATTGCATCGGGATTGAATACAACAGTCACCATGCGCACATTCCGCCATTGGAGTAATGTCTCAAACAGTCTACGCTTTGATCGTTCCCTGGAACACCAGTAGTAGTTTCCGATGCACATCTGGAGGTATACTGTAATCTTTGGTCTATCCGGGTGTTGATAAAAGATAGAAATTGCATCGGGATTGAATACAACAGTCACCATGCGCACTTCCCTCCATGCGAGAAATGTCTCAAACAGTCTACGCTTTGATCGTTCCCAGGAAGACCAGTAGTAGTTTCGATTCACATCTGGAGGCATTCGATAAACTGTGGTTCTTCAAAGTGTTGATGACACACAGAAATTGCGTCGTAATTGAATACAAGTCACCATGGGCACTTTCCTCCATGGGAGTAATGTCTCAAACAGTCTACTCCTTTATCGTTCCCTGGAAGACAAGTAGTAGTTTCCGATGCACATCTGGAGGCATTCTGTAATATGTGGACTATCTGAGTGTTGATGGAACGCAGAAATTGCATCGGGATTGAATACAACAGTCACCATGCGCACTTTCTTCCATGCGAGTAATGTCTCAAACAGTCTATCCTTTGATCGTTTCCTCGAAGACCAGTAGTAGTTTCCGATGCACATCTGGAGGCATTCTGTAATCTGTGGACCTTCAAAGGGTTGATGAAAAACAGAAATTGCATCGTGATTGAATACAACAGTCACCATGCGCATTTTCCTCCATGGGAGTAATGCCTCAAACAGTCTACGCTTTGTTCGTTCCCAGGAAGACCAGTAGTAGTTTCCGATGCACATCTGGATTCAATCTGTAATCTGTGGACTATCAGAGTGTTGATGAAACACAGAATATGCATCGTGATTGAATACAACAGTCACCATAGCACTTTCCTCCATGAGAGTAATGTCTCAAACAGTTTACGCCTTTATCGTTCCCTGGAAGACCAGTAGTAGTTTCCGATGCACATCTGGAGGCATTCTGTAATCTGTGGACTATCAGGGTGTTGATGAAACACAGAAATTGCATCGGGAATGAATACAACAGTCACCATGCGCACTTTCCTCCACGGGAGTAATGTCTCAAACAGTCTACGCTTTGATTGTTCCCTGGAAGACCAGTAGTTCTTTCCGATGCACATCAGGTATCATCTGTAATCTGTGCACTATTAGAGTGTTGATGAAACACAGAAATTGCATCGGGATTGAATACAACAGTCACCATGCGCACTTTCCTCCACTGGAGTAATGTCTCAACAGTCTACGCTTTTATCGTTCCCTGTAAGACCAGTAGTAGTTTCCGATGCACATCTGGTGGCATTCTGTAAGCTGTGGACTATCAGAGTGTTGATGTAACACAGAAATTGCATCGGGATTGAATACAACAGTCACCATTCGCATTTTCCTCCATGGGAGTAATGTCTCAAAAAGTCTACGCTTTGATCGTTTCCTGGAAGACCAGTGGTAGTTTCCGATGCACATCTGGAGGCATTCTGTAATCTGTGGACTATCAGAGTGTTGTTGAAACACAGAAATTGCATCGGGATTGCATATAACAGTCACCATCCGCACTTTACTCCATGGGAGTAATGTCTTAAACAGTCTACGCTTTGATCGTTCCCTGGAAGACCAGTAGTAGTTTCGATTCACATATGGAGGCATTCTGTAATCTGTGGACCTTCAAAGTGTTGATGAAACACAGAAATTGCATCGGGATTGAATACAACAGTCACCATGCGCACTTTCCTCCTTGGGAGTAATGTCTCAAAGAGTCTACGCTTTTATCGTTCCCTGGAAGACCAGTAGATGATTCCGATGCACATCTGGAGGCATACTGTAATCTGTGGACCTTTAAAGTGTTGATGAAACACAGAAATTGCATCGGGATTGAATACAACAGTCACCATGCGCACTTTATTCCTTGGGAGTAATGTCTCGAAGAGTCTACGCTTTGATCGTTCGCTGGAAGGCCAGTAGTAGATTCCGATGCATATCTGGAGGCATTCTGTAAACTGTGGACTATCAGAGTGTTGTTGAATCACAGAAATTGCATCGGGATTGAATACAACAGTCACCATGTGCACTTTCTTCCATGGGAGTAATGTCTCAAACAGTTTACGCTTTGATCGTTCCCTGGAATACCAGTAGTAGTTTCCGATGCACATCAGGAGGCATTCTGTAATCTGTGGACTATCAGAGTGTTGATGAACACAGAAGTTGCATCGGGATTGAATACAACAGTTACCATGCGCACTTTCCCCAATGGGAGTAATGCCTCAAACAGTCTACGCTTTGATCGCTCCCTGGAAGACCAGTAGTAGTTTCCGATGCACATCTGGAGGCATTCTGTATTCTGTGGACTATCAGAGTGTTGATGAAACACAGAAATTGCATCGGGATTGAATACAACAGTCACCATGCGCACTTTCCTCCTTGGGAGTAATGTCTCGTAGAGTCTACGCTTTGATCGTTCGCTGGAAGGCCAGTAGTAGATTCCGATGCACATCTGGGGGCATTCAGTAATCTGTGGATTATCAGAGTGTGGTTGAAACACAGAAATTGCATCGGGATTGAATACAACAGTCACCATGTGCACTTTTTTCCATGGGAGTAATGTCTCATACAGTTTACGATTTGATCGTTCCCTGGAAGACCAGTAGTAGTTTCCGATGCACATCTGGAGGCATTCTGTAACCTGTGGACTATCAGAGTGTTGATGAAACACATATATTGCATCGGGATTGAATACAACAGTCACCATGCGCACTTTCCTACATAGGAGTAATGTCTCAAACAGTCTACGCTTTGATCGATCCCTGGAAGACCAGTTGTAGTTTATGATGCACATCTGGAGGCATTCTGTAGTCTGTTGACTATCAGAGTGTTGTTGAAACACAGAAATTGCCTCGGGATTGAATACAACAGACACCATGCTCGCTTTCATTAATAGGAGTAATGTCTCAAAAAGTCTACGATTTGATCGTTCCTTGGAAGACCAGTAGTAGTTTCCGATGCACATCTGGAGGCATTCTGTAATCTGTGGACTATCAGAGTGTCGTTGAAACACTTTAATTGCATCGGGATTGAATACAACAGACACCATGCGCACTTTCCTCAATGGGAGTAATGTCTCAAACAGTCTACGATTTGATCGTTCCCTGGTAGACCAGTTGCAGATTCCGATGCACATCTGGAGGCATTCTGTAATCTGCGGACTACCAGAGTTCTAATGAAACACAGAAATTGCATCGGGATTGAATAAAACAGTCACCATGCGCACTTTCCTCCATGGGAGTAATGTCTCAAACAGTCTACGCTTTGATCGTTCCCTGGAAGACCAGTAGTTCTTTCCGATGCACATCTGGTATCATTCTGTAATCTGTGCACTATTAGAGTGTTGATGAAACACAGAAATTGCATCGGGATTGAATACAACAGTCACCATGCGCACTTTCCTCCACTGGAGTAATATCTCAACAGTCTACGCTTTGATCGTTCCCTGTAAGACCAGTAGTAGTTTCCGATCCACATCTGGTGGCATTCTGTAAGCTGTGGACTATTAGAGTGTTGATGAAACACAGAAATTGCATCGGGATTGAATACAACAGTCACCATTCGCATTTTCCTAAATGGGAGTAATGTCTCAAAAAGTCTACGCTTTGATCGTTCCCTGGAAGACCAGTGGTAGTTTCCGATGCACATCTGGAGGCATTCTGTAATCTGTGGACCTTCAAAGTGTTGATGAAACACAGAAATTGCATCGGGATTGAATACAACAGGCACCATGCGTACATTTCTCCATTGGAGTAATGTCTCAAACTGTCATCGCTTTGATCGTTCCCTTTAAGACCAGTAGTAGTTTCCGATGCACATCTGGAGGCATTCTTTAATCTGTGGACTATCCGAGTGCTAATGAAACAAAGAAATTGCAGCGTAATTGAATACAACAGTCACCGTGACCACTTTCCGCCATGGGAGTAATGTCTCAAACAGTCTACGCTTTGATCGTTCCCTGGAATACCAGCAGTAGTTTCCGATGCACATCTGGAGGCATTCTGTAATCTGTTTACTATCAGAGTGTTGATGACACAGAAATTGCATCGGGATTGAATACAACAGTCACCATGCGGACTTTCCTCCATGGGAGTAATGTCTCAAACAGTCTACGCTTTGATTGTTCCCTGGAGACCAGTAGTAGTTTCCGAAGCACATCTGGAGGAATTCTGTAATCTGTGGACTATCAGAGTGTTGATGAAACACAGAAATTGCATCGGGATTGAATACAACAGTCACCATGCGCACATTCCGCCATTGGAGTAATGTCTCAAACAGTCTACGCTTTGATCGTTCCCTGGAACACCAGTAGTAGTTTCCGATGCACATCTGGAGGTATACTGTAATCTTTGGTCTATCCGGGTGTTGATAAAAGATAGAAATTGCATCGGGATTGAATACAACAGTCACCATGCGCACTTCCCTCCATGCGAGAAATGTCTCAAACAGTCTACGCTTTGATCGTTCCCAGGAAGACCAGTAGTAGTTTCGATTCACATCTGGAGGCATTCGATAAACTGTGGTTCTTCAAAGTGTTGATGACACACAGAAATTGCGTCGTAATTGAATACAAGTCACCATGGACACTTTCCTCCATGGGAGTAATGTCTCAAACAGTCTACTCCTTTATCGTTCCCTGGAAGACAAGTAGTAGTTTCCGATGCACATCTGGAGGCATTCTGTAATATGTGGACTATCTGAGTGTTGATGAAACGCAGAAATTGCATCGGGATTGAATACAACAGTCACCATGCGCACTTTCTTCCATGCGAGTAATGTCTCAAACAGTCTATCCTTTGATCGTTTCCTCGAAGACCAGTAGTAGTTTCCGATGCACATCTGGAGGCATTCTGTAATCTGTGGACCTTCAAAGGGTTGATGAAAAACAGAAATTGCATCGTGATTGAATACAACAGTCACCATGCGCATTTTCCTCCATGGGAGTATTGCCTCAAACAGTCTACGCTTTGTTCGTTCCCAGGAAGACCAGTAGTAGTTTCCGATGCACATCTGGATTCAATCTGTAATCTGTGGACTATCAGAGTGTTGATGAAACACAGAATATGCATCGTGATTGAATACAACAGTCACCATAGCACTTTCCTCCATGAGAGTAATGTCTCAAACAGTTTACGCCTTTATCGTTCCCTGGAAGACCAGTAGTAGTTTCCGATGCACATCTGGAGGCATTCTGTAATCTGTGGACTTTCAGGGTGTTGATGAAACACAGAAATTGCATCGGGATTGAATACAACAGTAACCATGCGCACTTTCCTCCACGGGAGTAATGTCTCAAACAGTCTACGCTTTGATTGTTCCCTGGAAGACCAGTAGTTCTTTCCGATGCACATCAGGTATCATCTGTAATCTGTGCACTATTAGAGTGTTGATGAAACACAGAAATTGCATCGGGATTGAATACAACAGTCACCATGCGCACTTTCCTCCACTGGAGTAATGTCTCAACAGTCTACGCTTTTATCGTTCCCTGTAAGACCAGTAGTAGTTTCCGATGCACATCTGGTGGCATTCTGTAAGCTGTGGACTATCAGAGTGTTGATGTAACACAGAAATTGCATCGGGATTGAATACAACAGTCACCATTCGCATTTTCCTCCATGGGAGTAATGTCTCAAAAAGTCTACGCTTTGATCGTTTCTTGGAAGACCAGTGGTAGTTTCCGATGCACATCTGGAGGCATTCTGTAATCTGTGGACTATCAGAGTGTTGTTGAAACACAGAAATTGCATCGGGATTGCATATAACAGTCACCATCCGCACTTTACTCCATGGGAGTAATGTCTTAAACAGTCTACGCTTTGATCGTTCCCTGGAAGACCAGTAGTAGTTTCGATTCACATATGGAGGCATTCTGTAATCTGTGGACCTTCAAAGTGTTGATGAAACACAGAAATTGCATCGGGATTGAATACAACAGTCACCATGCGCACTTTCCTCCTTGGGAGTAATGTCTCAAAGAGTCTACGCTTTTATCGTTCCCTGGAAGAGCAGTAGATGATTCCGATGCACATCTGGAGGCATACTGTAATCTGTGGACCTTTAAAGTGTTGATGAAACACAGAAATTGCATCGGGATTGAATACAACAGTCACCATGCGCACTTTATTCCTTGGGAGTAATGTCTCGAAGAGTCTACGCTTTGATCGTTCGCTGGAAGGCCAGTAGTAGATTCCGATGCACATCTGGAGGCATTCTGTAAACTGTGGACTATCAGAGTGTTGTTGAAACACAGAAATTGCATCGGGAATGAATACAACAGTCACCATGTGCACTTTCTTCCATGGGAGTAATGTCTCAAACAGTTTACGCTTTGATCGTTCCCTGGAATACCAGTAGTAGTTTCCGATGCACATCAGGAGGCATTCTGTAATCTGTGGACTATCAGAGTGTTGATGAACACAGAAGTTGCATCGGGATTGAATACAACAGTTACCATGCGCACTTTCCCCAATGGGAGTAATGCCTCAAACAGTCTACGCTTTGATCGCTCCCTGGAAGACCAGTAGTAGTTTCCGATGCACATCTGGAGGCATTCTGTAATCTGTGGACTATCAGAGTGTTGATGAAACACAGAAATTGCATCGGGATTGAATACAACAGTCACCATGCGCATTTTCCTCCGTGGGAGTAATGTCTCAACAGTCTACGCTTTGATCGTTCCCTGGAAGACCAGTAGTAGTTTCCGATGCACATCTGGAGGCATTCTGTTATCTGTTTACTATCAGAGTGTTGTTGAAACACAGAAATAGCCTCGGGATTGAATACAACAGTCACCATTCGGACTTTTCTCCATGGGAGCAAAGTTTCAAACAGTCTACGCTTTGATCGTTCCCTGGAAGACCAGTAGTAGTTTCCGATGCACATCTGGAGGCATTCTGTAATCTGTGGACTATCAGAGTGTTGTTGAAACACTGAAATTGCATCGGGATTGAATACAACAGTCACCATGCGCACTTTCATCCATGGGAGTAATGTCTCAAAAAGTCTACGCTTTGATCGTTCCCTGGAAGACCAGTAGTAGTTTCCGATGAACGTCAGGATTCATTCTGTAATTTGTGGACTATCAGAGTGTTGATGAAGCACAGAAATTGCATCGGGATTGAATACAACAGTCACCACCGCACTTTCCTACGTAGGAGTAATGTCTCAAACAGTCTACGCTTTGATCGCTCCCTGGAAGACCAGTAGCAGTTTCATATGCACAACTGGAAGCATTCTGTAATCTGTGGACTATCAGAGTATTGATGAAACACCGAAATTGCATCGTAATTGAATTCAACAGTCATAATGCGCACTTTCCTCCATGGGAGTAATGTCTGAAACAGTTTACGCTTTGATCTCTCCCTGGAAGACCAGTAGTAGAATCCGATGCACATCTGGTTGCATTCTGTAATCTGTGGACTATCAGAGTGTTGATGATCTCAGAAATTGCTCCGGGATTTAATACAACAGTCACCATGCGGACTTTCCTCCATGGGAGTAATGTCTCAAACAGTCTACGCTTTGATCGTTCCCTGGAGGACCAGTTGTAGATTCCGATGCACATCTGGAGGCATTCTGTAATCTGTGGACCTTCAAAGTATTGATGAAACGCAGAAATTGCATCGGGATTGAATACAACAGGCACCATGCGTACATTTCTACATTGGAGTAATGTCTCAAACTGTCATCGCATTGATCGCTCCCTCAACACCAGTAGTGGTTTCCGATGCACATCTGGAGGTATACTGTAATCTGTGGTCTATCCGGGTGTAGATAAAACACAGAAATTGCATCGGGATTGAATACAACAGTCACCATGCGCACTTTCCTTCATGCGAGAAATGTCTCAAACAGTCTACGCTTTGATCGTTCCCTGGAAGACCAGTAGTAGTTTCGGATGCACATCTGGAGTCATTCTGTAATCTGTGGACTAAATGAGTGTTGATGAAACACTGAAATTGCATCGGGATTGAATACAACAGTCACCATGCGCACTTTCTTCCATGCGAGTAATGTCTCAAACAGTCTATGCTTTGATCGTTTCCTCGAAGACCAGTAGTAGTTTCCGATGCACATCTGGAGGCATTCTGTAATCAGTGGACCTTCAAAGGGTTAATGAAACACAGAAATTGCATCGTGATTGAATACAACAGTCACCATGGCACTTTCCACCATGAGTGTAATGTCTCAAACAGTCTACGCCTTTATCGTTCCCTGGAAGACCAGTAGTAGTTTCCGATGCACATCTGGAGGCATTCTGTAATCTGTGGACTATCAGAGTGTTGATGAAACTCAGAAATTGCATCGGGATTGAATACAACAGTCACCATGCGCACTTTCCTCCACGGGAGTAATGTCTCAAACAGTCTACGCTTTGATCGTTCCCTGGAAGACCAGTAGTTCTTTCCGATGCACATCTGGTATCATTCTGTATTCTGTGCACTATCAGAGTGTTGATGAAACACAGAAATTGCATCGGGATTGAATACAACAGTCACCATGCGCACTTTCCTCCACTGGAGTAATGTCTCAACAGTCTACGCTTTGATCGGTCCCTGTAAGACCAGTAGTAGTTTCCGATGCACATCTGGTGGCATTCTGTAAGCTGTGGACAATCCTGAGTGTTGCTGAAACACAGAAATTGCATCGGGATTGAATACAACAGTCACCATTCGCATTTTCCTCCATGGGAGTAATGTCTCAAACAGTCTACTTTTTGATCGTTCGCTGGAAGGCCAGTAGTAGATTCCGATGCACATCTGGAGGCATTCTGTAATCTGTGGACTATGAGACTGTTGATGAACACAGAAGTTGCATCGGGATTGAATACAACAATTACCATGCGCACTTTCCCCAATGGGAGTAATGCCTCATACAGTCTACGCTTTGATCACTCCCTGGAAGACCAGTAGTAGTTTCCAATGCACATCTGGAGGCATTCTGTAATCTGTGGACTATCAGAGTGTCGTTGAAACACTTTAATTGCATCGGGATTGAATACAACAGTCACCATGCGAACTTTCCTCCATGGGAGTAATGTGTGAAACAGTCTACGCTTTGATCGTTCCCTGGAAGACCAGTAGTAGTTTCCGATGCACATCTGGAGGCATTCTGTTATCTGTTTACTATCAGAGTGTTGTTGAAACACAGAAATTGTCTCGGGATTGAATACAACAGTCACCATTCGGACTTTTCTCCATGGGAGTAAAGATTCAAACAGTCTACGCTTTGAACGTTCCCTGGAAGACCAGTAGTAGTTTCGATTCACATATGGAGGCATTCTGTAATCTGTGGACCTTCAAAGTGTTGATGAAACACAGAAATTGCATGGGGATTGAATACAACAGTCACCATGCGCACTTTCCTCCATGGGAGTAATGTCTCAAACAGTCTACGCTTTGATCGTTCCCTAGAAGACCAGTAGATGATTCCGATGCACATCTGGAGGCATACTGTAATCTGTGGACCTTCAAAGTGTTGATGAAACACAGAAATTGCATCGGGATTGAATACAACAGTCACCATGCGCACTTTCCTCCTTGGGAGTAATGTCTCGAAGAGTCTACGCTTTGATCGTTCGCTGGAAGGCCAGTAGTAGATTCCGATGCACATCTGGGGGCATTCTGTAATCTGTGGATTATCAGAGTGTGGTTGAAACACAGAAATTGCATCGGGATTGAATACAACAGTCACCATGTGCACTTTCTTCCATGGGAGTAATGTCTCAAACAGTTTACGATTTGATCGTTCCCTGGAAGACCAGTAGTAGTTTCCGATGCACATCTGGAGGCATTCTGTAACCTGTGGACTATCAGAGTGTTGATGAAACACATATATTGCATCGGGATTGAATACAACAGTCACCATGCGCACTTTCCTACATAGGAGTAATGTCTCAAACAGTCTACGCTTTGATCGTTCCCTGGAAGACCAGTTGTAGTTTCCGATGCACATCTGGAGGCATTCTGTAGTGTGTTGACTATCAGAGTGTTGTTGAAACACAGAAATTGCCTCGGGATTGAATACAACAGTCACCATGCTCGCTTTCATCCATAGGAGTAATGTCTCAAAAAGTCTACGCTTTGATCGTTCCCTGGAAGACAAGTAGTAGTTTGCGATGCACATCTGGAGGCATTCTGTAATATGTGGACTATCTGAGTGTTGATGAAACGCAGAAATTGCATCGGGATTGAATACAACAGTCACCATGCGCACTTTCTTCCATGCGAGTAATGTCTCAAACAGTCTATCCTTTGATCGTTTCCTCGAAGACCAGTAGTAGTTTCCGATGCACATCTGGAGGCATTCTGTATTCTGTGGACCTTCAAAGGGTTGATGAAAAACAGAAATTGCATCGTGATTGAATACAACAGTCACCATGCGCATTTTCCTCCATGGGAGTAATGCCTCAAACAGTCTACGCTTTGTTCGTTCCCAGGAAGACCAGTAGTAGTTTCCGATGCACATCTGGATTCAATCTGTAATCTGTGGACTATCAGAGTGTTGATGAAACACAGAATATGCATCGTGATTGAATACAACAGTCACCATAGCACTTTCCACCATGAGTGTAATGTCTCAAACAGTCTACGCCTTTATCGTTCCCTGGAAGACCAGTAGTAGTTTCCGATGCACATCTGGTGGCATTCTGTAAGCTGTGGACAATCAGAGTGTTGCTGAAACACAGAAATTGCATCGGGATTGAATACAACAGTCACCATTCGCATTTTCCTCCATGGGAGTAATGTCTCAAACAGTGTACTCTTTGATCGTTCGCTGGAAGGCCAGTAGTAGATTCCGATGCACATCTGGAGGCATTCTGTAATCTGTGGACTATGAGACTGTTGATGAACACAGAAGTTGCATCGGGATTGAATACAACAATTACCATGCGCACTTTCCCCAATGGGAGTAATGCCTCATACAGTCTACGCTTTGATCACTCCCTGGAAGACCAGTAGTAGTTTCCAATGCACATCTGGAGGCATTCTGTAATCTGTGGACTATCAGAGTGTCGTTGAAACACTTTAATTGCATCGGGATTGAATACAACAGTCACCATGCGAACTTTCCTCCATGGGAGTAATGTGTGAAACAGTCTACGCTTTGATCGTTCCCTGGAAGACCAGTAGTAGTTTCCGATGCACATCTGGAGGCATTCTGTTATCTGTTTACTATCAGAGTGTTGTTGAAACACAGAAATTGCCTCGGGATTGAATACAACAGTCACCATTCGGACTTTTCTCCATGGGAGTAAAGTTTCAAACAGTCTACGCTTTGAACGTTCCCTGGAAGACCAGTAGTAGTTTCGATTCACATATGGAGGCGTTCTGTAATCTGTGGACCTTCAAAGTGTTGATGAAACACAGAAATTGCATGGGGATTGAATACAACAGTCACCATGCGCACTTTCCTCCATGGGAGTAATGTCTCAAACAGTCTACGCTTTGATCGTTCCCTAGAAGACCAGTAGATGATTCCGATGCACATCTGGAGGCATACTGTAATCTGTGGACCTTCAAAGTGTTGATGAAACACAGAAATTGCATCGGGATTGAATACAACAGTCACCATGCGCACATTCCTCCTTGGGAGTAATGTCTCGAAGAGTCTACGCTTTGATCGTTCGCTGGAAGGCCAGTAGTAGATTCAGATGCACATCTGGGGGCATTCTGTAATCTGTGGATTATCAGAGTGTGGTTGAAACACAGAAATTGCATCGGGATTGAATACAACAGTCACCATGTGCACTTTCTTCCATGGGAGTAATGTCTCAAACAGTTTACGATTTGATCGTTCCCTGGAAGACCAGTAGTAGTTTCCGATGCACATCTGGAGGCATTCTGTAACCTGTGGACTATCAGAGTGTTGATGAAACACATATATTGCATCGGGATTGAATACAACAGTCACCATGCGCACTTTCCTACATAGGAGTAATGTCTCAAACAGTCTACGCTTTGATCGTTCCCTGGAAGACCAGTTGTAGTTTCCGATGCACATCTGGAGGCATTCTGTAGTGTGTTGACTATCAGAGTGTTGTTGAAACACAGAAATTGCCTCGAGATTGAATACAACAGTCACCATGCTCGCTTTCATCCATAGGAGTAATGTCTCAAAAAGTCTACGCTTTGATCGTTCCCTGGAAGACAAGTAGTAGTTTCCGATGCACATCTGGAGGCATTCTGTAATATGTGGACTATCTGAGTGTTGATGAAACGCAGAAATTGCATCGGGATTGAATACAACAGTCACCATGCGCACTTTCTTCCATGCGAGTAATGTCTCAAACAGTCTATCCTTTGATCGTTTCCTCGAAGACCAGTAGTAGTTTCCGATGCACATCTGGAGGCATTCTGTATTCTGTGGACCTTCAAAGGGTTGATGAAAAACAGAAATTGCATCGTGATTGAATACAACAGTCACCATGCGCATTTTCCTCCATGGGAGTAATGCCTCAAACAGTCTACGCTTTGTTCGTTCCCAGGAAGACCAGTAGTAGTTTCCGATGCACATCTGGATTCAATCTGTAATCTGTGGACTATCAGAGTGTTGATGAAACACAGAATATGCATCGTGATTGAATACAACAGTCACCATAGCACTTTCCACCATGAGTGTAATGTCTCAAACAGTCTACGCCTTTATCGTTCCCTGGAAGACCAGTAGTAGTTTCCGATGCACATCTGGAGGCATTCTGTAATCTGTGGACTATCAGAGTGTTGATGAAACACAGAAATTGCATCGGGATTGAATACAACAGTCACCATGCGCACTTTCCTCCACGGGAGTAATGTCTCAAACAGTCTACGCTTTGATCGTTCCCTGGAAGACCAGTAGTTCTTTCCGATGCACATCTGGTATCATTCTGTAATCTGTGCACTATCAGAGTGTTGATGAAACACAGAAATTGCATCGGGATTGAATACAACAGTCACCATGCGCACTTTCCTCCACTGGAGTAATGTCTCAACAGTCTACGCTTTGATCGGTCCCTGTAAGACCAGTAGTAGTTTCCGATGCACATCTGGTGGCATTCTGTAAGCTGTGGACAATCAGAGTGTTGCTGAAACACAGAAATTGCATCGGGATTGAATACAACAGTCACCATTCGCATTTTCCTCCATGGGAGTAATGTCTCAAACAGTGTACTCTTTGATCGTTCGCTGGAAGGCCAGTAGTAGATTCCGATGCACATCTGGAGGCATTCTGTAATCTGTGGACTATGAGACTGTTGATGAACACAGAAGTTGCATCGGGATTGAATACATCAATTACCATGCGCACTTTCCCCAATGGGAGTAATGCCTCATACAGTCTACGCTTTGATCACTCCCTGGAAGACCAGTAGTAGTTTCCAATGCACATCTGGAGGCATTCTGTAATCTGTGGACTATCAGAGTGTCGTTGAAACACTTTAATTGCATCGGGATTGAATACAACAGTCACCATGCGAACTTTCCTCCATGGGAGTAATGTGTGAAACAGTCTACGCTTTGATCGTTCCCTGGAAGACCAGTAGTAGTTTCCGATGCACATCTGGAGGCATTCTGTTATCTGTTTACTATCAGAGTGTTGTTGAAACACAGAAATTGCCTCGGGATTGAATACAACAGTCACCATTCGGACTTTTCTCCATGGGAGTAAAGTTTCAAACAGTCTACGCCTTGAACGTTCCCTGGAAGACCAGTAGTAGTTTCGATTCACATATGGAGGCGTTCTGTAATCTGTGGACCTTCAAAGTGTTGATGAAACACAGAAATTGCATGGGGATTGAATACAACAGTCACCATGCGCACTTTCCTCCATGGGAGTAATGTCTCAAACAGTCTACGCTTTGATCGTTCCCTAGAAGACCAGTAGATGATTCCGATGCACATCTGGAGGCATACTGTAATCTGTGGACCTTCAAAGTGTTGATGAAACACAGAAATTGCATCGGGATTGAATACAACAGTCACCATGCGCACTTTCCTCCTTGGGAGTAATGTCTCGAAGAGTCTACGCTTTGATCGTTCGCTGGAAGGCCAGTAGTAGATTCCGATGCACATCTGGGGGCATTCTGTAATCTGTGGATTATCAGAGTGTGGTTGAAACACAGAAATTGCATCGGGATTGAATACAACAGTCACCATGTGCACTTTCTTCCATGGGAGTAATGTCTCAAACAGTTTACGATTTGATCGTTCCCTGGAAGACCAGTAGTAGTTTCCGATGCACATCTGGAGGCATTCTGTAACCTGTGGACTATCAGAGTGTTGATGAAACACATATATTGCATCGGGATTGAATACAACAGTCACCATGCGCACTTTCCTACATAGGAGTAATGTCTCAAACAGTCTACGCTTTGATCGTTCCCTGGAAGACCAGTTGTAGTTTCCGATGCACATCTGGAGGCATTCTGTAGTGTGTTGACTATCAGAGTGTTGTTGAAACACAGAAATTGCCTCGGGATTGAATACAACAGTCACCATGCTCGCTTTCATCCATAGGAGTAATGTCTCAAAAAGTCTACGCTTTGATCGTTCCCTGGAAGACAAGTAGTAGTTTCCGATGCACATCTGGAGGCATTCTGTAATATGTGGACTATCTGAGTGTTGATGAAACGCAGAAATTGCATCGGGATTGAATACAACAGTCACCATGCGCACTTTCTTCCATGCGAGTAATGTCTCAAACAGTCTATCCTTTGATCGTTTCCTCGAAGACCAGTAGTAGTTTCCGATGCACATCTGGAGGCATTCTGTAATCTGTGGACCTTCAAAGGGTTGATGAAAAACAGAAATTGCATCGTGATTGAATACAACAGTCACCATGCGCATTTTCCTCCATGGGAGTAATGCCTCAAACGGTCTACGCTTTGTTCGTTCCCAGGAAGACCAGTAGTAGTTTCCGATGCACATCTGGATTCAATCTGTAATCTGTGGACTATCAGAGTGTTGATGAAACACAGAATATGCATCGTGATTGAATACAACAGTCACCATAGCACTTTCCTCCATGAGAGTAATGTCTCAAACAGTTTACGCCTTTATCGTTCCCTGGAAGACCAGTAGTAGTTTCCGATGCACATCTGGAGGCCTTCTGTAATCTGTGGACTATCAGGGTCTTGATGAAACACAGAAATTGCATCGGGATTGAATACAACAGTCACCATGCGCACTTTCCTCCACGGGAGTAATGTCTCAAACAGTCTACGCTTTGATTGTTCCCTGGAAGACCAGTAGTTCTTTCCGATGCACATCAGGTATCATTCTGTAATCTGTGCACTATTAGAGTGTTGATGAAACACAGAAATTGCATCGGGATTGAATACAACAGTCACCATGCACACTTTCCTCCACTGGAGTAATGTCTCAACAGTCTACGCTTTTATCGTTCCCTGTAAGACCAGTAGTAGTTTCCGATGCACATCTGGTGGCATTCTGTAAGCTGTGGACTATCAGAGTGTTGATGAAACAAAGAAATTGCATCGGGATTGAATACAACAGTCACCATGACCACTTTCATCCATGGGAGTAATGTCTCAAAAAGTCTACGCTTTGATCGTTTCCTGGAAGACCAGTGGTAGTTTCCGATGCACATCTGGAGGCATTCTGTAATCTGTGGACTATCAGAGTGTTGTTGAAACACAGAAATTGCATCGGGATTGCATATAACAGTCACCATCCGCACTTTACTCCATGGGTGTAATGTCTTAAACAGTCTACGCTTTGATCGTTCCCTGGAAGACCAGTAGTAGTTTCCGATGCACATCTGGAGGCATTCTGTAATCTGTGGACTATCAGAGTGTTGTTGAAACACTGAAATTGCATCGGGATTGAATACAACAGTCACCATGCGCACTTTCATCCATGGGAGTAATGTCTCAAAAAGTCTACGCTTTGATCGTTCCCTGGAAGACCAGTAGTAGTTTCCGATGTGCGTCAGGATTCATTCTGTAATTTGTGGACTATCAGAGTGTTGATGAAGCACAGAAATTGCATCGGGATTGAATACAACAGTCACCACCGCACTTTCCTACGTAGGAGTAATGTCTCAAACAGTCTACGCTTTGATCGCTCCCTGGAAGACCAGTAGCAGTTTCATATGCACAACTGGAAGCATTCTGTAATCTGTGGACTATCAGAGTATTGATGAAACACCGAAATTGCATCGTAATTGAATTCAACAGTCATAATGCGCACTTTCCTCCATGGGAGTAATGTCTGAAACAGTTTACGCTTTGATCTCTCCCTGGAAGACCAGTAGTAGAATCCGATGCACATCTGGTTGCATTCTGTAATCTGTGGACTATCAGAGTGTTGATGATCACAGAAATTGCTCCGGGATTTAATACAACAGTCACCATGCGGACTTTCCTCCATGGGAGTAATGTCTCAAACAGTCTACGCTTTGATCGTTCCCTGGAAGACCAGTAGTAATTTCCGATGCACATATGGAGGCATTCTGTAATCTGTGGACTATCAGAGTGTCGTTGAAACACTTTAATTGCATCGGGATTGAATACAACAGACACCATGCGCACTTTCCTCCATGGGAGTAACGTCTCAAACAGTCTACGCTTGATCGTTCCCTGGAGGACCAGTTGTAGATTCCGATGCACATCTGGAGGCATTCTGTAATCTGTGGACCTTCAAAGTATTGATGAAACGCAGAAATTGCATCGGGATTGAATACAACAGGCACCATGCGTACATTTCTAAATTGGAGTAATGTCTCAAACTGTCATCGCATTGATCGATCCCTCAACACCAGTAGTGGTTTCCGATGCACATCTGGAGGTATACTGTAATCTGTGGTCTATCCGGGTGTAGATAAAAGACAGAAATTACATCGGGATTGAATACAACAGTCACCATGCGCACTTTCCTTCATGCGAGAAATGTCTCAAACAGTCTACGCTTTGATCGTTCCCTGGAAGACCAGTAGTAGTTTCGGATGCACATCTGGAGTCATTCTGTAATCTGTGGACTAAATGAGTGTTGATGAAACACAGAAATTGCATCGGGATTGAATACAACAGTCACCATGCGCACTTTCTTCCATGCGAGTAATGTCTCAAACAGTCTATGCTTTGATCGTTTCCTCGAAGACCAGTAGTAGTTTCCGATGCACATCTGGAGGCATTCTGTAATCAGTGGACGTTCAAAGGGTTAATGAAACACAGAAATTGCATCGTGATTGAATACAACAGTCACCATGGCAC
The DNA here is from genome assembly GCF_023897955.1 of Schistocerca gregaria. Taxonomy (NCBI): domain Eukaryota; kingdom Metazoa; phylum Arthropoda; class Insecta; order Orthoptera; family Acrididae; genus Schistocerca; species Schistocerca gregaria. The sequence continues at coordinate 20,748,199 of NC_064925.1, forward strand.
TTTCCACCATGAGTGTAATGTCTCAGTCTACGCCTTTATCGTTCCCTGGAAGACCAGTAGTAGTTTCCGATGCACATCTGGAGGCATTCTGTAATCTGTGGACTATCAGAGTGTTGATGAAACTCAGAAATTGCATCGGGATTGAATACAACAGTCACCATGCGCACTTTCCTCCACGGGAGTAATGTCTCAAACAGTCTACGCTTTGATCGTTCCCTGGAAGACCAGTAGTTCTTTCCGATGCACATCTGGTATCATTCTGTATTCTGTGCACTATCAGAGTGTTGATGAAACACAGAAATTGCATCGGGATTGAATACAACAGTCACCATGCGCACTTTCCTCCACTGGAGTAATGTCTCAACAGTCTACGCTTTGATCGGTCCCTGTAAGACCAGTAGTAGTTTCCGATGCACATCTGGTGGCATTCTGTAAGCTGTGGACAATCCTGAGTGTTGCTGAAACACAGAAATTGCATCGGGATTGAATACAACAGTCACCATTCGCATTTTCCTCCATGGGAGTAATGTCTCAAACAGTCTACTCTTTGATCGTTCGCTGGAAGGCCAGTAGTAGATTCCGATGCACATCTGGAGGCATTCTGTAATCTGTGGACTATGAGACTGTTGATGAACACAGAAGTTGCATCGGGATTGAATACAACAATTACCATGCGCACTTTCCCCAATGGGAGTAATGCCTCATACAGTCTACGCTTTGATCACTCCCTGGAAGACCAGTAGTAGTTTCCAATGCACATCTGGAGGCATTCTGTAATCTGTGGACTATCAGAGTGTCGTTGAAACACTTTAATTGCATCGGGATTGAATACAACAGTCACCATGCGAACTTTCCTCCATGGGAGTAATGTGTGAAACAGTCTACGCTTTGATCGTTCCCTGGAAGACCAGTAGTAGTTTCCGATGCACATCTGGAGGCATTCTGTTATCTGTTTACTATCAGAGTGTTGTTGAAACACAGAAATTGTCTCGGGATTGAATACAACAGTCACCATTCGGACTTTTCTCCATGGGAGTAAAGATTCAAACAGTCTACGCTTTGAACGTTCCCTGGAAGACCAGTAGTAGTTTCGATTCACATATGGAGGCATTCTGTAATCTGTGGACCTTCAAAGTGTTGATGAAACACAGAAATTGCATGGGGATTGAATACAACAGTCACCATGCGCACTTTCCTCCATGGGAGTAATGTCTCAAACAGTCTACGCTTTGATCGTTCCCTAGAAGACCAGTAGATGATTCCGATGCACATCTGGAGGCATACTGTAATCTGTGGACCTTCAAAGTGTTGATGAAACACAGAAATTGCATCGGGATTGAATACAACAGTCACCATGCGCACTTTCCTCCTTGGGAGTAATGTCTCGAAGAGTCTACGCTTTGATCGTTCGCTGGAAGGCCAGTAGTAGATTCCGATGCACATCTGGGGGCATTCTGTAATCTGTGGATTATCAGAGTGTGGTTGAAACACAGAAATTGCATCGGGATTGAATACAACAGTCACCATGTGCACTTTCTTCCATGGGAGTAATGTCTCAAACAGTTTACGATTTGATCGTTCCCTGGAAGACCAGTAGTAGTTTCCGATGCACATCTGGAGGCATTCTGTAACCTGTGGACTATCAGAGTGTTGATGAAACACATATATTGCATCGGGATTGAATACAACAGTCACCATGCGCACTTTCCTACATAGGAGTAATGTCTCAAACAGTCTACGCTTTGATCGTTCCCTGGAAGACCAGTTGTAGTTTCCGATGCACATCTGGAGGCATTCTGTAGTGTGTTGACTATCAGAGTGTTGTTGAAACACAGAAATTGCCTCGGGATTGAATACAACAGTCACCATGCTCGCTTTCATCCATAGGAGTAATGTCTCAAAAAGTCTACGCTTTGATCGTTCCCTGGAAGACAAGTAGTAGTTTGCGATGCACATCTGGAGGCATTCTGTAATATGTGGACTATCTGAGTGTTGATGAAACGCAGAAATTGCATCGGGATTGAATACAACAGTCACCATGCGCACTTTCTTCCATGCGAGTAATGTCTCAAACAGTCTATCCTTTGATCGTTTCCTCGAAGACCAGTAGTAGTTTCCGATGCACATCTGGAGGCATTCTGTATTCTGTGGACCTTCAAAGGGTTGATGAAAAACAGAAATTGCATCGTGATTGAATACAACAGTCACCATGCGCATTTTCCTCCATGGGAGTAATGCCTCAAACAGTCTACGCTTTGTTCGTTCCCAGGAAGACCAGTAGTAGTTTCCGATGCACATCTGGATTCAATCTGTAATCTGTGGACTATCAGAGTGTTGATGAAACACAGAATATGCATCGTGATTGAATACAACAGTCACCATAGCACTTTCCACCATGAGTGTAATGTCTCAAACAGTCTACGCCTTTATCGTTCCCTGGAAGACCAGTAGTAGTTTCCGATGCACATCTGGAGGCATTCTGTAATCTGTGGACTATCAGAGTGTTGATGGAACACAGAAATTGCATCGGGATTGAATACAACAGTCACCATGCGCACTTTCCTCCACGGGAGTAATGTCTCAAACAGTCTACGCTTTGATCGTTCCCTGGAAGACCAGTAGTTCTTTCCGATGCACATCTGGTATCATTCTGTAATCTGTGCACTATCAGAGTGTTGATGAAACACAGAAATTGCATCGGGATTGAATACAACAGTCACCATGCGCACTTTCCTCCACTGGAGTAATGTCTCAACAGTCTACGCTTTGATCGGTCCCTGTAAGACCAGTAGTAGTTTCCGATGCACATCTGGTGGCATTCTGTAAGCTGTGGACAATCAGAGTGTTGCTGAAACACAGAAATTGCATCGGGATTGAATACAACAGTCACCATTCGCATTTTCCTCCATGGGAGTAATGTCTCAAACAGTGTACTCTTTGATCGTTCGCTGGAAGGCCAGTAGTAGATTCCGATGCACATCTGGAGGCATTCTGTAATCTGTGGACTATGAGACTGTTGATGAACACAGAAGTTGCATCGGGATTGAATACAACAATTACCATGCGCACTTTCCCCAATGGGAGTAATGCCTCATACAGTCTACGCTTTGATCACTCCCTGGAAGACCAGTAGTAGTTTCCAATGCACATCTGGAGGCATTCTGTAATCTGTGGACTATCAGAGTGTCGTTGAAACACTTTAATTGCATCGGGATTGAATACAACAGTCACCATGCGAACTTTCCTCCATGGGAGTAATGTGTGAAACAGTCTACGCTTTGATCGTTCCCTGGAAGACCAGTAGTAGTTTCCGATGCACATCTGGAGGCATTCTGTTATCTGTTTACTATCAGAGTGTTGTTGAAACACAGAAATTGCCTCGGGATTGAATACAACCGTCACCATTCGGACTTTTCTCCATGGGAGTAAAGTTTCAAACAGTCTACGCTTTGAACGTTCCCTGGAAGACCAGTAGTAGTTTCGATTCACATATGGAGGCGTTCTGTAATCTGTGGACCTTCAAAGTGTTGATGAAACACAGAAATTGCATGGGGATTGAATACAACAGTCACCATGCGCACTTTCCTCCATGGGAGTAATGTCTCAAACAGTCTACGCTTTGATCGTTCCCTAGAAGACCAGTAGATGATTCCGATGCACATCTGGAGGCATACTGTAATCTGTGGACCTTCAAAGTGTTGATGAAACACAGAAATTGCATCGGGATTGAATACAACAGTCACCATGCGCACTTTCCTCCTTGGGAGTAATGTCTCGAAGAGTCTACGCTTTGATCGTTCGCTGGAAGGCCAGTAGTAGATTCCGATGCACATCTGGGGGCATTCTGTAATCTGTGGATTATCAGAGTGTGGTTGAAACACAGAAATTGCATCGGGATTGAATACAACAGTCACCATGTGCACTTTCTTCCATGGGAGTAATGTCTCAAACAGTTTACGATTTGATCGTTCCCTGGAAGACCAGTAGTAGTTTCCGATGCACATCTGGAGGCATTCTGTAACCTGCGGACTATCAGAGTGTTGATGAAACACATATATTGCATCGGGATTGAATACAACAGTCACCATGCGCACTTTCCTACATAGGAGTAATGTCTCAAACAGTCTACGCTTTGATCGTTCCCTGGAAGACCAGTTGTAGTTTCCGATGCACATCTGGAGGCATTCTGTAGTGTGTTGACTATCAGAGTGTTGTTGAAACACAGAAATTGCCTCGGGATTGAATACAACAGTCACCATGCTCGCTTTCATCCATAGGAGTAATGTCTCAAAAAGTCTACGCTTTGATCGTTCCCTGGAAGACAAGTAGTAGTTTCCGATGCACATCTGGAGGCATTCTGTAATATGTGGACTATCTGAGTGTTGATGAAACGCAGAAATTGCATCGGGATTGAATACAACAGTCACCATGCGCACTTTCTTCCATGCGAGTAATGTCTCAAACAGTCTATCCTTTGATCGTTTCCTCGAAGACCAGTAGTAGTTTCCGATGCACATCTGGAGGCATTCTGTATTCTGTGGACCTTCAAAGGGTTGATGAAAAACAGAAATTGCATCGTGATTGAATACAACAGTCACCATGCGCATTTTCCTCCATGGGAGTAATGCCTCAAACAGTCTACGCTTTGTTCGTTCCCAGGAAGACCAGTAGTAGTTTCCGATGCACATCTGGATTCAATCTGTAATCTGTGGACTATCAGAGTGTTGATGAAACACAGAATATGCATCGTGATTGAATACAACAGTCACCATAGCACTTTCCACCATGAGTGTAATGTCTCAAACAGTCTACGCCTTTATCGTTCCCTGGAAGACCAGTAGTAGTTTCCGATGCACATCTGGAGGCATTCTGTAATCTGTGGACTATCAGAGTGTTGATGAAACACAGAAATTGCATCGGGATTGAATACAACAGTCACCATGCGCACTTTCCTCCACGGGAGTAATGTCTCAAACAGTCTACGCTTTGATCGTTCCCTGGAAGACCAGTAGTTCTTTCCGATGCACATCTGGTATCATTCTGTAATCTGTGCACTATCAGAGTGTTGATGAAACACAGAAATTGCATCGGGATTGAATACAACAGTCACCATGCGCACTTTCCTCCACTGGAGTAATGTCTCAACAGTCTACGCTTTGATCGGTCCCTGTAAGACCAGTAGTAGTTTCCGATGCACATCTGGTGGCATTCTGTAAGCTGTGGACAATCAGAGTGTTGCTGAAACACAGAAATTGCATCGGGATTGAATACAACAGTCACCATTCGCATTTTCCTCCATGGGAGTAATGTCTCAAACAGTGTACTCTTTGATCGTTCGCTGGAAGGCCAGTAGTAGATTCCGATGCACATCTGGAGGCATTCTGTAATCTGTGGACTATGAGACTGTTGATGAACACAGAAGTTGCATCGGGATTGAATACAACAATTACCATGCGCACTTTCCCCAATGGGAGTAATGCCTCATACAGTCTACGCTTTGATCACTCCCTGGAAGACCAGTAGTAGTTTCCAATGCACATCTGGAGGCATTCTGTAATCTGTGGACTATCAGAGTGTCGTTGAAACACTTTAATTGCATCGGGATTGAATACAACAGTCACCATGCGAACTTTCCTCCATGGGAGTAATGTGTGAAACAGTCTACGCTTTGATCGTTCCCTGGAAGACCAGTAGTAGTTTCCGATGCACATCTGGAGGCATTCTGTTATCTGTTTACTATCAGAGTGTTGTTGAAACACAGAAATTGCCTCGGGATTGAATACAACAGTCACCATTCGGACTTTTCTCCATGGGAGTAAAGTTTCAAACAGTCTACGCCTTGAACGTTCCCTGGAAGACCAGTAGTAGTTTCGATTCACATATGGAGGCGTTCTGTAATCTGTGGACCTTCAAAGTGTTGATGAAACACAGAAATTGCATGGGGATTGAATACAACAGTCACCATGCGCACTTTCCTCCATGGGAGTAATGTCTCAAACAGTCTACGCTTTGATCGTTCCCTAGAAGACCAGTAGATGATTCCGATGCACATCTGGAGGCATACTGTAATCTGTGGACCTTCAAAGTGTTGATGAAACACAGAAATTGCATCGGGATTGAATACAACAGTCACCATGCGCACTTTCCTCCTTGGGAGTAATGTCTCGAAGAGTCTACGCTTTGATCGTTCGCTGGAAGGCCAGTAGTAGATTCCGATGCACATCTGGGGGCATTATGTAATCTGTGGATTATCAGAGTGTGGTTGAAACACAGAAATTGCATCGGGATTGAATACAACAGTCACCATGTGCACTTTCTTCCATGGGAGTAATGTCTCAAACAGTTTACGATTTGATCGTTCCCTGGAAGACCAGTAGTAGTTTCCGATTCACATCTGGGGGCATTATGTAATCTGTGGATTATCAGAGTGTGGTTGAAACACAGAAATTGCATCGGGATTGAATACAACAGTCACCATGCGCACTTTCTTCCATGCGAGTAATGTCTCAAACAGTCTATCCTTTGATCGTTTCCTCGAAGACCAGTAGTAGTTTCCGATGCACATCTGGAGGCATTCTGTAATCTGTGGACCTTCAAAGGGTTGATGAAAAACAGAAATTGCATCGTGATTGAATACAACAGTCACCATGCGCATTTTCCTCCATGGGAGTAATGCCTCAAACGGTCTACGCTTTGTTCGTTCCCAGGAAGACCAGTAGTAGATTCCGATGCACATCTGGATTCAATCTGTAATCTGTGGACTATCAGAGTGTTGATGAAACACAGAATATGCATCGTGATTGAATACAACAGTCACCATAGCACTTTCCTCCATGAGAGTAATGTCTCAAACAGTTTACGCCTTTATCGTTCCCTGGAAGACCAGCAGTAGTTTCCGATGCACATCTGGAGGCCTTCTGTAATCTGTGGACTATCAGGGTCTTGATGAAACACAGAAATTGCATCGGGATTGAATACAACAGTCACCATGCGCACTTTCCTCCACGGGAGTAATGTCTCAAACAGTCTACGCTTTGATTGTTCCCTGGAAGACCAGTAGTTCTTTCCGATGCACATCAGGTATCATTCTGTAATCTTTGCACTATTAGAGTGTTGATGAAACACAGAAATTGCATCGGGATTGAATACAACAGTCACCACGCACACTTTCCTCCACTGGAGTAATGTCTCAACAGTCTACGCTTTTATCGTTCCCTGTAAGACCAGTAGTAGTTTCCGATGCACATCTGGTGGCATTCTGTAAGCTGTGGACTATCAGAGTGTTGATGAAACAAAGAAATTGCATCGGGATTGAATACAACAGTCACCATGACCACTTTCATCCATGGGAGTAATGTCTCAAAAAGTCTACGCTTTGATCGTTTCCTGGAAGACCAGTGGTAGTTTCCGATGCACATCTGGAGGCATTCTGTAATCTGTGGACTATCAGAGTGTTGTTGAAACACAGAAATTGCATCGGGATTGCATATAACAGTCACCATCCGCACTTTACTCCATGGGTGTAATGTCTTAAACAGTCTACGCTTTGATCGTTCCCTGGAAGACCAGTAGTAGTTTCGATTCACATATGTAGGCATTCTGTAATCTGTGGACCTTCAAAGTGTTGATGAAACACAGAAATTGCATCGGGATTGAATACAACAGTCACCATGCGCACTTTCCTCCTTGGGAGTAATGTCTCAAAGAGTCTACGCTTTTATCGTTCCTTGGAAGACCAGTAGATGATTCCGATGCACATCTGGAGGCATACTGTAATCTGTGGACCTTTAAAGTGTTGATGAAACACAGAAATTGCATCGGGATTGAATACAACAGTCACCATGCGCACTTTATTCCTTGGGAGTAATGTCTCGAAGAGTCTACGCTTTGATCGTTCGCTGGAAGGCCAGTAGTAGATTCCGATGCACATCTGGGGGCATTCTGTAATCTGTGGATTATCAGAGTGTGGTTGAAACACAGAAATTGCATCGGGATTGAATACAACAGTCACCATGTGCACTTTCTTCCATGGGAGTAATGTCTCAAACAGTTTACGATTTGATCGTTCCCTGGAAGACCAGTAGTAGTTTCCGATGCACATCTGGGGGCATTCTGTAACCTGTGGACTATCAGAGTGTTGATGAAACACATATATTGCATCGGGATTGAATACAACAGTCACCATGCGCACTTTCCTACATAGGAGTAATGTCTCAAACAGTCTACGCTTTGATCGTTCCCTGGAAGACCAGTTGTAGTTTCCGATGCACATCTGGAGGCATTCTGTAGTGTGTTGACTCTCAGAGTGTTGTTGAAACACAGAAATTGCCTCGGGATTGAATACAACAGTCACCATGCTCGCTTTCATCCATAGGAGTAATGTCTCAAAAAGTCTACGCTTTGATCGTTCCCTGGAAGACAAGTAGTAGTTTCCGATGCACATCTGGAGGCATTCTGTAATATGTGGACTATCTGAGTGTTGATGAAACGCAGAAATTGCATCGGGATTGAATACAACAGTCACCATGCGCACTTTCTTCCATGCGAGTAATGTCTCAAACAGTCTATCCTTTGATCGTTTCCTCGAAGACCAGTAGTAGTTTCCGATGCACATCTGGAGGCATTCTGTAATCTGTGGACCTTCAAAGGGTTGATGAAAAACAGAAATTGCATCGTGATTGAATACAACAGTCACCATGCGCATTTTCCTCCATGGGAGTAATGCCTCAAACAGTCTACGCTTTGTTCGTTCCCAGGAAGACCAGTAGTAGTTTCCGATGCACATCTGGATTCAATCTGTAATCTGTGGACTATCAGAGTGTTGATGAAACACAGAATATGCATCGTGATTGAATACAACAGTCACCATAGCACTTTCCTCCATGAGAGTAATGTCTCAAACAGTTTACGCCTTTATCGTTCCCTGGAAGACCAGTAGTAGTTTCCGATGCACATCTGGAGGCCTTCTGTAATCTGTGGACTATCAGGGTCTTGATGAAACACAGAAATTGCATCGGGATTGAATACAACAGTCACCATGCGCACTTTCCTCCACGGGAGTAATGTCTCAAACAGTCTACGCTTTGATTGTTCCCTGGAAGACCAGTAGTTCTTTCCGATGCACATCAGGTATCATTCTGTAATCTGTGCACTATTAGAGTGTTGATGAAACACAGAAATTGCATCGGGATTGAATACAACAGTCACCATGCACAATTTCCTCCACTGGAGTAATGTCTCAACAGTCTACGCTTTTATCGTTCCCTGTAAGACCAGTAGTAGTTTCCGATGCACATCTGGTGGCATTCTGTAAGCTGTGGACTATCAGAGTGTTGATGAAACAAAGAAATTGCATCGGGATTGAATACAACAGTCACCATGACCACTTTCCTCCATGGGAGTAATGTCTCAAAAAGTCTACGCTTTGATCGTTTCCTGGTAGACCAGTGGTAGTTTCCGATGCACATCTGGAGGCATTCTGTAATCTGTGGACTATCAGAGTGTTGTTGAAACACAGAAATTGCATCGGGATTGCATATAACAGTCACCATCTGCACTTTACTCCATGGGTGTAATGTCTTAAACAGTCTACGCTTTGATCGTTCCCTGGAAGACCAGTAGTAGTTTCGATTCACATATGTAGGCATTCTGTAATCTGTGGACCTTCAAAGTGTTGATGAAACACAGAAATTGCATCGGGATTGAATACAACAGTCACCATGCGCACTTTCCTCCTTGGGAGTAATGTCTCAAAGAGTCTACGCTTTTATCGTTCCTTGGAAGACCAGTAGATGATTCCGATGCACATCTGGAGGCATACTGTAATCTGTGGACCTTTAAAGTGTTGATGAAACACAGAAATTGCATCGGGATTGAATACAACAGTCACCATGCGCACTTTATTCCTTGGGAGTAATGTCTCGAAGAGTCTACGCTTTGATCGTTCGCTGGAAGGCCAGTAGTAGATTCCGATGCACATCTGGAGGCATTCTGTAAACTGTGGACTATCAGAGTGTTGTTGAAACACAGAAATTGCATCGGGATTGAATACAACAGTCACCATGTGCACTTTCTTCCATGGGAGTAATGTCTCAAACAGTTTACGCTTTGATCGTTCCCTGGAATACCAGTAGTAGTTTCCGATGCACATCAGGAGGCATTCTGTAATCTGTGGACTATCAGAGTGTTGATGAACACAGAAGTTTTCATCGGGATTGAATACAACAGTTACCATGCGCACTTCCCCCAATGGGAGTAATGCCTCAAACAGTCTACGCTTTGATCGCTCCCTGGAAGACCAGTAGTAGTTTCCGATGCACATCTGGAGGCATTCTGTAATCTGTGGACTATCAGTGTGTTGATGAAACACAGATATTGCATCGGGATTGAATACAACAGTCACCATGCGCATTTTCCTCCGTGGGAGTAATGTCTCAACAGTCTACGCTTTGATCGTTCCCTGGAAGACCAGTAGTAGTTTCCGATGCACATCTGGAGGCATTCTGTTATCTGTTTACTATCAGAGTGTTGTTGAAACACAGAAATAGCCTCGGGATTGAATACAACAGTCACCATTCGGACTTTTCTCCATGGGAGCAAAGTTTCAAACAGTCTACGCTTTGATCGTTCCCTGGAAGACCAGTAGTAGTTTCCGATGCACATCTGGAGGCATTCTGTAATCTGTGGACTATCAGTGTGTTGATGAAACACAGATATTGCATCGGGATTGAATACAACAGTTACCATGCGCACTTCCCCCAATGGGAGTAATGCCTCAAACAGTCTACGCTTTGATCGCTCCCTGGAAGACCAGTAGTAGTTTCCGATGCACATCTGGAGGCATTCTGTAATCTGTGGACTATCAGTGTGTTGATGAAACACAGATATTGCATCGGGATTGAATACAACAGTCACCATGCGCACTTTCATCCATGGGAGTAATGTCTCAAAAAGTCTACGCTTTGATCGTTCCCTGTAAGACCAGTAGTAGTTTCCGATGAACGTCAGGATTCATTCTGTAATTTGTGGACTATCAGAGTGTTGATGAAACACAGAAATTGCATCGGGATTGAATACAACAGTCACCACCGCACTTTCCTACGTAGGAGTAATGTCTCAAACAGTCTACGCTTTGATCGCTCCCTGGAAGACCAGTAGCAGTTTCATATGCACAACTGGAAGCATTCTGTAATCTGTGGACTATCAGAGTATTGATGAAACACCGAAATTGCATCGTAATTGAATTCAACAGTCATAATGCGCACTTTCCTCCATGGGAGTAATGTCTGAAACAGTTTACGCTTTGATCTCTCCCTGGAAGACCAGTAGTAGAATCCGATGCACATCTGGTTGCATTCTGTAATCTGTGGACTATCGGAGTGTTGATGATCTCAGAAATTGCTCCGGGATTTAATACAACAGTCACCATGCGGACTTTCTTCCATGGGAGTAATGTCTCAAACAGTCTACGCTTTGATCGTTCCCTGGAAGACCAGTAGTAGTTTCCGATGCACATCTGGAGGCATTCTGTAATCTGTGGACTATCAGAGTGTCGTTGAAACACTTTAATTGCATCGGGATTGAATACAACAGACACCATGCGCACTTTCCTCCATGGGAGTAACGTCTCAAACAGTCTATGCTTTGATCGCTCCCTCAACACCAGTAGTGGTTTCCGATGCACATCTCGAGGCATTCTGTAATCTGTGGACTATCCGAGTGCTAATGAAACACAGAAATTGCATCGGGATTGAATACAACATCACCACGACCACTTTTCTCCATGGGAGTAAAGTCTCAAACGGTCTAAGCTTTGATCGTTCCTTGGAAGACCAGTAGTAGTTTCCGATGCACATCTGGAGGTATACTGTAATCTGTGGTCTATCCGGGTGTTGATAAAAGACAGAAATTGCATCGGGTTTGAATACAACAGTCACCATGCGCACTTTCCTCCATGCGAGAAATGTCTCAAACAGTCTACGCTTTGATCGTTCCCTGGAAGACCAGTAGTAGTTTCGGATGCACATCTGGAGGCATTCTGTAATCTGTGGACTAATTGAGTGTTGATGAAACACAGAAATTGCATCGGGATTGAATACAACAGTCACCATGCGCACTTTCTTCCTATGCGAGTAATGTCTCAAACAGTCTATGCTTTGATCGTTTCCTCGAAGACCAGTAGTAGTTTCCGATGCACATCTGGAGGCATTCTGCAATCAGTGGACCTTCAAAGGGTTAATGAAACACAGAAATTGCATCGTGATTGAATACAACAGTCACCATGGCACTTTCCTCCATGAGTGTAATGTCTCAAACAGTCTACGCCTTTATCGTTCCCTGGAAGACCAGTAGTAGTTTCCGATGCACATCTGGAGGCATTCTGTAATCTGTGTACTATCAGAGTGTTGATGAAACACAGAAATTGCATCGGGATTGAATACAACAGTCACCATGCGCACTTTCCTCCACGGGAGTAATGTCTCAAACAGTCTACGCTTTGATCGTTCCCTGGAAGACCAGTAGTTCTTTCCGATGCACATCTGGTATCATTCTGTAATCTGTGCACTATCAGAGTGTTGATGAAACACAGAAATTGCATCGGGATTGAATACAACAGTCACCATGCGCACTTTCCTCCACTGGAGTAATCTCTCAACAGTCAACGCTTTGATCGGTCCCTGTAAGACCAGTAGTAGTTTCCGATGCACATCTGGTGGCATTCTGTAAGCTGTGGACTATCAGAGTGTTGCTTAAACACAGAAATTGCATCGGGATTGAATACAAGTCACCATTCGCATTTTCCTCCATGGGAGTAATGCCTCAAACAGTCTACGCTTTGATCGTTCCCTGGAAGACCAGTAGTAGTTTCCGATGCACATCTGGAGCATTCTGTAATCTGTGGACTATCAGAGTGTTGTTGAAACACAGAAATTGCATCGGGATTGAATATAACAGTCACCATCCGCACTTTACTCCATGGGAGTAATGTCTTAAACAGTCTACGCTTTGATCGTTCACTGGAAGACCAGTAGTAGTTTCGATTCACATATGGAGGCATTCTGTAATCTGTGGACCTTCAAAGTGTTGATGAAACACAGAAATTGCATCGGGATTGAATACAACAGTCACCATACGCACTTTCCTCCTTGGGAGTAATGTCTCAAAGAGTCTACGCTTTGATCGTTCGCTAGAAGGCCAGTAGTAGATTCCGATGCACATCTGGAGGCATTCTGTAATCTGTGGACTATCAGAGTGTTGTTGAAACACAGAAATTGCATCGGGATTGAATACAACAGTCACCATGAGCACTTTCCTCCATGGGAGTAATGTCTCAAACAGTCTACGCTTTGATTGTTCCCTAGAAGACCAGTAGATGATTCCGATGCACATCTGGAGGCATACTGTAATCTGTGGACCTTCAAAGTGTTGATGAAACACAGAAATTGCATCGGGATTGAATACAACAGTCACCATGCGCACTTTCCTCCTTGGGAGTAATGTCTCGAAGAGTCTACGCTTTGATCGTTCGCTGGAAGGCCAGTAGTAGATTCCGATGCACATCTGGAGGCATTCTGTAATCTGTGGACTATGAGACTGTTGATGAACACAGAAGTTGCATCGGGATTGAATACAACAATTACCATGCGCACTTTCCCCAATGGGAGTAATGCCTCATACAGTCTACGCTTTGATCACTCCCTGGAAGACCAGTAGTAGTTTCCAATGCACATCTGGAGGCATTCTGTAATCTGTGGACTATCAGAGTGTCGTTGAAACACTTTAATTGCATCGGGATTGAATACAACAGTCACCATGCGAACTTTCCTCCATGGGAGTAATGTGTGAAACAGTCTACGCTTTGATCGTTCCCTGGAAGACCAGTAGTAGTTTCCGATGCTCATCTGGAGGCATTCTGTTATCTGTTTACTATCAGAGAGTTGTTGAAACACAGAAATTGCCTCGGGATTGAATACAACAGTCACCATTCGGACTTTTCTCCATGGGAGTAAAGTTTCAAACAGTCTACGCTTTGAACGTTCCCTGGAAGACCAGTAGTAGTTTCGATTCACATATGGAGGCATTCTGTAATCTGTGGACCTTCAAAGTGTTGATGAAACACAGAAATTGCATGGGGATTGAATACAACAGTCACCATGCGCACTTTCCTCCATGGGAGTAATGTCTCAAACAGTCTACGCATTGATCGTTCCCTAGAAGACCAGTAGATGATTCCGATGCACATCTGGAGGCATACTGTAATCTGTGGACCTTCAAAGTGTTGATGAAACACAGAAATTGCATCGGGATTGAATACAACAGTCACCATGCGCACTTTCCTCCTTGGGAGTAATGTCTCGAAGAGTCTACGCTTTGATCGTTCGCTTTAAGGCCAGTAGTAGATTCCGATGCACATCTGGGGGCATTCTGTAATCTGTGGATTATCAGAGTGTGGTTGAAACACAGAAATTGCATCGGGATTGAATACAACAGTCACCATGTGCACTTTCTTCCATGGGAGTAATGTCTCAAACAGTTTACGATTTGATCGTTCCCTGGAAGACCAGTAGTAGTTTCCGATGCACATCTGGAGGCATTCTGTAACCTGTGGACTATCAGAGTGTTGATGAAACACATATATTGCATCGGGATTGAATACAACAGTCACCATGCGCACTTTCCTACATAGGAGTAATGTCTCAAACAGTCTACGCTTTGATCGTTCCCTGGAAGACCAGTTAAAGTTTCCGATGCACATCTGGAGGCATTCTGTAGTCTGTTGACTATCAGAGAGTTGTTGAAACACAGAAATTGCCTCGGGATTGAATACAACAGTCACCATGCTCGCTTTCATCCATAGGAGTAATGTCTCAAAAAGTCTACGCTTTGATCGTTCCCTGGAAGACCAGTAGTAGTTTCCGATGCACATCTGGAGGCATTCTGTAATCTGTGGACCATCAGAGTGTCGTTGAAACACTTTAATTGCATCGGGATTGAATACAAAAGACACCATGCGCACTTTCCTCAATGGGAGTAATGTCTCAATCAGTCTACGATTTGATCGTTCCCTGGAAGACCAGTTGCAGATTCCGATGCACATCTGGAGGCATTCTGTAATCTGCGGACTATCCGAGTGCTAATGAAACACAGAAATTGCATCGGGATTGAATACAACAGGCACCATGCGTACATTTCTACATTGGAGTAATGTCTCAAACTGTCATCGCATTGATCGCTCCCTCAAGACCAGTAGTGGTTTCCGATGCACATCTGGAGGCATTCTGTAATCTGTGGACTATCCGAGTGCTAATGAAACACAGAAATTGCATTGGGATTGAATACAACATCACCATGACCACTTTTCTCCATGGGAGTAATGTCTCGAACAGTCTACGCCTTGATCGTTCCCTGGAATACCAGTAGTAGTTTCCGATGGACATCTGGTGGCAATCTGTAATCTGTGGACTATCAGAGTGTTGTTGAAACACAGAAATTGCATCGGGATTGAATATAACAGTCACCATCCGCACTTTACTCCACGGGAGTAATGTCTTAAACAGTCTACGCTTTGATCGTTCCCTGGAAGACCAGTAGTAGTATCGATTCACATATGGAGGCATTCTGTAATCTGTGGACCTTCAAAGTGTTGTTGAAACACAGAAATTGCATCGGGATTGAATACAACAGTCACCATGCGCACTTTCCTCCTTGGGAGTAATGTCTCAAAGAGTCTACGCTTTGATCGTTCGCTGGAAAACCAGTAGTAGATTCCGATGCACATCTGGAGGCATTCTGTAATCTGTGGACTATCAGAGTGTTGTTGAAACACAGAAATTGCATTGGGACTGAATACAACAGTCACCATGCGCACTTTCCTCCATGGGAGTAATGTCTCAAACAGTCTACGCTTTGATCGTTCCCTGGAAGACCAGTAGTAGTATCGATTCACTTATGGAGGCATTCTGTAATCTGTGGACCTTCAAAGTGTTGTTGAAACACAGAAATTGCATCGGGATTGAATACAACAGTCACCATGCGCACTTTCGTCCTTGGGAGTAATGTCTCAAAGAGTCTACGCTTTGATCGTTCGCTGGAAAACCAGTAGTAGATTCCAATGCACATCTGGAGGCATTCTGTAATCTGTTCACTATCAGAGTGTTGTTGAAACACACAAATTGCATCGGGAATGAATACAACAGTCATCATGAGGACTTTCCTCCATGGAAGTAACGTCTCAAACTGTCTACGGTTTGATCGTTCCCTGGAAGACCAGTAGATGATTCCGATGCACATCTGGAGGCATACTGTAATCTGTGGACCTTCAAAGTGTTGATGAAACACAGAAATTGCATCGGGATTGAATACAACAGTCACCATGCGCACTTTCCTCCTTGGGAGTAATGTCTCGAAGAGTCTACGCTTTGATCGTTCGCTGGAAGGCCAGTAGTAGATTCCGATGCACATCTGGAGGCATTCTGTAATATGTGGACTATGAGACTGTTGATGAACACAGAAGTTGCATCGGGATTGAATACAACAATTATCATGCGCACTTTCCCCAATGGGAGTAATGCCTCATACAGTCTACGCTTTGATCACTCCGTGGAAGACCAGTAGTAGTTTCCAATGCACATCTGGAGGCATTCTGTAATCTGTGGACTATCAGAGTGTCGTTGAAACACTTTAATTGCATCGGGATTGAATACAACAGTCACCATGCGAACTTTCCTCCATGGGAGTAATGTGTGAAACAGTCTACGCTTTGACCGTTCCCTGGAAGACCAGTAGTAGTTTCCGATGCACATCTGGAGGCATTCTGTTATCTGTTTACTATCAGAGTGTTGTTGAAACACAGAAATTGCCTCGGGATTGAATACAACAGTCACCATTCGGACTTTTCTCCATGGGAGTAAAGTTTCAAACAGTCTACGCTTTGAACGTTCCCTGGAAGACCAGTAGTAGTTTCGATTCACATATGGAGGCATTCTGTAATCTGTGGACCTTCAAAGTGTTGATGAAACACAGAAATTGCATGGGGATTGAATACAACAGTCACCATGCGCACTTTCCTCCATGGGAGTAATGTCTCAAACAGTCTACGCATTGATCGTTCCCTAGAAGACCAGTAGATGATTCCGATGCACATCTGGAGGCATACTGTAATCTGTGGACCTTCAAAGTGTTGATGAAACACTGAAATTGCATCGGGGTTGAATACAACAGTCACCATGCGCACTTTCCTCCTTGGGAGTAATGTCTCGAAGAGTCTACGCTTTGATCGTTCGCTGGAAGGCCAGTAGTAGATTCCGATGCACATCTGGGGGCATTCTGTAATCTGTGGATTATCAGAGTGTGGTTGAAACACAGAAATTGCATCGGGATTGAATACAACAGTCACCATGTGCACTTTCTTCCATGGGAGTAATGTCTCAAACAGTTTACGATTTGATCGTTCCCTGGAAGACCAGTAGTAGTTTTCGATGCACATCTGGAGGCATTCTGTAACCTGTGGACTATCAGAGTGTTGATGAAACACATATATTGCATCGGGATTGAATACAACAGTCACCATGCGCATTTTCCTACATAGGAGTAATGTCTCAAACAGTCTACGCTTTGATCGTTCCCTGGAAGACCAGTTGTAGTTTCCGATGCACATCTGGAGGCATTCTGTTGTCTGTTGACTATCAGAGTGTTGTTGAAACACAGAAATTGCCTCGGGATTGAATACAAAAGTCACCATGCTCGCTTTCATCCATAGGAGTAATGTCTCAAAAAGTCTACGCTTTGATCGTTCCCTGGAAGACCAGTAGTAGTTTCCGATGCACATCTGGAGGCATTCTGTAATCTGTGGACTATCAGAGTGTCGTTGAAACACTTTAATTGCATCGGGATTGAATACAACAGACACCATGCGCACTTTCCTCAATGGGAGTAATGTCTCAAACAGTCTACGATTTGATCGTTCCCTGGAAGACCAGTTGCAGATTCCGATGCACATCTGGAGGCATTCTGTAATCTGCGGACTATCCGAGTGCTAATGAAACACAGAAATAACATCGGGATTGAATACAACAGGCACCATGCGTACATTTCTACATTGGAGTAATGTCTCAAACTGTCATCGCATTGATCGCTCTCTCAAGACCAGTAGTGGTTTCCGATGCACATCTGGAGGCATTCTGTAATCTGTGGACTATCCGAGTGCTAATGAAACACAGAAATTGCTTCGGGATTGAATACAACATCACCATGACCACTTTCCTCCATGGGAGTAATGTCTCAAACAGTCTAAGCTTTGATCGTTCCTTGGAAGACCAGTAGTAGTTTCCGATGCACATCTGGAGGCATTCTGTAATCTGTTCACTATCAGAGTGTTGTTGAAACACACAAATTGCATCGGGAATGAATACAACAGTCATCATGAGGACTTTCCTCCATGGAAGTAACGTCTCAAACAGTCTACGCTTTGATCGTTCCCTGGAAGACCAGTATTAGTTTCCGATGCACATCTGGTGCCATTCTGTAATCTGTGGACTATCAGAGTGTTGTTGAAACACAGAAATTGCATCGGGATTGAATATAACAGTCACCATCCGCACTTTACTCCACAGGGGTAATGTCTTAAACAGTCTACGCTTTGATCGTTCCCTGGAAGACCAGTAGTAGTATCGATTCACATATGGAGGCATTCTGTAATCTGTGGAGCTTCAAAGTGTTGTTGAAACACAGAAATTGCAACGGGATTGAATACAACAGTCACCATGCGCACTTTCGTCCTTGGGAGTAATGTCTCAAAGAGTCTACGCTTTGATCGTTCGCTGGAAAACCAGTAGTAGATTCCGATGCACATCTGGAGGCATTCTGTATTCTGTGGACTATCAGAGTGTTGTTGAAACACAGAAATTGCATCGGGATTGAATACAACAGTCACCATGCGCACTTTCCTCCATGGGAGTAATGTCTCAAACAGTCTACGGTTTGATCGTTCCCTGGAAGACCAGTAGATGATTCCGATGCACATCTGGAGGCATACTGTAATCTGTGGACCTTCAAAGTGTTGGTGAAACACAGAAATTGCATCGGGATTGAATACAACAGTCACCATGCGCACTTTCCTCCATGGGAGTAATGTGTGAAACAGTCGACGCTTTGATCGTGCCCTGGAAGACCTGTAGCAGTTTCCGATGCACATCTGGAGGCATTCTGTAACCTGTAAACTAACTGAGTGTTGATGGAACACAGAAATTGCATTGGATTGAATACAACAGTCACCATGGCACTTTCCTCCATGAGAGTAATGTCTCAAACAGTCTACGCCTTTATCGTTCCCTGGATGACCAGTAGTAGTTTCCGATGCACATCTGGAGGCATTCTGTAATCTGTGGACTATCAGAGTGTTGATGAAACACAGAAATTGCATCGGGATTGAATACAACAGTCACCATGCGCACTTTCCTCCACGGGAGTAATGTCTCAAACAGTCTACGCTTTGATCGTTCCCTGGAAGACCAGTAGTTCTTTCCGATGCACATCTGGTATCATTCTGTAATCTGTGCACTATCGGAGTGTTGATGAAACACAGAAATTGCATCGGGATTGAATACAACAGTCACCATTCGCATTTTCCTCCATGGGAGTAATGTCTCAAACAGTCTACGCTTTGATCGCTCCCTGGATGACCAGTAGTAGTTTCCGATACACATCTGGAAGCATTCTGTAATCTGTGGACTATCAGAGTGTTGATGAAACACAGAAATTGCATCGGGATTGAATACAACAGTCACCATGCGCACTTTCCTCCATGGGAGTAATGTCTCAACAGTCTACGCTTTGATCGTTCCCTGGAAGACCAGTAGTAGTTTCCGATGCACATCTGGAGGCACACTTTTATCTGTTTACTATCAGAGTGTTGTTGAAACACAGAAATTGCCTCGGGATTGAATACAACAGTCACCATTCGGACTTTTCTCCATTGGAGTAAAGTTTCAAACAGTCTACGCTTTGATCGTTCCCTGGAAGACCAGTAGTAGTTTCCGATGCACATCTGGAGGCATTCTGTAATCTGTGGACTATCAGAGTGTTGTTGAAACACTGAAATTGCATCGGGATTGAATACAACATTCACCATGCTCACTTTCATCCATAGGAGTAATGTCTCAAAATGTCTACGCTTTGATCGTTGCCTGGAGGACCAGTAGTAGCTTCCGACGCACGTCTGGAGGCATTCTGTAATTTGTGGACTATCAGAGTATTGATGAAACACAGAAATTGCATCGGGATTGAATACAACAGTCACCACCGCACTTTCCTACGTAGGAGTAATGTCTCAAACAGTCTACGCTTTGATCGCTCCCTGGAAGACCAGTAGCAGTTTCATATACACAACTGGAGGCCTTCTGTAATCTGTGGACTATCAGAGTGTCGTTGAAACACTTTAATTGCATCGGGATTGAATACAACAGACACCATGCGCACTTTCCTCCATGGGAGTAATGTCTCAAACAGTCTACGCTTTGATCGTTCCTTGGAAGACCAGTAGTAGTTTCCGATGCACAACTGGAGGCATTCTGTAATCTGTGGAATATCAGAGTGTTGTTGAAACACAGAAATTGCATCGGGATTGAATATAACAGTCACCATCCGCACTTTACTCCATGGGAGTAATGTCTTAAACATTCTACGCTTTGATCGTTCCCTGGAAGACCAGTAGTAGTTTCGATTCACATATGGAGGCATTCTGTAATCTGTGGACCTTCAAAGTATTGATGAAACGCAGAAATTGCATCGGGATTGAATACAACAGGCACCATGCGTACATTTCTACATTCGAGTAATGTCTCAAACTGTCATCGCATTGATCGCTCCCTCAAGACCAGTAGTAGTTTCCGATGCACATCTGGAGGCATTCTGTAATCTGTGGACTATCCGAGTGCTAATGAAACACAGAAATTGCATTGGGATTGAATACAACATCACCATGACCACTTTCCTCCATGGGAGTAATGTCTCAAACAGTCTACGCTTTGATCGTTCCCTGGAATACCAGTAGTAGTTTCCGATGGACATCTGGTGGCAATCTGTAATCTGTGGACTATCAGAGTGTTGTTGAAACACAGAAATTGCATCGGGATTGAATATAACAGTCACCATCCGCACTTTACTCCACGGGAGTAATGTCTTAAACAGTCTACGCTTTGATCGTTCCCTGGAAGACCAGTAGTAGTATCGATTCACATATGGAGGCATTCTGTAACCTGTGGACCTTCAAAGTGTTGTTGAAACACAGAAATTGCATCGGGATTGAATACAACAGTCACCATGCGCACTTTCCTCCTTGGGAGTAATGTCTCAAAGAGTCTACGCTTTGATCGTTCGCTGGAAAACCAGTAGTAGATTCCGATGCACATCTGGAGGCATTCTGTAATCTGTGGACTATCAGAGTGTTGTTGAAACACAGAAATTGCATTGGGACTGAATACAACAGTCACCATGCGCACTTTCCTCCATGGGAGTAATGTCTCAAACAGTCTACGCTTTGATCGTTCCCTGGAAGACCAGTAGATGATTCCGATGCACATCTGGAGGCATACTGTAATCTGTGGACCTTCAAAGTGTTGATGAAACACAGAAATTGCATCGGGATTGAATACAACAGTCACCATGCGCACTTTCCTCCATGGGAGTAATGTGTGAAACAGTCTACGCTTTGATCGTTCCCTGGAAGACCAGTAGTTCTTTCCGATGCACATCTGGTATCATTCTGTAATCTGTGCACTATCGGAGTGTTGATGAAACACAGAAATTGCATCGGGATTGAATACAACAGTCACCATGCGCACTTTCCTCCATTGGAGTAATGTCTCAACAGTCTACGCTTTGATCGTTCCCTGTAAGACCAGTAGTAGTTTCCGATGCACATCTGGTGTCATTCTGTAATCTGTGGACTATCAGAGTGTTGCTGAAACACAGAAATTGCATCGGGATTGAATACAACAGTCACCATTCGCATTTTCCTCCATGGGAGTAATGTCTCAAACAGTCTACGCTTTGATCGTTCCCTGGAAGACCAGTAGTAGTTTCCGATGCACATCTGGAGGCATTCTGTAACCTGTGGACTATCAGAGTGTTGTTGAAACACAGAAATTGCATCGGGATTGAATACAACAGTCACCATGTGCACTTTCTTCCATGGGAGTAATGTCTCAAACAGTTTACGTTTTGATCGTTCCCTGGAAGACCAGTAGTAGTTTCCGATGCACATCTGGAGGCATTCTGTAACCTGTGGACTATCAGAGTGTTGATGAAAAACAGAAATTGCATCGGGATTGAATACAACAGTCACCATGCGCACTTTCCTCCTTGGGAGTAATGTCTCAAACAGTCTACGCTTTGATCGTTCCCTGGAAGAGCAGTAGTAGTTTCCGATGCACATCTGGAAGCATTCTGTAGTCTGTGGACTATCATAGTGTTGATGATACACAGAAATTGCATCATGATTGAATTCAACAGTCACCATGCGCACCTTCCTCCATGGGAGTAATGTCTCAAACAGTTTACGCTTTGATCGTTCCCTGGAATACTAGTAGCAGTTTCCGATGCATATCAGGAGGCATTCTGTAATCTGTGGACTATGAGAGTGTTGATGAACACAGAAGTTGCATCGGGATTAAATACAACTGTTACCATGCGCACTTTCCCCAATGGGAGTAATGCCTCATACAGTCTACGCTTTGATCGCTCCCTGGAAGACCAGTAGTAGTTTCCGATGCACATCTGGAAGCATTCTGCATTCTGTGGACTATCAGAGTGTTGATGAAACACAGAAATTGCATCGGGATTGAATACAACAGTCACCATGCGCACTTTCCTCCGTGGGAGTAATGTCTCAACAGTCTACGCTTTGATCGTTCCCTGGAAGACCAGTAGTAGTTTCCGATGCACATCTGGAGGCACACTTATATCTGTTTACTATCAGAGTGTTGTTGAAACACAGAAATTGCCTCGGGATTGAATACAACAGTCACCATTCGGACTTTTCTCCATTGGAGTAAAGTTTCAACAGTCTACGCTTTGATCGTTCCCTGGAAGACCAGTAGATGATGCCGATGCACATCTGGAGGCATACTGTAATCTGTGGACCTTCAAAGTGTTGATGAACCACAGAAATTGCATCGGGATTGAATACAACAGTCACCATGCGCACTTTCCTCCATGGGAGTAATGTGTGAAACAGTCTACGCTTTGATCGTTCCCTGGAAGACCTGTAGCAGTTTCCGATGCACATCTGGAGGCATTCTGTAACCTGTAAACTAACTGAGTGTTGATGGAACACAGAAATTGCATCGGGATTGAATACAACAGTCACCATGGCACTTTCCTCCATGAGAGTATTGTCTCAAACAGTCTACGCCTTTATCGTTCCCTGGATAACCAGTAGTAGTTTCCGATGCACATCTGGAGGCATTCTGTAATCTGTGGACTATCAGAGTGTTGATGAAACACAGAAATTGCATCGGGATTAAATACAACAGTCACCATGCGCACTTTCCTCCACGGGAGTAATTTCTCAAACAGTCTACGCTTTGATCGTTCCCTGGAAGACCAGTAGTTCTTTCCGATGCACATCTGGTATCATTCTGTAATCTGTGCACTATCGGAGTGTTGATGAAACACAGAAATTGCATCGGGATTGAATACAACAGTCACCATGCGCACTTTCCTCCACTGGAGTAATGTCTCAACAGTCTACGCTTTGATCGTTCCCTGTAAGACCAGTAGTAGTTTCCGATGCACATCTGGTGTCATTCTGTAATCTGTGGACTATCAGAGTGTTGCTGAAACACAGAAATTGCATCGGGATTGAATACAACAGTCACCATTCGCATTTTCCTCCATGGGAGTAATGTCTCAAACAGTCTACGCTTTGATCGTTCCCTGGAAGACCAGTAGTAGTTTCCGATGAACATCTGGAGGCATTCTGTAATCTGTGGACTATCAGAGTGTTGTTGAAACACAGAAATTGCATCGGGATTGAATACAACAGTCACCATGTGCACTTTCTTCCATGGGAGTAATGTCTCAAATAGTTTACGTTTTGATCGTTCCCTGGAAGACCAGTAGTAGTTTCCGATGCACATCTGGAGGCATTCTGTAACCTGTGGACTATCAGAGTGTTGATGAAAAACAGAAATTGCATCGGGATTGAATACAACAGTCACCATGCGCACTTTCCTCCTTGGGAGTAATGTCTCAAACAGTCTACGCTTTGATCGTTCCCTGGAAGAGCAGTAGTAGTTTCCCATGCACATCTGGAAGCATTCTGTAGTCTGTGGACTATCATAGTGTTGATGATACACAGAAATTGCATCGTGATTGAATTCAACAGTCACCATGCGCACCTTCCTCCATGGGAGTAATGTCTCAAACAGTTTACGCTTTGATCGTTCCCTGGAATACTAGTAGTAGTTTCCGATGCATATCAGGAGGCATTCTGTAATCTGTGGACTATAAGAGTGTTGATGAACACAGAAGTTGCATCGGGATTGAATACAACTGTTACCATGCGCACTTTCCCCAATGGGAGTAATGCCTCATACAGTCTACGCTTTGATCGCTCTCTGGAAGACCAGTAGTAGTTTCCGATGCACATCTGGAAGCATTCTGCATTCTGTGGACTATCAGAGTGTTGATGAAACACAGAAATTGCATCGGGATTGAATACAACAGTCACCATGCGCACTTTCCTCCGTGGGAGTATTGTCTCAACAGTCTACGCTTTGATCGTTCCCTGAAAGACCAGTAGTAGTTTCCGATGCACATCTGGAGGCACACTTATATCTGTTTACTATCAGAGTGTTGTTGAAACACAGAAATTGCCTCGGGATTGAATACAACAGTCACCATTCGGACTTTTCTCCATTGGTGTAAAGTTTCAACAGTCTACGCTTTGATCGTTCCCTGGAAGACCAGTAGATGATGCCGATGCACATCTGGAGGCATACTGTAATCTGTGGACCTTCAAAGTGTTGATGAAACACAGAAATTGCATCGGGATTGAATACAACAGTCACCATGCGCACTTTCCTCCATGGGAGTAATGTGTGAAACAGTCTACGCTTTGATCGTTCCCTGGAAGACCTGTAGCAGTTTCCGATGCACATCTGGAGGCATTCTGTAACCTGTAAACTAACTGAGTGTTGATGGAACACAGAAATTGCATCGGGATTGAATACAACAGTCACCATGGCACTTTCCTCCATGAGAGTATTGTCTCAAACAGTCTACGCCTTTATCGTTCCCTGGATAACCAGTAGTAGTTTCCGATGCACATCTGGAGGCATTCTGTAATCTGTGGACTATCAGAGTGTTGATGAAACACAGAAATTGCATCGGGATTAAATACAACAGTCACCATGCGCACTTTCCTCCACGGGAGTAATTTCTCAAACAGTCTACGCTTTGATCGTTCCCTGGAAGACCAGTAGTTCTTTCCGATGCACATCTGGTATCATTCTGTAATCTGTGCACTATCGGAGTGTTGATGAAACACAGAAATTGCATCGGGATTGAATACAACAGTCACCATGCGCACTTTCCTCCACTGGAGTAATGTCTCAACAGTCTACGCTTTGATCGTTCCCTGTAAGACCAGTAGTAGTTTCCGATGCACATCTGGTGTCATTCTGTAATCTGTGGACTATCAGAGTGTTGCTGAAACACAGAAATTGCATCGGGATTGAATACAACAGTCACCATTCGCATTTTCCTCCATGGGAGTAATGTCTCAAACAGTCTACGCTTTGATCGTTCCCTGGAAGACCAGTAGTAGTTTCCGATGCACATCTGGAGGCATTCTGTAACCTGTGGACTATCAGAGTGTTGTTGAAACACAGAAATTGCATCGGGATTGAATACAACAGTCACCATGTGCACTTTCTTCCATGGGAGTAATGTCTCAAATAGTTTACGTTTTGATCGTTCCCTGGAAGACCAGTAGTAGTTTCCGATGCACATCTGGAGGCATTCTGTAACCCGTGGACTATCAGAGTGTTGATGAAAAACAGAAATTGCATCGGGATTGAATACAACAGTCACCATGCGCTCTTTCCTCCTTGGGAGTAATGTCTCAAACAGTCTACGCTTTGATCGTTCCCTGGAAGAGCAGTAGTAGTTTCCGATGCACATCTGGAAGCATTCTGTAGTCTGTGGACTATCATAGTGTTGATGATACACAGAAATTGCATCGTGATTGAATTCAACAGTCACCATGCGCACCTTCCTCCATGGGAGTAATGTCTCAAACAGTTTACGCTTTGATCGTTCCCTGGAATACTAGTAGTAGTTTCCGATGCATATCAGGAGGCATTCTGTAATCTGTGGACTATAAGAGTGTTGATGAACACAGAAGTTGCATCGGGATTGAATACAACTGTTACCATGCGCACTTTCCCCAATGGGAGTAATGCCTCATACAGTCTACGCTTTGATCGCTCCCTGGAAGACCAGTAGTAGTTTCCGATGCACATCTGGAAGCATTCTGCAATCTGTGGACTACCAGAGTGTTGATGAAACACAGAAATTGCATCGGGATTGAATACAACAGTCACCATGCGCACTTTCCTCCGTGGGAGTAATGTCTCAACAGTCTACGCTTTGATCGTTCCCTGGAAGACCAGTAGTAGTTTCCGATGCACATCTGGAGGCACACTTTTATCTGTTTACTATCAGAGTGTTGTTGAAACACAGAAATTGCCTCGGGATTGAATACAACAGTCACCATTCGGACTTTTCTCCATTGGAGTAAAGTTTCAACAGTCTACGCTTTGATCGTTCCCTGGAAGACCAGTAGATGATTCCGATGCACATCTGGAGGCATACTGTAATCTGTGGACCTTCAAAGTGTTGATGAAACACAGAAATTGCATCGGGATTGAATACAACAGTCACCATGCGCACTTTCCTCCATGGGAGTAATGTGTGAAACAGTCTACGCTTTGATCGTTCCCTGGAAGACCTGTAGCAGTTTCCGATGCACATCTGGAGGCATTCTGTAACCTGTAAACTACCTGAGTGTTGATGGAACACAGAAATTGCATCGGGATTGAATACAACAGTCACCATGGCACTTTCCTCCATGAGAGTATTGTCTCAAACAGTCTACGCCTTTATCGTTCCCTGGATGACCAGTAGTAGTTTCCGATGCACATCTGGAGGCATTCTGTAATCTGTGGACTATCAGAGTGTTGATGAAACACAGAAATTGCATCGGGATTAAATACAACAGTCACCATGCGCACTTTCCTCCACGGGAGTAATGTCTCAAACAGTCTACGCTTTGATCGTTCCCTGGAAGACCAGTAGTTCTTTCCGATGCACATCTGGTATCATTCTGTAATCTGTGCACTGTCGGAGTGTTGATGAAACACAGAAATTGCATCGGGATTGAATACAACAGTCACCATTCGCATTTTCCTCCATGGGAGTAATGTCTCAAACAGTCTACGCTTTGATCGTTCCCTGGAAGACCAGTAGTAGTTTCCGATGCACATCTGGAGGCATTCTGTAATCTGTGGACTATCAGAGTGTTGTTGAAACACAGAAATTGCATCGGGATTTAATACAACAGTCACCATGTGCACTTTCTTCCATGGGAGTAATGTCTCAAACAGTTTACGTTTTGATCGTTCCCTGGAAGACCAGTAGTAGTTTCCGATGCACATCTGGAGGCATTCTGTAACCTGTGGACTATCAGAGTGTTGATGAAAAACAGAAATTGCATCGGGATTGAATACAACAGTCACCATGCGCACTTTCCTCCTTGGGAGTAATGACTCAAACAGTCTACGCTTTGATCGTTCCCTGGAAGACCAGTAGTAGTTTCCGATGCACATCTGGAAGCATTCTGTAGTCTGTGGACTATCATAGTGTTGATGATACACAGAAATTGCATCGTGATTGAATTCAACAGTCACCATGCGCACCTTCCTCCATGGGAGTAATGTCTCAAACAGTTTACGCTTTGATCGTTCCCTGGAATACTAGTAGTAGTTTCCGATGCACATCTGGAGGCATTCTGTAATCTGTGGACTATCAGAGTATTGTTGAAACACCGAAATTGCATCGGGATTGAATACAACATTCACCATGCTCACTTTCATTCATAGGAGTAATGTCTCAAAAAGTCTACGCTTTGATCGCTCCCTGTAAGACCAGTAGCAGTTTCATATGCACAACTGGAGGCATTCTGTAATCTGTGGACTATCAGAGTGTCGTTGAAACACTTTAATTGCATCGGGATTGAATACAACAGACACCATGCGCACTTTCCTCCATGGGAGTAATGTCTCAAACAGTCTACGCTTTGATCGTTCCTTGGAAGACCAGTAGTAGTTTCCGATGCACAACTGGAGGCATTCTCTAATCTGTGGACTATCAGAGTGTTGTTGAAACACAGAAATTGCATCGGGATTGAATATAACAGTCATCATGCGGTCTTTCCTCCATGGGAGTAACGTCTCAAACAGTCTACGCTTTGATCGTTCCCTGGAATACCAGTAGTAGTTTCCGATGCACATCTGGTGGCATTCTGTAATCTGTGGACTATCAGAGTGTTGTTGAAACACAGAAATTGCATCGGGATTGAATATAACAGTCTCCATCCGCACTTTACTCCATGGGAGTAATGTCTTAAACAGTCTACGCTTTGATCGTTCCCTGGAAGACCAGTAGTAGTTTCGATTCACATATGGAGGCATTCTGTAATCTGTGGACCTTCAAAGTATTGATGAAACGCAGAAATTGCATCGGGATTGAATACAACAGGCACCATGCGTACATTTCTACATTGGAGTAATGTCTCAAACTGTCATCGCATTGATCGCTCCCTCTAGACCAGTAGTGGTTTCCGATGCACATCTGGAGGCATTCTGTAATCTGTGGACTATCCGAGTGCTAATGAAACACAGAAATTGCATCGGGATTGAATACAACGTCACCATGACCACTTTCCTCCATGGGAGTAATGTCTCAAACAGTCTAAGCTTTGATCGTTTCTTGGAAGACCAGTAGTAGTTTCCGATGCACAACTGGAGGCATTCTGTAATCTGTTCACTATCAGAGTGTTGTTGAAACACAGAAATTGCATCGGGAATGAATACAACAGTCATCATGCGGTCTTTCCTCCATGGGAGTAACGTCTCAAACAGTCTACGCTTTGATCGTTCCCTGGAATACCAGTAGTAGTTTCCGATGCACATCTGGTGGCATTCTGTAATCTGTGGACTATCAGAGTGTTGTTGAAACACAGAAATTGCATCGGGATTGAATATAACAGTCACCATCCGCACTTTACTCCATGGGAGTAATGTCTTAAACAGTCTACGCTTTGATCGTTCCCTGGAAGACCAGTAGATGATTCCGATGCACATCTGGAAGCATTCTGTAGTCTGTGGACTATCATAGTGTTGATGATACACAGAAATTGCATCGTGATTGAATTCAACAGTCACCATGCGCACCTTCCTCCATGGGAGTAATGTCTCAAACAGTTTACGCTTTGATCGTTCCCTGGAATACTAGTAGTAGTTTCCGATGCACATCTGGAAGCATTCTGTAATCTGTGGACTATCAGAGTGTTGTTGAAACACTGAAATTTCATCGGGATTGAATACAACAGTCACCATGCGCACTTTCCTCCATGGGAGTAATGTCTCAAACAGTCTATGCTTTGATCGTTTCCTCGAAGACCAGTAGTAGTTTCCGATGCACATCTGGAAGCATTCTGTAATCTGTGGACTATCAGAGTGTTGTTGAAACACTGAAATTTCATCGGGATTGAATACAACAGTCACAATGCGCACTTTCCTCCATGGGAGTAATGTCTCCAACAGTCTACGCTTTGATCGTTCCCTGGAAGACCAGTAGTAGTTTCCGATGCACATCTGGAGGCATTCTGTAATCTGTGGACCTTCAAAGTGTTGATGAATCACAGAAATTGCATCGGGATTGAATACAACAGGCACCATGCGTACATTTCTGCATTGGATTAATGTCTCAAACTGTCATCGCTTTGATCGTTCCCTCAAGACCAGTAGTAGTTTCCGATGCACATCTGGAGGCATTCTTTAATCTGTGGACTATCCGAGTGCTAATGAAACACAGAAATTGCAGCGGGACTGAATACAACAGTCACCATGACCACTTTCAGCCATGGGAGTAATGTCTCAAACAGTCTACGCTTTGATCGTTCCTTGGAAGACCAGTTTTAGTTTCGATTCACATCCCTAGGCATTCTGTAAGCTGTGGACTATCAGAGTAGTGTTGAAACACAGAAATTGCATCGGGTTTGAATACAACAGTTAGCATGCGCACTTCCCTACATGGGAGTAATATCTCAATCAGTCTACGCTTTTATCGTTCCCTGGAAAACCAGTAGTAGTTTCCGATGCACATCGCGAGACATTCTGTAATCTGTGGACCTTCAAAGTGTTGATGAAACACAGAAATTGCATCGGGATTGAATACAACAGTCACCATGCGCACTTTCCTCCATGGGAGTTACGTCTCAAACTGTCATCGATTTGATCGTTCCCTGAAGACCAATAGTAGTTTCCAATGCACATCTTGTGGCAATCTGTAATCTGTGGACTATCAGAGTGTTGATGAAACACAGAAATTGCATCGTGATTGAATACAACAGTCACCATCCGCACTTTCCTCCATGGGAGTAATGTCAGAAACAGCCCATGCTTTGATCGTTCCCTGGAAGACCAGTAGTAGTTTCCGATGCACATCTGGAGGCATTCTGTAATCTGTGGACTATCAGAGTGTTGATGAAACACAGAAATTGCATCGGGATTGAATACAACAGGCACCATGCGTACATTTCTCCAGTGGAGTAATGTCTCAAACTGTCAT
Organism: Schistocerca gregaria; assembly: GCF_023897955.1. Classification (NCBI taxonomy): domain Eukaryota; kingdom Metazoa; phylum Arthropoda; class Insecta; order Orthoptera; family Acrididae; genus Schistocerca; species Schistocerca gregaria. The sequence continues at coordinate 20,779,114 of NC_064925.1, forward strand.
CGCTTTGATCGTTCCCTTTAAGACCAGTAGTAGTTTCCGATGCATATCTGGAGGCATTCTTCAATCTGTGGACTATCCGAGTGCTAATGAAACACAGGAATTGTAGCGTAATTGAATACAACAGTCACCATGACCACTTTCCGCCATGGGAGTAATGTCTCAAACAGTCTACGCTTTGATCGTTCCCAGGAAGACCAGTAGTAGTTTCGATTCACATCTGGAGGCATTCGGTAAACTGTGGTTCTTCAAAGTGTTAATGACACACAGAAATTGCGTCGTAATTGAATACAACAGTCACCATGGGCACTTTCCTCCATGGGAGTAATGTCTCAAACAGTCTACTCCTTTATCGTTCCCTGGAAGACCAGTAGTAGTTTCCGATGCACATCTGGAGGCATTCTGTAATCTGTGGACTATCAGAGTGTTTTTGAAACACTGAAATTGCATCGGGATTGAATACAACAGTCACCATACGCACTTTCCTCCATGGGAGTAATGTCTCAAACAGTCTACGCCTTGATCGTTCCCTGGAAGACCAGTAGTAGTTTCCGAAGCACATCTGGAGGCATTCTGTAAACCTTTGGACCTTCAAAGTGTTGATGAAACACAGAAATTGCATCGGGATTGAATACAACAGGCACAATGCGTACATTTCTCCATTGGAGTAATGTCTCAAACAGTCTACGCTTTGATCGTTCCCTGGAAGACCAGTAGTTCTTTCCGATGCACATCTGGTATCATTCTGTAATCTGTGCACTATCAGAGTGTTGATGAAACACAGAAATTGCATCGGGATTGAATACAACAGTCACCATTCGCATTTTCCTCCATGCGAGTAATGTCTCAAACAGTCTACGCTTTGATCGTTCCCTGGAAGACCAGTAGTAGTTTCCGATGCACATCTGGAGGCATTCTGTAATCTGTGGACTAACTGAGTGTTGATGAAACACAGAAATTGCATCGGCATTGAATACAACAGTCACCATGCGCACTTTCTTCCATGCGAGGAATGTCTCAAACAGTCTACGCTTTGATCGTTTCCTCGAAGTCCAGTAGTAGTTTCCGATGCACATCCGGAGGCATTCTGTAATGTGTGGACGTTCAAAGGGTTGATGAAACACAGAAATTGCATCGTGATTGAATACAACAGTCACCATGCGCATTTTCCTCCATGGGAGTAATGCCTCAAACAGTCTACGCTTTGATCGTTCCCAGGAAGACCAGTAGTAGTTTCCGATGCACATCTGGATTCAATCTGTAATCTGTGGACTATCATAGTGTTGATGAAACACAGAAATTGCATCGGGCCTGAATACAACAGTCACCATGCCCACTTTCCCCGACGGGAGTAATGTCTGAAACAGTCTATGATTTGATCGTTCAATCGAAGTCCAGTAGTAGTTTCCGATGCACATCTGGAGGCATTCTGTAATCTGTGCACTGTCAGAGTGTTGATGAAACACAGAAATTGCTTCGTGATTGAATACAACAGTCACCATGGCACTTTCCTCCATGAGAGTAATGTCTCAAAGAGTCTACGCCTTTATCGTTCCCTGGAAGACCAGTAGTACTTAACGATGCACATCTGGTATCATTCTGTAATCTGTGCACTATCAGAGTGTTGATGAAACACAGAAATTGCATCGGGACTGAATACAACAGTCACCATGCGCACTTTCCTCCACTAGAGTAATGTCTCAAACAGACTACGCCTTGATCGTTCCCTATAAGACCAGTAGTAGTTTCCGATGCACATCTGGAGGCATTCTGTAATCTTTGGACCTTCAAAGTGTTGATGAAACACAGAAATTGCACCGGGATTGAATACAACAGTCACCATGCGCACTTTCCTCCACTGGAGTAATGTCTCAACAGTCTACGCTTTGATCGTACCCTGTAAGACCAGTAGTAGTTTCCGATGCACATCTGGTATCATTCTGTAAGCTGTGGACTATCAGAGTGTTGATGAAACACAGAAATTGCATCGGGATTGAATACAACAGTCACCATTCGCATTTTTCTCCATGGGAGTAATGTCTCAAAGTCTACGCTTTGACCGTTACCTGGAAGACCAGTAGTAGTTTCCGATGCACATCTGGAGGCATTCTGTAATCTGTGGACTAACTGAGTGTTGATGAAACACAGAAATTGCATCGGGATTGAATACAACAGTCACCATGCGCACTTTCTTCCACGGGAGTAATGTCTCAAACAGTCTATGCTTTGATCGTTTCCTCGAAGACCAGTAGTAGTTTCCGATGCACATCTGGAGGCATTCTGCAATTTGTGGACCTTCAAAGGGTTGATGAAACACAGAAATTGCATCGTGATTGAATACAACAGTCACCATGCGCATTTTCCTCCATGGCAGTAATGCCTCAAACAGTGTACGCTTTGATCGTTCCCAGGAAGACCAGTGGTAGTTTCCGATGCACATCTGGATTCAATCTTTAATCTGTGGACTATCAGAGTGTTGATGAAACACAGAAATTGCATCGGGATTGAATACAACAGTCACCATGCGCACTTTCCCCGACGGGAGTAATGTCTGAAACAGTCTACGCTTTGATCGTTCCCTGGAAGACCTGTAGTAGGTTCCGATGCTCATCTGGAGGCATTCTGTAAACTGTGGACCTTCAAAGTGTTGATGAAACACAGAAATTGCATCGTGATTGAATACAACAGTCACCATGAGTACTTTCCTCCATGGGAGTAATGTCCCAAACAGTCTACGCTTTGATCGTTCCTTGGAAGACCAGTAGTAGTTTCGATTCACATCTGGAGGCATTCGGTAAACTGCGGTTCTTCAAAGTTTGATGACACACAGAAATTGCGTCGTAATTGAATACAACAGTCACCATGGGAACTTTCCTCCATGGGAGTAATGTCTCAAACAGTCTACTCCTTTATCGTTCCCTGGAAGACCAGTAGTAGTTTCCGATGCACATCTGGAGGCATTCTGTAATCTGTGGACTATCAGAGTGTTTTTGAAACACTGAAATTGCATCGGGATTGAATACAACAGTCACCATGCGCACTTTCCTCCATGGGAGAAATGTCTCAAACAGACTACGCCTTGATCGTTCCCTATAAGACCAGTAGTAGTTTCCGATGCACATCTGGATGCATTCTGTAATCTTTGGACCTTCAAAGTGTTGATGAAACACAGAAATTGCACCGGGATTGAATACAACAGTCACCATGCGCACTTTCCTCCACTGGAGTAATGTCTCAACAGTCTACCCTTTGATCGTACCCTGTAAGACCAGTAGTAGTTTCCGATGCACATCTGGTATTTTTCTGTAAGCTGTGGACTATCAGAGTGTTCATGAAACACAGAAATTGCATCGGGATTGAATACAACAGTCACCATTCGCATTTTTCTCCATGGGAGTAATTTCTCAAACAGTCTACGCATTGACCGTTCCCTGAAAGACCAGTAGTAGTTTCCGATGCACATCTGGAGGCATTCTGTAATCTGTGGACTAACTGAGTGTTGCTGAAACACAGAAATTGCATCGGAATTGAATACAACAGTCACCAGCGCACTTTCTTCCACGGGAGTAATAATCTCAAACAGTCTATGCTTTGATCGTTTCCTCGAAGACCAGTAGTAGTTTCCGATGCACATGTGGAGGCATTCTGTAATCTGCGGACCTTCAAAGAGTTGATGAAACACAGAAATTGCATCGTGATTGAATACAACCGTCACCATGCGCATTTTCCTCCATGGGAGTAATGCCTCAAACCGTCTATGCTTTGATCGATCCCAGGAAGACCAGTAGTAGTTTCCGATGCACATGTGGAGGCATTCTGTAATCTGCGGACCTTCAAAGAGTTGATGAAACACAGAAATTGCATCGGGATTGAAAACAACAGTCACCATGCGCACTTTCCCCGATGGGAGTAATGTCTGAAACAGTCTATGATTTGATCGTTAGCTCGAAGTCCAGTAGTAGTTTCCGATGCACATCTGGAGGCATTCTGTAATCTGTGGACTATCAGAGTGTTTTTGAAACACTGAAATTGCATCGGGATTCAATACAACAGTCACCATGTGCACTTTCCCCGACGGGAGTAATGTCTGAAACAGTCTATGATTTGGTCGTTCCCTCGAAGTCCAGTAGTAGTTTCCGATGCATATCTGGAGGCATTCTGTAATCTGTGGACCTTCAAAGTGTTGATGAAACACAGAAATTGCATCGTGATTGAATACAACAGTCACCATGCGCACTTCCCTCCATGGGAGTAATGTCTCAAACAGTCTATTATTTGATCGTTCCCTGGAAGACCCGTAGTAGTTTCCGATGCACATCTGGAGTAAATCTGTAACCTGTGGACTATCAGAGTGTTGGTGAAACACAGAAATTGCATCGGGATTGAATACAACAGTCACCATGCGCAGTTTCCTCCATGGGAGTAATGTGTGAAACAGTCTACGCTTTGATCGTTCCCTGAAATACCTGTAGCAGTTTCCGATGCACATCTGGAGGCATTCTGTAATCTGTGGACCTTCAAAGGGTTGATGAAACACAGAAGTCGCATCGTGATTGAATACAACTGTCACCATGCGCATTTTCCTCCATGGGAGTAATGCCTCAAACAGTCTACGCTTTGATCGTTCCCCGGAAGACCAGTAGTAGTTTCCGATGCACATCTGGATTCAATCTGTAATCTGTGGACTATCAGAGTGTTAATGAAACACAGAAATTGCATCGGGATTGAATACAACAGTCACCATGCGCACTTCCCCCGACGGGAGTAATGTCTGAAACAGTCTATGATTTGATCGTTCCCTCGAAGTCCAGTAGTAGTTTCCGATGCACATCTTGAGGCATTCTGTAATCTGTGGACCTTCAAAGTGTTGATGAAACACAGAAATTTCATCGGGATTGAATACAACAGTCACCATGAGCACTTTCCTCCATGGGAGTAATGCCTCAAACAGTCTACGCTTTGATCGTTCCCGGGAAGACCAGTAGTAGTTTCCGATGCACATCTGGATTCAATCTGTAATCTGTGGACTATCAGAGTGTTAATGAAACACAGAAATTGCATCATGATTGAATACAACAGTCACCATGCGCACTTCCCCCGACGGGAGTAATGTCTGAAACAGTCTATGATTTGATCGTTCCCTCGAAGTCCAGTAGTAGTTTCCGATGCACATCTGGAGGCATTCTGTAATCTGTGCACTGTCAGAGTGTTGATGAAACACAGAAATTGCTTCGTGATTGAATACAACAGTGACCATGGCACTTTCCTCCATGAGAGTAATGTCTCAAAGAGTCTACGCCTTTATCGTTCCCTGGAAGACCAGTAGTACTTAACGATGCACATCTGGTATCATTCTGTAATCTGTGCACTATCAGAGTGTTGATGAAACACAGAAATTGCATCGGGACTGAATACAACAATCACCATGCGCACTTTCCTCCACTAGAGTAATGTCTCAAACAGACTACGCCTTGATCGTTCCCTATAAGACCAGTAGTAGTTTCCGATGCACATCTGGAGGCATTCTGTAATCTTTGGACCTTCAAAGTGTTGATGAAACACAGAAATTGCACCGGGATTGAATACAACAGTCACCATGCGCACTTTCCTCCACTGGAGTAATGTCTCAACAGTCTACGCTTTGATCGTACCCTGTAAGACCAGTAGTTGTTTCCGATGCACATCTGGTATCATTCTGTAAGCTGTTGACTATCAGAGTGTTGATGAAACACAGAAATTGCATCGTGATTGAATACAACAGTCCCCATGCGCATTTTCCTCCATGGCAGTAATGCCTCAAACAGTGTACGCTTTGATCGTTCCCAGGAAGACCAGTGGTAGTTTCCGATGCACATCTGGATTCAATCTTTAATCTGTGGACTATCAGAGTGTTGATGAAACACAGAAATTGCATCGGGATTGAATACAACAGTCACCATGCGCACTTTCCCCGACGGGAGTAATGTCTGAAACAGTCTACGCTTTGATCGTTCCCTGGAAGACCTGTAGTAGGTTCCGATGCACATCTGGAGGCATTCTGTAAACTGTGGACCTTCAAAGTGTTGATGAAACACAGAAATTGCATCGTGATTGAATACAACAGTAACCATGAGTACTTTCCTCCATGGGAGTAATGTCTCAAACAGTCTACGCTTTGATCGTTCCTTGGAAGACCAGTAGTAGTTTCGATTCACATCTGGAGGCATTCGGTAAACTGCGGTTCTTCAAAGTTTGATGACACACAGAAATTGCGTCGTAATTGAATACAACATCACCATGGGAACTTTCCTCCATGGGAGTAATGTCTCAAACAGTCTACTCCTTTATCGTTCCCTGGAAGACCAGTAGTAGTTTCCGATGCACATCTGGAGCCATTCTGTAATCTGTGGACTATCAGAGTGTTTTTGAAACACTGAAATTGCATCGGGATTGAATACAACAGTCACCATGCGCACTTTCCTCCATGGGAGAAATGTCTCAAACAGACTACGCCTTGATCGTTCCCTATAAGACCAGTAGTAGTTTCTGATGCACATCTGGAGGCATTCTGTAATCTTTGGACCTTCAAAGTGTTGATGAAACACAGAAATTGCACCGGGATTGAATACAACAGTCACCATGCGCACTTTCCTCCACTGGAGTAATGTCTCAACAGTCTACGCTTTGATCGTACCCTGTAAGACCAGTAGTAGTTTCCGATGCACATCTGGTATCATTCTGTAAGCTGTGGACTATCAGAGTGTTCATGAAACACAGAAATTGTATCGGGATTGAATACAACAGTCACCATTCGCATTTTTCTCCATGGGAGTAATGCCTCAAACAGTCTACGCATTGACCGTTCCCTGAAAGACCAGTAGTAGTTTCCGATGCACATCTGGAGGCATTCTGTAATCTGTGGACTAACTGAGTGTTGCTGAAACACAGAAATTGCATCGGGATTGAATACAACAGTCACCAGCGCACTTTCTTCCACGGGAGTAATGTCTCAAACAGTCTATGCTTTGATCGTTTCCTCGAAGACCAGTAGTAGTTTCCGATGCACATCTGGAGGCATTCTGTAATCTGCGGACCTTCAAAGAGTTGATGAAACACAGAAATTGCATCGTGATTGAATACAACCGTCACCATTCGCATTTTCCTCCATGGGAGTAATGCCTCAAACCGTCTATGCTTTGATCGTTCCCAGGAAGACCAGTAGTAGTTTCCGATGCACCTCTGGATTCAATCTGTAATCTGTGGACTATCAGAGTGTTGATGAAACACAGAAATTGCATCGGGATTCAATACAACAGTCACCATATGCACTTTCCCCGACGGGAGTAATGTCTGAAACAGTCTATGATTTGGTCGTTCCCTCGAAGTCCAGTAGTAGTTTCCGATGCATATCTGGAGGCATTCTGTAATCTGTGGACCTTCAAAGTGTTGATGAAACACAGAAATTGCATCGTGATTGAATACAACAGTCACCATGCGCACTTCCCTCCATGGGAGTAATGTCTCAAACAGTCTATTATTTGATCGTTCCCTGGAAGACCCGTAGTAGTTTCCGATGCACATCTGGAGTAAATCTGTAACCTGTGGACTATCAGAGTGTTGGTGAAACACAGAAATTGCATCGGGATTGAATACAACAGTCACCATGCGCAGTTTCCTCCATGGGAGTAATGTGTGAAACAGTCTACGCTTTGATCGTTCCCTGAAATACCTGTAGCAGTTTCCGATGCACATCTGGAGGCATTCTGTAATCTGTGGACCTTCAAAGGGTTGATGAAACACAGAAGTCGCATCGTGATTGAATACAACTGTCACCATGCGCATTTTCCTCCATGGGAGTAATGCCTAAAACAGTCTACGCTTTGATCGTTCCCGGGAAGACCAGTAGTAGTTTCCGATGCACATCTGGATTCAATCTGTAATCTGTGGACTATCAGAGTGTTAATGAAACACAGAAATTGCATCGGGATTGAATACAACAGTCACCATGCGCACTTCCCCCGACGGGAGTAATGTCTGAAACAGTCTATGATTTGATCGTTCCCTCGAAGTCCAGTAGTAGTTTCCGATGCACATCTGGAGGCATTCTGTAATCTGTGGACCTTCAAAGTGTTGATGAAACACAGAAATTTCATCGGGATTGAATACAACAGTCACCATGAGCACTTTCCTCCATGGGAGTAATGCCTCAAACAGTCTACGCTTTGATCGTTCCCGGGAAGACCAGTAGTAGTTTCCGATGCACATCTGGATTCAATCTGTAATCTGTGGACTATCACAGTGTTAATGAAACACAGAAATTGCATCGGGATTGAATACAACAGTCACCATGCGCACTTCCCCCGACGGGAGTAATGTCTGAAACAGTCTATGATTTGATCGTTCCCTCGAAGTCCAGTAGTAGTTCGCGAAGCACATCTGGAGGCATTCTGTAATCTGTGGACCTTCAGAGTGTTGGTGAAACGCAGAAATTGCATCGGGATTGAATACAACAGGCAAAATGCGGTCTTTTCTCCATACACGTAATGACTCAAACTATCTACGCTTTGATTGACTTCTGGGAGACCAGTAGGAGTTTTTGAAGCACATCTGTAGGTATTCTGTGATCTTTGGACCTTCAGAGTGCTGATGAAACACAGGCGGAATTGTCTCAATGGGAGTAATCTTTCAAAATGACTACGCTATGATCGTTACCTGGAAGACAAGTAGTAGTTTCCCAAGCTCATCTGGAGGCATTCTGTATTCTGTGGACCTTCGGAGTGTTTATTAAACACAGATATTGCATCTGGATTGAATAGAACAGGCACCATGCGGACTTTTCTCCATTAGAGTAATGTCTCAAACTGTCTACGCTCTGATCGTTTCCTGGAAGATTAGTAGTAATTTCCGAAGCACATCTGGAGGCACTCTGTAATGTGTGGACCTTCAGAGTGTTGATAAAACACAGGAATTGCATCGGGATTGAATACAACAGGCACCATGCAGACTTTTCTCCATGGGAGTAATGTCTCAAACTGTGAACGATTTGAGCGATTCCTGGAAGACCAGTAGTAGGTTCCGTAGCACATCTGGAGGCATTCGGTAATCTGTGGACCTTCAGAGTGTTGATGAAACACATAAATTGCAACGGGATAGAATACTACAGTCACGATGCGACCTTTTCCCAATGATAGTAATGTCTCAAACTGTCTACGCTTTGTTCGTTTCCTGGAAGACCAGTAGTTGTTTGCGAAGCACATCTGTAGGCAATCTGTAATCTGTTCACTTTCAGAGTGTTGATGAAACAAAGATATTTCATCGGGATTGACCACAACAGGCTCCATGCAGACTTTTGTCCATAGGCATAATGACGCAAACGGTCTACGCTTTGATCGACTTCTGGGAGACCAGTAGGAGTTTTTGAACCACATCTGTAGGCATTCTGTAATATTTGGACCTTCAGAGTGTTGGTGAAACACAAAAATTGCAAAGGGATCGAATACAACAGGAAACATGCGGACTTTTCTCAATGGGAGTAATGTCTCAAACTGTGTACGATTTGATCGATTCCTGGAAGACCAGTAGTTGTTTGCGAAGCACATCTGTAGGCAATCTGTAATCTGTTCATTTTCAGAGTGTTGATGAAACAAAGATACTGCATCGGGATTGACCACAACAGGATCCATGCGGACTTTTCTCCATAGGCATAATGACTCAAACGGTCTACGCTTTGATCGACTTCTGGGGGACCAGTAGGAGTTTTTGAACCACATCTGTAGGCATTCTGTAATCTTTCGACCTTCAGAGTTTTGATGAAACACAGAGAGTACATCGGGATTGAATACAACAGGCACCATGAGTACTTTTTTCCATGAGAGTAATGTCTCAAACGGTCTACGCTTTGATCGTTCCCTGTAAGACCAGTGGTAGTTTCCGAAGCGCATCTGGAGGCGTTCTGTATTCTGTGGACATTCAGAGTGTTGATGAAACACAGATATGGGATTGCGATTGAATACAACAGGCACCAATGCGTACTTTTCTCCATAGGAGTAATGTCTCAAAGTGTCTAGGCTTTGATCGTTACCTGGAAGACCAGTAGAAGTTTTCGAAGCACATCTGGTGGCATTCTGTAACCCTTGGACCTTCAGAGTGTTGATGATACAAAGAAAATGCATCGGGATTGAATACAACAGACACCATGCGGACTTTTCTCAATGATAGTAATGTCTCAAACGGTCTACGCTTAGATCGACTTCTGGGAGACCAGTAGGAGTTTTTGAAGCACATCTGTAGGCATTCTGTAATCTTAGGACATTCTTAGTGTTGATGAAACACTAAAATTGCTTCGGGATTGAATACAACAGGCACCATGCGCACTTTACTCCATGAGAGTAATGTCTCAACGTATTTACGCTTTGATCGTTCCCTGAAAGACCAGTAGTAGTATCCGAAGACATCTGGAGGCATTCTGTATTCTGTGGAACTTCACAGTGTTGATGAAACACAGAAATAAGATCGGGATTGAATACAACAGGCACCATGCGGACTTTTCTCCATGGGAGTAATGTCTCAAACTGTCTACGCTTTGATGATAGTAATGTCTTCATGATAGTAATGTCTCAAACCGTCTACGTTTTGATCGTTCCCCCGAAGACCATTAGTAGTTTCCGAAGCAAATCAGGAGGCATTCTGTAATCTGTGGACCTTCAGAATGATTATTAAATACAGAAATTGCATCGGGATTTAATAAAACAAACACCATGCGGACTTTTTTGCTTGAGAGTAATTTCTCAAACTTTCTACGCTTTGATCGTTCCCTAACAGACCAGTAGTAATTTCCGAAGCACATCTGGAGGCATTATGTAATCTGTGGAACTTCACAGTGTTGATGAATTACAGAAATGGGATCATTATTGTATACAACAGGTACCATGCGTACTTTTCCCCATAAGATTAATGTCTCATACTGTGTACGACTTGATCGATCCTGGAAGACCAGTAGTAGTTTAAAAGGCACATCTGGAGGCATTCTGCATTCTGTGAGCCTTTAGAGTGACGGTGAAAGGCAGAAATTGCATCGGGATTGAATACAACAGGAACCTTGCGGACTTTTCTCAATGCGAGTTATGTCTCAAACTGTGTACGATTTGATCGATTCCTGGAAGACCAGTAGTAGTTTCCGAACCACATCTCGAAGCATTCTGAATCTGTGCATCTTCAGAGTGTCTTTGGACATTCAGAGTGTTGATGAAACAGAAATTGCATCGGGATTGAATAGAACAGGCACGATGCGAACTTTTCTCCATATGAGTAATGTCTGAAACTGTGTACGATTTGATCTTTTCCTGGAAGACCAGTAGTAGTCTAAAAGGCACATCTGGAGGCATGATGTAATCTGTGGGCCTTCAGAGTGTTGGTGAAATGCAGAAATTGCATCGGGATTGAATACAACAGGAACCATGCGGAATTTTCTCCATGGGAGTAATATCTCACACTGCGTATGATTTGATCGATTCCTGGAAGACCAGTAGTAGCTTGCGAAGAAAATCTGGAGGCATTCTGTAATCCGTGCACCTTCAGAGTGTTGATGAAACACAGGAATTGCATCGGGATTCAATACAACATGCTCCATGCGGACTCTTCTCCATAGGCGTAATGTATCAAAATGTCTACGCTTTGATGTAATTATGGGAGACCAGTAGTAGTTTTTGAAACACATCTGGAGGCTTTCTGTAATCTTTGGACCTTCAAAGTGTTGATGAAACACAGTAATTTCATCGGGATTGAATAAAACAAGCACCATGCAGACTTTTCTCCATGGTAGTAATGTCTCAAACTGTCTACTATTTGGCCGTTCCCTGGAAGACCAGTAGTAGTTTCCGAAGCAGATCTGGAGGCATTCTGTAATCTGTTGACCTTCAGAGTGTTGATGAAACACAGAGATAGCATCGGGATTGAATACAAGAGGCACCATGTGGACTTTTCTCCATGATAGTAATTTCTCAAATTGTCTACGAATTGATCGTTCCCTCGAAGACCATTAGTAGTTTCCGAAGCACATCAGGAAGCATTCTGTAATCTGTGGACCATCAGAGTGTTCATCAACACAGAAATTGCATCGGGATTAAATAGAACAGTCACCTTGCGGACTTTTTTCAATGAGGGTAATGTCTAAAACTGTCTTCGCTTTGATCGTTAACTGGAAGACCAGTTAAAGCTTCCGAAGCACATCTGGAGTCATTCTGTAATCTGTTGACCCTCAGAGTGTTGATGAAACACACAAATTGCATCTGGATTGAATACAACAATCACCATGTGGTCATTCCTATATGGGAGTAATGTCACAAACAGTTTTCGCTTTGATCGTTCCCTGGAAGACCAGTAGTAGTTTCCAAGTCACATCTGGAGGCATTCTGTAATCCGTACACCTTCAGATTGTTGATGAAACACAGAAATTCCAACGGGATTGAATACATCAGGCACCAAGCGGAGGTTTCTCCATTGGAGTAATGTCTCAAACTGTCTACGCTTTGATCGTTCCCTGGAAGACCAGTAGTAGTTTTCGAAGCACATTAGGAGGCATTCAGTAATCTGTAAACCATCTGAGTGTTCATAAACACAGAAATTGCATCGGAATTGAGTAGAACAGGCACCATGCGGAATTTTCTCATTGAGATTAATGTCTCAAACTGTCTACGCTTTGATCGTTAACTGGAAGACCAGTAACAGTTTCCGAAGCACATCTGGAGGCATTCTGTAATCTGTTTACGTTCAGAGTGTTGATGGAACACAGAAATTGCACCGGGATTTAATACAACATGCACCATGCGGACCTTTCTCCGTGGGAGTAATGTCTCGAACTGTCTACGTTTTGATCGATTCCTGGTAGACCAGTAGTAGATTCTGAATCACATCTGGAGGCAATCTGTAATCTATGGACCTTCAGAGTGTTGATGAAACACAGGAATTGCATCGGGATTAAATAGAACAGCCACGATGAGTGCCTTACTCCATGCTAGAAATGTCTCAAACTGTCTATGAATTTTGATCGATTCCTCGAAGGCCAGTAGTAGCTTCCGAAGCACATCTGGAGGCATTCCGTAATCTGAGGACCTTCAGAGTGTTGATGAAACACAGAATTTGCTCGGGATTTAATACAACATGCACCATGCAGTCTTTTCTCCATGGGAGTAGTGTCTCAACCAGACCAAACTTTGATCGTTCCCTGGAAGACCAGTAGTAGTTTATAAGGCACATCTGGAGGCATTATGTAATCTGCCTTTTGAGTGTTGATGATACACAGAAATTGCATCGGGATTGAATAAAACAGGCACCATGCGGACTTTTCTCAATGGGAGTAATGTCTAAAATTGTCTACGCTTTGATCGTTTCCTGGGAGACCAGTAGTAATATCCGATGCACATCTGGAGGCATTCTGTAATCTGTGGGCCTTCAGAGTGTTGATGAAACACAGGAATTGCATCGGGATTCAATACAACAGGCACCGAGCGGACTTTTCTCCATGGGAGTAATGTCTGAAACTGTCTACGCTTTGATCATTCCCTGGAAGGACAGTAGTAGTTTCCGAAGCACTTCTGGAGGCATTCTGTAATCTGTGGACCTTCACAGTTTTGATGAAACATAGAAATTTGATCGGGATTGAATACAACAGGAACCATGCGTACTTTTCTCCATGAGAGTAATGTCTCAAACTGTATACGATTTGATCAATTCCTGGAAGCAAGGTAGTAGTTTAAAAGGCACATCTTATGGCATTCTGTAATCTTTGGGCCTTCAGAGTGATGGTGAAACGCAGAAATTGCATCGGGATGTAATACAACAAGAACCATGCGGACTTTTCTCCATGGGAGTAATGTCACAAACTGTGTACGATTGATCGATTCCTAGAAGACCAGTAGTAGTTTCCGAACCACATCTGGAAGCATTCTGAATCTGTGCACCATCAGAGTGTTGATGAAACACAGAAATTGCATCGGGATTGAATACAACAGGCACCATGCGGACCTTTCTCCTTTGGAGTAATGCCTTAAACTGACTACGCTTTGATCGTTCCCAGGACGACCAGTAGTAGTTTTTGAAGCACATCTGGAGGCATTCTGTAATCTTTGGACCTTCAGAGTGTTGATGAAACACAGAATTTGCATCGGGATTGAATACAACAGGCACCATATGGACTTTTCTCCATGGGAGTAGTCTCAAACTGTCTACGCTTTGATCGTTCCCTGGAAGACCAGTAGTAGTTTCCGAAGCACATCTGGAGGCATTCTATAATCTGTGGACCATCAGAGTGTTGATGAAACACAGTGGTTGCTTCGGGATTGAATACAACAGGCACAATGCGGACTTTTTTCCATGGGAGTATTGTCTCAAATGTCCACGCTTTGATCGTTCCCTGGAAGACTAGTAGTAGTTTCCGAATCACATCTGGAGGCATTCTATAATCTGTGGACCATCAGAGTGTTGATGAAACACAGTGGTTGCTTCGGGATTGAATACAACAGGCACAATGCGGACTTTTTTCCATGGGAGTATTGTCTCAAATGTCCACGCTTTGATCATTCCCTGGAAGACTAGTATTAGTTTCCGAATCACATCTGGGGGCATTCTATAATCTGTGGACCATCAGAGTGTTGTTGAAACACAGTGGTTGCTTCGGGATTGAATACAACAGGCACAATGCGGACTTTTCTCCATGGGAGTAATGTCTCAAACTGTCTACGCTTTCATCGTTCCATGGAAGACCACAAGTAGTTTCAGAAGCACATCCTGAGTCATTCTGTAATCTGTGGACCGTGAGAGTGTTGATGAAACACAGAAATTGCGGCGGGATTGAATAGAACAGGCTCCATGCAGACTTTTATCCATGGGAGTAATGTCTACAACTGTCTACGTTTTGATCCTTCCCTAGCAGACCAGTAGTAAATTCCGAAGCACATCTTGAGGCATTCTGTAATCTGTGAACAATCAGAGTGTTGATGAAACACAGAAATTGGAACGGGATTGTATACAACAGGTACCATGTGAACTTTTCTCCATGAGAGTATTGTTTCAAACTGTGAACGATTTGATCGATTCCTGGGAGACCAGTAGTAGTTTAAAAGGCACATCTGGAAGCAATCTGTAATCTTTGGGATTTCAGAGTGTTGGTGAAAAGCAGAAATTTCATCGCGATTGAATACAACAGGAACCATGCAGACTTTTCTCCATGGGAGTAATGTCTCAAACTGTGTACGATTTGATCGATTCCTGGATGACCAGTAGTAGTTTCCGAACCACATCTGGAAGCATTCTGAATCTGTGCACCTTCACAATGTTGATGAAACACAGAAATTGCATCGGGATTGAATACAACAGGCTCCATGCAGACTTTTCTCCATAAGCGTAATGTCTCAAACTATCTACGCATTTATCGACTTCTGGGAGATCAGTAGGAGTTTTTGAAGCACATCTGGAGGCACTCTGTAATCTTTGGTCTTTCAGAGTGTTGATGAAACACAGAAATCGCATTACGATTGAATACAACGGGCACCAAGCGGTCTTTTCTCCATGGTAGTAATGACTCAAAGAGTCTACGCTTTGACCGCTTCCTGGATGACCAGTACTAGTTCACGAAGCACATCTGGAGGCATTCTGTAATCTTTGGACTCTCAGAGTGTTCATGAAACACAGAAATTGCTTCGGGATTGAATAGAACAGGCACCATGCAGACTTTTCTCCATGGGAGTAATGTCTCAAACTATGTACAATTTGATCGATTCTTGGTAGACCAGTAGTAGTTTCCGAACCACATCTCGAGGCATTCTGAATCAGTGCACCTTCAGAGTGTTGATGAAACACAGAGATTGCATCGGGATTGAATACAACAGGCACCATGCGGACTTCTCTCCATGGCAGTACGCTTTGGTCGATTCCTGGAAGATCAGTAGTAGTTTCAGAAACACATCTGGAGGCATTCTGTAATCTGTGGACCTTCAGAGTGTTGATGAAACACCGAAATTGCATCGGGAAGAATACAACTGGCACCGTGCGCACTTTTCTCCATAGAAGTAATGTCTAAAACTGTCTACGCTTTGATTGATTTATGGAAGACAATGAGTAGTTTCCAAGATACATCTGGAGTCATTCGGTAATCTGTGGACTTTCAGACTGTTGATGATACACAGAAATTGCATCGGGATTGAATACAACAGGCACCATGCGGACTTCTCTCCATGGGAGTAATGTCTCAAACAGTCTACGCTTTGATCGTTCCCTGGAAGACCAGTAGTAGTTTCGATTCACATCTGGAGGCATTCGGTAAACTGTGGTTCTTCAAAGTTTGATGACACACAGAAATTCCGTTGTAATTGAATACAACAGTCACCATGGGAACTTTCCTCCATGGGAGTAATGTCTCAAACAGTCTACTCCTTTATCGTTCCCTGGAAGACCAGTAGTAGTTTCCGATGCACATCTGGAGGCATTCTGTAATCTGTGGACTAACTG
The DNA here is from genome assembly GCF_023897955.1 of Schistocerca gregaria. Classification (NCBI taxonomy): domain Eukaryota; kingdom Metazoa; phylum Arthropoda; class Insecta; order Orthoptera; family Acrididae; genus Schistocerca; species Schistocerca gregaria. The sequence goes on from NC_064925.1 coordinate 20,795,593, forward strand.
AGTGTTGATGAAACACAGAAATTGCATCGGGATTGAATACAACAGTCACCATGCGCACTTTCTTCCATGCGAGTAATGTCTCAAACAGTCTACGCTTTGATCGTTTCCTCGAAGACCAGTAGTAGTTTCCGATGCACATCTGGGGCATTCTGTAATCTGTGGTTTATCAGAGTGTTGATGAAACACAGAAATTGCATCGTGATTGAATACAACAGTCACCATGGCACTTTCCTCCATGAGAGTAATGTCTCAAAGAGTCTATGCCTTTATCGTTTCCTGGAAGACCAGTAGTACTTTCCGATGCACATCTGGTATCATTCTGTAATCTGTGCACTATGAGAGTGTTGATGAAACACAGAAATTGCATCGTGATTGAATACAACAGTCACCATGCGCACTTTCCTCCACTGGAGTAATGTCTCAACAGTCTACGCTTTGATCGTTCCCTGTAAGACCAGTAGTAGTTTCCGATGCACATCTGGTGGCATTCTGTAAGCTGTGGACTATCAGAGTGTTGATGAAACACATAAATTGCATCGCGATTGAATACAACATTCACCATTCGCATTTTCCTCCGTGGGAGTAATGTCTCAAACAGTCTACGCTTTGATCGTTCCCTGGAAGACCAGTAGTAGTTTCCGATGCACATCTGGAGGCATTCTGTAATCTGTGGACTAACTGAGTGTTGATGAAACACAGAAATTGCATCGGGATTGAATACAACAGTCACCATGCGCACTTTCTTCCACGGGAGTAATGTCTCAAACAGTCTGTGCTTTGATCGTTTCCTCGAAGACCAGTAGTAGTTTCCGATGCACATCTGGAGGCATTCTGTAATTTGTGGACCTTCAAAGGGTTGATGAAACACAGAAATTGCATCGTGATTGAATACAACAGTCACCATGCGCATTTTCCTCCATGGCTGTAATGCCTCAAACAGTCTACGCTTTGATCGTTCCGAGGAAGACCAGTGGTAGTTTCCGATGCACATCTGGATTCAATCTTTAATCTGTGGACTATCAGAGTGTTGATAAAACACAGAAATTGCATCGGGATTGAATACAACAGTCACCATGCGCTTTTTCCCCGACGGGAGTAATGTCTGAAACAGTCTACGCTTTGATCGTTCCCTGGAAGACCTGTAGTAGGTTCCGATGCACATCTGGAGGCATTCTGTAAATTGTGGACCTTCAAAGTGTTGATGAAACACAGAAATTGCATCGTGATTGAATACAACAGTCACCATGAGTACTTTCCTCCATGGGAGTAATGTCTCAAACAGTCTACGCTTTGATCGTTCCCTGGAAGACCAGTAGTAGTTTCGATTCACATCTGGAGGCATTCGGTAAACTGTGGTTCTTCAAAGTTAATGACACACAGAAATTGCGTCGTAATTGAATACAACAGTCACCATGGGAACTTTCCTCCATGGGAGTAATGTCTCAAACATTCTACTACTTTATCGTTCCCTGGAAGACCAGTAGTAGTTTCCGATGCACATCTGGAGGCATTCTGTAATCTGTGGACTATCAGAGTGTTTTTGAAACACTGAAATTGCATCGGGATTGAATACAACAGTCACCATGCGCACTTTCCTCCATGGGAGTAATGTCTCAAACAGACTACGCCTTGATCGTTCACTATAAGACCAGTAGTAGTTTCCGATGCACATTTGGAGGCATTCTGTAATCTTGGGACCTTCAAAGTGTTGATGAAACACAGAAATTGCACCGGGATTGAATACAACAGTCACCATGCGCACTTTCCTCCACAGGAGTAATGTCTCAACAGTCTACGCTTTGATCGTACCCTGTAAGACCAGTAGTAGTTTCCGATGCACATCTGGTATCATTCTGTAAGCTGTGGACTATCAGAGTGTTCATGAAACACAGAAATTGCATCGGGATTGAATACAACAGTCACCATTCGCATTTTTCTCCATGGGAGTAATGTCTCAAACAGTCTACGCTTTGACCGTTCCCTGGAAGACCAGTAGTAGTTTCCGATGCACATCTGGAGGCATTCTGTAATCTGTGGACTAACTGAGTGTTGATGAAACACAGAAATTGCATCGGGATTGAATACAACAGTCACCAGCGCACTTTCTTCCACGGGAGTAATGTCTCAAACAGTGTATGCTTTGATCGTTTCCTCGAAGACCAGTACTAGTTTCCGATGCACATCTGGAGGCATTCTGTAATCTGTGGACCTTCAAAGGGTTGATGAAACACAGAAGTCGCATCGTGATTGAATACAACTGTCACCATGCGCATTTTCCTCCATGGGAGTAATGCCTCAAACAGTCTACGCTTTGATCGTTCCCGGGAAGACCAGTAGTAGTTTCCGATGCACATCTGGATTCAATCTGTAATCTGTGGACTATCAGAGTGTTAATGAAACACAGAAATTGCATCGGGATTGAATACAACAGTCACCATGCGCACTTCCCCCGACGGGAATAATGTCTGAAAGAGTCTATGATTTGATCGTTCCCTCGAAGTCCAGTAGTAGTTTCCGATGCACATCTGGAGGCATTCTGTAATCTGTGGACCTTCAAAGTGTTGTTGAAACACAGAAATTTCATCGGGATTGAATACAACAGTCACCATGAGCACTTTCCTCCATGGGAGTAATGTCTCAAACAGTCTACGCTTTGATCGTTCCCTGGATGACCAGTAGTAGTTTCCGAGGCACATCTGGAGGCATTCTGTGATCTGTGGACCTTCAGAGTGTTGGTGAAACGCAGAAATTGCAAAGGGATTGAATAAAATAGGTACCATGCAGACTTTTCTCCATGGGAGTAATGTCTAAAACTGTGAACGATTTGATCGATTCCTGGAAGACCAGTAGTAGTTCGCGAAGCACATCTGGAGGCATTCTGTAATCTGTGGACCTTCAGAGTGTTGGTGAAACGCAGAAATTGCATCGGGATTGAATACAACAGGCAAAATGCGGTCTTTTCTCCATACACGTAATGACTCAAACTATCTACGCTTTGATTGACTTCTGGGAGACCAGTAGGAGTTTTTGAAGCACATCTGTAGGTATTCTGTGATCTTTGGACCTTCAGAGTGCTGATGAAACACAGAAATTCCATCGGGATAGAATATAACAGGCACCATGCGGAATTGTCTCAATGGGAGTAATCTCTCAAAATGACTACGCTATGATCGTTACCTGGAAGACAAGTAGTAGTTTCCGAAGCTCATCTGGAGGCATTCTGTATTCTGTGGACCTTCGGAGTGTTCATTAAACACAGAAATTGCATCTGGATTGAATAGAACAGTCACCATGCGGACTTTTCTCCATTAGAGTAATGTCTCAAACTGTCTACGCTCTGATCGTTTCCTGGAAGATTAGTAGTAATTTCCGAAGCACATCTGGAGGCACTCTGTAATGTGTGGACCTTCAGAGTGTTGATAAAACACAGGAATTGCATCGGGATTGAATACAACAGGCACCATGCAGACTTTTCTCCATGGGAGTAATGTCTCAAACTGTGAACGATTTGAGCGAGTCCTGGAAGACCAGTAGTAGGTTCCGTAGCACATCTGGAGGCATTCGGTAATCTGTGGACCTTCAGAGTGTTGATGAAACACATAAATTGCAACGGGATAGAATACTACAGTCACGATGCGACCTTTTCCCAATGATAATAATGTCTCAAACTGTCTACGCTTTGTTCGTTTCCTGGAAGACCAGTAGTTGTTTGCGAAGCACATCTGTAGGCAATCTGTAATCTGTTCACTTTCAGAGTGTTGATGAAACAAAGATATTTCATCGGGATTGACCACAACAGGATCCATGCGACTTTTCTCCATAGGCATAATGACTCAAACGGTCTACGCTTTGATCGACTTCTGGGAGACCAGTAGGAGTTTTTGAACCACATCAGTAGGCATTCTGTAATATTTGGGCCTTCAGAGTGTTGGTGAAACGCAAAAAATTGCAAAGGGATCGAATACAACAGGAACCATGCGGACTTTTCTCAATGGGTGTAATGTCTCAAACTGTCTACGCTTTGTTCGTTTCCTGGAAGACCAGTAGTTGTTTGCGAAGCACATCTGTAGGCAATCTGTAATCTGTTCACTTTCAGAGTGTCGATGAAACAAAGATACTGCATCGGGATTGACCACAACAGGATCCATGCGGACTTTTCTCCATAGGCATAATGACTCAAACTGTCTACGCTTTGATCGACTTCTGGGAGACCAGTAGGAGTTTTTGAACCACATCTGTAGGCATTCTGTAATCTTTCGACCTTCAGAGTTTTGATGAAACACAGAGAGTACATCGGGATTGAATACAACAGGCACCATGAGTACTTTTTTCCATGAGAGAAATGTCTCAAACTGTCTACGCTTTGATCGTTCCCCGTAAGACCAGTGGTAGTTTCCGAAGCGCATCTGGAGGCGTTCTGTATTCTGAGGACATTCAGAGTGTTGATGAAACACAGATATGGGATAGCGATTGAATACAACAGGCACCAATGCGTACTTTTCTCCATAGGAGTAATGTCTCAAAGTGTCTAGGCTTTGTTCGTTACCTGGAAGACCAGTAGAAGTTTTCGAAGCACATCTGGTGGCATTCTGTAACCTGTGGACCTTCAGAGTGTTGATGATACAGAGAAAATGCATCGGGATTGAATACAACAGGCACCATGCGCACTTTTCTCAATGAGAGTAATGTCTCCAACGGTCTACGCTTTGATCGACTTCTGGGAGACCAGTAGGAGTTTTTGAAGCACATCTGTAGGCATTCTGTAATCTTAGGACATTCTGAGTGTTGATGAAACACAGAAATTGCTTCGGGATTGAATACAACAGGCACCATGCGGACTTTACTCCATGAGAGTAATGTCTCAACGTATTTACGCTTTGATCGTTCCCTGAAAGACCAGTAGTAGTATCCGAAGCACATCTGGAGGCATTCTGTATTCTGTGGAACTTCACAGTGTTGATGAAACACAGAAATAAGATCGGGATTGAATACAACAGGCACCATGCGGACTTTTCTCCATGGGAGTAATGTCTCAAACTGTCTACGCTTTGATCGTTTCCTGGAAGACCAGTAGTAATATCCGAAGCACATCTAGAGGCATTCTATAACCTGTGGGCCTTCAGAGTATAGATGAAACACAGGAATTGCATCGGGATTAAATACAACACATACCATGATGATCTTTCTCCTTGGGAGATATGTCTCAAACTGTCTACGAATTTTGATCGATTCCTCGAAGACCAGTAGTATTTTTCAATCACATCTGGAGGCATTCTGTGATCTGTGGACCTTCAGAGTGTTGATGATACACAGAAATTGCATCGGGATTGAATACAACAGGCACCATGCCGACTATTCTCCACGGGTGTAATGTCTCAAACTGTCTACGCTTTGCTCGTTCCCTGGAAGATCAGTAGTACTTTCGTAAGCACATCAGGAGGCATTCTGTAATCTGTCGACCTTCAGAGTGCTCATAAACACAGAAATTGCTTTAGAAATGAATAGAACAGGCACCATGCTGACTTTTCTCAATGAGAGTAATGTCTCAAACGGTCTACGCATTGATCGACTTCTGGGAGACCAGTAGGAGTTTGTGAAGCACATCTGTAAGCATTCTGTAGTCTTTGGACATTCAGAGTGTCGATTAAACACCGAAAGTGCATCGGGATTGAATACAACAGGCACCATGCGGACTTTTCTCCATGAGAGTAATGTCTCAACGTATCTACGCTTTGATCGTTCCCTGGAAGACCAGTAGTAATTTTCGAAGCACAGCTGGAGGCATTCTGTAATCTGTGGACTTTCACAGTGTTGATGAAACACGGAAATTGCATCGGAATTGTATACATCAGGCACCATGCGGACTTCTCTCCATGGGAGTAATGTCTCAAACTGTCTTCGCTTTTGATCATTCCCTGGAAAACCAGTAGTAGTTTCCCAAGCACATCTGGAGGCATTCTGTATTCTGTGGACCTTCACAGTGTTGATGAAACACAGAAATAGGATTGGGATTGAATACAACAGGCACCATGCGTACATGTCTCCATAGGAGTAATGTCTCAAAGTGGCTACGTTTTGATCGTTACCTGGAAGACCAGTAGTAGTTTTCGAAGCACATCTGGAGGCATTCTGTATTCTGGGGACCTTCAGAGTGTTGATGATACACAGAAATTGCATCGGGATTGAGTACAAGAGGTACCATGCGGACTTTTCTCCATGATAGTAATTTCTCCTACGGTCTACGTTTTGATCGTTCCCCCGAAGACCATTAGTAGTTTCCGAAGCAAATCAGGAGGCATTCTGTAATCTGTGGACCTTCAGTGTGTTCATAAACACAGAAATTGCATCGGAAATGAATAGAACAGGCACAATGCGCACTTTTCTCAATGAGAGTAATGTCTCCAACGGTCTACGCTTTGATCGACTTCTTGGAGACCAGTAGGAGTTTTTGAAGCACATCTGTAGGCATTCTGTAATCTTAGGACATTCTGAGTGTTGATAAAACACAGAAATTGCTTCGGGATTGAATACAACAGGCACCATGCGGATTTTTCTCAATGAGAGTAATGTCTAAGACTGTCTACGCTTTGATCGTTAACTGGAAGACCAGTAGTAGTTTCCAAGTCACATCTGGAGGCATTCTGTAATCTGTGGACCTTTAGAGTGTTGATGAAACAGGGAAATTGCATCGGGATTGAATACATCAGGCACCTTGCGAACTTCTCTCCATGGGAGTAATGTCCCAAACTGTCTACAGTTTTATCGTTCCCTGGAAGACCAGTAGTAGTTTCAGTAGCACATCTGGATGCATTGTGTATTCTGAGGACCTTCACAGTGTTCATGTAACACAGAAATTTGATCGGGATTGAATACAACAGGCATCATGCGTACTTTTCTCAATAGGAGTAATGTCTCAAAGTGTCTACGATTTGATCGTTACCTGGAAGACCAGTAGTAGTTTCCGAAGCACGTCTGGAGGCTTTCTGTAATCTGTGGAACTTCAGATTGTTGATGAAACACAGAAATTCCATCGGGATTGAATACAACAGGCACCATGCTTACTTTTCTCCATAGGAGTAATGTCTCAAACTGTCTACGCTTTGATCGTTTCCTGGAAGACCAGTCGTAATATCCGAAGCACATCTAGAGGCATTCTATAACCTGTGGACCTTCAGAGTATAGATGAAACACAGGAATTGCATCGGGATTAAATACAACAGATACCATGATGATCTTTCTCCTTGGGAGATATGTCTCAAACTGTCTACGAATTTTGATCGATTCCTCGAAGACCAGTAGTAGTATTCAATCACATCTGGAGGCATACTGTGATCTGTGGACCTTCAGAGTGTTGATGATACACAGAAATTGCATCGGGATTGAATACAACAGGCACCATGCGGACTATTCTCCACGTGTGTAATGTTTCAAACTGTCTACGCTTTGCTCGTTCCCTGGAAGATCAGTAGTACTTTCCTAAGCACATCAGGAGCCATTCTGTAATCTGTCGACCTTCAGAGTGCTCATAAACACAGAAATTGCTTTAGAAACGATTAGAACAGGCACCATGCGAACTTTTCTCAATGAGAGTAATGTCTCAAACGGTCTACGCATTGATCGACTTCTTTGAGACCAGTAGGAGTTTTTGAAGCACATCTGTAAGCATTCTGTAGTCTTTGGACATTCAGAGTGTTGATGAAACACAGAAAGTGCATCAGGATTGAATACAACAGGCAACATGCGGACTTTTCTCCATGAGAGTAATGTCTCAACGTATCTACGCTTTGATCGATCCCTGGAAGACGAGTAGTAATTTCCGAAGCACATCTGGAGGCATTCTGTAATCTGTGGACATTCGGAGTGTTGATGAAACACGGAAATTGCATCGGGATTGAATACATCAGGCACCATGCGGACTTCTCTCCATGGGAGTAATGTCTCAAACTGTCTTCGTTTTGATCATTCCTTGGAAAACCAGTAGCAGTTTCCCAAGCACATCTGGAGGCATTCTGTATTCTGTGGACCTTCACAGTGTTGATGAAACACAGAAATAGGATTGGGATTGAATACAACAGGCACCATTCGTACATGTCTCCATAGGAGTAAAGTCTCAAAGTGGCTACATTTTGATCATTCCTTGGAAAACCAGTAGTAGTATCCGAAGCACATCTGGAGGCATTCTGTATTCTGTGGAACTTCACAGTGTTGATGAAACACAGAAATAAGATCGGGATTGAATACAACAGGCACCATGCGGACTTTTCTCCATGGGAGTAATGTCTCAAACTGTCTACGCTTTGATCGTTTCCTGGAAGACGCATTCTGTAATCTGAGGAACTTCAGAGTGTTGATTACATAAGGGAATCGCATCGGGATTGAATACAACGGGCACCATGCGGACTTTACTACATGGGAGTAATGTCTCAAACTGTCTACGCTTTGATCGTTCCCTGGAAGAGCTGTAGTAATTTTCGAAGGACCTCTGGAGGCATTTTGTAATCTGTGGATCTTCAGAGTGTTGATGAAACACAGAAATTGCATTGGGATTGAATACAACAGGCACCATGCAAACTTTTCTCCATGGGAGAAATGTCTCAAACTGTCTACGAATTTGAATCGATTCCTCGAAGACCAGTAGTAGTGTCCGAAGCACATCCTGACTCATTCTGTAATCTATGGACATTGAGAGTGTTGATGAAATATAGAAATTGCATCGGGATTGAATACAACATGCACCATGCGGTCTTTTCTCCATGGGAGTAATGTCTCAAACAGAATACGCTTTGATCGTTCCCTGAGAGACCAGTAGTAGTTTATAAGGCACATCTGGAGGCATTCTGTAATCTGCCTTCAGAGTGTTGACGAAACCCAGAAATAGCATCGGGATTGAATACAAAAGGCACCATGCGGACTTATCTCCATGGGAGTAACGTCTCCAAATGTCTACGCTTTGATCGTTCCCTGGAAGACCAGTGGTAGTTTCCGAAGCACATCTGGTGGCATTCTGTATTCCGTGGACCTTCACAGTGTTGGTGAAACACACAAATTAAATAGGGATTGAATACAACAGGCACCATGTGGACTTTTCTCCATGGGAGTAATGTCTCAAACTCTCTACGCTTTGATCGTTCCCTGGAAGACAAGTAGTAGTTTTCAAGGCACATCTGGAGGCATTCTGTAATCTGTGGACCATCAGAGTGTTGATGAAACACAGAAATTGCATCGGGATTGAATACAACAGGAACCATGCTGACTTCTCTCCATGGGAGTTGTCTCAAACTGTCTACGCTTTGATCTTCCCTAGAAGAACAGTAGTAGCTTCCGAAGCACATCTGGAACCATTATGTAATCTGTGGAACTTTAGAGTGTTGATGAAACACAGATGTTGCATCTGGATTGAATACAACAGGCACAATGCGTACTATTCTCCATGGGAAAATGTCTCAAACTGTCTACGAAATTTGATCGATTCCTCGAAGAACAGTAGTAGTTTCCGAAGCACATCCTGAGTCATTCTGTAATTTGTGGACCTTGAGAGTGTTGATAAAACACAAAAATTCCATGGGGATTCAATACAACAGGCAACATGCGGACTTTTCTCAATGGGAGTAATGTCTAAAAGTGTGCTCGATTTGATCCATTCCTTCAAGATAAGTAGCAGTTTCCGAAGCACATCTGGAGGCATTCTGTAATCAGTAGACCTTCCGAGTGTTGATGAAACATAGAAATTGCATCGGGATGAATACTACAGGCACCTTGCGGACTTTTCTCCATGGGAGTAATGTCTCAAACTCTCTACGCTTTGATCTTTCCTGGAAGGCCACAAGTAGTTTGCGAAGCACATCTGGATGCATTCTGTAATCTGTAGACCTTCAGAGTGTTGTTGAAACACAGAATTGCATCGCGATTGAATAGAAAAGGCACCATGCGAACATTTATACATGGGAGTAATGTCTCATACTGTCTACCCATTGATCGTTCCCTGGAAGACCAGTAGGAGTTTCCGAAGCACATCTGGAGGCATTCTGTAATCTGTGGACATTCGGAGTGTTGATGAAACACAGAAATTGCATCGGGATTAAATACAACATGCACCTTGGAGCATTCTGTAATCTTTGGAACTTCAGAGTGTAGATGATACACAATAAGCTCATCGGGATGGATTACAACAGGCACCAAGCGTACTTTTCTCCATGAGAGTAATGTCTCAAACTGTCTACCCTTTGATCGTTCCCTGGAAGACCAGTAGTAGTTTCCGAAGCACATCTGTAGGCATTCTGTATTTTGTGGAACTTCACAGTGTTGATGAAACACAGAAATTCAATCGGGATTGAACACAACAGGCACCATGAGGACTTTTCTCCATGATATTAATGTCTCAAACTGTCTACGCTTTGATCGTTCCCCTGGGAGACCAGTAGTAGTTTCCGAAACAAATCTGGAGGCATTCTGTAATCTGTGGACCTTCAGAGTGTTCATGAAACACAGAAATTGCATCGGGATTGACTAGAAGAGGCACCTTGCGGACTTTACTACATGGGAGTAATGTCTCAAACTGTATACGCTTTGATCGTTCAATGGAAGACCAGTAGTAGATTGCGAAGCACATCTGGAGGTATTCTGTAATCTGTATACATTCAGAGTGTTGATGGAACACAGAAATTGCATCTGTGGACCTTCAGAATGTTCATGAAACACAGAAATTGCATCGGGATTGACTAGAAGAGGCACCATGCGGACTTTACTACATGGGAGTAATGTCTCAAACTGTATACGCTTTGATCGTTCCCTGGGAGACCAGTAGTAGTTTCCGAAACACATCTGGAGGCGTTCTGTAATCTGTGGACCTTCAGAGTGTACATGAAACACAGAAATTGCATCGCGATTGACTAGAAGAGGCACCATGCGGTCTTTACTACTTGGGAGTTATGTCTCAATCTGTATACGCTTTGATCGTTCCCTGGAAGAGCAGTAGTAGTTTGCGAAGCACATCTGGAGCCATTCTGTAATCTGTTTACATTCAGAGTGTTGACGGAACACAGAGATTGCATCGGGATTCAATACAACAAGCATCAAATGGACATTTCTCCATGGGAGTAATGTCTCCAACTGTCTACGCTTTGATCGTTCATTGGAAGACCAGTAGTAATTTCCGCAGCACATCTGGAGGTATTCTGTAACCTGTGGACCTTCAGAGTATTAATGAAACGCAGAAATTGCATCGAGATTGAATACAACAGGCTCCATGCGTACTTTTCTCCATGATAGTTATGTCTCAAACTGTGTACGATTTGATCGATTCCTGGAAGACCAGTAGTACAGTCCGAACCACATCTGGAGACTTTCTGTAATCTATGCACCTTCAAAGTGTTGATGAAACACAGAAATTGCATCGGGATTGAATACAACAGGCTCCATGCGGACTTATCTCCATAGGCGTATTGTCTCAAACTGTCTACGACTTGATCAGCTCCTGGGAGACCAGTAGTAGTTTTCGAAGCACATCTAGAGGCATTCTGTAATCTTTGGAACTTCAGAGTGTACATGAAACACATAAAGCTCATCGGGATGGATTACAACAGGCACCATGCGGACTTTTCTCCATGAGAGTAATGTCTCAAACTGTCTACGCTTTGATCGTTCCCTGGAAGACCAGTAGTAGTTTCCGAAGCACATCTGTAGGCATTCTGTGTTTTGTCGAACTTCACAGTGTTGATGAAACACAGAAATTGAATCGGGATTGAATACAACAGGCACCATGAGGACTTTTCTCCATGATATTAAAGTCTCAAACTGTCTACGCTTTGATCACTCCCTGGGAGACCAGTAGTAGTTTCCGAAGCACATCTGGAGGCATTCTGAAATCTGTGGACCTTCAGAGTGTTCATGACACAGAAATTGCATCGGGATTGACTAGAAGAGGCACCATGCGGACTTTAGTACATGGGAGTAATGTCTCAAACTGTATACGCTTTGATCGTTCCCTGGGAGACCAGTAGTAGTTTCCGAAACACATCTGGAGGCGTTCTGTAATCTGTGGACCTTCAGAGTGTACATGAAACACAGAAATTGCATCGCGATTGACTAGAAGAGGCACCATGGGGTCTTTACTACTTGGGAGTTATGTCTCAAACTGTATACGCTTTGATCGTTCCCTGGAAGAGCAGTAGTAGTTTGCGAAGCACATCTGGAGGCATTCTGTAATCTGTTTACATTCAGAGTGTTGATGGAACACAGAAATTCCATCGGGATTGAATACAACAAGCACCATGCGGACTTATCTACATGGGAGTAACGTCTAAAACTGTCTACGCTTTGATCGTTCATTGGAAGACCAGTAGTAATTTCCGAAGCACATCTGGAGACTTTCTGTAATTTGTGGACCTTCAGAGTGTTGATGAAACGCAGAAATGGCATCGAGATTGAATACAACAGGCTCCATGCGTACTTTTCTCCACGATAGTAATGTCTCAAACTGTCTACGCTTTGATCAACTTCTGGGAGACCAGTAGTAGTTTTTGAAGCACATCTGGATGCATTCTGTAATCTGTGGATCTTCAGAGTCTTCATGAAACACAGAAATTCTATCGGGATTGACTAGAAGAAGCACCCTGCGGACTTTTCTCATTGGGAGTAGTGTCTCATAGTGTGCTCGATTTGATCCATTCCTTTAAGATAAGTAGCAATTTCCGAAGCACATCTGGAGGCATTCTGTAATCTGTGGACCTTCCGAGTGTTGATGAAACATAGAAATAGCATCGGGATTAATACTACAGGCACCTTGCTTTTTTCTATGTGAGTAATGTATCAACTGTCTACGGTTTGGCCGTTCCCTGGAAGACCAATAGTACTTTTCGAATCACATCTGGGGGCATTCTGTAATCTGTGGACCTTGAGTGTTGATGAAACACAGAGACTGCTTCGGCATTTATTACAACAGGCATCATGCGGACTTTTCTCCATGCGAGTAATGTCTCAAATTCTCTACGCTTTGATCGTTCCTTTGAAGACAAGTAGTAGTTTCCAAGGCACATATGGAGGCATTCTGTAATATGTGGACCTTCAGGGTGTTGCTGAAACACAGAAATTACATCGGGATTGAATACAACATGCACCATGCGGACTTTTCTCCATTGGAGTAATGTCTCAAACTCTCTACGCTTTGATCTTTCCCTGGAAGGCCACAAGTAGTTTGCGAAGCACATCTGGATGCATTCTGTAATCTGTAGACCTTCAGAGTGTTGTTGAAACACAGAATTGCATCGGGATTGAATACAAAAGGCACCATGGGAACATTTATACACGGGAGTAATGTCTCATACTGTCTACCCATTGATTGTTCCCTGGAAGACCAGTAGGAGTTTCTGAAGCACATCTGAAGGCATACCGTAATCTGTAGACCTTCAGAGTGTTGATGAAACACAGAAATTGCATCGGGATTAAATACAACATGCACCTTGGAGCATTCTGTAATCTTTGGAACTTTAGAGTGTTAATGAAACACATAAAGCTCATCGGGATGGATTACAACAGGCACCATGCGGACTTTTCTCCATGAGAGTAATGTCTCAAACTGTCTACCCTTTGATCGTTCCCTGGAAGACCAGTAGTAGTGTCCGAAGCACATCTGTAGGCATCTGTAGGCATTCTGTATTTTGTGGAACTTCACAGTGTAGATGAAACACAGAAATTAAATCGGGATGAATACAACAGGCACCATGAGGACTTTTCTCCATGATATTAATGTCTCAAACTGTCTACGCTTTGATCGTTCCCTGGGAGACCATTAGTAGTTTCCGAAACACATCTGGAGGCATTCTGTAATCTGTGGACCTTCCGAGTGTTGATGAAACACAGAAATTGCATCGGGATTGATTACAACAGGCTCCATGCGGACTTTTCTCCATAGGCGTAATGTCTCAAACTGTCTACGCTTTGATCAACTTCTGGGAGACCAGTAGTAGTTTTTGAAGCACATCTGGATGCATTCTGTAATCTGTGGACCTTCAGAGTGTTCATGAAACACAGAAATTGCATCGGGATTGACTAGAAGAGGCACCATGCGGCCTTTACTACATGGGAGTAATGTCTCAAACTTTATACGCTTTGATCGTTCCCTGGAAGAGCAGTAGTAGTTTGCGAAGCACATCTGGAGGCATTCTGTAATCTGTTTACATTCAGAGTGTTGATGGAACACAGAAATTGCATCGGGATTGAATACAACAAGCATCAAATGGACATTTCCCCATGGGAGTAATGTCTCCAACTGTCTACGCTTTGATCGTTCCCTGGAAGACCAGTAGTAGTTTCCGAAGCACATCTGTAGGCATTCTGTGTTTTGTCGAACTTCACAGTGTTGATGAAACACAGAAATTGAATCGGGATTGAATACAACAGGCACCATGAGGACTTTTCTCCATGATATTAAAGTCTCAAACTGTCTACGCTTTGATCACTCCCTGGGAGACCAGTTGTAGTTTCCGAAGCACAATTGGAGGCATTCTGAAATCTGTGGACCTTCAGAGTGTTCATGACACAGAAATTGCATCGGGATTGACTAGAAGAGGCACCATGCGGACTTTACTACATGGGAGTAATGTCTCAAACTTTATACGCTTTGATCGTTCCCTGGAAGACCAGTAGTAGTTTGCGAAGCACATCTGGAGGCATTCTGTAATCTGTATACATTCAGAGTGTTGATGGAACACAGAAATTGCATCGGGATTGAATACAACAAGCACCATGCGGACTTATCTACATGGGAGTAATGTCTCCATCTGTCTACGCTTTGATCGTTCATTGGAAGACCAGTAGTAATTTCCGAAGCACATCTGGAGACTTTCTGTAATCTGTGGACCTTCAGAGTGTTGATGAAACACAGAAATTGCATCGAGATTGAATACAACAGGCTCCATGCGTACTTTTCTCCATGATAGTAATGTCTCAAACTGTGTACGATTTGATCGATTCCTGGAAGACCAGTAGTACATTCCGAACCACATCTGGAGACATTCTGTAATCTATGCACCTTCAGAGAGTTGATGAAACACAGAAATTCCATCGGGATTGATTACAACCGTCTTCATGTGGACTTTTCCCCATAGGCGTAATGTCTCAAACTGTCTACGCTTTGATCAACTTCTGTTAGACCAGTAGTAGTTTTTGAAGCACATCTGGATGCATTCTGTAATCTGTGGACCTTCAGAGTGTTCATGAAACACAGAAATTGCATCGGGATTGACTAGAAGAGGCACCATGCTGACTTTTCTCCATGGGAGTAATGTCTCAAAGTGTGCTCGATTTGATCCATTCCTTCAAGATAAGTAGCAGTTTCCGAAGCACATCTGGATGCATTCTGTAATCTGTGGACCTTCCGAGTGTTGATGAAACATAGAAATTGCATCGGGATGAATACTACGGGCACCATGCTTTTTTCTATGTGAGTAATGTATCAACTGTCTACGGTTTGATCGTTCCCTGGAAGACCAATAGTAGTTTTCGAATCACATCTGGAGGCATTCTGTAATCTGTGGACCTTGAGTGTTGATGAAACACAGAGATTGCTTCGGCATTTATTACAACAGGCATCATGCGGACTTTTCTCCATGCGAGTAATGTCTCAAATTCTCTACGCTTTGATCGTTCGTTTGAAGTCAAGTAGTAGTTTCCAAGGCACATATTGAGGCATTCTGTAATATGTGGACCTTCAGGGTGTTGCTGAAACACAGAAATTACATCGGGATTGAA
Organism: Schistocerca gregaria; assembly: GCF_023897955.1. NCBI lineage: Eukaryota > Metazoa > Arthropoda > Insecta > Orthoptera > Acrididae > Schistocerca > Schistocerca gregaria. Next base: position 20,811,340 of record NC_064925.1, read on the forward strand.
TACAACATGCACCATGCGGACTTTTCTCCATGATATTAATGTCTCAAACTGTCTACGCTTTGATCAACTTCTGGGAGACCAGTAGTAGTTTTTGAAGCACATCTGGATGCATTCTGTAATCTGTGGACCTTCAGAGTGTTCATGAAACACAGAAATTTCATCGGGATTGACTAGAATAGGCACCATGCGGACTTTACTACATGGGAGTAATGTCTCAAACTGTCGACGCTTTGATCGTTTCCTGGAAGACCAGTCGTAATATCCGAAACACATCTAGAGGCATTCTATAACCTGTGGACCTTCAGAGTATAGATGAAACACAGGAATTGCATCGGGATTATATACAACAGATACCATGATGAACTTTCTCCTTGGGAGATATGTCTCAAACTGTCTACGAATTTTGATCGATTCCTCGAAGACCAGTAGTAGTTTTCAATCACATCTGGAGGCATTCTGTGATCTGTGGACCTTCAGAGTGTTGATGATACACAGAAATAGCATCGGGATTGAATACAACAGGCACCATGCGGACTATTCTCCAAGGGTGTAATGTCTCAAACTGTCTACGCTTTGCTCGTTCCCTGGAAGATCCTAAGCACATCAGGAGGCATTCTGTAATCTGTCGACCTTCAGAGTGCTCATAAACACAGAAATTGCTTTAGAAACGAATAGAACAGGCACCATGCAAACTTTTCTCAATGAGAGTAATGTCTCAAACGGTCTACGCATTGATCGACTTCTGGGAGACCAGTAGGATTTTTTGAAGCACATCTGTAAGCATTCTGTAGTCTTTGGACATTCAGAGTGTTGATGAAACACAGAAAGTGCACCAGGATTGAATACAACAGGCAACATGCGGACTTTTCTCCATGAGAGTAATGTCTCAACGTATCTACGCTTTGATCGATCCCTGGAAGACCAGTAGTAATTTCCGAAGCACATCTGGAGGCATTCTGTAATCTGTGGACTTTCAGAGTGTTGATGAAACACGGAAATTGCATCGGGATTGAATACATCAGGCACCATGCGGACTTCTCTCCATGGGAGTAATGTCTCAAACTGTCTTCGCTTTGATCATACCTTGGAAAACCAGTAGTAGTTTCCCAAGCACATCTGGAGGCATTCTGTATTCTGTGGACCTTCACAGTGTTGATGAAACACAAAAATAGGATTGGGATTGAATACAACAGGCACCATGCGTACACGTCTCCATAGGAGTAATGTCTCAAAGTGGCTACGTTTTGATCGTTACCTGGAATACCAGTAGTAGTTTTCGAAGCACATCTGGAGGCATTCTGTATTCTGTGGACCTTCAGAGTGTTGATGATACACAGAAATTGCATCGGGATTGATTACAAGAGGTACCATGCGCACTTTTCTTCATGATAGTAATGTCTCAAACCGTCTACGTTTTGACTGTTCCCCCGAAGACCATTAGTAGTTTCCGAAGCAAATCAGGAGGCATTCTGTAATCTGTGGACCTTCAGAGTGTTCATAAACACAGAAATTGCTTCGGGATTGAATAGAACAGGCACCATGCGGACTTTTCTCTATGAGAGTAATGTCTAAAATTGTCTTCGCTTTGATCGTTAACTGGAAGGCCAGTAACAGTTTCCGTAGCATATCTGGAGGGATTTTGTAATCTGTTGACCTTCAGAGTGTAGATGAAACACAGAAATTGCATCAGGATTGAATACAACAGTCACCATGCGGTCTTTCCTATATGGGAGTAATATCACAAACAGTCTACAATTTGATCGTTCCCTAGAAGCCCAGTAGTAGTCTCCAAGTCACATCTGGAGGCATTCTGTAATCTGTGTACCTTCAGAGTGTTGATGAAACACGGAAATTGCATCGGGATTGAATACAACAGGCACCATGCGGAGTTTCCTCCATTGGAGTAACGTCTCAAACTGCCTACGCTTTGATCGTACCCTGGAAGACCAGCAGTAGTTTTCGAAGCACATCTGGAGGCATTATGTAATATGTGGACTTTCAGAGTGTTCATAAACACAGAAATTGCATCGGAATTGAGTAGAACAGGCACCATGCCGACTTATCTCATTGAGAGTAATGTCTCAAACTGTCTACGATTTTATAGTTAACTGGAAGACCAGTAACAGTTTCCGAAGCACACCTGGAGGCATTCTGTAATCTGTTTACGTTCAGAGTTTTGATGGAACACAGAAATTGCATCGGGATTGAATACAACAGGCACCATGCGGATTTTTCTCCATGTTAGTAATGTCCCAAACTGTCTACGATTTGATCGTTGCCTTGAAGACCAGTAGTAGTTTCTGAAGCACATCTGTAGGCATTCCGTAATCTGAGGACCTTCAGAGTGTTGATGAAACTCAGAAATTGCATCGGGATTGAATACAACATGCACCATGCGACCTTATCTCCATGGGAATATTGTCTCAAACAGACTACGCTTTGATCGTTCCCTGGAAGACCAGTAGTAGTTTATAAGGCACATCTGGAGGCATTCTGTAATCTTTCTGCCTTCAGAGTGTTGATGAAACACAGAAAATGCATCGGGATTGAATGAAACAATCACCATGCGGGCTTTTCTCCATGGGAGTAATGTCTCAAACCGTCTACGTTTTGATCGTTCCCCCGAAGACCATTAGTAGTTTCCGAAGCAAATCAGGAGGCATTGTGTAATCTGTACCTTCAGAGTGTTCATAAACACAGAAATTGCATCGGAATTGAGTAGAACAGGCACCATGCGGAATTTTCTCATTGAGATTAATGTCTCAAACTGTCTACGCTTTGATCGTTAACTGGAAGACCAGTAACAGTTTCCGAAGCACATCTGGAGGCATTCTGTAATCTCTTTACGTTCAGAGTGTTGATGGAACACAGAAATTGCATCGGGATTTAATACAACATGCACCATGCGGTCCTTTCTCCATGGGAGTAATGTCTCGAACTGTCTACGTTATGATCGATTCCTGGTAGACCAGTAGTAGATTCAGAATCACATCTGGAGGCAATCTGTAATCTATGGACCTTCAGAGTGTTGATGAAACACAGGAATTGCATCGGGATTTGATCGATTCCTGGAAGCAAAGTAGTAGTTTAAAAGGCACATCTTAAGGCATTCTGTAACCTTTGGGCCTTCAGAGTGATGGTGAAACGCAGAAATTGCATCGGGATTTAATACAACAAGAACCATGCGGACTTTTCTCCATGGGAGTAATGTCACAAACTGTGTACGATTGATCGATTCCTGGAAGACCAGTAGTAGTTTCCGAACCACATCTGGAAGCATTCTGAATCTGTGCACCATCAGAGTGTTGATGAAACACAGAAATTGCATCGGGATTGAATACAACAGGCACCATGCGGACCTTTCTCCATGGGAGTAATGCCTTAAACTGACTACGCTTTGATCGTTCCCAGGACGACCAGTAGTAGTTTTTGAAGCACATCTGGAGGCATTCTGTAATCTTTGGACCTTCAGAGTGTTGATGAAACGCAGAAATTGCATCCGGATTGAATACAACAGCCACCATGCGGACTTTTCTCCATGGGAGTAGTCTCAAACTGTCTACGCTTTGATCGTTCCCTGGAAGACCAGTAGTAGTTTCCGAATCACATCTGGAGGCATTCTATAATCTGTGGACCATCAGAGTGTTGATGAAACACAGAGGTTGCTTCGGGATTGAATACAACAGGCACAATGCGGACTTTTCTCCATGGGAGTAATGTCTCAAACTGTCTACGCTTTCATCGTTCCCTGGAAGACCAGTAGTAGTTAATAAGGCACATCTGGAGGAATTCTGTAATCTGCCTTCAGAGTGTTGATGAAACAAAGAAATTGCATCGGGATTGAATAAAACAGGCACCATGCGGACTTTTCTCCGTGGGAGTAATGTCTAAAATTTCCTACGCTTTGATCGTTTCCTGGGAGACCAGTAGTAATATCCGAAGCACATCTGGAGGCATTCTGTAATCTGTGGGCCTTCAGAGTGTTGATGAAACACAGACATTGCATCGGGATTCAATACAACAGGCACCGAGCGGACTTTTCTCCATGGGAGTAATGTCTGAAACTGTCTACGTTTTGATCATTCCCTGGAAGGACAGTAGTAGTTTCCGAAGCACTTCTGGAGGCATTCTGTAATCTGTGGACCTTCACAGTTTTGATGAAACACAGAAATTTGATCGGGATTGAATACAACAGAAAACATGTGTACTTTTCTCCATGAGAGTAATGTCTCAAACTGTATACGATTTGATCGATTCCTGGAAGCAAAGTAGTAGTTTAAAAGGCACATCTGGAGGCATTCTGTAATCTGTGGGCCTTCAGAGTGATGGTGAAACGCAGAAATTGCATCGGGATTGAATACAACAGGAACCATGCGGACTTTCCTCCATGGGAGTAATGTCTCAAACTGTGTACGACATGATCGATTCCTGGAAGACCCGTAGTAGTTTCCGAACCACATCTCGAAGCATTCTGAATCTGTGCACCATCAGAGTGTTGATAAAACACAGAAACTGCATCGGGATTAAATACAACAGGCACCATGCGGACCTTTCTCCATGAGAGTAATGCCTTAAACTGACTACGCTTTGATCGTTCCCAGGACGACCAGTGGTAGTTTCTGAAGCACATCTGGAGGCATTCTGTAATCTTTGGACCTTCAGAGTGTTGATGAAACACAGAATTTGCATCGGGATTGAATACAACAGGCACCATATGGACTTTTCTCCATGGGAGTAGTCTGAAACTGTCTACGCTTTCATCGTTCCCTGGAAGACCAGTAGTAGTTTCCGAAGCACATCTGGAGGCATTCTGTAATCTGTGGAACTTTTAAGAGTTGATAAAACACAGAAATTGCATCTGGATTGAATACAAAAGGTACCATGCGGACTTTTCTCAATGGGAAAAGGTCTCAAACTGTCTACGAAATTAGATTGATTCCTCGAAGACCAGTAGTTGTTTCCTAGGCACATCCAGAGTCATTCTGTAACCTGTGGACCTTGAGAGTGTTGATAAAACACAGAAATTGCATGGGGATTGAATATAACGGGCAACATGCGGACTTTTCTCCATGGGATCAATGTCTCAAACTGTCTACGCTTTCAGCGTAACTTGGAAGTACGGTAGTAGTTTCCGAGGCACATCTGGAAGCATTCTATAATCTGTGCACCTTCACAATGTTGATGAAACACAGAAATTGCATCGGGATTGAATACAACAGGCTCCATGCAGTCTTTTCTGCATAAGCGTAATGTCTCAAACTATCTACGCATTTATCGACTTCTGGGAGATCAGTAGGAGTTTTTGAAGCACATCTGGAGGCACTCTGTAATCTTTGGTCTTTCAGAGTGTTGATGAAACACAGAAATCGCATCACGATTGAATACAACGGGCACCAAGCGGTCTTTTCTCCATGGTAGTAATGACTCAAACAGTCTACGCTTTGACCGCTTCCTGGATGACCAGTACTAGTTCACGAAGCACATCTGGAGGCATTCTGTAATCTTTGGACTCTCAGAGTGTTCATGAAACACAGAAATTGCTTCGGGATTGAATAGAACAGGCAACATGCAGACTTTTCTCCATGGGAGTAATGTCTCAAACTATGTACAATTTGATCGATTCCTGGTACACCAGTAGTAGTTTCCGAACCACATCTGGAGGCATTCTGAATCTGTGCAGCTTCAGAGTGTTGATGAAACACAGAGATTGCATCGGGATTGAATACAACAGGCACCATGCGGACTTCTCTCCATGGCAGTACGCTTTGCTCGATTCCTGGAAGATCAGTAGTAGTTTCAGAAACACATCTGGAGGCATTCTGTAATCTGTGGACCTTCAGAGTGTTGATGAAACACCGAAAAAGCATCGGTAAGAATACAACTAGCACCGTGCGCACTTTTCTCCATAGAAGTAATGTCTAAAACTGTCTACGCTTTGATCGATTCCTGGAAGACAATGAGTAGTTTCCAAGATACATCTGGAGTCATTCGGTAATCTGTGGACTTTCAGACTGTTGATGATACACAGAAATTGCAACGGGATTGAATACAACAGGCATCATGCGGACCTTTGTCCATGGGAGTAATGTCTCAAACTGACTACGTTTTGATCGTTCCCAGGAAGACCAGTAGTAGTATCCGAAGCACATCTGGAGGCATTCTGTAATCTGTGGACCTACAGAGTGTTGATGAAACACAGAATTTGCTTCGGGCTTGAATACAACAGGCTCCATGCAGACCTTTATCCGTGGGAGTATTGTCTCAAACTGTCTACGTATTGATCCTTCCCTAGCAGACCAGTAGTAATTTCCGAAGCACAACTGGAGGCATTCTGTAATCTGTGGACCATCACAGTGTTGATGAAACACAGAAATTGGATCAGGATTGTATACAACAGGTACGATGCGTTCCTTTCTCCATGAGAGTAATGTTTCAAATTGTGTACGATTTGATCGATTCCTGGAAGACCAGTAGTAGTTTAAAAAGCACATCTGGAGGCATTCGGCAATCTTTGGTCTTTCAGAGTGTTGATGAAACACAGAAATTGCATCAAGATTGAATACAACAGGCACCAAGCGGTCTTGTCTCCATGGTAGTAATGACTCAAACAGTCTACGCTTTGATCGCTTCCTGGTAGACCAGTAGTAGTTCACGAGCACATCTGGAGGCATTCTGTAATCTTTGGACTCTCAGAGTGTTCAAGAAACACAGAAATTGCATTGGGATTAAATAGAACATGCACCATGCACACTTTTCTCCATGGGAATAATGTCTCAAACTGTGTACAATTCGATCGATTCCTGGTAGACCAGTAGTAGTTTCCGAACCACATCTGGAGGCATTCTGTAATCTGTGCACCTTCAGAGTGTTGATGAAACACAGAGATTGCAATCGGGATTGCATACAACAGGCACCGTGCGGACTTCTCTCCATGGGAGTACGCTTTGGTCGATTCCTGGAAGACCAGTAGTAGTTACAGAAACACATCTGGAGCCATTCTGTAGTCTGTGGACCTTCAGAGTGTTGATGAAACACCGAAAATGCATCGGGAAGAATACAACTGTCACCGTGCAGACTTTTCTCCATGGGAGTAATGTCTCAAACTGTCTACGCTTTGACCGTTCCCTGGAAAACCAGTAGTAGTTTATAAGGCACATCAGGAGGTATTCTGTATTCTGCCCTCAGAGTGTTGACGAAACACAGAAATTGCATCGGGATTGAATAAAACAGGCACCATGCGGACTTTTCTCCATGGGAGTAATGTCTCAAACTGTCTACGCTTTGATTGTTTCCTGGAAGACCAGTAGTAATATCCGAAGCACATCTGGAGGCATTTAGTAATCTGTGGACCTTCAGAGTGTAGATGAATCACAGGAATTGCATCGGAATAAAATAAAACAAATACCATGATGATCTTTCTCCATGGGTGAGATGTCTCAAACTGTCTACGAATTTTGATCGATTCCTCGAAGTCCAGTAAGAGTTTTTAAGCACGACTGGAGGCATTCTGTGATCTGTGGACCTTCAGAGTGTTGATGAAACACAGAAATTGCATCGGGATTGAATACAACAGGCACCATGCATACTTTTCTCTACGGGAGTAATGTCTCAAACTGTCTACAGTTTCATCGATCCCTGGAAGGGCAGTAGTTGTTACCGAAGCACATCTGGAGGCATTCCGTATTCTGTTTACGTTCAGGGTGTTGATGGAACACAGAAATTGCATCGGGATTCGATACAACAGGCACCATGCGGACTTTTCTCCATGGGAGTAATGTCTCAAACTGACTACGCTCTCATCATTCCCTGGAACGACAGTAGTAGTTTCCGAAGCAAATCTGGAGGCATTCTGTAATCTGTGGACCTCCAGGGTGTTGATGAACCACAGAAATTGCATCGGGATTGAATACAACAGGCTCCATGCACACTTTTCTCCATGGGAGTAATGTCTCAAACTGTGTACGATTTGATCGATTCGTGGAAGACCAGTAGTAGTTTCCGAACCACATCTGGAAGCATTCTCAATCTGAGCACCTTCAGAGTGTTGATGAAACACAGAAATTGCATCGGGATTGAATACAACAGCCTCCATGCAGACTTTTCTCCATAGGCGTAATGTCTCAAACTGTCTACGCTTTGATCGACTTCTTGGAGATCAGTAGGAGTTTTTGAAGCACATCTGGATTCATTCTGTAATCTTTGGTCTTTCAGAGTGTTGTTGAAACACAGAATTGCATCGGGATTGAATGCAAAAGGCACCATGCGAACATTTATCCATGGGAGTAATGTGTCATACTGTCTACGCATTGATCGTTCCCTGGAAGACCAGTACGAGTTTCTGAAGCACATCTGAAGGCATTCCGTAATCTGTAGACCTTCAGAGTGTTGATGAAACACAGATATTGCATAGGGATTAAATACAACATGCACCTTGGAGCATTCTGTAATGTTTGGAACTTCAGAGTGTAGATGATACACATAAAGCTCATCGGGATGGATTACAACAGGCACCATGCGGATTTTTCTCCATGAGAGTAATGTCTCAAACTGTCTACCCTTTGATCGTTCCCTGGAAGACCAGTAGTAGTTTCCGAAGCACATCTGTAGGCATTCTGTATTTTGTGGAACTTCACAGTGTTGATGAAACACAGAAATTCAATCGGGATTGAATACACCATGCACCATGAGGACTTTTCTCCATGATATTAATGTCTCAAACTGTCTACGCTTTGATCGTTCCCTGGAAGACCAGTAGTAGTTTCCGTAGCACATCTGTAGGCATTCTGTTCTTTGTGGAAATTCACAGTGTTGATGAAACACAGAAATTGAATCGGGATTGAATACAACAGGCACCATGAGGACTTTTCTCCATGATATTAATGTCTCAAACTGTCTACGCATTGATCGTTCCCTGGGAGACCAGTAGTAGTTTCCGAAACAAATCTGGAGGCATTCTGTAATCTGTGGACCTTCAGAGTGTTCATGAAACACAGAAATTGCATCGGGATTGACTAGAAGAGGCACCATGCGGACTTTACTACATGGGAGTAATGTCTCAAACTGTATACGCTTTGATCGTTCAATGGAAGACAAGTAGTAGATTGCGAAGCACATCTGGAGGCATTCTGTAATCTGTATACATTCAGAGTGTTGATGGAACACAGAAATTGCATCGGGATTGAATAAAACAAGCACCATGCGGACTTTTCTCCATGGGAGTAATGTCTCCAACTGTCTACGCTTTGATCGTTCATTGGAAGACCAGTAGTAATTTACGAAGCACATCTCGAGGTATTCTGTAATCTGTGGACCTTCAGAGTGTTGATGAAACGCAGAAATTGCATCGAGATTGAATACAACAGGCTCCATGCGTACTTTTCTCGATGATAGTAATGGCTCAAACTGTGTACGATTTGATCGATTCCGGGAAGACCAGTAGTACATTCCAACCACATCTGGAGACTTTCTGTAATCCATGCACCTTCCGAGTGTTGATGAAACACAGAAATTGCATCGGGATTGATTACTACATGCTCCATGCGGACTTTTCTCCATAGGCGTAATGTCTCAAACTGTCTACGCTTTGATCAACTTCTTGGAGACCAGTAGTAGTTTTTGAAGCACATCTGGATGCATTCTGTAATCTGTGGACCTTCAGAATGTTCATGAAACACAGAAATTGCATCGGGATTGACTAGAAGAGGCACCATGCGGACTTTACTACATGGGAGTAATGTCTCAAACTCTATACGCTTTGATCGTTCCCTGGGAGACCAGTAGTAGTTTCCGAAACACATCTGGAAGCGTTCTGTAATCTGTGGACCTTCAGAGTGCACATGAAACACAGAAATTGCATCGCGATTGACTAGTAGAGGCACCATGCGGTCTTTACTACTTGGGAGTTATGTCTCAAACTGTCTACGCTTTGATCGTTCCCTGGAAGACCAGTAGTAGTTTCCGAAGCACATCTGTAGGCATTCTGTGTTTTGTCGAACTTCACAGTGTTGATGAAACACAGAAATTGAATCGGGATTGAATACAACAGGCACCATGAGGACTTTTCTCCATGATATTAAAGTCTCAAACTGTCTACGCTTTGATCACTCCCTGGGAGATCAGTAGTAGTTTCCGAAGCACATCTGGAGGCATTCTGAAATCTGTGGACCTTCAGAGTGTTCATGACACAGAAATTGCATCGGGATTGTCTAGAAGAGGCACCATGCGGACTTTACTACGTGGGAGTAATGTCTCAAACTGTATACGCTTTGATCGTTCCCTGGAGGAGCAGTAGTAGTTTGCGAAGCACATCTGGAGGCATTCTGTAATCTGTATACATTCAGAGTGTTGATGGAACACAGAAATTGCATCGGGATTGAATACAACAGGCACCATGCGGACTTATCTACATGGGAGTAATGTCTCCAACTGTCTACGCTTTGATCGTTCATTAGAAGACCAGTAGTAATTTCCGAAGCACATCTGGAGACTTTCTGTAATCTGTGGACATTTAGAGTGTTGATTAAACGCAGAAATTGCATCGAGATTGAATACAACAGGCTCCATGCGTACTTTTCTCCATGATAGTAATGTCTCAAACTGTGTACGATTTGATCGATTCCTGGAAGACCAGTAGTACATTCCGAACCACATCTGGAGACATTCTGTAATCTATGCACCTTCAGAGTGTTGATGAAACACAGAAATTGCATCGGGATTGATTACAACAGGCTCCATGCGGACCTTTCTCCATAGGCGTAATGTCTCAAACTGTCTACGCTTTGATCAACTTCTGGGAGACCAGTATTAGTTTTTGAAGCACACCTGGATGCATTCTGTAATCTGTGGACCTTCAGAGTGTTCATGAATCACAGAAATTCTATCGGGATTGACTAGAAGAGGCACCCTGCGGACTTTTCTCCATGGGAGTAATGTCTCAAAGTGTGCTCGATTTGATCCATTCTTTTAAGATAAGTAGCAGTTTCCGAAGCACATCTGGAGGCATTCTGTAATCTGTGGACCTTCCGAGTGTTGATGAAACATAGAAATTGCATCGGGATGAATACTACAGGCACCTTGCTTTTTTCTATGTGAGTAATGTATCAACTGTCTACGGTTTGATCGTTCCCTGGAAGACCAATAGTAGTTTTCGAATCACATCTGGAGGCATTCTGTAATCTGTGGACCTTGAGTGTTGATGAAACACAGAGACTGCTTCGGCATTTATTACAACAGGCATCATGCGGACTTTTCTCCATGCGAGTAATGTCTAAAATTCTCTACGCTTTGATCGTTCCTTGAAGACAAGTAGTAGTTTCCAAGGAACATATGGAGGCATTCTGTAATATGTGGACCTTCAGGGTGTTGCTGAAACACAAAAATTACATCGGGATTGAATACAACATGCACCATGGGGACTTTTCTCCATGGGAGTAATGTCTCAACCTCTCTACGCTTTGATCTTTCCCTGGAAGGCCACAAGTAGTTTGCGAAGCACATCTGGATGCATTCTGTAATCTGTAGACCTTCAGAGTGTTGTTGAAACACAGAATTGCATCGGGATTGAATACAAAAGGCACCATGCGAACATTTATACACGGGAGTAATGTCTCATACTGTCTACCCATTGATCGTTCCCTGGAAGACCAGTAGGAGTTTCTGAAGCACATCTGAAGGCATTCTGTAATCTGTTTACATTCAGAGTGTTGATGGAACACAGAAATTGCATCGGGATTGAATACAACAAGCATCAAATGGACATTTCTCCATGGGAGTAATGTCTCCAACTGTCTACGCTTTGATCGTTCATTGGAAGACCAGTAGTAATTTCCGAAGCACATCTGGAGGTATTCTGTAACCTGTGGACCTTCAGAGTATTAATAAAACGCAGAAATTGCATCGAGATTGAATACAACAGGCTCCATGCGTACTTTTCTCCATGATAGTTATGTCTCAAACTGTGTACGATTTGATCGATTCCTGGAAGACCAGTAGTACAGTCCGAACCACATCTGGAGACTTTCTGTAATCTATGCACCTTCAGAGTGTTGATGAAACACAGAGATGGCATCGGGATTGAATAAAACAGGCACCATGTGGACTTTTCCCCATGGGAGTAATGTCTCAAACTCTCTACGCTTTGATCGTTCCCTGGAAGACAAGTAGTAGTTTTCAAGGCACATCTGGAGGCATTCTGTAATCTGTGGACCTTCAGAATGTTAAAGAAACACAGAAATTGCATCGGGATTGAATACAACAGGCAACATGCGGACTTTTCTCCATGGGAGTAATGACTCAAAGTGTGCTCGATTTGATCCATTCCTCCAAGATAAGTAGCAGTTTCCGAAGCACATCTGGAGGCATTCTGTAATCTGTGGACCTTCCGAGTGTTGATGAAACATAGAAATTGCATCGGGATGAATACAACAGGCACCTTGCTGACTTTTTTCTATGTGAGTAATGTCTCAATTGTCTACGGTTTGATCGTTCCCTGGAAGACCAATAGTAGTTTTCGAATCACATCTGGAGGCATTCTGTAATCTGTGGACCTTGAGTGTTGATGAAACACAGATTGCTTCGGCATTTATTACAACGGGCATCATGTGGACTTTTCTCCATGCTAGTAATGTCTCAAATTCTCTACGCTTTGATCGTTCCTTTGAAGACAAGTAGTAGTTTCCAAGGCACATATGGAGGCATTCTGTAATGTGTGGGCCTTCAGGGTGTTGATGAAACACAGAAATTACATCGGGATTGAATACAACATGCACCATGCGGACTTTTCTCACAGGGAGTAATGTCTCAAACTCTCTACGCTTTGATCTTTCCCTGGAAGGCCACAAGTAGTTTGCGAAGCACATCTGGATGCATTCTGTAATCTATAGACCTTCAGAGTGTTGTTGAAACACAGAATTGCATCGGGATTGAATGCAAAAGGCACCATGCGAACATTTATCCATGGGAGTAATGTCTCATACTGTCTACGCATTGATCGTTCCCTGGAAGACCAGTACGAGTTTCTGAAGCACATCTGAAGGCATTCCGTAATCTGTAGACCTTCAGAGTGTTGATGAAACACAGAAATTGCATAGGGATTAAATACAACATGCACCTTTGAGCATTCTGTAATCTTTGGAACTTCAGAGTGTAGATGAAACACATAAAGCTCATCGGGATGGATTACAACAGGCTCCATGCGGACCTTTCTCCATAGGCGTAGTGTCTCAAACTGTCTACGCTTTGATCAACTTCTGGGAGACCAGTAGTAGTTTTTGAAGCACACCTGGATGCATTCTGTAATCTGTGGACCTTCAGAGTGTTCATGAATCACAGAAATTCTATCGGGATTGACTAGAAGAGGCACCCTGCGGACTTTTCTCCATGGGAGTAATGTCTCAAAGTGTGCTCGATTTGATCCATTCCTTTAAGATAAGTAGCAGTTTCCGAAGCACATCTGGAGGCATTCTGTAATCTGTGGACCTTCCGAGTGTTGATGAAACATAGAAATTGCATCGGGATGAATACTACAGGCACCTTGCTTTTTTCTATGTGAGTAATGTATCAACTGTCTACGGTTTGATCGTTCCCTGGAAGACCAATAGTAGTTTTCGAATCACATCTGGAGGCATTCTGTAATCTGTGGACCTTGAGTGTTGATGAAACACAGAGACTGCTTCGGCATTTATTACAACAGGCATCATGCGGACTTTTCTCCATGCGAGTAATGTCTAAAATTCTCTACGCTTTGATCGTTCCTTGAAGACAAGTAGTAGTTTCCAAGGAACATATGGAGGCATTCTGTAATATGTGGACCTTCAGGGTGTTGCTGAAACACAAAAATTACATCGGAATTGAATACAACATGCACCATGGGGACTTTTCTCCATGGGAGTAATGTCTCAAACTCTCTACGCTTTGATCTTTCCCTGGAAGGCCACAAGTAGTTTGCGAAGCACATCTGGATGCATTCTGTAATCTGTAGACCTTCAGAGTGTTGTTGAAACACAGAATTGCATCGGGATTGAATACAAAAGGCACCATGCGAACATTTATACACGGGAGTAATGTCTCATACTGTCTACCCATTGATCGTTCCCTGGAAGACCAGTAGGAGTTTCTGAAGCACATCTGAAGGCATTCTGTAATCTGTTTACATTCAGAGTGTTGATGGAACACAGAAATTGCATCGGGATTGAATACAACAAGCATCAAATGGACATTTCTCCATGGGAGTAATGTCTCCAACTGTCTACGCTTTGATCGTTCATTGGAAGACCAGTAGTAATTTCCGAAGCACATCTGGAGGTATTCTGTAACCTGTGGACCTTCAGAGTATTAATAAAACGCAGAAATTGCATCGAGATTGAATACAACAGGCTCCATGCGTACTTTTCTCCATGATAGTTATGTCTCAAACTGTGTACGATTTGATCGATTCCTGGAAGACCAGTAGTACAGTCCGAACCACATCTGGAGACTTTCTGTAATCTATGCACCTTCAGAGTGTTGATGAAACACAGAGATGGCATCGGGATTGAATAAAACAGGCACCATGTGGACTTTTCCCCATGGGAGTAATGTCTCAAACTCTCTACGCTTTGATCGTTCCCTGGAAGACAAGTAGTAGTTTTCAAGGCACATCTGGAGGCATTCTGTAATCTGTGGACCTTCAGAATGTTAAAGAAACACAGAAATTGCATCGGGATTGAATACAACAGGCAACATGCGGACTTTTCTCCATGGGAGTAATGACTCAAAGTGTGCTCGATTTGATCCATTCCTCCAAGATAAGTAGCAGTTTCCGAAGCACATCTGGAGGCATTCTGTAATCTGTGGACCTTCCGAGTGTTGATGGAACATAGAAATTGCATCGGGATGAATACAACAGGCACCTTGCTGACTTTTTTCTATGTGAGTAATGTCTCAACTGTGTACGGTTTGATCGTTCCCTGGAAGACCAATAGTAGTTTTCGAATCACATCTGGAGGCATTCTGTAATCTGTGGACCTTGAGTGTTGATGAAACACAGATTGCTTCGGCATTTATTACAACGGGCATCATGTGGACTTTTCTCCATGCTAGTAATGTCTCAAATTCTCTACGCTTTGATCGTTCCTTTGAAGACAAGTAGTAGTTTCCAAGGCACATATGGAGGCATTCTGTAATATGTGGACCTTCAGGGTGTTGATGAAACACAGAAATTACATCGGGATTGAATACAACATGCACCATGCGGACTTTTCTCACAGGGAGTAATGTCTCAAACTCTCTACGCTTTGATCTTTCCCTGGAAGGCCACAAGTAGTTTGCGAAGCACATCTGGATGCATTCTGTAATCTGTAGACCTTCAGAGTGTTGTTGAAACACAGAATTGCATCGGGATTGAATGCAAAAGGCACCATGCGAACATTTATCCATGGGAGTAATGTCTCATACTGTCTACGCATTGATCGTTCCCTGGAAGACCAGTACGAGTTTCTGAAGCACATCTGAAGGCATTCCGTAATCTGTAGACCTTCAGAGTGTTGATGAAACACAGAAATTGCATAGGGATTAAATACAACATGCACCTTTGAGCATTCTGTAATCTTTGGAACTTCAGAGTGTAGATGAAACACATAAAGCTCATCGGGATGGATTACAACAGGCTCCATGCGGACCTTTCTCCATAGGCGTAATGTCTCAAACTGTCTACGCTTTGATCAACTTCTGGGAGACCAGTAGTAGTTTTTGAAGCACACCTGGATGCATTCTGTAATCTGTGGACCTTCAGAGTGTTCATGAATCACAGAAATTCTATCGGGATTGACTAGAAGAGGCACCCTGCGGACTTTTCTCCATGGGAGTAATGTCTCAAAGTGTGCTCGATTTGATCCATTCCTTTAAGATAAGTAGCAGTTTCCGAAGCACATCTGGAGGCATTCTGTAATCTGTGGACCTTCCGAGTGTTGATGAAACATAGAAATTGCATCGGGATGAATACTACAGGCACCTTGCTTTTTTCTATGTGAGTAATGTATCAACTGTCTACGGTTTGATCGTTCCCTGGAAGACCAATAGTAGTTTTCGAATCACATCTGGAGGCATTCTGTAATCTGTGGACCTTGAGTGTTGATGAAACACAGAGACTGCTTCGGCATTTATTACAACAGGCATCATGCGGACTTTTCTCCATGCGAGTAATGTCTAAAATTCTCTACGCTTTGATCGTTCCTTGAAGACAAGTAGTAGTTTCCAAGGAACATATGGAGGCATTCTGTAATATGTGGACCTTCAGGGTGTTGCTGAAACACAGAAATTACATCGGGATTGAATACAACATGCACCATGGGGACTTTTCTCCATGGGAGTAATGTCTCAAACTCTCTACGCTTTGATCTTTCCCTGGAAGGCCACAAGTAGTTTGCGAAGCACATCTGGATGCATTCTGTAATCTGTAGACCTTCAGAGTGTTGTTGAAACACAGAATTGCATCGGGATTGAATACAAAAGGCACCATGCGAACATTTATCCATGGGAGTAATGTCTCATACTGTCTACCCATTGATCGTTCCCTGGAAGACCAGTAGGAGTTTCTGAAGCACATCTGAAGGCATTCTGTAATCTGTTTACATTCAGAGTGTTGATGGAACACAGAAATTGCATCGGGATTGAATACAACAAGCATCAAATGGACATTTCTCCATGGGAGTAATGTCTCCAACTGTCTACGCTTTGATCGTTCATTGGAAGACCAGTAGTAATTTCCGAAGCACATCTGGAGGTATTCTGTAACCTGTGGACCTTCAGAGTATTAATAAAACGCAGAAATTGCATCGAGATTGAATACAACAGGCTCCATGCGTACTTTTCTCCATGATAGTTATGTCTCAAACTGTGTACGATTTGATCGATTCCTGGAAGACCAGTAGTACAGTCCGAACCACATCTGGAGACTTTCTGTAATCTATGCACCTTCAGAGTGTTGATGAAACACAGAGATGGCATCGGGATTGAATAAAACAGGCACCATGTTTACTTTTCCCCATGGGAGTAATGTCTCAAACTCTCTACGCTTTGATCGTTCCCTGGAAGACAAGTAGTAGTTTTCAAGGCACATCTGGAGGCATTCTGTAATCTGTGGACCTTCAGAATGTTAAAGAAACACAGAAATTGCATCGGGATTGAATACAACAGGCAGCATGCGGACTTTTCTCCACGGGATAATGTCTCAAACTGTCTACGAAATTTGATCGATTCCTCGAAGACAAGTAGTAGTTTTCAAGGCACATCTGGAGGCATTCTGTAATCTGTGGACCTTCAGAATGTTAAAGAAACACAGAAATTGCATCGGGATTGAATACAACAGGCAACATGCGGACTTTTCTCCATGGGAGTAATGACTCAAAGTGTGCTCGATTTGATCCATTCCTCCAAGATAAGTAGCAGTTTCCGAAGCACATCTGGAGGCATTCTGTAATCTGTGGACCTTCCGAGTGTTGATGGAACATAGAAATTGCATCGGGATGAATACAACAGGCACCTTGCTGACTTTTTTCTATGTGAGTAATGTCTCAACTGTGTACGGTTTGATCGTTCCCTGGAAGACCAATAGTAGTTTTCGAATCACATCTGGAGGCATTCTGTAATCTGTGGACCTTGAGTGTTGATGAAACACAGATTGCTTCGGCATTTATTACAACGGGCATCATGTGGACTTTTCTCCATGCTAGTAATGTCTCAAATTCTCTACGCTTTGATCGTTCCTTTGAAGACAAGTAGTAGTTTCCAAGGCACATATGGAGGCATTCTGTAATATGTGGACCTTCAGGGTGTTGATGAAACACAGAAATTACATCGGGATTGAATACAACATGCACCATGCGGACTTTTCTCACAGGGAGTAATGTCTCAAACTCTCTACGCTTTGATCTTTCCCTGGAAGGCCACAAGTAGTTTGCGAAGCACATCTGGATGCATTCTGTAATCTGTAGACCTTCAGAGTGTTGTTGAAACACAGAATTGCATCGGGATTGAATGCAAAAGGCACCATGCGAACATTTATCCATGGGAGTAATGTCTCATACTGTCTACGCATTGATCGTTCCCTGGAAGACCAGTACGAGTTTCTGAAGCACATCTGAAGGCATTCCGTAATCTGTAGACCTTCAGAGTGTTGATGAAACACAGAAATTGCATAGGGATTAAATACAACATGCACCTTTGAGCATTCTGTAATCTTTGGAACTTCAGAGTGTAGATGAAACACATAAAGCTCATCGGGATGGATTACAACAGGCTCCATGCGGACCTTTCTCCATAGGCGTAATGTCTCAAACTGTCTACGCTTTGATCAACTTCTGGGAGACCAGTAGTAGTTTTTGAAGCACACCTGGATGCATTCTGTAATCTGTGGACCTTCAGAGTGTTCATGAATCACAGAAATTCTATCGGGATTGACTAGAAGAGGCACCCTGCGGACTTTTCTCCATGGGAGTAATGTCTCAAAGTGTGCTCGATTTGATCCATTCCTTTAAGATAAGTAGCAGTTTCCGAAGCACATCTGGAGGCATTCTGTAATCTGTGGACCATCCGAGTGTTGATGAAACATAGAAATTGCATCGGGATGAATACTACAGGCACCTTGCTTTTTTCTATGTGAGTAATGTATCAACTGTCTACGGTTTGATCGTTCCCTGGAAGACCAATAGTAGTTTTCGAATCACATCTGGAGGCATTCTGTAATCTGTGGACCTTGAGTGTTGATGAAACACAGAGACTGCTTCGGCATTTATTACAACAGGCATCATGCGGACTTTTCTCCATGCGAGTAATGTCTAAAATTCTCTACGCTTTGATCGTTCCTTGAAGACAAGTAGTAGTTTCCAAGGAACATATGGAGGCATTCTGTAATATGTGGACCTTCAGGGTGTTGATGAAACACAGAAATTACATCGGGATTGAATACAACATGCACCATGCGGACTTTTCTGACAGGGAGTAATGTCTCAAACTCTCTACGCTTTGATCTTTCCCTGGAAGGCCACAAGTAGTTTGCGAAGCACATCTGGATGCGTTCTGTAATCTGTAGACCTTCAGAGTTTTGTTGAAACACAGAATTGCATCGGGATTGAATGCAAAAGGCACCATGCGAACATTTATCCATGGGAGTAATGTCTCATACTGTCTACGCATTGATCGTTCCCTGGAAGACCAGTACGAGTTTCTGAAGCACATCTGAAGGCATTCCGTAATCTGTAGACCTTCAGAGTGTTGATGAAACACAGAAATTGCATAGGGATTAAATACAACATGCACCTTTGAGCATTCTGTAATCTTTGGAACTTCAGAGTGTAGATGAAACACATAAAGCTCATCGGGATGGATTACAACAGGCACCATGCGGACTTGTCTCCATGAGAGTAATGTCTCAAACAGTCTACCATTTGATCGTTCCCTAGAAGACCAGTAGTAGTTTGCGAAGCACATCTGGAGGCATTCTGTATTCTGTGGACCTTCACAGTGTTGATGAAACACAGAAATAGGATTGGGATTGAATACAACAGGCACCATGCGTACATGTCTCCATAGGAGTAATGTCTCAAACTCTCTACGCTTTGATCTTTCCCTGGAAGGCCACAAGTAGTTTGCGAAGCACATCTGGATGCATTCTGTAATCTGTAGACCTTCAGAGTGTTGTTGAAACACAGAATTGCATCGGGATTGAATACAAAAGGCACCATGCGAACATTTATACACGGGAGTAATGTCTCATACTGTCTACCCATTGATCGTTCCCTGGAAGACCAGCAGGAGTTTCTGAAGCACATCTGAAGGCATTCTGTAATCTGTTTACATTCAGAGTGTTGATGGAACACAGAAATTGCATCGGGATTGAATACAACAAGCATCAAATGGACATTTCTCCATGGGAGTAATGTCTCCAACTGTCTACGCTTTGATCGTTCATTGGAAGACCAGTAGTAATTTCCGAAGCACATCTGGAGGTATTCTGTAACCTGTGGACCTTCAGAGTATTAATAAAACGCAGAAATTGCATCGAGATTGAATACAACAGGCTCCATGCGTACTTTTCTCCATGATAGTTATGTCTCAAACTGTGTACGATTTGATCGATTCCTGGAAGACCAGTAGTACAGTCCGAACCACATCTGGAGACTTTCTGTAATCTATGCACCTTCAGAGTGTTGATGAAACACAGAGATGGCATCGGGATTGAATAAAACAGGCACCATGTTTACTTTTCCCCATGGGAGTAATGTCTCAAACTCTCTACGCTTTGATCGTTCCCTGGAAGACAAGTAGTAGTTTTCAAGGCACATCTGGAGGCATTCTGTAATCTGTGGACCTTCAGAATGTTAAAGAAACACAGAAATTGCATCGGGATTGAATACAACAGGCAGCATGCGGACTTTTCTCCACGGGATAATGTCTCAAACTGTCTACGAAATTTGATCGATTCCTCGAAGACCAGTAGTAGTTTCCGAAGCACGTCCTGAGTCATTCTGTAATTTGTGGATCTTGAGAGTGTTGATAAAACACAAAAATTGCATGGGGATTCAATACAACAGGCAACATGCGGACTTTTCTCCATGGGAGTAATGACTCAAAGTGTGCTCGATTTGATCCATTCCTCCAAGATAAGTAGCAGTTTCCGAAGCACATCTGGAGGCATTCTGTAATCTGTGGACCTTCCGAGTGTTGATGAAACATAGAAATTGCATCGGGATGAATACAACAGGCACCTTGCTGACTTTTTTCTATGTGAGTAATGTCTCAACTGTGTACGGTTTGATCGTTCCCTGGAAGACCAAAAGTAGTTTTCGAATCACATCTGGAGGCATTCTGTAATCTGTGGACCTTGAGTGTTGATGAAACACAGATTGCTTCGGCATTTATTACAACGGGCATCATGTGGACTTTTCTCCATGCTAGTAATGTCTCAAATTCTCTACGCTTTGATCGTTCCTTTGAAGACAAGTAGTAGTTTCCAAGGCACATATGGAGGCATTCTGTAATATGTGGACCTTCAGGGTGTTGATGAAACACAGAAATTACATCGGGATTGAATACAACATGCACCATGCGGACTTTTCTCACAGGGAGTAATGTCTCAAACTCTCTACGCTTTGATCTTTCCCTGGAAGGCCACAAGTAGTTTGCGAAGCACATCTGGATGCGTTCTGTAATCTGTAGACCTTCAGAGTTTTGTTGAAACACAGAATTGCATCGGGGTTGAATGCAAAAGGCACCATGCGAACATTTATCCATGGGAGTAATGTCTCATACTGTCTACGCATTGATCGTTCCCTGGAAGACCAGTACGAGTTTCTGAAGCACATCTGAAGGCATTCCGTAATCTGTAGACCTTCAGAGTGTTGATGAAACACAGAAATTGCATAGGGATTAAATACAACATGCACCTTTGAGCATTCTGTAATCTTTGGAACTTCAGAGTGTAGATGAAACACATAAAGCTCATCGGGATGGATTACAACAGGCACCATGCGGACTTGTCTCCATGAGAGTAATGTCTCAAACAGTCTACCATTTGATCGTTCCCTAGAAGACCAGTAGTAGTTTGCGAAGCACATCTGGAGGCATTCTGTATTCTGTGGACCTTCACAGTGTTGATGAAACACAGAAATAGGATTGGGATTGAATACAACAGGCACCATGCGTACATGTCTCCATAGGAGTAATGTCTCAAAGTGGCTACGTTTTGATCGTTACCTGGAAGACCAGTAGTAGTTTTCGAAGCACATCTGGAGGCATTCTGTATTCTGTGGACCTGCAGAGTGTTGATGATACACAGAAATTGCATCGGGATTGATTACAAGAGGTACCATGCGCACTTTTCTTCATGATAGTAATGTCTCAAACCGTCTACGTTTTGATCGTTCCCCCGAAGACCATTAGTAGATTCCGAAGCAAATCAGGAGGCATTCTGTAATCTGTGGACCTTCAGAGTGTTCATAAACACAGAAATTGCTTCGGGATTGAATAGAACAGGCACCATGCGGACTTTTCTCTATGAGAGTAATGTCTAAAATAGTCTTCGCTTTGATCGTTAACTGGAAGGCCAGTAACAGTTTCCGTAGCATATCTGGAGGGATTTTGTAATCTGTTGACCTTCAGAGTGTAGATGAAACACAGAAATTGCATCAGGATTGAATACAACAGTCACCATGCGGTCTTTCCTATATGGGATTAATGCCACAAACAGTCTACGCTTTGATCGTTCCCTAGAAGCCCAGTAGTAGTCTCCAAGTCACATCTGGAGGCATTCTGTAATCTGTGTACCTTCAGAGTGTTGATGAAACACGAAAATTGCATCGGGATTGAATACAACAGGCACCATGCGGAGTTTCCTCCATTGGAGTAACGTCTCAAACTGCCTACGCTTTGATCGTACCCTGGAAGACCAGCAGTAGTTTTCGAAGCACATCTGGAGGCATTATGTAATATGTGGACTTTCAGAGTGTTCATAAACACAGAAATTGCATCGGAATTGAGTAGAACAGGCACCATGCCGACTTTTCTCATTGAGAGTAATGTCTCAAACTGTCTACGCTTTGATAGTTAACTGGAAGACCAGTAACAGTTTCCGAAGCACACCTGGAGGCATTCTGTAATCTGTTTACGTTCAGAGTTTTGATGGAACACAGAAATTGCATCGGGATTGAATACAACAGGCACCATGCAGATTTTTCTCCATGTTAGTAATGTCTCGAACTGTCTACGATTTGATCGTTGCCTTGAAGACCAGTAGTAGTTTCTGAAGCACATCTGTAGGCATTCCGTAATCTGAGGACATTCAGAGTGTTGATGAAACTCAGAAATTGCATCGGGATTGAATACAACATGCACCATGCGACCTTATCTCCATGGGAATATTGTCTCACACAGACTACGCTTTGATCGTTCCCTGGAAGACCAGTAGTAGTTTATAAGGCACATCTGGAGGCATTCTGTAATCTTTCTGCCTTCAGAGTGTTGATGAAACACAGAAAATGCATCGGGATTGAATAAAACAATCACCATGCAGGCTTTTCTCCATGGGAGTAATGTCTCAAACTGTCTACGTTTTGATCGTTTCCTGGAAGACCAGTAGTAATATCCGAAGCACATCTGGAGGCGTTCTGTAATCTATGAACCTGCAGGGTTTAGATGAAACTCAGGAATTGCATCGGGATTAAATACAACAGATACCATGATGATCTTTGTCCATGGGAGAGATGTCTCAAACAGTCTACGAATTTTGATCGATTCCTCGAAGACCAGTAGTAGTTTACCAGCATATCTGGAGGCATTCTGTAGTCTGTGGACTTCAGAGTGTTGATGAAACACAGAAATTGCATCGGGATTGAATAAAACAGGCACCATGCGGATTTTTCTCCTTGGGAGTAATGTCTCAAACTGTATACAGTTTCATCGTACCCTGGAAGGGCAGTAGTTGTTTCCGAAGCACATCTGGAGGCATTCTGTAATCTGTGGACCTTCAGAATGATAATTAAATACAGAAATTGCATCGGGATTTAATAAAACAAACACCATGCGTACTTTTTAGCTTGAGAGTAATGTCTCAAACTTTCTACGCTTTGATCGTTCCCTAACAGACCAGTAGTAATTTCCGAAGCACATCTGGAGGCATTATGTAATCTGTGGAACTTCACAGTGTTGATGAATTACAGAAATGGGATCATTATTGTATACAACAGGTACCATGCGTACTTTTCTCCATGAGAGTAATGTCTCATACTGTGTACGACTTGATCGATCCTGGAAGACCAGTAGTAGTTTAAAAGGCACATCTGGAGGCATTCTGCATTCTGTGAGCCTTTAGAGTGACGGTGAAAGGCAGAAATTGCATCGGGATTGAATACAACAGGAACCATGCGGACTTTTCTCAATGCGAGTTATGTCTCAAACTGTGTACGATTTGATCGATTCCTGGAAGACCAGTAGTAGTTTCCGAACCACATCTCGAAGCATTCTGAATCTGTGCATCTTCAGAGTGTTGATGAAACACAGAAATTGTATCGGGATTGAATAGAACAGGCACGATGCGAACTTTTCTCCATATGAGTAATGTCTGAAACTGTGTACGATTTGATCTTTTCCTGGAAGACCAGAAGTAGTCTAAAAGGCACATCTGGAGGCATGATGTAATCTGTGGGCCTTCAGAGTGTTGGTGAAATGCAGAAATTGCATCGGGATTGAATACAACAGGAACCATGCGGAATTTTCTCCATGGGAGTAATATCTCACACTGCGTATGATTTGATCGATTCCTGGAAGACCAGTAGTAGCTTGCGAAGAAAATCTGGAGTCATTCTGTAATCCGTGCACCTTCAGAGTGTTGATGAAACACAGGAATTGCATCGGGATTCAATACAACATGCTCCATGCGGACTCTTCTCCATAGGCGTAATGTATCAAAATGTCTACGCTTTGATGTAATTCTGGGAGACCAGTAGTAGTTTTTGAAGCACATCTGGAGGCTTTCTGTAATCTTTGGACCTTCAAAGTGTTGATGAAACACAGTCATTTCATCGGGATTGAATAAAACAAGCACCATGCAGACTTTTCTCCATGGTAGTAATGTCTCAAACTGTCTACTATTTGGCCGTTCCCTGGAAGACCAGTAGTAGTTTCCGAAGCAGATCTGGAGGCATTCTGTAATCTTTTGACCTTCAGAGTGTTGATGAAACACAGAGATAGCATCGGGATTGAATACAAGAGGCACCATGTGGACTTTTCTCCATGATAGTAATTTCTCAAATTGTCTACGAATTGATCGTTCCCTCGAAGACCATTAGTAGTTTCCGAAGCACATCAGGAAGCATTCTGTAATCTGTGGACCATCAGAGTGTTCATAAACACAGAAATTGCATCAGGATTAAATAGAACAGTCACCTTGCGGACTTTTCTCAATGAGGGTAATGTCTAAAACTGTCTTCGCTTTCATCGTTAACTGGAAGACCAGTTAAAGATTCCGAAGCACATCTGGAGTCATTCTGTAATCTGTTGACCTTCAGAGTGTTGATGAAACACACAAATTGCATCAGGATTGAATACAACAATCACCATGCGGTCATTCCTATATGGGAGTAATGTCACAAACAGTCTTCGCTTTGATCGCTCCCTGGAAGACCAGTAGTAGTTTCCAAGTCACATTTGGAGGCATTCTGTAATCCGTGCACCTTCAGATTGTTGATGAAACACAGAAATTCCAACGGGATTGAATACAACAGGCACCAAGCGTAGTTTTCTCCATTGGAGTAATGTCTCAAACTGACTACGCTTTGATCGTTCCCTGGAAGACCAGTAGTAGTTTTCGAAGCACATTAGGAGGCATTCTGTAATCTGTAAACCATCAGAGTATTCATAAACACAGAAATTGCATCGGAATTGAGTAGAACAGGCACCATGCGGAATTTTCTCATTGAGATTAATGTCTCAAACTGTCTACGCTTTGATCGTTAACTGGAAGACCAGTAACAGTTTCCGAAGCACATCTGGAGGCATTCTGTAATCTCTTTACGTTCAGAGTGTTGATGGAACACAGAAATTGCATCGGGATTTAATACAACATGCACCATGCGGTCCTTTCTCCATGGGAGTAATGTCTCGAACTGTCTACGTTTTGATCGATTCCTGGTAGACCAGTAGTAGATTCAGAATCACATCTGGAGGCAATCTGTAATCTATGGACCTTCAGAGTGTTGATGAAACACAGGAATTGCATCGGGATTAAATAGAACAGCCACCATGAGTGCCTTACTCCATGCTAGAAATGTCTCAAACTGTCTATGAATTTTGATCGATTCCTCGAAGACCAGTAGTAGCTTCCGAAGCACATCTGGAGGCATTCCGTAATCTGAGGACCTTCAGAGTGTTGATGAAACACAGAATTTGCTCGGGATTTAATACAACATGCACCATGCAATCTTTTCTCCATGGGAGTAGTGTCTCAACCAGACTAAGCTTTGATCGTTCCCTGGAAGACCAGTAGTAGTTTATAAGGCACATCTGGAGGCATTATGTAATCTGCCTTCTGAGTGTTGATGATACACAGAAATTGCATCGGGATTGAATAAAACAGGCACCATGCGGACTTTTCTCAATGGGAGTAATGTCTAAAATTGTCTACGCTTTGATCGTTTCCTGGGAGACCAGTAGTAATATCCGATGCACATCTGGAGGCATTCTGTAATCTGTGGGCCTTCAGAGTGTTGATGAAACACAGGAATTGCATCGGGATTCAATACAACAGGCACCGAGCGGACTTTTCTCCATGGGAGTAATGTCTGAAACTGTCTACGCTTTGATCATTCCCTGGAAGGACAGTAGTAGTTTCCGAAGCACTTCTGGAGGCATTCCGTAATCTGTGGACCTTCACAGTTTTGATGAAACACAGAAATTTGATCGGGATTGAATACAACAGGAACCATGCATACTTTTCTCCATGAGAGTAATGTCTCAAACTGTATACGATTTGATCGATTACTGGAAGCAAAGTAGTAGTTTAAAAGGCACATCTGGAGGCCTTCTGTAATCTGTGGGCCTTCAGAGTGATGGTGAAACGCAGAAATTGCATCGGGATTGAATACAACAGGAACTATGCGGACTTTCCTCCATGGGATTAATGTCTCAAACTGTGTACGACATGATCGATTCCTGGAAGACCCGTAGTAGTTTCCGAACCACATCTCGAAGCATTCTGAATCTGTGCACCATCAGAGTGTTGATAAAACACAGAAACTGCATCGGGATTGAATACAACAGGCACCATGCGGACCTTTCTCCATGGGAGTAATGCCTTAAACTGACTACGCTTTGATCGTTCCCAGGACGACCAGTAGTAGTTTTTGACGCACATCTGGAGGCATTCTGTAATCTTTGGACCTTCAGAGTGTTGATGAAACGCAGTAATTGCATCCAGATTGAATACAACAGCCACCATGCGGACTTTTCTCCATGGGAGTAGTCTCAAACTGTCTACGCTTTGATCGTTCCCTGGAAGACCAGTAGTAGTTTCCGAATCACATCTGGAGGCATTCTGTAATCTGTGGAACTTTTAAGAGTTGATTAAACACAGAAATTGCATCGGGATTGAATAAAACAGGCACCATGCGGACTTTTCTCCGTGGGAGTAATGTCTAAAATTTCCTACGCTTTGATCGTTTCCTGGGAGACCAGTAGTAATATCCGAAGCACATCTGGAGGCATTCTGTAATCTGTGGACCTTCACAGTTTTGATGAAACACAGAAATTTGATCGGGATTGAATACAACAGAAACCATGTGTACTTTTCTCCATGAGAGTAATGTCTCAAACTGTATACGATTTGATCGATTCCTGGAAGCAAAGTAGTAGTTTAAAAGGCACATCTGGAGGCCTTCTGTAATCTGTGGGCCTTCAGAGTGATGGTGAAACGCAGAAATTGCATCGGGATTGAATACAACAGGAACTATGCGGACTTTCCTCCATGGGATTAATGTCTCAAACTGTGTACGACATGATCGATTCCTGGAAGACCCGTAGTAGTTTCCGAACCACATCTCGAAGCATTCTGAATCTGTGCACCATCAGAGTGTTGATAAAACACAGAAACTGCATCGGGATTGAATACAACAGGCACCATGCGGACCTTTCTCCATGAGAGTAATGCCTTAAACTGACTACGCTTTGATCGTTCCCAGGACGACCAGTGGTAGTTTCTGAAGCACATCTGGAGGCATTCTGCTGTAATCTTTGGACCTTCAGAGTGTTGATGAAACACAGATTTTGCATCGGGATTGAATACAACAGGCACCATTTGGACTTTTCTCCATGGAAGTAGTCTCAAACTGTCTACGCTTTCATCGTTCCCTGGAAGACCAGTAGTAGTTTCCGAAGCACATCTGGAGGCATTCTGTAATCTGTGGAACTTTTAAGAGTTGATGAAACACAGAAATTGCATCTGGATTGAATACAAAAGGTACCATGCGGACTTTTCTCAATGGGAAAAGGTCTCAAACTGTCTACGAAATTAGATTGATTCCTCGAAGACCAGTAGTTGTTTCCTAGGCACATCCAGAGTCATTCTGTAACCTGTGGACCTTGAGAGTGTTGATAAAACACAGAAATTGCATGGGGATTGAATACAACAGGCTCCATGCAGACTTTTATCCATGGGAGTATTGTCTCAAACTGTCTATGTATTGATCCTTCCCTAGCAGACCAGTAGTAATTTCCGAAGCACAACTGGAGGCATTCCGTAATCTGTGGACCATCACAGTGTTGATGAAACACAGAAATTGGATCAGGATTGTATACAACAGGTATGATGCGTTCCTTTCTCCATGAGAGTAATATTTCAAACTGTGTACGATTTGATCGATTCCTGGAAGACCAGTAGTAGTTTAAAAGGCACATCTGGAGGCAATCGGCAATCTTTGGTCTTTCAGAGTGTTGATGAAACACAGAAATTGCACACGATTGAATACAACAGGCACCAAGCGGTCTTGTCTCCATGGTAGTAATGACTCAAACAGTCTACGCTTTGATCGCTTCCTGGTAGACCAGTAGTAGTTCACGAGCACATCTGGAGGCATTCTGTAATCTTTGGACTCTCAGAGTGTTCAAGAAACACAGAAATTGCTTTGGGATTAAATATAACAGGCACCATGCAGACTTTTCTCCATGGGAATAATGTCTCAAACTGTGTACAATTCGATCGATTCCTGGTAGACCAGTAGTAGTTTCCGAACCACATCTGGAGGCATTCTGTAATCTGTGCACCTTCAGAGTGTTGATGAAACACAGAGATTGCAATCGGGATTGCATACAACAGGCACCGTGCGGACTTCTCTCCATGGGAGTACGCTTTGGTCGATTCCTGGAAGACCAGTAGTAGTTACAGAAACACATCTGGAGCCATTCTGTAATCTGTGGACCTTCAGAGTGTTGATGAAACACCGAATATGCATCGGGAAGAATACAACTGTCACCGTGCAGTCCTTTCTCCATGGGAGTAATGTCTCAAACTGTCTACGCTTTGACCGTTCCCTGCTAAACCAGTAGTAGTTTATAAGGCACATCAGGAGGTACTCTGTATTCTGCCCTCAGAGTGTTGACGAAACACAGAAATTGCATCGGGATGGAATAAAACAGGCACCATGCGGACTTTTCTCCATGAGAGTAATGTCTCAAACTGTCTACGCTTTGATCGTTTCCTGGAAGACCAGTAGTAATATCCGAAGCACATCTGGAGGCATTTTGTAATCTGTGGACCTTCAGAGTGTAGATGAAACACAGGAATTGCATCGGAATTAAATAAAACAGATACCATGATGATCTTTCTCCATGGGTGAGATGTCTCAAACTGTCTACGAATTTTGATCGATTCCTCGAGGTCCAGTAAGAGTTTTTAAGCACGACTGGAGGCATTCTGTGATCTGTGGACCCTCAGAGTGTTGATGAAACACAGAAATTGCATCGGGATTGAATACAACAGGCACCATGCATACTTTTCTCAACGGGAGTAATTTCTCAAACTGTCTACAGTTTCATCGATCCCTGGAAGGCAAGTAGTTGTTACCGAAGCACATCTGGAGGCATTCCGTATTCTGTTTACGTTCAGGGTGTTGATGGAACACAGAAATTGCATCGGGATATAATACAACATGCACCATGCGGTCCTTTCTCCATGGGAGTAATGTCTCGAACTGTCTACGTTTTGATCGATTCCTGGTAGACCAGTAGTAGATTCAGAATCACATTTTTACGCAATCTGTAATCTATGGACCTTCAGAGTGTTGTTGAAACACAGGAATTGCATCGGGATTAAATAGAACAGCCACCATGAGTGCCTTACTCCATGCTAGAAATGTCTCAAACTGTCTATGAAATTTGATCGATTCCTCGAAGACCAGTAGTAGCTTCCGAAGCACATCTGGAGGCATTCCGTAATCTGAGGACCTTCAGAGTGTTGATGAAACACAGAATTTGCTCGGGATTTAATACAACATGCACCATGCAGTCTTTTCTCCATGGGAGTAGTGTCTCAACCAGACTAAGCTTTGATCGTTCCCTGGAAGACCAGTAGTAGTTTATAAGGCACATCTGGAGGCATTATGTAATCTGCCTTCTGAGTGTTGATGATACACAGAAATTGCATCGGGATTGAATAAAACAGGCACCATGCGGACTTTTCTCAATGGGAGTAATGTCTAAAATTGTCTACGCTTTGATCGTTTCCTGGGAGACCAGTAGTAATATCCGATGCACATCTGGAGGCATTCTGTAATCTGTGGGCCTTCAGAGTGTTGATGAAACACAGGAATTGCATCGGGATTCAATACAACAGGCACCGAGCGGACTTTTCTCCATGGGAGTAATGTCTGAAACTGTCTACGCTTTTATCATTCCCTGGAAGGACAGTAGTAGTTTCCGAAGCACTTCTGGAGGCATTCTGTAATCTGTGGACCTTCACAGTTTTGATGAAACACAGAAATTTGATCGGGATTGAATACAACAGGAACCATGCGTACTTTTCTCCATGAGAGTAATGTCTCAAACTGTATACGATTTGATCGATTCCTGGAAGCAAAGTAGTAGTTTAAAAGGCACATCTTAAGGCATTCTGTAATCTTTGGGCCTTCAGAGTGATGGTGAAACGCAGAAATTGCATCGGGATTTATTACAACAAGAACCATGCGGACTTTTCTCCATGGGAGTAATGTCACAAACTGTGTACGATTGATCGATTCCTGGAAGACCAGTAGTAGTTTCCGAACCACATCTGGAAGCATTCTGAATATGTGCACCATCAGAGTGTTGATGAAACACAGAAATTGCATCGGGATTGAATACAACAGGCACCATGCGGACCTTTCTCCATGGGAGTAATGCCTTAAACTGACTACGCTTTGATCGTTCCCAGGACGACCAGTAGTAGTTTTTGAAGCACATCTGGAGGCATTCTGTAATCTTTGGACCTTCAGAGTGTTGATGAAACGCAGAAATTGCATCCGGATTGAATACAACAGCCACCATGCGGACTTTTCTCCATGGGAGTAGTCTCAAACTGTCTACGCTTTGATCGTTCCCTGGAAGACCAGTAGTAGTTTCCGAATCACATCTGGAGGCATTCTATAATCTGTGGACCATCAGAGTGTTGATGAAACACAGAGGTTGCTTCGGGATTGAATACAACAGGCACAATGCGGACTTTTCTCCATGGGAGTAATGTCTCAAACTGTCTACGCTTTCATCGTTCCCTGGAAGACCAGTAGTAGTTAATAAGGCACATCTGGAGGCATTCTGTAATCTGCCTTCAGAGTGTTGATGAAACACAGAAATTGCATCGGGATTGAATAAAACAGGCACCATGCGGACTTTTCTCCGTGGGAGTAATGTCTAAAATTTCCTACGCTTTGATCGTTTCCTGGGAGACCAGTAGTAATATCCGAAGCACATCTGGAGGCATTCTGTAATCTGTGGGCCTTCAGAGTGTTGATGAAACACAGACATTGCATCGGGATTCAATACAACAGGCACCGAGCGGACTTTTCTCCATGGGAGTAATGTCTGAAACTGTCTACGTTTTGATCATTCCCTGGAAGGACAGTAGTAGTTTCCGAAGCACTTCTGGAGGCATTCTGTAATCTGTGGACCTTCACAGTTTTGATGAAACACAGAAATTTGATCGGGATTGAATACAACAGAAAACATGTGTACTTTTCTCCATGAGAGTAATGTCTCAAACTGTATACGATTTCATCGATTCCTGGAAGCAAAGTAGTAGTTTAAAAGGCACATCTGGAGGCATTCTGTAATCTGTGGGCCTTCAGAGTGATGGTGAAACGCAGAAATTGCATCGGGATTGAATACAACAGGAACCATGCGGACTTTCCTCCATGGGAGTAATGTCTCAAACTGTGTACGACATGATCGATTCCTGGAAGACCCGTAGTAGTTTCCGAACCACATCTCGAAGCATTCTGAATCTGTGCACCATCAGAGTGTTGATAAAACACAGAAACTGCATCGGGATTGAATACAACAGGCACCATGCGGACCTTTCTCCATGAGAGTAATGCCTTAAACTGACTACGCTTTGATCGTTCCCAGGACGACCAGTGGTAGTTTCTGAAGCACATCTGGAGGCTTTCTGCTGTAATCTTTGGACCTTCAGAGTGTTGATGAAACACAGAATTTGCATCGGGATTGAATACAACAGGCACCATTTGGACTTTTCTCCATGGGAGTAGTCTCAAACTGTCTACGCTTTCATCGTTCCTTGGAAGACCAGTAGTAGTTTCCGAAGCACATCTGGAGGCATTCTGTAATCTGTGGAACTTTTAAGAGTTGATGAAACACAGAAATTGCATTTGGATTGAATACAAAAGGTACCATGCGGACTTTTCTCAATGGGAAAAGGTCTCAAACTGTCTACGAAATTAGATTGATTCCTCGAAGACCAGTAGTTGTTCCCTAGGCACATCCAGAGTCATTCTGTAACCTGTGGACCTTGAGAGTGTTGATAAAACACAGAAATTGCATGGGGATTGAATATAACGGGCAACATGCGGACTTTTCTCCATGGGATCAATGTCTCAAACTGTCTACGCTTTCAGCGTAACTTGGAAGTACGGTAGTAGTTTCCGAGGCACATCTGGAAGCATTCTATAATCTGTGGACCTTCAGAGTGTTGATGAAACACAGAAATTGCCTCGGGATTGAATACAACTGGCACCTTGCAGACTTTTTTTCATGGGAGTATTGTCTCAAATGTCCACGCTCTCATCGTTCCCTGGAAGACTAGTAGTAGTTTCCGAATCACATCTGGAGGCATTATGTAATCTGTGGACCTCCAGAGTGTTGATGAAACACAGAAATTGCGGCGGGATTGAATAGAACAGGCTCCATGCAGACTTTTATCCATGGGAGTAATGTCT
The DNA here is from genome assembly GCF_023897955.1 of Schistocerca gregaria. Classification (NCBI taxonomy): domain Eukaryota; kingdom Metazoa; phylum Arthropoda; class Insecta; order Orthoptera; family Acrididae; genus Schistocerca; species Schistocerca gregaria. The sequence continues at coordinate 20,844,285 of NC_064925.1, forward strand.
ACAACCGTCTACGTTTTGATCCTTCCCTAGCACACCAGTAGTAATTTCCGAAGCACATCTGGAGGCATTCTGTAATCTGTGGACAATCAGAGTGTTGATGAAACACAGAAATTGGAACAGGATTGTATACAACAGGTACCATGTGAACTTTTCTCCATGAGAGTATTGTTTTAAACTGTGTACGATTTGATCGATTCCTGGGAGACCAGTAGTAGTTTAAAAGGCACATCTGGAGGCAATCTGTAATCTTTGGGCCTTCAGAGTGTTGGTGAAAAGCAGAAATTTCATCGGGATTGAATACAACAGGAACCATGCGGACTTTTCTCCATGGGAGTAATGTCTCAAACTGTGTACGATTTGATCGATTCCTGGATGACCAGTAGTAGTTTCCGAACCACATCTATAAGCATTCTGAATCTGTGCACCTTCACAATGTTGATGAAACACAGAAATTGCATCGGGATTGAATACAACAGGCTCCATGCAGACTTTTCTCCATAAGCGTAATGTCTCAAACTATCTACGCATTTATTGACTTCTGGGAGATCAGTAGGAGTTTTTGAAGCACATCTGGAGGCACTCTGTAATCTTTGGCATTTCAGAGTGTTGATGAAACACAGAAATCGCATCACGATTGAATACAACGGGCACCAAGCGGTCTTTTCTCCATGGTAGTAATGACTCAAACAATCTACGCTTTGACCGCTTCCTGGATGACCAGTACTAGTTCACGAAGCACATCTGGAGGCATTCTGTAATCTTTGGACTCTCAGAGTGTTCATGAAACACAGAAATTGCTTCGGGATTGAATAGAACAGGCACCATGCCGACTTTTCTCCATGGGAGTAATGTCTCAAACTATGTACAATTTGATCGATTCCTGGTAGACCAGTAGTAGTTTCCGAACCACATCTGGAGGAATTCTGAATCTGTGCACCTTCAGAGTGTTGATGAAACACAGAGATTGCATCGGGATTGAATACAACAGGCACCATGCGGACTTCTCTCCATGGCAGTACGCTTTGGTCGATTCCTGGAAGATCAGTAGTAGTTTCAGAAACATATCTGGAGGCATTCTGTAATCTGTGGACCATCAGAGTGTTGATGAAACACCGAAAAAGCATCGGTAAGAATACAACTAGCACCGTGCGCACTTTTCTCCATAGAAGTAATGTCTAAAACTGTCTACGCTTTGATCGATTCCTGGAAGACAATGAGTAGTTTCCAAGATACATCTCGAGTCATTCGGTAATCTGAGGACTTTCAGACTGTTGATGATACACAGAAATTGCAACGGGATTGAATACAACAGGCACCATGCGGACCTTTGTCCATGGGAGTAATGTCTCAAACTGTCTACGCTTTGATCATACCCTGGAAGGACAGTAGTAGTTTTTTACGAAGCACATCTGGAGGCATTCTGTAATCTGTGGACCTCCAGAGTGTTGATGAAACACAGAAATTGCGTCGGGATTGAATACAACAGGCTCCATGCAGACTATTATCCATCGGAGTATTGTCTCAAACTGTCTACGTATTGATCCTTCCCTAGCAGACCAGTAGTAATTTCCGAAGCACAACTGGAGGCATTCTGTAATCTGTGGACCATCACAGTGTTGATGAAACACAGAAATTGGATCACGATTGTATACAACAGGTACGATGCGTTCCTTTCTCCATGAGAGTAATGTTTCAAACTGTGTACGATTTGATCGATTCCTGGAAGACCAGTTATAGTTTAAAAGGCACATCTGGAGGCATTCGGCAATCTTTGGTCTTTCAGAGTATTGATGAAACACAGAAATTGCATCACGATTGAATACAACAGGCACCAAGCGGTCTTGTCTCCATGGTAGTAATGACTCAAACAGTCTACGCTTTGATCGCTTCCTGGTAGACCAGTAGTAGTTCACGAGCACATCTGGAGGCATTCTGTAATCTTTGGACTCTCAGAGTGTTCAAGAAACACAGAAATTGCATTGGGATTAAATAGAACAGGCACCATGCAGACTTTTCTCCATGGGAATAATGTCTCAAACTGTGTTCAATTCGATCGATTCCTGGTAGACCAGTAGTAGTTTCCGAACCACATCTGGAGGCATTCTGTAATCTGTGCACCTTCAGAGTGTTGATGAAACACAGAGATTGCAATCGGGATTGCATACAACAGGCACCGTGCGGACTTCTCTCCATGGGAGTACGCTTTGGTCGATTCCTGGAAGACCAGTAGTAGTTACAGAAACACATCTGGAGCCATTCTGTAATCTGTGGACCTTCAGAGTGTTGATGAAACACCGAAAATGCATCGGTATGAATACAACTGTCACCGTGCAGACTTTTCTCCATGGGAGTAATGTCTCAAACTGTCTACGCTTTGACCGTTCCCTGGAAAACCAGTAGTAGTTTATAAGGCACATCAGGAGGTATTCTGTATTCTGCCCTCAGAGTGTTGACGAAACACAGAAATTGCATCGGGATTGAATAAAACAGGCACCATGCGGACTTTTCTCCATGGGAGTAATGTCTCAAACTGTCTACGCTTTGATCGTTTCCTGGAAGACCAGTAGTAATATCCGAAGCACATCTGGAGGCATTTTGTAATCTGTGGACCTTCAGAGTGTTGACGAAACACAGAAATTGCATCGGGATTGAATAAAACAGGCACCATGCGGACTTTTCTCCATGGGAGTAATGTCTCAAACTGTCTACGCTTTGATCGTTTCCTGGAAGACCAGTAGTAATATCCGAAGCACATCTGGAGGCATTCTGTGATCTGTGGACCTTCAGAGTGTTGATGAAACACAGAAATTGCATCGGGATTGAATACAACAGGCACCATGCATACTTTTCTCTACGGGAGTAATGTCTCAAACTGTCTACAGTTTCATCGATCCCTGGAAGGGCAGTAGTTGTTACCGAAGCGCATCTGGAGGCATTCCGTATTCTGTTTACGTTCAGGGTGTTGATGGAACACAGAAATTGCATCGGGATTCGATACAACAGGCACCATGCGGACTTTTCTCCATGGGAGTAATGTCTCAAACTGTCTACGCTCTCATCATTCCCTGGAACGACAGTAGTAGTTTCCGAAGCAAATCTGGAGGCATTCTGTAATCTGTGAACCTCCAGAGTGTTGATGAACCACAGAAATTGCATCGGAACTGAATACAACAGGCTCCATGCACACTTTTCTCCATGGGAGTAATGTCTCAAACTGTGTACGATTTGATCGATTCGTGGAAGACCAGTAGTAGTTTCCGAACCACATCTGGAAGCATTCTGAATCTGAGCACCTTCAGAGTGTTGATGAAACACAGAAATTGCATCGGGATTGAATAGAACAGGCACCATGAAGACTTTTCTCCATGGGAGTAATGTCTCAAACTGTGTACAATTTAATCGATTCCTCGAAGACCAGTAGTTGTTTCCGAAGCACATCCAGAGTCATTCTGTAATCTGTGGACCTTGAGAGTGTTGATGAAACACAGAAATTGCATGGGGATTGAATATAACAGGCAACATGTTGACTTTTCCCATGGGAGTAATGTCTCAAATGTCTACCATTTGATCGTTCCTTTTAAGACAAGTAGTAGTTCCCAAGGCACATCTGGAGGCATTCTGTAATCTGCCTTCAGAGTGTTGACGAAACACAGAAATTGCATCGGGATTGAATACAAATGGCACAATGCGGACTTGTCTCCATGAGTGTAATGTCTCAAAGTGTGTTCGATTTGATCCATTCCTTCAAGATAAGTAGTAGTTTCCGAACCACATCAGGAGTCATTCTGTAATCTGTGGACATTCAGAGTGCTGATGAAACGCAGAAACAGCATCGATATTGAATACAACAGGATCCATGCGTACTTTTCTACATGATAGTTATGTCTCAAACTGTGTACGATTTGATCGATTCCTGGAAGACCAGTAGTACATTCCGAACCACATCTGGAGACGTTCTGTAATTTATGCACCTTCAGAGTGTTGATGAAACACAGAGATTGCATCGGGATTGTATAAAACAGGCACCATGTGGACTTTTCCCCATGGGAGTAATGTCTCAAACTCTCTACGCTTTGATCGTTCCCTGGAAGACAAGTAGTAGTTTTCAAGGCACATCTGGAGGCATTCTGTAATCTGTGGACCTTCAGAGTGTTGATGAAACACAGAAATTGCATCGGGATTGAATACAACATGCACCATGCGGACTTTTCTCCATGGGAGTAATGTCTCAAACTCTCTACGCTTTGATCTTTCCCTGGAAGGCCACAAGTAGTTTGCGAAGCACATCTGGATGCATTCTGTAATCTGTAGACCTTCAGAGTGTTGTTGAAACACAGAATTGCATCGCGATTGAATACAAAATGCACCATGCGAACATTTATACATGGGAGTAATGTCTCATACTGTCCCTGGAAGACCAGTAGGAGTTTCTGAAGCACATCTGAAGGCATTCCGTAATCTGTAGACCTTCAGAGTGTTGATGAAACACAGAAATTGCATCGGGATTAAATACAACATGCACCTTGGAGCATTCTGTAATCTTTGGAACTTCAGAGTGTAGATGATACACATAAAGCTCATCGGGATGGATTACAACAGGCACCATGCGGACTTTTCTCCATGAGAGTAATGTCTCAAACTGTCTACCCTTTGATCGTTCCCTGGAAGACCAGTAGTAGTTTCCGAAGCACATCTGTAGGCATTCTGTATTTTGTGGAACTTCACAGTGTTGATGAAACACAGAAATTCAATCGGGATTGAATACAACTGGCACCATGAGGACTTTTCTCCATGATATTAATGTCTCAAACTGTCTACGCTTTGATCGTTCCCTGGAAGACCAGTAGTAGTTTCCGTAGCACATCTGTAGGCATTTTGTTCTTTGTGGAAATTCACAGTGTTGATGAAACACAGAAATTGAATCGGGATTGAATACAACAGGCACCATGAGGACTTTTCTCCATGATATTAATGTCTCAAACTGTCTACGCTTTGATCGTTCCCTGGGAGACCAGTAGTAGTTTCCGAAACAAATCTGGAGGCATTCTGTAATCTGTGGACCTTCAGAGTGTTCATGAAACACAGAAATTGCATCGGGATTGAGTAGAAGAGGCACCATGCGGACTTTACTACATGGGAGTAATGTCTCAAACTGTATACGCTTTGATCGTTCAATGGAAGACAAGTAGTAGATTGCGAAGCACATCTGGAGGCATTCTGTAATCTGTATACATTCAGAGTGTTGATGGAACACAGAAATTGCATCGGGATTGAATAAAACAAGCACCATGCGGACTTTTCTCCATGGGAGTAATGTCTCCAACTGTCTACGCTTTGATCGTTAATTGGAAGACCAGTAGTAATTTACGAAGCACATCTCGAGGTATTCTGTAATCTGTGGACCTTCAGAGTGTTGATGAAACGCAGAAATTGCATCGAGATTGAATACAACAGGCTCCATGCGTACTTTTCTCCATGATAGTAATGGCTCAAACTGTGTACGATTTGATCGATTCCGGGAAGACCAGTAGTACATTCCAACCACATCTGGAGATTTTCAGTAATCCATGCACCTTCCGAGTGTTGATGAAACACAGAAATTGCATCGGGATTGATTACTACAGGCTCCATGCGGACTTTTCTCCGTAGGCGTAATGTCTCAAACTGTCTACGCTTTGATCAACTTCTAGGAGACCAGTAGTAGTTTTTGAAGCACATCTGGATGCATTCTGTAATCTGTGGACCTTCAGAATGTTCATGAAACACAGAAATTGCATCGGGATTGACTAGACGAGGCACCATGCGGACTTTACTACGTGGGAGTAATGTCTCAAACTGTATACGCTTTGATCGTTCCCTGGGAGACCAGTAGTAGTTTCCGAAACACATCTGGAGGCGTTCTGTAATCTGTGGACCTTCAGAGTGCACATGAAACACAGAAATTGCATCGCGATTGACTAGAAGAGGCACCATGCGGTCTTTACTACTTGGGAGTTATGTCTCAAACTGTATACGTTTTGATCGTTCCCTGGAGGAGCAGTAGTAGTTTGCGAAGCACATCTGGAGGCATTCTGTAATCTGTTTACATTCAGAGTGTTGATGGAACACAGAAATTGCATCGGGATTGAATACAACAAGCATCAAATGGACATTTCTCCATGGGAGTAATGTCTCCAACTGTCTACGCTTTGATCGTTCATTGGAAGACCAGTAGTAATTTCCGCAGCACATCTGGAGGTATTCTGTAACCTGTGGACCTTCAGAGTATTAATGAAACGCAGAAATTGCATCGAGATTGAATAAAACAGGCACCATGCGGACTTTTCTCCATGGGAGTAATGTCTCAAACTGTCTACGCTTTGATCGTTTCCTGGAAGACCAGTAGTAATATCCGAAGCACATCTGGAGGCATTCTGTGATCTGTGGACCTTCAGAGTGTTGATGAAACACAGAAATTGAATCGGGATTGAATACAACAGGCACCATGAGGACTTTTCTCCATGATATTAATGTCTCAAACTGTCTACGCTTAGATCACTCCCTGGGAGACCAGTAGTAATTTCCGAAGCACATCTGGAGGCATTCTGAAATCTGTGGACCTTCAGAGTGTTCATGACACAGAAATTGCATCGGGATTGACTAGAAGAGGCACCATGCGGACTTTACTACGTGGGAGTAATGTCTCAAACTGTATACGCTTTGGTCGTTCCCTGGAGGAGCAGTAGTAGTTTGCGAAGCACATCTGGAGGCATTCTGTAATCTGTATACATTCAGAGTGTTGATGGAACACAGGAATTGCATCGGGACTGAATACAACAAGCACCATGCGGACTTATCTACATGGGAGTAATGTCTCCAACTGTCTACGCTTTGATCGTTCATTGGAAGACCAGTAGTAATTTCCGAAGCACATATGGAGACTTTCTGTAATCTGTGGACATTCAGAGTGTTGATGAAACGCAGAAATTGCATCGAGATAGAACACAACAGGCTCCATGCGTACTTTTCTCCATGATAATAATGTCTCAAACTGTGTACGATTTGATACATTCCTGGAAGACCAGTAGTACATTCCGAACCACATCTGGAGACATTCTGTAATCTATGCACCTTCAGAGTGTTGATGAAACACAGTAATTGCATCGGGATTGATTACAACAGGCTCCATGCGGACCTTTCTCCATAGGCGTAATGTCTCAAACTGTCTACGCTTTGATCAACTTCTGGGAGACCAGTAGTAGTTTTTGAAGCACATCTGGATGCATTCTGTAATCTGTGGACCTTCAGAGTGTTCATGAATCACAGAAATTCTATCGGGATTGACTAGAAGAGGCACCCTGCAGACTTTTCTCCATGGGAGTAATGTCTCAATGTGTGCTCGATTTGATCCATTCCTTTAAGATAAGTAGCAGTTTCCGAAGCACATCTGGAGGCATTCTGTAATCTGTGGACCTTCCGAGTGTTGATGAAACATAGAAATGCATCGGGATGAATACTACAGGCACCTTGCTTTTTTCTGTGTGAGTAATGTATCAACTGTCTACGGTTTGATCGTTCCCTGGAAGACCAATAGTAGTTTTCGAATCACATCTGGAGGCATTCTGTAATCTGTGGACCTTGAGTGTTGATGAAACACAGAGACTGCTTCGGCATTTATTACAACAGGCATCATGCGGACTTTTCTCCATGCGAGTAATGTCTCAAACTGTCTACCCTTTGATCGTTCCCTGGAAGACCAGTAGTACTTTCCGAAGCACAACTGTAGGCATTCTGTATTTTGGGAAATTCACAGTGTAGATGAAACACAGAAATTCAATCGGGATGAATACAACAGGCACCATGAGGACTTTTCTCCATGATATTAATGTCTCAAACTGTCTACGCTTTGATCGTTCCCTGGAAGACCGGTAGTAGTTTCCGTAGCACATCTGTAGGCATTCTGTTCTTTGTGGAAATTCACAGTGTTGATGAAACACAGAAATTGAATCGGGATTGAATGCAACAGGCACCATGAGGACTTTTCTCCATGATATTAATGTCTCAAACAGTCTACCCTTTGATCGTTCCCTAGAAGACCAGTAGTAGTTTGCGAAGAACATCTGGAGGCATTCTGTAATCTGTATACATTCAGAGTGTTGATGGAACACAGAAATTGCATCGGGATTCAATACAACAAGCACCATGCGGACTTTTCTCCATGGGAGTAATGTCTCCAACTGTCTACGCTTTGATCGTTCATTGGAAGACCAGTGGTAATTTACGAAGCACATCTCGAGGTATTCTGTAATCTGTGGACCTTCAGAGTGTTGATGAAACGCAGAAATTGCATCGAGATTGAATACAACAGGCTCCATGCGTACTTTTCTGCATGATAGTAATGGCTCAAACTGTGTACGATTTGATCGATTCCGGGAAGACCAGCAGTACATTCCAACCACATCTGGAGACTTTCTGTAATCCATGCACCTTCCGAGTGTTGATGAAACACAGAAATTGCATCGGGATTGATTACAACAGGCTCCATGTCGGACTTTTCTCCATAGGCGTAATGTCTCAAACTGTCTACGCTTTGATCAACTTCTGGGAGACCAGTAGTAGTTTTTGAAGCACATCTGGATGCATTATGTAATCTGTGGACCTTCAGAGTGTTCATGAAATACAGAAATTGCATCGGGATTGACTAGAAGAGGCACCATGCGGCTTTTAGTACATGGGAGTAATGTCTCAAATTTTATACGCTTTGATCGTTCCCTGGGAGACCAGTAGTAGTTTCCGAAGCACATCTGGAGGCATTCTGTAATCTGTTTACATTCAGAGTGTTGATGGACCACAGAAATTGCATAGGGATTGAATACAACAAGCATCAAATGGACATTTCTCCATGGGAGTAATGTCTCCAACTGTCTACGCTTTGATCGTTCATTGGAAGACCAGTAGTAATTTCCGAAGCACATCTGGAGGTATTCTGTAACCTGTGGACCTTCAGAGTATTAATGAAACGCAGAAATTGCATCGAGATTGAATACAATAGGCTCCATGCGTACTTTTCTCCATGATAGTTATGTCTCAAACTGTGTACGATTTGATCGATTCCTGGAAGACCAGTAGTACAGTCCGAACCACATCTGGAGAATTTCTGTAATCTATGCACCTTCAGAGTGTTGATGAAACAGAGAGATTGCATCGGGATTGAATAAAACAGGCACCATGTGGACTTTTCCCCATGGGAGTAATGTCTCAAACTCTCTACGCTTTGATCGTTCCCTGGAAGACAAGTAGTAGTTTTCAAGGCACATCTGGAGGCATTCTGTAATCTGTGGACCTTCAGAATGTCGATGAAACACAGAAATTGCATCGGGATTGAATACAACAGGCACCATGCGGACTTTTCTCCACGGGATAATGTCTCAAACCGTCTACGAAATTTGATCGACTCCTCGAAGACCAGTAGTAGTTTCCGAAGCACGTCCTGAGTCATTCTGTAATTTGTGGATCTTGAGAGTGTTGATAAAACACAAAAATTGCATGGGGATTCAATACAACAGGCAACATGCGGACTTTTCTCCATGGGAGTAATGACTCAAAGTGTGCTCGATTTGATCCATTCCTCCAAGATAAGTAGCAGTTTCCGAAGCACATCTGGAGGCATTCTGTAATCTGTGGACCTTCCGAGTGTTGATGAAACATAGAAATTGCATCGGGATGAATACAACAGGCACCTTGCTGACTTTTTTCTATGTGAGTAATGTCTCAATTGTCTACGGTTTGATCGTTCCCTGGAAGACCAATAGTAGTTTTCGAATCACATCTGGAGGCATTCTGTAATCTGTGGACCTTGAGTGTTGATGAAACACAGATTGCTACGGCATTTATTACAACAGGGATCATGTGGACTTTTCTCCATGCTAGTAATGTCTCATATTCTCTACGCTTGGATCGTTCCTTTGAAGACAAGTAGTAGTTTCCAAGGCACATATGGAGGCATTCTGTAATATGCGGACCTTCAGGGTGTTGATGAAACACAGAAATTACATCGGGATTGAATACAACATGCACCATGCGGACTTTTCTCACAGAGAGTAATGTCTCAAACTCTCTACGATTTGATCTTTCCCTGGAAGGCCACAAGTAGTTTGCGAAGCACATCTGGATGCATTCTGTAATCTGTAGACCTTCAGAGTGTTGTTGAAACACAGAATTGCATCGGGATTGAATGCAAAAGGCACCATGCGAACATTTATCCATGGGAGTAATGTCTCATAGTGTCTACGCATTGATCGTTCCCTGGAAGACCAGTACGAGTTTCTGAAGCACATCTGAAGGCATTCCGTAATCTGTAGACCTTCAGAGTGTTGATGAAACACAGAAATTGCATAGGGATTAAATACAACATGCACCTTGGAGCATTCAGTAATCTTTGGAACTTCAGAGTGTAGATGAAACACATAAAGCTCATCGGAATGGATTACAACAGGCACCATGCGGACTTGTCTCCATGAGAGTAATGTCTCAAACAGTCTACCCTTTGATCGTTCCCTAGAAGACCAGTAGTAGTTTGCGAAGCACATCTGGAGGCATTCTGTAATCTGTATACATTCAGAGTGTTGATGGAACACAGAAATTGCATCGGGATTGAATACAACAAGCACCATGCGGACTTATCTCCATGGGAGTAATGTCCCCAACTGTCTACGCTTTGATCGTTCATTGGAAGACCAGTAGTAATTTCCGAAGCACATCTGGAGGTATTCTGTAATCTGTGGACCTTCAGAGTGTTCATGAACCACAGAAATTGCATCGGGATTTACTAGAAGAGGCGCCATGCGGACTTTACTACATGGGAGTAATGTCTCAAACTGTATACGCTTTGATCGTTCCCTGGAAGACCAGTAGTAGTTTGCGAAGCACATCTGGAGGCATTCTGTAATCTGTTTACCTTCAGAGTGTTGAAGGAACACAGAAATAGCATCGGGATTGTATACAACAAGCACCATGCGGACTTTTCTCCTTGGGAGTAATGTCTCAAAGTATGTACGATTTGATCGTTGCCTGGAAGACCAGTAGTAGTTTGAGAACCACATCTGGAGGCATTCTGTAAACTGTATACCTTTAGAGTTTTGATGAACCACATAAATTGCATCGGGATTGAATGCAACACGCTCCATGCGAACTTTTATGCATAGGCGTAATGTCTCAATCGGTGTACGCTTTGATCGACTTCTGGGACACCAGTAGTAGTTTTCGAAGCAGATCTGGAGGCAATCTGCAATCTTTAGACCTTCAGAGTGTTGATGAAACACAGTAATTTCATCGGGATTCAATACAACAGGCACCATGTGGACTTTTCGCCATTGGAGTAATGTCTCAAACTGTCTGCCCTTTGATCGTTCCCTGGAAGACCAGTAGTAGTTTCCGAACCACATCGGGAGGCATTCTGTATTCTGCGGACCTTCAGAGTGTTGATGAAACACAGAAATTACATCGTTTTTGAATACAAGAGGCATAACGCCGACTTTTCTCCATAGGAGTAATGTCTCAAACTGTCTACGCTTTGATCGTTACCTGGAAGACCAGTAGTAGATTCCGAAGCACATGTGGATGCTTTCTGTAATCTTTGAACCTTCAGAGTGTTGATGAAACACAGAAATTGCATGGGGATTCAATACAACAGCCACTATGCGGAATTTTCTCAATGATAGTAATGTCTTAAAGTGTCTACGCTTTGATGGATTACAGGAAGGCCAGTAGTAGATTCCGAAGTACATCTGGAGGCATTCTGTAAACTGTTGACCTTCAGAGTGTAGATGGACCACAGGAATTGCATCGGGATTAAATACAACTGCCCCCATGAGGACCTTTCTCCATGGGAGGGATATCTCAAACTGTCTACGAAATTTGATCGATTCCTCGAAGGCGAGTAGTAGTTTCAAAGCACATCTTTAGGCATTCTGTGATCTGTGAACCTTCAGAGTGATGATGATACACAGAAATTGCATCGGGATTGAATCCAACAGGCACGATGCAGACTTTTCTCCATAGGAGTAATGTCTCAAACTGGCTACGCTTTGATCGTTCCCTGGAAGATCAGTCGTAGTTTCGGAAGCACATCTAGAGGCATTCTGTATACTGTGGACCTTCACAGTGTTGATGAAACACAGAAATTCAATCGGGATTGAATAAAACAGGCACCATGCGCACTTTTCCCCATGATAGTAATGTTTCAAACTGTCTACGTTATGAGCGTACCCTGCAAGACTAGTAGTAGTTTCCGAAGCACATCTGAAGGCATTCTGCAATCTGTGAACCGTCAGAGTGTTCATGAAACACAGAAATTGCAACGGGATTGAATACAACAGTCACCAATGCGGACTTTTCCCAATGATAGTAATGTCTCAAACTGTATACGCTTTGGTTGTTTCCTGGAAGACCAGTAGTATTTGAGAAGCACATCACGAGGTGTTCTGCAATCTGTGGACCTTGAGTGTGTTCATAAAACACAGAAATTGCATCGGGATTGAATGGAACAGGCACCATGCGGACATTTCTCAATAGGAGTAATGTATCAAACTGTCTACGCTTTGATCGTTCCCTTATAGACCAGTAGCAGTTTGCGAAGCACATCTGGAGGCATTCTGTGATCTGTGGACCTTCAGGGTGTTGATGAAACACAGAAATTGCATCGGGATTGAATACAACAGGCACCATGCAGACTTTTCTCTATGGGAGTAATGTCTCAAACCGTCTACACTTTCATAGTTCCCTGGAAGGGCAGTAGTTGTTTCCGAAGCAAATCTGGAGGCATTCTGGAATCTGTGGACCTTCAGAGTGTTAATGAAACACAGAAATTACATCGAATTTGAATAAAACAAGCACCATGCGGACTTTATTGCATAAGAGAAATGTCTCAAATTTTCAACGTTTGGATCGTTCCCTGGAAGACCAGTAGTAGTTTATAAGGCACATCTGGAGGCATTCTGCAATCTGTTGGCCTTCAGAGTGTTGATGAATCACAGAAATTTCATCGGGATTGAATAAAACAGGCACCATGCGGACTTTTCTCCGTGAGAGAAATGTCTCAAACTGTCTACGCTTTGATCGTTTCCTGGAAGACTAGTAGTAATTTCCGAAGCACATCTGGAGGCATTCTGTAATCTGTGCACCTTCAGAGTGTTGATGAAACACAGGAATTGCATCGGGATTGAATACAACAGGCATGATGCAGACTTTTCTCCATTGGAGTAATGTCTCAAACTGGCTACGCTTTTATCGTTCCCTGGAAGGACAGTAGTAGTTTCTGAAGCACATCTGGAGGCATTCTGTAATCTGTGCACCTTCAGAGTGTTGATGAAACACAGAAATTGCATCGGGAATGAAGACACAGGCTCCATGCGGACTTTTCTCCATAGGCGTAATGTCTCAAACTGTCTATGCTTCGAACGACTTCTGGGAGACCAGTAAGAGTTTTTGAAGCACATCTGTAGGCATTCTATAATCTTTGGATCTTCAGAGTTTTGATGAATCACAGAAGTTCCATCGGGTTAGAATACAACAGACACCATGCGGACTTGTCTCCATGGGAGTAATCTCTCAAAATGACTACGCTTTGATCGTTACCTGGAAAACAAGTAGTAGTTTCTAAAGTTCATGTAGATGCACTCTGTAGTCTTTGGACCTTCAGAGTGTCGGTGAAACACAGAAAGTGCATCGGGGTGGAATACAACAGGCACCATGGGGACTTTTCTCCATGAGAGTAGTGTCTCAAACTGTATACTCTTTGATCGTTCCTTGGAAGACCAGTAGTAGTTCTCGAAGCACATCTGGAGGCATTCTGTAATCTGTTTACATCCAGAGTGTTGATGGAGCACAGAAATTGATCGGGATTGAATACAACCGGCACCATGCGGACTTTTCTCAATGGGAGTAATGTCTCAAACTGTCTACGTTTTGAGTGTTCCCTGGAAGACCAGTAGTAGTTTCCGAAGCACATCTGGAGGCATTCTGCAATCTGTGAACCATCAGATTGTTCATGAAACACAGAAATTGCATCGGGATCGAATAGAAAGGTATCATGCGAACTTTTCTGCATGTCAGTAATGTCTCAAACTGTCTACGCTATAATTGTTCCTGGAAGACCAGTAGTAGTTTCCGAAGCACAACTGGAGTCATTCTGTAATCTGTGCACCTTCAGAGTGTTGATGAAACACTGAAATTGCATCGGGATTGATTACAACAGGCACCATGCGGTCTTTTCTCCATGGGAGTAATGTCTCAAACTGTCTACCCTTTGATCGTTCCCTGAAAGACCAGTAGTAGTTTCCAAAGCACATCTGGAGGCATTCTGTATTCTGTGGACTTTCACAGTGTCGATGAAACACAGAGATTGCATCGGCTTTGAATATAAGAGGCACCATGCGGACTTTTCTCCATAGGAGTACTGTCTCAAACTGTCTACGCTTTGATCGTTACCTGGAAGACCAGTAGTAGTTTCCGAAGCACATCTGGAGGCTTTCTGTAATCTGTGGACGTTCAGAGTAATGATGAAACACAGAAGTTGCAACGGGATTGAATACAACAGTCACCATTCGGACTTTTCCCAATGATAGTAATGTCTCAAACTGTATACGTTTTGGTCGTTTCCAGATAGACCAGTAGTAAGTATTTAAGAAGCACATCAGGAGATATTCAGTAATCTGTGGACCTTCAGAGTGTTCATAAAACGCAGAAATTGCTTCGGTATGAATAGAACAGGCACGATGCAGACTTTCCTCCATGGGAGTAATGTCTCAAATTGTCTACGATTTGATCGTTTCCTGGAAGACCAGTAATAGTTTCCGAAGCACATCTGGAGGCATTCTGTAATCTGTGGACCTTCAGAGTTTTGATGAAACACAGAAATTGCATCAGGATTGAATACAACAGGCACCATGCGGTCTTTTCTCCATGGGAGTAATGTCTCAAAGTGTGTACGCTTGATGTTTCCCAGGAAGGCCTGTAGTAGTTTCCGAAGCACATCTGGAGGCATTCTGATTTCTGTGGTCCCTCAGAGTGTTGATGAAACACAGAAATTGCATCGGGATTGAATACAACATGCACCATGCGGACTTTTCTCCGTGAGAGAAATGTCTCAAACTGTCTACGCTTTGATTGTTTCCTGGAAGACTAGTAGTAATTTCCGAAGCACATCTGGAGGCATTCTGTAATCTGTGGACCATCAGAGTGTTGATGAAACACAGGAATTGCATCGGGAATAAATATAACAGCCACCATGAGGACCTTTCCCCATGGGAGAAATGTCTCAAACTGTCTACGAATTTTGATCGATTCCTCGAAGACCAGTAGTAGTTCCCGAGCAATTCTGGAGGCATTCTGTGATCTGTGGATCTTCAGAGTTTTGATGAATCACAGAAGTTCCATCGGGTTAGAATACAACAGACACCATACGGACTTGTCTCCATGGGGGTAATCTCTCAAATTGACTAGGCTTTGATCGTTACCTGAAAAAAAAAGTAGTAGTTTCTAAAGTTCATGTAGATTCACTCTGTAGCCTGTGGACCTTCAGAGTGTCGGTGAAACACAGAAAGTGCATCAGGGTGGAATACAACCGGCACCATGCGGACTTTTCTCAATGGGAGTAATGTCTTAAACTGTCTACGTTTTAAGCGTTCCCTGGAAGACCAGTAGTAGTTTCCGAAGCACATCTGGAAGCATTCTGCAATCTGTGAACCATCAGAGTGTTCATGAAACACAGAAATTGCTTCGGGATTGAATAGAAAGGCATCATGCGAACTTTTCTCCATGTCAGTAATGTCTAAAACTGTCTACGCTATAATTGTTCCCTGGAAGACCAGTAGTAGTTTCCGAAGCACATCTGGAGTCATTCTGTAATCTGTGCACCTTCCAAGTGTTGATGAAACACAGAAATTGCACCGGGATTGATTACAACAGGCACCATGCGGTCTCTTCTCCATGGGAGTAATGTCTCAAAGTGTGTACGCTTGATGTTTCCCAGGAAGGCCTGTAGTAGGTTCTGAAGCACATCTGGAGGCATTCTGATATCTGTGGTCCCTCAGAGTGTCGATGAAATACAGAAATTGCATCGGGATTGAATACAACAGGCACCATGCGGACTTTTCTCAATGGGAGTAATGTCTCAAACTGTCTGTTTGATCGTTAACTGGAAGACCGTAGTAGTTGCCGAAGCACATTTGGAGGCATTCTGTAATCAATGGACCTTCAGAGTGTTGATGAAACACAGGAATTGCATCGTGATTAAGTACAACAGCCACCATGAAGACCTTCCCCCATTGGAGAAATGTCTCAAACTGTCTACGAATTTTGATCGATTCCTCGAAGACCAGTAGTAGTTTCCATGCACATCTGGAGGAATTCTGTGATCTGTGGACCTTCAGAGTGTTGATGAAACACAGAAATTGCACTGAGATTGAATACAATAGGCACCATGCAGACTTTTCTCCATGGGAGTAATGTCTCAAACTGTGAACGATTTGATCGATTCCTGGAAGACCAGTAGTAGTTTGCGAAGCACATTAGCAGGCATTCTGCAATCTGTGCACCTTCAGAGTGTTGATGAAACAAGGAAATTGCATCGGGAATGAATACAACATTCACCATGCGGTCTTTTCTCCATGGGAGTAATGTCTCAAACTCTCTACGCTTTGATCGTTTCCTGGAATACCAGGAGTAATTTCCGAAGCACATCTGGAGGCACTCTGTAATTTGTGGACCTTCAGAGTGTTGATGAAACACAGGAATTGCATCGGGATAAAATACAACGGCCACCATGATGACCTTTCTCCATGCCATGGGAGAAATGTCTCAAACTGTCTACGATTTTTGATCGATTCCACGAAGACCAGTAGTAGCTTCCAAGCACATCTGTAGGCATTCTGTGATCTGTGGACCTTCAGGGTGCTGATGAAACACAGCAATTGCATCGGGATTGAATACAACAGGCACCATGCAGACTTCTCTCCATGGGAGTAATGTCTCAAACTGTCTCCGATTTTATCGTACCCTTAAAGACCAGTAGTAGTTCCCGAAGCACATCTGGAGGCATTCTGTATTCTGTGGACCTTGACAGTGTTGATGAAACACAGAAATTGGATCGGGATTGAATACAACAGGCACCATGGGTACTTTTCACCATAGGAGTAATGTCTCATAGTGGCTACGATTTGATCGTTCCCTGGAAGGGCAGTAGTTGTTTCCGTAGTACATCTGGAGGCATTCTGTAATCTGTGGACCTTGAGAGTGTTAAGGAAACACTGAAATTGCATCGGGATTGAATAAAACAAGAACCATGCGGACTTTTTTGCATGAGAGTAATGTCTCAAACTTTCTACGCTTTGATCGTTCCCTGGAAGAATAGTTGTAGTTTCCGAAGCACATCTGGATACATTCCGTAATCTGTGGACCTTCAGAGTGTTGATGAAACACAGAAATTGCATAGGGATTGAATACAACATGCACCATGCGGACTTTACAAAAGGGTGTAATGTCTCCAACTGTCCACGCTTTGATCGTTCCCTGGAAGACCAGTAGTAATTTCCGAAGCATATCTGGAGGCATTCTGTAATCTGTGGACCTTCAGAGTGTTGGTGAAACACAGAAATTGCGAAGGGATTGAATACAACAGGAAAAAGGCGGACTTTTCTCCATGGGACTAATATCTCAAACTGTGTACGATTTGATAGATTCCTGGAAGACCAGTAGTTGTTTGCGAAGCACATCTGGAGGCAATCTGTGATCTGTGCACTTTCAGAGTGTTGATGAAACAAAGATATTGCATCGGGATTGAATACAAAAGGCTCCATGCGGACTTTTCTTCATGAGAGTAATGTCTCAAACTGTCTACGATTTGATCGTTCCCTGTAAGACCAGTGGTAGTTTCCGAAGGGCATCTGGAGGCATTCTGTATTCTGTGGACATTCACAGTGTTGATGAAACACAGAAATGGGATCGGGATTGAATACCACAGGCACCATGCGCCCTTTTCTCCATAGGAGTAATGTCTCAAAGTGTCTACGCTTTGATCGTTACCTGGAAGACCAGTAGAAGTTTTCGAAGCACATCTGGAAGCATTTTGTAACCTCTGGAACTTCAGTGTGGTGATGATACACGGAAATTGCATCGGGATTGAATACAACTGGCACCATGCTGACTTTTGTCAATGGGAGTAATATCTCAAACTGTCTACGCCTTGATCGTTCTCTGGATGATCAATAGTAGTTTCCGAAGCACATCAGGAGGCATTCAGTAATCTGTCGACCTTCAGAGTGTTGATGAAACAAAGAAATTGCATCGGGGTTGAATACAACAGGCACCATGCGGACTTTTCCCATTGGAGAAATGTCTCAAACTGTCTACGAATTTTGATCGATTCCTCGAAGACCAGTAGTAGTTTCCGAGCACATCTGGAGGAATTATGTGATCTGTGGTCCCTCAGAGTGTTGATGAAACACTGAAATTGCATCGGGATTGAATACAACAGGAACCATGCGGTCTTTTCTCCATGGGAGTAATGTCTCAAACTGTGTACGATTTGATCGATTCCTGGAAGACCAGTAGTAGTTTGCGAAGCACATCTGGAGGCATTCTGTAATCTGTGCACATTCAGAGCTTTGATGAAACACAGAAATTGTTTCGGGATTGAAAACAACAGGTTCCATGCGGACTTTTCTCCATAGGCGTAATGACACAACCTGTCTACGCTTTGATCGACTTCTTGGAGACTAGTAGGAGTTTTTGAAGCACATCTGTAGGTATTCTGTGATCTTTGGACCTTCAGAGTGTTGATGAAACGCAGAAATAGCAAAGGGACTGAATACAACAGAAACCATGCGGTCTTCTCTCCATGGGAGTAATGTCTCAAACTGACTACGATATGATCGACACCTGGAAGACAAGTAGTAGTTTCCAAAGCTCATCTGGAGGCATTCTGTATTCTGTGGACATTCACAGTGTTGATGAAACAAAGAAATTGCATCGGGATTGAATACAACTGGCACCATGCTGACTTTTTTCAATGGGAGTAATGTCTCAAACTGTCAACGCTTTGATCGTTCCCTGGAAGATCAGTAGTAGTTACCGAAGCACATCAGGAGGCATTCAGTACTCTGTCGACCTTCATAGTGTTGATGAAACAAAGAAATTGCATCGGGATTGAATACTACAGGCACCATGCGGACTTTTCTCCATGGGAGTAATGTCTCAAACTGTCTACGTTTTGATCGATTCCTGGAAGACCAGTAGTAGATTCCGAAGCACATCTGGAGGCATTCCGTAATCTGAGGCGCTCAGAGTGTTGATGAAACACAAAAATTGCATCTGGATTGAATACAACGTGCACCATGCGGCCTTTTCTCCATGGGAGTAATGTCTCAAACAGACTACGCGTAGATCGTTTCCTGGAAGACCAGTAGTACTATCCGAAGCACAGCTGGAGGCATTCTGTAATCGGTGGACCTTCAGAATGTAGATGAAACACAGGAATTGCATCGGGATTAAATACAGCAGATACCATGATGATCTTTCTCCATGGGAGAGATGTCTCAAGCTGTCTACGAATTTTGATCGATTCCTCGAAGACCAGTAGTAGCTTTAAAGCACAACTGGAGGCATTCTGTAATCTTTGGACCTTCAGAGTGTTGATGAAACACAGGAATTGCGTCAGGATTGAATACAACAGTCACCATGCTGTCTTCTCTATATGGGAGTAATATCACAAACAGTCTACGCTTTGATCGTTCCCTGGAAGACCAGTAGTAGTTTCCAAGTCACATCTGGAGGCATTCTGTAATCTGTTTACCTTCAGTGCCTTGATGAATCACAGAAATTGCATCGGGATTGAGTACAACAGGCACCATGCAGACTTTTCTCCATGGGTGTAAAGTCTGAAACTGTCTACGTTTTGAACGTTCCCTGGAAGACCAGTAGTAGTTTCCGAGGCACATCTGGAGGCATTCTGCAATCTGTGAACCTTCAGAGTGTTCATGAAACACAGAAATTGCATCGGGATTGAATAGAAAGGCACCATGCTAACTTTTCTCCATGGGAGTAATGTCTCAAACTGTCTACAATTTCATAGTTCCCTGGAAGGGCAGTAGTAGTCTCCGAAGCACATCTGGAGGCATTGTGTAATCTGTGGACCTTCAGAGTTTTGATGAAACACAGAAATTGCAACGGGATTAAAAACAACAGTCTCCATGCGTACTTTTCCCAATGATAGTAATGATTAAAACTGTATACGCTTTGGTCGTTTCCTGGAAGACCAGTAGTATTTAAGAAGCACATCAGGAGGTATCCAGTAATCTGTGGACCTTCAGAGTGTTCATAAAACACAGAAATTGCATCGGGATTGAATAGAACAGGCACCATGCGGACTTTTCTCCATGGGAGTAATGTCTCAAACTGTCTACGTTTGATCGTTAAATGGAAGACCAGTAGTAATTGCCAAAGCATATCTGGAGGCATTCTGTAATCTGTGGACCTTCAGAGTGTTGATGAAACACAGGAATAGCATCGGGATTAAATACAACAGGCACCATGAGTACCTTTCCTCATGGTAGAAATGCCTGAAATTGTCTACGAATGTTGATCGATTCCACGAAGACCAGTAGTAGTTTCGAAGCACATCTGGAAGAATTCTGTGATCTGTGGACCTTCAGAGTGTTGATGAAACACAGATATTGCAGCGGGATTGAATACAACAGGCACCATGCGCACTTTTCTATATGGGAGTAATGTCTCAAACTGTCTACAATTTCATAGTTCCCTGGAAGGGCAGTAGTAGTTTCCGAAGCACATCTGGAGGCATTCTGTAATCTGTGGACCTTCAGAGTTTTGATGAAACACAGAAATTGCATCAGGATGGAATACAACAGGCACCATGTGGTCTTTTCGCCGTGGGAGTAATGTCACAAACAGTCTACGCTTCGAACGTTCCCTGGAAGACCAGTAGTAGTTTCAAAGTCACATCTGGAGGCATTCTGTAATCTGTTTACATTCAGAGTCTTGATGGAACACAGAAATTGCATCGGGATTGATTAAACAAGCACCATGCGGACTTTATTGCATGAGAGAAATGTCCCAAACTTTCTACGCTTTGATCGTTCCCTAGAAGAGCAGTAGTAGATTATAAGGCACATCTGGAGGCATTATGTAATCTGTGGGCCTTCAGAGTGTTGATGAAACAAAAAAATTGCATCGGAATTGAATAAAACAGGCTCCATGCTTACTTTTCCCCATGAGAGTAATGTCTCAAACTGTCTACGCTTTGATCGTTTCCTGGAAGACCAGTAGTAATTTCCGAAGCACATCTGAAGTAATTCTGTAATCTGTGGAACTTCAGAGTGTTGATGAAACACAGGAATTGCATCGGGGTTGAATACAACAGGAACCATGCGGTCTTTTCTCCATGGGAGTAATGTCTCAAACTGTGAACGAATTTTGATCGATTACTCGAAGAGCAGTAGTAGTTTCGAAGCACTTCTGGAGGCATCCTGTGACCTGTGGACCTTCAGGGTTTTGATGAAACACGGAAATTGCACCGGGATTAAATACAATAGGCACCATGCAGACTTTTCTGCATGGGAGTAATGTCTCAAACTGTGAACGATTTGATCGATACCTGGAAGACCAGTATAAGTTTGCGAAACACATTAGGAGGCTTTCTGTAATCTGTGGACCTTCAAAGGGATTGAATACAACAGGCACCATGCGGACTTTTCTCCATGGGAGTAATGTCTCAAACTGACTACGATATGATCGATACCTGGAATACAAGTAGTAGTTGCCAAAGCTCATCTGCAGGCATTCTGTATTCTGTGGACATTCACAGTGTTGATGAAACAAAGAAATTGCATCGGGATTGACTACAACTGGCACCACGCTGACTTTTTTCAATGGGAGTAATGTCTCAAACTGTCTACGCTTTGATCGTTCCCTGGAAGACCAGTAGTAGTTTCAAAGTCACATCTGGAGGCATTCTGTAATCTGTTTATATTCAGAGTCTTGATGGAACACAGAAATTGAATCGGGATCGAACAAAACAGGCACCATGCGGACTTTTCTCCATGGGAGTAATGTCTCAAACTGTCTACGTTTGATCGTTAAATGGAAGACCAGTAGTAATTGCCAAAGCTCATCTGGAGGCATTCTGTAATCTGTGGACCTTCAGAGTGTCGATGAAACACAGGAATAGCATCGGGATTAAATACAACAGGCACCATGAGGACCTTTCCTCATGGGAGAAATGCCTCAAACTCTCTACGAATGTTGATCGATTCCTCGAAGACCAGTAGTAGTTTTCAAGCACATCTGGAGGAATTCTGTGATCTGTGGACCTTCAGAGTGTTGATGAAACACAGAAATTGCATCGGGATTGAATACAACAGGCACCATGCGGATTTTTCTCCATGGGAGTAATGTCTCAAACTGTCTACGTTTGATCGTTAAATGGAAGACCAGTAGTAATTGCCAAAGCTCATCTGGAGGCATTCTGTAATTTGTGGACCTTCAGAGTGTTGATGAAACACAGGAATTGCATCGGGATAAAATACAACAGCCACCATGATGACCTTTCTCCATGCCATGGGGGAAATGTCTCAAACTGTCTACGATTTTTGATCGATTCCACGAAGACCAGTAGTAGCTTCCAAGCACATCTGTAGGCATTCTGTGATCTGTGGACCTTCAGGGTGCTGATGAAACACAGCAATTGCATCGGGATTGAATACAACAGGCACCATGCAGACTTCTCTCCATGGGAGTAATGTCTCAAACTGTCTCCGATTTTATCGTACCCTGGAAGACCAGTAGTAGTTCCCGAAGCACATCTGGAGGCATTCTGTATTCTGTGGACCTTGACAGTGTTGATGAAACACAGAAATTGGATCGGGATTGAATACAACAGGCACCATGGGTACTTTTCACCATAGGAGTAATGTCTCATAGTGGCTACGATTTGATCGTTCCCTGGAAGGGCAGTAGTTGTTTCCGTAGTACATCTGGAGGCATTCTGTAATCTGTGGACCTTGAGAGTGTTAAGGAAACACTGAAATTGCATCGGGATTGAATAAAACAAGAACCATGCGGACTTTTTTGCATGAGAGTAATGTCTCAAACTTTCTACGCTTTGATCGTTCCCTGGAAGAATAGTTGTAGTTTCCGAAGCACATCTGGATACATTCCGTAATCTGTGGACCTTCCGAGTGTTGATGAAACACAGAAATTGCATCGGGATTGAATACAACATGCACCATGCGGACTTTACAAAAGGGAGTAATGTCTCCAACTGTCCACGCTTTGATCGTTCACTGGAAGACCAGTAGTAATTTCCGAAGCATATCTGGAGGCATTCTGTAATCTGTGGACCTTCAGAGTGTTGGTGAAACACAGAAATTGCGAAGGGATTGAATACAACAGGAAGAAGGCGGACTTTTCTCCATGGGAGTAATATCTCAAACTGTGTACGATTTGATAGATTCCTGGAAGACCAGTAGTTGTTTGCGAAGCACATCTGGAGGCAATCTGTAATCTGTGCACTTTCAGAGTGTTGATGAAACAAAGATATTGCATCGGGATTGAATACAACAGGCTCCATGCGGACTTTTCTTCATGAGAGTAATGTCTCAAACTGTCTACGATTTGATCGTTCCCTGTAAGACCAGTGGTAGTTTCCGAAGGGCATCTGGAGGCATTCTGTATTCTGTGGACATTCACAGTGTTGATGAAACACAGAAATGGGATCGGGATTGAATACCACAGGCACCATGCGCCCTTTTCTCCATAGGAGTAATGTCTCAAAGTGTCTACGCTTTGATCGTTACCTGGAAGACCAGTAGAAGTTTTCGAAGCACATCTGGAAGCATTTTGTAACCTCTGGAACTTCAGTGTGGTGATGATACACGGAAATTGCATCGGGATTGAATACAACTGGCACCATGCTGACTTTTGTCAATGGGAGTAATATCTCAAACTGTCTACGCCTTGATCGTTCTCTGGAAGATCAATAGTAGTTTCCGAAGCACATCAGGAGGCATTCAGTAATCTGTCGACCTTCAGAGTGTTGATGAAACAAAGAAATTGCATCGGGGTTGAATACAACAGGCACCATGCGGACTTTTCTCCATGGGAGTAATGTCTCAAACTGTCTGTACATTCATAGTTCTCTGGAAGGGCAGTAGTAATTTCCGAAGCACATCTGGAGGCATTCTGTAATCTGTGGACCTTCAGAGTTTTGATGAAACACAGAAATTGCATCAGGATTGAATACAACAGGCACCATGCGGTCTTTTCGCCACGGGAGTAATGTCACAAACAGTCTACGCTTCGAACGTTCCCTGGAAGACCAGTAGTAGTTTCAAAGTCACATCTGGAGGCATTCTGTAATCTGTTTACATTCAGAGTCTAGGTGGAACACAGAAATTGCATCGGGATCGAACAAAACAGGCAACAAGCGGACTTTTCTCCAGGGGAGTAATGTCTCAAACTGTCTACGTTTGATCGTTAAATGGAAGACCAGTAGGAATTGCCAAAGCACATCTGGAGGCATTCTGTGATCTGTGGACCTTCAGAGTGTTGATGAAACACAGGAATTGCATCGGAATTGAATACAACAGGCACCATGAGGACCTTTCCCATTGGAGAAATGTCTCAAACTGTCTACGAATTTTGATCGATTCCTCGAAGACCAGTAGTAGTTTCCAAGCACATCTGGAGGAATTATGTGATCTGTGGTCCTTCAGAGTGTTGATGAAACACTGAAATTGCATCGGGATTGAATACAACAGGAACCATGCGGTCTTTTCTCCATGGGAGTAATGTCTCAAACTGTGTACGATTTGATCGATTCCTGGAAGACCAGTTGTAGTTTGCGAAGCACATCTGGAGGCATTCTGTAATCTGTGCACATTCAGAGCTTTGATGAAACACAGAAATTGTTTCGGGATTGAAAACAACAGGTTCCATGCGGACTTTTCTCCATAGGCGTAATGACACAACCTGTCTACGCTTTGATCGACTTCTTGGAGACTAGTAGGAGTTTTTGAAGCACATCTGTAGGTATTCTGTGATCTTTGGACCTTCAGAGTGTTGATGAAACGCAGAAATAGCAAAGGGACTGAATACAACAGAAACCATGCTGTCTTTTCTCCATGGGAGTAATGTCTCAAACTGACTACGATATGATCGACACCTGGAAGACAAGTAGTAGTTTCCAAAGCTCATCTGGAGGCATTCTGTATTCTGTGGACATTCACAGTGTTGATGAAACAAAGAAATTGCATCGGGATTGAATACAACTGGCACCATGCTGACTTTTTTCAATGGGAGTAATGTCTCAAACTGTCAACGCTTTGATCGTTCCCTGGATGATCAGTAGTAGTTACCGAAGCACATCAGGAGGCATTCAGTACTCTGTCGACCTTCATAGTGTTGATGAAACAAAGAAATTGCATCGGGATTGAATACTACAGGCACCATGCGGACTTTTCTCCATGGGAGTAATGTCTCAAACTGTCTACGTTTTGATCGATTCCTGGAAGACCAGTAGTAGATTCCGAAGCACATCTGGAGGCATTCCGTAATCTGAGGCGCTCAGAGTGTTGATGAAACACAAAAATTGCATCTGGATTGAATACAACATGCACCATGGGGCCTTTTCTCCATGGGAGTAATGTCTCAAACAGACTACGCTTAGATCGTTTCCTGGAAGACCAGTAGTACTATCCGAAGCACATCTGGAGGCATTGTGTAATCGGTGGACCTTCAGAATGTAGATGAAACACAGGAATTGCATCGGGATTAAATACAGCAGATACCATGATGATCTTTCTCCATGGGAGAGATGTCTCAAGCTGTCTACGAATTTTGATCGATTTCTCGAAGACCAGTAGTAGCTTTAAAGCACAACTGGAGGCATTCTGTAATCTGTGGACCTTCAGAGTGTTGATGAAACACAGGAATTGCGTCAGGATTGAATACAACAGTCACCATGCTGTCTTCTCTATATGGGAGTAATATCACAAACAGTCTACGCTTTGATCGTTCCCTGGAAGACCAGTAGTAGTTTCCAAGTCACATCTGGAGGCATTCTGTAATCTGTTTACCTTCAGTGCCTTGATGAATCACAGAAATTGCATCGGGATTGAGTACAACAGGCACCATGCGGACTTTTCTCCATGGGTGTAATGTCTGAAACTGTCTAAGTTTTGAACGTTCCCTGGAAGACCAGTAGTAGTTTCCGAGGCACATCTGGAGGCATTCTGCAATCTGTGAACCTTCAGAGTGTTCATGAAACACAGAAATTGCATCGGGATTGAATAGAAAGGCACCATGCTAACTTTTCTCCATGGGAGTAATGTCTCAAACTGTCTACAATTTCATAGTTCCCTGGAAGGGCAGTAGTAGTCTCCGAAGCACATCTGGAGGCATTCTGTAATCTGTGGACCTTCAGAGTTTTGATGAAACACAGAAATTGCAACGGGATTAAAAACAACAGTCTCCATGCGTACTTTTCCCAATGATAGTAATGATTAAAACTGTATACGCTTTGGTCGTTTCCTGGAAGACCAGTAGTATTTAAGAAGCACATCAGGAGGTATCCAGTAATCTGTGGACCTTCAGAGTGTTCATAAAACACAGAAATTGCATCGGGATTGAATAGAACAGGCACCATGCGGACTTTTCTCCATGGGAGTAATGTCTCAAACTGTCTACGTTTGATCGTTAAATGGAAGACCAGTAGTAATTGCCAAAGCATATCTGGAGGCATTCTGTAATCTGTGGACCTTCAGAGTGTTGATGAAACACAGGAATAGCATCGGGATTAAATACAACAGGCACCATGAGTACCTTTCCTCATGGTAGAAATGCCTGAAATTGTCTACGAATGTTGATCGATTCCACGAAGACCAGTAGTAGTTTCGAAGCACATCTGGAAGAATTCTGTGATCTGTGGACCTTCAGAGTGTTGATGAAACACAGAAATTGCATCGGGATTGAATACAACAGGCACCATGCGGACTTTTCTCCATGGGAGTAATGTCTCAAACTGTCTACACTTTCATAGTTCCCTGGAAGGGCAGTAGTTGTTTCCGAAGCACATCTGGAGGCATTCTGTAATCTGTGGACCTTCAGAGTTTTGATGAAACACAGAAATTGTATCAGGATTGAATACAACAGGCACCATGTGGACTTTTCTCCATGGGAGTAATGTCTCAAACTGTCTACGTTTGATCGTTAAATGGAAGACCAGTAGTAATTGCCAAAGCACATCTGGAGGCATTCTGTAATCTGTGGACCTTCAGAGTGTTGATGAAACACAGGAATAGCATCGGGATTAAATACAACAGGCACCATGAGGACCTTTCCTCATGGGAGAAATGCCTCAAACCGTCTACTAATGTTGATCAATTCCTCGAAGACCAGTAGTAGTTTCCAAGCACATCTGGAGGAATTCTGTGATCTGTGGACCTTCAGAGTGTTGATGAAACACAGAAATTGCATCGGGATTGAATACAACATTCACCATGCGGACTTTTTCCCATGGGAGTAATGTCTCAAACTGTCTACACTTTCATAGTTCCCTGGAAGGGCAGTAGTTGTTTCCGAAGCACATCTGGAGGCATTCTGTAATCATTGGACCTTCAGAGTGTTAATGAAACACAGAAATTACATCGGGATTGATTACACAAGCACCATGCGGACTTTATTGCATGAGAGAAATGTCGCAAACTTTCTACGCTTTGATCGTTCCCTAGAAGACCAGTAGTAGTTTATAAGGCACATCTGGAGGGATTATGTAATCTGTGGGCCTTCAGAGTGTTGATGAAACACAAAAATTTCATCGGGATTGAATAAAACAGGCACCATGCAG
The DNA here is from genome assembly GCF_023897955.1 of Schistocerca gregaria. NCBI lineage: Eukaryota > Metazoa > Arthropoda > Insecta > Orthoptera > Acrididae > Schistocerca > Schistocerca gregaria. Next base: position 20,872,183 of record NC_064925.1, read on the forward strand.
AATTTTCTCCATGGGAGTAATGTCTCAAACTGTGAACGATTCAATCGATACCTGGAAGACCAGTATAAGTTTGCGAAACACATTAGGAGGCTTTCTGTAATCTGTGGACCTTCAAAGGGATTAAATACAACAGGAACCATGCGGTCTTTTCTCCATGGGAGTAATGTCTCAAACTGACTACGATATGATCGATACCTGGAAGACAAGTAGTAGTTTCCAAAGCTCATCTGGAGGCATTCTGTATTCTGTGGACATTCACAGTGTTGATGAAACAAAGAAATTGCATCGGGATTGAATACAACTGGCACCATGCTGACTTTTTTCAGTGGGAGTAATGTCTCAAACTGTCTACGTTTTGATCGAATCCTGGAAGACCAGTAGTAGATTCCGAAGCACATCTGGAGGCATTCCGTAATCTGAGGCCCTCAGAGTGTTGATGAAACACAAAAATTGCATCTGGATTGAATACAACATGCACTATGCGGCCTTTTGTCCATGGGAGTAATGTCTCAAACAGACTACGCTTAGATCGTTTCCTGGAAGACCAGTAGTACTATCCGAAGCACATCTGGAGGCATTCTGTAATCGGTGGACCTTCAGAGTGTAGATGAAACACAGCAATTGCATCGGGATTAAATACAGCAGATACCATGATGATCTTTCTCCATGGGAGAGATGTCTCAAACTGTCTACGAATTTTGATCGATTCCTCGAAGACCAGTATTAGTTTTCAAGCACATCTGGAGGCATTCTGTGATCTGTGTACCTTCAGAGTGTTGATGAAACACAGAAATTGCATCGGGATTGAATACAACAGGCAACATGCGGGCTTTTCTCTATGTTGGTACTGTCTCAAACAGTCTGTGCTTTGATCGTACCCTGGAAGAACAGTATTAGTTTCCGAAGCACATCTGGAGGCATTCTGTAATCTGTGGACCTTCAGAGTGTTGATGAAACACAGGAATTGCGTCAGGATTGAATACAACAGTCACCATGCGGTCTTTTCTATATGGGAGTAATATCACAAACAGTCTACGCTTTTGATCGTTACGTGGAAGACCAGTAGTAGTTTCCAAGTCACATCTGGAGGCATTCTGTAATCTGTTTACCTTCAGTGCCTTGATGAATCAAAGAAATTGCATCGGGATTGAGTACAACAGGCACCATGCGGACGTTTCTCCATGGGAGTAATGTCTCAAACTGTCTACGTTTTGAGCGTTCCCTGGATGACCAGTAGTAGTTTCCGAAGCACATCTGGAGGCATTCTGCAATCTGTGAACCTTCAGAGTGTTCATGAAACACAGAAATTGCATCGGGATTGAATAGAAAGGCACCATGCTAACTTTTCTCCATGGGAGTAATGTCTCAAACTGTCTACAATTTCATAGTTCCCTGGAAGGGCAGTAGTAGTCTCCGAAGCACATCTGGAGGCATTCTGTAATCTGTGGACCTTCAGAGTTTTGATGAAACACAGTAATTGCATCAGGATTGAATACAACAGGCACCATGAGGACCTTTCCTCATGGGAGAAATGTCTCAAACTGTCTACGAATGTTGATCGATTCCTCGAAGACCAGTAGTAGTTTCCAAGAACATCTGGAGGAATTCTGTGATCTGTGGACCTTCAGAGTGTTGATGAAACACTGAAATTGCATCGGGATTGAATACAACAGGCACCATGCGGACTTGTCTCCATGGGAGTAATGTCTCATACTGTCTACACTTTCATAGTTCCCTGGAAGATCAGTAGTTGTGTCCGAAGCACATCTGGAGGCATTCTGTAATCATTGGACCTTCAGTGTGTTAATAAAACACAGAAATTACATCAGGATTGAATTAAACATTCACCATGCGGACTTTATTGCATGAGAGAAATGTCCCAAATTTTCTACGCTTTGATCGTTTCCTGGAATACCAGTAGTAATTACTGAAGCACATCTGAAGTCATTCTGCAATCTGTGGACCTTCAGAGTGTTGATGAAACACAGGAATTGCATCGGGATTAAATACAACAGCCACCATGAAGACCTTACTCCATGGCAGAAATGTCTCAAACTGTGTACGAATTTTGATCGATTCCTCGAAGACCAGTAGTAGTTTCCAAGCACATCTGGAGGCATCCTGTGATCTGTGGACCTTCAGGGTGTTGATGAAACACAGAAATTGCACCGGGATTGAATACAATAGGCACCATGCAGACTTTTCTCCATGGGAGTAATGTCTCAAACTGTGAACGATTTGATCGATTCCCGGAAGACCAGTAGGAGTATGAGAAGCACATCTGGAGGCATTCTCTAATCTGTGCACATTCAGAGCTTTGATGAAACACAGAAATTGTTTCGGGATTGAATACAACAGGTTCTATGCGGACGTTTCTCATTAGGCGTAATGACTCAACCTGTCTACGCTTTGATCGACTTCTTGGAGACCAGTAGGTGTTTTTGAAGCACATCTGTAGGTATTCTGTGATCTTTGGACCTTCATAGTGTTGAAGATACACAGACATTGCTACGGGATTGAATACAACTGGCACCATGCTGACTTTTTTCAATGGGAGTAATGTCTCAAACTGTCTACGTTTTGATCGTTCCCTGGAAGATCAGTAGTAGTTTCCGAAGCACATCAGGAGGCATTCAGTAATCTGTCGACCTTCAGAGTGTTGATGAAACAAAGAAATTGCATCGGGATTGAATACAACAGGCACCATGCGGACTTTTCTCCATGGGAGTAATGACTCAAACTGTCTACGTATTGATCGATTCCTGGAAGACCAGTAGTAGTTTCCAAGTCACATCTAGAGGCATTCTGTAATCTGTTTACGTTCAGTGCCTTGATGAATCACAGAAATTGCATCGGGATTGAATACAACAGGCACCATGCGGACTTTTCTCCATGGGAGTAATGTCTCAAACTGTCTACGTTTTGATCGTAACTTGGAAGGCCAGTAGTAGTTTCCGAAGCACATCAGGAGGTATTCAGTAATCTGTGGAACTTCAGAGTGTTTATGAAACACAGAAATTGCATCGGGATTGAATAGAACAGGCACCATGCGGACTTTTCTCCATGGGAGTAATGTCTCAAACTGTCTACACTTTCATAGTTCCCTGGAAGGGCAGTAGTAGTTTCCGAAGCACATCTGGAGGCATTCTGTAATCTGTGGACCTTCAGAGTGTTGATGAAACACAGGAATTGCATCGGGATTGAATACAACAGGCACCATGAGGACCATTCCCCATGGGAGAAATGTCTCAAACTGTCTACGAATTTTGATCGATTCCTCGAAGACCAGTAGTAGTTTCCAAGCACATCTGGAGGAATTCTGTGATCTGTGGACCTTCAGAATGTTGATGAAACACAGAAATTGCGTCAGAATTGAATACAACAGTCACCATGCGGTCTTTTCTATATGAGAGTAATATCACAAACAGTCTACGGTTTGATCGTTACCTGGAAGACCAGTAGTAGTTTCCAAGTCACATCTGGAGGCATTCTGCAATCTGTGAATATTCAGAGTGTTCATGAAACACAGATATTGCATCGGGATTGAATAGAAAGGCACCATGCTAACTTTTCTCCATGGGAGTAATGTCTCAAACTGTCTACAATTTCATAGTTCCCTGGAAGGGCAGTAGTAGTCTCCGAAGCACATCTGGAGGCATTCTGTATTCTGTGGACCTCCAGAGTTTTGATGAAACACAGATATTGCATCAGGATTGAATACAACAGGCACCATGCGGTCTTTTCACCATGGGAGTAATGTAACAAGCAGTCTACGCTTCGAACGTTCCCTGGAAGACCAGTAGTAGTTTAAAAGTGACATCTGGAGGCATTCTGTAATCTGTTTACATTCAGAGTCTTGATAGAACACAGAAATTGCATCGGGATCGAACAAAACAGGCATCATGCGGACTTTTCTCCATGGGAGCAATGTCTCAAACTGTCTACGGGATGATCGTAACCTGGAAGACCAGTAGTAGTTTCCGAAGCACATCTGGAGGCATTCTGTAATCTGTGGAGCTTCAGAGTGTTGATGAAACACAGAAATTGCAACGGGATTAAAAACAACAGTCTCCATGCGTACTTTTCCCAATGATAGTAATGATTAAAACTGTATACGCTTTGGTCGTTTCGTGGATGACCAGTAGAATTTAAGAAGCACATCAGGAGGTATTCAGTAATCTGTGGACCTTTAGAGTGTTCATATAACACAGAAATTGCATCGGGATTGAATAGAACAGGCACCATGCGGACTTTTCTCCATGGGAGTAATGTCTCAAACTGTCTACACTTTCATAGTTCCCTTGAAGGGCAGTAGTAGTCTCCGAAGCAAATCTGGAGGCATTCTGTAATCTGTGGACCTTCAGAGTTTTGATGAAACACAGAAATTGCAACAGGATTGAATACATCAGGCACCATGCGGTCTTTTCGCCATGGGAGTAATGTCTCAAACTGTCTACACTTTCATAGTTCCCTGGAAGGGCAGTAGTAGTTTCCGAAGCACATCTGGAGGCATTCTGTAATCTGTGGACCTTCAGAGTTTTGATGAAACACAGAAATTGCATCAGGATTGAATACAACAGGCACCATGCGGTCATTTCGCCATGGGAGTAATGTCACAAACAGTCTACGCATCGAACGTTCCCTGGAAGACCTGTAGTAGTTTCAAAGTCACATCTGGAGGCATTCTGTAATCTGTTTACATTCAGAGTCTTGATGGAACACAGAAATTGCATCGGGATCGTACAAAACAGGCACCATGCGGACTTTTCTCCATGGGAGTAATGTCTCAAACTGTCTACGTTTGTTCGTTAAATGGAAGACCAATAGTAATTGCCAAAGCACATCTGGAGGCATTCTGTAATCTGTGGACCTTCAGAGTGTTGATGAAACACAGGAATTGCATCGGGATTGAATATAACAGGCACCATGAGGACCTTTCCCCATGGGAGAAATAGCTCAAACTGTCTACGAACTTTAATCGATTCCTCGAAGACCAGTAGTAGTTTCCAAGCACATCTGGAGGAATTCTGTGATCTGTGGACCTTCTGAGTGTTGATGAAACACAGAAATTTCATCGGGATTGAATAGAACAGGCACCATGCAGACTTTTCTCTATGGGAGTAATGTCTCAAACTGTCTACACTTTCATACTTTCCTAGAAGGGCAGTAGTTGTTTCCGAAGCACATCTGGAGGCATTCTGTAATCATTGGACCTTCAGAGTGTTAATGAAACACAGAAATTACATCGGGATTGAATTAAACAAACACCACGCGGTCTTTATTGCATGAGAGAAATGTCCCAAACTTTCTACGCTTTGATCGTTCCCTAGAAGACCAGTAGTAGTTTATAAGGCACATCTGGAGGCATTCTGTAATCTGTAGGCCTTCAGAGTGTTGATGAAACACAAAAATAGCATCGGGATTGAATAAAACAGGCTCCATGCGGACTTTTCGCCATGGGAGTAATGTCTCAAACTGTGAACGATTTGATCGATTAATGGAAGACCAGTAGGAGTTTGCGAAGCACATTTCGAGGCTTTCTGTAATCTGTGGACCTTCAGAGTGTTGGTGAAACGCCGAAATTGCAAAGGGATTGAATACAACATTAACCATGCGGTCTTTTCTCCATGGGTATAATGTCTCAAACTGTCTACGCTTTGATCGACTTCTTGGAGACCAGTAGGAGTTTTTGAAGCACATCGGTAGGTATTCTGTGATCTTAGGACCTTCAGAGTGTTGATGAAACACAGAAATGGGATCGGGATTGAATACAACAGGCACCATGCGGACTTTTCTCCATGGGAGTAATGTCTCAGACTGTCTACGCTTTGATCGTTCTCTGGAAGACCAGTAGTAGTTTATAAGGCACATCTGGAGGCATTCTGTAATCTGTGGGCCTTCACAGTGTTGATGAAACACAGAAATAGCATCGGGACGGAATAAAACAGGCACCATGCAGCCTTTTTTCCATGGGAGTAATGTCTCAAACTGTGAACGGTTTGATCGATTCCTGGAAGACCAGTAGTAGTTTCCGAAGCACACCTGGAGGCATTCTGTATTCTGTTGACCTTCAGAGTGTTGATGAAACACGGAAATTGCATCGGGATTGAATACATCAGGCACCATGCGGAGTACTTTCCATGGGAGTAATGTCTCAAATTGTCTACGCTTTGATCGTTCCCTGGAAGACCTGTAGTAGTTTCCGAAGGACATCTGGAGGCATTCTGTATTCTGCGGACCTTCAGAGTGTTGATGAAACACATAAATTGCAACGGGATAGAATACAACAGTCACGATGCGGACTTTCCTCAATGATAGAAATGTCTCAAACTGTATACGTTTTGGTCGTTTCCTGGAAGACCAGTAGTAATTTCAAAGTCACATCTGGAGGCATTTTGTAATCTATTTACATTTAGAGTGTTGATGGAACACAGAAATTGAATCGGGCTCGAATACAACAGGCACATGCGGACTTTTTTCCATGGGAGTAATGTCTCAAACTGTGAACGATTTGATCGTTTCCTGGAAGACCAGTAGCAGTTTGCAATGCTCGTCTGGAGGAATTCTGTAATCTGTGGATCTTCAGAGGGTTGGTGAAACGCAGAATTTGCAAAGGGATTGAATATAACAGGAACCATGCGGACTTTTCTCAATGGGAGTAATGTCTCAAACTGTGTACGATTTGATCGATTCCTGGAAGACCACTAGTAGTTTGCGAAGCACATCTGGAGGCATTCTGTAATTTGTGCACTTTCAGAGTGTTGATGAAACACAGAAATTGCATCCGGATTGAATACAACAGGCTCCATGCGGACTTTTCTCCATAGGCGTAATGACTCAAACTGTCTACGCTTTGATCGACTTCTGGGAGACCAGTAGCAGTTTTTGAAGCACATCTGTAGGCATTCTGTGATCTTTGGACATTCAGAGTGTTGATGAAACACAGAAATTGCATTGGGATTGAATATAACAGGCACCATGCAAACTTTTCTCCATGGGAGAAATGTCTCAAACTGTCTATGAAATTTGATCGATTCCTCGAAGACCAGTAGTAGTTTCTTAAGCACATCTGGAAGCATTCTGTATTCTGTGGACCTTGACAGTGATGATGAAACACAGAAATTGGATCGGCTTTGAATACAACAGGCACCATGCGTACTTTTCTCCATAGGAGTAATGTCTCATAGTGGCTACGATTTGATCGTTCCCTGGAAGGGCAGTAGTTATTACCGACGCACATCAGGAGGCATTCAGTAATCTGTGGACCTTCAGAGTGTTGGTGAAACACAGAAATTGCAAAGGGATTGAATACAACAGGAAAAATACGGACCTTTCTCCATGAGAGTAATGTCTCGAACTGCCTACGCTTTGATCGTTCCCTGTAAAACCAGTGGTAGTTTTCGAATGGCATCTGGAGGCAATCTGTATTCTGTGGACATTCACAGTGTTGATAAAACACATAAATGGGATCGGGATTGAATTGAACAAGCACCATGCGTTCTTTTCTCCATAGGAGTAATGTCTCAAAGTGTCTACGGTTTGATCGTTACCTGGAAGACCAGTAGAAGTATTCGAAGCACATCAGGAGGCATTTTGTAACCTGTGGACCTTCAAAGTGTTGATGATACACAGAAATTGCATCGGGATTGAATACAACATGCACCATGCGGACTTTTTCAATAATAGTAATGTCTCAAACTGTCTACGCTTTGATCATTCCCTGGGAGATCAGTAGTAGTTTCCGAACCACATCATGAGGCATTCAGTAATCTGTCGACTTTCAGAGTGTTGATGAAACAAAGAAATTGCATCGGGATTGAGTACAACAGGCACCATGCGGACTTTTCTCCATGGGAGTAATGTCTCAAACTGTCTACGTTTTGATCGAATCCTGGAAGACCAGTAGTAAATTCCGAAGCACATCTGGAGGCATTCTGTAATCTGTGGACCTTCAGAGTGTTGATGTAACACAGAAATTACATCGGGATTGAATACAACAAGCACCATGCGGACTTTCCTCCATGAGAGTAATGTCTCAGACTATCTACGCTTTAATCGTTCCCTGGAAGACCAGTAGTAGTTTCGGAAGTACTTCTGGAGGCATTCGGTAATCTGTAGGCATTCAGAGTCTTGATAAAATATAGAAATTGCATCGGGATTAAATACAAGAGGCACGAAGCTGACCTTTCTCGATAGGGGAAATGTCTCTGTCTGTCTACGAATTTTGATCGATTCCTCGAAGACCAGTAGTAGTTTCCGAAAAACATCTGGAGGCATTCCGTAATCTGAGGACTTTCAGAGTGTTGATGCAACACATAAATGGCATCAGGATTGAATACAACAGTCACCATGCGGTCTTTTCTATATGGGAGCAATATCACAAACAGTCTACGCTTTGATCGTTCCCTGGAAGACCAGCAGTAGTTTCCAAGTCACATCAGGAGGAATTCTGTAATCTGTGGACCTTCAGAATGTTAATTAAATACAGAAATTGCATCGGGATTGAATAAAACAAACACCATGCGGACTTTTTTTGCATGAGATTAATGTCTCAAACTTTCTACACTTTGATCGTTCCCTGGAAGACCAGTAGAAGTTTCCGAAGCACATCTTGAGGCATTCCGTAATCTGTGGACCTTCAGAGTGTTGATGAAACACAGAAATGGCATCAGGATTGAATACAATAGTCACCATGCGGTCTTTTCTATATGGGAGCAATATCACAAACAGTCTACGTTTTGATCGTTCCCTGGAAGACCAGTAGTAGTTTCCAAGTCACATCTGGAGGCAATCTGTAATATGTTTACCTTCAGTGCGTTGATGAAACACAGAAATTGCATTGGGATTGAATACAACAGTCACCATGCGGTCTTTTCTATATGGGAGCAATATCACAAACAGTCTAGGCTTTGATCGTTCCCTGGAATACCAGAGTAGTTTCCGAAGCACATCTGGAGGCATTCTGTATTCTGTGGACCTTCACAGTGTTGAAGAAACACAGAAATTGCATCGGGATGGACTACAACAGGCACCATGCAGACTTTTCTCCATGGTAGTAATGTCTCAAACTGTCTACTATTTGGTCGCTCCCTGGAAGACCAGCAGTAGTTACCGAAGCAAATCTGGAGGCATTCTGTAATCTGTTGCCCTTCAGAGTGTTGATGAAACACAGAAATTGCATCGGGTTGAATACAAGAGGCACCATGCGGACTTTTCTCAATAATAGTAATGTCTCAAACTGTCTACGCTTTGATCGTCCAGTCGAAGACCATTAGTAGTTTCCGAACCACATCAGGAGGCATTCTGTAATCTGTGGACCTTCAGAGTCTTCATAAACACAGAAATTGCATCGGGATTGAATAGAAGAGGCACCATGCGGACTTTTGTCAATGAGAGTAATGTCTAAAACTGTCTACGCTTTGATCGTTAACTGGAAGACCAGTAACAGTTTCCGAAGCACATCTGGAGGCGTTCTGTAATCTGTTGACCTTCAGAGTGTTGATGAAACAGGAAAATTGCATCGGGATTGAATACATCAGGCACCATGCGGACTTCTCTCCATAGGAGTAATGTCTCAAACTGTCTACATTTTGATCGTTCCCTGGAAGACCAGTAGTAGTTTCCGTAGCACATCTGGATGCATTCTGTATCCTGAGGACCTTCACAGTGTTGATGAAACACAGAAATTGGATCTTGATTGAGTACAATAGGCACCATGCGTACTTTTCTCCATAGGAGTAATGTCTCAAAGTGTCTACGATTTGATCGTTACCTGGAAGATCAGTAGTAGTTTACGAAGCACTTCTGGAGGCTTTCTGTAATCTGTGGTCCTTCAGAATTTTGATGAAACACAGAAATTCCATCGGGATTGAATACAACTGGCACCATGCGGAATTTTCTCCATTGGAGTAATGTCTCACACTGTCCACGCTTTGAGCGTTCCCTTGAAGACCAGTGGTAATTTTCGAAGCACGCATGGAGGCTTTCTGTAATCTGTGGACCTTCAGAGTGTTGATGATACACAGAAAATGCATCGGGATTGAATACAACAGGCACCATGCGGACTTTTCTCCATGATAGTAATGTCCAAAACTGTCTACGCTTTGATCGTTAACTGGAAGACCAGTAACAGTTTCCGAAGCACATCTGGAGGCATTCTGTAATCTGTTTACGTTCAGCGTGTTGATGGAACACAGAAATTGCATCGGGATTGAATACAACAGTCACCATGCGGACTTTACTCCATGCGAGTAATGTCCCCAACTGTCTACGTTTTGATCCTTCCCTAGCAGACCAGTTGTAACTACTGAAGCACATCTGGAGGCATTCTGTAATCTGTGGACTTTCACAGTGTTGATGACACTTAGAAATTGATCGGGATTGAATACAACAGGTACCATGCGTACTTTTTTCCATGAGAGTAATGTCTTAAACTGTCTACGTTTTGATCGTTCCCTTGAAGACCAGTAGTAGTTTCTGAAGCACATCTGGAGGCATTCTGTAATCTGTGGGTCTTCAGAGTGTTGATCAAATACAGAAATTGCATCGGGATTCAATACAACAATCACCATGCGGACATTTCTCCACGGGAGTAATGTCTCAAACTGTCTAGGTTTTGATCGTTCCCTGGGAGATCAGTAGTAGTTTCCGAAGCACATCTGGAGGCATTCCGTAATCTGAGGATCTTCAGAGTGTTGATGAAACACAGAAATGGCATCAGGATTGAATACAACAGTCACCATGCGGACTTTACTCCATGCGAGTAATGTCCCCAACTGTCTACGTTTTGATCCTTCCCTAGCAGACCAGTTGTAACTACTGAAGCACATCTGGAGGCATTCTGTAATCTGTGGACTTTCACAGTGTTGATGACACTTAGAAATTGATCGGGATTGAATACAACAGGTACCATGCGTACTTTTCTCCATGAGAGTAATGTCTCAAACAGACTACTCTTAGATCCTTTCCTGGAAGACCAGTAGTAATATCCGAAGCACATCTGGAGGCATTTTGTAATCTGTGGACCTTCAGAGGGTAGATGAAACACAGGAATTGCATCGGGATTAAATACAACTGATACCATGATGATCTTTCTCCATGGGAGAGATGTGTCAAACTGTGTAAGAATTTTGATCGATTCCTCGAAGACCAGTAGTAGTTTTCAAGCACATCTGGAGGCATTTGTGATTTGTGGACCTTCAGAGTGTTGATGAAACACAGAAATTGCATCGGGATTGAATACAACAGGCACCAAGCCGGCTTTTCTCTATGGGAGTAATATCACAAACAGTCTACGCTTTGATCGCTCCCTGGAAGACCACTAGACGTTTCCGAAGCACATCTGGAGGCATTCCGTAATCTGTGGAGCTTCAGAGTGTTGATGAAACACAGAAATGACATCAGGATTGAATACAACAGTCACCATGCGGTCTTTTCTATATGGGAGCAATATCACAAACAGTGTACGCTTTGATCATTCCCTGGAAGACCAGTAGTAGTTTCCAAGTGACATCTGGAGGCATTCTGTAATCTGTGGACCTTCAGAGTGTTGATGAAACAGGGAAATTGCATCGGGATTGAATACATCAGGCACCATGCGGACTTCTCTCCATGGGAGTAATGTCTCAAAGTGTCTACGATTTGATCGTTACCTGGAAGATCAGTAGTAGTTTCCGAAGCACGACTGGAGGCTTTCTGTAATCTGTGGACATTCAGATTGTTGACGAAACACAGAAATTCCATCCGGGATTGAATACAACAGGCACCATGCGGAGTTTTCTCCATTGGAGTAATGTCTCAAACTGTCTACGCTTTGATCGTTCCCTGGAAGACCAGTGGTAGTTTTCGAAGCACGTCTGGAGGCTTTCTGTAATCTGTGGACCTTCAGAGTGTTGATGATACACAGAAATTGCATCGGGATTGAATACAACAGGCACCATGCGGACTTTTCTCCATGAGGGTAATGTCTCAAACTGTCTACGCTTTGAACGTTAACTGGAAGACCTGTAACAGTTTCCGAAGCACATCTGGAGGCATTCTGTAATCTGTTTACGTTCAGAGTGTTGATAGAACAAAGAAATTGCATCGGGATTGAATACAACAGGCACCATGCGGACTTTTCTCCATGTTAGTAATGTCTTAAACTGTCTACGTTTTGATCGTTCCCTTGAAGACCAGTAGTAGTTTCTGAAGCACATCTGGAGGCATTCCGTAATCTGTGAACCTTCAGAGTGTTGATGAAACACAGAAATTGCATCGGGATTCAATACAACAGGCACCAAGGGGTCTTTTCTCCATGGTAGTAATGACTCAAACAGTCTACGCTTTGATCGCTTCCTGTAGGACCAGTAATAGTTCACTAAGCACATCTGGAGGCATTCTCTAACCTGTGGAAATTCAGAGTGTTCATGAAACACAGAAATTGCATCGGGATTGAATAAAACTGGCACTATGCGGACTTTTTGTCATGGGAGTAAAGTGTTCAACTATCTACGATTTGATTGTTTCCGAGAAGACCAGTAGTAGTTTCCGAAGCACATCTGGAGGCCTTATGTAATCTGTGGACCTTCACAGTGTTCATGAAACACAGAAATTGGATCTGGATTGATTACAACAGGTACCATGCGTACTTTTCTCCATGAGAGTAATGTCTCAAACTGTGTACGATTTGATAGATTCCTGGAAGACCAGTAGTAGTTTAAAAGGCACATCTGGAGGCATTCTGCAATCTGTGGGCCTTCAGAGTGTTGGTGAAACGCAGATATTGCATCGGGAATGAAAACAACAGGAACCATGCGCAATTTTCTCCATGGGAGTAATGTCTCACGCTGTTTACGATTTGATCGATTCCTGGAAGACCAGTAGTAGTTTGCGAAGCACATCTCAATGCATTCTGTATTCTGAGGACCTTCACAGTGTTGATGAATCACGGAAATTGGATCTTGATTGAATACAACAGGCACCATGCGTACTTTTCTACATAGGTGTAATGTCTCAAAGTGTCTACGATTTGATCGTTACCTGGAAGACCAGTGGTAGTTTTCGAAGCACATCTGGAGGCATTCTGTAATCTGTTTACGTTCAGAGTGTTGATGGAACACAGAAATTGCATCGGGATTGAATACAACAGGCACCATGCGGACTTTTCTCCATGTGAGTAATGTCCCCAACTGTCTACGCTTTGATCCTTTCCTAGCAGACCAGTAGTAATTACTGAAGCACATCTGGAGGCATTCTGTAATCTGTGGACTTTCACAGTGTTGATGAAACATAGAAATTGGATCGGCATTGCATAAAACAGGTACCATGCGGACTTTTCTCCATGGGAGTAATGTCTGAAACTGTGTACGATTTGATCGATTCCTGGAAGACCAGTAGTAGTTTCCGAACCACATCTGGAAGCATGCTGAATCTGTGGACCTTCAGAGTGTTGATGAAACACAGAAATTGCATCGGGATTCAATACAACAGGCACCAAGCGGTCTTTTCTCCATGGTAGTAATGACTCAAACAGTCTACGCTTTGATCGCTTCCTGTAGGACCAGTAACAGTTCACGAAGCACATCTGGAGGCATTCTGTAATCTTTGGACTCTCAGAGTGTTCATGAAACACTAAAATTGCATCGGGATTGTATAGAACAGGCACCATGCGAACTTTTCTCCATGGGAGTAATGTCTCAAATTGTCTCCGCTTTGATCGTTCACTGGAATACCAGAGTAGTTTCCGAAGCACACCTGGAGGCATTCTGTATTCTGTGGACCTTCACAGTGTTGATGAAACACAGAAATTGCATCGGGATTCAATACAACAGGCTTCATGCGGACTTTTCTCAATGGGAGTAATGTCTCAAACTGTCTACGCTATGATCGCACCCAGGAAGACCAGTAGTGGTTTCCGATGCACATCTCTAGGCATTCTGTAATCTGTGGACCTTCGGAGTGTTCATGAAATACAGAAATTGCTTCGGGATTGAATAGAACAGGCACCATGCGAACTTTTCTTCATGGGAGTAATGTCTCAAACTGTCTACACTTTGATCGATTCCTGGAAGATCAGTAGTAGTTCCGAAGCACATCTGGAGGCATTCAGCAATCTGTGGACACTCAGGGTGTTGATGAAACACAGAAACTGCATCGCGATTGAATTGAACAGGCACCATGTGGACTTTTCTCCATGGGAGAAATTTCTCAAATTGTCTACGCTTTGATAGTTCCCTGGAAGACAAGTAGTAGTTTCTGAAGCACATCTGGAGGCGTTCTGTAATCTGTGGACCTTCAGAGTGTTGATGAAACACAAAATTTGCATCGGGATTCAATACAAAAGGCAATATGCGGTCTTTTCCCCATGGGAGTAATGTCTCAAACAGTCTACGCTTTGATCGTTACCTGGAAGACCGGTAGTAGATTCAGAGGCACAACTGGAGGCATTCTGTGATCTGTCGACCTTCAAAGTGTTGATGAAACACAGAAATTGCATCTGGTTTGAATACAACAACCACCATGCGGACTTGTCTCCATGGGAGTAATGTCTTAAACTGTCTACACTTTGATCGATTCCTGGAAGATCAGTAGTAGATTCCGAAGCACGTCTGGAGGCATTGTGTTATCTGTGGACCTTCAGAGTGTTGATGAAACACAGTAATCGCCTCGGGATTAAATAGAACAGCCACCATGAGGACCTTACTCCATAGGAGAAATGTCTCAAACTGTCTACGAATTTTGATCGGTTCCTCGAAGACCAGTAGTAGTTTCCGAAGAACATCTGGTAGCATTCCGTAATCTGTGGACCTTCAGAGTGTTGATGAAACACAGAAATTGCATCAGGATTGAATACAACGGTCACCATGCGGTCTTTTCTATATGGGAGTAATATCACAAACAGTCTACGCTTTGATCGTTCCCTGGAAGACCAGTAGTAGTTTCCAAGTCGCATCTGGAGTCATTCTGTAATTTGATTACCTTCAGTGCGTTGATGAAACACAGAAACTGCATCGGGATTGAATACAACAGGCACCATGCAGACTTTTCTCCATGGGAGTAATGTCTCAAACCGTCTACAGTTTCATCGCTCCCTGGAAGGGCTGTAGTTGTTTCCGAAGCACATCTGGAGGCATTCTGTAATCTGTGGACTTTCAGAATGTTAATTAAATACAGAAATTGCATCGGGATTGAATAAAACAAGCACCATGCCAACTTTGTTGCATAAGAGTAATGTCTCAAACTTTCTACACTTTGATCGTTCCCTGGAAGACCAGTAGAAGTTTCCGAAGCACATCTGGAGGCATTCCGTAATCTGTGGACCTTCAGAGTGTTGATGAAACACAGAAATTGCATCGGGTTTGAATACAACAGTCACCATGTAGACTTTTCTCTATGGGAGTGATGTCTCAAATTGTCTACGCTTTGATAGTTCCCTGGAAGACCAGTAGTAGTTTCCGAAGCACATCTGGAGGCTTTCTGTAATCTGTGGACCTTCGTGTAGATGAAACACGGAAATTGCATCTGGATTGAATCCATCAGGCACCATGCAGTATTTTCTCCATGGGAGTAATGTCTCAAACTGTCTACGCTTTGATCGTTCCCTGGAAGACCTGTAGTAGTTTCAGAAGCACATCTGGAGGCTTACTGTAATCTGTGGACCTTCAGAGTGTTGATGGAACACAGAAATTGCTTCGGGATTGAATACAAAAGGCACCATGCGGACTTTTGTGCATGAGTGTAGTGTCTCAAACTGTCTACGCCTTTGATCGTTCCCTGGAAGACCATTAGTAGTTTCCGAAGCACATCTTGAGGCTTTCTGTCATCTGTGGACCTTCAGAGTGTTGATGGAACACAGAAATTGCATCGGGATAGAATACAACAGGCACCATGCGGACTTTTCTCCATGGGAGTATTGTCTCAAACTGTATACGATTTGATCGTTCTCTGGAAGACCAGTAGTAGTTTTCGAAGCACATCTGGAGGTATTCTGTAATCTGTTTACATTTTGGGTGTTGATGGAACGCTGAAATTGCATCGGGATTGAATACAACAGGCACCATGCGGTCTTTTCTATATGGGAGTAATATCACAAACAGTCTACTCTTTGATCGTTCCCTGGAAGACCAGTAGTAGTTTCCAAGTCGCATCTGGAGGCATTCTGTAATCTGTTTACCTTCAGTGCGTTGATGAAACACAGAAATTGCATCGGGATTGAATACAACAGGCACCATGCGGACTTTTCTCCATGGGAGTAATGTCTCAAATTGTACACGCTTTGATCGTTCTCTGGAAGACCAGTAGTAGTTTTCGAAGCACATCTGGAGGCATTCTGAAATCTGTTTACATTCAGGGTGTTGATGGAAAGCAGAAATTGCATCGGGATTGAATACAACAGGCTCCATGCGGACTTTTCTCCATGTGAGTAATGTCCCCAACTGTCTACGTTTTGTTCCTTCCCTAGCAGACCAGTAGTAATTACTGAAGCACATCTGGAGGCATTCTGTAATCTGTGGACTTTCAGAGTGTTGATGAAACACAGCAATTGGGTCGGGATTGAATGCAACAGCTACCATGCGTACTTTTCTCCATGAGAGTAATGTCTCAAACTGTGTACGATTTGATCGATTCCTGGAAGATCAGTAGTAGTTTAAATGGCACATCTGGAGGCATTCTGAAATCTGTGGGCTTTCAGAGTGATGGTGAAACATAGAAATTGCATCGGGAATGAGTACAACAGGAACCATGCGGAATTTTTTTCGATGGGAGTAATGTCTCAAACTGTGTACGATTTGATCGATTCCTGGAAGACCAGTAGTAGTTTCCGAACCATATCTGGAAGCATTCTGAATCTGTGCACCTTCAGAGTGTTGATGAAACACAGAAATTGCATCGGCATTCAATACAACAGGCACCAAGCGGTCTTTTCTCGATGGTAGTAATGACTCAAACTGTCTACGCTTTGATCGTTCCCTGGAAGACCATTAGTAGTTTACGAAGCACATCTTGAGGCTTTCTGTCATCTGTGGACCTTCAGAGTGCTGATGGAACACAGAAATTGCATCGGGATAGAATACAACAGGCACCATGCGGACTTTTCTCCATGGTAGTAATGTCTCAAACTGTATACGCTTTGATCGTTCTCTGGAAGACCAGTAGTAGTTTTCGAAGCACATCTGGAGGCATTCTGTAATCTGTTTACATTTAGGGTGTTGATGGAACGCTGAAATTGCATCGGGATTGAATACAACAGCACCATGCGGACTTTTCACCATGTGAGTAATGTCCCCAACTGTCTACGTTTTGATCCTTCAATAGCAGACCAGTAGTAATTACTGAAGCCCATCAGGAGGCATTGTGTAATCTGTGGACTTTCACAGTGTTTATGAAACACAGAAATTGGATCGGGATTGAATACAACAGGTACCATGCGGACTTTTCTCCATGGGAGTAATGTCTCAAACTGTCTACGCTTTGATCGTTCCCTGGAAGACCTGTAGTAGTTTCAGAAGCACATGGGGAGGCTTACTGTAATCTGTGGACCTTCAGAGTTTTGATGGAACACAGAAATTGCGTCGGGATTGAATACAACGGGCAACATGCGGACTTATGTGCATGAGTGTAGTGTCTCAAACTATCTACGCTTTGATCGTTCCCTGGAAGACCAGTAGTAGTTTGCAAGTCGAATCTGGTGGCATTCTGTAATTTGTTTACCTTCAGTGCGTTGATGAAACACAGAAATAGCATCGGGATTGAATACAACAGGAACCATGCAGACAATTCTCTATGGGAGTAATGTCTCAAACTGTCTACAGTTTCACCGTACCCTGGAAGGGCTGTAGTTGTTTCCGAAGCACATCTGGAGGGATTCTGTAATCTGTATACCTTCAGAATGTTAATTAAATACAGAAATAGCATCGGGATTGAATTAAAAACAAGCACCATGCCAACTTTGTTGCATGAGAGTAATGTCTCAAACTTTCTACGCTTTGATCGTTCCCTGGAAGACCAGTAGAAGACTCCGAAGCACATCTGGATGCATTCCGTAATCTGTGGACCTTCAGAGTGTTGATGAAATACAGAAATTGCTTCAGGATTGAATACAACAGTCACCATGCGGACTTTTCTCCATGGGAGTAATGTCTCAAACTGTGTACACATTAATCGATTCCTGGAAGACCAGTGGTAGTTTCCGACGCACATACGGAGGCATTCTGTAATCGGTGGACCTTCAGAGTGTTGATGAAACACAGAAATTGCATCGGGATTGAATACGACAGGCACCATGCGGACTCTTCTCCATAGGAGTAATGTCTCAAGCTGACTACGCTTTGATCGTTACCTGGAAGACAAGTAGTAGTTTCCGAAGCTCATCTGGAGGCATTCTGTAATCTGTGGACATTTAGAGTGTCGGTGAAACAAAGACACTGCATCGGGATTGCATACAACAGTCACCATGTAGACTTTTCTCTATGGGAGTGATGTCTCAAAGTGTCTACGCTTTGATCGTTACCTGGAAGACCAGTAGTAGTTTCCGAAGCACATCTGGAGGCTTTCTGTAATCTGTGGACCTTCAGAGTGTAGATGAAACACGGAAATTGCATCTGGATTGAATACATCAGGCACCATGCAGTATTTTCTCCATGGGAGTAATGTCTCAAACTGTCTACGCTTTGATCGTTCCCTGGAAGACCTGTAGTAGTTTCAGAAGCACATCTGGAAGTTTACTGTAATCTGTGGACTTTCAGAGTTTTGATGGAACACAGAAATTGCATCGGGATTGAATACAACGGGCACCATGCGGACTTTTGTGCATGAATGTAGAGTCTCAAACTGTCTACGCTTTGATCTTTCACTGGAAGACCATTAGTAGTTTCCGAAGCACATCTTGAGGCTTTCTGTCATCTGTGGACCTTCAGAGTGTTGATGGAACGCAGAAATTGCATCGGGAATGAATACAACAGGCACCATGCGGACTTATCTCCATGGGAGTAATGTCTCAACTTGTACACGCTTTGATCGTTCTCTGGAAGACCAGTAGTAGTTTTCGAAGCACATCTGGAGGCATCCTGAAATCTGTTTACATTCAGGGTGTTGATGGAAAGCAGAAATTGCATCGGGATTGAATACAACAGCACCATGCGGACTTTTCACCATGTCAGTAATGTCCCCAACTGTCTACGTTTTGTTACTTCCCTAGCAGACCAGTAGTAATTACTGAAGCACATCTGGAGGCATTCTGTTATCTGTGGACTTTCACAGTGTTGATGAAACACAGCAGTTGGGTCGGGATTGAATACAACAGGTACTATGCGTACTTTTCTCCATGAGAGTAATGTCTCAAACTGTGTACGATTTGATCGATTCGTGGAAGATCAGTAGTAGTTTAAATGGCACATCTGGAGGCATTCTGTAATCTGTGGGCCTTCAGAGTGATGGTGAAACTTAGAAATTGCATCGGGAATGAGTACAACAGGAACCATGCGGACTTTTCTCCATGCGAGTAATGTCTCATACTGTGTACGATTTGATCGATTCCTGGAAGACCAGTAGTAGTTTCCGAACCATATCTGGAAGCATTCTGAATCTGTGCACCTTCAGAGTGTTGATGAAACACAGAAATTGCATCGGCATTCAATACAACAGGCACCAAGCGGTCTTTTCTCCATGGTAGCAATGACTCAAATTGTCTACGCTTTGATCGTTCCCTGGAAGACCATTAGTAGTTTCCGAAGCACATCTTGAGGCTTTCTGACATCTGTGGATCTTCAGAGTGTTGATGGAACACAGAAATTGCATCGGGATAGAATACAACAGGCACCATGCGGACTTTTCTCCGTGGGAGTAATGTCTCAAACTGTATACGCTTTGATCGTTCTCTGGAAGACGAGTAGTAGTTTTCGAAGCACATCTGGAGGCATCTGTAATCTGTTTACATTTAGGACGTTGATGTAACGCTGAAATTGCATCGGGATTGAATACAACAGCACCATGCGGAGTTTTCACCATGTGAGTAATGTCCCCAACTGTCTACGTTTTGATCCTTCAATAGCAGACCAGTAGTAATTACTGAAGCCCATCAGGAGGCATTCTGTAATCTGTGGACTTTCACAGTGTTGATGAAACACAGAAATTGGATCGGTATTGAATAGAACAGGTACCATGCGGACTTTTCTCCATGGGAGTAATGTCTCAAACTGTCTACGCTTTGATCGTTCCCTGGAAGACCTGTAGTAGTTTCAGAAAAGCATCTGGAGGCTTACTGTAATCTGTGGACCTTCAGAGTGTTGATGGAACACAGAAATTGCGTCGGGATTGAATACAACATGCACCATGCGGTCTTTTCTCCATGGGAGTAATGTCTCAAATAGACTACGCTTTGATCGTTCCCTGGAAGACCAGTAGTAGTTTATAAGGCACATCTGGAGACATTCTGTAATCTGTCTGAATTCAGAGTGTTGATGAAACACAGAAATTGCATAGGGATTGAATAAAACAGGCACCATGCGAACTTTTCTCAATGGGAGTAATGTCTCAAACTGTCTACGCTATGATCGTTTCCTGGAAAACCAGTAGTAATATAAGAAGCACATCTGGAGGCATTCTGTAATCTGTGGACCATCCCAGTGTAGATGAAACACAGGAAATGCATCAGGATTGAATACAACAGTCACCATGCGGTCTTTTCTATATGGGAGTAATATCACAAACACTCTACGCTTTGATCGTTCCCTGGAAGACCAGTAGTAGTTTCCAAGTCGAATCTGGTGGCATTCTGTAATTTGTTTACCTTCAGTGCGTTGATGAAACACAGAAATTGCATCGGGATTGAAAACAACAGGCACCATGCAGACTTTTCTCCATGGGAGTAATGTCTCAAACTGTCTACAGTTTCATCGTACCCTGGAAGGGCTGTAGTTGTTTCCGAAGAACATCTGGAGTGATTCTGTAATCTGTATACCTTCAGAATGTTAATTAAATACAGAAATTGCATCGGGATTGAATAAAACAAACACCATGCCAACTTTGTTGCATGAGAGTAATGTCTCAAACTTTCTACGCTTTGATCGTTCCCTGGAAGACCAGTAGAATATTCCGAAGCACATCTGGATGCATTCCGTAATCTGTGGACCTTCAGAGTGTTGATGAAACACAGAAATTGCATCAGGATTGAATACAACAGTCACCATGCGGTCTTTTCTATATGGGAGTAATATCACAAACAGTCTACGCTTTGATTGTTCCCTGGAAGACCAGTAGTAGTTTCCAAGTCGCATCTGGAGGCATTCTGTAATCTGTTTACCATCAGTGCGTTGATGAAACACAGAAATTGCATCGGGATTGAATACAACAGGCACCATGCGGACTTTTCTCCATGGGAGTAATGTCTCAAATTGTGTACGATTTGATCGATTCCTGGAAGACCAGTAGTAGTTTCCGAACCATATCTGGAAGCATTCTGAATCTGTGCACCTTCAGAGTGTTGATGAAACACAGAAATTGCATCGGCATTCAATACAACAGGCACCAAGCGGTCTTTTCTCCATGGTAGTAATGACTCAAATAGTCTACGGTTTGATCGCTTCCTGTAGGACCAGTAATAGTTCACGAAGCACATCTGGAGGCATTCTGTAATCTTTGGACTCTCAGAGTGTTCATGAAACACTCAAATTGCATCAGGATTGTACAGAACAGGCACCATGCGAACATTTCTCCA
This sequence comes from Schistocerca gregaria, assembly GCF_023897955.1. NCBI lineage: Eukaryota > Metazoa > Arthropoda > Insecta > Orthoptera > Acrididae > Schistocerca > Schistocerca gregaria. The sequence continues at coordinate 20,893,877 of NC_064925.1, forward strand.
TGGGAGTAATGTCTCAAAATGTCTACGCTTTAATCGTTCCCTGGAATACCAGAGTAGTTTCCGAAGCACATCTGGAGGCATTCTGTATTCTGTGGATCTTCACAGTGTTGATGAAACACAGAAATTGCATCGGGATTCAATACAACAATCTGCATGCGGACTTTTATCCATGGGAGTAATGTCTCAACGTGTATACGCTTTGATCGTTCCCTGGAAGACCAGTAGTAGTTTGGGAAGTCTATCTGGAGACATTCTGTAATCTGCGGACATTCAGAGTGCTGATGGAACACAGAAATTGTATCGGGATTGAATACAACAGGCACCATGCGGACTTTTCTCCATGGGAGTAATGTCTCAAACTGACTACGCTTTGATTGCTCCCCGGAAGACCAGTAGTGGTTTCCGATGCACATCTCTAGGCATTCTGTAATCTGTGGACCTTCGGTGTGTTCATGAAACACAGAAATTGCTTCGGAATTGAATAGAACAGGCACCATGCGAACTTTTCTCTATGGGAGTAATGTCTCAAACTGTCTACGCTTTGATCGTTCCCTGGAATACCAGAGTAGCTTCTGATGCACATCTGGAGGCATTCTCTAATCTGTGGAAATTCAGAGTGTTGATGAAACACAGAAATTGCATCGGGATTGAATACATCAGGCACCATGCGGACTTTTCTTCACGGGAGTAATGTCTCAAACCGTGTACAATTTAATCAGTTCCTGGAAGACCAGTAGTAGTTTCAGACGCACATCTGGAGGCATTCTGTAATCTGTGGACCTACAGAGTGTTGATGAAACACAGAGATTGCATCAGGATTAAATACAACAGGCACCATGTGGACTTTTCTCCATGGGAGTAATGTCTCAAACTGTGTACACATTAATCGATTCCTGGAAGACCAGTAGTAGTTTCCGACGCACATACGGAGGCATTCTGTAATCTGTGGACCTTCAGAGTGTTGATGAAACACAGAGATTGCATCGGGATTGAATACGACAGGCACCATGCGGTCTCTTCTCCATAGGAGTAATGTCTCAAGCTGACTACGCTTTGATCGTTACGTGGAAGACAAAGTAGTTTCCGAAGCACATCTGGAGGCATCCTGTAATCTGTGGACATTCAGAGTGTCGATGAAACACAGTCACTGCATCGGGTTTAAATACAACTGTCACCATGTAGACTTTTCTCTATGGGAGTGATGTCTCAAACTGTCTACGCTTTGATCGTTCCCTGGGAGACCTGTAGTAGTTTCAGAAGCACTTCTGGAAGCTTACTGTAATCTGTGGACCTTCAGAGTGTTGATGGAACACAGAAATTGCATCGGGATTGAATACAACAGGCACCATGCGGACTTTTGTGCATGAATGTAGTGTCTCAAACTGTATACGCTTTGATCGTTCCCTGGAAGACCAGTAGTAGTTTGCGAAGCACATGTGGAGGCATTCTGTAATCCGTGGACCTTCAGAGGGTTCATGAAACACAGAAATTGCCTCGGGTTTGAATACAACAGTCACAATGCGCACTTTTCTCCATGGCGGTTATGTCTCAAACTGTCTATGACTTGATCGTTCCCAGGAATACCAGGAGTAGTTTCCGATGCACATCTGAAGGCATTCTGTATTCTGTAGACCTTCAGAGTGTTGATGAAACACAGAAATTACATCGGCATTGAATTAAACAGGCACCATGCGGTCTTTTCTATATGGGGGTAATGTCTCAAACAGTCTACCCTTTGATCGTTCCCTGGAAGACCAGTGGTAGTTACCAAGGCACATCGGGTGGCATTCTGTAATCTGTGGGGCTTCAGAGTGTTATGAAACACAGATATTGCATCGGGATTGAATACAACAGGCACCACGCGGACTTTTCTGCATGGGAGTAATGTCTCAAAGAGTCTACGCTTTGATCGATTCCTGGAACACCAGTAGTAGTTTCCGAAGCACATTTGGAGGCATTCTGTAATCTGTGGACCTTCAGAGTGTTGATGAAACACAGAAAGTGCATTGGGATTGAATACAACAGGCACCATGCGGACTTTTCACCATGAGAGTAATGTCTCAAACTGTCTTCGCTTTGGTCGTTCCCTGGAAAATCAGTAGTAGTTTCCGAAGCACATCTGGTGGCATTCTGTAATCTGTGGACGTTCACAGGGTTGATGAAACACAGAAATTGCATCGGGATTGAATACAACTGACACCATGCGGACTTTTTTTCATGGGGGTAACGTCTCAAACTGTCTACGACTTGATCGTTCCCTGGAATACCAGAAGTAGTTTCCGATGCACATCTGGAGGCATTCTGTATTCTGTATACCTTCAGAGTGTTGATGAAACACAGAAATTACATCGGGATTGAATTAAACAGGCACTATGCGGTCTTTTCTATATGGGGGTAATGTCTCAAACAGTCTACCCTTTGAACGTTCCCTGGAAGACCAGTGGTAGTTACCAAGGCACATCTGGTGGCATTCTGTAATCTTTGGGGCTTCAGAATGTTATGAAACACAGAAATTGCATCGGGATTGAATACAACAGGCACCATGCGGTCCTTTCTCCTTGGCAGAAATGTCTTAAGCTGTCTACGAATTTTTTTCGATCCCTCGAAGACCAGTATTAGTTTCAAAGCATATCCGGAGGCATTCTGTAACCTGTCGACATTCGGAGTGTTGATGAAACACAGAAACAGCATCGGGATTGAATACAACAGGCACCATGCGGACTCTTTCCCATGGGAGTAATGTCTCAAACTTTCTTCGCTTTGGTCGTTTCCTGGAAAATCAGTAGTAGATTCCGAAGCACTTCTGGAGGAATTCTGTAATCTGTGGACGTTCACAGGGTTGATTAAACACAGAAATTGCAACGGGATTTAATACAACTGGCACCATGCATACTTTTTTTCATGAGAGTAATGTGTTAAACTGCCTACGCTTTGATCGTTCCCTGGAAGACCAGTAGTAGATTCCGAAGCACATCTAGAGGCATTCTGAAATCTGTGGACCTTCAGACTGTTCATGTAACATAGAAATTGCATCGGGATTGAATTGAACAGGCACCATGCGGACTTTTCTACACGGGAGAAATTTCTCAAACTGTCTTCACTTTGATCGTGCCCTGGAACACCAGTAGTAGTTTCCGAAGCACATCTGGAGACATTCCGTAAACAGTGCACCTTCAGAGTGTTGATGAAACACATAAATTGCATCGGGATTGAATACAACAACCACCATGCGGAATTTTCTCGATGGGAACTATGTCTCAAACTGTCTACGCTTTGATCGAAACCTGGAAGACCAGTAGTAGTTTCCAAAGTACATCCGGAGCTATTCAGTAATCTGTGGACGTTCAGAGTATTGATGAAACACCGAAATTGCATCGGTATTGAATACAACAGTCACCATTCGGACTTCTCTCCATGATAGTAATGTCTCAAACTGTCCACGCCTTGATCGTTCCATGGAATACCAGAAGTAGTTTCAGATGCACATATGGAGGCATTCTGTATTCTGTGGACCTTTAGAGTGTTGATGAAGCACAGAAATTGCATCGGGATTGTATACAACAGTCACCATGCGGACTTTTCTTCATAGGCAAAATGTCTCACACTGTCTACGCTTCGATCGATTCCTGGGAGACAAGTAGTAGTTTTTGAAGCATATCTGGGGGCATTCTGTATTCTGTGGACATTCACAGTGTTGATGAAGCACAGAAATTCATCGGGACTGTATACAACAGTCACCATGCGGACTTCTCTCCATGATAGTAATGTCTCAAACTGTCTACGCCTTGATCGTTCCATGGAATACCAGAAGTAGTTTCAGATGCACATCTGGAGGCATTCTGTATTCTGTGGACCTTCAGAGTGTTGATGAAACACAGAAATTACATCGGGATTGAATACAACAGGCATCATTGCGATCCTCTCTCCTTTGGCAGAAATGTCTTAAACTGTCTACGAATTTTGATCGATCCCTCGAAGACCTGTAGTAGTTTCAAAGCATATCCGGAGGCATTCTGTAATCTGTCGACATTCGGAGTGTTGATGAAACACAGAAACTGCATCGGGATTAAATACAACAGGAACCATGCGGACTTTTCTCCACTTGAGCTATGTCTCAAACTTTCTACGCTTTGATCGTTCCCTGGTTGACCAGTAGTAGATTCCGAAGCACTTCTGGAGACATTCCGTAAACAGTGGACCTTCAAAGTGTTGATGAAACACATAAATTGCATCGGGATTGAATACAACAACCACCATGCGGAATTATCTCCATGGGAGCGATGTCTGAAACTGTCTACGCTTTGATCGAATCCTGGAAGACCAGTAGTAGTTTCCAAATCACTTCTGGAGCAATTCTGTAATCTGTGGACCTTCAGAGAGTTCATGAAACACAGAAATTGCCTCGGGTTTGAATAGAACAGGCACAATGCGAACTTTTCTCCATGGGAGTAAAGTCTCAAACTGTCTACGCCTTGATCGTTCCCTGGAATACCAGAAGTAGTTTCCGATGCACATCTGGAGGCATTCTGTATTCTGTGGACTTTCAGAGTGTTGATGAAACACAGAAATTACATCGGGATTGAATTAAACAGGCACTATGCGGTCTTTTCTATATGGGGGTAATGTCTCAAACAGTCTACCCTTTGATCGTTCCCTGGAAGACCAGTGGTAGTTTCCGAAGCACATCTGGAAACATTCTGTAATGTGTGGAACTTAAGAGTGTTGATGGAACACAGAAATTGCATCGGGATTGAATACAACAGGTAATATGTGGTCTTTATTCCATGGGAGTATTGTCTCAAACAGTCTACGCTTTGATCGTACCCTGGTAGACCAGTAGTAGTTTCCAAGGCACATCTGGAGGAATTCTGTAATATGTGGACCTTTAGAGTGTTGATGAAACACAGTGATTGCGTCGGGATTGAATACAACAGGCACCATGCGGACCTTTCTCCTTTGGCAGAAATGTCTTAAACTGTCTACGGATTTTGATCGATCGCTCGAAGGCCTGTAGTAGTTTCAAAGCATATCCAGGGGCATTCTGTAATCTGTCGACATTCGGAGTGTTGATGAAACACAGAAACTGCATCGTGATTGAATACAACAGGCACCATGCGGACTTTTCTCCACTAGTGTAATGTATCAAACTGTCTACGCTTTGATCGTTCCCTGGATGACCAGTAGTAGTTTCAGAAGCACTTCTGGAGACATTCCGTAAACAGTGGACCTTCAAAGTGTTGATGAAACACATAAATTGCATCGGGATTGAATACAACAACCACCATGCGGAATTTTCTCCATGGGAGCGATGTCTCAAACTGTCTACGCTTTGATCGATTCCTGGAAGACCAGTAGTAGTTTCCAAATCACATCTGGAGCCATTCTGTAAGCTGTGGACCTTCAAAGCGTTCATGAAACACAGATATTGCCTCGGGTTTGAATAGAACATTCACAATGCGATCTTTTCTATATGGGGGTGATGTCTCAACAGTCTACCCTTTGATCGTTCCCTGGAAGACCAGTGGTAGTTACCAAGGCACATCTGGTGGCATTCTGTAATCTGTGGGGCTTCAGAGTGTTAATGAAACACAGAAACTGCATCGGGATGGAATACAACAGGCACCATGCGGACTTTTCCCCATGGGAGTAATATCTCAAACTGACTACACTTTGATCGTTACCTGGTGGACAAGTAGTAGTTTGCGAAGCACATGTGGAGGCGTTCTGTAATCTGTGGACCTTCAGAGTGTTGATGAAACACAGAAAGTGCATTGGGATTGAATACAACAGGCACCATACGGACTTTTCACCATGAGAGTAATGTCTCAAACTGTCTTCGCTTTGGTCGTTCCCTGGAAAATCAGTAGTAGTTTCCGAAGCACATCTGGAGGCATTCTGTAATCCGTGGACGTTCACAGGGTTGACGAAACACAGAAATTGATTCGGGATTGAATACAACTGGCACCATGCGGACTTTTTTTCATGGGAGTAATGTGTTAAACTGCCTACGCTTTGGTCGTTCCCTGGAAGACCAGTAGTAGTTTCCGAAAGCACATCTGGAGGAATTCTGAAATCTGTGGACCTTCAGAGTGTTCATGAAACACAGAAATTGCATTGGGATTGAATTGAACAGGCACCACTCGAACTTTTCTCCATGGGAGAAGTTTCTCAAACTGTCTTCACTTTGATCGTGCCCTGGAAGACCAGTAGTAGTTTCCGATGCACATCTGGAAACATTCTGTAATCTGTGGACCTACAGAGTGTTGATGGAACACATAAATTGCATCGGGATTGAATACAACAGGCAATATGTGGTCTTTATTCCATGGGAGTATTTTCTCAAACAGTCTACGCATTGATCGTTTCCTGGAAGACCAGTAGTAGTTTCATAGGCACATCTGGAGGAATTCTGTAATCTGTGGTCCTTCAGAGTGTTGATGAAACACAGAGATTGCTTCGGGATTGAAAACAAAAGGCACCATGCGGACTTATCACCATGGGAGTAATGCCTCCCAGTGTCTACGCTGCGATCGATTCCTGGAAGGCAAGTAGTAGCTTTGAAGCACATCTGGAGGCACTCTATAATCTGTGGATGTTCAGAGTGTTGATGAATCACACAAACTGAGTCGGGACTAAATACAACAGGCACCATACGGACTTTTCACCATGGGAGAAATGTCTCCAACTGCCTACGATTTTTGATCGATTCCTCGAAGACCAGTAGTGGTTTATAAGCACATCTGGAGGCATTCTGAAATCTGTGGAACTTCTGTGTGTTGACGAAACACAGAAATTGCAACGGGATTGAATACAACAGGCACCATGCGGACTTTTCTGCATGTGGGTAATGTCTCAAACTGAGTACTCTTTAATCGATTCTTGGAAGACAAGTAGTAGTTTCAGAAGCACATCTGGAGGCTTTCTGTAATCTGTGGACCTTCAGAGTGTTGATGAAACACTGAAATTGAATCGGGATTGATTACAACAGGCACCATTCGGACTTTTCTCCATGGGAGAAAAGTCTCAAACTATCTACGAATTTTGATCAGTTCCTCGAAGACCAGTTGTAGTTTAAATGCACATCTGGAGGCATTCTGTAATCTGTGGACCTTCCATGTGTTGATGAAACACAGAAATTGCATTGGGATTGAATACAACAGGCACCATGCGGACTTTTCTAAATGGGAGTAATGTCTCAAACTGTCTACACTTCGATCGTTCAGTGGAAGACCAGTAGTAGTTTCCGAAGCACATCTTGGGGCATTCTGTAATCTGTGGTCCTTCAGAGTGTTGAAGAAACACAGAAATTGCATCGGGATTGAGTACAACAGGCACCATGCGGACTTTTCTCCGTGGGAGTAATGTCTCAAACTGTATACGCTTTGATCGTTCCCTGGAACACCAGTAGTAGTTTCGGAAGCACATCTGGAGACATTCCGTAAACAGTGGACTTTCAGAGAGTTGATGAAACACAGAAATTGCATCAGGATTGAATACAACAACCACCATGCGGAATTCTCTCCATGGGAGCGATGACTCAAACTGTCTGCGCTTTGATCGATTCCTGGAAGGCCAGTAGAAGTTTATGAAGCACATCTGGAGCCATTCTGTAATCTGTGGACCTTCAGAGTTTTGATGAAACAACGAAATTGCATCGGGATTGAATACAACAGTCAGCATGCGGACTTTTCTCCATGGGCATAATGTCTCACACTAACTACGCTTCGAACGATTCCTGGGAGACAAGTAGTAGTTTTTGAAGAACATCTGGAGGCACTCTGTAATCTGTGGACGTTCAGAGTGTGATGAAACACACAAATTGCATCTGGACTAAATACAACAGGCACCATGCGGACTTTTCACCACGGGAGAAATGTCTCAAACTGCCTACGAATTTTGATCGATTCCTCGAAGACCAGTAGTGGTTACCAAGCACATCTGGAGGAATCCTGAAATCTGTGGACCTTCTGTGTGTTGACGAAACACAGAAATTGCAACGTGATTGAATACAACAGGCACCATGCGGACTTTTCTGCGTGGGGGTAATGTCTCAAACTGTGTACGCTTTAATCGATTCCTGGAAGACCAGTAGTAGTTTCCGAAGTACATCTGCAGGCATTCGGTATTCTGTAGACCATCAAGTGTTTATGAAACACAGAAATTGCATCGGGATTAAGTACAACAGGCACCGTGCGGACTTTTCTCCATGGGAGTAATGTCTCAAACTGTCTAAGCTTTGATCGTTCCCTGGAAGACAAGTAGTACATTAAGAAGCACATCTGGAGGAATTCTGTATCTGTGGACCTTCGGAGTGTTGATCAAACACAGAATTACATCTGGATTGAATACAACAGGCACCATGCGGACTTTTCTCAATGCGACTAAAGTCTCAAACTGTCTACGATTTGATCGTTCGCTGGAAGACCAGTAGTAGTTTATGAAGTACATCTGGAGGCATTCTGTAATCTGTGGACCTTCAGAATTTTGTGATACACAGAAATTGCATCGGAACTAAATACAACAGGTAACATGCGGACCTTTCACCATGGGGGAAATGTCTCAAAGTGTCTACGAAATTTGATCGATTCCTCCAAGACCAGTAGTAGTTTCCAAACATATCTGGAGGCATTCTGTAATCTGTGGACCTTCAGAGTGTTGGTGAAACACAGATATAGCATCGTGATTGAATAAAACAGGCACAATGCGGACTTTTCTCCATGGGAGTAATGTCTCAAACTGTCTACGCTTTGATCCTTCCCTGGAAGACCAGTAGTAGTTTCAGAAGCACATCTGGAGGCATTCTATAATCTGTAGAAATTCAGAGTGTCGATGAAACACAGATATTGCATCGTGATTCAATACAACAAACACAATGCGGACTTTTCTCCATAGGAATAATGTCTCAAACTTTAAACGCTTTGATGGTTCCCTGGAAGACCAGTAGCAGTTTCCGAAGCACATCTGGAATCATTCCGTAATCTGTGGAGCTTCAGAGCGTTGATGAAACACAGAAATTGCATCTTGATTGAATAGAACAGGCTCCATGCTTACTTTTCTCAATGGGAGAAATGTCTCAAACTGTCTAATAATTATGAACGATTGCTCGAACTCCATTAGTAGTTTTCAAGCACATCTGGAGCCATTCTGTAATCTGTGGACCTTCAGAGAGTGATGGGTAACAGAAATTGCATCGGGATTGAATACAACAGGCACCACGAGGACTTTTCTCCATGGGAGTAATGTCTCCAAATATCTACGCTTTAATCATTCCCTGGAAGACCAGTAGTAGTTTCCGAAGCACATCTGGAGGCATTCCGTAATCTTTGGAGCTTCAGAGTGTTGATGAAACACAGAAATTGTGTCGGGATTGAATACAACAGGCACCATTCGAACTTTTCTCCATGGGAGAAATATCTCAAACTGTCTAATAATTTTGAGCGATTCCTCGAAGACCATTAGTAGTTTCCAAGCCCATCTGGAGGCATTCTGTAATCATTGGACCTTCAGAGTGTTGATGAAACACAGAAATCGGATCGGGATTGGATACAACAGGCACCACTCGGTTTCTTCTCCATGGGTGTTAAGTCTCTAACTGTCTACGCTTTGATCGTTCCCTGGAAGAGCAGTAGTAGTTTCCGAAGCACATCTAGAGGCTTTCCGTAATCTGTGAACCTTCAGAGTGTTGATGAAACATTGAAATTGAATTGGGATTGATTACAACAGGCACCATGCGGACTTTTCTCCGAATCAGTGTTGTCTCAAACTGTCCACATTTTGATCGTTCCCTGGAAGACAAGTAGTAGATTAAGAAGCACATCTGGAGGCATTCTGTTATCTGTGGACATTCAGAGTGTTGATGGAACACAGAAATTACATCGGTATTGAATACAACAGGCACCATGCGGACTTTTCTCCATGGGAGTAATGTCTCAAACTGTCTACGCTTTAATCAATCCCGGGAAGACCAGTAGTAGTTTCCGAAGCACATCTGGAGGCATTCCGTAATCTGTGGAACTTCAGAGTGTTGATAAAACACAGAAATTGCATCGGGATTCAATACAACAGGCACCATGCGGACTTTTCTCCATGGGAGTAGTGCCTCCCAGTGTCTACGCTTTGATCGTTCCCTGGAAGACCAGTAGTAGTTTCCGAAGCACATCTGGAGGCATTCTGTAATCAGTGTTCCTTCAGCGTGTTGATGAAACACAGAAAATGCATCGGGATTGAATATAACAGGCACCATGCGGACTTTTCTCCATGGGAATAATGTCTCAAACAGTCTAAGCTTTGATCCTTCCCTGAAAGACAAGTAGTAGTTTCCGAAACTAATCAGAATTCATTCTCTAATCTGTGTAAATTCAGAGTGTTGATGAAACAGAGAAATTGCATCGGGATTGAATACAACAGGTACCATGCGGTCTTTTCTCCAAGGGAGAAATGTCTCAAACAGTTTACCTTTGATCGTTCCCTGGAAGACCAGTAGTAGTTACCAAGGCACATGTGGTGGCATTCTGTAATCTGTGGGGCTCCAGAGTGTTAACGAAACACAGAAATTGCATCGGGATTGAATATAACAGGCACCATGCGGACTTTTCTCCATGGGAGTAATGCCTCCACATGCCTACGCTCTAATCATATCCTGGAAGACCAGTAGTAGTTTCCGAAGCACATTTGGAGACATTCCGTAGTCTTTGGAGCTTCAGAGTGTTGATGAAACACAGAAATTGCGTCGGGATTGGATACAACCGGCACCATGAGGACTATTCTCTATAAGATTAATATCTCAAACTGTAAACGTTTTGATCGTTCCCTGGAAGACCAGTAGTAGTTTGCGAAGCACATCAGGAGGCATTCTGTAATCTGTGGTCCTTCAAAATGTTGCAGAAAGACAGAAATTGCATCGCGATTGAATACAACACGTACCATATGGACTTTCTCCATGGCAGTGTTGTCTCAAACTGTTTACATTTTGATCTTTCCCTGGAAGACAAGTAGTAGATTAAGAAGCACACCTGGAGGCATTCCGTAATCTGTGGAGCTTCAGAGTGTTAATGAAACAAAGAAATTGCATCGGTATTGATAACAACAGGCAGTATGGGGAGTTTTCTCCATTGGAGTAATGTCACAAACTGTCTACGCTTCGATCATTCAGTGGAAGACCAGTAGTAGTTAACGAAGCACATCTGGGGGCATTCTGTAATCTGTGGTCCTTCAGAGTGTTGATGTAACACAGAAATTACATCGGGATTGAAAACAACAGGCACCATGCGGACTTTCCTCCTTGAGAGTAATGTCTCAGAATATCTACGCTTTAATCGTTCCCTCGAAGACGAGTAGTAGTTTCGGAAGTACATCTGGAGGCATTCGTTAATCTGTAGACCTTCAGAGTCTTGATGAAATATAGAAATTGCATCGGGATTAAATACAAGAGGCACGAAGCTGACCTTTCTCGATAGGAGAAATGTCTCTAATTGTCTACGAATTTTGATCGATTAATCGAAGACCGGTAGTAGTTTCCAAGCACATCTGGAGGCATTTTGTAATCATTGGACCTTCAAAATGTTGATGAAACACAGAAATTGCATCGGGATTGGATACAACAGGCACCATGCGGACTTTTCTCCACGGGAGTAATGTCTCAAACTGTATACGCTTCGATCGTTCCCTGGAAGACCAGTAGTAGTTTCCGAAGCACATCTGGAGACATTCCGTAATCAGTGGACCTTCAGAGTATTGATGAAACACAGAAATTGCATCGGGATGGGATACAACCGGCACCATGAGCACTTTTCTCCATGGGATTAATGTCTCAAACTGTAAACGTTTTGATCGTTCCCTGGAATACCAGTAGTAGTTTGCGAAGCACATCTGGAGCCATTCTGTTATCTGTGGACAATCAGAGTCTTGATAGAACACAGAAATTACATCGGGATTGAATACAACAGGCACCATGCGGACTTTTCTCCATGGGAGTAATGTCTCAAACTGTCTACGATTTAATCATTCCCTGGAAGGCCAGTAGTAGTTTCCGAAGCACATCTGGAGGCATTCCGTAATCTGTGGAGCTTCAGAGTGTTGATGAAACACAGAAATTGCATCGGGATTGAATAAAACAGGCACCATGCGGACTTCTCTCCATGCGAGAAATGTCTCAAACTATCTACGAATTTTGATCAGTTCCTCGAAGACCAGTTGTAGTTTCCAAGCACATCTGGAGGCATTCTGTAATCTGTGGACCTTCCGTGTGTTGATGAAACACAGAAATTTCATCGGGATTGAATACAACAGGCACCATGCGGACTTTCTCCATGGGAGTAATGTCTCAAACTGTCTACATTTTCATCGTTCCCTGGAAGACAAGTAGTAGATTAAGAAGCACATCTGGAGGCATTCGGTAATCTGTGGAGCTTCAGAGTGTTGATTTAAGACCAAAATTGAATCGGGATTGCATACAACAGGCACCATGAGGACTTTTCTCCATAGGAGTTATGTCTCAAACTGTCTACGCTTTAATCATTCCCTGGAAGACCTGTAGTAGTTTCCAAAGCACATCTAGAGGCTTTCTGTAATCGGTGGATCTTCAGAGTGTAAACGAAACACAGAAATGCATCGGGATTGATACAACAGGCACCATGCGGACTTTTCTCCATGGGAGTAATGTCTCAAACTGTAAACGTTTTGATCGTTCCCTGGAATACCAGTAGTAGTTTGCGAAGCACATCTGGAGCCATTCTGTTATCTGTGGACATTCAGAGTGTTGATGGAACACAGAAATTACATCGGGATTGAATACAACAGGCACCATGCGGACTTTTCTCCATGGGAGTAATGTCTCAAACTGTCTACGCTTTAATCATTCCCTGGAAGGCCAGTAGTAGTTTCCGAAGCACATCTGGAGGCATTCCGTAATCTGTGGAGCTTCAGAGTGTTGATGAAACACAGAAATTGCATCGGGATTGAATACAACAGGCACCATGCGGACTTCTCTCCATGGGAGTAATGCCTCAAAATGTCTACGCTTTGATCGTTCCCTGAAAGACAAGTAGTAGTTTCCGAAACTATTCAGGATTCATTCTCTAATCTGTGTAAATTCAGAGTGTTGATGAAACAGAGAAATTGCATCGGGATTGAATACAACAGGTACCATGCGGTCTTTTCTCCAAGGGAGTAATGTCTCAAACAGTTTACCTTTGATCGTTCCCTGGAAGACCAGTAGTAGTTACCAAGGCACATCTGGTGGCATTCTGTAATCTGTGGGGCTCCAGAGTGTTAATGAAACACAGAAATTGCATCGGGATATAATACAACAGGCACCATAGGGACTTTTCACCGTGGGAGTAATTTCTCATACTGTGTACGCTTTAATCGGTTCCAGGAAGACCAGGAGTAGTTTCCAACGCCTATCTGGAACCATTCTGTAATCGGTGGACCTTCAGAGTCTTGATGAAACACAGAAATTGCATCGGGATTAAATACAACAGGCACGATGCTTACTTTTCTCCATGGGAGAAATGTCTCTAAGTGCCTATGAATTTTGATCGATTCCTCGAAGACCAGTAGTAGTTTCCAAGCACATCTAAAGGCACTCTGTAATCTGTGGGCCTTCCGAGTGTTGATGAAACACAGAAATTGCATCGGGATAGAATACAATAGGCACCATGCGGACTTTCCTCCTTGAGAGTAATGTCTCAGACTATCTACGCTTTAATCGTTCCCTGGAAGACCAGTAGTAGTTTCGGAAGTACATCTGGAGGCATTCGTTAATCTGTAGACCTTCAGAGTCTTGATGAAATATAGAAATTGCATCGGGATTAAATACAAGAAGCACCATGCGGACTTTTCTCCATGGGAGAAATCGCTCAAACTGTCTAATAATTTTTACGATTCCTCGAACACCATTAGTAGTTTCCAAGCACATCTGGAGGCATTTTGTAACCATTGGACCTTCAGAGTGTTGATGAAACACAGAAATTGCATCGGGATTGGATACAACAGGCACCATGCGGACTTTTCTCCACGGGAGTAATGTCTCAAACTGTATACGCTTCGATCGTTCCCTGGTCGACCAGTAGTAGTTTCCGAAGCACATCTGGAGACATTCCGTAATCAGTGGACCCTCAGAGTATTGATGAAACACAGAAATTGCATCGGGATGGGATACAACCGGCACCATGAGCACTTTTCTCCATGAGATTAATGTCTCAAACTGTAAACGTTTTGATCGTTCCCTGGAATACCAGTAGTAGTTTGCGAAGCACATCTGGAGCCATTCTGTTATCTGTGGACATTCAGAGTCTTGATAGAACACAGAAATTACATCGGGATTGAATACAACAGGCACCATACGGACTTTTCTCCATGGGAGTAATGTCTCAAACTGTCTACGCTATAATCATTCCCTGGAAGGCCAGTAGTAGTTTCCGAAGCACATCTGGAGGCATTCCGTAATCTGTGGAGCTTCAGAGTGTTGATGAAACACAGAAATTGCATCGGGATTGAATACAACAGGCACCATGCGGACTTCTCTCCATGCGAGAAATGTCTCAAACTATCTACGAATTTTGATCAGTTCCTCGAAGACCAGTTGTAGTTTCCAAGCATATCTGGAATCATTCTGTAATCTGTGGACCTTCCGTGTGTTGATGAAACACAGAAATTGCATCGGGATTTTCATACAAGAGGCACCATGCGGAGTTTTCTCCATGGGAGTTATGTCTCAAACTGTCTACGCTTTGATCCTTCCCTGGAAGACCTGTAGTAGTTTCCGAAGCACATCTGGAGGCATTCTGTAATCAGTGTTCCTCCAGCGTGTTTATGAAACACAGATATGTCATCGGGATTGAATACAACAGGCACCATGCGGACTTTCTCCATGGGAGTAATGTCTCAAACTGTCTACATTTTCATCGTTCCCTGGAAGACAAGTAGTAGATTAAGAAGCACATCTGGAGGCATTCGGTAATCTGTGGAGCTTCAGAGTGTTGATTTAAGACAAAAATTGAATCGGGATTGCATACAACAGGCACCATGAGGACTTTTCTCCATAGGAGTTATGTCTCAAACTGTCTACGCTTTAATCATTCCCTGGAAGACCTGTAGTAGTTTCCAAAGCACATCTAGCGGCTTTCTGTAATCGGTGGATCTTCAGAGTGTAAACGAAACACAGAAATGCATCGGGATTGATACAACAGGCACCATGCGGACTTTTCTCCATGGGAGTAATGCCTCCCAGTGTCTACGCTTTGATCGTTCCCTGAAAGACAAGTAGTAGTTTCCGAAACTATTCAGGATTCATTCTCTAATCTGTGTAAATTCAGAGTGTTGATGAAACAGAGAAATTGCATCGGGATTGAATACAACAGGTACCATGCGGTCTTTTCTCCAAGGGAGTAATGTCTCAAACAGTTTACCTTTGATCGTTCCCTGGAAGACCAGTAGTAGTTACCAAGGCACATCTGGTGGCATTCTGTAATCTGTGGGGCTCCAGAGTGTTAATGAAACACAGAAATTGCATCGGGATATAATACAACAGGTACCATAGGGACTTTTCAACATGGGAGTAATTTCTCATACTGTGTACGCTTTAATCGGTTCCAGAAAGACCAGGAGTAGTTTCCAACGCCTATCTGGAACCATTCTGTAATCGGTGGACCTTCAGAGCCTTGATGAAACACAGAAATTGCATCGGGATTAAATACAACAGGCACGATGCTTACTTTTCTCCATGGGAGAAATGTCTCTAAGTGCCTACGAATTTTGATCGATTCCTCGAAGACCAGTAGTAGTTTCCAAGCACATCTAAAGGCACTCTGTAATCTGTGGGCCTTCCGAGTGTTGATGAAACACAGAAATTGCATCGGGATAGAATACAATAGGCACCATGCGGACTTTCCTCCTTGAGAGTAATGTCTCACACTATCTACGCTTTAATCGTTCCCTGGAAGACCAGTAGTAGTTTCGGAAGTAAATCTGGAGGCATTCGTTAATCTGTAGACCTTCAGAGTCTTGATGAAATATAGAAATTGCATCGGGATTAAATACAAGAAGCACCATGCGGACTTTTCTCCATGGGAGAAATGTCTCAAACTGTCTAATAATTTTTACGATTCCTCGAACACCATTAGTAGTTTCCAAGCACATCTGGAGGCATTCTGTAAACATTGGACCTTCAGACTGTTGATGAAACACTGAAATTGCATCGGGATTGGATACCACTGGAACCATGAGGACTTTTCTCCATGGGAGTAATGTCTCAAACTGTCTACACTTTAATCATTCCATGGAAGGCCAGTAGTAGTTTCCGATGCACATCTGGAGGCATTCTGTAATTAGTGTTCCTTCAGCGTGTTGATGAAACACAGAAAATGCATCAGGATTGAATATAACAGGCACCATGCGGACTTTTCTCCATGGGAATAATGTCTCAAACTGTCTACGCGTTGATCCTTCCCTGGAAGACCAGTAGTAGTTTCCGAAGCACATCTGGAGGCATTCTGTAATCTGTGGACCATCAGAGTATTGAGAAACACAGAAATTGCATCGGGATTAAATACAACAGGCACTTTGCTGACTTTTCTCCGTGGGATTAATGTCTCAAATTGTCTACGCTTTTATCGTTCCCTGAAAGACAAGTAGTAGTTTCCGAAGCTAATAAGGATTCATTCTCTAATCTGTGTAAATTCAGAGTGTTGATGAAACAGAGAAATTGCATCGGGATTGAATACAACAGGTACCATGCGGTCTTTTCTCCAAGGGAGTAATGTCTCAAACAGTTTACATTTGATCGTTCCCTGGAAGACCAGTAGTAGTTACCAAGGCACATCTGGTGGCATTCTGTAATCTGTGGTTCTCCAGAGTGTTAATGAAACACAGAAATTGCATCGGGATATAATACAACAGGCACCATGCGGACCTTTCTCCATGGGAGTAATGTCTCAAACTGTCTACGCTTTGATCTACTGCTGGAACACCAGTAGTAGTTTCCGAAGCACATCTGGAGGCATTCTGTAATCCGTGGACCTTCAGAGTGTTGATGAAACACAGAAATTGCATCGGGATTAAATACAACAGGCACCATGCAGACCTTTCTCCTTAGGAGAAATGTCTTAAACAGTCTACGAATTTTGATCGATCCCTCTAAGACCTGTAGTAGTTTCAAAGCATATCCGGAGGCATTCTGTAATCTGTGGACATTCGGAGTGTTGATGAAACACAGAAATTGCAACGGGATTGAATACAACAGGCACCGTGCGGACTTTCTCCATGGGAGTAATGTCTCAATCTGTCTTCATTTTGATCGTTCCCTGGAAGACAAGTAGTAGATTAAGAAGCACATCTGGAGACATTCCGTAATCAGTGGATCTACAGAGTATTGATGAAACACAGAAATTGCATCGGGATGGGATACAACCGCACCATGAGCACTTTTCTCCATGGGATTAATGTCTCAAACTGTAAACGTTTTGATCGTTACCTGGAATACCAGTAGTAGTTTGCGAAGCACATCTGGAGCCATTCTGTTATCTGTGGACATTCAGAGTGTTGATGGAACACAGAAATTACATCGGGATAGAATACAACAGGCACCATGCGGACTTTTCTCAATGGGAGTAATGTCTCAAACTGTCTACGCTTTAATCATTCCCTGGAAGGCCAGTAGTAGTTTCCGAAGCACAACTGGGGGCATTCTGTAATCTGTGGTCCTTGAGAATGTTGCAGAAACACATAAATTGCATCGGGATTGAATACAAGAAGCACCATGCGGACTTTTCTCCATGGGAGAAATGTCTCAAAATGTCTAATAATTTTTACGATTCCTCGAACACCATTAGTACTTTCCAAGCACATCTGGAGGCATTCTGTAAACATTGGACCTTCAGACTGTTGATGAAACACTGAAATTGCATCGGGATTGGATACCACTGGAACCATGAGGACTTTTCTCCATGGGAGTAATGTCTCAAACTGTCTACACTTTAATCATTCCATGGAAGGCCAGTAGTAGTTTCCGATGCACATCTGGAGGCCTTCTGTAATCAGTGTTCTTTCAGCGTGTTGATGAAACACAGAAAATGCATCGGGATTGAATATAACAGGCACCATGCGGACTTTTCTCCATGGGAATAATGTCTCAAACTGTCTACGCTTTGATCCTTCCCTGGAAGACCAGTAGTAGTTTCCGAAGCACATCTGGAGGCATTCTGTAATCTGTGGACCATCAGAGTATTGAGAAACACAGAAATTGCATCGGGATTAAATACAACAGGCACTTTGCTGACTTTTCTCCGTGGGATTAATGTCTCAAATTGTCTACGCTTTTATCGTTCCCTGAAAGACAAGTAGTAGTTTCCGAAGCTAATAAGGATTCATTCTCTAATCTGTGTAAATTCAGAGTGTTGATGAAACAGAGAAATTGCATCGGGATATAATACAACAGGCACCATGCGGACCTTTCTCCATGGGAGTAATGTCTCAAACTGTCTACGCTTTGATCTACTGCTGGAACACCAGTAGTAGTTTCCGAAGCACATCTGGAGGCATTCTGTAATCCGTGGACCTTCAGAGTGTTGATGAAACACAGAAATTGCATCGGGATTAAATACAACAGGCACCATGCGGACCTTTCTCCTTAGGAGAAATGTCTTAAACAGTCTACGAATTTTGATCGATCCCTCTAAGACCTGTAGTAGTTTCAAAGCATATCCGGAGATATTCTGTAATCTGTGGACATTCGGAGTGTTGATGAAACACAGAAAGTGAATCGGAATTGAATACAACAGGCACCATGCGGACTTTTCCCCATAGGAGTAATGTCTCAAACTGTCTACGCTTCGATCGTTCATTGGAAGTCCAGTAACAGTTTCCGAAGCACATCTGGAATCATTCTGTAATCTGTGGTCCTTCAGAATGTTGAAGAAACACAGAAATTGCTACGGGATTGAATACAACAGGCACCGTGCGGACTTTCTCCATGGGAGTAATGTCTCAATCTGTCTTCATTTTGATCGTTCCCTGGAAGACAAGTAGTAGATTAAGAAGCACATCTGGAGGCATTCTGTAATCTGTGGACCTCCAGAGTGTTGATGAAACGCAGAAATTGCATCGGGATTGAATACAACTGGCACCATGCAGTTTTTTCTCAATGGGAGTAATGTCTCAAACTGTCTACACTTTGGCCAATTCCTGGGAGACCTGTAGAAGTAACCGAAGCTCATCTGGAGGCATTCTGTAATCTGTGGACCTTCAGAATGTTGAAGAAACACAGAAATTGCATCGGGATTGAGTACAACACGCCCCATGCGGACTTTCTCCATGGCAGTAATGTCTCAAACTGTCTACAGTTTGATCGTTTCCTGGAAGACAAGTAGTAGATTAAGAAGCACATCTGGAGGCATTCCGTAATCCATGGAGCTTCAGAGTGTTGATGAAACACAGACATTGCATCGGGATTGAATACAACAGGCACGATGCTTACTTTTCTCCATGGGAGAAATGTCTCTAAGTGCCTACGAATTTTGATCGATTCCTCGAAGACCAGTAGTAGTTTCCAAGCACATCTAAAGGCACTCTGTAATCTGTGGGCCTTCCGAGTGTTGATGAAACACAGAAATTGCATCGGGATAGAATACAGTAGGCACCATGCGGACTTTTCTCCATGTGAGTAATGTGTCAAACTATCTACGCTTCAATCGTTCAGTGGAAGTCCAGTAACAGTTTCCGAAGCACATCTGGAGGCATTCCGTAATCTGTGGACCTTCAGAATGTAAAGAAGAATCACAGAAATTGCATCGGGATTGAATACAACAGGCACCATGCGGACTTTTCTCCATGGGAGTAATGTCTCAAACTGTAAACGTTTTGATCGATCCCTGGAATACCAGTAGTAGTTTGCGAAGCACATCTGGAGCCATTGTGTTATCTGTATACATTCAGAGTGTTGATGGAACACAGAAATTAAATCGGGATTGAATACAACAGGCACCATGCGGACTTTTCTCCATGGGAGTAATGTCTCAAACTGTCTACGCTTTAATCATTCCCTGGAAGGCCAGTAGTAGTTTCCGAAGCACATCTGGAGGCATTCCGTAATCTGTGGAGCTTCAGAGTGTTGATGAAACACAGAAATTGCATCGGGATTGAATACAACAGGCACCATGCGGACTTTTCTCCATGGGAGTAATGCCTCCCAGTGTCTACGCTTTGATCGTTCCCTGGAAGACCAGTAGTAGTTTCCGAAGCACATATGGAGGCATTCCGTAATCTGTGGACCTTCAGAGTGTTGATGCAACACTGAAATTGAATCGGGATTGAATACAACAGGCACAATGCGGACTTCTCTCCATGGGAGAAATGTCCCAAACTATCTACGAATTTTGATCAGTTCCTCGAAGACCAGTTGTAGTTTCCAAGCACATCTGGGGGCACTCTGTAATCTGTGGACCTTCCGTGTGGTGATGAAACACAGAAATTGCATCGGGATTTTCATACAAGAGGCACCATGCGGAGTTTTCTCCATGGGAGTAATGTCACAAACTGTCTACATTTTAATCATTCCATGGAAGGCCAGTAGTAGCTTCCGAAGCACATCTGGAGGTATTCCGTAATCTGTGGATCTTCAGAGTGTTAATGAAACACTGAAAGTGCATCGGGATTGGATACAACTGGCACCATGCGGACTTTTCTCCATGGGAGTAGTGTCTCAAACTCTCTACGCTTTGATCGTTCCCTGGATGACAAGTAGTAGATTAAGAAGCACATCTGGAGGCATTCTGTAATCGTTGGAACTTCAGAGTGTTGACGAAACACAGAAATGGCAACGGGATTGGATACAACAGACAACATACGGACTTTTCTCCATGGGAGTTATGTCTCAAACTGTCTACGCTTTGATCCTTCCCTGGAAGACCTGTAGTAGTTTCCGAAGCACATCTGGAGGCATTCTGTAATCAGTGTTCCTTCAGCGTGTTGTTGAAACACAGAAAATGCATCGGGATTGAATATAACAGGCACCATGCGGACTTTTCTCCATGGGAATAATGTCTCAAACTGTCTACGCTTTGATCCTTCCCTGGAAGACCAGTAGTAGTTTCCGAAGCACATCTGGAGGCATTCTGTAATCTGTGGACCATCAGAGTATTGAGAAACACAGAAATTGCATCGGGATTAAATACAACAGGCACTTTGCTGACTTTTCTCCGTGGGAATAATGTCTCAAATTTTCTACGCTTTTATCGTTCCCTGAAAGACAAGTAGTAGTTTCCGAAACTATTCAGGATTCATTCTCTAATCTGTGTAAATTCAGTGTTGCTGAAACAGAGAAATTGCATCGGGATTGAATACAACAGGTACCATGCGGTCTTTTCTCCAAGGGAGTAATGTCTCAAACAGTTTACCTTTGATCGTTCCCTGGAAGACCAGTAGTGGTTACCAAGGCACATCTGGTGGCATTCTGTAATCTGTGGGGCTCCAGAGTGTTAATGAAACACAGAAATTGCATCGGGATATAATACAACAGGCATCATAGGGACTTTTCACCATGGGAGTAATTTCTCATACTGTGTACGCTTTAATCGGTTCCAGGAAGACCAGGAGTAGTTTCCAACGCCTATCTGGAACCATTCTGTAATCGGTGGACCTTCAGAGTCTTGATGAAACACAGAAATTGCATCGGGATTAAATACAACAGGCACGATGCTTACTTTTCTCCATGGGAGAAATGTCTCTAAGTGCCTACGTATTTTGATCGATTCCTCGAAGACCAGTAGTAGTTTCCAAGCACATCTAAAGGCACTCTGTAATCTGTGGGCCTTCCGAGTGTTGATGAAACACAGAAATTGCATCGGGATAGAATACAATAGGCACCATGCGAACTTTTCTCCATGTGAGTAATGTCTCAAACTAACTACGATTCAATCGTTCACTGGAAGTCCAGTAACAGTTTCCGAAGCACATCTGGAGGCATTCCGTAATCTGTGGACCTTCAGAATGTTGAAGAATCACAGAAATTGCATCGGGATTGCATACAACAGGCACCATGAGGACTTTTCTCCATGGGAGATATGTCTCAAACTGTCTACGCTTTCATCATTCCCTGGTAGACCTGTAGTAGTTTCCGAAGCGATCTAGACGCTTTATGTAATCGGTGGATCTTCAGAGTGTTAACGAAACACAGAAATGCATCGGGATTGAATACAACAGGCACCATGCGGACTTTTCTCCATGGGAGTAATGACTCAAACTGTCAACGCTTTGATCGTTCTCTGGGAGACCAGTAGTAGTTTCCGAAGCACATCTTGAGGCATTCTGTGATCTGTGGACCTTCAGAGTGTTTATGAAACACAGAAATTGCATCGGGATTGAATACAACAGGCACCATGCAGTTTTTTCTCAATGGGAGTAATGTCTCAAACTGTCTACACTTTGACAGATTCCTGGGAGACCTGTAGAAGTAACCGAATCTCATCTGGAGAAACTCTGTAATCTGTGGGCCTTCAGAGTGTTGATGAAACACAGAAATTGCATCGGGCTTGAATTCAACAGGCACCATGCCGTTTTTTCTCAATGGGAGTAATGTCTCAAACTGTCTACACTTTACCGATTCCTGGGAGACCTGTAGAAGTAACCGAAGCTCATCTAGAGTCATTCTGTAATCTGTGGGCATTCAGAGTGTTGATGAAACACAGAAATTACATTGGGCTTGAATACAACAGGCAATATGCGGACTTTTCTCCAACTGAGTAATGTCTCAAATTGTCTACGCTTTAGTCTTCCATGGAAGACCAGTAGTAGTTTCAGAAGTACATCTGGAGGCATTCGGTAATCTGTAGTACTTCCGCGTGTTGATGAAACACAGAAATTGCATCGGGATTGAATACAACAGGCACCATTATGTTTTTTCTCCATGGGAGTAATTTTTCAAACTGTCTCCGATGTGATTGTTCCCTAGAAGACCAGTAGTTCCCGAAGCACATCTATAGGAATTCTGAAATCTGCGGACCTTCAGAGTGTTGATAAAATACGGAAACTGCATCGGGATTGAATACAATAGGCACCATGCGGACTTTCCTCCATGGCGGTAATGACTCAAACTGTAAACGGTTTGATCGTTCCATGGAAGACCAGTAGCAGTTGCCGAATCAGATCCAGAGGCATTCTGAAATCTGTGGTCCTTCAGAGTGTAGATGAAACACAGAAATTGCATCGGGCTTGAATACAACAGGCACCATGCCGTTTTTTCTCAATGGGAGTAATATCTCAAACTGTCTACACTTTACCGACTCCTGGGAGACCTGTAGAAGTAACCGAAGCTCATCTGGAGGCATTCTGTAATCTGTGGGCATTCAGAGTGTTGATGAAACACAGAATTTGCATTGGGCTTGAATACAACAGGCAATATGCGGACTTTTCTCCATCTGAGTAATGTCTCAAATTGTCTACGCTTTAATCTTCCATGGAAGACCAGTAGTAGTTTCCGAAGTACATCTGGATGCATTCGGTAATCTGTAGACCTTCCGAGTGTTGATGAAACACAGAAATTGCATTGGGATTGAATACAACAGGCACCATGCGGACTATTCTCCGTGGGAATAATGTCTCAAACTGTCTTCATTTTGATCGTTCCCTGGAAGACCAGTAGTGGATTAAGGACCACATCTGGAGGCATTCCGTAATCTGTGGAGCTTCAGATTGTTGATGGAACACTAAAATTGAATCGGCATTGAATACAACATCCACGATGCGGACTTTTCTCCATCGGAGTAATGTCTCAAACTGTATACGCTTAATCATTCCCTGGAAGACCAGTAGTAGTTTCCGAAGCACATCTGGAGGCATTCCGTAATCTGTGGAGCTTCAGAGTGTTGTTGAAACACAGAAATTGTTACAGGATTGAATACAACAGGCACCATGCGGACTTTCCTCCATGGCGGTAATGTCTCAAACTGTAAACGGTTTGATCGTTCCATGGAAGACCAGTAGCAGTTGCCGAATCACATCCAGAGGCATTCTGAAATCTGTGGTCCTTCAGAGTGTAGATGAAACACAGAAATAGCATCGGAATTGAATACAACAGACACCATGCGGACTTTTCTCAATGAGAGTAATGTCTCAAATTGTCTACGCTTTAATCTTCCATGGAAGACCAGTAGTAGTTTCCGAAGTACATCTGAATGAATTCGGTAATCTGCAGACCTTCCGAGTGTTGATGAAACACAGAAATTGCATTGGGATTGAATACAACAGGCACCATGCGGACTATTCTCCGTGGGAATAATGTCACAAACTGTCTTCATTTTGATCGTTCCCTGGAAGACCAGTAGTAGATTAAGAAGCACATCTGGAGGCATTCCGTAATCTGTGGGGCTTCAGATTGTTGATGGAACACTAAAATTGAATCGGCATTGAATACAACATTCACCATGCGGATTTTTCTCCATGGGAGTAAAGTCTCAAACTGTATACGCTTAATCATTCCCTGGAAGACCAGTAGTAGTTTCCGAAGCACATCTGGAGGCATTCCGTAATCTGTGGAGCTTCAGAGTGTTGTTGAAACACAGAAATTGTTACAGGATTGAATACAACAGGCACCATGCGGACTTTTCTCCACGGGAGTAATGTCTCAAACTGTGTACGCTTTAATCGATTCCAGGAAGACCATTAGTAATTTCCGACGCACATGTGGAGGCATTCTGTAATCGGTGGACCTTCAGAGTGTTGACGAAACACAGAAGTTGCAAAGGGATTTAATACACCAAGCACCATGCGGACTTTTCTCAATGGCGGTAATGTCTCAAACTGTCTACGATTTAATCATTCCCTGGAAGACCAGTAGTAGTTTCCGATGGACATCTGGAGGCTTTCTGTAATCGGTACATCTTCGGAGTGTTCACGAAACACAGAAATTGCATCGGGATTGAATACAACAGGCACCATGCAGTTTTTCCTAAATGGGAGTAATGTCTCAAACTGTCTACACTTTGACCGATTCCTGGGAGACCTGTAGAAGTAACCGAAGCTCATCTGGAGGCATTCTGTAATCTGTGGACCTTCAGAATGTTAAAGAAACACAGAAATTGCATCGGGAAAAATACAACAGGCCCCATGCGGACTTTCTCCATGGGAGTAATGTCTCAAACTGTCTACATTTTGATCGTTCCCTGGAAGACAAGTAGTAGATTAAGAAGCACATCTGGAGGCATTCCGTAATCCATGGAGCTTCAGAGTGTTGAAGAAACACAGAAATTGCATCGGGATTGAATACAACAGGCACCATGAGGACTTTTCACCATGGGAGTAATGTCTCATACTTTGTACGCTTTAATCGGTTCCAGGAAGACCAGGAGTAGTTTCCGACGCCTATCTGGAGGCATTCTGTAATCGGTGGACATTCAGAGTCTTGATGACACACAGAAATTGCATCGGGATTAA
Organism: Schistocerca gregaria; assembly: GCF_023897955.1. Classification (NCBI taxonomy): domain Eukaryota; kingdom Metazoa; phylum Arthropoda; class Insecta; order Orthoptera; family Acrididae; genus Schistocerca; species Schistocerca gregaria. Next base: position 20,919,302 of record NC_064925.1, read on the forward strand.
ATACAACAGGCACGATGCTTAATTTTCTCCATGTGACAAATGTCTCTAACTGCCGACGAATAATGATAGATTCCTCGAAGACCAGTAGTAGTTTCCAAGCACATCTGGAGGCACTCTGTAATCTGTGGGCCTTCAGAGTGTTGATGAAACACAGAAATTGCATTTTGATAGAATACAATAGGCACCATGCGGACTTTTCTCCATATGAGTAATGTCTCAAACTGTCTACGCTTCAATCGTTCAGTGGAAGTCCAGTAAGAGTTTCCGAAGCACGTCTGGAGGCATTCCGTAATCTCTGGACCTTCAGAATGTTGAAGAAGCACAGAAATTGCATCGGGATTGAATACAACAGGCACCATGCGGACTTTCTCCATGGGAGTAATGTCTCAAACTTTCTACATTTTCATCGTTCCCTGGAAGACAAGTAGTAGATTAAGAGCACCTCTGGAGGCATTCGGTAATCTGTGGAGCTTCAGAGTGTTGATGGAACACAAAAATTGAATCGGGATTGCATACAACAGGCACCATGAGGACTTTTCTCCATGGGAGTTATGTCTGAAACTGTCTACGCTTTAATCATTCCCTGGAAGACCTGTTGTAGTTTCCGAAGCACATCTGGAGGCATTCTGTAATCTGTGGACCTTCAGAGTGTTTATGAAACACAGGAACTGCATGGGGATTGAATACAACAGGCACCATGCAGTTTTTTCTCAATGGGAGTAATGTCTCAAACTGTCTACACTTTGACCGATTCCTGGGAGACCTGTAGAAGTAACCGAAGCTCATCTGGAGAAATTCTTTAATCTGTGGGCCATCAGAGTGTTGACGAAACACAGAAATTGCATCGGGCTTGAATACAACAGGCACCATGCAGTTTTTTCTCAATGGGAGTAATGTCTCAAACTGTCTACACTTTGACCGATTCCTGGGAGACCTGTAGAAGTAACCGAAGCTCATCTGGAGAAATTCTTTAATCTGTGGGCCTTCAGAGTGTTGATGAAACACAGAAATTGCATCGGGCTTGAATACAACAGGCACCATGCAGTTTTCTCTCAATGGGAGTAATGTCTCAAACTGTCTACACTTTGACCGATTCCTGGGAGACCTGTAGAAGTAACCGAAGCTGATCTGGAGGCATTCTGTAATCTGTGGGCCTTCAGAGTGTTGATGTAACACAGAAATTGCATCGGAATTGAATACAACAGACACCATGCGGACTTTTCTCAATGAGAGTAATGTCTCAAATTGTCTACGCTTTAATCTTCCATGGAAGACCAGTAGTAGTTTCCGAAGTACATCTGGATGCATTCGGTAATCTGTAGACCTTCCGAGTGTTGATGAAACACAGAAATTGCATTGGGATTGAATACAACAGGCACCATGCGGACTATTCTCCGTGGGAATAATGTCTCAAACTGTCTTCATTTTGATCGTTCCCTGGAAGACCAGTAGTAGATTAAGAAGCAGATCTGGAGGCATTCCGTAATCTGTGGAGCTTCAGATTGTTGATGGAACACTAAAATTGAATCGGCATTGAATACAACATTCACCATGCGGGCTTTTCTCCATGGGAGTAATGTCTCAAACTGTATACGCTTAATCATTCCCTGGAAGACCAGTAGTAGTTTCCGAAGCACATCTGGAGGCATTCCGTAATCTGTGGAGCTTCAGAGTGTTGTTGAAACACAGAAATTGTTACAGGATTGAATACAACAGGCACCATGCGGACTTTTCTCCACGGGAGTAATGTCTCAAACTGTGTACGCTTTAATCGATTCCAGGAAGACCATTAGTAATTTCCGACGCACATGTGGAGGCATTCTGTAATCGGTGGACCTTCAGAGTGTTGACGAAACACAGAAATTGCACCAGGAAGAATACAACAGGCCCCATGTGGACTTTCTCCATGGGAGTAATGTCTCAAACTGTCTACATTTTGATCGTTCCCTGGAAGACAAGTAGCAGATTAAGAAGCACATCTGGAGGCATTCCGTAATCCATGGAGCTTCAGGGTGTTGAAGAAACACAGAAATTGCATCGGGATTAAATACAACAGGCACCATGAGGACTTTTCACCATGGGAGTAATGTCTCATACTGTGTACGCTTTAATCGGTTCCAGGAAGACCAGGAGTAGTTTCCGACGCCTATCTGGAGGCATTCTGTAATCGGTGGACCTTCAGAGTCTTGATGACACACAGAAATTGCATCGGGATTAAATACAACAGGCACGATGCTTAATTTTCTCCATGTGACAAATGTCTCTAACTGCCTACGAATTTTGATAGATTAATCGAGGACCAGTAGTAGTTTCCAAGCACATCTGGAGGCACTCTGTAATCTGTGGGCCTTCAGAGTGTTGATGAAACACAGAAATTGCATTTTGATAGAATACAATAAGCACCATGCGGACTTTTCTCCATATGAGTAATGTCTCAAACTGTCTACGCTTCAATCGTTCAGTGGAAGTCCAGTAAGAGTTTCCGAAGCACGTCTGGAGGCATTCCGTAATCTCTGGACCTTCAGAATGTGGAAGAAACACAGAAATTGCATCGGGATTGAATACAACAGGCACCATGCGGACTTTCTCCATGGGAGTAATGTCTCAAACTTTCGACATTTTCATCGTTCCCTGGAAGACAAGTAGTAGATTAAGAGCACCTCTGGAGGCATTCGGTAATCTGTGGAGCTTCAGAGTGTTGATGGAACACAAAAATTGAATCGGGATTGCATACAACAGGCACCATGAGGACTTTTCTCCATGGGAGTTATGTCTGAAACTGTCTACGCTTTAATCATTCCCTGGAAGACCTGTAGTAGTTTCCGAAGCACATCTGGAGGCATTCTGTAATCTCTGGACCTTCAGAGTGTTTATGAAACACAGGAACTGCATGGGGATTGAATACAACAGGCACCATGCAGTTTTTTCTCAATGGGAGTAATGTCTCAAACTGTCTACACTTTGACCGATTCCTGGGAGACCTGTAGAAGTAACCGAAGCTCATCTGGAGAAATTCTTTAATCTGTGGGCCTTCAGAGTGTTGATGAAACACAGAAGTTGCATCGGGCTTGAATACAACAGGCACCATGCAGTTTTTTCTCAATGGGAGTAATGTCTCAAACTGTCTACACTTTGACCGATTCCTGGGAGACCTGTAGAAGTAACCGAAGCTCATCTGGAGGCATTCTGTAATCTGTGGGCCTTCAGAGTGTTGATGAAACACAGAAATTGCATCGGGATTGAATACAACAGGCACCATGCAGTTTTTTCTCAATGGGAGTAATGTCTCAAACTGTCTACACTTTGACCGATTCCTGGGAGACCTGTAGAAGTAACCGAAGCTCATCTGGAGAAATTCTTTAATCTGTGGGCCTTCAGAGTGTTGATGAAACACAGAAATTGCATCGGGCTTGAATACAACAGGCACCATGCAGTTTTTTCTCAATGGGAGTAATGTCTCAAACTGTCTACACTTTGACCGAATCCTGGGAGACCTGTAGAAGTAACCGAAGCTCATCTGGAGGCATTCTGTAATCTGTGGGCCTTCAGAGTGTTGATGTAACACAGAAATTGCATCGGGATTGAATATAACAGGCACCATGCAGTTTTTTCTCAATGGGAGTAATGTCTCAAACTGTCTACACTTTGACCGATTCCTGGGAGACCTGTAGAAGTAACCGAAGCTCATCTGGAGGCATTCTGTAGTCTGTGGACCTTCAGAATTTTGAAGAAACACAGAAATTGCATCGGGAAGAATACAACAGGTACCATGCGTACTTTCTCCATGGGAGTAATGTCTCAAACTGTCTACATTTTGATCGTTCCCTGGAAGACAAGTAGTAGATTAAGAAGCACATCTGGAGGCATTCCGTAATCCATGGAGCTTCAGAGTGTTGATGAAACACAGAAATTGCATCGGGATTGAATACAACAGGCACCATGAGGTCTTTTCACCATGGGAGTAATGTCTCATACTGTTTACGCTTTAATCGGTTCCAGGAAGACCAGGAGTAGTTTCCAACGCCTATCTGGAGGCATTCTGTAATCGGTGGACCTTCAGAGTCTTGATGAAACACAGATATTGCATCGGGATTAAATACAACAGTCACGATGCTTACTTTTCTCCATGTGAGAAATGTCTCTAAATGCCTACGAATATTGATCGATTCCTCGAAGACCAGTAGTAGTTTCCAAGCACATCTGGAGGCACTCTGTAATCTGTGGGCCTTCAGAGTGTTGATGAAACACAGAAATTGCATCGGGATAGAATACAATAGGCATCATGCGGACTTTTCTCCATGTGAGTAAGGTCTCAAACTGTCAACGCTTCAATCGTTCAGTGGAAGTCCAGTAAGAGATTCCGAAGCACGTCTGGAGGCATTCTGTAATCTGTGGGCCTTCAGAGTGTTGATGTAACACAGAAATTGCATCGGGATTGAATACAACAGGCACCATGCAGTTTTTTCCCAATGTGAGTTATGTCTCAAACTGTCTACACTTTGACCGATTCCTGGGAGACCTGTAGAAGTAACCGAAGCTCATCTGGAGGCATTCTGTAATCTGTGGGCCTTCAGAGTGTTGATGTAACACAGAAATTGCATCGGGATTGAATACAACAGGCACCATGCAGTTTTTTCTCAATGGGAGTAATGTCTCAAACTGTCTACACTTTGACCGATTCCTGGGAGACCTGTAGAAGTAATAGAAGCTCATCTGGAGGCATTCTGTAATCTGTGGACCTTCAGAATGTTAAAGAAACACAGAAATTGCATCGGGAAGAATACAACAGGCCCCATGCGGACTTTCTCCATGGGAGTAATGTCTCAAACTGTCTACATTTTGATCGTTCCCTGGAAGACAAGTAGTAGATTAAGAAGCACATCTGGAGGCATTCCGTAATCCATGGAGCTTCAGAGTGTTGAAGAAACACAGAAATTGCATCGGGATTGAATACAACAGGCACCATGAGGACTTTTCACCATGGGAGTAATGTCTCATACTGTGTACGCTTTAATCTGTTCCAGGAAGACCAGGAGTAGTTTCCGACGCCTATCTGGCGGCATTCTGTAATCGGTGGACCTTCAGAGTCTTGATGACACACAGAAATTGCATTATGATAGAATACAATAGGCACCATGCGGACTTTTCTCCATATGAGTAATGTCTCAAACTGTCTACGCTTCAATCGTTGAGTGGAAGTCCAGTAAGAGTTTCCGAAGCACGTCTGGAGGCATTCCGTAATCTCTGGACCTTCAGAATGTTGAAGAAACACAGAAATTGCATCGGGATTGAATACAACAGGCACCATGCGGACTTTCTCCATGGGAGTAATGTCTCAAACTTTCTACATTTTCATCGTTCCCTGGAAGACAAGTAGTAGATTAAGAGCACCTCTGGAGGCATTCGGTAATCTGTGGAGCTTCAGAGTGTTGATGGAACACAAAAATTGAATCGGGATTGCATACAACAGGCACCATGAGGACTTTTCTCCATGGGAGTTATGTCTGAAACTGTCTACGCTTTAATCATTCCCTGGAAGACCTGTAGTAGTTTCCGAAGCACATCTGGAGGCATTCTGTAATCTGTGGACCTTCAGAGTGTTTATGAAACACAGGAACTGCATGGGGATTGAATACAACAGGCACCATGCAGTTTTTTCTCAATGGGAGTAATGTCTCAAACTGTCTACACTTTGACCGATTCCTGGGAGACCTGTAGAAGTAACCGAAGCTCATCTGGAGAAATTCTTTAATCTGTGGGCATTCAGAGTGTTGATGAAATACAGAAATTGCATCGGGCTTGAATACAACAGGCACCATGCAGTTTTTTCTCAATGGGAGTAATGTCTCAAACTGTCTACACTTTGACCGATTCCTGGGAGACCTGTAGAAGTAACCGAAGCTCATCTGGAGGCATTCTGTAAACTGTGGGCCTTCAGAGTGTTGATGAAACACAGAAATTGCATCGGGATTGAATACAACAGGCACCATGCAGTTTTTTCTCAATGGGAGTAATGTCTCAAACTGTCTACACTTTGACCGATTCCTGGGAGACCTGTAGAAGTAACCGAAGCTCATCTGGAGAAATTCTTTAATCTGTGGGCCTTCAGAGTGTTGATGAAACACGGAAATTGCATCGGGCTTGAATACAACAGGCACCATGCAGTTTTTTCTCAATGGGAGTAATGTCTCAAACTGTCTACACTTTGACCGATTCCTGGGAGACCTGTAGAAGTAACCGAAGCTCATCTGGAGGCATTCTGTAATCTGTGGGCCTTCAGAGTGTTGATGTAACACAGAAATTGCATCGGGATTGAATATAACAGGCACCATGCAGTTTTTTCTCAATGGGAGTAATGTCTCAAACTGTCTACACTTTGACCGATTCCTGGGAGACCTGTAGAAGTAACCGAAGCTCATCTGGAGGCATTCTGTAATCTGTGGGCCTTCAGAGTGTTGATGAAACACAGAAATTGCATCGAGATTGTATACAACAGGCACCATGCAGTTTTTTCTCAATGGGAGTAATGTCTCAAACTGTCTACACTTTGACCGATTCCTGGGAGACCTGTAGAAGTAACCGAAGCTCATCTGGAGGCATTCTGTAATCTGTGGGCCTTCAGAGTGTTGATGTAACACAGAAATTGCATCGGGATTGAATACAACAGGCACCATGCAGTTTTTTCTCAATGGGAGTAATGTCTCAAACTGTCTACACTTTGACCGATTCCTGGGAGACCTGTAGAAGTAACCGAAGCTCATCTGGAGGCATTCTGTAATCTGTGGGCCTTCAGAGTGTTGATGTAACACAGAAATTTCATCGGGATTGAATACAACAGGCGCCATGCAGTTTTCTCTCAATGGGAGTAATGTCTCAAACTGTCTACACTTTGACCGAGTCCTGGGAGACCTGTAGAAGTAACCGAAGCTCATCTGGAGACATTCTTTAATCTGTGGGCCTTCAGATTGTTAATGAAACACAGAAATTGCATCGGGCTTGAATACAACAGGCACCATGCAGTTTTTTCTCAATGGGAGTAATGTCTCAAACTGTCTACACTTTGACCGATTCCTGGGAGACCAGTAGAAGTAACCGAAGCTCATCTGGAGGCATTCTGTAACCTGTGGGCCTTCAGAGTGTTGATGTAACACAGAAATTGCATCGGAATTGAATACAACAGACACCATGCGGACTTTTCTCAATGAGAGTAATGTCTCAAATAGTCTACGCTTTAATCTTCCATGGAAGACCAGTAGTAGTTTCCGAAGTACATCTGGATGCATTCGGTAATCTGTAGACCTTCCGAGTGTTGATGAAACACAGAAATTGCATTGGGATTGAATACAACAGGCACCATGCGGACTATTCTCCGTGGGAATAATGTCTCAAACTGTCTTCATTTTGATCGTTCCCTGGAATACCAGTAGTAGATTAAGAAGCACATATGGAGGCATTCCGTAATCTGGGGAGCTTCAGATTGTTGATGGAACACTAAAATTGAATCGGCATTGAATACAACATTCACCATGCGGACTTTTCTCCATGGGAGTAATGTCTCAAACTGTATACGCTTAATCATTCCCTGGAAGACCAGTAGTAGTTTCCGAAGCACATCTGGAGGCATTCCGTAATCTGTGGAGCTTCACAGTGTTGTTGAAACACACAAATTGTAACAGGATTGAATACAACAGGCACCATGCGGACTTTTCTCCACGGGAGTAATGTCTCAAACTGTGTACGCTTTAATCGATTCCAGGAAGACCATTAGTAATTTCCGACGCACATGTGGAGGCATTCTGTAATCGGTGGACCTTCAGAGTGTTGACGAAACACAGAAATTGCAAAGGGATTTAATACACCAAGCACTACGCGGACTTTTCTCAATGGCGGTAATGTCTCAAACTGTCTACGCTTTAATCTTTCCCTGGAAGACCAGTAGTAGTTTCCGAAGGACATCTGGAGGCTTTCTGTAATCGGTATATCTTCAGAGTGTTCACGAAACACAGAAATTGCATCGGGATTGAATACAACAGGCACCATGCAGTTTTTCCTAAATGGGAGTAATGTCTCAAACTGTCTACACTTTGACCGATTCCTGGGAGACCTGTAGAAGTAATAGAAGCTCATCTGGAGGCATTCTGTAATCTGTGGACCTTCAGAATGTTAAAGAAACACAGAAATTGCATCGGGAAGAATACAACAGGCCCCATGCAGACTTTCTCCATGGGAGTAATGTCTCAAACTGTCTACATTTTGATCGTTCCCTGGAAGACAAGTAGTAGATTAAGAAGCACATCTGGAGGCATTCCGTAATCCATGGAGTTTCAGAGTGTTGAAGAAACACAGAAATTGCATCGGGATTGAATACAACAGGCACCATGAGGACTTTTCACAATGGGAGTAATGTCTCATACTGTGTACGCTTTAATCGGTTCCAGGAAGGCCAGGAGTAGTTTCCGACGCCTATCTGGAGGCATTCTGTAATCGGTGGACCTTCAGAGTCTTGATGACACACAGAAATTGCATCGGGGTTAAATACAACAGGCACGATGCTTAATTTTCTCCATGTGACAAATGTCTCTAACTGCCTACGAATTTTGATAGATTCCTCGAAGACCAGTAGTAGTTTCCAAGCACATCTGAAGGCACTCTGTAATCTGTGGGCCTCCAGAGTGTTGATGAAACACAGAAATTGCATTTTGATAGAATACAATAGGCACCATGCGGAGTTTTCTCCATATGAGTAATGTCTCAAACTGTCTACGCTTCAATCGTTCAGTGGAAGTCCAGTAAGAGTTTCCGAAGCACGTCTGGAGGCATTCCGTAATCTCTGGACCTTCAGAATGTTGAAGAAACACAGAAATTGCATCGGGATTGAATACAACAGGCACCGTGCGGACTTTCTCCATGGGAGTAATGTCTCAAACTTTCTACATTTTCATCGTTCCCTGGAAGACAAGTAGTTGATTAAGAGCACCTCTGGAGGCATTCGGTAATCTGTGGAGCTTCAGAGTGTTGATGGAACACAAAAATTGAATCGTAATTGCATACAACAGGCACCATGAGGACTTTTCTCCATGGGAGTTATGTCTGAAACTGTCTACGCTTTAATCATTCCCTGGAAGACCTGTAGTAGTTTCCGAAGCACATCTGGAGACATTCTGTAATTTGTGGACCTTCAGAGTGTTTATGAAACACAGGAACTGCATGGGGATTGAATACAACAGGCACCATGCAGTTTTTTCTCAATGGGAGTAATGTCTCAAACTGTCTACACTTTGACCGCTTCCTGGGAGACCTGTAGAAGTAACCGAAGCTCATCTGGAGGCATTCTGTAATCTGTGGGCCTTCAGAGTGTTGATGTAACACAGAAATTGCATCGGGATTGAATACAACAGGCACCATGCAGTTTTTTCTCAATGGGAGTAATGTCTCAAACTGTCTACACTTTGACCGATTCCTGGGAGACCTGTAGAAGGAACCGAAGCTCATCTGGAGATATTCTTTAATGTGTGGGCCTTCAGAGTGTTGATGAAACACAGAAATTGCATCGGGCTTGAATACATCAGGCACCATGCAGTTTTTTCTCCATGGGAGTGATGTCTCAAACTGTCTACACTTTGACCGACTCCTGGGAGACCTGTAGAAGTAACCGAACCTCATCTGGAGGAATTCTGTAATCTGTGGGCCTTCAGAGTGTTGATGTAACACAGAAATAGCATCGGGATTGAATATAACAGGCACCATGCAGTTTTCTCTCAATGGGAGTAATGTCTCAAACTGTCTACACTTTGACCGATTCCTGGGAGACCTGTAGAAGTAACCGAAGCTCATCTGGAGAAATTCTTTAATCTGTGGACCTTCAGAATGTTGAAGAAACACAGAAATTGCATCGGGAAGAATCCAACAGGTACCATGTGTACATTCTCCATGGGAGTAATGTCTCAAACTGTCTACATTTTGATCGTTCCCTGGAAGACAAGTAGTAGATTAAGAAGCACATCTGGAGGCATTCCGTAATCCATGGAGCTTCAGAGTGTTGATGAAACACAGAAATTGCATCGGGATTGAATACAACAGGCACCATGAGGCCTTTTCACCATGGGAGTAATGTCTCATACTGTGTACGCTTTAATCGGTTCCAGGAAGACCAGGAGTAGTTTCCGACGCCTATCTGGAGGCATTCTGTAATCGGTGGACCTTCAGAGTCTTGATGAAACACAGAAATTGCATCGGGATTAAATACAACAGTCACGATGCTTACTTTTCTCCATGTGAGAAATGTCTCTAAATGCCTACGAATATTGATCGATTCCTCGAAGACCAGTAGTAGTTTCCATGCACATCTGGAGAAATTCTTTAATCTGTGGACCTTCAGAGTGTTGATGAAACACAGAAATTGCATCGGGCTTGAATACATCAGGCACCATGCAGTTTTTTCTCAATGGGAGTAATGTCTCAAACTGTCTACACTTTGACCGATTCCTGGGAGACCTGTAGAAGTAACCGAAGCTCATCTGGAGAAATTCCTAATCTGTGTAAATTCAGAGTGTTGATGAAACAGAGAAATTGCATCGGGATTGAATACAACAGGCACCGTGCGGACTTTTCTCCATGGGGGTAATTCACAATCTGTAAACGCTTTGATCGTTCCATGGATGACCAGTAGTAGTTGTCGAATCACATCTGGAGGCATACTGTAATCTGTGGACCTTCAGAGCGTTGATGAAACACAGAAATTGCATCGGGATTGAATAGAACTGTCACCATGCGGACTTTTCTCCATAGGAGCAATGTCTCAAACTGTCTAATAATTTTTATCGATTCCTCGAAGACCATTAGTAGTTTCCATGAATATCTGGTGGCATTCTGTAATTATTGGACCTTCAGAGTGTTGATAAAACACAGAAATTACATCGGGACTGAATATAACAGGCACCATGCGGACTTTTCTCCATGGGAGAAATGTCTCAAACTATCGACGCTTCAATCATTCCCTGGAAGGCCAGTAGTAGTTTTCGAAGCACATCTGGAGGCGTTCCGTAATCTGTGGAGCTTCAGAGTGTTGATGAAACACAGAAATTGCATCGGGATTGAATAGAACAGGCAGAATGCGACTTTTCTCCATGGGAGAAATGTCACAAACTGTCTACGCTTTGATCCTTCCCTGGAAGACAAGTAGTAGTTTTCGACGAACATCTGGAGGCATTTTTTAATCTGTTGAGTTTCAGAGTGTTGACGAAACACAGAAAATGCATCGGGATTGAATACAAAAGGCACAATGCGGACTTTTCTCGATGTGAGTAATGTCTTAAACTGTCTACGATTTGATCGTTCCCTGGAAGACAAGTAGTACTTTCCGAAGCACATCCGGAGGCATTCTATAATCTGTGGAAATTGAGATTGGCGATTAAACACAGAAAATGCATCGGGATTGAATACAACAGGCACCATGCGGACTTTTCTCCATAGGAGTAATGTCTCAAACTGTAAACGCTTTGATGGTTCCCTGGAAGACCAGTAGCAGTTTCCGAAGCACATCTGGAGGCGGTCCGTAGTCTGTGGAGCTTCAGAGTGTTGATGAAACACAGAAATTGCATCGGGATTGAATAGAACAGGCGGAATGCGGACTTTTCTCCATGGGAGAAATGTCTCTAAGTGTCTAATAATTTTGATCGATTCCTCGAAGGCCATTAGTAGTCTCCATGAACATCTGGAGGCATTCTGTAATCATTGGAGCTTCAGAGCGTTGATAAAACACAGAAATTGCACCGGTACTGAATACAACAGGCACCATGCGGACTTTTCTCCAAGGGAGTAATCTCTCAAACTGTCTACGCTTTGATCGTTCTCTAAAAGACCTGTAGTAGTTTGAGAAGCACTTGTGGAGGCATTCTGAAATAGGTTGACCTTCAGAGTGTTGATGAAACACAGAAATTGCATCGGGATTGAATACAACAGGCACCTTGCGGACTTTTCTCCGTCTGAGTGATGTCTCAAATTGTCTACGCTTTTATCGTTCCCTGAAAGACAGTTAGTAGTTTCCGAAACTAATCAGTATTCATTCTCTAATCTGTGTAAATTCATAGTGTTGATGAAACACAGATATTGCATCGGGGTGGAATACAACAGGCACCATGCGGTCTTTTCTACATTTGAGTAAGGTCTCAAACTGTCTACGATTTGATCGTTCGCTTTAAGACCAGTAGCAGTTTTTGAAGTACATCTGGAGGCATTCTGTAATCTCTGGTCTTTCAGAGTGTTGATGAAACACAGAAATTGCATCGAGATTGAATACAGCAGACACCATGCGGACTTTTCTTCATGAGAGTAATGTCTCAAATGGTCTACGCTTTAATCTTTCCCTGGAAGACCAGTAGTAGTTTCCGAGGAACATATGGAGGAATTTTTTAATCTGTGGAGCTTCAGAGTGTTGACGAAACACAGAATATGCATCGGGATTGAATACAAAAGGCACAAGGCGGACTTTTCTCGATGTGAGTATTCTCTTAAACAGTCTACACTTTGATCGTTCCCTGGAAGACAAGTAGTACTTTCCGAAGCACATCTGGAGGCATTTTATGATATGTGGCAATTCAGAGTGTCGATGAAACACAGAAATTGCATCGGGATTGAATACAACAGGCACCATGCGGACTTTTCTCCATGGGAGTAATGTCTCAAACTGTCTACGCTTTGATCGTTCTCTGAAAGACCTGTAGTAGTTTCCGAAGCACATCTTGAATCATTCTGTAATCTGTTGACCTTCAGAGTGTTGATGAAACACAGAAATCGCATCGTGATTGAATACAACAGGCACCATGCGGACTTTTCTCCATGGGAGTAATGTCTCAAACTTCCCACGCTTTGATCCTTCCCTGGAAGACAAGTAGTAGTTTCCGAGGAATATCTGGAGGCATTTTTTAATCTGTGGAGCTTCAGAGTGTTGACGAAACACAGAAAATGCATCGGGATTGAATACAAAGTCACAATGCGGGCTTTTCTCGATGTGAGTAATGTCTCAAACTGTCTACGCTTTGATCATTTCCTGGAAGACAAGTAGTACTTTCCGAAGCAAATCTGGAGGCATTCTATAATCTATGGAAATTCAGAGTGTCGGTGAAACACATAAATTGCATCGGGATTGAATACAACAGGCACCATGCGGACTTTTCTCCATAGGAGTAAAGTCTCAAACTGTAAACGCTTTGATGGTTCCCTGGAAGACCAGTAGCAGTTTCCGAAGCACATTTGGAGGCGTTCCGTAATCTGTGGAGCTTCAGAGTGTTGATGAAACAAAGAAATTGCATCGGGATTGAATAGAACAGGCGGAATGCGGACTTTTCTCCATGGGAGAAATGTCTCAAAGTGTCTAATAATTTTGATCGATTCCTCGAAGACCATTAGTAGTTTCCATGAATATCTGGAGGCATTCTGTAATCATTGGACCTTCAGAGTGTTGATAAAACACAGAAATGTCATCGGGACTGTATACAACAGGCACCATGCTGACTTTTCTCCAGGGGAGTAAAGTCTCAAACTGTCTACGCTTTGATCGTTCCCTGGAAGACAAGTAGTACTTTCCGAAGCACATCTGGAGGCATTCTATAATCTGTGGAAATTCAGAGTGTCGATGAAACACAGAAATTGCATCGGGATTGAATACAACAGGCACCATGCGGACTTTTCTCCATAGGAGTAAAGTCTCAAACTGTAAACGCTTTGATGGTTCCCTGGAAGACCAGTAGCAGTTTCCGAAGCACATTTCGAGGCGTTCCGTAATCTGTGGAGCTTCAGAGTGTTGATGAAACAAAGAAATTGCATCGGGATTGAATAGAACAGGTAGAATGCGGAATTTTCTCCATGGGAGAAATGTCTCAAAGTGTCTAATAATTTTGATCGATTCCTCGAAGACCATTAGTAGTTTCCATGAATATCTGGAGGCATTCTGTAATCATTGGACCTTCAGAGTGTTGATAAAACACAGAAATGTCATCGGGACTGAATACAACAGGCACCATGCGGACTTTTCTCCAGGGGAGTAATGTCTCAAACTGTCTACGCTTTGATCGTTCCCTGGAAGACAAGTAGTACTTTCCGAAGCACATCTGGAGGCATTCTATAATCTGTGGAAATTCAGAGTGTCGATGAAACACAGAAATTGCATCAGGATTGAATAAAACAGGCACCATGCGGACTTTTCTCCATAGGAGTAAAGTCTCAAACTGTAAACGCTTTGATGGTTCCCTGGAAGGCCAGTAGTAGTTTCCGAAGCACAGCTGGAGGCATTCCGTAATCTGTGGAGTTTCAGAGTGTTGATGAAACACAGAAATTGCATCGGGATTGAATACAACAGGCACCATGCGGACTTTTCTCCATGGGAGTAATGTCTCAAATAGTCTACGCTTTTATCGTTCCCTGAAAGACAAGTAGCAGTTTCCGAAACTAATCAGGATTCATTCTCCAATCTGTGTAAATTCAGAGTGTTGATGAAACACAGAAATTGCACCGGGATTAAATACAACAGGCACCATGCGGACTTTCTCCATGGGAGTAAAGTCACAAACTGTCTACGATTTGATCGTTCGCTTTAAGACCAGTAGTAGTTTTTGAAGTACATCTGGAATCATTATGTAATCTGTGGACTTTCAGAGTGTTGATGAAACACAGAAATTGCATCGGGATTGAATACAACAGACACCAGGAGGACTTTTCTCCATGAGAGTAATGTCTCAAATTGTCTACGCTTTAATCTTTCCCTGGAAGACCAGTAGTAGTTTCCGAAGTACATCTGGAGGCATTCTATAATCTGTGGACCTTCACAGTGTTGATGAAACACAGAAATCGCTTCGTGATTGAATACAACAGGCACCATGCGCACTTTTCTCCATGGGAGTAATGTCTCAAACTGTCTACGCTTTGATCCATCCCTGGAAGACAAGTAGTAGATTCCGAAGAACATCTGGAGGCATTTTTTAATCTGTGGAGCTTCAGAGTATTGACGAAACACAGAAAGTGCATCGGGATTGAATACAAAGGCACAATGCAGACTTTTCTCGATGTGAGTAATGTCTTAAACTGTCTAAGCTTTGATCGTTCCCTGGAAGACAAGTAGTATTTTCCGAAGCACATCTGGAGGCATTCTATAATCTGTGGAAATTCGGAGTGTCGATGAAACACGGAAATTGCATCGGGATTGAATACAACAGGCACCATGCGCACTTTTCTCCATGAGAGTAATGTCTCAAACTGTCTACGCTTTAATCGATTCCAGGAATACCAGTAGTAGTTTCCGACGCACATCTGGAGGCATTCTGTAATCGGTGGACCTTTAGAGTCTTGGTGAAACACAGAAATTGCATCGGGATGGAATACAACAGGCACCATGCGGGCGTTTCTCCATGGGTGAAATGTCTCAAGCTGTCTACGCTTCGAACGTTCAGTGGATGTCCAGTAAGAGTTTCCGAAGCACATCTGGAGGCATTCTGTAATCTGTAGTCCTTCAGAATGATGAAGAAACACAGAAATTGCATCGGGATTGAATACAACAGGCACCATGGGGACTTTCTCCATGGGAGTAATGTCTCAAACTGTCTAAATTTTGATCGTTACCTGGAAGACAAGTAGTCGATTAAGAAGCACATCTGGATTCCTTCCGTAATCTGTGGAGCTTCAGAGTGTTGATGTAACACAAAAATTGCACCGGGATTGAATACAGCAGGCACCAGATGGACTATTCTCCGTGGGAGTAATGTCTCAAACTGTCTACGCTTTAATCATTCCCTGGAAGACCAGTAGTAGTTTCCGAAGCACATCTGGAGGCATTACGTAATCTGTGGACCTTCCGAGTGTTGATGAAAGACAGAAATTGCAACGGGATTGAATACAACAGACACCATGCGGACTTTTCTCCATGAGAGTAATGTCTCAAATTGTCTACGCTTTAATCTTTCCCTGGAAGACAAGTAGTAGTTTCCGAGGAACATCTGGAGGCATTTTTTAATCTGTGGAGCTTCAGGGTGTTGACGAAACACAGAAAATGCATCGGGATTGAATACAAAGGCACAATGCGGACTTTTCTCGACGTGAGTAATGTCTTAAACTGTCTACGCTTTGATCGTTCCCTGGAAGACAAGTAGTACTTTCCGAAGCACATCTGGAGGCATCGTATAATCTGTGGAAATTCAGAGTGTCGATGAAACACAGAAATTGCATCGGGATTGAGTACAACAGGCACCATGCGGACTTTTCTCCATAGGAGTAAAGTCTCAAACTGTAAACGCTTTGATGGTTCCCTGGAAGACCAGTAGCAGTTTCCGAAGCACATTTGGAGGCGTTCCGTAATCTGTGGAGCTTCAGAGTGTTGATAAAACAAAGAAATTGCATCGGGATTGAATAGAACAGGCAGAATGCGGACTTTTCTCCATGGGAGAAATGTCTCAAAGTGTCTAATAATTTTGATCGATTCCTCGAAGACCATTAGTAGTTTCCATGAACATCTGGAGGCATTCTGTAGTCATTGGACCTTCAGAGTGTTGATAAAACACAGAAATTGCATCGGGACTGAATACAACAGGCACCGTGGGGACTTTTCTCCAAGGAAGTAATGTCTCAAACTGTCTACGCTTTAATCGTTCCCTGGAAGGCCAGTAGTAGTTTCCGAAGCACAGCTGGAGGCATTCCGTAATCTGTGGAGCTTCAGAGTGTTGATGAAACACAGAAAGTGCATCGGGATTGAATACAACAGACACCATGCGGACTTTTCTCCATGGGACTAATGTCTCAAACTGTGTACGCTTTAATCGATTCCAGGAATACCAGAAGTAGTTTCCGACGCACATCTGGAGGCATTCAGTAATCGGTGGACCTTTAGAGTCTTGATGAAACACAGAAATTGCATCGGGATAGAATACAACAGCCACCATGCGGATTTTTCTCCATGGTAGTAATGTCTCAAACTGTCTACGCTTCGATCGTTCAGTGGAAGTCCAGTAAGAGTTTCCGAAGCACATCTGGAGGCTTTCTGTAATCTGTGGTCCTTCAGAGTGTTGATGAAACACAGAAATTGCCTCGGGATTGTATACAACAGACACCATGCGGACTTTTCTCCATGAGAGTAATGTCTCAAATTGTCTAGGCTTTAATCTTTCCCTGGAAGACCAGTGGTAGTTTCCGAAGTACATCTGGAGGCATTCGGTAATCTGTAGACCTTCCGAGTGTTGATGAAACACAGACATTCCATCGTGATTGAATACAACAGTCACCATTATGTTTTTTCTCCATGGGAGTAATATCTCAAACTATCTCCGATTTAATCGTTCCCTGGAAGACCAGTAGTAGTTTCCGAAGCACATCTGGAGAAATTCTGTAATCTGTGGACCTTCAGAGTGTTGATAAAATACAGAAATTGTATCGGGATTGAATTCAACAGGCACCATGTGGACTTTTCTCCATGGGAGTAATGTCTCAAACTGAGTACGCGTTGATCGATTCCTGGAAGACCAGTAGTAGTTTCCGAAGCACATCTGGAGGCATTCTGTAATCTGTGGACCTTCAGAGTGTTGATGAAACACAGAAAATTCATTTCGATTGAATACAACAGGCACCATGAGGGCTTTTCTCAATGGGCTTAATGTCTCAAACTGTCTACGCTTTGGTCGTTCCCTGGAAGACCAGTAGCAGTTTCCGAAGCACATCTAGAGGCATTCTGTAATCTGTGGACCTTCAGATTCTTGATGAAACACAGAAATTGCATCGTGAAGGAATACCAAAGCACCATGCGGACTTTACTCCATGGGAGTAATATCTCAAACTGTCTACGCTTTGATGGTTACCTGCTGACCAGTAATAGTTTCGGAAGCACATCTCGAGGCATTGCCTAATCTGTGGACTTTCAGAGTGTTGATAAAGCACAGAAATTGCACAAGGATTGAATACAACAGGCACCATGCGGACATTTCTCCATGCGAGTAATGTCTCAAACTGTGTACGTTTTGATCGATTCCTCGAAGACCAGTAGTAGCTTCCGAAGCACATCAGGAGGCATTCTGTAATCTGTGGACCTTCAGAATTCTGATGAAACACAGAAATTGCATCGGGAACGAAGACAACAGCCACCATGCGGACTTTTCTCCAGGGGAGTAATGTCTGAAACTGTCTACGCTTTTGATCGATTCCTGGAAGGCCAGTGGTAGTTTCCGAAGCACATCTGGAGGCAATCTGTAATCTGTGGACCTTCAGAGTGTTGATGAAACACTGAATTAGCAGCGAGATTGAATACACACAGGAACCATGCGGACTTTACTCCATGGGAGTAATGTCTCAATCTGTCTACAATTTGATCGTTCCCTGGAAGACCGGTAGTAATTTCCGAAGCACATCTGGAGGCATTCTATAATCTGTGGAAATTCGGAGTGTCGATGAAACACGGAAATTGCATCGGGATTGAATACAACAGGCACCATGCGCACTTTTCTCCATGAGAGTAATGTCTCAAACTGTCTACGCTTTGATCCATCCCTGGAAGACAAGTAGTAGATTCCGAAGAACATCTGGAGGCATTTTTTAATCTGTGGAGCTTCAGAGTATTGACGAAACACAGAAAGTGCATCGGGATTGAATACAAAGGCACAATGCAGACTTTTCTCGATGTGAGTAATGTCTTAAACTGTCTAAGCTTTGATCGTTCCCTGGAAGACAAGTAGTATTTTCCGAAGCACATCTGGAGGCATTCTATAATCTGTGGAAATTCGGAGTGTCGATGAAACACGGAAATTGCATCGGGATTGAATACAACAGGCACCATGCGCACTTTTCTCCATGAGAGTAATGTCTCAAACTGTCTACGCTTTAATCGATTCCAGGAATACCAGTAGTAGTTTCCGACGCACATCTGGAGGCATTCTGTAATCGGTGGACCTTTAGAGTCTTGGTGAAACACAGAAATTGCATCGGGATGGAATACAACAGGCACCATGCGGGCGTTTCTCCATGGGTGAAATGTCTCAAGCTGTCTACGCTTCGAACGTTCAGTGGATGTCCAGTAAGAGTTTCCGAAGCACATCTGGAGGCATTCTGTAATCTGTAGTCCTTCAGAATGATGAAGAAACACAGAAATTGCATCGGGATTGAATACAACAGGCACCATGGGGACTTTCTCCATGGGAGTAATGTCTCAAACTGTCTAAATTTTGATCGTTACCTGGAAGACAAGTAGTCGATTAAGAAGCACATCTGGATTCCTTCCGTAATCTGTGGAGCTTCAGAGTGTTGATGTAACACAAAAATTGCACCGGGATTGAATACAGCAGGCACCAGATGGACTATTCTCCGTGGGAGTAATGTCTCAAACTGTCTACGCTTTAATCATTCCCTGGAAGACCAGTAGTAGTTTCCGAAGCACATCTGGAGGCATTACGTAATCTGTGGACCTTCCGAGTGTTGATGAAAGACAGAAATTGCAACGGGATTGAATACAACAGACACCATGCGGACTTTTCTCCATGAGAGTAATGTCTCAAATTGTCTACGCTTTAATCTTTCCCTGGAAGACAAGTAGTAGTTTCCGAGGAACATCTGGAGGCATTTTTTAATCTGTGGAGCTTCAGGGTGTTGACGAAACACAGAAAATGCATCGGGATTGAATACAAAGGCACAATGCGGACTTTTCTCGACGTGAGTAATGTCTTAAACTGTCTACGCTTTGATCGTTCCCTGGAAGACAAGTAGTACTTTCCGAAGCACATCTGGAGGCATCGTATAATCTGTGGAAATTCAGAGTGTCGATGAAACACAGAAATTGCATCGGGATTGAGTACAACAGGCACCATGCGGACTTTTCTCCATAGGAGTAAAGTCTCAAACTGTAAACGCTTTGATGGTTCCCTGGAAGACCAGTAGCAGTTTCCGAAGCACATTTGGAGGCGTTCCGTAATCTGTGGAGCTTCAGAGTGTTGATAAAACAAAGAAATTGCATCGGGATTGAATAGAACAGGCAGAATGCGGACTTTTCTCCATGGGAGAAATGTCTCAAAGTGTCTAATAATTTTGATCGATTCCTCGAAGACCATTAGTAGTTTCCATGAACATCTGGAGGCATTCTGTAGTCATTGGACCTTCAGAGTGTTGATAAAACACAGAAATTGCATCGGGACTGAATACAACAGGCACCGTGGGGACTTTTCTCCAAGGAAGTAATGTCTCAAACTGTCTACGCTTTAATCGTTCCCTGGAAGGCCAGTAGTAGTTTCCGAAGCACAGCTGGAGGCATTCCGTAATCTGTGGAGCTTCAGAGTGTTGATGAAACACAGAAAGTGCATCGGGATTGAATACAACAGACACCATGCGGACTTTTCTCCATGGGACTAATGTCTCAAACTGTGTACGCTTTAATCGATTCCAGGAATACCAGAAGTAGTTTCCGACGCACATCTGGAGGCATTCAGTAATCGGTGGACCTTTAGAGTCTTGATGAAACACAGAAATTGCATCGGGATAGAATACAACAGCCACCATGCGGATTTTTCTCCATGGTAGTAATGTCTCAAACTGTCTACGCTTCGATCGTTCAGTGGAAGTCCAGTAAGAGTTTCCGAAGCACATCTGGAGGCTTTCTGTAATCTGTGGTCCTTCAGAGTGTTGATGAAACACAGAAATTGCCTCGGGATTGTATACAACAGACACCATGCGGACTTTTCTCCATGAGAGTAATGTCTCAAATTGTCTAGGCTTTAATCTTTCCCTGGAAGACCAGTGGTAGTTTCCGAAGTACATCTGGAGGCATTCGGTAATCTGTAGACCTTCCGAGTGTTGATGAAACACAGACATTCCATCGTGATTGAATACAACAGTCACCATTATGTTTTTTCTCCATGGGAGTAATATCTCAAACTATCTCCGATTTAATCGTTCCCTGGAAGACCAGTAGTAGTTTCCGAAGCACATCTGGAGAAATTCTGTAATCTGTGGACCTTCAGAGTGTTGATAAAATACAGAAATTGTATCGGGATTGAATTCAACAGGCACCATGTGGACTTTTCTCCATGGGAGTAATGTCTCAAACTGAGTACGCGTTGATCGATTCCTGGAAGACCAGTAGTAGTTTCCGAAGCACATCTGGAGGCATTCTGTAATCTGTGGACCTTCAGAGTGTTGATGAAACACAGAAAATTCATTTCGATTGAATACAACAGGCACCATGAGGGCTTTTCTCAATGGGCTTAATGTCTCAAACTGTCTACGCTTTGGTCGTTCCCTGGAAGACCAGTAGCAGTTTCCGAAGCACATCTAGAGGCATTCTGTAATCTGTGGACCTTCAGATTCTTGATGAAACACAGAAATTGCATCGTGAAGGAATACCAAAGCACCATGCGGACTTTACTCCATGGGAGTAATATCTCAAACTGTCTACGCTTTGATGGTTACCTGCTGACCAGTAATAGTTTCGGAAGCACATCTCGAGGCATTGCCTAATCTGTGGACTTTCAGAGTGTTGATAAAGCACAGAAATTGCACAAGGATTGAATACAACAGGCACCATGCGGACATTTCTCCATGCGAGTAATGTCTCAAACTGTGTACGTTTTGATCGATTCCTCGAAGACCAGTAGTAGCTTCCGAAGCACATCAGGAGGCATTCTGTAATCTGTGGACCTTCAGAATTCTGATGAAACACAGAAATTGCATCGGGAACGAAGACAACAGCCACCATGCGGACTTTTCTCCAGGGGAGTAATGTCTGAAACTGTCTACGCTTTTGATCGATTCCTGGAAGGCCAGTGGTAGTTTCCGAAGCACATCTGGAGGCAATCTGTAATCTGTGGACCTTCAGAGTGTTGATGAAACACTGAATTAGCAGCGAGATTGAATACACACAGGAACCATGCGGACTTTACTCCATGGGAGTAATGTCTCAATCTGTCTACAATTTGATCGTTCCCTGGAAGACCGGTAGTAATTTCCGAAGCACATCTGGAGGAATTGTGTAATATGTGGACCTTCAGAGTGATGATGAAACACAGAAATTGCATCGGGATTGTAAATAACAGGCAACAAGCGGGGATTTGTCTCCATGCGAGTACTGTCCCAATCTGTCTGCGTTTTGATCGATCCCTGGAAGATTAGTATTAGTTTTCGAAGTTCATCTTGTGTCATTCTGCAATCTGTGGACCTTCAGAGTGTTGATGAAACACAGAAATTGCATCGGGATAGAATACAACAGGCGCCATGGGGACTTTTCTCAATGGGAGTAATGTCTCAAACTCTCTACGCTTTGATTGATTCCTTGGAGACCAGTAGTAGTTTCCAAGCACATCTGGTGGCATTCTGTAAACATTGGACCTTCAGAGTGTGGATGAAACACAGAAATTGCATCATGCTTGAATACAATAGGCACCATGCAGACTTTTCTCCATAGGAGTAATGTTTCAAACTGTCAACGCTTTGATCGTTCCCTGGAAGATAAGTAATAGTTTCCGAAACACATCTGGAGGCTTTCTTTAATCTGTGGAAATTCAGAGTGTTGATGAAACACAGAAATTGAATCAGGATTGAATACAACAAACACCATGCGACCTTTTTTCCATGGGCATAATGTCTCAATCTGTCAACGCTTTGATCGATCCCTGGAAGACCAGTAGTAGTTTCCGAAGCACATGTGGAAGCATTCTGTAGTCTGTGGACCTTCACAGTGGTGATGAAACACGGAGATTGCATCAGGAGTGAATACAACAGGCTCCATGCGGACTTTTCTCCATGGGAGTAATGTCTCAAACTGAGTACGCGTTGATCGATTCCTGGAAGACCAGTAGTAGTTTCCGAAGCACATCTGGAGGCATTCTGTAATCTGTGGACCTTCAGAGTGTTGATGAAACACAGAAAATTCATTTCCATTGAATACAACAGGCACCATGAGGGCTTTTCTCAATGGGCTTAATGTCTCAAACTGTCTACGCTTTGGTCGTTCCCTGGAAGACCAGTAGCAGTTTCCGAAGCACATCTAGAGGCATTCTGTAATCTGTGGACCTTCAGATTCTTGATGAAACACAGAAATTGCATCGTGAAGGAATACCAAAGCACCATGCGGACTTTACTCCATGGGAGTAATATCTCAAACTGTCTACGCTTTGATGGTTACCTGCTGACCAGTAATAGTTTCGGAAGCACATCTCGAGGCATTGCCTAATCTGTGGACTTTCAGAGTGTTGATAAAGCACAGAAATTGCACAAGGATTGAATACAACAGGCACCATGCGGACATTTCTCCATGCGAGTAATGTCTCAAACTGTGTACGTTTTGATCGATTCCTCGAAGACCAGTAGTAGCTTCCGAAGCACATCAGGAGGCATTCTGTAATCTGTGGACCTTCAGAATTCTGATGAAACACAGAAATTGCATCGGGAACGAAGACAACAGCCACCATGCGGACTTTTCTCCAGGGGAGTAATGTCTGAAACTGTCTACGCTTTTGATCGATTCCTGGAAGGCCAGTGGTAGTTTCCGAAGCACATCTGGAGGCAATCTGTAATCTGTGGACCTTCAGAGTGTTGATGAAACACTGAATTAGCAGCGAGATTGAATACACACAGGAACCATGCGGACTTTACTCCATGGGAGTAATGTCTCAATCTGTCTACAATTTGATCGTTCCCTGGAAGACCGGTAGTAATTTCCGAAGCACATCTGGAGGAATTGTGTAATATGTGGACCTTCAGAGTGATGATGAAACACAGAAATTGCATCGGGATTGTAAATAACAGGCAACAAGCGGGGATTTGTCTCCATGCGAGTACTGTCCCAATCTGTCTGCGTTTTGATCGATCCCTGGAAGATTAGTATTAGTTTTCGAAGTTCATCTTGTGTCATTCTGCAATCTGTGGACCTTCAGAGTGTTGATGAAACACAGAAATTGCATCGGGATAGAATACAACAGGCGCCATGGGGACTTTTCTCAATGGGAGTAATGTCTCAAACTCTCTACGCTTTGATTGATTCCTTGGAGACCAGTAGTAGTTTCCAAGCACATCTGGTGGCATTCTGTAAACATTGGACCTTCAGAGTGTGGATGAAACACAGAAATTGCATCATGCTTGAATACAATAGGCACCATGCAGACTTTTCTCCATAGGAGTAATGTTTCAAACTGTCAACGCTTTGATCGTTCCCTGGAAGATAAGTAATAGTTTCCGAAACACATCTGGAGGCTTTCTTTAATCTGTGGAAATTCAGAGTGTTGATGAAACACAGAAATTGAATCAGGATTGAATACAACAAACACCATGCGACCTTTTTTCCATGGGCATAATGTCTCAATCTGTCAACGCTTTGATCGATCCCTGGAAGACCAGTAGTAGTTTCCGAAGCACATGTGGAAGCATTCTGTAGTCTGTGGACCTTCACAGTGGTGATGAAACACGGAGATTGCATCAGGAGTGAATACAACAGGCTCCATGCGGACTTTTCTCCATGGGAGTAATGTCTCAAACTGAGTACGCTTTGATCGATTCCTGGAAGACCAGTAGTAGTTTCCGAAGCACATCTCTAGGCATTCTGTAATCTGTGGACCTTCAGAGTGTTGATGAAACACAGAAAATTCATTTGGCTTGAATACAACAGGCACCATGAGTGCTTTTCTCCATGGGCGTAATGTCTCAACCTGTCTACGCATCGTTCGATTCCTGGGAGACCACTAGTAGTTTCCGAAGCATATCTTTAGGCATTCTGTAATCTGTGGACCTTCAGAGTGATGTTGAAACACAGAAATTGCATTGGGATAGAATACAACAGGCACCATGCGGATTTTTCTCCATGGGAGTAAGGTCTCAAGCTGACTACTCTTTGATCGTTCCCTTGAAGGCCAGCAGTAGTTTCCGAAGCACATCTGGAGGCGTTCTGTATTCTGTGGCCCTAAAGAGTATTGATGAAACACATAAATTGCAACGAGATTGAATACAACAGGCACCATGCGGTCTTTTCTCCATGGGAGTAATGTCTCAAACTGTCACCGCTTTGGTCGTTCCCTGGAAGACAAGTGGTAGTTTCAGAAAAACATCTGCGACGCATTCTGTAATCTGTGGACCTTCAGAGTGTTGATGAAACACAGAGATTGCATCAGGATTGAATATAACATGCACCGTGCGGACATTTCTCCGTGCGAGTAATGTCTCAAACTGTGTACGTTTTGATCTATACCTCGAAGACCAGTAGTAGTTTCCGAAGCACATCAGGAGGCATTCTGTAATCTGTTGACCTTCAGAGTGTTGTTGACACAAAGAAATTGCATCAGGATTGAATGCAACATGCACCATGTGGACTTGTCTAAATGGGCGTGATGTCTCAAACTGTCTACGATTTGATCGATTCCTGGGAGGCCAATAGTAGTTTTTGTAGCACATCTGTATTCATTCTGTAAATTGTGGACCTTAAGAGTGTTGATGTAACGCCGAAATTGCATCGGGATAGAATACAACAGTCACCATGCGGACTTTCTTCTATGGGAGTAATGTCTCAAACTGACTACGCTTTGATAGTTACCTGGAAGACCAGTAGTAGTTTCCGAAGCACATCTGGAGGCATTCTGTAATCTGTGGACCTTCAGAGTGTTGATGAAGCACAGAAATTGCATCGGTATTGATTACAACAGACACCATGCGGACTTTTATCCATGTCAGTACTGTCTGAAACTGTCAACTATTTGATCGTTCCCTGGAAGACCAGTAGCAGTTTCCGAAGCTCATCTGGAGGCATTCTGTAATCTGTGAACCTTCAGAGTGTTGATGAAACACAGAAATTGAATCGGGAAGGAATACAACAGTCTCCATGCGGATTTTTCTACATGGCAGTACTGTCTCAAACTGTCTACGAATTGATCGTTCCCTGGAAGACAAGTAGTAGTTTCCGAAGCACATCTGGAGGCATTCTGTAATCTTCGGACCTTCAGAGTGTTAAAGAAATTCAGGAATTGCTTCTGGATTGAATTCAACAATCATCATACAGACTTTTCTCCATGTGAGAAACGTCTCAAGCTGTATAAGCTTTGATCGTTCTCTGGAAGACCAGTAGTAGGTTCCGAAGCACAGCTGTAGGCATTCTGTAATCTGTGGACCTTCAGAGTGTTGATGAAACACAGAAATTTCATCAGGAACGAAGACAACAGCCACCATGTGGACTTTTCTCCATGGGATTATTGTCTCAAACTGTATACGCATTGATCGTTGTCTGGAAGACCAGTAGTAGTTTCCGAAGCACGTCTGGAGGCATTCTGTAATCTGTGGACCTTCAGAGTGTTGATGAAATAATGATATTGCTTCGGGATTTAATACAACAGGCACCATGCGGTCTTTTCTCGATGGGAGTAGTGTCTCAAACTATCTACGCTTTTAATCGATTCCTGGAATACCAGTAGTAGTTTCCGAAGCACATATGGAGGCATTATGTAATTTGTGGACCATCAGAGTGTTCATGAAACACTGAATTTGCAGCGATATTGAATACAACAGGAACCAAGCGGACTTTACCCCATGGGAGTAATGTCTCAAACTGTCTACGCCTTGATTGTTCCCTGGAAGACCAGTAGTAATTTCCGAAGCACATCTGGAGGAATTCTGTAGTATGTGGACCTTCAGAGTGATGATGAAACACAGAAATTGCACCGGGAAAGAAGACAACAGCCACCATGCGGACATTTCTCCATGTGAGTAATGTCTCAAACTGTGTACACTTTGATCGATTCCCGGGAGACCAGTAGCAGTTTTCTAAGCTCATCTGGAGGCATTCTGTAATCTGTGGAACTTCAGAGTGTTGTTGAAACACAGAAATTGCATCAGGATTGAATACAATAGGCACCATGCGGACTTTTCTCCAGGGGAGTAATGTCTGAAACTGTCTACGCTTTTGATCGATTAATGGAAGGCCAGTGGTAGTTTCCGAAGCACATCTGGAGGCATTCTGTAATCTGTGGACCTTCAGAGTGTTGATGAAACACTGAATTAGCAGCGAGATTTAATACAACAGGAACCATGCGGACTTTACTCCATGGGAGTAATGTCTCAAACTGACTACGCTTTGATAGTTACCTGGAAGACCAGTAGTAGTTTCCGAAGCACATCTGGAGGCATTCTGTAATCTGTGGACCTTCAGTGTGTTGATGAAACACAGAAATTGCATCTGAATTGAATACAACAGACGCCATGGCAATTTTTCTCCATGTGAGTAATGTCTCAGTCTGTCTACGCTTTTGATCGATTCCTGGAAGACCAGTAGTAGTTTCCGAAGCATATCTGGAGGCATTCTGTAATCTGTGGACCTTCAGAGTGTTGATGAAACACAGAAATTGCATCGGTATTGATTACAACAGACACCATGCGGACTTTTATCCATGTCAGTACTGTTTGAAACTGTCAACTATTTGATCGTTCCCTGGAAGACCAGTAGCAGTTTCCGAAGCACATCTGGAGGCATTCTGTAATCTGTGAACCTTCAGAGTGTTGATGAAACACAGAAGTTGCATCAGGAACGAAGTCACCAGCCACCATGCGGACTTTTCTCCATGGGATTATTGTCTTAAACTGTATACGCATTGATCGTTGTCTGGAAGACCAGTAGTAGTTTCCGAAGCACGTCTGGAGGCATTCTGTAATCTGTGGACCTTCAGAGTGTTGATGAAATACAGATATTGCATCGGGATTTAATACAACAGGCACCATGCAGTCTTTTCTCGATGGGAGTAGTGTCTCAAACTGTCTACACTTTTAATCGATTCCTGGAAGACCAGTAGTAGTTTCCGAAGCACATATGGAGGCATTATGTAATCTGTGGACCATCAGAGTGTTCATGAAACACGGAATTTGCAGCGAGATTGAATACAACAGGAACCATGCGGACTTTACCCCATGGGAGTAATGTCTCAAACTGTCTACGCCTTGATCGTTCCCTGGAAGACCAGTAGTAATTACCGAAGCACATCTGGAGGAATTCTGTAGTATGTGGACCTTCAGAGTGATGATGAAACACAGAACTTGAATCGGGATTGAATACAATTGGCACCATGCGGACTTTACTCCATGGGAGTATTGTCTCAAACTGTCGACGCTTTGTTCGTACCCTGGAAGACCAGTAGAAGTTGCTGAGGGACATCTGGAGTCATTCTGTAATCTGTGCACCTTCAGAGCTTTGATGAAACACAGAAATTGCATCGGGACTGAATACAACAGGCACCATACGGACTTTGCTCGATGGGAGGAATGTCTCAAACTGTCTACGGTCTGATCGTTCCCTCGAAAACCAGTAGTAGTTCCTGAAGCACATCTGGAGGCATTCTGTAATCTGTGGACCTTAAGAGTGTTGATGAAACACTGAATCTGCAACGAGATTGAATACAACAGGCACCACACGGACTTTTCTCTATGGGAGTAATGTCTCAAACTGTCTACGCTTTGATCGTTCCCTGGAAGACCAGTAGACATTTCCGAAGCACATCTGGAGGTATTTTGTAATATGTGGATGTTCAGAGTGTTGTTGAAACACAGAAATTGCATCAGGATTGAATACAATAGGCACCATGCGGACTTTTCTCCATGCGAGTATTGTCTCAAACTGTATAACCTTGGATCTTTCCCTGGAAGACCGGTAGTAGTTACAGATGCACATATGGAGGCATTCTGTTATCTATGGACCTTCAGAGTGTTGAGGAAATACAGAAATTGCATCGGGATTGAATAGAACAGGCACCATGCCTACTTTTCTCCATGGTAGTAATGTCTCGAACTGTCTACGCTTTGATCGTTCCCTGGAAGACCAATAGTAGTTTCCGAAGCACATCTGGAGGCTTCCTGTAATCTGTGGACCTTCAGAGTGTTGATGAAACACTGAATTTGCAGCAAGATTGAATACAACAGGCACCATGAGGACTTTTCTCCATGGGAGTAATGTCTCAAACTGTCAATGATTTTAAGGATTCCTGGAAGAACAGTAGTAGTTTCCGAAGCACATCTGGAGGCATTCTGTAAACTGTGGACCTTCAGAGTGTTGATGAAACACAGAAATATAAACCGGATTGAATACAACTGGCACCATGCGGACTTTTCTCCATAGAACTATTGTCTCAATCTCTCTACGGTTTGATCGTTCCCTGGAAGACCAATAGTTGATTTCGGAGCACATCTGGAGGCATTCTGTAAACTGTGGACCTTCAGAGTGTTGATGAAACACTGAATTAGCAGCGAGATTTAATACAACAGGAACCATGCGGACTTCTCTCCATGCGAGTAATGCCTCAAACTTTATACCCTTTGTTCGTTCCCTGGGAGACCAGTAGTCGTTTCCGAAGCACATCTGGTATCATTCTATAATCAGTGGAACTTCAGAGTGTTGATGAAACACAGAAATTGCATCGTGATTGAATAGAACAGGCACCATGCGGACTTTTCTCCATGGGAGTAATGTCTCAAACTGTCTACGCTTTGATCTTTCCCTGGAAAACCAATAGTAGTTTCCGAAGCACATCTGGAGTCATTCTGTAACCTGTGGACCTTCAGAGTGTTGATGAAACACATAAATTGCATCGGGATTGATTAGAACAGGCACCATGCCGACTTTTGTCCATGGGAGTAATGTCACAAACTGTCTATGCATTTATCGATTCCTGGAAACCCAGTAGTAGTATCCGAAGCATATCTGGAGGCATTCTGTAATCTGCGGATCTTCAGAGTGTTAATGAAACACTGAATTTGCAGCGAGATTGAGTACAACAGGCAGCATGCGGACTTTTCTCCATGGGAGTAATGTCTCAAACTGTCTATGATTTTAAGGATTCCTGGAAGAACAGTAGTAGTTTCCGAAGCACATCTGGAGGCATTCTGTAATCTGTGGACCTTCAGAGTGTTGATGAAACACAGAAATGTGTACAGGATTGAATACAACAGGCACCATGCGGACTTTTCGCAATGGAAGTAATGTCTCAATCTCTCTACGGTTTGATCGTTCCCTGGAAGACCAATAGTAAATTTCTAAGCACATCTGGAGGCATTCTGTAAACTGTGGAGCTTCAGAGTGTTGATGAAACACAGAAATTGCATCGGGATTGAATAGAGCAGGCACCATGCGGCCTTTTTCCATGGGAGTAATGTCTCAAACTGTCTAAGTTTTTGATCGATTCCTGGAGGCATAGTAGTAGTTTCAGAAGCACATCTCAAGGCATTCTGTAATCTGTGGACCTTCAGAGTGTTGATGAAACACTGAATTTGCAGCTACATTTAATACAACAGGCACCATGCGGACTTACTCCATGGGTGTAATGTCTCAAAGTGTCTACGATTTGATCGTTCCGTGGAAGACCAGTAGTAATTTCCGAAGCACATATGGAGGCATTCTGTAATCTGTGGACCTTCAGAGTGATGATGAAACACAGAAATCGCATCGTGATTGAAGAGAACAGTCACCATGCGGTCTTTTCTTTATGGGAGTAATGTCTCAAACTGTCTACGCTTTTGATCGATTCCTGGAAGACCAGTAGTAGTTTCCGAAGCACATCTGGAGGCATTCTGCAATCTGTGGATCTTCAGAGTGTTGATGAAACACTGAATTTGCATCTGGATTGAATAGAACAGGCACCATGCGGACTTTTGTCCATGGGAGTAATGTCCTTAATTGTCTATGCATTTATCGATTCCTGGGAGACCAGTAGTAGTTTTCGAAACACATCTGGAAGCATTCTGTAATCTGTGGACCTTCAGAGTGTTAATGAAACACTGAATTTGCAGCGAGATTGAGTACAACAGGCACCATGCCGACTTTTCTCCATGGGAATAATGTCTCAAACAGTCTACGCCTTGATGGATTCCTGGAAGACCATTAGCAGTTTCCGAAGCACATCAGGTGGCATTCTGTTATCTGTGGACTTTCAGAGTGTTGATGAAACACAGAAAATGCATCGGGACTCAATACACCAGTCACCATGCGGACTTTTCTCCATGGCAGAAATGTCGCAAACTATCTACGAACTTTCATAGATTCCTCGAAGTCAAGTATTAGTTTCCGAAGCATATCTGGAGGCATTCTGTATTATGTGGACGTTCAGAGTGTTGATGAAACACTGAATTTGCATCGGGATTGAATAGAACAGGCACCATGCGGACTTTTGTCCATGGGAGTAACGTCTCAAATTGTCTCTGCATTTATCGATTCCTGGAAGACCAGTAGTAGTTTTCGAAGCACATCTGGAAGCAGTCTGTAATCTGTGGACCTTCAGAGTGTTAATGAAACACTGAATTTGCAGCGAGATTGAGTACAACAGGCACCATGCCGACTTTTCTCCATGGGAGTAATGTCTCAAACAGTCTACGAACTGATGGATTCCTGGAAGACCATTAGTAGTTTCCGAAGCACATCAGGAGGCATTCTGGTATCTGTGGACCTTCAGAGTGTTGATGAAACACAGAAAATGCATCGGGACTCAATACACCAGTCACCATGCGGACTTTTCTCCATGGGAGAAATGTCGCAAACTATCTACGAACTTTCATAGATTCCTCGAAGTCAAGTATTAGTTTCCGAAGCACATCTGGAGGCATTCTGTATTATGTGGACCTTTAGAGTGTTGATGACACACAGAAATTGCATCGGGAAAGAAGATAACAGGCACCATGCGGACTTTTCTCCATGGGAGTTATGTCTCAAACTGTCTAGGTTTGATCGTTCCCTGGAAGAAAAGTAGCAGTTTCCGAAGCAAATCTGGAGGCATTCTGTAATCTGTGGACGATCAGAGTGTTAATGAAACACTGAATTTGCAGCGAGATTGAGTACAACAGGCACCATGCGGACTTTTCTCCGTGGGAGAAATGTCTCAAAGTGTCTAATAAATTTGATCGATACCTCGAAGACCATTAGTAGTTTCCATGAATATCTGGAGGCATTCTGTAATCATTGGACCTTCAGAGTGTTGATAAAACACAGAAATGTCATCGGGACTGAATGCAACAGGCACCATGCGGACTTTTCTCCAGGGGAGTAATGTCTCAAACTGTCTACGCTTTGATCGTTCCCTGGAAGACAAGTAGTACTTTCCGAAGCACATCTGGAGGCATTCTATAATCTGTGGAAATTCAGAGTGTCGATGAAACACAGAAATTGCATCAGGATTGAATACAACAGGCACCATGCGGACTTTTCTCCATAGGAGTAAAGTCTCAAACTGTAAACGCTTTGATGGTTCCCTGGAAGGCCAGTAGTAGTTTCCGAAGCACAGCTGGAGGCATTCCGTAATCTGTGGAGTTTCAGAGTGTTGATGAAACACAGAAATTGCATCGGGATTGAATACAACAGGCACCATGCGGACTTTTCTCCATGGGAGTAATGTCTCAAATTGTCTACGCTTTTATCGTTCCCTGGAAGACAAGTAGCAGTTTCCAAAACTAATCAGGATTCATTCTCCAATCTGTGTAAATTCAGAGTGTTGATGAAACACAGAAATTGCACCGGGATTAAATACAACAGGCACCATGCGGACTTTCTCCATGGGAGTAAAGTCACAAACTGTCTACGATTTGATCGTTCGCTTTAAGACCAGTAGTAGTTTTTGAAGTACATCTGGAATCATTATGTAATCTGTGGACTTTCAGAGTGTTGATGAAACACAGAAATTGCATCGGGATTGAATACAACAGACACCAGGAGGACTTTTCTCCATGAGAGTAATGTCTCAAATTGTCTACGCTTTAATCTTTCCCTGGAAGACCAGTAGTAGTTTCCGAAGTACATCTGGAGGCATTCTATAATCTGTGGACCTTCACAGTGTTGATGAAACACAGAAATCGCATCGTGATTGAATACAACAGGCACCATGCGCACTTTTCTCCATGGGAGTAATGTCTCAAACTGTCTACGCTTTGATCCATCCCTGGAAGACAAGTAGTAGTTTCCGAGGAACATCTGGAGGCATTTTTTAATCTGTGGATTGAATAGAACAGGCAGAATGCGGACTTTTCTCCATGGGAGAAATGTCTCAAAGTGTCTAATAATTTTGATCGATTCCTCGAAGACCATTAGTAGTTTCCATGAACATCTGGAGGCATTCTGTAGTCATTGGACCTTCAGAGTGTTGATAAAACACAGAAATTGCATCGGGACTGAATACAACAGGCACCGTGGGGACTTTTCTCCAAGGAAGTAATGTCTCAAACTGTCTACGCTTTAATCGTTCCCTGGAAGGCCAGTAGTAGTTTCCGAAGCACAGCTGGAGGCATTCCGTAATCTGTGGAGCTTCAGAGTGTTGATGAAACACAGAAAGTGCATCGGGATTGAATACAACAGACACCGTGCGGACTTTTCTCCATGGGACTAATGTCTCAAACTGTGTACGCTTTAATCGATTCCAGGAACACCAGAAGTAGTTTCCGACGCACATCTGGAGGCATTCAGTAATCGGTGGACCTTTAGAGTCTTGATGAAACACAGAAATTGCATCGGGATAGAATACAACAGTCACCATGCGGATTTTTCTCCATGGTAGTAATGTCTCAAACTGTCTACGCTTCGATCGTTCAGTGGAAGTCCAGTAAGAGTTTCCGAAGCACATCTGGAGGCTTTCTGTAATCTGTGGTCCTTCAGAGTGTTGATGAAACACAGAAATTGCATCGGGATTGTATACAACAGACACCATGCGGACTTTTCTCCATGAGGGTAATGTCTCAAATTGTCTAGGCTTTAATCTTTCCCTGGAAGACCAGTGGTAGTTTCCGAAGTACATCTGGAGGCATTCGGTAATCTGTAGACCTTCCGAGTGTTGATGAAACACAGACATTCCATCGTGATTGAATACAACAGTCACCATTATGTTTTTTCTCCATGGGAGTAATATCTCAAACTATCTCCGATTTAATCGTTCCCTGGAAGACCAGTAGTAGTTTCCGAAGCACATCTGGAGAAATTCTGTAATCTGTGGACCTTCAGAGTGTTGATAAAATACAGAAATTGTATCGGGATTGAATTCAACAGGCACCATGTGGACTTTTCTCCATGGGAGTAATGTCTCAAACTGAGTACGCGTTGATCGATTCCTGGAAGACCAGTAGTAGTTTCCGAAGCACATCTGGAGGCATTCTGTAATCTGTGGACCTTCAGAGTGTTGATGAAACACAGAAAATTCATTTCGATTGAATACAACAGGCACCATGAGGGCTTTTCTCAATGGGCTTAATGTCTCAAACTGTCTACGCTTTGGTCGTTCCCTGGAAGACCAGTAGCAGTTTCCGAAGCACATCTAGAGGCATTCTGTAATCTGTGGACCTTCAGATTCTTGATGAAACACAGAAATTGCATCGTGAAGGAATACCAAAGCACCATGCGGACTTTACTCCATGGGAGTAATATCTCAAACTGTCTACGCTTTGATGGTTACCTGCTGACCAGTAATAGTTTCGGAAGCACATCTCGAGGCATTGCCTAATCTGTGGACTTTCAGAGTGTTGATAAAGCACAGAAATTGCACAAGGATTGAATACAACAGGCACCATGCGGACATTTCTCCATGCGAGTAATGTCTCAAACTGTGTACGTTTTGATCGATTCCTCGAAGACCAGTAGTAGCTTCCGAAGCACATCAGGAGGCATTCTGTAATCTGTGGACCTTCAGAATTCAGATGAAACACAGAAATTGCATCGGGAACGAAGACAACAGCCACCATGCGGACTTTTCTCCAGGGGAGTAATGTCTGAAACTGTCTACGCTTTTGATCGATTCCTGGAAGGCCAGTGGTAGTTTCCGAAGCACATCTGGAGGCAATCTGTAATCTGTGGACCTTCAGAGTGTTGATGAAACACTGAATTAGCAGCGAGATTGAATACACACAGGAACCATGCGGACTTTACTCCATGGGAGTAATGTCTCAATCTGTCTACAATTTGATCGTTCCCTGGAAGACCGGTAGTAATTTCCGAAGCACATCTGGAGGAATTGTGTAATATGTGGACCTTCAGAGTGATGATGAAACACAGAAATTGCATCGGGATTGTAAATAACAGGCAACAAGCGGGGATTTGTCTCCATGCGAGTACTGTCCCAATCTGTCTGCGTTTTGATCGATCCCTGGAAGATTAGTATTAGTTTTCGAAGTTCATCTTGTGTCATTCTGCAATCTGTGGACCTTCAGAGTGTTGATGAAACACAGAAATTGCATCGGGATAGAATACAACAGGCGCCATGGGGACTTTTCTCAATGGGAGTAATGTCTCAAACTCTCTACGCTTTGATTGATTCCTTGGAGACCAGTAGTAGTTTCCAAGCACATCTGGTGGCATTCTGTAAACATTGGACCTTCAGAGTGTGGATGAAACACAGAAATTGCATCATGCTTGAATACAATAGGCACCATGCAGACTTTTCTCCATAGGAGTAATGTTTCAAACTGTCAACGCTTTGATCGTTCTCTGGAAGATAAGTAATAGTTTCCGAAACACATCTGGAGGCTTTCTTTAATCTGTGGAAATTCAGAGTGTTGATGAAACACAGAAATTGAATCAGGATTGAATACAACAAACACCATGCGACCTTTTTTCCATGGGCATAATGTCTCAATCTGTCAACGCTTTGATCGATCCCTGGAAGACCAGTAGTAGTTTCCGAAGCACATGTGGAAGCATTCTGTAGTCTGTGGACCTTCACAGTGGTGATGAAATACCGAGATTGCATCAGGAGTGAATACAACAGGCTCCATGCGGACTTTTCTCCATGGGAGTAATGTCTCAAACTGAGTACGCTTTGATCGATTCCTGGAAGACCAGTAGTAGTTTCCGAAGCACATCTCTAGGCATTCTGTAATCTGGGGACCTTCAGAGTGTTGATGAAACACAGAAAATTCATTTGGATTGAATACAACAGGCACCATGAGTGCTTTTCTCCATGGGCGTAATGTCTCAACCTGTCTACGCATCGTTCGATTCCTGGGAGACCAGTAGTAGTTTCCGAAGCATATCTTTAGGCATTCTGTAATCTGTGGACCTTCAGAGTGATGTTGAAACACAGAAATTGCATTGGGATAGAATACAACAGGCACCATGCGGATTTTTCTCCATGGGAGTAAGGTCTCAAGCTGACTACTCTTTGATCGTTCCCTTGAAGACCAGTAGTAGTTTCCGAAGCACATCTCTAGGCATTCTGTAATCTCTGGACCTTCAGAGTGTTGATGAAACACAGAGATTGCATCAGGATTGAATATAACATGCACCGTGCGGACATTTCTCCGTGCGAGTAATGTCTCAAACTGTGTACGTTTTGATCTATACCTCGAAGACCAGTAGTAGTTTCCGAAGCACATCAGGAGGCATTCTGTAATCTGTTGACCTTCAGAGTGTTGTTGACACAAAAAAATTGCATCAGGATTGAATGCAACATGCACCATGTGGACTTGTCTAAATGGGCGTGATGTCTCAAACTGTCTACGATTTGATCGATTCCTGGGAGGCCAATAGTAGTTTTTGTAGCACATCTGTATTCATTCTGTAAATTGTGGACCTTAAGAGTGTTGATGTAACGCCGAAATTGCATCGGGATAGAATACAACAGTCACCATGCGGACTTTCTTCTATGGGAGTAATGTCTCAAACTGACTACGCTTTGATAGTTACCTGGAAGACCAGTAGTAGTTTCCGAAGCACATCTGGAGACATTCTGTAATCTGTGGACCTTCAGAGTGTTGATGAAACACAGAAATTGCATCGGTATTGATTACAACAGACACCATGCGGACTTTTATCCATGTCAGTACTGTCTGAAACTGTCAACTATTTGATCGTTCCCTGGAAGACCAGTAGCAGTTTCCGAAGCTCATCTGGAGGCATTCTGTAATCTGTGAACCTTCAGAGTGTTGATGAAACACAGAAATTGAATCGGGAAGGAATACAACAGTCTGAATGCGGATTTTTCTACATGGCAGTACTGTCTCAAACTGTCTACGAATTGATCGTTCCCGGGAAGACAAGTAGTAGTTTCCGAAGCACATCTGGAGGCATTCTGTAATCTTCGGACCTTCAGAGTGTTAAAGAAATTCAGGAATTGCTTCTGGATTGAATTCAACAATCATCACACAGACTTTTCTCCATGTGAGAAACGTCTCAAGCTGTATAAGCTTTGATCGTTCCCTGGAAGACCAGTAGTAGGTTCCGAAGCACAGCTGTAGGCATTCTGTAATCTGTGGACCTTCAGAGTGTTGATGAAACACAGAAATTGCATCAGGAACGAAGACAACAGCCACCATGTGGACTTTTCTCCATGGGATTATTGTCTCAAACTGTATACGCATTGATCGTTGTCTGGAAGACCAGTAGTAGTTTCCGAAGCACGTCTGGAGGCATTCTGTAATCTGTGGACCTTCAGAGTGTTGATGAAATACAGATATTGCTTCGGGATTTAATACAACAGGCACCATGCGGTCTTTTCTCGATGGGAGTAGTGTCTCAAACTATCTACGCTTTTAATCGATTCCTGGAACACCAGTAGTAGTTTCCGAAGCACATATGGAGGCATTATGTAATTTGTGGACCATCAGAGTGTTCATGAAACACTGAATTTGCAGCGATATTGAATACAACAGGAACCAAGCGGACTTTACCCCATGGGAGTAATGTCTCAAACTGTCTACGCCTTGATTGTTCCCTGGAAGACCAGTAGTAATTTCCGAAGCACATCTGGAGGAATTCTGTAGTATGTGGACCTTCAGAGTGATGATGAAACACAGAAATTGCACCGGGAAAGAAGACAACAGCCACCATGCGGACATTTCTCCATGTGAGTAATGTCTCAAACTGTGTACACTTTGATCGATTCCTGGGAGACCAGTAGCAGTTTTCTAAGCTCATCTGGAGGCATTCTGTAATCTGTGGAACTTCAGAGTGTTGTTGAAACACAGAAATTGCATCAGGATTGAATACAATAGGCACCATGCGGACTTTTCTCCAGGGGAGTAGTGTCTGAAACTGTCTACGCTTTTGATCGATTAATGGAAGGCCAGTGGTAGTTTCCGAAGCACATCTGGAGGCATTCTGTAATCTGTGGACCTTCAGAGTGTTGATGAAACACTGAATTAGCAGCGAGATTTAATACAAAAGGAACCATGCGGACTTTACTCCATGGGAGTAATGTCTCAAACTGACTACGCTTTGATAGTTACCTGGAAGACCAGTAGTAGTTTCCGAAGCACATCTGGAGGCATTCTGTAATCTGTGGACCTTCAGTGTGTTGATGAAACACAGAAATTGCATCTGAATTGAATACAACAGACGCTATGGCAATTTTTCTCCATGTGAGCAATGTCTCAGTCTGTCTACGCTTTTGATCGATTCCTGGAAGACCAGTAGTAGTTTCCGAAGCATATCTGGAGGCATTCTGTAATCTGTGGACCTTCAGAGTGTTGATGAAACACAGAAATTGCATCGGTATTGATTACAACAGACACCATGCGGACTTTTATCCATATCAGTACTGTTTGAAACTGTCAACTATTTGATCGTTCCCTGGAAGACCAGTAGCAGTTTCCGAAGCACATCTGGAGGCATTCTGTAATCTGTGAACCTTCAGAGTGTTGATGAAACACAGAAATTGCATCAGGAACGAAGACAACAGCCACCATGTGGACTTTTCTCCATGGGATTATTGTCTCAAACTGTATACGCATTGATCGTTGTCTGGAAGACCAGTAGTAGTTTCCGAAGCACGTCTGGAGGCATTCTGTAATCTGTGGACCTTCAGAGTGTTGATGAAATACAGATATTGCATCGGGATTTAATACAACAGGCACCATGCGGTCTTTTCTCGATGGGAGTAGTGTCTCAAACTGTCTACACTTTTAATCGATTCCTGGAAGACCAGTAGTTGTTTCCGAAGCACATATGGAGGCATTATGTAATCTGTGGACCATCAGAGTGTTCATGAAACACGGAATTTGCAGCGAGATTGAATACAACAGGAACCATGCGGACTTTACCCCATGGGAGTAATGTCTCAAACTGTCTACGCCTTGATCGTTCCCTGGAAGACCAGTAGTAATTACCGAAGCACATCTGGAGGAATTCTGTAGTATGTGGACCTTCAGAGTGATGATGAAACACAGAACTTGCATCGGGATTGAATACAATAGGCACCATGCGGACTTTTCTCCAAGGGAGTATTGTCTCAAACTGTCGACGTTTTGTTCGTACCCTGGAAGACCAGTAGAAGTTGCTGAGGCACATCTGGAGTCATTCTGTAATCTTTGCACCTTCAGAGCTTTGATGAAACACAGAAATTGCATCGGGATTGAATACAACAGGCACCATACGGACTTTGCTCGATGGGAGGAATGTCTCAAACTGTCTACGGTCTGATCGTTCCCTCGAAAACCAGTAGTAGTTCCTGAAGCACATCTGGAGGCATTCTGTAATCTGTGGACCTTAAGAGTGTTGATGAAACACTGAATCTGCAGCGAGATTGAATACAACAGGCACCACACGGACTTTTCTCTATGGGAGTAATGTCTCAAACTGTCTACGCTTTGATCGTTCCCTTGAAGACCAGTAGACATTTCCGAAGCACATCTGGAGGTATTTTGTAATATGTGGATGTTCAGAGTGTTGTTGAAACACAGAAATTGCATCAGGATTGAATACAATAGGCACCATGCGGACTTTTCTCCATGCGAGTATTGTCTCAAACTGGATAACCTTGGATCTTTCCCTGGAAGACCGGTAGTAGTTACAGATGCACATATGGAGGCATTCTGTTATCTGTGGACCTTCAGAGTGTTGAGGAAATACAGAAATTGCATCGGGATTGAATAGAACAGGCACCATGCCGACTTTTCTCCATGGTAGTAATATCTCGAACTGTCTACGCTTTGATCGTTCCCTGGAAGACCAATAGTAGTTTCCGAAGCACATCTGGAGGCTTCCTGTAATCTGTGGACCTTCAGAGTGTTGATAAACACTGAATTTGCAGCAAGATTGAATACAACAGGCACCATGAGGACTTTTCTCCATGGGAGTAATGTCTCAAACTGTCTATGATTTTAAGGATTCCTGGAAGAACAGTAGTAGTTTCCGAAGCACATATGGAGGCATTCTGTAATCTGTGGACCTTCAGAGTGTTGATGAAACACAGAAAATGCATCGGGATTCAATAAACCAGTCACCATGCGGAATTTTCTCCATGGGAGAAATGTCTCAAACTCTCTACTAATTTTGATCGATTCATCGAAGGCAAGTAATAGTTTCCGAAGCACATCTGGAAGCATTCTGTAATCTGTGGAACTTCAGAGTGTTGATGAACCACAGATATTACATCAGGATTGAATACAATACAAACCACGGTAGTAATGTCTCAAACCATCGACGCTTCGGTAGTTCTGTGGAACACCAGTAGTAGTTACCGAAGCACATATGGAGGCATTCTGTAACAATCAGGAGTTTTCTCAGTGAGAGCAATGTCTCAAACTGTCTAAGCTTTGATCGCTCCCTGTAAGACCAAGAGTGGTTTCCGCTGCACATATGGAGGCATTCTGTTATCTGTGGACCTTCAGAGTGTTGAAGAAACACAGAAATATAAACTGGATTGAATACAACTGGCACCATGCGGACTTTTCTCCATGGAACTATTGTCTCAATCTCTCTACGGTTTGATCGTTCTCTGGAAGACCAATAGTTGATTTCGGAGCACATCTGGAGGCATTCTGTAATCTGTGGACCTTCAGAGTGTTGATGAAACACTGAATTAGCAGCGAGATTTAATACAACAGGAACCATGCGGACTTCTCTCCATGCGAGTAATGCCTCAAACATTATACCCTTTGATCGTTCCCTGGGAGACCAGTAGTCGTTTCCGAAACACATCTGGTATCATTCTATAATCAGTGGAACCTCAGAGTGTTGATGAAACACAGAAATTGCATCGTGATTGAATAGAACAGGCACCATGCGGACTTTTCTCCATGGGAGTAATGTCTCAAACTGAGTACGCTTTGATCGATTCCTGGAAGACCAGTAGTAGTTTCCGAAGCACATCTCTAGGCATTCTGTAATCTGTGGACCTTCAGAGTGTTGATGAAACACAGAAAATTCATTTGGATTGAATACAACAGGCACCATGAGTGCTTTTCTCCATGGGCGTAATGTCTCAACCTGTCTACGCATCGTTCGATTCCTGGGAGACCAGTAGTAGTTTCCGAAGCATATCTTTAGGCATTCTGTAATCTGTGGACCTTCAGAGTGATGTTGAAACACAGAAATTGCATTGGGATAGAATGCAACAGGCACCATGCGGATTTTTCTCCATGGGAGTAAGGTCTCAAGCTGACTACTCTTTGATCGTTCCCTTGAAGGCCAGCAGTAGTTTCCGAAGCACATCTGGAGGCGTTCTGTATTCTGTGGCCCTAAAGAGTATTGATGAAACACATAAATTGCAACGAGATTGAATACAACAGGCACCATGCGGTCTTTTCTCCATGGGAGTAATGTCTCAAACTGTCACCGCTTTGGTCGTTCCCTGGAAGACAAGTGGTAGTTTCAGAAAAACATCTGCGACGCATTCTGTAATCTGTGGACCTTCAGAGTGTTGATGAAACACAGAGATTGCATCAGGATTGAATATAACATGCACCGTGCGGACATTTCTCCGTGCGAGTAATGTCTCAAACTGTGTACGTTTTGATCGATACCTCGAAGACCAGTAGTAGTTTCCGAAGCACATCAGGAGGCATTCTGTAATCTGTTGACCTTCAGAGTGTTGTTGACACAAAGAAATTGCATCAGGATTGAATGCAACATGCACCATGTGGACTTGTCTAAATGGGCGTGATGTCTCAAACTGTCTACGATTTGATCGATTCCTGGGAGGCCAATAGTAGTTTTTGTAGCACATCTGTATTCATTCTGTAAATTATGTCTCAAACTGTCTAGGTTTGATCGTTCCCTGGAAGAAAAGTAGCAGTTTCCGAAGCAAATCTGGAGGCATTCTGTAATCTGTGGACGATCAGAGTGTTAATGAAACACTGAATTTGCAGCGAGATTGAGTACAACAGGCACCATGCGGACTTTTCTCCGTGGGAGTAATGTCTCAAACTGTCTACGCCTTGATGAATTCCTGGAAGACCATTAGTAGTTTCCGAAGCACATCAGGAGGCATTCTGTTATCTGTGCACCTTCAGAGTGTTGATGTAACACAGAAATAGCATCGGGATTGAATACAACAGGCACCATGCGAACTTTTCTCCATGGGAGTAATGTCTCAAACTGTCTACGCTTTGATCATTCCCTCGAAGACAAGTAATAGTTTCCGAAGCAGATCTAGAGGCATTCTGTTGTCTGTGGACCTTCAGATTGTTGATGAAACACACAAATTGCATCGTAATTGAATATAACAGGCACCATGCGGACTTTTCTCCATGAGAGTAATGTCTCAAACTGTCTACGCTTTAATCGTACCCTAGAAGAACAGTAGTAGTCTCCGAAGCACATATGGAGCCATTCTGTAACCTGTGTACCTTCAGAGTTTTGATAAAAACACAGAAATTACACCGGGATTGAATACAACAGGCACCGTGCGGACCTTTCTCAAAGGGGGTAATGTCTCAAACTGTCTAAGATTTGATCGTTCCCTGGAAGACCAGTAGTAGTTTCGGAAGCTCATCTGGAGGCATTATGTAATCTGTGGACCTTCAGAGTGTTGATGAAACACTGAATTTGCAGCGAGATTGAATACAACAGGCTCCATGCGGACTTTTCTCCATTGGAGTAATGTCTCAAAGTGTCTACGCTTTGATCGTTCCGAGAAAGACCAGTAGAAATTTGCTAAACACATCTGGAGGAATTCTGTAATATGTGGACCTCCAGAGGGTTGATCGAACACAGAAATTGCATCGGGAAAGAAGACAGCAGCCACCATTCGGACTTTTCTCCATGGGAGTAATGTCTCAAACTGTCAACGATTTGATCGTGCCCTGGAAGGCCAGGACTAGCTTCTGAAGCACATCTGACGACATTCTGTAATCTGTGGACCTTCAGACTGTTGATAAAACACAAAACTTGCATCGGGATTGAATACAACATTCACCATGTGGACTTTTCTTAATATGAATAATGTCTCAAACGCCCTACGCTTTGATCGATACCTGGAAGACCAGTAGTAGTTACCCAAGCACATCTGGGGACATTCTGTAATCTGTGGAAATTCACAGTGTTGATGAAACACAGAAATTGCATAGCTATTGAATACAACAGGCACCATGTGGACTTTTCTCCATAGGAGTAATGACTCAAACTGTCTACGCTTTGATCGTTCCCTGGAACACCAGTAGTATATTCCGAAGCACATATGGTGGCAGTCTGTAACCTTTGGACCTGCAAAGATTTGATAAAAGCACATAAATTGCACATGGATTGAATACAACAGGCACCATGCGGAATTTTCTCCATGGGAATAATGTCTCAACCTGTCTAAGCTTTCATCGTTACCTGGAAGACAGTAGTAGTTTCCGAACCACATTTGGAGGCGTTCTGTAATCTGTCCACTTTCAGAGTGTTGATCAAACACAGAAATTTCATTGGGAATTAATACAACGTGCACCTGGCGGAATTTTCTCCATGGGAGTAATATCACAAACTGTCAACGCTTTGATCGTTCCCTGGATGACCAGTAGTAGTTTCCTAAGCACATCTGGAGACATTCTGTAATCTGTGGACCTTCAGAGTGTTGATGAAACACAGAAATTGCATCGGGATTTAGTACCACAGGCACCATATCGACTTCTCTGCATGGTAGTAATGTCACAAACTATCTACGCTTTGATCGATCCCTGGAAGACCAGTAGCAGTTTCCCAAGCACAGCTGGAGCCATTTAGTAATCTGTTTACCTTCAGAGTGTTGATGAAACACAGATATTGCATCGGGATTTAATACAACAGGCACTATGCGGACTTTTCTCCATGGGTGTAGTATCTCAAAGTGTCTATGTTTTTTTCGATTCCTGGGAGACCAGTGGTAGCTTCCGAAGCACATCTGGTGGCATTCTGTAATCTGTGGACCTTCGGAGTGTTGAGGAAACACAGAAATTGCATCGAGATTCAATACAACAGGCAC
The DNA here is from genome assembly GCF_023897955.1 of Schistocerca gregaria. NCBI lineage: Eukaryota > Metazoa > Arthropoda > Insecta > Orthoptera > Acrididae > Schistocerca > Schistocerca gregaria. Next base: position 20,963,395 of record NC_064925.1, read on the forward strand.
CATGCGGACTTTTCTCCATGAGAGTAATGTGTCAAACTGTCTACGCTTGATCGTTCCCTGGAAGGCCTGTAGTAGTTTCTGAAGCACATCTAGAAGCATTCTGTAAACTGTGGACCTTCAGAGTGTTGATGATACGCAGAAATTCAATCGGGATTGAATACAACAGGCACCATGCGGACTTATCTCCATGGGAGTAATGTCTCAAACTATCTACACTCTGATCGTTACCTGGAAGACCAGTAGTAGTTTCCGAAGCACATCTGGAGGCACTCTGTATTCTGTGGACCTTCAGAGTGTTGATGAAACACAGAAATTGCATCGCGATTCATTACAACAGGCACCATGCGGACTCTTCTCCATGAGAGTAATGTCTCAAACTGTGTAGGCCTTGATTGTTCCCTGGAAGACCAGTAGTAGTTTCAAAAGCACATCTGGAGGCAATCTGCAACCTATGGACTTTCAGAGTGTTGATGAAACACAGAAATGGCATTGCGATTGAATACAACATGTACCATGCTAACTTTTATCCATGGGAGTAATGTCTCAAACTGTATACGCTTTGTTCGTTTTTTGGAAGACCAGTAGTTGTTTCAGAAGCACATCTGGAGGCATTCTGTAATCTGTGGACCTTCAGAGTGTTGATGAAACACGAAAATTGCGTCGGGATTGAATACAACAGGCACCATGCGGACCTTTCTCAAAGGGAGTAATGTCTCAAACTGTGTAAGATTTGATCGTTACCTGGAAGACCAGTAGTAGTTTCCGAAGCACATCTGGAGCCATACTGTAATCTGTGGACATTCAGAGTGTTGATGAAACACAGAAATTACACCGGGATTGAATACAACAGGCACCATGCGGACCTTTCTCAAAGGGAGTAATGTCTCAAACTGTCTAAGATTTGATCGTTCCCTGGAAGACCAGTAGTAGTTTCGGAAGCTCATCTGGAGGCATTATGTAATCTGTGGACCTTCAGAGTGTTGATGAAACACTGAATTGGCAGCGAGTTTTAATACAACAGGCTCCATGCGGACTTTTCTCCATTGGAGTAGTGTCTCAAAGTGTCTACGCTTTGATCGTTCCGTGAAAGACCAGTAGAAATTTGCTAAACGCATCTGGAGGAATTCTGTAAAATGTGGACCTCCAGAGGGGTGATGAAACACAGAAATTGCTTCGGGAAAGAAGACAACAGCCACCATTCGGACTTTTCTCCATGGGAGTAATGTCTCAAACTGTCAACGATTTGATCGTGCCCTGGAAGGCCACGACTAGCTTCTGAAGCACATCTGGCGGCCTTCTGTAATCTGTGGACCTTCAGAGTGTTGATAAAACACAAAACTTGCATCGGGATTGAATACAACATTCACCATGTGGACTTTTCTAAATATGATTAATGTCTCAAACTCCCTACGCTCTGATCGATACCTGGAAGACCAGTAGTAGTTACCCAAGCACATCTGGGGACATTCTGTAATCTGTGGAAATTCACAGTGTTGATGAAACACAGAAATTGCATAGCTATTGAATACAACAGGCACCATGTGGACTTTTCTCCATGGGAGTAATGACTCAAACTGTCTACGCTTTGATCGTTCCCTGTAACACCAGTAGTAGATTCCGAAGCACATATGGTGGCAGTCTGTAACCTGTGGACCTGCGAAGATTTGATAAAAGCACATAAATTACACATGGATTGAATACAACAGGCACCATGCGGACTTTTCTCCATGGGAATAATGTCTAAACCTGTCTAAGCTCTCATCGTTACCTGCAAGACAGTAGTAGTTTCCGAACCACATTTGGAGGCGTTCTGTAATCTGTCCACTTTCAGAGTGTTGATCAAACAGAAATTTCATTGGGAATTAATACAACGTGCACCTGGCGGAAGTTTCTCCATGGGAGTAATATCTCAAATTGTCTAAGTTTTTATCGTTCCCTGGTAGACCAGTAGTAGTTTCCGAAGCAAATCAGGAGGCATTCTGTAATATATGGACCTCCTGAGGGTTGATGAAACACAGAAATTGCTTCGGGAAAGAAGGCAACAGCCACCATGTGGACTTTTCTCCATGGGAGTAATGTCTCAAACTTTCAACGCTTTGATCGTTCCCTGGAAGGCCAGGAGTAGGTTCGGAGGCACATCTGGAGGCATTCGTTAATCGGTGGACCTTCAGAGTGTTGAAGAAACAAAGAAATTGCATCGGGATTGAATATAACAGGCACCATGCGGACTTTTTTCTATGGGAGTAATGTCTGAAACTGTCTACGCTTTGAACGTTCCCTGGGAGACATGTAGTAGTTTAAGAAGCACATATGGAGGCATTCTGTAATCTGTGGACCTTCATAGTGGTGATGAAACACAGAAATATCATCGGGATTGAATACAACAGGCACCATGCGGAGTTTTCTCCATGTGAGTAATGTCTCAAACTGTCTACGCTTTAATCGATACCTGGAAGACCAGTAGTAGTTACCCAAGCACATCTGGGGACATTCTGTAATCTGTGGAAATTCACAGTGTTGATGAAACACAGAAATTGCATAGCTATTGAATACAACAGGCACCATGTGGACTTTTCTCCATGGGAGTAATGACTCAAACTGTCTACGCTTTGATCGTTCCCTGGAACACCAGTAGTAGATTCCGAAGCACATATGGTGGCAGTCTGTAACCTGTGGACCTGCGAAGATTTGATAAAAGCACATAAATTACACATGGATTGAATACAACAGGCACCATGCGGACTTTTCTCCATGGGAATAATGTCTAAACCTGTCTAAGCTTTCATCGTTACCTGCAAGACAGTAGTAGTTTCTGAACCACATTTGGAGGCGTTCTGTAATCTGTCCACTTTCAGAGTGTTGATCAAACACAGAAATTTCATTGGGAATTAATACAACGTGCACCTGGCGGAAGTTTCTCCATGGGAGTAATATCTCAAATTGTCTAAGTTTTTATCGTTCCCTGGTAGACCAGTAGTAGTTTCCGAAGCAAATCAGGAGGCATTCTGTAATATATGGACCTCCTGAGGGTTGATGAAACACAGAAATTGCTTCGGGAAAGAAGGCAACAGCCACCATGTGGACTTTTCTCCATGGGAGTAATGTCTCAAACTTTCAACGCTTTGATCGTTCCCTGGAAGGCCAGGAGTAGGTTCGGAGGCACATCTGGAGGCATTCGTTAATCGGTGGACCTTCAGAGTGTTGAAGAAACAAAGAAATTGCATCGGGATTGAATATAACAGGCACCATGCGGACTTTTTTCTATGGGAGTAATGTCTGAAACTGTCTACGCTTTGAACGTTCCCTGGGAGACATGTAGTAGTTTAAGAAGCACATATGGAGGCATTCTGTAATCTGTGGACCTTCATAGTGGTGATGACACACAGAGATATCATCGGGATTGAATACAACAGGCACCATGCGGAGTTTTCTCCATGTGAGTAATGTCTCAAACTGTCTACGCTTGATCGTTCCCTGGAAGGCCTGTAGTACTTTCTGAAGCACATCTAGAAGCATTCTGTAAACTGTGGACCTTCAGAGTGTTGATGATACGCAAAATTCAATCGGGATTGAATACAACAGGCACCATGCGGACTTATCTCCATGGGAGTAATGTCTGAAACTATCTACACTCTGATCGTTACCTGGAAGACCAGTAGTAGTTTCCGAAACACATCTAGAGGCACTCTGTAATCTGTGGACCTTCAGAGTGTTGATGAAACACAGAAATTGCATCGCGATTCAATACAACAGGCTCCATGCGGACTCTTCTCCATGAGAGTAACGTCTCAAACTGTGTACGCCTTGATTGTTCCCTGGAAGACCAGTAGTAGATTCAAAAGCACATCTGGAGGCAATCTGCAACCTATGGACTTTCAGAGTGTTGATGAAACACAGAAATGGCATTGCGATTGAATACAACATGTACCATGCTAACTTTTATCCATGGGAGTAATGTCTCAAACTGTATACGCTTTGTTCGTTTTTTGGAAGACCAGTAGTTGTTTCAGAAGCACATCTGGAGGCATTCTGTAATCTGTGGACCTTCAGAGTGTTGATGAAACACGAAAATTGCGTCGGGATTGAATACAACTGGCACCATGCGGACCTTTCTCAAAGGGAGTAATGTCTCAAACTGTCTAAGATTTGATCGTTACCTGGAAGACCAGTAGTAGTTTCCGAAGCACATCTGGAGCCATACTGTAATCTGTGGACATTCAGAATGTTGATGAAACACAGAAATTGCATCGGAATTGTATGCAACAGGCACCATGCGGACTTTTCTCCATGGGAGTAATGTCTCAAACTGTCTACGCTTTGATCGTTCCCTGGAAGGCCAGTAGTAGTTTCCGAAGCACATCTGGAGGCACTCTGTTATCTGTGGAACTTCAGAGTGTTGATGAAACACTGAAATTGCATCGGGATTCAATACAACAGGCACCATGCGGACTTTCCTCCATGGGAGTAATGTCTCAAACTGTCTACCTCCTGAATGTTCAATCGAAGACCAGTAGTATTTTCTGAAGCACATCTGGAGGCACTCTGTAATTTGTGGACCTTCAGAGTGTTGATGAAACACAGAAATTGCATCGGGATTGAATACAACAGAATAATGCGAACTTTTCGACATGGAATTAATGTCTCAAACTGTCTCCGCTTTGATCGTTCCCTGGAAGGCCAGTAGTAGTTTCCGAAGCACATCTGGAGGCATTCTGTAATCTGTGGACCTTCAGAGAGTTGTTGAAACACAGAAATTGCATCGAGATTCAATACAACAGCACCATGCGGACTTTTCTCCATGAGAGTAATGTCTCAAACTGTCTATGCACTCATCGTTCACTGGAAGGCCAGTAGTAGTTTCCGAAGCACATCTGGAGGCACTCCGTAATTTGTGGCCCTTCAGAGTGTTGATGAAACACAGAAATTGCATCGGAATTGAATACAACAGCACCAATGCGATCTTTTCGCAATGGAAGTAGTGTCTCAAACTGTCTCCGCTTTGATCGTTCCCTATCAGACCAGTAGCAGTTTCCAAAGCGCTCCTGGAGCCATTCTGTAATCTGTGGACATTCAAAGTGTTGAGGAGACACAGAAATTGCATCGAGATTGAATACAACAGGCACCATGCGGACTTTTCTGAATAAGAGTAATTTCTCAAACTGTCTACACTTTGATCGTTCCCTGGAAGACCAGTAGTAGTTTCCGAAGCACATCTGGAGGCATTCTGTAATCTGTGGACCTTCAGAGTGTTGATCAAACACGAAAATTGCATCGGGATTGAATACAACTGGCACCATGCGGACCTTTCTCAAAGGGAGTAATGTCTCAAACTGTGTAAGATTTGATCGTTACCTGGAAGACCAGTAGTAGTTTCCGAAGCACATCTGGAGTAATACTGTAATCTCTGGTCATTCAGAGTGTTGGTGAAACACAGAAATTGCATCGGAATTGTATACAACAGGCACCATGCGGACTTTTCTCCATGGGAGTAATGTCTCAAACTGTCTCCGCTTTGATCGTTCCCTGGGAGGCCAGTAGTAGTTTCCGAAGCACATCTGGAGGCATTCTGTAATCTGTGGACATTCGGAGTGTTGATGAAACACAGAAATTGCATCGAGATTCAATACAACAGCACCATGCGGACATTTCTCCATGAGAGTAATGTCTCTAACTGTCTACGCTTAGATCGTTCAATGGAAGACCAGTAGTAGTTTCCGAAGTACATTTGGGGGTATCTGTAATCTGTGGACCTTCAGAGTGTTGATGAAACACAGAAATTGCATCGGGATTGTATACAACAGGCACACTGCGGACTTTTCTCCATGGGACTAATGTCTCAAACTGTCTACACTTTGATCGTTCCCTGGAAGACCAGTAGTAGTTTCCGAAGCACATCTGGAGGCATTCTGTAATCTGTGGACCTTCAGAGTGTTGATGAAACACAGAAATTGCATCGAGATTCAATACATCAGCATCACGCGGACTTTTCTCCATGAGAGTAAAGTCTCAAACTGTCTACGCTTTGATCGTTCCCTGGAAGGCCTGTAGTAGTATAAGAAGCACATCTGGAAGCATTCCGTAAACTGTGGACCGTCAGAGCGTTGACGAAACACATAAATTGCATCGGGCTTGAATACAACAGTCACCATGCGGACTTCTCTCCATGGGATTAATGTCTCTAACTGTCTACGCTTACATCGTTCCCTGGAAGCCCAGTAGTAGTTTGCGAAGCACATTTGGGGGTATCTGTAATCTGTGGACCTTCAGAGTGTTGATGAAACACAGGAATTGCATCGGGATTGTATACAACAGGCACACTGCTGACTTTCTCCATGGGACTAATGTCTCAAACTGTCTTCACTTTGATCGGTCCCTGGAAGACCAGTAGTAGTTTCCGAAGCACATCTGTAAGCACTTTATTATCTGTGGAACTTCAGGGTGTTGATGAAACACAGAAATTGCATCAGGATTGAATACAACTGGCACGATGCGGACTTTTCTCCATGGGAGTAATGTCTCAAACTATCTACGCTTTGATCGTTCACTGGAAGACCAGTAGAGGTTTCCGAACCACAGCTCTAGCCATTCTGTAACCTGTGGACCTCCAAAGTGTTGATGATACACAGAAATTGCATCGGGATTTAATGCAACAGGCACCATGCGGACTTTTCTCCATGGGAGTAATATCTCAAACTGTCTACGCTTCGATCGTTCCCTGGAAGACCAGTAGTAGTTTCCGAAGCACATCTGGAGGCATTCTGTAATCTGTGGACCTTCAGAGTGTTGATGAAACACAGAAATTGCATCGGGATTTAGTACAACAGCCATCATGCGGACTTTTCTCCATGGGAGTAATGTCTCAAACTGTCTATGTCCTGATCGTTCCCTTGAAGACCAGTAGTAGTTTCCGAAGCACATCTGGAGCCATACTGTAATCTGTGGACATTCAGAGTGTTGATGAAACACAGAAATTCAATCGGGATTGTATACAACAGACACACTGCGGACTTTTCTCCATGGGACTAATGTCTCAAACTGTCTACACTTTGACCGTTCCCTGGAAGTCAAGTATTAGTTTCCGAAGTACATCTGTAAGCACTTTATTATCTGTGGAACTACAGGGAGTTGATGAATCACAGAAATTGCATCAGGATTGAATACAACAGGCACGATGCGGACTTTTCTCCATGGGAGTAATGTCTAAAACTGAGTACGCCCTGATCGTTCCCTGGAAGACCAGTAGTATTTTCCAAAGCACATCTGGAGGCACTCCGTAATTTGTGGACCTTGAGTGTGTTGATGAAACCCACAAATTGCATCGGGATTGAATACAACAGCTCCATGCGAACCTTTCGCAACGGAAGTAATGTCTCAAACTGTCTCCGCTTTGATCATTCCCTGGAAGACCAGTAGTAGTTTCCGAAGCACATCTGGAGGCATTCTGTAATCTGTGGACCTTCAGAGTGTTGATGAAACAGAGAAATTGCATCGGGATGGAATACAACAGGCACCATGCGGACTTTTCTGCATGGGAGTAATGTCTCAAACTATCTATGCTTTGATCGTTCAGTGGAAGACCAGCAGCAGTTTCCGAAGCACAGCTGGAGCCATTCTGTCATCTGTGGACCTTCAGAGTGTTGATGAAACACAGAAATTGCATCGGGATTGTATACAATAGGCACCATGCGGACTTTTCTCCATGGGAGTCATATCTCAAACTGTCTATGATTTGATCGATTCCTGGGAGACCAGTAGTAGTTTCCGAAGCACATCTGTAGGCATTCTGTAATCTGTGGACCTTCAGAGTGTTGATCAAACACAGAAATTGCATCGAAATTCAATACAACAGGCACCATGCCGACTTTTCTCCATGAGAGTAATGTCTCAAACTGTCTACGCTTTGATCGTTCCCTGGAAGACCAGTAGCGGTTTCAGAAGCACATTTGGGGGCATCTGTAAGCTGTGGACGTTCAGAGTGTTGAAACACATAATTTGCATCGGGATTGAATACAACAGGCACCATGCGGCCTTTTTTTTATGAGAGTAGTGTCACAAACTTTCTACCCTTTGATCGTTCCCTGGAAGAACAGTAGCTGTTTCCGAAGCATATCTGGAGGCATCTGTAATCTGTGGACCTTCACAGTGTTGATGAACCACAGACATTGCATCAAAATTGAATACAACATCACCATGCAGACTTATCTCCATGAGAGTGATGTCTCAAATTGTCTACGCTTTGATTGTTCCCTGGAAGACCAGTAGTAGTTTCCGAAGCACATTTGGGGGCATCTGTAATCTGTGGACGTTCAGAGTGTTGAAACACATAAGTTCCATCGGGATTGAATAGAGCAGGCACCAAGCGGACTTTCTTTTATGGGAGTAAAGTCTCGAACTTTCTACGTTTTGATCGTTCCCTGCAAGAACAGTAGTAGTTTCCGAAGCACATCTGGAGGCATCTGTAATCTGTGGACCTTCAGAGTGTTGATGAAACACTGAAATTGCATCGGGATTGAATACCAGATGCACCATGCGGACTTTTCTCTAGGGGACTAATTTCTCAAACTGTTTACTCTTTGATCGATCCCTGGAAGACCAATGGTAGGTTACGAAGCACATTTGGAGGCATTCTGTAATCTGTAGACCTTCAGAGTGTTGATGAAACACAGAAATTGCATCTGGATTGAATACTACAGGAACCATGCAGACTTTTCTCCATGGGAGTAATGTCTGAAACTGTCTACGCTTTGATCGATTCCAGGAGAGCAGGAGTAGATTCAGAAACACATCTGGAGTCATTCTGTAATCTGTGGACTTTTAGAGTGTTGATGAAACACAGAAATTGCACCGGGGTGAATACAAGAGGCACCATGCGGATTTTCCTCCATGGGAGTAATGTCTTTTACTGTCTACGCTTCGATCGTTCTCTGGAAGACCAGTAGTAGATTCCGAAGCACATTTGGAGGCATTCTGTAATCTGTGGACCTTCAGAGTGTTGATGACACATAGATATTGCATCGGGATTGAATACAACAGGCACTATGCCGACTTTTCTCCATTTGAATAATGTCACACACTGTCTAATCTTTGATCGGTTCCAGGAGAGCAGTAGTAGTTTCCGTAGCACATCTGGAGGCATTCTGTAATGTGTGGACCTTCAAGGTGTTGATGAAAGACAGAAATTTCATCGGGATTGAATTCAAGGAGCACAATGCGTACTTTTATCCCTTCAGAGTGTTGATGAAACACAGAAATTGCATCGGGATTGAATACCAGAGGCACCTTGCAGACTTTTCTCCATGGGAGTAATGCCTCAAGCTGTCTACGCTTTGATCGTTTCCTGGAAGACCAGTAGTAATTTCCGAATCACATCTTCAGGCATTCTATAATCTGTGGACATTCAGAGGGTTGATGAAACACAGAAATTGCATGGGGATTGAATACAACAGCAACCATGCGGATTTTCCTCCATGGGAGTAATATCTCAAACTGTCCGCGCTTTGATCGATTACAGGAAGACCAGTAGTAGTTTCCGAAGCACATATGGAGGCATTCTGTAGTCTGTATACCTTCAGAGTGTTGATGAAACAGAGAAATTGCAGCGGGATTGAATACAATAGGCACCATGCGGACTTTTCTCCATGGGAGTAAAGTCTCAAACCGTCTACGCTTCGATCGTTCCCTGGAAGACCAGTAGTAGATTCCGAAGCACATCTGGAGGCATTCTGTAATTTGTGGACTTCCAAAGTGTTGATGAAACACAGAAATAGCATCGGTATTGAATACTACGGGCACCATGCGGAATTTTCTCAATGGGAGTAATGTCTCAAACTGCCAACGCTTTTATCGTTCCCTCGAATACATGTAGTAGTGTCCGAAGCACATCTGGTCTCGTTTTGTAATCTGTGGACCTTCAGTGTGTTGATGAAACACAGATATTGGATCGGGATTGAATAAAACAGGCAATATACGGATTTCTCTCCATGGGAGTTGTGTCTCAAAGTGTCTACGTTTTGACCGTTCACTGGAAGAAAAGTAGTAGTTTGCGAATCACATCTTTAGGCATTCTGTAATCTGTGGAGCTTTTGAGTGTTGATGAAACACAGAAATTGCATCGGGATTGAATACCACATTCACCATGCGGACTTTTCTCCATGGGAGTAACGTCTAAAACTGTCTACGCTAAGGTCGTTTCCTGGAAGGGCAGTAGTAGTTCCCCAAACACATCTGGAGGGATTCTGTAATCTGTAGACCTTCAGAGTGTTGATGAACCACAGAGATTGAATTGGGATTGAAAACAAATGAAACCAAGCGGACTTTTCACCATGGGAGTAATGTCTCAAATTGTCTACGCTTTGGTCGTTTACTGGAAGGCCACTAGTAGTTTCCGAAACACATCTGGAGGCTTTCTGTAATCTGCGGACCTTCAGAGTGTTGATGAAACACAGTGATTGCATTGGGATTGAAAACAAATGACACCAAGCGGACTTTTCTCCATGGGAGTAATGTCTCAAACTGCCTACGCTTTCATCGTTCCCTGGAATACCAGTAGTAGCTTCCGAAGCACATCTGGTGGCATTCTGTAATCTGTGGACCTTCAGAGTATTGATGAAACACAGAAATTGCATCGGGATTGAATACAACAGGCACCATAAGGTCATTTCTCGATGGAATAATGTCTTAAATGGTCTACGATTTGATCGTTCCCTGGAAGACCAGTAGTAGTTTCCGAATCACATCTTAAGGCATTCTGTAATCTGTGGACTTTCAGAGTGTTGATGAAACACAGAAATTGCATCGGGATTGAATGCAACAGGCACCATGCGGACTTTTCCCAATGGGAGTAATGTCTCAAACTGTCTGCGCTTTGATTGTTCCCAGGGAGACCACTAGTTGTTTCACAAGCACATCTGGAGGCATTCCGTAATATGTGGACCTTCAGAGTGTTGATGAAACACAGAAATTGCATCGAAATTGAATACAAGTGGCACCATGCGGACTTTTATCCATGGAAGTAGTATCTCAAACTGTCTACGCGCTAATCGTTCCCTGGAAGGCCAGTAGTTGTTTCTTAAGCACATCTGGAGGCATTCTGTAATTTGTGGACTTGCAGAGCGTTGATGAAACACAGAAATTGCATCGGTATTGAATACAACAGGCACCATGCGGACTTTTTCCATGGGAGTAATGTCTCAAACTGTCTACGATTTGGTCCTTTCTACGAAGGCCAGTAGTAGTTTACGAAACACATCAGGAAGCATTTTGTAATCTGTGGACATACAGAGTGTTGATGAAAGACAGAAATTGCATCGGGATTGAATACAAGAAGCACAATGCGGACTTTTATCCTTGGAAGTTATGTCTCAAACTGTCTACGCTTTGATCTATTACTGGAGGACAAGTAGTAGTTTGCGAAGCACATCTGGAAGCACTCTGCAATCTGTGGTCCATCGGAGTGTTGATGAACACCGAAATTGCATCGGGTTTGAATACAACAGGCACCATGCGTACTTTTCTACATGGTAGTAATGTCTCAAACTGTCTACGATTAGATCGTTCCCTGGAAGACCAGTAGTAGCTTCTGAAGCACATCTGGTGGCATTATATAATCTCTGGACCTTCAGAGGGTTGATGAAACACAGAAATTGCATCGGGATTGAATGCAACAGGCACCATGCGGACTTTTTCCATGCGAGTAGTGTCTGAAACTGTCTACACTTTGATCGTTCCCTGGAAGACCTGTAGTAGTTTCCGAAGCACATCTGGAGGCATTCTGAAATATGACGACCTTCAGAGTGTTGATGAAACACAGAGATTGCTTCGGGATTGAATACAAAAGAGACCAAGCGGACTTTTCTCCATGGGAGTAATGTCTCAAACTGTCTACGCTGTGATCGATTCCGTAAAGACCAGTTTAGTTTCCTAAGCACATCTGGAGGCATTCTGTAATCTGTGGACCTTCAGAGTAATGATGAAACACAGAAATAGCGTCTGTATTGAATACCACAGGCACCATGCGGACTTTTCTCCATGGGGGTAATGTTTCAAACTGTCTACGCTTTGATCGATTCCTGGAAGACCACTAGTAGCTTCCGAAGCACATCTCAAGGCATTCTGTAATATGTGGACCTTCAGAGTGTTGATGAAACACAGAAATTGCATCGGGATTGAATACAAGAGGCACCATGCGGACTTTTATCCATGGGTGTAATATCTCAAACTGTCTACGCTCTGATCTTTCCCTGGAAGACCAGTGGTTGTTTCTTAAGCACATCTGGATTCATTCTGTAATTTGTGGAAATCCAGAGTGTTGGTGAAACACAGAAATTGCATCGTTATTGAATACAACGATCACAATGCGGACTTTTTCCATGGGAGTAATGTCTCAAACTGTCTACGCTTTGGTCCTTTACTCGAAGGCCAGTAGTAATTTCCGAAACACATCTGGAGGCATTCTGTAATCTGTGGACTTTCAGAATGTTGATGAATGACAGAAATTGCATCGATATTGAATACAAGAAGCACAATGCGGACTTTTATCCATGGGACTTATGTCTCAAACTGAGTACGCTTTGATCTATCCCTAGAGGACCAGTAGTAGCTTCCCAAGCACATCTGGAGGCATTCTGTAATCTGTGGACCTTCAGAGTTTTGATGAAACACAGAAACTGCATCGGGATGAATACAACAGGCCCCATGCGGACTTTTCTACGTGGGAGTAATGTCTCAAACTGTCTACGATCTGATCGATACCTGGGATACCAGTATTAGTTTCCGAAGCACATCTGTAGGCATTCTGTAAACTGTGTACCTTCACTGTGTCGATGAAACACAGAAATTGCATCGGGAATGAATACAACTGGCACCATGCAGACTTTTCTCAATGGGCGTAATGTCTCAAAGAGCCTACGATTCGATCGTTACCTGGAAAACCAATCGTAGTTTCCGAAGCATATCTGGAGGCGTTCTGTAATCTGTGGACCTTCAGAGTGTTGATGAAATACAGAAATTGCATCGGGATTGAATACAACAGTCATCATACGGACTTTCCTCCATGGGAGTATTGTCTCAAACGGTGTATGCTTTGATCGTCCCCTGGAAGACCAGTAGTAGTTTCCGATGCACACCTGGAGGCTTTCTGTAATCTTTGGACTTCCAGAATCTTGATGAAACACAGAATTTGCATTGGGATTGAATACAACAGGCAACATGCGGACATTTCTCCATGGGTGTAATGTCTTAAACTGTCTACGCTTTGATCGTTTTCTGGAAGGATAGTAGTAGTTTCAGAAGCACATCTGGAGGCCCTCTGCAATCTGTGGTCCATCGGAGTGTTGATGAACACCGAAATTGCATCGGGTTTGAATACAACAGGCACCATGCGTACTTTTCTACATGGTAGTAATGTCTCAAACTGTCTACGATTTGGTCTTTGACTGGAAGACCAGTAGTAGTTTCTGAAGCACATCTGGTGGCATTCTATAATCTGTGGACCTTAAGAGTGTTGATGAAACACAGAAATTGCATCTTGATTGAATACAACAGGCACCATGCGGACTTTTTCCATGCGAGTAGTGTCTGAAACTGTCTACACTTTGATCGTTCCCTGGAAGACCTGTAGTAGTTTCAGAAACACATCTGGAGGCTTACTGTAATCTGTGGACCTTCAGAGTATTGATGAAACACAGAAATTGCATCGGGAATGAATACAACGGGCACCAAGCAGACTTTTCTCCATGCCAGTAATGTCTCAAACAGTCTACGATTTGATCGATTCCTGGGAGACCGGTATTAGTTTCCGAAGCACTTCTGGAGGCATTCTGTAATCTGTGGACCATCAGAGTGTTGATGAAACACAGAAATTGCATCGGGATTTAATACAACAGGCACCATGCAGACTTTTCTCCATGGGAGTCATGTCTCAAACTGTCAAGGATTTGATCGGTCCATGGAAGACCTGTGGTAGTTTCCGAAACACATCTAGCGGCATTCTGTAATCTGTGGACCTTCAGAGTGTTGATGAAACACAGAAATTGCATCGGGAATGAATACAACAGGCACCATGCAGACTTTTCTCCATGTCAGTATTGTCTCAAACTGTCTACGCTTTGATCGTTACCTGGAAGACCAGTAGTAGTTATCGAAGCACGCCTGGAGGCATTCAGTAATCTGTGGACATTTTTAGAATGTTGATGACACACAGTAATGGCATTGGGATTGAATACAACAGGGCCCATGCGGACTTTTCTCCATGCGGGTATTGTCTCAAAAGGTCTATGCTTTGATCATCCCCTGGAAGACTAGTGGTAGTTTCCGAAGCACATCTGGAGGCATTCTGTAATCTCTGGAACTAAAGAGAGTTGATGAATTACAGAAAATGCATCGGGACTAAATACAACAGGCACTATGCAGACTTTTCTGCATGGGAGTAATGTCTCATACTGTCTACGCTTTGATCGATTCCTGAAAGACCAGTTGTAGTTTCCGAAGAACATCTAGGGGCATTCTGTAATCTGTGGACATTCAGAGTGTTGATGAAACACAGAAATTGCATCGGGAATGAATACAACAGGCACAATGCGTAATTTTCTCCATGAAAGTAATGTATAAAACTGTCTACGCTTTGGAAGTTTCCATGAAGACCAGTAGTAGTATCCGAAGCACATCTGGAGGCATTCTGTAGTCTATATATCTTCAGAGTGTTGATGATACACAGAAATTGCATTGGGATTAAATACAACAGGAGCCATGCGAAAATTTCTCCATGGGAGTAATGTCTCAAACTGTCTACGCTTTGATCGTTCCCTGGAAGACCAGTAGTAGTTTGCGAAGCACATCTGGAGGCATTCTGTATTCTGTGGACCTTCAGAATGTTGATGAAACAAAGGAATTGCAAGGGGATTGAATAAAACAGGCACCATGCAGGTTATTCTCCGTGGGATTAATGTCTCAACTGTCTACTATATGCTCGACTCCTGGAAGAGCAGTATAAGTTTCCGAAGCACATCTGGAAGGATTCTGTAATCTGTTGACCTTCAGAGTGTTGATGAAACACGAAAATTGCATCGGGGTTAAATACAACATTCACCATGCGGACTTTTCTCCATGGGAGTAATGTCTCAAACTGTCTACGCATTGATCGATTCCTGGAAGACCAGTAGTATTTTCCGAAGGACATCTTGTGGCACTCTGTAATCTGTGGACCTTCATTGTATTGATGAAACACAGAAATTGCATTGGGATTGAATACAACAGGCACCATGCCGACATTTCTCCATGGGAGTATTGTCTCAGACTGTATACGCTTTGATCAATTAGTGGAAGACCAGTAGTAGTTTCAGAAGCACATCTGGAGGCATTCTGTAATCTGTATACTTTCCGAGTTTTGATGAAACACAGAAATTGCATCGGGATTGAATACAACAGGCACCGTAAGTACTTTTCTCCATGGGAGTAATGTCTCAAACTGCCTACGCTTTGATCGATACTGGGAGATCAGTAGTAGTTTCCGAAGCACGTCTTAAGTCATTCTGTAATCTGTGGACCTTAAGAGTGTTGATGAAATACAGAAATTGCATCAGGATTGAATACAACAGACACCATGCGGACTTTTATCCATGGGAGTATTGTCTCAAACGGTCTATGCTTTGATCGTCCACTGGAAGACCAGTAGTAGTTTCCGAAGCACCCCTGGAGGCATTCTGTAATCTTTGGACTTTCAGAATCTTGATGAAACACAGAATTTGCATTGGGATTGATTACAACAGGCACCATGCGGACATTTCTCCATGGGAGTAATGTCTTAAACTGTCTTCGCTTTCATTGTTTTCTGGAAGACCAGTAGTAGTTTCCGAAGCACATCTGGAGGCATTCTGACATCTGTGGACCTTCAGAGTGTTGATGAATTTCAGAAATTGCATCGGGATTGAATACAACAGGCACCATTCAGACTTTTCTCGTTGGGAGTAATGTCTCAAACTGTCTACTGTTTGATCGTTCCATCGAAGACCGGTAGTAGTTTCAAAAGCAAATCTAGGGGCATTCTGTAATCTGTGGACCGTCAGAGTGTTGATGAAACCCAGAAATTGCATCGGGAATGAATACAACAGGCACCATGCAGGTTTTTCTCCATGGGAGTAATGTCTCAAACTGTCTACGCTCTGATCGTCTCCTGGAAGAACAGTAAAAGTTTCCGAAGCCCGTCTGGGGGGATTCTGTACTCTGTGGACCTTCAGAGTGTTGATGAAACACGAAAATTCCATCGGGCTTGAATACAACAATCACCATGTGGACTTTTCACCATGGGAGTAATGTCTCAAACTGTCTCCGGTTTGATCGTACTCTGCAAGACCAGTAAGAGTTTCCGAAGCTCATCTGGAGGCATTCTGTAATCTGTGGAACTGCAGAGTGTTGATAAAACACAGAAATGGCATCGGGAATGAATACAACTGGCCCCATGCAGACTTTTCTCAATGGGAGTATTGTCTCAAACTGTCTACGCTTTGATCGTTCCCTGGAAGACCAGTAGTAGTTTCCGAAGCACGCCCGGAGGCATTCTGAAAAATTTGGACGTTTTTAGAATGTTGATGAAACACAGAAATTGCATCGGGATTGAATACATCAGTCACCATACGGACATTTCTCCTTGGGAGTAATGTCTCTAACTGTCTACGTTTTGATCGTTCCCTGGAAGAACAGTGTTAGTTTCCGAAGCACATCTGGAGGCATTCTGTAATCTGTGGACCTTCAGAGTGTTGATGAAACACAGAAATTGCATCGGGATTGAATACAACAGGCACCATGCAGACTTTTCTGATTGGGAGTAATGTCTCAAACTGTCTACGCTTTGATCGATTCCTGGAAGACCAGTTGTAGTTTCCGAAGCACATCAAGGGGCATTCTGTAATTTGCCGAATTTCAGAGTGTTGATGAAACACAGAAATTGCATCGGGAATGAATACAACTGGCACCAGGCAGACTTTTCTCAATGGGAGTATTGTCTCAAACTGTCTACGCTTTTATCGTTCCCTGAAAGTCCAGTACTAGATTCCGAAGCATACCTGGAGGCATTCTGTTATCTGTGGACATTTTTAGAATGTTGATGAAACAGAGCAATTGCATCGGGATTGAATGCAACAGGCACCATGCGGACATTTCTCCATGGGAGTAATGTCTCAACCTGTTTACGCTTTGATCGTTGCCTGGAAGACCAGTATTAGTTTCCGAAGCACATCTGGAGGCATTCTGAAATCTGTGGAACTTCAGAGTGTTCATGAAACACATAAATTGCATCGGAATTGATTACAACAGGCACCACATTGACTTTTCTACATGGTAGTAATGTCTCAAACTGTCTACGATTTGATCGTTCCCTGGAAGACCAGTAGTAGCTTCTGAAGCACATCTGGTGGCATTATATAATCTCTGGACATTCAGAGGGTTGATGAAACACAGAAATTGCATCGGGATTGAATGCAACAGGCACCATGCGGACTTTTATCCATGGGTGTAATATCTCAAACTGTCTACGCTCTGATCTTTCCCTGGAAGACCAGTAGTTGTTTCTTAAGCACATCTGGATTCATTCTGTAATTTGTGGAAATCCAGAGTGTTGGTGAAACACAGAAATTGCATCGTTATTGAATACAACGATCACAATGCGGACTTTTTCCATGGGAGTAATGTCTCGAACTGTCTACGCTTTGGTCCTTCACTGGAAGGCCAGTAGTAATTTCCGAAACACATCTAGAGGCATTCTGTAATCTGTGGACTTTGAGAATGTTGATGAATGACAGAAATTGCATCGATATTGAATACAAGAAGCACAATGCGGACTTTTATCCATGGGAGTTATGTCTCAAACTGAGTACGCTTTGATCTATCCCTAGAGGACCAGTAGTAGCTTCCCAAGCACATCTGGAGGCATTCTGTAATCTGTGGACCTTCAGAGTTTTGATGAAACACAGAAACTGCATCGGTATGAATACAACAGGCCCCATGCGGACTTTTCTACGTGGGAGTAATGTCTCAAACTGTCTACGATCTGATCGATACCTGGGATACCAGTATTAGTTTCCGAAGCACATCTGTAGGCATTCTGTAAACTGTGTACCTTCAGTGTGTCGATGAAAAACAGAAATTGCATCGGGAATGAATACAACTGGCACCATGCAGACTTTTCTCAATGGGAGTAATGTCTCAAACAGCCTACGATTCGATCGTTACCTGGAAAACCACTAGTAGTTTCCGAAGCATATCTGGAGGCGTTCTGTAATCTGTGGACCTTCAGAGTGTTGATGAAATACAGAAATTGCATCGGGATTGAATACAACAGTCACCATACGGACTTTTCTCCATGGGAGTATTGTCTCAAACGGTCTATGCTTTGATCGTCCCCTGGAAGACCAGTAGTAGTTTCCGAAGCACACCTGGAGGCTTTCTGTAATCTTTGGACTTCCAGAATCTTGATGAAACACAGAATTTGCATTGGGATTGAATACAACAGGCACCATGCGCACATTTCTCCATGGGAGTAATGTCTTAAACTGTCTACGCTTTGATCGTTTTCTGGAAGGCCAGTAGTAGTTTCAGAAGCACATCTGGAGGCACTCTGCAATCTGTGGTCCATCGGAGTGTTGATGAACACCGAATTTGCATCGGGTTTGAATACAGCAGGCACCATGCGTACTTTTCTACATGGTAGTAATGTCTTAAAGTGTCTACGATTTGGTCGTTGACTGGAAGACCAGTAGTAGTTTCTGAAGCACATCTGGTGGCATTCTATAATCTGTGGACCTTAAGAGTGTTGATGAAACACAGAAATTGCATCTTGATTGAATACAACAGGCACCATGCGGACTTTTTCCATGCGAGTAGTGTCTGAAACTGTCTACAATTTGATCGTTCCCTGGAAGACCTGTAGTAGTTTCAGAAACACATCTGGAGGCTTACTGTAATCTGTGGACCTTCAGAGTATTGATGAAACACAGAAATTGCATCGGGAATGAATACAACGGGCACCAAGCAGACTTTTCTCCATGGCAGTAATGTCTCAAACAGTCTACGATTTGATCGATTCCTGGGAGACCGGTATTAGTTTCCGAAGCACATCTGGAGGCATTCTGTAATCTGTGGACCATCAGAGTGTTGATGAAACACAGAAATTGCGCCGGGGTGAATACAACAGGCACCATGCAGGTTTTTCTCCATGGGAGTAATGTCTCAAACTGTCTACGCTCTGATCGACTCCTGGAAGAACAGTAAAAGTTTCCGAAGCCGATCTGGGGGGATTCTGTACTCTGTGGACCTTCAGAGTGTTGATGAAACACGAAAATTCCATCGGGCTTGAATACAACATTCACCATGTGGACTTTTCACCATGGGAGTAATGTCTCAAACTGTCTCCGGTTTGATCGTACTCTGCAAGACCAGTAAGAGTTTCCGAAGCTCATCTGGAGGCATTCTGTAATCTGTGGAACTGCAGAGTGTTGATAAAACACAGAAATGGCATCGGGAATGAATACAACTGGCCCCATGCAGACTTTTCTCAATGGGAGTATTGTCTCAAACTGTCTACGCTTTGATCGTTCCCTTGAAGACCAGTAGTAGTTTCCGAAGCACGCCCGGAGGCATTCAGTAAAATTTGGACGTTTTTAGAATGTTGATGAAACACAGAAATTGCATCGGGATTGAATACATCAGTCACCATACGGACATTTCTCCTTGGGAGTAATGTCTCTAACTGTCTACGTTTTGATCGTTCCCTGGAAGAACAGTATTAGTTTCCGAAGCACATCTGGAGGCATTCTGTAATCTGTGGACCTTCAGAGTGTTGATGAAACACAGAAATTGCATCGGGATTGAATACAACAGGCACCATGCAGACTTTTCTGATTGGGAGTAATGTCTCAAACTGTCTACGCTTTGATCTATTCCTGGAAGACCAGTTGTAGTTTCCGAAGCACATCAAGGGGCATTCTGTAATTTGCGGAATTTCAGAGTGTTGATGAAACACAGAAATTGCATCGGGAATGAATACAACTGGCACCAGGCTGACTTTTCTCAATGGGAGTATTGTCTCAAACTGTCTACGCTTTTATCGTTCCCTGAAAGACCAGTACTAGATTCCGAAGCATACCTGGAGGCATTCTGTTATCTGTGGACATTTTTAGAATGTTGATGAAACGAGCAATTGCATCGGGATTGAATGCAACAGGCACCGTGCGGACATTTCTCCATGGGAGTAATGTCTCAACCTGTTTACGCTTTGATCGTTGCCTGGAAGACCAGTATTAGTTTCCGAAGCACATCTGGAGGCATTCTGAAATCTGTGGAACTTCAGAGTGTTCATGAAACACATAAATTGCATCGGAATTGATTACAACAGGCACCACATTGACTTTTCTGCATGGGAGTAATGTCTCAAAGTTAGTACGATTTAAACGATTCCTGGGATATTAGTATTAGTTTCCGAACCACATCTGGAGGAATTCTGTAATCTGTTTACCTTCAGAGAGATGATGAAACACAGAAATTGCATCTAGGTTGAATACAGGCACCATGCTGACTTTTCTCGATGAGAGTGATGTCTCAAACTGTCTACGCTTCGATCGTTCTCTGGAAGACCAGTAGTAGCCTTAGAGACACATCTGGAGGCATTCTGTTATCTGTGGACATTCAGAGTGTTGATGAAACACAGAAATTGCATCGGGATTGAATACAACAGGCACCATGCGGACTACACTCCATGGGAGTAATGTCTCAAACTATCTACGCCTTGATCGTTCCTTGGAGGCCAGTTGTGGTTCCCGAAGCCCACCTGGAGGCATTATGTAATCTGTGGACCTTCAGAGTGTTGATGAAACACAGAAATTGCATCGGAAATGAATACAACAATCAGCATGCAGCCATTTCTCAATGGGAGTAATGTCTCAAACGGTCTACGGTTTGATTGTACCTAGAAGACCAATAGTAGTTTCCGAAGAACATCTAAAGGCGTTCTGTAATCAATGGACCATCAGAGTGTTAATGACACACACTAATTTCATCGGGATTCAATACAACAGTAAAATAGCAGACTTTTCTCCATGGGAGTAATGTCTCAAACTGTATACGCTTTGATCGATTCCTGGGAGACCAGTACTAGTTTCCGAAGCACACCTGGATGCATTCTGTATTCTGTGGACTTTCAGAATGTTGAAGAAACACAGATATTTCATTGGAATTGAATACAACTGGCAACATGCGGACATTTCTACATGGATGTAATGTCTTAAACTGTCTACGCTTTGATCGTTCTCTGAAGATCAGTACTAGTTTCCGAAGCACACCTTGAGGCATTCTGTAATCTGTGGACCTTCAGAGTGTCGATAGAAACACAGAAATAGCATCGGGATTGAATACAACCGGCACCATGCGGTATTTTCTCCATGGGACTAATTTCTCAAAAAGTCAATACTTTGATCGATTCCTGGAAGACCAGTTGTAGTTTCCGAAGCACATGTGGATGCATTCTGTAATCTGTGGTCTTTCAGAATGTTGATGAAACACAGAAATTAGATTGGGATTGAATACAACAGACACAATGCGGACTTTTCTCCATTTGAGTATTGCCTCAAACTGTCTATGCTTTGATCGTTCCCTGGAAGATTAGTAGTAGTTTCTGAATCACATCTGGAAGCATTCTGTATTCTGTGGGCCTTCTGAGTGTTGATGAAACACAGAAATTGCATCGAGATTGAATTCAACATCCACCATGCGGATTTTTCTCCAAGGGTGTAATGTCTCAAACTGTCTCTGCTTGGATCTTTCCTGGGAGACCAGTAGTATGTTCCGAAGCACATCTGGTGGCATTCTGTAATCTGTGGGCCTTCAGAGTGTTGGTAAAACACTGAAATTGCATGGGGATTAATACAACAGGCTCATGCGGACTTTTCACCATGGGAGTAATGTCTCAAAGTGTCTTTGCTTTGATCGTTCCCTGGAAGACCAGTAGTAGTTTCCGAAGCACATCTGGAGGCATTCTGACATCTGTGGACCTTCAGAGTGTTGATGAATTTCAGAAATTGCATCGGGATTGAATACAACAGGCACCATTCAGACTTTTCTCGTTGGGAGTAATGTCCCAAACTGTCTACTGTTTGATCGTTCCATGGAAGACCGGTAGTAGTTTCCGAAGCAAATTTAGGGGCATTCTGTAATCTGTGGACATTCAGAGTGTTGATCAAACCCAGAAATTGCATCTCGAATGAATACAACAGGCACCATGCAGGTTTTTCTCCATGGGAGTAATGTCTTAAACTGTCTACGCTCTGATCGACAACTGGAAGAACAGTATAAGTTTCCGAAGCCCATCTGGGGGGATTCTGTAATCTGTGGACCTTCAGAGTGTTGATGAAACACGAAAATTCCATCGGGCTTGAATACAACATTCACCATGTGCACTTTTCACCATGGGAGTAATGTCTCAAACTGTCTACGCTTTGATCGTACTCTGCAAGTCCAGTAGTAGTTTCCGAAGCTCATCTGGAAGTATTCTGTAATCTGTGGAACTGCAGAGTGTTGATAAAACACAGAAATTGCATCGGGAATGAATACAACTGGCACCAGGCAGACTTTTCTCAATGGGGAGTATTGTCTCAAACTGTCTACGCTTTGATCGTTCACTGAAAGACCAGTACTAGATTCCGAAGCATACCTGGAGGCTTTCTGTAATCTGTGGACATTTTTAAAATGTTGATGAAACAGAGCAATTGCATCGGGATTGAATGCAACAGGCACCATGCGGACATTTCTCCATGGGAGTAATGTCTCAACCTGTCTACGCTTTGATCGTTGCCTGGAAGACCAGTATTAGTTTCCGAATCACATCTGGGGGCATTCTAATATCTGTGGACCATCAGAGTGTTCATGAAACACATCAATTGCATCGGAATTGATTACAACAGGCACCATATTGACTTTTCTGCATGGGAGTAATGTCTCAAAGTTTGTACGATTTGATCGATTCCTGGGATATTAGTATTAGTTTCCGAACCACTTCTGGAGGCATTCTGTAATCTGTTTACCTTCAGAGTGTTGATGAAACACAGAAATTGCATCGTGATTGAATACAGGCACCATGCTGACTTTTCTCGATGAGAGTGATGTCTCAAACTGTCTACGCTTCGATCGTTCCCTGGAAGACCAGTTGTGGTTCCCGAAGAACATCTGGAGGCATTATGTAACCTGTGGACCTTCAGAGTGTTGATGAAACACAGAAATTGCATCGGAAATGAATACAACAATCAGCATGCAGCCTTTTCTCAATGGGAGTAATGTCTCAAACAGTCTACGATTTGATCGAACCTAGAAGACCAATAGTAGTTTCCGAAGAACATCTAAAGGCGTACTGTAATCTATGGACTATCAGAGTGTTAATGACACACACTAATTTCATCGGGATTCAATACAACAGTAAAATAGCAGACTTTTCTCCATGGGAGTAATGTCTCAAACTGCATACGCTTTGATCGATTCCTGGGAGACCAGTACTAGTTTCCGAAGCACACCTGGATGCATTCTGTATTCTGTGGACTTTCAGAATGTTGAAGAAACACAGATTTTGCATCGGAATTGAATACAACAGGCAACATGCGGACATTTCTACATGGAAGTAATGTCTTAAACTGTCTACGCTTTGATCGTTCTCAGAAGATCAGTACTAGTTTCCGAAGCACACCTTGAGGCATTCTGTAATCTGTGGACCTTCAGAGTGTCGATAGAAACACAGAAATAGCATCGGGATTGAATACAACCGGCACCATGCGGTATTTTCTCCATGGGACTAATTTCTCAAACAGTCAATACTTTGATCGATTCCTGGAAGACCAGTTGTAGTTACCGAAGCACATCTAGTTGCATTCTGTAATTTGTGGACTTTCAGAGTGTTGATGAAACATAGAAATAGCATCACTAATGAATACAACAGGCACCGTGCAGACATTTCTCCATGGGAGTAATGTCTAATACTGTCTACGCTTTGATAGAGTCCTGGGAGACCACTAGCAGTTTCAGAAGCACATCTGGAGGCATTCTGTAATCTGTGAAGCTTCTGAGTGTTGATGAAACACAGAAATTGCATGGGGATTAATACAACAGGCACCATGCGGACTTTCATCTATGGGAGTAGTGCCTTAAACTGTCTACACTTTGATCGTTCCCTCGAAGACCAGTGGTGTTTCCGAATCACATCTGGAGGCATTCTGTAAACTGTGGAGCTTCTGAGTACTGATGAAACGCAGAAATTGCATCGGGATTGAGTACAACAGGCACCATGCCGACTTTTCTCCATGGGAGTAATGTCACAAACTGTTTACGCTTTGATCAATACTTGGAGACCAGTAGTAGTTTCCGAAGCACATCTGGAGTCATTCTGTAATCTGTGGACCATAAGAGTGTTGATGAAATACAGAAATTGCACTGGGATTGAATAGAACAGACACCATGCGGACTTTTATCCATGGGAGTATTGTCTCAAACGGTCTATGCTTTGATCGTCCCCTGGAAGACAGTAGTAGTTTCCGAAGCACCCCTGGAGGCATTCTGTAATCTTTGGACTTTCAGAATCTTGATGAAACACAGCATTTGCATTGGGATTGATTACAACAGGCACCATGCGGACATTTCTCCATGGGAGTAATGTCTTAAACTGTCTTCGCTTTGATTGTTTTCTGGAAGACCAGTAGTAGTTTCCGAAGCACATCTGGAGGCATTCTGAAATCTGTGGACCGTCAGAGTGTTGATGTATTTCAGGAATTGCATCGGTATTGAATACAACAGGCACCATTCAGACTTTTCTCGTTGGGAGGAATGTCTCAAACTGTCTACTGTTTGATCGTTCTATGGAAGACCGGTAGTAGTTTCCGAAGCAAATCTAGGGGCATTCTGTAATCTGTGGACATTCAGAGTGTTGATGGAACCCAGAAATTGCATCGGGAATGAATACAACAGGCACCATGCAGGTTTTTCTCCATGGGAGTAATGTCTCAAAGTGTCTACGCTCTGATCGACTCCTGGAAGATCAGTTTAAGTTTCCTAAGCCAGTCTGGGGGGATTCTGTAATCTGTGGACCTTCAGAGTGTTGATGAAACAAGAAAATTCCATCGGGCTTGAATACAACATTCACCATGTGGACTTTTCACCATGGGAGTAATGTCTCAAACTGTATACGATTTGATCGTACCTAGAAGACCAATAGTAGTTTCCGAAGAACATCTAAAGGCGTTCTGTAATCTATGGACCATCAGAGTGTTAATGACACACACTAATCTCATCGGGATTCAATGCAACATTAAAATAGCAGACTTTTCTCCATGGGAGTAATGTCTCAAACTGTATACGCTTTGATCGATTCCTTTGAGACCAGTACTAGTTTCCGAATCACACCGGGATGCATTCTATATTCTGTGGACTTTCAGAATGTGGAAGAAACACAGATATTGCATCCTAATTGAATACAACAGGCAACATGCGGACATTTCTACATGGAAGTAATGTCTTAAACTGTCTACGCTTTCATCGTTCTCTGAAGATCAGTACTAGGTTCCGAAGCACACCTTGAGGCATTCTGTAATCTGTGGACCTTCAGAGTGTCGATAGAAACACAGAAATTGCATCGGGATTGAATACAACCGGCACCATGCGGTATTTTCTCCATGGGACTAATTTCTCAAACAGTCAATACTTTCATCGATTCCTGGAAGACCAGTTGCAGTTTCCGCAGCACATCTAGGGGCATTCTGTAATTTGTGGACTTTCAGAGTGTTGATGAAACATAGAAATAGCATCGCTAATGAATACAACAGGCACCGTGCAGACATTTCTCCATGGGAGTAATGTCTAATACTGTCTACGCTTTGATCGAGTCCTGGGAGACCAGTAGCAGTTTCAGAAGCACATCTGGAGGCATTCTGTAATCTGTGAAGCTTCTGAGTGTTGATGAAACACAAAAATTGCATCGCGATTTAATACAACAGGCACCATGCGTACTTTTCCACATGGGAGTAATGTCTCAAACTGTCTACGCTTTGATCGTACGCAGGAAGACCAGTAGTAGTTTAAGAAGCACATCTGGAGGCCTTCTGTAATCTATGGACCATCAGAGTGTAGATGAAACACAGGAATTGCAATGGGATTGAATACAACAGGCACCATGCAGGTTTTTCTCCATGGGAGTAATGTCTCAAACTGTCTACGCTCTGATCGACTCCTGGAAGAACAGTAAAAGTTTCCGAAGCCCATCTGGGGGGATTCTGTACTCTGTGGACCTTCAGAGTGTTGATGAAACACGAAAATTCCATCGGGCTTGAATACAACATTCACCATGTGGACTTTTCACCATGGGAGTAATGTCTCAAACTGTCTCCGGTTTGATCGTACTCTGCAAGACCAGTAAGAGTTTCCGAAGCTCATCTGGAGGCATTCTGTAATCTGTGGAACTGCAGAGTGTTGATAAAACACAGAAATGGCATCGGGAATGAATACAACTGGCCCCATGCAGACTTTTCTCAATGCGAGTAATGTCTAAAACTGTCCACGATTTGATCGTTCCCTGGAAGACCAGTAGTAGTTTCCGAAGCACATCTGGATGCATTGTGTAATCTGTGGAGTTTCAGAATGTTGATGAAACACAGAAATTAGATTGGGATTGAATACAACAGACACAATGCGGACTTTTCTCCATGGGAATATTGCCTCAAACTGTCTATGCTTTGATCGTTCCCTGGAAGACCAGTAGTAGTTTCCGAAACACATCTGGTGGCATTTTGTAATCTGGGGACCTACAGAGTGTTGATGACACACTGAAATTGCATGGGGATTAATACAACAGGCTCATGCGGACTTTTCTCCATGGGAGTAATGTCTCAAAGTGTCTTTGCTTTGATCGTTCCCTGGAAGACCAGTAGTAGTTTCCCAAACACATCTGGTGGCATTCTGTAATCTGTGGACCTTCAGAGTGTTCATGAAACACAGAAATTGCATGAGGATTAATACAACAGTCACCATGCGGAATTTTATCTATGGGAGTAGTGCATTAAACTGTCTACACTTTGATCGTTCCCTCGAAGACCAGTGGTAGTTACCGAATCACATCTGGAGGCATTCTGTAAATTGTGGAGCTTCTGAGAACTGATGAAACACAGAAATTGCATCGGGATTGAATACAACAGGCACCATGCCGACTTTTCTCCATAGGAGTAATGTCTCAAACTATCTTCGCTTAGATCGTTCCCTGGAAGACCAGTATAAGTTTCCGAAGCACATCTAGAGGCATTCTGTAATCTGTGGAACTTCGCATTGTTGATAAAACACAGAAATTGCATTGGGATTTAATACAACAGGCACTATGTGGTTTTTTCGACATGGGAGTAATGTCTCAAACTGTCTAAGCTTTGATCGTACGCAGGAAGACCAGTAGTAGTTTCCGAAACACATCTGGTGGCATTCTGTAATCTGTGGACCTTCACAGTGTTGATGAAACACAGAAATTGCATCGGGATTTAATACAACAGGCACAATGTGGACTTTTCGACATGGGAGTAATGTCTCAAACTGTCTATGCTTTGATCGTACGCAGGAAAACCAGTAGTAGTTTCCAAAGCACATCTGGAGGCATTCTGTAATCTATGGAACATCGGAGTGTAGATGAAACACAGCCACTGCAATGGGATTGAATACAACAGGCACCATGCAGACTTTTCTATATGCGAGTAAAGTCTCAAATTGTCTACGCGTTGATCGATTCCTGGGAGACAAGTAGTAGTTTCTGAATCACATCTGGAGGCATTCTGTATTCTGTGGGCCTTCTGAGTGTTGATGAAACAAAGAAATTGCATCGAGATTGAATTCAACATCCACCATGCGGATTTTTCTCCGAGGGTGTAATGTCTCAAACTGTCTCCGCTTAGATCTTTCCTGGGAGACCAGTAGTATTTTCCGAAGCACATCTGGAGGCATTCTGTAATCTGTGGGCCTTCAGAGTGTTGGTAAAACACTGAAATTGCATGGGGATTAATACAACAGGCTCATGTGGACTTTTCACCATGGGAGTAATGTCTCAAAGTGTCTTTGCTTTGATCGTTCCCTGGAAGACCAGTAGTAGTTTCCGAAACACATCTGGTGGCATTCTGTAATCTGTGGACCTTCACAGTGTTGATGAAACACAGAAATTGCATCGGGATTTAATACAACAGGCACAATGTGGACTTTTCGACATGGGAGTAATGTCTCAAACTGTCTATGCTTTGATCGTACGCAGGAAAACCAGTAGTAGTTTCCAAAGCACATCTGGAGGCATTCTGTAATCTATGGAACATCGGAGTGTAGATGAAACACAGCCACTGCAATGGGATTGAATACAACAGGCACCATGCAGACTTTTCTCCATGGGAGTAATGTCTCAAAGTGCCTAAGCTTTGATCGATTCCTGGGAGACCAGTAGCAGTTTTAGAACCACGTCTGGAATCATTCTGAAATGTGTGGATGTTCTAAGTGTTGATAAATCACAGAAATTGCATCGAGATTCAATTCAACATCCACCATGCGGATTTTTCTCCAAGGGAGTAATTTCTCAAACTGTCTCCATTTTGATATTTCCTGGGAGACCACTAGTAGTTTCCGAAGAACACCTGGAGGCATTCTGTAATTTGTGGACATTCAGAGTGTTGATGAAACAAAGAAATTTCATCGCGATTGAATACGACAGTTACCATGCGGAGTTTTCTCCATGATAGGGATGTCTCAAACTGTCTACAATTTGATCTCTCCCTGGAAGAACAGTTGATGTCTCGGATGCACATCTGGAGACACTCTGTAATCTGTGAACTCTCTGAGTGTTGATGAAACACATATACTGCCGCGGGATTGAATACAACATCCACCATGTAATTTTTTCTCCAATCGATTAATGTCTCAAACTGTATTCACTTTTATCTTTCCTGGGACACCAGTAGTATTTTCCGAAGCACACCTGGATGCATTTTGTAATCTGTGGACTTTTAGAATGTGTATGAAACACAGAAATTGCATCGGGATTGAATACAACAGGCACTATGCGAACTTTTCTTCATGGGATTATTGTCTCAAACTGTCTATGCTCTGATCGTTCCCTGGAAGACCAGTAGAAGTTTCCGAATCACATCTGGAGGCATTCTGTAATCTGTGGAGGTTCTGAATGTTGATGAAACACAGAAATTGCATCGGGATTGAATACAAGCGGCAACATGCCAACTTTCCTCCATGGGAGTAATGTGTCAAACTGTCGACGCTTAGATCGTTCCCTCGAAGACCAGTAGCAGTTTCCGAATCAACCCTCGATGCATTCTGTAATCTGTGGACTTTAAGAATGTTCATGAAACACAGAAATTGCATCGTGATTGAGTACAACAATCAACATGCGAACAATTCTCCATGGGATTATTGTCTCAAACTGTCTACGCTTTGATCGTTCCCTGGAAGTCCAGTAGTAGTTTCCGAAGCACACCTGGAGGCATTCTGTAATCTGTGGACCTTCAGAGTGTTGATGAAACACAGAAATTGCACCGGGGTGAATACAAGAGGCACCATGCGGACTTTCCTCCATGGGGGTAATGTCTCAATCTGTCTACGCTTTGATCGCTCCCTGGAAGACCAGTGGTAGTTTCCGAAGCACGTCTGGTGGCATTCTGTAATCTATGGACCATCAGAGTGTAGATGAAACACAAAAATTGCATTGGGATTGAATAAAACAGGCACCATGCAGATTTTTCACCATGGGAGTAACGTCTCAAACTGTCCACGATTTGATCGTTCCCTGGGATACCAGTAGTAGTTTCCGAAGTACATCTGGTGGCATTCTGTAATCTGTGGACCTTCAGAGTGTTGATGAAACACAGAAATTACATCGGGATTGAGTACAACCGGCACCATGCGGTCTTTTCTCCATGGCAGTAATGTCCCAAATTGTCTCCGCTTTGATCGTTCCCTGGAAGACCAGTAGAATTTTCCGAAGCACATGTGGAGGCAATCTGTAATCTGTAGGGCTTCTGAGTGTTGATGAAACACAAAAATTGCATGGGTATTGAATACAACAGGCACCATGCCGACTTTTATCCATGGGAGTAATGTCTCAAACTGTCTACGCTTTGAACATTCCCTTTAAGACCTGTAGTAGTTTCAGAAGCACATCTGGTGGCATTCTGTAACCTGTGGACCTTCAGAGTGGTGATGAAACACAGAAATTGCACCGGGGTGAATACAACAGGCACCATGCAGACTTTTCCTCCATGGGAGTAATGTCTCAAACTGTCTACGCTTTGATCGTCCCTGGAAGACCAGTATAAGTTTCCGAAGCACATCTGGAGGCATTCTGTAATCTGTGGACCTTCAGAGTGTTGATGGAACACAGAAATTGCATCGGGATTTAATACACAGGCACCATGTGGACTTTTCGACATGGGAGTAATGTCTCAAACTGTTCAAGCTTTGATCGTACGCAGGAAGACCAGTAGTAGTTTCAGAAGCACATCTGGAGGCATTCTGTAATCTATGGACCATCAGAGTGTAGATGAAACACAGGAATTGCAATTGGAATGAATACAACAGGCACCATGCCGACTTTTCTCTATGGGAGTAATGTCTCAAACTGTCTACGCTTTGATCAGACTCTTTAAAACCAGTAGTAGTTTATGAAGCACATCTGGTGGCATTCTGTAATCTGTGGACCTTCAGAGTGTTGATGAAACACAGAAATTACATCGTGATTGAATACAACAGGCACCATTAGCTCTTTTCTCCATGGCAGTAATGTCCCAAGCTGTCTCCGCTTTGATTTTTCCCTGGAAGACCATTAGTATTTTCCGAAGCACATCTGAAGGCATTCTGTAATCTGTGGGGCTTCTGAGTGTTGATGAAACACAGAAATTGCATGGGGATTGAATACAACAGGCACCATGCCGACTTTTCTCAATGGGAGTAATGTCTCAAACTGTCTATGCTTTGATCGATTACTAGGAGACCAGTAGAAGTTTTAGAACCACATCTGGAGGCATTCTGAAATGTGAGGATGTTCAGATAGTTGATGAAACACAGAAATTGCATCGAGATTGAATTCAACATCTACCATGCGGAGTTTTCTCCATGATAGGGATGTCTCAAACTGTCTACAATTTGATCTTTCCCTGGAAGACCAGTTGTTGTCTCGGATGCACATCTGGAGGCATTCTGTAATCTGTGGACCGTCTGAGTGTTGATGAAACACATATATTGCATCGGGATTGATAAAACATCAACCATGTGGATATTTCTCCAATCGAGTAATGTCTCAATCGGTCTACGCTTTGATCTTTCCTGGGAGACCAGTAGTAGTTTCCGAAGCAAACCTGGAGGCATTATGTAATCAGTGGACATTCAGAGTGTTGATGAAACACAGAAATTGCATAGGGTTTGAATACAACATGCACCATGCAGACATTTCTCCATGGGAGTAATGTCTCAAACTGTCTATGGTCTGATCGTTCCCTGGAAGACCAGTAGAAGTTTCCGAATCACATCTGGAGGCATTCTGTAATCTGTGCAGCTGCTGAATGTTGATGAAACACAGAAATTGCATCGGGATTGAATACAAGCGGCAACATGCCAACTTTCCTCCATGGGAGTAATGTTTCAAACTGTCGACGCTTAGATCGTTCCCTCGAAGACCAGTAGCAGTTTCCGAATCAACCCTCGATGCATTCTGTAATCTGTGGACTTTAAGAATGTTCATGAAAAACAGAAATTGCATCGCGATTGAGTACAACAGGCAACATCCGAACAATTCTCCATGGGAGTAATGTCTCAAACTGTCTACGCTTTGATCGTTCCCTGGAAGTCCAGTAGTAGTTTCCGAAGCACACCTGGAGGCATTCTGTAATCTGTGGACCTTCAGAGTGTTGATGAAACACAGAAATTGCACCGGGGTGAATACAAGAGGCACCATGCGGACTTTCCTCCATGGGAGTAATGTCTCAATCTGTCTACGCTTTGATCGTTCCCTGGAAGACCAGTGGTAGTTTCCGAAGCACGTCTGGTGGCATTCTGTAATCTGTGGACCTTCTGAGTGTTGATGAAACACAGAAATTGCATTGGGATTGAATAAAACAGGCACCATGCAGATTTTTCACCATGGGAGTAACGTCTCAAACTTTCCAAGATTTGATCGTTCCCTGGGATACCAGTAGTAGTTTCCGAAGTACATCTGGTGGCATTCTGTAATCTGTGGACCTTCAGAGTGTTGATGAAACACAGAAATTACATCGGGATTGAATACAACCGGCACCATGCGGTCTTTTCTCCATGGCAGTAATGTCCCAAATTGTCTCCGCTTTGATCGTTCCCTGGAAGACCAGTAGAATTTTCCGAAGCACATCTGGAGGCAATCTGTAATCTGTAGGGCTTCTGAGTGTTGATGAAACACGAAAATTGCATGGGGATTGAATATAACAGGCACCATGCCGACTTTTATCCATGGGAGTAATGTCTCAAACTGTCTACGCTTTGAACATTCCCTTTAAGACCTGTAGTAGTTTCCGAAGCACATCTGGTGGCATTCTGTAACCTGTGGACCTTCAGAGTGGTGATGAAACACAGAAATTGCACCGGGGTGAATACAACAGGCACCATGCAGACTTTTCCTCCATGGGAGTAATGTCTCAAACTGTCTACGCTTTGATCGTTCCCTGGAAGACCAGTAGTAGTTTCCGAAGCACATCTGGAGGCATTCTGTAATCTTTGGACCTTCAGAGTGTTGATGGAACACAGAAATTGCATCGGGATTTAATACACAGGCACCATGTGGACTTTTTGACATGGGAGTAATGTCTCAAACTGTTCAAGCTTTGATCGTACGCAGGAAGACCAGTAGTAGATTCCGAAGCACATCAGGAGGCATTCTGTAATCTATGGACCATCAGAGTGTAGATGAAACACAGGAATTGCAATTGGAATGAATACAACAGGCACCATGCCGACTTTTCTCCATGGGAGTAATGTCTCAAACTGTCTACGCTTTGATCATACCCTTTAAGACCAGTAGTAGTTTCTGAAGCACATCTGGTGGCATTCTGTAATCTGTGGACCTTCAGAGTGTTGATGAAACACAGAAATTACATCGTGATTGAATACAACAGGCACCATTAGCTCTTTTCTCCATGGCAGTAATGTCCCAAGCTGTCTCCGCTTTGATTTTTCCCTGGAAGACCATTAGTATTTTCCGAAGCACATCTGAAGGCATTCTGTAATCTGTGGGGCTTCTGAGTGTTGATGAAACACAGAAATTGCATGGGGATTGAATACAACAGGCACCATGCCGACTTTTCTCCATGGGAGTAATGTCTCAAACTGTCTATGCTTTGATCGATTACTAGGAGACCAGTAGAAGTTTTAGAACCACATCTGGAGGCATTCTGAAATGTGTGAATGTTCAGATAGTTGATGAAACACAGAAATTGCATCGAGATTGAATTCAACATCTACCATGCGGAGTTTTCTCCATGATAGGGATGTCTCAAACTGTCTACAATTTGATCTTTCCCTGGAAGACCAGTTGTTGTCTCGGATGCACATCTGGAGGCATTCTGTAATCTGTGGACCGTCTGAGTGTTGATGAAACACATATATTGCATCGGGATTGATAAAACATCAACCATGTGGATATTTCTCCAATCGAGTAATGTCTCAATCGGTCTACGCTTTGATCTTTCCTGGGAGACCAGTAGTAGTTTCCGAAGCAAACCTGGAGGCATTATGTAATCAGTGGACATTCAGAGTGTTGATGAAACACAGAAATTGCATCGGTATTGAATACAAGCGGCAACATGCCAACTTTCCTCCATGGGAGTAATGTTTCAAACTGTCGACGCTTAGATCGTTCCCTCGAAGACCAGTAGCAGTTTCCGAATCAACCCTCGATGCATTCTGTAATCTGTGGACTTTAAGAATGTTCATGAAACACAGAAATTGCATCGTGATTGAGTACAACAGGCAACATCCGAACAATTCTCCATGGGAGTAATGTCTCAAACTGTCTACGCTGCGATCGTTCCCTGGAAGTCCAGTAGTAGTTTCCGAAGCACACCTGGAGGCATTCTGTAATCTGTGGACCTTCAGAGTGTTGATGAAACACAGAAATTGCACCGGGGTGAATACAAGAGGCACCATGCGGACTTTCCTCCATGGGAGTAATGTCTCAATCTGTCTACGCTTTGATCGTTCCCTGGAAGACCAGTGGTAGTTTCCGAAGCACGTCTGGTGGCATTCTGTAATCTGTGGACCTTCTGAGTGTTGATGAAACACAGAAGTTGCATTGGGATTGAATAAAACAGGCACCATGCAGATTTTTCACCATGGGAGTAACGTCTCAAACTTTCCACGATTTGATCGTTCCCTGGGATACCAGTAGTAGTTTCCGAAGTACATCTGGTGGCATTCTGTAATCTGTGGACCTTCAGAGTGTTGATGAAACACAGAAATTACATCGGGATTGAATACAACCATCACCATGCGGTCTTTTCTCCATGGCAGTAATGTCCCAAATTGTCTCCGCTTTGATCGTTCCCTGGAAGACCAGTAGAATTGTCCGAAGCACATCTGGAGGCAATCTGTAATCTGTAGGGCTTCTGAGTGTTGATGAAACACGAAAATTGCATGGGGATTGAATACAACAGGAACCATGCCGACTTTTATCCATGGGAGTAATGTCTCAAACTGTCTACGCTTTGAACATTCCCTTTAAGACCTGTAGTAGTTTCCGAAGCACATCTGGTGGCATTCTGTAACCTGTGGACCTTCAGAGTGGTGATGAAACACAGAAATTGCACCGGGGTGAATACAACAGGCACCATGCAGACTTTTCCTCCATGGGAGTAATGTCTCAAACTGTCTACGCTTTGATCGTTCCCTGGAAGACCAGTAGTAGTTTCCGAAGCACATCTGGGGGCATTCTGTAATCTTTGGACCTTCAGAGTGTTGATGGAACACAGAAATTGCATCGGGATTTAATACACAGGCACCATGTGGACTTTTTGACATGGGAGTAATGTCTCAAACTGTTCAAGCTTTGATCGTACGCAGGAAGACCAGTAGTAGATTCCGAAGCACATCAGGAGGCATTCTGTAATCTCCGGACCATCAGAGTGTAGATGAAACACAGGAATTGCAATTGGAATGAATACAACAGGCACCATGCCGACTTTTCTCCATGGGAGTAATGTCTCAAACTGTCTACGCTTTGATCATACCCTTTAAGACCAGTAGTAGTTTCTGAAGCACATCTGGTGCCATTCTGTAATCTGTGGACCTTCAGAGTGTTGATGAAACACAGAAATTACATCGTGATTGAATACAACAGGCACCATTAGCTCTTTTCTCCATGGCAGTAATGTCCCAAGCTGTCTCCGCTTTGATTTTTCCCTGGAAGACCAGTAGTATTTTCCGAAGCACATCTGGAGGCATTCTGTAAACTGTGGACCTTCAGAGTGTTGATGAGACAAAGGAATTGCATCGGGATTGAATACAACAGGCACCATGCGGACTTTTCTCCATGGGAATAATGTCTCTAACTGTTTACGCTTTGATCGTACACTGGATGACCAGTAGTAGTTTCCCAAGCACATCTGGATGAATTCTGTGATCTGTTGACCTTCAGAATGTTGATGAAACAAAGAAATTGCATCGGGATTGAATACAACAGGCATCATGTGGACGTTTCTCCATGGAAGTAGTGTCTCAAACTGTCTACACTTTGATCGTTCCCTGGAAGACCAGTAGTAGTTTCTGAAACACATCTGGAGGCATTCTGTAATATGTGGACCTTCAGAGTGTTGATGAAACAAGAAAATGCATCGGGATTGAATACAACAGCCACAATGCGGACTTGTCTCCATGGGAATAATGTCTCTAACTGTCTACGCTTTGATCGTACCCTGGAAGACCAGTAGTAGTTTCCCAACCACATCAGGTTGCATTCTGTAATCTGTGGACCTTCAGAGTGTGGATGAAACACAGTAATTGCATCGGGATTGAATAAAAAAGGGACCTTTCGGAATTTTCTCAATGGGAGTAGTGTCTCAAACTTTCTTCACTTTGATCGTTCCCTGGAAAACCAGTAGTAGTTTCTGGAGCACATCTGGAGGCATTCCGTAATATGTGGGGCTTCTGAGTGTTGATAAAACACAGAAATTGCATGGGGATTGAATACAACAGGTACCTTGCCGACATTTCTCCATGGGAGTAATGTCTCAAACTGTCTATGATTTGATCGATTCCTGGGAGACCAGTAGAAGATTTAGAACCACATCTGGAGGCATTCTGAAATGTGTGGATGTTCAGAGTGTTGATGAAACACAGAAATGGCATCGGGATCGAATACAACAGGCACCATGCGGACTTTCTTCCATGGGAGTAATGTCTCACTCTGTCTACGCTTTGAACGTTCCCTGGAAGACCAGTAGTACTTTCTGAAGCACATCTGGAGACATTCTGTAATCTGTGAACCTTCTGAGTGCTGATGAAACTCAGAAATTAACATTGGGATTTAATAAAACAGGCACCATGTAGATTTTTCACCATGTTAGTAATGTCTCAAACTGTCCACGATTTGATCGTTCCCTGGAAGACCAGTAGTAGTTTCCGAAGCACACCTGGAGGCATTATGTAATCTGTGGACTTTCAGAGTGTTGATAAAGCAAAGAAATGGCATCGGGAATGAATACAACAGGCACCATGGGGACTTTTCTCCATGCGAGTAATGTCTCAAACTGTCGTCGTTTTGTTCGCTCCATGGAACACCAGTAGTAGCTTCTGAAGCACATCTGGATGCATTCTGTAATCTGTGGACTTTCAGAGTGTTGATGAAACACAGAAATTGCATCGGGAATGAATACAACTGGCACCAGGCAGACTTTTCTCAATGGGAGTATTGTCTCAAACTGTCTACGCTTTGATCGTTCCCTGAAAGACCAGTACTAGTTTCCGAAGCATACCTGGAGACATTCTGTAATCTGTGAACATTTTTAGAGTGTTGATGAAACAAAGAAATTGCATGGGGATTGAATACAACAGGCACCAATCGGACTTTTCTCCATGGGAATAATGTCTCTAACTGTCTACGGTTTGATCGTACCCTGGAAGACCAGTAGCAGTTTCCCAAGCACATCTGGATGAATTCTGTAATCTGTGGACCTTCAAAATGTTGATGAAACACAGAAATTGCATCGGGATTGAATACAATGGGCACCATGTGGACGTTTCTCCATGGAAGTAGTGTCTCAAACTGTCTACGCTTTGATCGCTCCCTGAAGGACCAGTACTAGTTTCCGATGCATACCTGGAGACATTCTGTAATCTGTGGACATTTTTAGATTGTTGATGAAGCAAAGAAATTGCATCGGGATTGAATACAACAGGCACCAATCGGACTTTTCTCCATGGGAATAATGTCCCTAACTGTCTACGCTTTGATCGTACCTTGGAAGACCAGTAGTAGTTTCCCAACCACGTTTGGATGCATTCTGTAATCTGTGGACCATCAGAGTGTTGATGAAACACAGAAATTGCATCGGGAATGATTAAAACAGGCACCATGCAGACTTTTCTCCTTCGGAGTAATGACTCAAAGAGCTTACGATTTGATCGTTACCTGGAAGACCAATAGTAGTTTCCGAAGCACATCTGGAGGCGTTCTGTAATCTGTGGACTTTCAGAGTGTTGATGAAACACAGAAATGGCATCGGGATCGAATACCACAGGCACCATGTTGAGTTTTCTCCATGGGAGTAATGGCTCTAATTGTCTACGTTTTGATCGTTCCCTGGAAGACCAGTAGTAGATTCCAAAGCACATCTGGTGGCATACTGTAATCTGTGGACCTTCAGCGTGTTGATGAAACACAGAAATGGCATCGGGATCGAATACAACAGGCACCATGCGGACTTTTCTCCATTGGAGTAATTTCTTAAACTGTCTACGCTTTGATCGTTCCCTGGAAGACCAGTAGTAGTTTCCGAAGCACATCTGGATGCATTCTGTAATCTGTGGGGCTTCAGCGTAATGATGAAACACTGAAATTGCATCGGGAATTAATACTACAGGCACCATGCAGACTTTTCTCCATGGCAGTAATATCTCAAACTATCTACGCTTTGATCGTTCCCTGGAAGACAAGTACTAGTTTCAGAAGCACATCTGGTCTCATTCTGTAATCTGTGGACCTTTAGAGTGTTGATGAAACACAGAAGTTGCATCGCCATTGAATACAACAGCCACAATGCAGACTTTTCTCCATGGGAGTAATGTCTCAAACTGTCTACGCTTTGATCGTGCCCTGGAAGACCAGTAGTAGTTTCCGAAACACATCTGGTGGCATTCTGTACTTTGTGGACCTTCAGAGTGTTAATGAAACACCGAGATTGCTTCGGGATTGAATAAATCAGGCACCATGCAGACTTTTCTCCATGGGAGTAATGTCTCAATTTGTCTACGCTACGATCGTACCCTGGAAGACCAGTAGTAGTTTCCGAAGCACATC
This sequence comes from Schistocerca gregaria, assembly GCF_023897955.1. Taxonomy (NCBI): domain Eukaryota; kingdom Metazoa; phylum Arthropoda; class Insecta; order Orthoptera; family Acrididae; genus Schistocerca; species Schistocerca gregaria. The sequence continues at coordinate 21,001,970 of NC_064925.1, forward strand.
TGTAGGCATTCTGTAATCTGTGGACCTTCAGAGTGTAGATGAATCACAGAACTTGCATCGGGATTGAATAGAACAGGCACCATAAGGACTTTTCTCGATGGGAGTAGTGTGTCAAACTGACTACATTTTGATCGATCGCTGGAAGACCAGTAGCAGTTTCCGAATCACTTCTGGAGGCATTCTGTAATCTGTGGAACTTCGAAGTGTTGATGAAACACAGAAATTGCATTAGGATCGAATACAACAGGCACCATGCAGACTTTTCTCCATGGCAGTAATTTCTCAAACTATCTACGCTTTGATCGTTCTCTGGAAGACAAGTAGTAGTTTACGAAGAACATCTGGTCTCATTCTGTAATCTGTTTACCTTTAGAGTGTTGATGAAACACTGAAATTGCATCGGGATTTAATACTACAGGCACCATGCGGACTTTACTCCATGGGAGTAATGTCTCAAACTGTCAATGCGTTGGTCGTACACTGGAAGACCAGCAGTAGTTTCCGAGGCACATGTGGAGGCAGTCCGTAATCTGTGGACCTTTAGAGTGTTGATGAAACACGAAAATGCATTGGGATTGAATATAACAGGCACCATGCTGACTTTTCTCCATGGCAGTAATATCTCAATCTATCTACGCTTTGATCGTTCCCTGGAAGACAAGTAGTAGTTTCCGAAGCACATCTGGTCTCATTCTGTAATCTGTGGAACTTTAGAGTGTTGATGAAACACAGAAATTGCATCGCCATTGAATACAACAGGCACAATGCCGACTTTTCTCCATGGGATTACTGTCTCAAATTGTCTACGGTTTGGTCGTTTCCTGGAAGGCCAGTAGCAGTTTTAGAAGCACATCTGGATGCAATTCTGAAATGTGTGGAACTTCAGAGTGTTCATGAAACACAGAAATTGAATCGGGATTGAATACAACAGTCATCATGCGCACTTTCCTCCATAGGAGTAATGTCTCAAACAGTCTACGCTTTGATCGTTCCCTGGAAGACCAGTAGTAGTTTCCGATGCACATCTGGAGGCAATCTGTAATCTGTGGACTATCAGAGTGTTGATGAAACACAGAAAATGCATCGAGATTGAATGCAACAGTCACCATGCACACTTTCCTCCATGGGAGTAATGTCTCAAACAATTTATGCTTTGATCGTTCCCTGGAAGACCAGTAGTAGTTTCCGAAGCACATCTGGATGCATTCTGTAACCTGTGGACCTTCAGAGTGTGGATGAAACACATAAATTGCATTGGGATTTAATATAAAAAGGCACCATTCGGACTTTTCTCAATGGGAGTAGTGTCTCAAAATGTCTTCATTTTGATCGTTCCCTGGAAGACCAGTAGGAGATTCCAATTTACATCTGGAGACAATCTGTAATCTGTGGATCCTCTGAGTGTTGATGAAACAAAGAAATTGCATCGGGATTGAATACAACAGGCACCATGCAGACTTTTCTCCATGGGAGTAATGTCTCAATCTGTCTACGCTTAGATCGTACGATGGAAGACCAGTATTAGTTTCCGAAGCACACCTGGATGCATTCTGTAATCTGTGGACCTTCAGCGTGTTGATGAAACACTGAAATTGCATCGGGATTTAATACTACAGGCACCATGCGGACTTTACTCCGTGGGAGTAATGTCTCAAACTGTCTATGCGTTGATCGTACACTGGAAGACCAGCAGTAGTTTCCGAAGCACATGTGGAGGCAGTCCGTAATCTGTGGACCTTTAGAGTGTTGATGAAACACAAAAATTGCATTGGGATTGAATATAAACAGACAGCATGCTGACTTTTCTCCATGGCAGTAATATCTCAAACTATCTACGCTTTGATCGTTCCCTGGAAGACAAGCAGTAGTTTCCGAAGCACATCTGATCCCCTTCTGTAATCTGTGGACATTCAGAGTATTAATGAAACACAGAGATTGCTTCGGGATTGAATAAAACTGGCACCATGCAGAGTTTTCTCCATGGGAGTAATGTCTCAATCTGTCTACGCTATGATCGTACCCCGGAAGACCAGTAGTAGTTTCCGAAGCACATCTGTAGGCATTCTGAAATCTGTGGACCTTCAGAGTGTAGATGAAACACAGAACTTGCATCGGGATTGAATAGAACAGGCACCATAAGGACTTTTCTCGATGGGAGTAGTGTGTCAAACTGTCTAAACTTTGATCGCTCGCTGGAAGACCAGTAGCACTTTCCGAATCACTTCTGGAGGCCTTCTGTAATCTGTGGAACTTCGAAGTGTTGATGAAACACAGAAATTGCATTGGGATTGAATACAAAAGGCACCATGCATACTTTTCTCCATGGCAGTAATTTCTCAAACTATCTACGCTTTGATCTTTCCCTGGAAGACAAGTAGTAGTTTACGAAGCACATCTGTTCTCATTCTGTAATCTGTGGACCTTTAGAGTGTTGATGAAACACAGAAATTGCATCGCGATTGAATACAACAGGCACAATGCAGACTTTTCTCCAAGGGAGTAATGTCTCAAACTGTATAAGCTTTGACCGTTCACTGGAAGACCAGTAGCAGTTTCCGATGCACATCTGGATGCATTTAGTAATCTGTGGACCTTCAGAGTGTGGATGAAACACAGAAATTGCATCGGGATTGAATACAACTGGCACCATGCGGTCTTTACTCCATGGGAGTAATTTCTCAAACAATATACGCTTTGATCATACCCTGGAAGACCAGTAGTATCTTCCGATGGACATCTGGTGGCATTCTGTAATCTGTGGACCTTCATATTGTTGATTGATTGTTGATTGAAGACCAGTAGGAGTTTCCAATTTACATCTGGAGACAATCTGTAATCTGTGGATCCACTGAGTGTTGATGAAACAAAGAAATTGCATCGGGATTGAATACAACTGGCACCATGCGGACTTTTCTCCATGGGAATGATGTCTCTAACTGTCTACGCTTTGATCGTTTCCTGGAAGACAAGTACTAGTTTACGAAGCACATCTAGTCTCATTCTGTAATCTGTGGACCTTTAGAGTGTTGATGAAACACAGAAATTGCATCGCGATTGAATACAACAGGCACCATGCAGACTTTTCTCCATGGGAGTAAAGTCTCAAACTGTCCACATTTTGATCGTTACCTGGAAGACTAGTATTAGTTTCCGAAGCACATCTGGTGGCATTCTGTAATCTGTGGACTTTCAGAGTGTTGATGAAACACAGAAATTGCTTCGGGATTGAATAAAACTGGCACAATGCAGACTTTTGACCATGGGATTAATGTCTCAATCTGTCTACAATTTTGATCTTTCCCTGGAAGTCCAGTTGTAGTTTCCGAATCACATCTTGAGGAATTCTGTATAATGTGGAACTTCTAAGTGTTGATAAAACACAGAAATTGCATCGGGAATGAATACAATAAGCATCATGCTGACTTATCTCCATTTGAGTAATGTCTCAAACTGTCTACGCTTTGGTCGTTTCCTGGAAGGCCAGTAGTAGTTTTCGAAGCACATCTAGAAGCATTCCGTAAACTGTTGACCGTCAGAGTGTTGACGAAACACATAAATTGCATCGGGATTGAATACAACAGTCAGCATGCGGACTTCTCTCCATGGGTCTAATGTCTCTAACTGTCTACGCTTAGATCGTTCCCTGGAAGACCAGTAGTAGTTTCCGAAGCACATTTGGGGGTATCTGTAATCTGTTGACATTCAGAGTGTTGATGAAACACAGAAATTGCATCGGGATTGTATACAACAGGCATACTGCGGACTTTTCTCCATGTGAGTAATGCCTCAAACTGTCTACGTTTTGATCGATTCCTGGAAGACCAGTAGTAGTTTCCGAAGCACATCTGGAGGCATTCTGTAATCTGTATACCTTCAGAGTGTTGATGAAACACAGAAACAGCATTGGGATTGGATACCACAGTCACCATGCGGACATTTTTCCATAGGAGTAATGTCTCAAACTGTCTACGCTTTGAATTTTTCGTGGAAGACCACTACTTGTTTCCGAAGCACATCTGGATTCATTCTGTAATATGTGGAACTTCAAGGTGTCGATGACACAGAAATTGCATCGGGATTGTATACGACATTCACCATGCGGACTTTTCTCCATGGGAGTAATGTCTCAAACTGTCAACGCTTTGATCGATTCTGGAAGAGCAGTTGTAGTTTAAAAAGCACATCTGGAGGCATTCTGTAATTTGTAGACGTTCAGAGTATTGATGAAACACAGAAATAGCATCGGGATTGTTTACAACAGGCACCATGCGGAATTTTCTACATGTTAGTAATGTCTCAAACTGTCTGCGCTTTTATCGATTCCTGGAAGACCAGTAGTAGTTTCTGAACCACATCTCGAGGCGTTCTGTAATCTGTGGACCATCAGAGTGTTGATGAAACACATAAATTGATTCGTAATTGTATACCACAGGCACCAAGCGGACATTTCACCATCGGAGCTTTGTCTCAAATTGTCTGCGCTTTGATCGATTCCATTAAGACCAGTAGAAGCTTCCTAAGCACATCTGGAGGCATTCTGTAATCTATAGACCTTCAGAGTACTGATGAAACAAAGAAATTGCTTCGGGATTGAATACAACAGGCATCATAAAGACTTTTCTCCATGGGAGTAATGTCTCAAATTGTCAACGCTTTGATCGACCCCTGGGAGAGCAGTAGTAGTTTAAGAAGCACATCTGCTGGCATTATAATCTGTGGACCTTCAGTGTGTTGATGAAACACAGAAATAGCATCGTGATTAAATACCACAGGCACCATGCGGACTTTTCACCATGGGAGTAATGTCTCAAACTGTCTACGCTTTGATCGACTCCTGGAAGACCAGTAGAAGCTTCTGAAGCACATCTCGAGGCATTCTGTAATCTGTAGACCTTCAGAGTATTGATGAAACACAGAAATAGTATCGGGCATTGTTAACAACAGGCACCATGCGGACTTTTATCCATGGGACAAATGTCTCAAATTATCTGCGCTTTGATCGATTTCTGGAAGACCAGTAGTAGTTTCCGAAGCACATCTGGAGGCATTCTGTAATCTGTGGACCTTCAGTGTGTTGATGAAACAAAGAAATAGCATCGTAATTAAACACAACATGCCCCAAGCGGACTTTTCTCCATGGGAGTAATGTCTCAAACTGTCTACGCTTTGATCGTTCCCTGGAAGACCTGTAGTAGTTTCCGAAGCACATCTTGAGTGATTCTGTAATCTGTGGTCGTTCAGGGTGTTGATGAAGCTCAGAAATGTCATCGGGATTGGATACAAAAGGAACCATGCGGACTTTTCTCCACAGGAGCAATGTCTCAAACTGTTTACGATCTGATCGTTCCCTGGAAGACCAGTAATATTTTACGAAGCACATCTGGAAGCATTCTGTAATCTGTGGACCTTCAAACTGTTGATGAAACACAGAAATTGCATCGTGATTGAATACCACAGGCACCATGCGGACTTTTCTCCATGGGAGTAATGTCTCAAACTGTCTAGGCTTTGATCTATTCCTGGAAGACCAGTAAAAGCTTCCGAATCACATCTGGAGCTATTCTGTAATCGGTAGACCTTCAGAGTAGTGATGAAACAATGAAATTGCTTCCGGATTGAATACAACAAGCACCATGCAGACTTTTCTCCATGTTACTGATGTCTCAAACTGTCTACGCTTTGGTCGATTCGCGGAAGAGCAGTAGTAGTTTAAGAAGCACATCTGGAGGGATTCTGTAATCTGTGGACATTCAGGGTGTTGATGAAACAAAGAAATTGCTTCGGGATTGAAAACAACACTCACCATGCAGACTTTTTTCCATGGGAGTAATGTCTCAAACTGTCAACGCTTTGATCGATTTATGGAAGAGCAGTAGTAGTTTAAGAAGCACATCTGGAGTCATTCTGTTATCTGTGGACTTCAAGAGTGTTGATGAAACACAGAAATTGCATCGCAATTCAACACAACATGCACCATGCGGACTTTTCTCCATGGGAGTAATGTCTCGAACTGTCTACGCTTTGATCGTTCCCTGGAAGACCAGTAGTAGTTTCCGAAGCACATCTGGAGGCACTCTATAATCTATGGACCTTCAGAGTGTTGATGAAGCACAGAAATAGCATCGAGATTGGATACAACATTCACCATGCGCACTTTTCTCCATAGAATAAATGTCTCAAACTGTCTACGATTTTAATCGTTCCCTGGAAGACTAGTAGTAGTTTCCGAAGCACATCTGTTGGCATTCTGTAATCTATGGAGTTTCTGAGTGTTGATGAAACACCGAAATTGCATCGGGATTAATTACAACAGGCACGATGCAGACTTTTCTCCATGCGAATAATGTCTCTAACTCTCTACGCTTTATCGTTCCCTCGAAGTCCAGTAGAAGTTTCCGAAGCACATCTGTTGGCATTCTGTAATCTGTGGACCTTCAGTGTGTTGATGAAACAAAGACATTGCATCGTAATTGAACACAACATGCTCCAATCGGACTTTTCTCCATGGGAGTAATATCTCAAACTGTCTACGGTTTGATCGTTCCCTGGAAGACCAGTAGTAGTTTACGAAGCACATCTGGAAGCATTCTGTAATCTGTGGACCTTCAGACTGCTGATGAAACACAGAAATTGCATCGGGATTGAATACAACAGGCACCATGTGGACTTTTCTCCATGGGAGTAGTGTCTCAAACTGTCTACACTTTGTTCGTTCCCTGGAAGACCAGTAGTAGTTCCCGAATCACATCTGGAGGCATTCTGTAATCTTTGTGTTGATGAAACACTGAAATTGCATCGGGATTGAATACAACAGGCATCATGCCGACTTTTCTCAATGCGTGTAATGTCTCAACCTCTCTACGCTTTGATCGTTCCCTGGAAGACAAGTCGTACTTTCTGAAGCACGACCGGATTTATTCTGTAATCGGTGACTCTTCAGGGTGTTGATGAAACAAAGAAATTGCATCGCGATTGAATACAACAGGCACGATGCCGACTTTTCTCCATGGGAGTAATGTCTTTAACTGTAAACGCTTTGATCTATTCCTGGAAGAGCAGTAGTAGTTTCTGAAGCACGTCTGTAGGCATTATGCAATCTGTGGACCTTCAGAGTGTTGATGAAACAAAGAAATTGCATCGGGATTGAATACAACAGGCATCATGCCGACTTTTCTCCATGGGAGCAATGTCTCAAATTGTCTACGCTTTGATCGATTCTGGAAGAGCAGTTGTAGTTTAAAAAGCACATCTGGAGGCATTCTGTAATTTGTAGACGTTCAGAGTATTGATGAAACACAGAAATAGCATCGGGATTGTTTACAACAGGCACCATGCGGAATTTTCTACATGTTAGTAATGTCTCAAACTGTCTGCGCTTTTATCGATTCCTGGAAGACCAGTAGTAGTTTCTGAACCACATCTCGAGGCGTTCTGTAATCTGTGGACCATCAGAGTGTTGATGAAACACATAAATTGATTCGTAATTGTATACCACAGGCACCAAGCGGACATTTCACCATCGGAGCTTTGTCTCAAATTGTCTGCGCTTTGATCGATTCCATTAAGACCAGTAGAAGCTTCCTAAGCACATCTGGAGGCATTCTGTAATCTATAGACCTTCAGAGTACTGATGAAACAAAGAAATTGCTTCGGGATTGAATACAACAGGCATCATAAAGACTTTTCTCCATGGGAGTAATGTCTCAAATTGTCAACGCTTTGATCGACCCCTGGGAGAGCAGTAGTAGTTTAAGAAGCACATCTGCTGGCATTATAATCTGTGGACCTTCAGTGTGTTGATGAAACACAGAAATAGCATCGTGATTAAATACCACAGGCACCATGCGGACTTTTCACCATGGGAGTAATGTCTCAAACTGTCTACGCTTTGATCGACTCCTGGAAGACCAGTAGAAGCTTCTGAAGCACATCTCGAGGCATTCTGTAATCTGTAGACCTTCAGAGTATTGATGAAACACAGAAATAGTATCGGGCATTGTTAACAACAGGCACCATGCGGACTTTTATCCATGGGACAAATGTCTCAAATTATCTGCGCTTTGATCGATTTCTGGAAGACCAGTAGTAGTTTCCGAAGCACATCTGGAGGCATTCTGTAATCTGTGGACCTTCAGTGTGTTGATGAAACAAAGAAATAGCATCGTAATTAAACACAACATGCCCCAAGCGGACTTTTCTCCATGGGAGTAATGTCTCAAACTGTCTACGCTTTGATCGTTCCCTGGAAGACCTGTAGTAGTTTCCGAAGCACATCTTGAGTGATTCTGTAATCTGTGGTCGTTCAGGGTGTTGATGAAGCTCAGAAATGTCATCGGGATTGGATACAAAAGGAACCATGCGGACTTTTCTCCACAGGAGCAATGTCTCAAACTGTTTACGATCTGATCGTTCCCTGGAAGACCAGTAATATTTTACGAAGCACATCTGGAAGCATTCTGTAATCTGTGGACCTTCAAACTGTTGATGAAACACAGAAATTGCATCGTGATTGAATACCACAGGCACCATGCGGACTTTTCTCCATGGGAGTAATGTCTCAAACTGTCTAGGCTTTGATCTATTCCTGGAAGACCAGTAAAAGCTTCCGAATCACATCTGGAGCTATTCTGTAATCTGTAGACCTTCAGAGTATTGATGAAACAATGAAATTGCTTCCGGATTGAATACAACAAGCACCATGCAGACTTTTCTCCATGTTACTGATGTCTCAAACTGTCTACGCTTTGGTCGATTCGCGGAAGAGCAGTAGTAGTTTAAGAAGCACATCTGGAGGGATTCTGTAATCTGTGGACATTCAGGGTGTTGATGAAACAAAGAAATTGCTTCGGGATTGAAAACAACACTCACCATGCAGACTTTTTTCCATGGGAGTAATGTCTCAAACTGTCAACGCTTTGATCGATTTATGGAAGAGCAGTAGTAGTTTAAGAAGCACATCTGGAGTCATTCTGTTATCTGTGGACTTCAAGAGTGTTGATGAAACACAGAAATTGCATCGCAATTCAACACAACATGCACCATGCGGACTTTTCTCCATGGGAGTAATGTCTCGAACTGTCTACGCTTTGATCGTTCCCTGGAAGACCAGTAGTAGTTTCCGAAGCACATCTGGAGGCACTCTATAATCTATGGACCTTCAGAGTGTTGATGAAGCACAGAAATAGCATCGAGATTGGATACAACATTCACCATGCGCACTTTTCTCCATAGAATAAATGTCTCAAACTGTCTACGATTTTAATCGTTCCCTGGAAGACTAGTAGTAGTTTCCGAAGCACATCTGTTGGCATTCTGTAATCTATGGAGTTTCTGAGTGTTGATGAAACACCGAAATTGCATCGGGAATAATTACAACAGGCACGATGCAGACTTTTCTCCATGCGAATAATGTCTCTAACTCTCTACGCTTTATCGTTCCCTCGAAGTCCAGTAGAAGTTTCCGAAGCACATCTGTTGGCATTCTGTAATCTGTGGACCTTCAGTGTGTTGATGAAACAAAGACATTGCATCGTAATTGAACACAACATGCTCCAATCGGACTTTTCTCCATGGGAGTAATATCTCAAACTGTCTACGGTTTGATCGTTCCCTGGAAGACCAGTAGTAGTTTACGAAGCACATCTGGAAGCATTCTGTAATCTGTGGACCTTCAGACTGCTGATGAAACACAGAAATTGCATCGGGATTGAATACAACAGGCACCATGTGGACTTTTCTCCATGGGAGTAGTGTCTCAAACTGTCTACACTTTGTTCGTTCCCTGGAAGACCAGTAGTAGTTCCCGAATCACATCTGGAGGCATTCTGTAATCTTTGTGTTGATGAAACACTGAAATTGCATCGGGATTGAATACAACAGGCATCATGCCGACTTTTCTCAATGCGTGTAATGTCTCAACCTCTCTACGCTTTGATCGTTCCCTGGAAGACAAGTCGTACTTTCTGAAGCACGACCGGATTTATTCTGTAATCGGTGACTCTTCAGGGTGTTGATGAAACAAAGAAATTGCATCGCGATTGAATACAACAGGCACGATGCCGACTTTTCTCCATGGGAGTAATGTCTTTAACTGTAAACGCTTTGATCTATTCCTGGAAGAGCAGTAGTAGTTTCTGAAGCACGTCTGTAGGCATTATGCAATCTGTGGACCTTCAGAGTGTTGATGAAACAAAGAAATTGCATCGGGATTGAATACAACAGGCATCATGCCGACTTTTCTCCATGGGAGCAATGTCTCAAATTGTCTACGCTTTGATCGATTCTGGAAGAGCAGTTGTAGTTTAAAAAGCACATCTGGAGGCATTCTGTAATTTGTAGACGTTCAGAGTATTGATGAAACACAGAAATAGCATCGGGATTGTTTACAACAGGCACCATGCGGAATTTTCTACATGTTAGTAATGTCTCAAACTGTCTGCGCTTTTATCGATTCCTGGAAGACCAGTAGTAGTTTCTGAACCACATCTCGAGGCGTTCTGTAATCTGTGGACCATCAGAGTGTTGATGAAACACATAAATTGATTCGTAATTGTATACCACAGGCACCAAGCGGACATTTCACCATCGGAGCTTTGTCTCAAATTGTCTGCGCTTTGATCGATTCCATTAAGACCAGTAGAAGCTTCCTAAGCACATCTGGAGGCATTCTGTAATCTATAGACCTTCAGAGTACTGATGAAACAAAGAAATTGCTTCGGGATTGAATACAACAGGCATCATAAAGACTTTTCTCCATGGGAGTAATGTCTCAAATTGTCAACGCTTTGATCGACCCCTGGGAGAGCAGTAGTAGTTTAAGAAGCACATCTGCTGGCATTATAATCTGTGGACCTTCAGTGTGTTGATGAAACACAGAAATAGCATCGTGATTAAATACCACAGGCACCATGCGGACTTTTCACCATGGGAGTAATGTCTCAAACTGTCTACGCTTTGATCGACTCCTGGAAGACCAGTAGAAGCTTCTGAAGCACATCTCGAGGCATTCTGTAATCTGTAGACCTTCAGAGTATTGATGAAACACAGAAATAGTATCGGGCATTGTTAACAACAGGCACCATGCGGACTTTTATCCATGGGACAAATGTCTCAAATTATCTGCGCTTTGATCGATTTCTGGAAGACCAGTAGTAGTTTCCGAAGCACATCTGGAGGCATTCTGTAATCTGTGGACCTTCAGTGTGTTGATGAAACAAAGAAATAGCATCGTAATTAAACACAACATGCCCCAAGCGGACTTTTCTCCATGGGAGTAATGTCTCAAACTGTCTACGCTTTGATCGTTCCCTGGAAGACCTGTAGTAGTTTCCGAAGCACATCTTGAGTGATTCTGTAATCTGTGGTCGTTCAGGGTGTTGATGAAGCTCAGAAATGTCATCGGGATTGGATACAAAAGGAACCATGCGGACTTTTCTCCACAGGAGCAATGTCTCAAACTGTTTACGATCTGATCGTTCCCTGGAAGACCAGTAATATTTTACGAAGCACATCTGGAAGCATTCTGTAATCTGTGGACCTTCAAACTGTTGATGAAACACAGAAATTGCATCGTGATTGAATACCACAGGCACCATGCGGACTTTTCTCCATGGGAGTAATGTCTCAAACTGTCTAGGCTTTGATCTATTCCTGGAAGACCAGTAAAAGCTTCCGAATCACATCTGGAGCTATTCTGTAATCTGTAGACCTTCAGAGTATTGATGAAACAATGAAATTGCTTCCGGATTGAATACAACAAGCACCATGCAGACTTTTCTCCATGTTACTGATGTCTCAAACTGTCTACGCTTTGGTCGATTCGCGGAAGAGCAGTAGTAGTTTAAGAAGCACATCTGGAGGGATTCTGTAATCTGTGGACATTCAGGGTGTTGATGAAACAAAGAAATTGCTTCGGGATTGAAAACAACACTCACCATGCAGACTTTTTTCCATGGGAGTAATGTCTCAAACTGTCAACGCTTTGATCGATTTATGGAAGAGCAGTAGTAGTTTAAGAAGCACATCTGGAGTCATTCTGTTATCTGTCGACTTCAAGAGTGTTGATGAAACACAGAAATTGCATCGCAATTCAACACAACATGCACCATGCGGACTTTTCTCCATGGGAGTAATGTCTCGAACTGTCTACGCTTTGATCGTTCCCTGGAAGACCAGTAGTAGTTTCCGAAGCACATCTGGAGGCACTCTATAATCTATGGACCTTCAGAGTGTTGATGAAGCACAGAAATAGCATCGAGATTGGATACAACATTCACCATGCGCACTTTTCTCCATAGAATAAATGTCTCAAACTGTCTACGATTTTAATCGTTCCCTGGAAGACTAGTAGTAGTTTCCGAAGCACATCTGTTGGCATTCTGTAATCTATGGAGTTTCTGAGTGTTGATGAAACACCGAAATTGCATCGGGATTAATTACAACAGGCACGATGCAGACTTTTCTCCATGCGAATAATGTCTCTAACTCTCTACGCTTTATCGTTCCCTCGAAGTCCAGTAGAAGTTTCCGAAGCACATCTGTTGGCATTCTGTAATCTGTGGACCTTCAGTGTGTTGATGAAACAAAGACATTGCATCGTAATTGAACACAACATGCTCCAATCGGACTTTTCTCCATGGGAGTAATATCTCAAACTGTCTACGGTTTGATCGTTCCCTGGAAGACCAGTAGTAGTTTACGAAGCACATCTGGAAGCATTCTGTAATCTGTGGACCTTCAGACTGTTGATGAAACACAGAAATTGCATCGGGATTGAATACAACAGGCACCATGTGGACTTTTCTCCATGGGAGTAGTGTCTCAAACTGTCTACACTTTGATCGTTCCCTGGAAGACCAGTAGTAGTTCCCGAATCACATCTGGAGGCATTCTGTAATCTTTGTGTTGATGAAACACTGAAATTGCATCGGGATTGAATACAACAGGCATCATGCCGACTTTTCTCAATGCGTGTAATGTCTCAACCTCTCTACGCTTTGATCGTTCCCTGGAAGACAAGTCGTACTTTCTGAAGCACGACCGGATTTATTCTGTAATCGGTGACTCTTCAGGGTGTTGATGAAACAAAGAAATTGCATCGCGATTGAATACAACAGGCACGATGCCGACTTTTCTGCATGGGAGTAATGTCTTTAACTGTAAACGCTTTGATCTATTCCTGGAAGAGCAGTATTAGTTTCTGAAGCACGTCTGTAGGCATTATGCAATCTGTGGACCTTCAGAGTGTTGATGAAACAAAGAAATTGCATCGGGATTGAATACAACAGGCATCATGCCGACTTTTCTCCATGGGAGCAATGTCTCAAATTGTCTACGCTTTGATCGTTCCCCGGATGCATTGTAGTAGTTTCCGAAGCACATCTGGAGGCAATCTGTAATCTGTGGACGTTTAGTGTGTTGATGAAACACAGAAATTGCATCGGGATTGAATACAACAGGCACCATGTATACTTTTCTCCATGGGAGTAGTGTCTCAAACTGTCTACGCTTTGATCGTTCCCTGGAAGACCAGTAGTAGTTTCCGAAGCACATCTGGAGGCCCTCTGTAATCTGTGGACCTTCAGAGTGTTGATGAAGCACAGAAATGGCATCGGGATTGGATACAACAGGCACCATGCGGACTTTTCTCCATAGGAGTAATGTCTCAAACTGTTTACGATTTGATCGTTCCCTGGAAGACGAGTAGTGGTTTACGAAGCACATCTGGAAGCATTCTGTAATCTGTGGACCTTCAGACTGTTGATGAAACACAGAAAATGCGTCTGGATTGAATACAAAAGGCACCATGTGGACTTTTCTCTATGGGAGTAGTGTCTCAAACTGTCTGCAATTTGATCGTTCCTTGGACGACCAGTAGTAGTTTCCGAATCACATCCGGAGGCATTCTGTAATGTATGGAGATTCTGAGTGTTGATGAAACCACCGAAATGGCATCGGGATTGAATACAACAGGCACCATGCGTACTTTTCTCCATGGGAGAAATGTCTCAAACTGTCCACGCTTTGTTCGTTCCCTGAAAGACCAGTAGTAGTTACCGAAACACATCAGGAAGCATTCTTTAATCTGTGGACCTTCTGAGTGTTGATGAAACAAATAAATTGCATCGTAATAGAACACAACATGCACCAATCGGACTTTTCTCCATGGGAGTAATGTCTCAAACTGTCTACGGTTTGATCGTTCCCTGGAAGACCAGTAGTAGTTTCCGAAGCACATCTGGAGGCCCTCTGCAATCTGTGGACCTTCTGAGTGTTGATGAAGCACAGAAATGGCATCGGGATTGGATACAACAGGCACCATGCGGACTTTTCTCCATAGGAGTAATGTCTCAAACTTTCTACGACTTGTTCGTTCCATGGAAGACCAGTAGTAGTTTACGAAGCACATCTGGAAGCATTCTGTAATCTGTGGACCTTCAGACTGTTGATGAAACACAGAAATTGCATCGGGATTGAATACCACAGGCACCATGTGGACTTTTCTCCATGGGAGTAGTGTCTCAAACTGTCTACACTTTGATCGTTGCTTGGAAGACCAGTAGTAGTTTCCGAATCACATCTGGAGGCATTCTGTAATCTATGGAGTTTCTGAGTGTTGATGAAACACCAAATTTGCATCGGGATTAATTACCACAGGCACCATGCGGTCTTTTCTCCATGGGAGTAAAGTCTCAAACTGTCTACGCTTTGTTCGTTCCCTGGAAGACCAGTAGTAGCTTCCGAATCACATCTGGAGGCCTTCTGTAATCTGTGGACATTCAGGCTGTTGACGAAACTAAGAAATTTGCTTCGGGATTGAAGACAACATGCACCATGCGGACTTTTCTCCATGGGAGTAATGTCTCATACTGTCTACGCTTTGATCGTTCCCTGGAAGACCAGTAGTAGTTTCCGAAGCACATCTGGAGGCACTCTGCAATCTGTGGACCTTCACAGTGTTGATGAAGCACAGAAATGGCATCGGGATTGGATACAACATCCACCATGAGGACTTTTCCCCATAGAAGAAATGTCTCAAACTGTCTACGATTTGATCGTTCCCTGGAAGACTAGTAGTAGTTTCCGAAGCACATCTGTTGGCATTCTGTAATCTGTGGACCTTCAGTGTGTTGATGAAACAAAGAAATTGCATCGTAATTGAACACAACATGCTCCAATCGGACTTTTCTCCATGGGAGTAATATCTCAAACTGTCTACGGTTTGATCGTTCCCTGGAAGACCAGTAGTAGTTTACGAAGCACATCTGGAAGCATTCTGTAATCTGTGGACCTTCAGACTGTTGATGAAACACAGAAATTGCATCGGGATTGAATACAACAGGCACCATGTGGACTTTTCTCCATGGGAGTAGTGTCTCAAACTGTCTACACTTTGATCGTTCCCTGGAAGACCAGTAGTAGTTCCCGAATCACATCTGGAGGCATTCTGTAATCTTTGTGTTGATGAAACACCGAAATTGCATCGGGATTGAATACAACAGGCATCATGCCGACTTTTCTCAATGCGTGTAATGTCTCAACCTCTCTACGCTTTGATCGTTCCCTGGAAGACCAGTCGTACTTTCTGAAGCACGACCGGATTTATTCTGTAATCGGTGACTCTTCAGGGTGTTGATGAAACAAAGAAATTGCATCGGGATTGAATACAACAGGCACGATGCCGACTTTTCTGCATGGGAGTAATGTCTTTAACTGTAAACGCTTTGATCTATTCCTGGAAGAGCAGTAGTAGTTTCTGAAGCACGTCTGTAGGCATTATGCAATCTGTGGACCTTCAGAGTGTTGATGAAACAAAGAAATTGCATCGGGATTGAATACAACAGGCATCATGCCGACTTTTCTCCATGGGAGCAATGTCTCAAATTGTCTACGCTTTGATCGTTCCCCGGATGCATTATAGTAGTTTCCGAAGCACATCTGGAGGCAATCTGTAATCTGTGGACGTTTAGTGTGTTGATGAAACACAGAAATTGCATCGGGATTGAATACAACAGGCACCATGTATACTTTTCTCCATGGGAGTAGTGTCTCAAACTGTCTACGCTTTGATCGTTCCCTGGAAGACCAGTAGTAGTTTCCGAAGCACATCTGGAGGCCCTCTGTAATCTGTGGACCTTCAGAGTGTTGATGAAGCACAGAAATGGCATCGGGATTGGATACAACAGGCACCATGCGGACTTTTCTCCATAGGAGTAATGTCTCAAACTGTTTACGATTTGATCGTTCCCTGGAAGACGAGTAGTGGTTTACGAAGCACATCTGGAAGCATTCTGTAATCTGTGGACCTTCAGACTGTTGATGAAACACAGAAAATGCGTCTGGATTGAATACAAAAGGCACCATGTGGACTTTTCTCTATGGGAGTAGTGTCTCAAACTGTCTGCAATTTGATCGTTCCTTGGACGACCAGTAGTAGTTTCCGAATCACATCCGGAGTCATTCTGTAATGTATGGAGATTCTGAGTGTTGATGAAACCACCGAAATGGCATCGGTATTGAATACAACAGGCACCATGCGTACTTTTCTCCATGGGAGAAATGTCTCAAACTGTCTACGCTTTGTTCGTTCCCTGGAAGACCAGTAGTAGTTTGCGAATCACATCTGGAGGCCTTCTGTAATCTGTGGACATTCAGGGTGTTGATGAAAGAAAGAAATTGCTTCGGGATTGAATACAACACGCACCATGCAGACTTTTCTCCATGGGAGTAATGTCTCAAATTGTCATCGAGTTGATCGATCCCTGGAAGAGCAGTAGTAGTTTAAGAATCACATCTGTTGGCATTCTGTAATCTATGGAGTTTCTGAGTGTTGATGGAACACCGAAATGCATCGGGATTGAAAACAACAACCACCATGCGAAATTTTCTCCATGGGATTAATGGCTCATACTGTCTACGATTTGATCGTTCCCGAGAGACCAGTAGTAGTTACCGAAACACATCAGGAAGCATTCTTTAATCTGTGGACCTTCTGAGTGTTGATGAAACAAATAAATTGCATCGTAATAGAACACAACATGCACCAATCGGACTTTTCTCCATGGGAGTAATGTCTCAAACTGTCTACGGTTTGATCGTTCCCTGGAAGACCAGTAGTAGTTTCCGAAGCACATCTGGAGGCCCTCTGCAATCTGTGGACCTTCTGAGTGTTGATGCAGCACAGAAATGGCATCGGGATTGGATACAACAGGAACCATGCGGACTTTTCTCCATAGGAGTAATGTCTCAAACTTTCTACGACTTGTTCGTTCCATGGAAGACCAGTAGTAGTTTACGAAGCACATCTGGAAGCATTCTGTAATCTGTGGACCTTTAGACTGTTGATGAAACACAGAAATTGCATCGGGATTGAATACCACAGTCACCATGTGGACTTTTCTCCATGGGAGTAGTGTCTCAAACTGTCTACTCTTTGATCGTTGCTTGGAAGACCAGTAGTAGTTTCCGAATCACATCTGGAGGCATTCTGTAATCTATGGAGTTTCTGAGTGTTGATGAAACACCAAATTTGCATCGGGATTAATTACCACAGGCACCATGCGGTCTTTTCTCCATGGGAGTAATGTCTCAAACTGTCTACGCTTTGTTCGTTCCCTGGAAGACCAGTAGTAGCTTCCGAATCACATCTGGAGGCCTTCTGTAATCTGTGGACATTCAGGCTGTTGACGAAACTAAGAAATTTGCTTCGGGATTGAAGACAACATGCACCATGCGGACTTTTCTCCATGGGAGTAATGTCTCATACTGTCTACGCTTTGATCGTTCCCTGGAAGACCAGTAGTAGTTTCCGAAGCACATCTGGAGGCACTCTGCAATCTGTGGACCTTCACAGTGTTGATGAAGCACAGAAATGGCATCGGGATTGGATACAACATCCACCATGAGGACTTTTCCCCATAGAAGAAATGTCTCAAACTGTCTACGATTTGATCGTTCCCTGGAAGACTAGTAGTAGTTTCCGAAGCACATCTGTTGGCATTCTGTAATCTGTGGACCTTCAGTGTGTTGATGAAACAAAGAAATTGCATCGTAATTGAACCCAACATGCTCCAATCGGACTTTTCTCCATGGGAGTAATATCTCAAACTGTCTACGGTTTGATCGTTCCCTGGAAGACCAGTAGTAGTTTACGAAGCACATCTGGAAGCATTCTGTAATCTGTGGACCTTCAGACTGTTGATGAAACACAGAAATTGCATCGGGATTGAATACAACAGGCACCATGTGGACTTTTCTCCATGGGAGTAGTGTCTCAAACTGTCTACACTTTGATCGTTCCCTGGAAGACCAGTAGTAGTTCCCGAATCACATCTGGAGGCATTCTGTAATCTTTGTGTTGATGAAACACCGAAATTGCATCGGGATTGAATACAACAGGCATCATGCCGACTTTTCTCAATGCGTGTAATGTCTCAACCTCTCTACGCTTTGATCGTTCCCTGGAAGACCAGTCGTACTTTCTGAAGCACGACCGGATTTATTCTGTAATCGGTGACTCTTCAGGGTGTTGATGAAACAAAGAAATTGCATCGGGATTGAATACAACAGGCACGATGCCGACTTTTCTCCATGGGAGTAATGTCTTTAACTGTAAACGCTTTGATCTATTCCTGGAAGAGCAGTAGTAGTTTCTGAAGCACGTCTG
This sequence comes from Schistocerca gregaria, assembly GCF_023897955.1. Taxonomy (NCBI): domain Eukaryota; kingdom Metazoa; phylum Arthropoda; class Insecta; order Orthoptera; family Acrididae; genus Schistocerca; species Schistocerca gregaria. The sequence continues at coordinate 21,020,634 of NC_064925.1, forward strand.
TAGGCATTATGCAATCTGTGGACCTTCAGAGTGTTGATGAAACAAAGAAATTGCATCGGGATTGAATACAACAGGCATCATGCCGACTTTTCTCCATGGGAGCAATGTCTCAAATTGTCTACGCTTTGATCGTTCCCCGGATGCATTATAGTAGTTTCCGAAGCACATCTGGAGGCAATCTGTAATCTGTGGACGTTTAGTGTGTTGATGAAACACAGAAATTGCATCGGGATTGAATACAACAGGCACCATGTATACTTTTCTCCATGGGAGTAGTGTCTCAAACTGTCTACGCTTTGATCGTTCCCTGGAAGACCAGTAGTAGTTTCCGAAGCACATCTGGAGGCCCTCTGTAATCTGTGGACCTTCAGAGTGTTGATGAAGCACAGAAATGGCATCGGGATTGGATACAACAGGCACCATGCGGACTTTTCTCCATAGGAGTAATGTCTCAAACTGTTTACGATTTGATCGTTCCCTGGAAGACGAGTAGTGGTTTACGAAGCACATCTGGAAGCATTCTGTAATCTGTGGACCTTCAGACTGTTGATGAAACACAGAAAATGCGTCTGGATTGAATACAAAAGGCACCATGTGGACTTTTCTCTATGGGAGTAGTGTCTCAAACTGTCTGCAATTTGATCGTTCCTTGGACGACCAGTAGTAGTTTCCGAATCACATCCGGAGGCATTCTGTAATGTATGGAGATTCTGAGTGTTGATGAAACCACCGAAATGGCATCGGGATTGAATACAACAGGCACCATGCGTACTTTTCTCCATGGGAGAAATGTCTCAAACTGTCTACGCTTTGTTCGTTCCCTGGAAGACCAGTAGTAGTTTGCGAATCACATCTGGAGGCCTTCTGTAATCTGTGGACATTCAGGGTGTTGATGAAAGAAAGAAATTGCTTCGGGATTGAATACAACACGCACCATGCAGACTTTTCTCCATGGGAGTAATGTCTCAAATTGTCATCGAGTTGATCGATCCCTGGAAGAGCAGTAGTAGTTTAAGAATCACATCTGTTGGCATTCTGTAATCTATGGAGTTTCTGAGTGTTGATGGAACACCGAAATGCATCGGGATTGAAAACAACAACCACCATGCGAACTTTTCTCCATGGGATTAATGGCTCATACTGTCTACGATTTGATCGTTCCCGAAAGACCAGTAGTAGTTACCGAAACACATCAGGAAGCATTCTTTAATCTGTGGACCTTCTGAGTGTTGATGAAACAAATAAATTGCATCGTAATAGAACACAACATGCACCAATCGGACTTTTCTCCATGGGAGTAATGTCTCAAACTGTCATCGAGTTGATCGTTCCCTGGAGGACCAGTAGTAGTTTCCGAAGCACATCTGGAGGCCCTCTGCAATCTGTGGACCTTCTGAGTGTTGATGCAGCACAGAAATGGCATCGGGATTGGATACAACAGGAACCATGCGGACTTTTCTCCATAGGAGTAATGTCTCAAACTTTCTACGACTTGTTCGTTCCATGGAAGACCAGTAGTAGTTTACGAAGCACATCTGGAAGCATTCTGTAATCTGTGGACCTTCAGACTGTTGATGAAACACAGAAATTGCATCGGGATTGAATACCACAGGCACCATGTGCACTTTTCTCCATGGGAGTAGTGTCTCAAACTGTCTACACTTTGATCGTTGCTTGGAAGACCAGTAGTAGTTTCCGAATCACATCTGGACGCATTCTGTAATCTATGGAGTTTCTGAGTGTTGATGAAACACCAAATTTGCATCGGGATTAATTACCACAGGCACCATGCGGTCTTTTCTCCATGGGAGTAATGTCTCAAACTGTCTACGCTTTGTTCGTTCCCTGGAAGACCAGTAGTAGCTTCCGAATCACATCTGGAGGCCTTCTGTAATCTGTGGACATTCAGGCTATTGACGAAACTAAGAAATTTGCTTCGGGATTGAAGACAACATGCACCATGCGGACTTTTCTCCATGGGAGTAATGTCTCATACTGTCTACGCTTTGATCGTTCCCTGGAAGACCAGTAGTAGTTTCCGAAGCACATCTGGAGGCACTCTGCAATCTGTGGACCTTCACAGTGTTGATGAAGCACAGAAATGGCATCGGGATTGGATACAACATCCACCATGAGGACTTTTCCCCATAGAAGAAATGTCTCAAACTGTCTACGATTTGATCGTTCCCTGGAAGACTAGTAGTAGTTTCCGAAGCACATCTGTTGGCATTCTGTAATCTATGGAGTTTCTGAGTGTTGATGAAACACCGAAATTGCATCGGGATTGAATACAACAGGCACCATGCGTACTTTTCTCCATGGGTGAAATGTCTCAAACTGTCTACGTTTCATTCATTCCCTGGAAGACCAGTAGTAAGTTCCAAATCAAATCTGGACCCCTTCTGTAATCTGTGGACCTTAAGAGTGTTAATGAAACACAGAAATTGCATCGGGATTGAAAACAACAAAGACCATGTGAACTTTTCTCCATGGTATTAATGTCTCAAACTGTCTACGATTTGATCGTTCCCTGAAAGACAAGTAGTAGTTACCGAAACACATCTGGAAGCCTTCTTTAATCTGTGGACCTTCTGAGTGTTGATGAAACAAAGAAATTGCATCGTAATTGAACACGACATGCACCAAGCGAACTTTTCTCCATGGGAGTAATATCTCAAACAGTCTACGCTTTGATCGTTCCCCGGAAGACCTGTAGTAGTTTCCGAAGCACATCTGGAGTAATTCTGTAATCTGTGGGCGTTCAGGGTGTTGATGAAACAAAGAAATTGCATCGAGGCTAAATACCACAGGCACCATGTGCACTTTTCTCCATGGGAGTAATGTCTCAAACTGTCTACGCCTTGATCGATTCCTGGAAGAGCAGTAGTACTTTAAGAAGCACATCTGGAGGGATTCTGTAATCTGTGGACATTCAGGGTGTTGATGAAACAAAGAAATTGCTTCGGGATTGAATACAACACTCACTATGCAGACTTCTTTCCTTGGCAGTAATGTCTCAAACTGTCAAAGCTTTGATCGATCCCTGGAAGAGCAGTGGTAGTTTAAGAAGCACATTTGGATGCGATCTGCAATCTGTGGACCTTCAGACTGTTGATGAAACACAGAAATTGCATCGTGATTAAATACCACTGTCACCATGCGCACTTTTCTCCATGGGAGTAATGTCTCAAACTGTCTACTCTTTGATCGATTCCTGGAAGATTAGTAGAAGCTTCCGAAGCACATCTGGAGGCATTCTGTAATCTGTAGACCTTCAGAGTAATGATGAAACACAGAAATAGCATCGGGATTGTATACAACAGGAACCATGCGGACTTTTCTCCATGGGAGTAATATCTCAAAATGTCTGCGCTATGATCGATTCCTGGAAGACCAGTAGTAGTTTCCGAAGCACTTCTGGAGGCACTGTGTAATCTGAGGACCTTCAGAGTGTTGATGAAGCACAGAAATGGCATCGGGTTTGGATACAACAGGCACCATGCGGACTTTTCTCCATGGGAGTAATGTCTCAAATTGTCTGCGCTTTGATCGATTCCTGGAAGACCAGTAGTAGTTTCCGAAGCACATCTGGAGGCTCTCTGTAATATGTGGAACTTCAGAGTGTTGATGAAGCACAGAAAAGGCATCGGGACAGAATACAACAGGCACGATGCCGACTTTTCTCCATGGGAATAATGTCTCAAACTGTTTACGATTTGATCGTTGCCTGGAAGAACAGTAGTAGTTTCCGAAGCACATCTGGAGGCACTCTGTAATCTGTGGACCTTCAGAGTGTTGATGAAACAAAGAAATTGCATCGTAATTGAACACAACATGCACCAAGCGGACTTTCCTCCATGGGAGTAATGTCTCAAACAGTTTTCGCTTTGATCGTTGCCTGGAAGAACTGTAGTAGTTTCCGAAGCACATCTGGAGGCACTCTGTAATCTGTGGAACTTCAGAGTGTTGTTGAAGCACGGAAATGGCATCGGGATTGGATACAACAGGCACCATGCGGACTTTTCTCCATAGGAGTAATGTCTCAAACTGTATAAGATTTGATCGTTCCCTGGATGACCAGTAGTAGTTTACGAAGCACATCTGGAACCATTCTGTAATCTGTGGACCTTCAGTGTGTTGATGAAACAAAGAAATTGCATCGTAATTGAACACAACATTCTCCAATCGGACTTTTCTCCATGGGAGTAATATCTCAAACTGTCTACGGTTTGATCGTTCCCTGGAAGACCAGTAGTAGTTTACGAAGCACATCTGGAAGCATTCTGTAATCTGTGGACCTTCAGACTGTTGATGAAACACAGAAATTGCATCGGGATTGAATACAACAGGCACCATGTGGACTTTTCTCCATGGGAGTAGTGTCTCAAACTGTCTACACTTTGATCGTTCCCTGGAAGACCAGTAGTAGTTCCCGAATCACATCTGGAGGCATTCTGTAATCTTTGTGTTGATGAAACACCGAAATTGCATCGGGATTGAATACAACAGGCATCATGCCGACTTTTCTCAATGCGTGTAATGTCTCAACCTCTCTACGCTTTGATCGTTCCCTGGAAGACCAGTCGTACTTTCTGAAGCACGACCGGATTTATTCTGTAATCGGTGACTCTTCAGGGTGTTGATGAAACAAAGAAATTGCATCGGGATTGAATACAACAGGCACGATGCCGACTTTTCTCCATGGGAGTAATGTCTTTAACTGTAAACGCTTTGATCTATTCCTGGAAGAGCAGTAGTAGTTTCTGAAGCACGTCTGTAGGCATTATGCAATCTGTGGACCTTCAGAGTGTTGATGAAACAAAGAAATTGCATCGGGATTGAATACAACAGGCATCATGCCGACTTTTCTCCATGGGAGCAATGTCTCAAATTGTCTACGCTTTGATCGTTCCCCGGATGCATTATAGTAGTTTCCGAAGCACATCTGGAGGCAATCTGTAATCTGTGGACGTTTAGTGTGTTGATGAAACACAGAAATTGCATCGGGATTGAATACAACAGGCACCATGTATACTTTTCTCCATGGGAGTAGTGTCTCAAACTGTCTACGCTTTGATCGTTCCCTGGAAGACCAGTAGTAGTTTCCGAAGCACATCTGGAGGCCCTCTGTAATCTGTGGACCTTCAGAGTGTTGATGAAGCACAGAAATGGCATCGGGATTGGATACAACAGGCACCATGCGGACTTTTCTCCATAGGAGTAATGTCTCAAACTGTTTACGATTTGATCGTTCCCTGGAAGACGAGTAGTGGTTTACGAAGCACATCTGGAAGCATTCTGTAATCTGTGGACCTTCAGACTGTTGATGAAACACAGAAAATGCGTCTGGATTGAATACAAAAGGCACCATGTGGACTTTTCTCTATGGGAGTAGTGTCTCAAACTGTCTGCAATTTGATCGTTCCTTGGACGACCAGTAGTAGTTTCCGAATCACATCCGGAGGCATTCTGTAATGTATGGAGATTCTGAGTGTTGATGAAACCACCGAAATGGCATCGGGATTGAATACAACAGGCACCATGCGTACTTTTCTCCATGGGAGAAATGTCTCAAACTGTCTACGCTTTGTTCGTTCCCTGGAAGACCAGTAGTAGTTTGCGAATCACATCTGGAGGCCTTCTGTAATCTGTGGACATTCAGGGTGTTGATGAAAGAAAGAAATTGCTTCGGGATTGAATACAACACGCACCATGCAGACTTTTCTCCATGGGAGTAATGTCTCAAATTGTCATCGAGTTGATCGATCCCTGGAAGAGCAGTAGTAGTTTAAGAATCACATCTGTTGGCATTCTGTAATCTATGGAGTTTCTGAGTGTTGATGGAACACCGAAATGCATCGGGATTGAAAACAACAACCACCATGCGAACTTTTCTCCATGGGATTAATGGCTCATACTGTCTACGATTTGATCGTTCCCGAAAGACCAGTAGTAGTTACCGAAACACATCAGGAAGCATTCTTTAATCTGTGGACCTTCTGAGTGTTGATGAAACAAATAAATTGCATCGTAATAGAACACAACATGCACCAATCGGACTTTTCTCCATGGGAGTAATGTCTCAAACTGTCATCGAGTTGATCGTTCCCTGGAGGACCAGTAGTAGTTTCCGAAGCACATCTGGAGGCCCTCTGCAATCTGTGGACCTTCTGAGTGTTGATGCAGCACAGAAATGGCATCGGGATTGGATACAACAGGAACCATGCGGACTTTTCTCCATAGGAGTAATGTCTCAAACTTTCTACGACTTGTTCGTTCCATGGAAGACCAGTAGTAGTTTACGAAGCACATCTGGAAGCATTCTGTAATCTGTGGACCTTCAGACTGTTGATGAAACACAGAAATTGCATCGGGATTGAATACCACAGGCACCATGTGGACTTTACTCCATGGGAGTAGTGTCTCAAACTGTCTACACTTTGATCGTTGCTTGGAAGACCAGTAGTAGTTTCCCAATCACATCTGGAGGCATTCTGTAATCTATGGAGTTTCTGAGTGTTGATGAAACACCAAATTTGCATCGGGATTAATTACCACAGGCACCATGCGGTCTTTTCTCCATGGGAGTAATGTCTCAAACTGTCTACGCTTTGTTCGTTTCCTGGAAGACCAGTAGTAGCTTCCGAATCACATCTGGAGGCCTTCTGTAATCTGTGGACATTCAGGCTGTTGACGAAACTAAGAAATTTGCTTCGAGATTGAAGACAACATGCACCATGCGGACTTTTCTCCATGGGAGTAATGTCTCATACTGTCTACGCTTTGATCGTTCCCTGGAAGACCAGTAGTAGTTTCCGAAGCACATCTGGAGGCACTCTGCAATCTGTGGACCTTCACAGTGTTGATGAAGCACAGAAATGGCATCGGGATTGGATACAACATCCACCATGAGGACTTTTCCCCATAGAAGAAATGTCTCAAACTGTCTACGATTTGATCGTTCCCTGGAAGACTAGTAGTAGTTTCCGAAGCACATCTGTTGGCATTCTGTAATCTATGGAGTTTCTGAGTGTTGATGAAACACCGAAATTGCATCGGGATTGAATACAACAGGCACCATGCGTACTTTTCTCCATGGGTGAAATGTCTCAAACTGTCTACGTTTCATTCATTCCCTGGAAGACCAGTAGTAAGTTCCAAATCAAATCTGGACCCCTTCTGTAATCTGTGGACCTTAAGAGTGTTAATGAAACACAGAAATTGCATCGGGATTGAAAACAACAAAGACCATGTGAACTTTTCTCCATGGTATTAATGTCTCAAACTGTCTACGATTTGATCGTTCCCTGAAGGACAAGTAGTAGTTACCGAAACACATCTGGAAGCCTTCTTTAATCTGTGGACCTTCTGAGTGTTGATGAAACAAAGAAATTGCATCGTAATTGAACGCGACATGCACCAAGCGAACTTTTCTCCATGGGAGTAATATCTCAAACAGTCTACGCTTTGATCGTTCCCCGGAAGACCTGTAGTAGTTTCCGAAGCACATCTGGAGTAATTCTGTAATCTGTGGGCGTTCAGGGTGTTGATGAAACAAAGAAATTGCATCGAGGCTAAATACCACAGGCACCATGTGCACTTTTCTCCATGGGAGTAATGTCTCAAACTGTCTACGCCTTGATCGATTCCTGGAAGAGCAGTAGTACTTTAAGAAGCACATCTGGAGGGATTCTGTAATCTGTGGACATTCAGGGTGTTGATGAAACAAAGAAATTGCTTCGGGATTGAATACAACACTCACTATGCAGACTTCTTTCCTTGGCAGTAATGTCTCAAATTGTCTACGCTTTGATCGTTCCCCGGATGCCGACTTTTCTCCATGGGAATAATGTCTCAAACTGTCTACGATTTGATCGTTGCCTGGAAGAACAGTAGTAGTTTCCGAAGCACATCTGGAGGCACTCTGTAATCTGTGGACCTTCAGAGTGTTGTTGAAGCACGGAAATGGCATCGGGATTGGATACAACAGGCACCATGCGGACTTTTCTCCATAGGAGTAATGTCTCAAACTGTATAAGATTTGATCGTTCCCTGGATGACCAGTAGTAGTTTACGAAGCACATCTGGAACCATTCTGTAATCTGTGGACCTTCAGAGTGTTGATGAAATACAGATATTGCATCGTGATTGAATACAACATTCACTATGCGGACTTTTCTCCATGAGAGTAATGTCTCAAACAGTCTACGTTTTTATCGTTCCCTGGAAGACCAGTAATAGTTTGATGAAACAAAGAAATTGCATCGTAATTGAACACAACATGCACCAAGCGGACTTTCCTCCATGGGAGTAATGTCTCAAACAGTTTTCGCTTTGATCGTTGCCTGGAAGAACTGTAGTAGTTTCCGAAGCACATCTGGAGCCACTCTGTAATCTGTGGACCTTCAGAGTGTTGTTGAAGCACGGAAATGGCATCGGGATTGGATACAACAGGCACCATGCGGACTTTTCTCCATAGGAGTAATGTCTCAAACTGTATAAGATTTGATCGTTCCCTGGATGACCAGTAGTAGTTTACGAAGCACATCTGGAACCATTCTGTAATCTGTGGACCTTCAGAGTGTTGATGAAACAAAGAAATTGCATCGGGATTGAATAGCACAGGCACCATGCGGACTTTTCTCCATTGGAGTAATGTCTCAAACTGTTTACGATTTGATCGTTCCCTGGAAGTCCAGTAGGAGTTTCCGAAGCTCATCTGGAAGCACTCTGTAATCTGTGGACCTTCAGAGTGTTGATGAAATACAGATATTGCATCGTGATTGAATACAACATTCACTATGCGGACTTTTCTCCATGAGAGTAATGTCTCAAACAGTCTACGTTTTTATCGTTCCCTGGAAGACCAGTAATAGTTTCCGAAGCACATCTGGAGGGATTCTGTTATCTGTGGACGTTCAGGATGTTGATGGAACAAAGAAATTGCATCTTGATTAAATACCACAGACACCATGCAGACTTTTCTCTATGGGAGTAATATCTGAATTTGTCGACGTTTTGATCGATTCCTGGGAGACCAGTAGCAGTTTCAGAAGCACATCAGGAGGCATTCTGTAATCTGTGGTCCTTCAGAGTGTTGATGAAACACAGAAATTGCATTGGGATTGAATACAACATTCACCATGCGGACTTTTCTCAATGGGAGTAATGTCTCAAACAGTCTACGATTTGATCGTTCCCTGGAATACCAGCAGTAGTTTCCAAAGCACATCTGGAGGCATTCTGTAATCTGTGGACCTTCAGAGTGTTGATTAAACATAGAAATTGTATCGTGATTGAATACCACAGGCATTATGCGGACTTCCCTCCATGGGAGTAATGTCTCAAATTGTCTGCGCTATGATCGATTCCTGGAAATGCAGTAGTAGTTTAAGAAGCACATCTGGAGGCATTCTGTAAACTGTGGACCTTCAGAGTTTTGATTAAACACAGAAATTGTAACTTGATTAAATACCACAGGCACCATGCAGACTTTTCTCCATGAGAGTAATGTCTCAAACTGTCTACGATTTGATCGTTCCCTGGAAGACCACTACTAGTTTCCGAAGCACATCAGGAGGCATTCTATAATCAGAGTACATTGAGAGTGTTGATGAAACACAGAAATTGCATGTTGATTGAATACAACAGGCACCGTGCAGACTTTTCTCCATGGGAGTAATGCCTCAAACTGTCTATGCTTTGATCGATTCCTGGGAGACCAGTAGCAGTTTTAGAAGCACATCTGGAGGCAATTCTGAAATGTGTGGTCCTTTAGAGTGTTGATGAAATGCAGTAATGTTATCGGGATTGAATACAACAGGCGCCATGCGGACTTCTCTCCATGGGAGTGATGTCTAAAACTGTCTACGCTTTGATCGATTTCTGGAAGACCAGTAGTAGCTTCCGAAGCACATCTGGGGGCATTCTGTAATCTGTAGACCTTCAGAGTATTCATGAAACACAGAAATTGCATCAGGATTGTATACAACAATCACCATGCGAACTTTCCTCCATGGGAGTAATGTCTCAAACTGTCTACGCTTTGATCGATTCCTGGAAGACCAGTGGTAATTTCCGATGCACGTCTGGCGGCATTCTGTAATCTGTGGACATTCAGAGTGCTGATGAAACACAGAAATTGCATCGGGACTGAATACAACAGGCACCATGCGGACTTTTCTCAATGTGAATAGTGTCTCAAACTGTTTACACTTTGATCGTACCCTGGAAGACCAGTAGGAGTTTTCGAATCACATCTGGAGGCATTCTGTAATCTGTGGAACTTTGAAGTGTTGATTAAACACAGAAATTTCATCGGAAATGAATACAACAGGCACCATGCGGACTTATCTCAATGCGAGTAATGTCTAAAACTGTGTTACGCTTTGGTCGTTTCCTGGAAGGCCAGTAGTAATTTCGAAGCACATCTGGGGGCTTTCTGTAGTCTGAGGACCTTCGGAGTGTTGATGAAACACAGAAATGGCATGGGGATTGAATACAACAGGCACTGTGCACACTTCTCTCCATGGGAGTAATGTCTCAAACTGTCTCCGCCTTGATCGATTCCTGTGTGACCAGTAGCAGTTTTAGAAGCACATCTGGAAGCAATTCTGAAATGTGTGGACCTTTAGAGTGTTGATGAAGCACAGAAATAGAATCGGGATTGAATACAACATCCACCATGCTGATTTTTCTCGAAGGGAGTAATGTCTCAAACTGTCTACGCTTTGATCGTTCCTGTGAGACCAGTAGTACTCTCGGATACACAACTGGAGGCCTTCTGTAATCTGTGGAAGTTCTGAGTGTTGATGAAACAAAGATAATGCATCGGGATTGAATACAACGTGCACCATGCGGACTTTTCTTCGTGGGAGAAATGTCTCAAATTGTATACGCTTTGATCGTTCCCTGGAAAACTAGTAGTAGTTTCCGAAGCACATCTGGAGGCACACTGTAATCTGTGGACCTTCAGAGTGTTGATGAAGCACATAAATGGCATCGGGATTGAATACAACATGCACCACGCGAACTTTTCTCCATAGGAGTAATGCCCCAAACTGTCTTCTATTTGATCGTTCCCTGGTAGACCAGTAGTATCTTCCGAAGCACATCTGGAAGCATGCTGTAAGCTGTTTACCTTCAAAGTGTTGATGAAACACAGAAATTGCATTGGAATTGAGTAGAACAGACACCATGCAGACTTTTCTCTATGGGAGTAATATCTGAATTTGTCGACGCTTTGATCGATTCCTGGAAGACCAGTAGCAGTTTCAGAAGCACATCAGGAGGCATTCTGTAATCTGTGGTCCATCAGAGTGTTGATGAAACACAGAAATTGCATCTGGATTGAATACAACAGGCACCATGTGGACTTTTCTCCATGGGAGAAGTGTCTCTAACTGTCTACACTTTCATCGTTCCCTGGAAGACCAGTATTAGTTTCCGAAGCACATCTGGATGCATTCTGTAACCTGTGGATCTTCAGAGTGTTGATGAAACACAGAAATTGCATCGGGATTGAATACAACAGGCGCCATGCCGACTTTTCTCCATGGGAATAATGTCTCTAACTGTCTGCGCTTTGATCGTTGCCTGGAAGAACAGTAGTAGTTTCCAAAGCACATCTGGAGGCACTCTGTAATCTGTGGACATTCGGATTGTTGATGAAGCACAAATATGGCATCGGGATTGCATACAACATGCACCATGCGGACATTTCCCCATGGGAGTCATGTCTCAAACTGTCTTCGATTTGATCGTTTCCCCGAAGACCAGTAGTATCTTCCGAAGCACATCTGGAAGCATGCTGTAAGCTGTTTACCTTCAAAGTGTTGACGAAACACAGAAATTGCATTGGAATTGAGTAGAACAGGCACCATGTGGACTTTTCTCCAAGGGTGTAGTTTGTCACACGGTCTACACTTTGATCGTTCCCTGGAAGACCAGTAGTAGTTTCCGAATCACATCTGGGAGCATTCTGTAATCTATGGAGTTTCTGAGTGATGATGAAACACCGAAATTGCATCAGGATTGTATACAACAGGCACCATGCGGACTTTTCTCCATGTGTGTAATGTCTAAAACTGTCTACGCTTTGATCGTTCCCTGGAAGACCAGTAGTACTTTCTGAAGCACATCTGGAGGCATTCTGTAATCTGTGGACCTTCAGAGTGTTGATGAAACAAAGAAATTGCATCTGGATTGTATACAACAGGCACCATGACGACTTTTCTAGATGGGAATAATGTCTCTAACTGTGTGCGCTTTGATCGTTGCTTGGAAGACCAGTAGTAGATTCGGAAGCTCATCTGGAGGCAATCTGTAATCTGTGGACCCTCAGATTGTTGATGAAGGACAAATATGGCATCGGGATTGCATACAACAGGCACAGTGCGGACATTTCTCCATGGGAGTCATGTCTCAAACTGTTTTCGATTTGATCGTTTCCTGGAAGACCAGTAGTATCTTACGAAGCACATCTGGAAGCTTTCTGTAATCTGTGGAATTTCTGAGTGTTGATGAAACACCGAAATTGCATCGGGATTGAATACAACAAGTACCATGTAGACTTTTCTCCATGCGAGTAATGTCTAAAACTGTCTACGCTTTGATCGTTCCCTGGAAGACCAGTAGTACTCTCTGAAGCACATCTGGAGGCATTCTGTAATCTGTGGATCTTCAGGGTGTTGATCAAACACAGAAATTGCATCTGGATTGAATACCACTGGCACCATGCGGACTTTTCTCCATGGGAGTAATATCTCAAACTGTCTACGCTTTGATCGTTCCTGGGAGACCAGTAGTAGTTTTCGAAGAACACCTGGAGGCATTCTGTAATCTGTGGACATTCAGGGTGTTGATGAAACACAGAAATTGCATCGGGATTGAATACCAGAGGTACCATGCGTACTTTTTTCCATGGGAGTAATGTCTCAAACTGTCTACGCTTTGATCGATTCCTGGAAGACCAGTAGAAGCTTCCAAAGCACATCTGGAGGCATTCTGTAATCTGTAAACATTCAGGGTGTTGATGAAACAAAGAAATTGCATCGGGAGTGAATACAACAGGCACCATGCCGACTTTCCTCTATGGGATTAATGTCTCAAACTGTCTTCGATTTGATCGATGCCTGGAACACCAGTAGTAGCTTCCGATCACATCTGGAGGCATTTTGTAATCTGTGGACCTACAGAGTGTTGATGAAACACAGTCATTGCATCATAAGTGAATACAACAACCACCATGCGGACATTTCTCTATGAAATTAATGTCTCAAACTGTAGACGCTTTGATCGTTTCCTGGGAGAATAGTAGCAGTTTTAGAAGCACATCTAGAGGCAGTTCTGAAATGAGTTGACCTTTAGAGTGTCGATGAAATACAGAAATTGCATCGAGATTGAATACAATATCCACCATGCAGATTTTTCTCCAAGGGGTAATGTCTCTAACTGTGTACGCTTTGATCGTTCCTGGGAGACCAGTAGTAGTTCTCGAAGCACACCTGGAGGAATTCTGTAATCTGTGGACATTCAGAGTGTTGATGAAACACAGAAATTGCATCGGGATTGATTACCACAGGCACCATGTGGAGTTTTCTCCATGATAGGGATATTTAAACTAACTATGCTTTGATCTTTCCCTGGAAGACCAGTAGTAATCTCGGATGCACATCTGGAAGCATTCTGTACCCTGTGGACCTTCAGCGTGTAGCTGAAACACAGAAATTGCATCGGGATTGAATACAACAGGCACGATGTGGACTTTTCTCCATGGGAGTAATGTCTCAAACTGTCAACGCTTTGATCGATTCCTGGAAGAGTAGTAGTAGTTTAAGATGCACATCTGGAGGCTTTGTGTAATCTATGGACCTTCAGAGTGTTGATGAAACACAGAAATTGCATTGTGATTGAACACCACACGCACCATTCGGAATTTTCTCCATGGGAGTAATGTCTCGAACTGCCTACGCTTTGATCGATTCCTGGAAGACCAGTAGAAGCTACCGAAGCACATGTGGAAGCATTCGGTAATCTGTAGACCTTCAGAGTATTGAAGAAACACAGAAATACCATCGGGATTGTATACAACAGGCACCAAGCGGACACTCCTCTATGGGAGAAATGTCTCGAACTGTCTGCGATTTGATCAATTCCTGGAAGACCAGTAGTAGCTTCCAAAGCACATCTGGAGGCATTCTGCAATCTGTGGTCCTTCAGAGTGTTGATGAAACACAGAAAATGCATCGGGATTGAATACAACAACCACCATGCGGACTTTTCTCCATGGGATTAATGTCTCAAAATGTCTACGCTTTGATCGTTCCCTGGAAGACCAGTAGTACTTTCTGAAGCACATCTGGAATCATTCTGTAATCAGTGGACCTTCAGAGTGATGACGAAACACCGAAATTGCATCGGTATTGAATACAACAGGCACCATGCGGACGTTTCTCCATGGGAGTAATGTTTAAAACTGTCTGCGCTTTGATCGTTGCCTGGACTACCAGTAGTAGTTTCCGAAGCACATCTGGAGGCACTCTGTAATCTGTGGACATTCGGATTGTTGATGAAGCACAAATATGGCATCGGGATTGCATACAACATGCACCATGCGGACATTTCCCCATGGGAGTCATGTCTCAAACTGTCTTCGATTTGATCGTTTCCCCGAAGACCAGTAGTATCTTCCGAAGCACATCTGGAAGCATGCTGTAAGCTGTTTACCTTCAAAGTGTTGCTGAAACACAGAAATTGCATTGGAATTGAGTAGAACAGGCACCATGTGGACTTTTCTCCAAGGGTGTAGTTTGTCACACGGTCTACACTTTGATCGTTCCCTGGAAGACCAGTAGTAGTTTCCGAATCACATCTGGGAGCATTCTGTAATCTATGGAGTTTCTGAGTGATGATGAAACACCGAAATTGCATCAGGATTGTATACAACAGGCACCATGCGGACATTTCTCCATGTGTGTAATGTCTAAAACTGTCTACGCTTTGATCGTTCCCTGGAAGACCAGTAGTACTTTCTGAAGCACATCTGGAGGCATTCTGTAATCTGTGGACCTTCAGAGTGTTGATGAAACAAAGAAATTGCATCTGGATTGTATACAACAGGCACCATGACGACTTTTCTAGATGAGAATAATGTCTCTAACTGTGTGCGCTTTGATCGTTGCTTGGAAGACCAGTAGTAGTTTCCGAAGCTCATCTGGAGGCAATCTGTAATCTGTGGACCCTCAGATTGTTGATGAAGGACAAATATGGCATCGGGATTGCATACAACAGGCACAGTGCGGACATTTCTCCATGGGAGTCATGTCTCAATTTGTTTTCGATTTGATCGTTTCCTGGAAGACCAGTAGTATCATCCGAGGCACATCTGGAAGCATTCTGTAATCTGTGGAGTTTCTGAGTGTTGATGAAACACCGAAATTGCATCGGGATTGAATACAACAGGCACCATGTGGACTTTTGTCCATGGGAGAAATGTCTCAAACTGTATACACTTTCATCGTTCCCTTGAAGACCAGTATTAGTTTCCGAAGCACATCTGGAGGCATTCCGTAATATATGGAGCTTCTGAGTGTTGATGACACATAGAAATTGCATCGGGAGTGAATACAACAGGCAACAAGCGGACTCTTCTCCTTGTGAGTAATGTCTCAAACTGTCTACGCCTTGAACGTTCCCTGGAAGAAGAAGTGTACTTTCTGAAGCACATCTGCAGGCATTCTGTAATCTGTGGACCTTCAGAGTGTTGATGAAACAAAGAAATTGCATCGGGATTGAATACAACAGGCACCATGCCTACTTTTCTCCATGGTAATAATGTCTCTAACTGTGTGCGCTTTGATCGTTGCCTGGAAGACCAGTAGTAGTTTCCGAAACACATCTGGAGGCAATCTGTAATCTGTGGACCTTCAGATTGTTGATGAAGCACAAATATGGCATCGGGATTGCATACAACAGGCACCGTGCGGACATTTCTCCATGGGAGTCATGTCTCAAACTGTTTTCGATTTGATCGTTTCCTGGAAGACCAGTAGTATCTTACGAAGCACATCTGGAAGCTTTCTGTAATCTGTGGAATTTCTGAGTGTTGATGAAACACCGAAATTGCATCGGGATTGAATACAACAAGTACCATGTAGACTTTTCTCCATGCGAGTAATGTCTAAAACTGTCTACGCTTTGATCGTTCCCTGGAAGACCAGTAGTACTCTCTGAAGCACATCTGGAGGCATTCTGTAATCTGTGGATCTTCAGGGTGTTGATCAAACACAGAAATTGCATCTGGATTGAATACCACTGGCACCATGCGGACTTTTCTCCATGGGAGTAATATCTCAAACTGTCTACGCTTTGATCGTTCCTGGGAGACCAGTAGTAGTTTTCGAAGAACACCTGGAGGCATTCTGTAATCTGTGGACATTCAGGGTGTTGATGAAACACAGAAATTGCATCGGGATTGAATACCAGAGGTACCATGCGTACTTTTTTCCATGGGAGTAATGTCTCAAACTGTCTACGCTTTGATCGATTCCTGGAAGACCAGTAGAAGCTTCCAAAGCACATCTGGAGGCATTCTGTAATCTGTAAACATTCAGGGTGTTGATGACACATAGAAATTGCATCGGGAGTGAATACAACAGGCAACAAGCGGACTCTTCTCCTTGTGAGTAATGTCTCAAACTGTCTACGCCTTGAACGTTCCCTGGAAGAAGAAGTGTACTTTCTGAAGCACATCTGCAGGCATTCTGTAATCTGTGGTCCTTCAGAGTGTTGATGAAACACAGAAAATGCATCGGGATTGAATACAACAACCACCATGCGGACTTTTCTCCATGGGATTAATGTCTCAAACTGTCTACGCTTTGATCGTTCCCTGGAAGACCAGTAGTACTTTCTGAAGCACATCTGGAATCATTCTGTAATCAGTGGACCTTCAGAGTGATGACGAAACACCGAAATTGCATCGATATTGAATACAACAGGCACCATGCGGACGTTTCTCCATGGGAGTAATGTTTAAAACTGTCTACGCCTTGATCGATTCCTGGAACAGCAGTAGTACTTTAAGAAGCATATCTGGAGGGATTCTGTAATCTGTGGACATTCAGTATGTTGATGAAACAAAGAAATTGCTTCGGGATTGAATACAACACTCACTATGCAGACTTTTTTCCTTGGCAGTAATGTCTCAAACTGTCAAAGCTTTGATCGATCCCTGGAAGAGCAGTGGTAGTTTAAGAAGACATCTGGATGCATTCTGCAATCTGTGGACCTTCAGACTGTTGATGAAACACAGAAATTGCATCGTGATTAAATACCACTGTCACCATGCGCACTTTTCTCCATGGGAGTAATGTCTCAACCTGTCTACTCTTTGATCGATTCCTGGAAGATTAGTAGAAGCTTCCGAAGCACATCTGGAGGCATTCTGTAATCTGTAGACCTTCAGAGTAATGATGAAACACAGAAATAGCATCGGGATTGTAAACAACAGGAACCAAGCGGACTTTTCTCCATGGGAGTAATATCTCAAAATGTCTGCGCTATGATCGATTCCTGGAAGAACAGTAGTAGTTTCCGAAGCACTTCTGGAGGCATTGTGTAATCTGAGGACCTTCAGAGTGTTGATGAAGCACAGAAATGGCATCGGGTTTCGTTACAACAGGCACCATGCGGACTTTTCTCCATGGGAGTAATATCTCAAACTGTCTACGAATTGATCGTTCCCTGGAAGTCCAGTAGTATTTTCCGAAGCTTATCTGGAAGCAGTCTGTAATCTGTGGACCTTCAGAGTGTTGATGAAACACAGATATTGCATCGTGATTGCAAACCACCGGCTCCATGTTGTCTTTTCTCCATGGGATTAATGACTCAAACTGTCTACGCTTCGATCGATTCCTGGAAGACCAGGACAAGCTTCTGAAGCACATCTGGAGCCATTCTGTAATCTGTAGATCTTCAGAGTATTGATGAAACACTGAAATTTCATCGGGATTGTATACAACAGGCACCATGCGGACTTTTCTCCATGGGAGTAATGTCTCAAATTGTCTGCGCTTTGATCGATTCCTGGAGACCAGTAGTAGTTTCCGAAGCACATCTGGAGGCCCTCTGTAATATGTGGACCTTCAGAGTGTTGATGAAGCACTGAAAAGGCATCGGGACAGAATACAACAGGCACGATGCCGACTTTTCTCCATGGGAATAATGTCTCAAACTGTCTACGATTTGATCGTTGCCTGGAAGAACAGTAGTAGTTTCCGAAGCACATCTGGAGGCACTCTGTAATCTGTGGACCTTCAGAGTGTTGATGAATCAAAGAAATTGCATCGTAATTGAACACAACATGCACCAAGCGGACTTTCCTCCATGGGAGTAATGTCTCAAACAGTTTTCGCTTTGATCGTTGCCTGGAAGAACTGTAGTAGTTTCCGAAGCACATCTGGAGGCACTCTGTAATCTGTGGACCTTCAGAGTGTTGATGAAGCACGGAAATGGCATCGGGATTGGATACAACAGGCACCATGCGGACTTTTCTCCATAGGAGTAATGTCTCAAACTGTATAACATTTGATCGTTCCCTGGATGACCAGTAGTAGTTTACGAAGCACATCTGGAACCATTCTGTAATCTGTGGACCTTCAGAGTGTTGATGAAACAAAGAAATTGCATCGGGATCGAATAGCACAGGCACCATGCGGACTTTTCTCCATAGGAGTAATGTCTCAAACTGTTTACGATTTGATCGTTCCCTGGAAGTCCAGTAGGAGTTTCCGAAGCTCATCTGGAAGCACTCTGTAATCTGTGGACCTTCAGAGTGTTGATGAAATACAGATATTGCATCGTGATTGAATACAACAATCACTATGCGGACTTTTCTCCATGGGAGTAATGTCTCAAACAGTCTAAGTTTTTATCGTTCCCTGGAAGACCAGTAATAGTTTCCGAAGCACATCTGGAGGGATTCTGTTATCTGTGGACGTTCAGGATGTTGATGGAACAAAGAAATTGCATCTTGATTAAATACCACAGGCACCATGCAGACTTTTCTCTATGGGAGTAATATCTAAATTTGTCGACGCTTTGATCGATTCCTGGAAGACCAGTAGCAGTTTCAGTAGCACATCAGGAGGCATTCTGTAATCTGTGGTCCTTCAGAGTGTTGATGAAACACAGAAATTGCATTGGGATTGAATACAACATTCACCATGCGGACTTTTCTCAATGGGAGTAATGTCTCAGACTGTCTACGATTTGATCGTTCCCTGGAATACCAGTAGTAGTTTCCAAAGCACATCTGGAGGCATTCTGTAATCTGTGGACCTTCAGAGTGTTGATTAAACATAGAAATTGTATCGTGATTGAATACCACAGGCATTATGCGGACTTTCCTCCATGGGAGTAATGTCTCAAATTGTCTGCGCTATGATCGATTCCTGGAAATGCAGTAGTAGTTTATGAAGCACATCTGGAGGCATTCTGTAAACTGTGGACCTTCAGAGTTTTGATTAAACACAGATATTGTATCGTGATTAAATACCACAGGCACCATGCGGACTTTTCTCCATGAGAGTAATGTCTCAAACTGTCTACGATTTGATCGTTCCCTGGAAGACCACTACTAGTTTCCGAAGCACATCAGGAGGCATTCTATAATCAGAGTACATTGAGAGTGTTGATGAAACACAGAAATTGCATGTTGATTGAATACAACAGGCACCGTGCAGACTTTTCTCCATGGGAGTAATGCCTCAAACTGTCTATGCCTTGATCGATTCCTGGGAGGCCAGTAGCAGATTTAGAAGCACATCTGGAGGCAATTCTAAAATGTGTGGTCCTTTAGAGTGTTGATGAAATGCAGAAATGTTGTCGGGATTGAATACAACAGGCACCATGCGGACTTTTCTCAATGGGAATAGTGTCTCAAACTGTTTACACTTTGATCGTTCCCTGGAAGACCAGTAGGAGTTTCCGAATCACATCTGGAGGCATTCTGTAATCTGTGGAACTTTGAAGTGTTGATTAAACAAAGAAATTGCATCGGAAATGAATACAACAGGCACCATGCGGACTTATCTCAATGCGAGTAATGTCTAAAACTGTGTTACGCTTTGGTCGTTTCCTGGAAGGCCAGTAGTAGTTTCGAAGCACATCTGTTGGCTTTCTGTAGTCTGAGGACCTTCGGAGTGTTGATGAAACACAGAAATGGCATGGGGATTGAATACAACAGGCACTGTGCACACTTCTCTCCATGGGAGTAATGTCTCAAACTGTCTCCGCCTTGATCGATTCCTGTGAGACCAGTAGCAGTTTTAGAAGCACATCTGGAGGCAATTCTGAAATGTGTGGACCTTTAGAGTGTTGATGAAGCACAGAAATAGAATCGGGATTGAATACAACATCCACCATGCAGATTTTTCTCGAAGGGAGTAATGTCTCAAACTGTCTACGCTTTGATCGTTCCTGTGAGACCAGTAGTACTCTCAGGTACACAACTGGAGGCCTTCTGGAATCTGTGGAAGTTCTGAGTGTTGATGAAACAAAGATAATGCATCGGGATTGAATACAACATGCACCATGCGGACTTTTCTTCGTGGGAGAAATGTCTCAAATTGTATAGGCTTTGATCGTTCCCTGGAAAACTAGTAGTAGTTTCCGAAGCACATCTGGAGGCACTCTGTAATCTGTGGACCTTCTGAGTGTTGATGAGGCACATAAATGGCATCGGGATTGAATTCAACATGCACCATGCGAACTTTTCTCCATAGGAGTAATGCCCCAAACTGTCTTCAATTTGATCGTTCCCTGGTAGACCAGTAGTGGTTTCCGAAGCACATCTGGATGCATTCTGTAATCTGTGGACCATCAGAGTGTTGATGAAACACAGAAATTGCATCTGGATTGAATACAACAGGCACCATGTGGACTTTTCTCCATGGGAGAAGTGTCTCAAACTGTCTACACTTTGATCGTTCCCTGGAAGACCAGTATTAGTTTCCGAAGCACATCTGGATGCATTCTGTAATCTGTGGATCTTAAGAGTGTTGATGAAACTCAGAAATTGCATCGGGATTGAATACAACAGGCACCATGCCGACTTTTCTCCACGGGAATAATGTCTTTAACTGTCTGCGCTTTGATCGTTGCCTGGAAGATCAGTAGTAGTTTCCGAAGCACATCTGGAGGCACTCTGTAATCTGTGGACATTCGGATTGTTGATGAAGCACAAATATGGCATCGGGATTGCATACAACATGCACCATGCGGACATTTCCCCATGGGAGTCATGTCTCAAACTGTCTTCGATTTGATCGTTTCCCCGAAGACCAGTAGTATCTTCCGAAGCACATCTGGAAGCATGCTGTAAGCTGTTTACCTTCAACGTGTTGATGAAACACAGAAATTGCATTGAAATTGAGTAGAACAGGCACCATGTGGACTTTTCTCCAAGGGCGTAGTTTGTCACACAGTCTACACTTTGATCGTTCCCTGGAAGACCAGTAGTAGTTTCCGAATCACATCTGGGAGCATTCTGTAATCTATGGAGTTTCTGAGTGATGATGTAACACCGACATTGCATCGGGATTGAATACAACATGCACCATGCGGACTTTTCTCCATGCGAGTAATGTCTAAAACTGTCTACGCTTTGATTGTTCCCTGGAAGACCAGTAGAACTTTCTGAAGCCCATCTGGAGGCATTCTGTAATCTGTGGCCCTTCAGAGTGTTTATGAAACACAGAAATTGCATTGGGATTGAATACAACAGGCACCATGTGGACTTTTCTCCAAGGGAGTAGTGTCTCACACGGTCTACACTTTGATCGTTCCCTGGAAGACCAGTAGTAGTTTCCGAATCACATCAGGGAGCATTCTGTAATCTATGGAGTTTCTGAGTGATGATGAAACACCGAAATTGCATCAGGATTGTATACAACAGGCACCGTGCGGACATTTCTCCATGGGAGTCATGTCTCAAACTGTTTTCGATTTGATCGTTTCCTGGAAGACCAGTAGTATCTTACGAAGCACATCTGGAAGCTTTCTGTAATCTGTGGAATTTCTGAGTGTTGATGAAACACCGAAATTGCATCGGGATTGAATACAACAAGTACCATGTAGACTTTTCTCCATGCGAGTAATGTCTAAAACTGTCTACGCTTTGATCGTTCCCTGGAAGACCAGTAGTACTCTCTGAAGCACATCTGGAGGCATTCTGTAATCTGTGGATCTTCAGGGTGTTGATCAAACACAGAAATTGCATCTGGATTGAATACCACTGGCACCATGCGGACTTTTCTCCATGGGAGTAATATCTCAAACTGTCTACGCTTTGATCATTCCTGGGAGACCAGTAGTAGTTTTCGAAGAACACCTGGAGGCATTCTGTAATCTGTGGACATTCAGGGTGTTGATGAAACACAGAAATTGCATCGGGATTGAATACCAGAGGTACCATGCGTACTTTTTTCCATGGGAGTAATGTCTCAAACTGTCTACGCTTTGATCGATTCCTGGAAGACCAGTAGAAGCTTCCAAAGCACATCTGGAGCCATTCTGTAATCTGTAAACATTCAGGGTGTTGATGACACATAGAAATTGCATCGGGAGTGAATACAACAGGCAACAAGCGGACTCTTCTCCTTGTGAGTAATGTCTCAAACTGTCTACGCCTTGAACGTTCCCTGGAAGAAGAAGTGTACTTTCTGAAGCACATCTGCAGGCATTCTGTAATCTGTGGTCCTTCAGAGTGTTGATGAAACACAGAAAATGCATCGGGATTGAATACAACAACCACCATGCGGACTTTTCTCCATGGGATTAATGTCTCAAACTGTCTACGCTTTGATCGTTCCCTGGAAGACCAGTAGTACTTTCTGAAGCACATCTGGAATCATTCTGTAATCAGTGGACCTTCAGAGTGATGACGAAACACCGAAATTGCATCGATATTGAATACAACAGGCACCATGCGGACGTTTCTCCATGGGAGTAATGTTTAAAACTGTCTACGCCTTGATCGATTCCTGGAACAGCAGTAGTACTTTAAGAAGCATATCTGGAGGGATTCTGTAATCTGTGGACATTCAGTATGTTGATGAAACAAAGAAATTGCTTCGGGATTGAATACAACACTCACTATGCAGACTTTTTTCCTTGGCAGTAATGTCTCAAACTGTCAAAGCTTTGATCGATCCCTGGAAGAGCAGTGGTAGTTTAAGAAGACATCTGGATGCATTCTGCAATCTGTGGACCTTCAGACTGTTGATGAAACACAGAAATTGCATCGTGATTAAATACCACTGTCACCATGCGCACTTTTCTCCATGGGAGTAATGTCTCAACCTGTCTACTCTTTGATCGATTCCTGGAAGATTAGTAGAAGCTTCCGAAGCACATCTGGAGGCATTCTGTAATCTGTAGACCTTCAGAGTAATGATGAAACACAGAAATAGCATCGGGATTGTAAACAACAGGAACCAAGCGGACTTTTCTCCATGGGAGTAATATCTCAAAATGTCTGCGCTATGATCGATTCCTGGAAGAACAGTAGTAGTTTCCGAAGCACTTCTGGAGGCATTGTGTAATCTGAGGACCTTCAGAGTGTTGATGAAGCACAGAAATGGCATCGGGTTTCGTTACAACAGGCACCATGCGGACTTTTCTCCATGGGAGTAATATCTCAAACTGTCTACGAATTGATCGTTCCCTGGAAGTCCAGTAGTATTTTCCGAAGCTTATCTGGAAGCAGTCTGTAATCTGTGGACCTTCAGAGTGTTGATGAAACACAGATATTGCATCGTGATTGCAAACCACCGGCTCCATGTTGTCTTTTCTCCATGGGATTAATGACTCAAATTGTCTACGCTTCGATCGATTCCTGGAAGACCAGGACAAGCTTCTGAAGCACATCTGGAGCCATTCTGTAATCTGTAGATCTTCAGAGTATTGATGAAACACTGAAATTTCATCGGGATTGTATACAACAGGCACCATGCGGACTTTTCTCCATGGGAGTAATGTCTCAAATTGTCTGCGCTTTGATCGATTCCTGGAGACCAGTAGTAGTTTCCGAAGCACATCTGGAGGCCCTCTGTAATATGTGGACCTTCAGAGTGTTGATGAAGCACTGAAAAGGCATCGGGACAGAATACAACAGGCACGATGCCGACTTTTCTCCATGGGAATAATGTCTCAAACTGTCTACGATTTGATCGTTGCCTGGAAGAACAGTAGTAGTTTCCGAAGCACATCTGGAGGCACTCTGTAATCTGTGGACCTTCAGAGTGTTGATGAATCAAAGAAATTGCATCGTAATTGAACACAACATGCACCAAGCGGACTTTCCTCCATGGGAGTAATGTCTCAAACAGTTTTCGCTTTGATCGTTGCCTGGAAGAACTGTAGTAGTTTCCGAAGCACATCTGGAGGCACTCTGTAATCTGTGGACCTTCAGAGTGTTGATGAAGCACGGAAATGGCATCGGGATTGGATACAACAGGCACCATGCGGACTTTTCTCCATAGGAGTAATGTCTCAAACTGTATAACATTTGATCGTTCCCTGGATGACCAGTAGTAGTTTACGAAGCACATCTGGAACCATTCTGTAATCTGTGGACCTTCAGAGTGTTGATGAAACAAAGAAATTGCATCGGGATCGAATAGCACAGGCACCATGCGGACTTTTCTCCATAGGAGTAATGTCTCAAACTGTTTACGATTTGATCGTTCCCTGGAAGTCCAGTAGGAGTTTCCGAAGCTCATCTGGAAGCACTCTGTAATCTGTGGACCTTCAGAGTGTTGATGAAATACAGATATTGCATCGTGATTGAATACAACAATCACTATGCGGACTTTTCTCCATGGGAGTAATGTCTCAAACAGTCTAAGTTTTTATCGTTCCCTGGAAGACCAGTAATAGTTTCCGAAGCACATCTGGAGGGATTCTGTTATCTGTGGACGTTCAGGATGTTGATGGAACAAAGAAATTGCATCTTGATTAAATACCACAGGCACCATGCAGACTTTTCTCTATGGGAGTAATATCTAAATTTGTCGACGCTTTGATCGATTCCTGGAAGACCAGTAGCAGTTTCAGTAGCACATCAGGAGGCATTCTGTAATCTGTGGTCCTTCAGAGTGTTGATGAAACACAGAAATTGCATTGGGATTGAATACAACATTCACCATGCGGACTTTTCTCAATGGGAGTAATGTCTCAGACTGTCTACGATTTGATCGTTCCCTGGAATACCAGTAGTAGTTTCCAAAGCACATCTGGAGGCATTCTGTAATCTGTGGACCTTCAGAGTGTTGATTAAACATAGAAATTGTATCGTGATTGAATACCACAGGCATTATGCGGACTTTCCTCCATGGGAGTAATGTCTCAAATTGTCTGCGCTATGATCGATTCCTGGAAATGCAGTAGTAGTTTATGAAGCACATCTGGAGGCATTCTGTAAACTGTGGACCTTCAGAGTTTTGATTAAACACAGATATTGTATCGTGATTAAATACCACAGGCACCATGCGGACTTTTCTCCATGAGAGTAATGTCTCAAACTGTCTACGATTTGATCGTTCCCTGGAAGACCACTACTAGTTTCCGAAGCACATCAGGAGGCATTCTATAATCAGAGTACATTGAGAGTGTTGATGAAACACAGAAATTGCATGTTGATTGAATACAACAGGCACCGTGCAGACTTTTCTCCATGGGAGTAATGCCTCAAACTGTCTATGCCTTGATCGATTCCTGGGAGGCCAGTAGCAGATTTAGAAGCACATCTGGAGGCAATTCTAAAATGTGTGGTCCTTTAGAGTGTTGATGAAATGCAGAAATGTTGTCGGGATTGAATACAACAGGCACCATGCGGACTTTTCTCAATGGGAATAGTGTCTCAAACTGTTTACACTTTGATCGTTCCCTGGAAGACCAGTAGGAGTTTCCGAATCACATCTGGAGGCATTCTGTAATCTGTGGAACTTTGAAGTGTTGATTAAACAAAGAAATTGCATCGGAAATGAATACAACAGGCACCATGCGGACTTATCTCAATGCGAGTAATGTCTAAAACTGTGTTACGCTTTGGTCGTTTCCTGGAAGGCCAGTAGTAGTTTCGAAGCACATCTGTTGGCTTTCTGTAGTCTGAGGACCTTCGGAGTGTTGATGAAACACAGAAATGGCATGGGGATTGAATACAACAGGCACTGTGCACACTTCTCTCCATGGGAGTAATGTCTCAAACTGTCTCCGCCTTGATCGATTCCTGTGAGACCAGTAGCAGTTTTAGAAGCACATCTGGAGGCAATTCTGAAATGTGTGGACCTTTAGAGTGTTGATGAAGCACAGAAATAGAATCGGGATTGAATACAACATCCACCATGCAGATTTTTCTCGAAGGGAGTAATGTCTCAAACTGTCTACGCTTTGATCGTTCCTGTGAGACCAGTAGTACTCTCAGGTACACAACTGGAGGCCTTCTGGAATCTGTGGAAGTTCTGAGTGTTGATGAAACAAAGATAATGCATCGGGATTGAATACAACATGCACCATGCGGACTTTTCTTCGTGGGAGAAATGTCTCAAATTGTATAGGCTTTGATCGTTCCCTGGAAAACTAGTAGTAGTTTCCGAAGCACATCTGGAGGCACTCTGTAATCTGTGGACCTTCTGAGTGTTGATGAGGCACATAAATGGCATCGGGATTGAATTCAACATGCACCATGCGAACTTTTCTCCATAGGAGTAATGCCCCAAACTGTCTTCAATTTGATCGTTCCCTGGTAGACCAGTAGTGGTTTCCGAAGCACATCTGGATGCATTCTGTAATCTGTGGACCATCAGAGTGTTGATGAAACACAGAAATTGCATCTGGATTGAATACAACAGGCACCATGTGGACTTTTCTCCATGGGAGAAGTGTCTCAAACTGTCTACACTTTGATCGTTCCCTGGAAGACCAGTATTAGTTTCCGAAGCACATCTGGATGCATTCTGTAATCTGTGGATCTTAAGAGTGTTGATGAAACTCAGAAATTGCATCGGGATTGAATACAACAGGCACCATGCCGACTTTTCTCCACGGGAATAATGTCTTTAACTGTCTGCGCTTTGATCGTTGCCTGGAAGATCAGTAGTAGTTTCCGAAGCACATCTGGAGGCACTCTGTAATCTGTGGACATTCGGATTGTTGATGAAGCACAAATATGGCATCGGGATTGCATACAACATGCACCATGCGGACATTTCCCCATGGGAGTCATGTCTCAAACTGTCTTCGATTTGATCGTTTCCCCGAAGACCAGTAGTATCTTCCGAAGCACATCTGGAAGCATGCTGTAAGCTGTTTACCTTCAACGTGTTGATGAAACACAGAAATTGCATTGAAATTGAGTAGAACAGGCACCATGTGGACTTTTCTCCAAGGGCGTAGTTTGTCACACAGTCTACACTTTGATCGTTCCCTGGAAGACCAGTAGTAGTTTCCGAATCACATCTGGGAGCATTCTGTAATCTATGGAGTTTCTGAGTGATGATGTAACACCGACATTGCATCGGGATTGAATACAACATGCACCATGCGGACTTTTCTCCATGCGAGTAATGTCTAAAACTGTCTACGCTTTGATTGTTCCCTGGAAGACCAGTAGAACTTTCTGAAGCCCATCTGGAGGCATTCTGTAATCTGTGGCCCTTCAGAGTGTTTATGAAACACAGAAATTGCATTGGGATTGAATACAACAGGCACCATGTGGACTTTTCTCCAAGGGAGTAGTGTCTCACACGGTCTACACTTTGATCGTTCCCTGGAAGACCAGTAGTAGTTTCCGAATCACATCAGGGAGCATTCTGTAATCTATGGAGTTTCTGAGTGATGATGAAACACCGAAATTGCATCAGGATTGTATACAACAGGCACCGTGCGGACATTTCTCCATGGGAGTCATGTCTCAAACTGTTTTCGATTTGATCGTTTCCTGGAAGACCAGTAGTATCTTACGAAGCACATCTGGAAGCTTTCTGTAATCTGTGGAATTTCTGAGTGTTGATGAAACACCGAAATTGCATCGGGATTGAATACAACAAGTACCATGTAGACTTTTCTCCATGCGAGTAATGTCTAAAACTGTCTACGCTTTGATCGTTCCCTGGAAGACCAGTAGTACTCTCTGAAGCACATCTGGAGGCATTCTGTAATCTGTGGATCTTCAGGGTGTTGATCAAACACAGAAATTGCATCTGGATTGAATACCACTGGCACCATGCGGACTTTTCTCCATGGGAGTAATATCTCAAACTGTCTACGCTTTGATCGTTCCTGGGAGACCAGTAGTAGTTTTCGAAGAACACCTGGAGGCATTCTGTAATCTGTGGACATTCAGGGTGTTGATGAAACACAGAAATTGCATCGGGATTGAATACCAGAGGTACCATGCGTACTTTTTTCCATGGGAGTAATGTCTCAAACTGTCTACGCTTTGATCGATTCCTGGAAGACCAGTAGAAGCTTCCAAAGCACATCTGGAGGCATTCTGTAATCTGTAAACATTCAGGGTGTTGATGACACATAGAAATTGCATCGGGAGTGAATACAACAGGCAACAAGCGGACTCTTCTCCTTGTGAGTAATGTCTCAAACTGTCTACGCCTTGAACGTTCCCTGGAAGAAGAAGTGTACTTTCTGAAGCACATCTGCAGGCATTCTGTAATCTGTGGTCCTTCAGAGTGTTGATGAAACACAGAAAATGCATCGGGATTGAATACAACAACCACCATGCGGACTTTTCTCCATGGGATTAATGTCTCAAACTGTCTACGCTTTGATCGTTCCCTGGAAGACCAGTAGTACTTTCTGAAGCACATCTGGAATCATTCTGTAATCAGTGGACCTTCAGAGTGATGACGAAACACCGAAATTGCATCGATATTGAATACAACAGGCACCATGCGGACGTTTCTCCATGGGAGTAATGTTTAAAACTGTCTACGCCTTGATCGATTCCTGGAACAGCAGTAGTACTTTAAGAAGCATATCTGGAGGGATTCTGTAATCTGTGGACATTCAGTATGTTGATGAAACAAAGAAATTGCTTCGGGATTGAATACAACACTCACTATGCAGACTTTTTTCCTTGGCAGTAATGTCTCAAACTGTCAAAGCTTTGATCGATCCCTGGAAGAGCAGTGGTAGTTTAAGAAGACATCTGGATGCATTCTGCAATCTGTGGACCTTCAGACTGTTGATGAAACACAGAAATTGCATCGTGATTAAATACCACTGTCACCATGCGCACTTTTCTCCATGGGAGTAATGTCTCAACCTGTCTACTCTTTGATCGATTCCTGGAAGATTAGTAGAAGCTTCCGAAGCACATCTGGAGGCATTCTGTAATCTGTAGACCTTCAGAGTAATGATGAAACACAGAAATAGCATCGGGATTGTAAACAACAGGAACCAAGCGGACTTTTCTCCATGGGAGTAATATCTCAAAATGTCTGCGCTATGATCGATTCCTGGAAGAACAGTAGTAGTTTCCGAAGCACTTCTGGAGGCATTGTGTAATCTGAGGACCTTCAGAGTGTTGATGAAGCACAGAAATGGCATCGGGTTTCGTTACAACAGGCACCATGCGGACTTTTCTCCATGGGAGTAATATCTCAAACTGTCTACGAATTGATCGTTCCCTGGAAGTCCAGTAGTATTTTCCGAAGCTTATCTGGAAGCAGTCTGTAATCTGTGGACCTTCAGAGTGTTGATGAAACACAGATATTGCATCGTGATTGCAAACCACCGGCTCCATGTTGTCTTTTCTCCATGGGATTAATGACTCAAACTGTCTACGCTTCGATCGATTCCTGGAAGACCAGGACAAGCTTCTGAAGCACATCTGGAGCCATTCTGTAATCTGTAGATCTTCAGAGTATTGATGAAACACTGAAATTTCATCGGGATTGTATACAACAGGCACCATGCGGACTTTTCTCCATGGGAGTAATGTCTCAAATTGTCTGCGCTTTGATCGATTCCTGGAGACCAGTAGTAGTTTCCGAAGCACATCTGGAGGCCCTCTGTAATATGTGGACCTTCAGAGTGTTGATGAAGCACTGAAAAGGCATCGGGACAGAATACAACAGGCACGATGCCGACTTTTCTCCATGGGAATAATGTCTCAAACTGTCTACGATTTGATCGTTGCCTGGAAGAACAGTAGTAGTTTCCGAAGCACATCTGGAGGCACTCTGTAATCTGTGGACCTTCAGAGTGTTGATGAATCAAAGAAATTGCATCGTAATTGAACACAACATGCACCAAGCGGACTTTCCTCCATGGGAGTAATGTCTCAAACAGTTTTCGCTTTGATCGTTGCCTGGAAGAACTGTAGTAGTTTCCGAAGCACATCTGGAGGCACTCTGTAATCTGTGGACCTTCAGAGTGTTGATGAAGCACGGAAATGGCATCGGGATTGGATACAACAGGCACCATGCGGACTTTTCTCCATAGGAGTAATGTCTCAAACTGTATAACATTTGATCGTTCCCTGGATGACCAGTAGTAGTTTACGAAGCACATCTGGAACCATTCTGTAATCTGTGGACCTTCAGAGTGTTGATGAAACAAAGAAATTGCATCGGGATCGAATAGCACAGGCACCATGCGGACTTTTCTCCATAGGAGTAATGTCTCAAACTGTTTACGATTTGATCGTTCCCTGGAAGTCCAGTAGGAGTTTCCGAAGCTCATCTGGAAGCACTCTGTAATCTGTGGACCTTCAGAGTGTTGATGAAATACAGATATTGCATCGTGATTGAATACAACAATCACTATGCGGACTTTTCTCCATGGGAGTAATGTCTCAAACAGTCTAAGTTTTTATCGTTCCCTGGAAGACCAGTAATAGTTTCCGAAGCACATCTGGAGGGATTCTGTTATCTGTGGACGTTCAGGATGTTGATGGAACAAAGAAATTGCATCTTGATTAAATACCACAGGCACCATGCAGACTTTTCTCTATGGGAGTAATATCTAAATTTGTCGACGCTTTGATCGATTCCTGGAAGACCAGTAGCAGTTTCAGTAGCACATCAGGAGGCATTCTGTAATCTGTGGTCCTTCAGAGTGTTGATGAAACACAGAAATTGCATTGGGATTGAATACAACATTCACCATGCGGACTTTTCTCAATGGGAGTAATGTCTCAGACTGTCTACGATTTGATCGTTCCCTGGAATACCAGTAGTAGTTTCCAAAGCACATCTGGAGGCATTCTGTAATCTGTGGACCTTCAGAGTGTTGATTAAACATAGAAATTGTATCGTGATTGAATACCACAGGCATTATGCGGACTTTCCTCCATGGGAGTAATGTCTCAAATTGTCTGCGCTATGATCGATTCCTGGAAATGCAGTAGTAGTTTATGAAGCACATCTGGAGGCATTCTGTAAACTGTGGACCTTCAGAGTTTTGATTAAACACAGATATTGTATCGTGATTAAATACCACAGGCACCATGCGGACTTTTCTCCATGAGAGTAATGTCTCAAACTGTCTACGATTTGATCGTTCCCTGGAAGACCACTACTAGTTTCCGAAGCACATCAGGAGGCATTCTATAATCAGAGTACATTGAGAGTGTTGATGAAACACAGAAATTGCATGTTGATTGAATACAACAGGCACCGTGCAGACTTTTCTCCATGGGAGTAATGCCTCAAACTGTCTATGCCTTGATCGATTCCTGGGAGGCCAGTAGCAGATTTAGAAGCACATCTGGAGGCAATTCTAAAATGTGTGGTCCTTTAGAGTGTTGATGAAATGCAGAAATGTTGTCGGGATTGAATACAACAGGCACCATGCGGACTTTTCTCAATGGGAATAGTGTCTCAAACTGTTTACACTTTGATCGTTCCCTGGAAGACCAGTAGGAGTTTCCGAATCACATCTGGAGGCATTCTGTAATCTGTGGAACTTTGAAGTGTTGATTAAACAAAGAAATTGCATCGGAAATGAATACAACAGGCACCATGCGGACTTATCTCAATGCGAGTAATGTCTAAAACTGTGTTACGCTTTGGTCGTTTCCTGGAAGGCCAGTAGTAGTTTCGAAGCACATCTGTTGGCTTTCTGTAGTCTGAGGACCTTCGGAGTGTTGATGAAACACAGAAATGGCATGGGGATTGAATACAACAGGCACTGTGCACACTTCTCTCCATGGGAGTAATGTCTCAAACTGTCTCCGCCTTGATCGATTCCTGTGAGACCAGTAGCAGTTTTAGAAGCACATCTGGAGGCAATTCTGAAATGTGTGGACCTTTAGAGTGTTGATGAAGCACAGAAATAGAATCGGGATTGAATACAACATCCACCATGCAGATTTTTCTCGAAGGGAGTAATGTCTCAAACTGTCTACGCTTTGATCGTTCCTGTGAGACCAGTAGTACTCTCAGGTACACAACTGGAGGCCTTCTGGAATCTGTGGAAGTTCTGAGTGTTGATGAAACAAAGATAATGCATCGGGATTGAATACAACATGCACCATGCGGACTTTTCTTCGTGGGAGAAATGTCTCAAATTGTATAGGCTTTGAT
Source organism: Schistocerca gregaria (assembly GCF_023897955.1). Lineage (NCBI taxonomy): Eukaryota > Metazoa > Arthropoda > Insecta > Orthoptera > Acrididae > Schistocerca > Schistocerca gregaria. The sequence continues at coordinate 21,053,246 of NC_064925.1, forward strand.
CGTTCCCTGGAAAACTAGTAGTAGTTTCCGAAGCACATCTGGAGGCACTCTGTAATCTGTGGACCTTCTGAGTGTTGATGAGGCACATAAATGGCATCGGGATTGAATTCAACATGCACCATGCGAACTTTTCTCCATAGGAGTAATGCCCCAAACTGTCTTCAATTTGATCGTTCCCTGGTAGACCAGTAGTGGTTTCCGAAGCACATCTGGATGCATTCTGTAATCTGTGGACCATCAGAGTGTTGATGAAACACAGAAATTGCATCTGGATTGAATACAACAGGCACCATGTGGACTTTTCTCCATGGGAGAAGTGTCTCAAACTGTCTACACTTTGATCGTTCCCTGGAAGACCAGTATTAGTTTCCGAAGCACATCTGGATGCATTCTGTAATCTGTGGATCTTAAGAGTGTTGATGAAACTCAGAAATTGCATCGGGATTGAATACAACAGGCACCATGCCGACTTTTCTCCACGGGAATAATGTCTTTAACTGTCTGCGCTTTGATCGTTGCCTGGAAGATCAGTAGTAGTTTCCGAAGCACATCTGGAGGCACTCTGTAATCTGTGGACATTCGGATTGTTGATGAAGCACAAATATGGCATCGGGATTGCATACAACATGCACCATGCGGACATTTCCCCATGGGAGTCATGTCTCAAACTGTCTTCGATTTGATCGTTTCCCCGAAGACCAGTAGTATCTTCCGAAGCACATCTGGAAGCATGCTGTAAGCTGTTTACCTTCAACGTGTTGATGAAACACAGAAATTGCATTGAAATTGAGTAGAACAGGCACCATGTGGACTTTTCTCCAAGGGCGTAGTTTGTCACACAGTCTACACTTTGATCGTTCCCTGGAAGACCAGTAGTAGTTTCCGAATCACATCTGGGAGCATTCTGTAATCTATGGAGTTTCTGAGTGATGATGTAACACCGACATTGCATCGGGATTGAATACAACATGCACCATGCGGACTTTTCTCCATGCGAGTAATGTCTAAAACTGTCTACGCTTTGATTGTTCCCTGGAAGACCAGTAGAACTTTCTGAAGCCCATCTGGAGGCATTCTGTAATCTGTGGCCCTTCAGAGTGTTTATGAAACACAGAAATTGCATTGGGATTGAATACAACAGGCACCATGTGGACTTTTCTCCAAGGGAGTAGTGTCTCACACGGTCTACACTTTGATCGTTCCCTGGAAGACCAGTAGTAGTTTCCGAATCACATCAGGGAGCATTCTGTAATCTATGGAGTTTCTGAGTGATGATGAAACACCGAAATTGCATCAGGATTGTATACAACAGGCACCATGCGGACTTTTCTCCATGTGTGTAATGTCTAAAACTGTCTACGCTTTGATCGTTCCCTGGAAGACCAGTAGTACTTTCTGAAGCACATCTGGAGGCATTCTGTAATCTGTGGACCTTCAGAGTGTTGATGAAACAAAGATATTGCATCTGGATTGTATACAACAGGCACCATGACGACTTTTCTCCATGGGAATAATGTCTCTAACTGTGTGCGCTTTGATCGTTGCTTGGAAGACCAGTAGTAGTTTCCGAAGCTCATCTGGAGGCAATCTGTAATCTGCGGACCCTCAGATTGTTGATGAAGGACAAATATGGCATCGGGATTCCATACAACAGGCACAGTGCGGACATTTCTCCATGGGAGTCATGTCTCAATTAGTTTTCGATTTGATCGTTTCCTGGAAGACCAGTAGTATCTTCCGAAGCACATCTGGAAGCATTCTGTAATCTGTGGAGTTTCTGAGTGTTGATGAAACACCGAAATTGCATCGGGATTGAATACAACAGGCACCATGTGGACTTTTGTCCATGGGAGAAATGTCTCAAACTGTATACACTTTCATCGTTCCCTTGAAGACCAGTATTAGTTTCCGAAGCACATCTGGAGGCATTCTGTAATATATGGAGCTTCTGAGTGTTGATGACACAGAGAAATTGCATCGGGAGTGAATACAACAGGCAACAAGCGGACTCTTCTCCATGGGAGTAATGTCTCAAACTGTCTACGCCTTGAACGTTCCCTGGAAGAAGAAGTGTACTTTCTGAAGCACATCTGCAGGCATTCTGTAATCTGTGGACCTTCAGAGTGTTGATGAAACAAAGAAATTGCATCGGGATTGAATACAACAGGCACCATGCCTACTTTTCTCCATGGTAATAATGTCTCTAACTGTGTGCGCTTTGATCGTTTCCTGGAAGACCAGTAGTAGTTTCCAAAACACATCTGGAGGCAATCTGTAATCTGTGGACCTTCAGATTGTTGATGAAGCACAAATATGGCATCGGGATTGCATACAACAGGCACCGTGCGGACATTTCTCCATGGGAGTCATGCCTCAAACTGTTTTCGATTTGATCGTTTCCTGGAAGACCAGTAGTATCTTACCAAGCACATCTGGAAGCATTCTGTAATCTGTGGAATTTCTGAGTGTTGATGAAACACCGAAATTGCATCGGGATTGAATACAACAAGTACCATGTAGACTTTTCTCCATGCGAGTAATGTCTAAAACTGTCTACGCTTTGATCGATTCCTGGAAGACCAGTAGAAGCTTTCGAAGCACATCTGGAGGCATTCTGTAATCAGTCGACCTTCAAAGTGTTGATGAAACACAGAGACTGCATCGGGAATGCATACAACCGGCACCATGTGGACTTTTCTCCATGGGAGTAGTGTCCCAAACTGTCTACACTTTGATCGTTCCCTATAAGACCAGTAGTAGTTTACGGATCACATATGGAGCCATTCTGTAATCTATGGAGCTTCTGAGTGTTGATGAAACACAGAAATTGGATCTGGATTCAATACAACTGGCACCATGCGGACTTTTCTCCATGGGCGTAATGTGTCAAACTGTCTACGCTTTGATAGATTCCTGGAAGACCAGTAGAAGCTTCCAAAGCACATCTGGAGGCATTCTGTAATCTGTGGACATTCAGGGTGTTGATGAAACAAAGAAATTGCATCGGGAGTGAATACAACAGGCACCATGCCGACTTTCCTCTATGGGATTAATGTCTCAAACTGTCTGCGATTTGATCGATGCCTGGAAGACCAGTAGTAGCTTCCGAAGCACATCTGGAGGCATTTTGTAATCTGTGGACCTACAGAGTGTTGATGAAACACAGTCATTGCATCATAAGTGAATACAACAACCACCATGCGGACATTTCTCCATGAAATTAATGTCTCAAACTGTAGACGCTTTGATCGTTTCCTGGGAGAATAGTAGCAGTTTTAGAAGCACATCTAGAGGCAGTTCTGAAATGAGTTGACCTTTAGAGTGTCGATGAAATACAGAAATTGCATCGAGATTGAATACAATATCCACCATGCAGTTTTTTCTCCAAGGGATAATGTCTCTAACTGTGTACGCTTTGATCGTTCCTGGGAGACCAGTAGTAGTTTTCGAAGCACACCTGGAGGAATTCTGTAATCTGTGGACATTCAGAGTGTTGATGAAACACAGAAATTGCATCGGGATTGAATACCACAGGCACCATGCGGAGTTTTCTCCATGATAGGTATATTTAAACTAACTATGCTTTGATCTTTCCCTGGAAGACCAGTAGTAATCTCGGATGCACATCTGGAAGCATTCTGTACCCTGTGGACCTTCAGCGTGTACCTGAAACACAGAAATTGCATCGGGATTGAATACAACAGGCACGATGTGGACTTTTCTCCATGGGAGTAATGTCTCAAACTGTCAACGCTTTGATCGATTCCTGGAAGAGTAGTAGTAGTTTAAGATGCACATCTGGAGGCATTGTGTAATCTAAGGACCTTCAGAGTGTTGATGAAACACAGAAATTGCAATGTGATTGAACACCACACGCACCATTCGGAATTTTCTCCATGGGAGTAATGTCTCGAACTGCCTACGCTTTGATCGATTCCTGGAAGACCAGTAGAAGCTACCGAAGCACATGTGGAAGCATTCGGTAATCTGTAGACCTTCAGAGTATTGAAGAAACACAGAAATACCATCGGGATTGTATACAACAGGCACCAAGCGGACACTCCTCTATGGGGGAAATGTCTCGAACTGTCTGCGATTTGATCCATTCCTGGAAGACCAGTAGTAGCTTCCAAAGCACATCTGGAGGCATTCTGCAATCTGTGGACCTTCAGAGTGTTGATGAAACACAGAAAATGCATCGGGATTAAATACAACAACCACCATGCGGACTTTTCTCCATGGGATTAATGTCTCAAACTGTCTACGCTTTGATCGTTCCCTGGAAGACCAGTAGTACTTTCTGAAGCACATCTGGAATCATTCTGTAATCAGTGGACCTTCAGAGTGATGACGAAACACCGAAATTGCATCGGTATTGAATACAACAGGCACCCAGCGGACGTTTCTCCATGGGAGTAATGTCTCAAATTGTCTACGGTTTGATTGTTCCCTGGACGACCAGTAGTACTTTCTGAAGCACATCTGTAGGCATTCTGTAATCTCTGGACCTTCAGAGTTCTCATGAAACACAGAAAATGCATCGGGATTGAATACAAAAGGCACCCTGCGAACTTTTCTAGATGGGAGTAATGTCTCAAACTATCTCCGCTTTGATCGTTCCCTGGGAGACCAGTAGTAGTTGCCGAAGCACATCTGGAGGCACTCTGTAATCTGTGGACCTTCAGAGTGTTGATGAAACACAGCAATTGCATCGGGATTCAATACAACAGGCACCATGCGGGCTTATCTCTATGAGAGGAATGTCTCTAACTGTCTACGATTTGATCGTACCCTGGAAGACCAGTAGTAGTTTCCGAAGCACATCTGGAGGCATTCTGTAATCTGTGGACTTTCAGAATGTTGATGAAAGAAATAAATTGCATCGGGTATGAATACAACAGGCACCATGCGGACTTTTCTCCATGGGAGTAATGTCTAAAAGTGTCTACGCTTTGATCGATTACTGGAAGACCAGTAGATGTTTCTCAAACACAGCTGTAGGCATTCTGTAATCTATGGACCATCAGAGTTTTCAAGAAACACAGAAAATGCATCGGGATTGAATACAAAAGGCACCATGCTCACTTTTCTCCGTGGGTGTAATGTCTCAAACTGTCTCCGATTTGATCGTACCCTGGAAGACCAGTAGCTGTTTCCGAAGCACATCTGGAGGCAATCTGTAATCTCTGGACGATCAGAGTGTTGATAAAACACAGAAATTGCTTTGGGATTGAATACAACTGGCACCATGCGGACTCTTCTCCATGGGAGTAATGTCTCAAACTGTCTCCTCTTTGATCGTTCCCTGGGAGACCAGTAGTAGTTGCCGAAGCACGTCTGGAGGCACTCTGTAATCTGTGGACCTTCAGAGAGTTGATGAAACACAGAAATTGCATCGGGATTGAATACAACAGGCACCATGCGGACGTTTCTCCATGGGAGTAATGTTTAAAACTGTCTACGCATTGATCGATTCCTGGAAGACCAGTAGTTGTATCCTAAGCACATCTGTAGGCATTCTGTAATCTCTGGACCTTCAGAGATTTCATGAACCACAGAAAATACATAGCGATTGAATACAAAAGGCACCATGTGCACTTTTCTCCATGGGAGTAATGTCTCAAACTGTCACCGCTTTGATCGTTCCCTGGAAGACCAGTTGTAGTTTCCGAAGCACACCTCGAGGCAATCTGTAATCTGTGGACGTTCAGAGTGCTGATGAAAAAAAGAAATTGCATCAGGATTGAATACAACAGGCACCATGGGAACTTTGCTCCATGAGAGTAATGTCTCAAACTGTCTACACCTTGACTGTACAGTGGAAGACCAGTAGTAGTTTCCGGAGCACACCTGCAGACATTCTGTAGTTTCTGGACCTTCAGAGTGTTGACGAAACTCAGAAAATGCATCGGGATTGAATACAACAGGCACCATGCGGACTTTTCTCCATGGGAGAGATGTCTAAACCTGTCTACGACTTGATGGACTCCTGGAAGACCCGTAATAATTTCCGAAGCACATCTGTAGGTATTCTGCAAACTATGGACCTTCAGAGAGTTTATGAAACACTGAAATTGCATCGCGACTGAATACAACACTCAACATGCGGACTTCTCTCCATGGGAGTAATGCCTCAAACTGTCTACGATCTGATCGTTCCCTGGAAGACCAGTACTAGTTTCCGAATCAAATCTGGAGGCATTCTGTAATCCGTGGTCATTCAGAGTAATGATGAAACACAGAGATTGCATTGGGATTGAATACAACAGGCACCATGCGGTCTTTTCTCCATGGGAGTAATGTCTCAAACAGTCTACGCTTTGATCGTTCACTGGAAGACCAGTTGTAGTTTCCGAAGCAAACCTCGATGCATTCTGTAATCTGTGGACCTTCAGAGTGCTGGCGAAAGAAAGAAATTGCATCGGGATTGAATACAGCAATCACCATGCGAACTTTTCTCCATGGGAATAATGTCTCAAACCGTCCACGATTTGATCGATACCTGGGAGACTAGTAGCAGTTTCAGAAGCACATAAGGAGGCATTCTGAAATCTATGGACGTTCTGAATTTTGATGAAACACAGAAATTGCATCGGGATTGAATACAACATGCACCATGCGGACTTTTCTCCATGGGAGTAATGTCTTAAACTGTCTACGATTTGATCGTTCACTGGAATACCAGTTGTAGTTTCCGAAGAACACCTCGAGACATTCTGTAATCTGTGGACCTTCAGAGTGTTGATGAAATAAAGAAATAGCATCGGGATTGAATACAACAGGCACCATGCGGACTTTTCTCCATTGGAGTAATGTCTCAAACTGTCTAGGATTTGATCGTTCCCTGGAAGACCAGTAGTAGTTGCCGAAAAACATCTGGAGGCATTCTGTAGTCTGCGGGCCTTCAGAGTGTTGATAAAACAATGAAATTGCGTCGTGATTCAATACGACAGGCACCATGAGGACTTTTCCCCATTGGAGTAATGTCTCAAACAGTCTACGATTTGATCGTTCCCTGGAAGACCAGTAGTAGTTTCAAAAACACATCTGGAGGCATTCTGTAATCTGTGGACCTTCAGAGTGTTGATTAAACATATAAATTGCATCGGGATTGATTACAACATTCTCCATAATGACTTTTCACAATGGGAGTAATGTCTCAAACTATCTACGCTTTGTTCGTTCCCTGGAAGACCAGTAGTAGTTGCCAAAGCACAAATGGATTCATTCTGCAATCTGTGTTCCTTCAGTGTGTTGATGAAACAAATAAATTGCATCGGGATTGATTACAACAGTCACCATAAGGACTATTCACCATGGGAGTATTGTCTCAAACTGTCTACGCTTTGATCCTTACCTCGCAGACAATAGTAGATTCCAAAGCACATCTGGAGGCGATCTGTAGTATGTAGAAGTTCAGAGTGTGCTTCACACACAGAAATGGCATCAGGATTGAATACAACAATCACCATGCGGACTTCTCTCCATACTAGTAATGTCTCAAACTGTCTACGCTTTGATCGTTCCCAAGAATACCAGTAGTAGATTCCGAAGCACATCTGGAGGCATTCTGTAATCCGTGGTAATTCAGAGTGATGATGAAACACAGGGATTGCATCGGGATTGAATACAACTGGCACCATGCGGACTTTTCTCCATACTAGTAATGTCTCAAACTGTCTACCTTTTGATCGTTCCTTTGAAGACCAGTAGTCGTTTCAAAAGCACATCTGGAGGCATTCTGTAACCTGTGGAATTTCAGAGTGTTGATGAAACATATAAATTCCATCGGCATTGATTACAACAGGCTCCATAAGGACTTTTCACCATGGGAGTAATGTCTCAAAGTGTCTACGCTCTGTTCGTTCCCTGGAAGACCAGTAGTAGTTGCCGAAGCACACCTGGAAGCATTCTGTATTCCGTGGACATTCAGAGTATTGATGAAACACAGAAATTGCATCGGGATTCAATACAACAGGCACAATGCGGACTCTTCTCCATGGGACTAATGTCTAGAAATGTCAACGCTTTGATCGACTCCTGGAAGACCAGTGGTAGTTTCCGAAGCACATCTGTAGGCATTCTGTAATCTGTTGACCTTCAGAGTATTGATGAAACACAGCAATTGCATCGCGATTGAATAAAACAGGCACCATGCTTGCTTTTCTCTATGGGAGTATTGTCTCAAACTGTCTACGCTTTGATCCTCACCTGGCAGACAATAGTAGTTTCTGAAGCACATCTATAGGCGTTCTGTAGTATGTGGAACTTCAGAAGGTTGTTGACACACAGAAATGGCATCGGCATTGAATACAACAGGCAACATGCGGACTTCTCTCCATGGGAGTAATGCCTCAAACTGTCTACGATCTGATCGTTCCCTGGAAGACCAGTACTAGTTTCCGAATCACATCTGGAGGCATTCTGTAATCCGTGGTCATTCAGAGTAATGATGAAACACAGAGATTGCATCGGGATTGAATACAACAGGCACCATGCGGTCTTTTATCCATGGGAGTAATGTCTCAAACAGTCTACGCTTTGATCGTTCCCTGGAAGACCAGTTGTAGTTTCCGAAGCAAACCTCGATGCATTCTGTAATCTGTGGACCTTCAGAGTGCTGGCGAAAGAAAGAAATTGCATCGGGATTGAATACAGCAATCACCATGCGGACTTTTTTCCATGGGAATAATGTCTCAAACTGTCTACGATTTGATCGATACCTGGGAGACTAGTAGCAGTTTCAGAAGCACATCAGGAGGCATTCTGAAATCTGTGGACGTTCAGAATTTTAATGAAACACAGAAATTGCATCGGGATTGAATACAACAGGCACCATGCGGACTTTTCTCCATGGGAGTAATGTCTTAAACTGTCTACGATTTGATCGTTCACTGGAAAACCAGTTGTAGTTTCCGAAGAACACCTCGAGACATTCTGTAATCTGTGGACCTTCAGAGTGTTGATGAAATAAGGAAATAGCATCGGGATTGAATACAACAGGCACCATGCGGACTTTTCTCCATGGGAGTAATGTCTCAAACTGTCTACGCTTTGTTCGTTCCCTGACAGACCAGTAGTAGTTGCCAAAGCACAACTGGATTCATTCTGCAATCTGTGTACCTTCCGTGTGTTGATGAAACAAATAAATTGCATCGGGATTGATTACAACAGTCACCATAAGGACTATTCACCATGGGAGTATTGTCTCAAACTTTCTACGCTTTGATCCTTACCTCGCAGACAATAGTAGATTCCAAAGCACATCTGGAGGCGATCTGTAGTATGTGGAAGTTCAGAGTGTGCTTGACACACAGAAATGGCATCGGGATTGAATACAACAATCACCATGCGGACTTCTCTCCATACTAGTAATGTCTCAAACTGTCTACGATTTGATCGTTCCCAAGAATACCAGTAGTAGATTCGGAAGCACATCTAGAGGCATTCTGTAATCCGTGGTCATTCAGAGTCATGATGAAACACAATGATTGCATCGGGATTGAATACAACTGGCACCATGCGGACTTCTCTCCATACTAGTAATGACTCAAACTGTCTACGATTTGATCGTTCCCTTGAAGACCAGTAGTCGTTTCAAAAGCACATCTGGAGGCATTCTGTAACCTGTAGACATTCAGAGTGTTGATGAAACATATAAATTCCATCGGCATTGATTACAACAGGCTCCATAAGGACTTTTCACCATGGGAATAATGTCTCAAAGTGTCTACGCTCTGTTCGTTCCCTGGAAGACCAGTAGTAGTTGCCGAAGCACATCTGGAAGCATTCTGTATTCCGTGGACATTCAGAGTATTGATGAAACACAGAAATTGCATCGGGATTCAATACAACAGGCACAATGCGGACTCTTCTCCATGGGACTAATGTCTAGAACTGTCTACGCTTTGATCGATTAATGGAAGACCAGTGGTAGTTTCCGAAGCACATCTGTAGGCATTCTGTAATCTGTGGACCTTCAGAGTGTTGATGAAACACAGCAATTGCATCGGGATTGAATAAAACAGGCACCATGCTTGCTTTTCTCTATGGGAGTATTGTCTCAAACTGTCTACGCTTTGATCCTTACCTGGAAGACAATAGTAGATTCCAAAGCACATCTGGAGGCGATCTGTAGTATGTGGAAGTTCAGAGTGTGCTTGACACAGAGAGATGGCATCGGGATTGAATACAACAGGCACCATGCGGACTTCTCTCCATACTAGTAATGTCTCAAACTGTCTACGCTTTGATCGTTCCCAAGAATACCAGTAGTAGATTCCGAAGCACATCTGGAGGCATTCTGTAATCCGTGGTCATTCAGAGTGATGATGAAACACAGGGATTGCATCGGGATTGAATACAACTGGCACCATGCGATCTTTTCTCCATGAGAGTAATGTCCCAAACTGTCTACGCTTTGATCGTTCCCTGGAAGACCAGTTGTAGTTTCCGAGGCACACCTCGAGACATAATGTAATCTGTGGACCTTCAAAGTGCTGTTGAAACAAAGAAATTGAATCGGGATTGAATACAGCAGGCACCATGCGGACTTTTCTCCATGGGAGTAATGTCTTAAACTGTCTACGATTTGATCGATACCTGGGAGACTAGTAGCAGTTTCAGAAACACGTCATGAGGCATTCTGAAATCTGTGGACATTCTGAGTGTTGATGAAACAGAGAAATTGCCTCGGCATTGAATACAACAGGCACCATGCTGACTTTACTACATGGGAGTAGTGTCTTAAACTGTCTACGCTTTGATCGTTCACTGGAAGGCCAGTTGTAGTTGCCAAAGCACATCTGGAAGCATTCTGTAATCTGTTGACTTTTAGAGTGTTGATGAAACATAGAAATTGCATCGGGTTTGAATAAAGAAGGCACCATGCTTACCTTTCTACATGGGAGTAATGTCTCAAACTGTCTACACTTTGATAGTTCTCTGGAAGACGAGTAGTAGTTTCCGGAGAACACACCTAGAAGCATTCTGTAATCTCTGGACGTTCAGATTATTGATGAAACACAGATATTGCATCTGGATTGAATACAACAGGCACCATGCGGTCTCTTCTCCATGGGACTAATGTCTACAACTGTCTACGCTTTGATCGTTTCCTGGAAGACCAGTGGTAGTTTCCGAAGCACATCTCTAGGCATTCTGTAATCCGTGGTCATTCAGAGTGATGATGAAACACAGAGATTGCATCGGGATTGAATACAAAAGGCACCATGCGGTCTTTTCTCCATGGGGGTAATGTCTCAAACTGTCTACGCTTTGATCGATTAATGGAAGACCAGTAGAAGTTTTCGAAGCACATCTGGAGGCATTCTGTAATCTGTAGACCTTCTGAGTAATGATGAAACACAGAAATAGCATCGGGATTGTATACAACATGCACCATGCGGACTTTTCTCCATATGAGTAATGTCTCAAACTGTCTACACTTTGATCGATCCCTGGAAGACGAGTAGTAGTTGCCGAACACATCTGGAGGCATTCTCTAATCTGTGGACCGTCCGAGCGTTGATGAAACACAGAAATTGCATCGGGATTGAATACAACAGGCCCCATGCGAGCTTTTCTCTATGGGAGTATTGTCTCCAACTGTCTACGCTTTGATCCTTACGTGGTCGACAATAGTAGTTTCTGAAGCACATCTAAAGGCATTCTGTTATCCGTGGTCATTCAGAGTGATGATGGAACACAGAGATGGCATCGGGATTGAATACAACAGGCACCATGCGGGCTTTTCTCCATGGGAGTAATGTCTCAAACTGTCTACGATTTGATCGATACCTTGGAGTCTAGTAGCAGTTTCAGAAGCACATCAGGAGGCATTGTGAAATCTGTGGACCATCTGAGTGTTGATGACTCACAGAAATTGCATCGGGATTGAATACAACAGGCACCATGCGGACTTTTGTCCATACTAGCAATGTCTCAAACTGTCTACGATTTCATCGTTCCCTGGTAGACCAGTAGTAGGTTCCGAAGCACATCTGCAGGCATTCTGTGATCTGTCGACATTCAGAGTGTTGATGAAACACGGAACTTGCATCGGGATTGGATACAACAGGCTCCATGCGGACTTTTCTCCATGGGATTAGTGTCTTAAACTGTCTACTCTTTGATCGCTCCCTGGAAGACTAGTAGTAGTTGCCGAAGAACATCTGGAAGCATTCTGTAGTCTGTGGACCTTCAGAATGTTGATGAAACAAAGAAATTGCATCGGGTTTGAATACAACAGGCACCAGGCGCACTTTTCTTCATGGGAGTAATGTGTCAAAGTTTCTACGCTTTGATCGACTTCTGAAAGACCAGTGGTAGTTTCCGAAGCATATCTGGAGGCATTCTGTAATCTCTGGACCTTCAGAGTGTTGATCAAACACAGATATTGCATCGGGACTGAATACAACAGGCACTATGCGGACTTCTCCCCATGGGAGTAATGTCTCAACCTGTCTACACTTTGTTCGTTCCTTGGAAGACCAGTATTAGTTTCCGAAGCACATCTAGAGGCATTCTGTAATCTGTGGACCTTCAGAGTGTTGATGAAACACAGAAATTGCATCGGGATTGAATACAACAGGCCCATGCGGGATTTTCTCAATCGGAGTATTATCTCAGACTGTCTACGCTTTGATCCTTACCTTGTCGACAATAGTAGTTCCTGAAGCACATCTGGGGGCATTCTGTAATCCGTGGTCATTCAGAGTGATGATGAAACACAGAGATTGCATCGGGACTGAATACAACAGGCACTATGCGGACTTCTCCCCATGGGAGTAATGTCTCAACCTGTCTACACTTTGTTCGTTCCTTGGAAGACCAGTATTAGTTTCCGAAACACATCTAGAGGCATTCTGTAATCTGTGGACCTTCAGAGTGTTGATGAAACACAGAAATTGCATCGGGATTGAATACAACAGGCCCATGCGGGATTTTCTCAATCGTAGTATTATCTCAGACTGTCTACGCTTTGATCCTTACCTTGTCGACAATAGTAGTTCCTGAAGCACATCTGGAGGCATTCTGTAATCCGTGGTCATTCAGAGTGATGATGAAACACAGAGATTGCATCGGGATTGAATACAACAGGCACCAGGCGGACTTATCTTCATGGGAGTAATGTCTCAAAGTTTCTACGTCTTGATCGATTCCTGGAAGACCAGTGGTAGTTTCCGAAGCACATCTAGAGGCATTCTGTAATCTGTGAACCTTCAGAGTGTTGATGAAACACAGAAATTGTATCGGAACCGAATACAACAGGCACCATGCGGACTCTTCTACATTGGACTAATGTCTAGAACTGTCTACGCTTTGATCGATTACTTGAAGATCAGTGGTAGTTTACGAAGCACGTCTGTAGACATTCTGTAATCTGTGTACCTTCAGGAGGTTCATGAAACACAGAAATTGCATCGGAGTTGGATACAACAGGCACCATGCGAAGTTTGCTAATTGGGAGTAATGTCTCAAACTGTCTACACTTTGATCGTTCCCTGGAAGACGAGTAGTAGTTTCCGGAGCACTCCTGGAGGCGTTCTGTAATCTCTGGACCTTCAGAGTATTGATGAAAAACAGAAACTGCATCGGGATTGAATACAACAGGCACCATGCGGATTCTTCTCATTGGGACTAATGTCTACAACTGTCTACGCTTTGATCGTTTCCTGGAAGACCAGTGGTAGTTTCCGGAGCACATCTGCAGGCATTTTGTAATCTGTGGACTTTCAGACTGTTGATGAAACACAGATATTGCATCCGGACTGAATACAACAGGCTCTACTCGGACTTTTCCCCATGGGAGTAATGTCTCACACTGTCTACGCTTTGTTCGTTCCCTGGAAGATAAGTAGTAGTTGTTGAAGCACATCTAGAGGCATTCTGTAATCTGTGAACCTTCAGAGTGTTGATGAAAAACAGAAATTGCATCGGAACTGAATACAACAGGCTCCATGCGGACTTTTCTCCATTGGTGTAACGTCTCATACTGTCTACGAATTGATCGTTCCCTGGAAGACCAGTAGTAGTTGCCGAAGAACATCTGGAGGCATTCTGTAATCTGTGGACTTTCAGAGTGTTGATGAAACACAGAAATTGCATCGGGATTGAATACAACAGGCACCATGCGTACTTTTCTCCATGGGAGTAATGCCTCAAACTGTCTACGCTTTGATCGTTCCCTGGAAGACCAGTAGTTGTTTGCGAAGCACATCTGCAGGCATTCTGTAATCCGTGGTCATTCAGAGTGATGATGAGACACAGTGATTGCATCGTGATTGAATACAACAGGCACCATGCGGACTTTTCTCCATGTGAGTAATGTATCAAAATGTCTACGCTTTGATCGTACCCTGGGAGACCAGTTGTAGTTTCCGAAGCACACCTCGAGGCATTCTGTAATCTGTGGACCTTCAGAGTGTTGATAAAAGAAAGAAATTGCATCAGGATTGAATTCTACAGGCCCCATGCGGGCTTTCCTCTATGGGAGTATTGTCTTAAACTATCTACGCTTTGATCCTTACTTGGCCGACAATAGTAGTTTCTGAAGCACATCTGGAGGCGTTCGGTAGTATGTGGATCTTCATGGTGTTGTTGACACACAGAAATGGCATCGGGATTGAATACAACAGGCAGCATGCGGACTTTTCTCCATGGGAGTAATGCCTCAAACTGTCTACGCTTTGATCGTTCCCTGGAAGACCAGTAGTAGTTTCCGAAGCACATCTGGAGGCATAATTCATCCGTGGTCATTCAGAGTGATGATGAGACACAGTGATTGCATCGTGATTGAATACAACAGGCACCATGCGGACTTTTCTCCATGGGAGTAGTGTCTTAAACTGTCTACACTTTGATCGCTCCCTGAAAGACCAGTGATAGTTTCCGAAGCACATCTGGAAGCATTCTGTAATCTCTGGACCTTAAGAGTGTTGATGAAACACAGAAAATGGATCGGGACATAATAGTACAGGCACTATGCGGACTTTTCTCCATGGGAGTAATGTCTTAAACTGTCTACACTTTGATCGTTCCCTGGCAGACCAGTAGTAATTTCCGGAGCACACCAATAGGCATTCTCTAATCTCTGTACCTTTAGAGTGTTGATGAAGCACAGAAATTGCATCGGGACTGAATACAATATTCACTATGCGGACTTTTCTCCATGTGAGAAGTGTCTCAAAATGCCTACGCTTTGATCGATTCCTGGGAGAACAGTATTAATTTCCGGAGCACATCTGGAGGCACACTGTAATCTCTGGAATTTCTGAGTGTTGAAAATACACAGAAATTGCATCGGGATTGAATACAACAGGCACCATGCGGACTTTTCTCCATGGGAGTAATGTCTCAAACTGCCTACGCATTGATCGTACCCTGGAAGACCAGTAGTAGTTTTCGAAGCACATCTGGGGCCATTCTGTAATCTGTGGACCTTCAGAAGGTTCATGAAACACAGAAATTGAATCGGAATTTGGTACAACAGGCACCATGCGAAATTTTCTCCATGGGAGTAACGTCTGAAACTGTCTACATTTTGATCGTTCCCAGGAAGACGAGTAGGAGTTTCCGGAGCACACTTGGAGGCATTCTGTAATCTCTGGAGCTTCAGAGTATTGATGAAACACAGAAATTGCATCGGGATTGAATACAGCAGGCTCCATGCGGACTCTTCTCCATGTGACTAATGTCTACAACTGTCTACGCTTTGATCGGTTCCTGGAAGACCAGTGGTAGTTTCCGAAGCACATCTGTTGGCATTCTGTAATCTCTGGACCTTCATAGTGTTGATGAAACACAGAAATTGCATCGGGATTGAATACAAAAGGCACCATGAGGGCTTTTCTCTATGGGAGTATTGTCTCATACTGTCTCATCTTTGATCGGTCCCTGGAAGACCAGTTGCAGTTTGAGAAGCACACGTGGGGGCATTCTCTAAACTGTGGACCTTCAGAGTGTTGATGAAACACGGGACTTGCATCGGAATTGGATACAACAGGGTCCATGCGGACTTTTCTCCATAAGAGTAGTGACTTAAACTATCTACACTTGGATCGCTCCCTGGAAGACCAGTAGTAGTTGTCGAAGAACATCTGGAGGCATACTGTAGTCTGTGGTCCTTCAGAATGTAGATGAAAGAAAGATATTGCATCGGGATTGAATACAACAGGCACCATGCGGACTTTTCTCCATTGGAGTAATGTATAAAACTGTCTACCCTTTGATCGATTCCTGGACGACCAGTAGTAGTTTCCGAAGCACATCTGTAGGCATTCTGTAATTTGTGGACATTCAGAGTGTTGATGAAACACAGAAAATGCATCGGGTTGGAATACAAGAGGCACCAAGCGGACTTTTCTCCATATGATTAATGTCTAAAACTGTCTACGCTTTGATCGATTCCTGGACGACCAGTAGTAGTTTCCGAAGCACATCTGTAGGCATTCTGTAATCTGTGAACCTTCAGTGAGTTGATGAAACACAGAAAATGCATCGGGATTGAATACAAAAGGCACCATGCGGACTTTTCTCCATGGGAGTAATGTCTAAAATTGTCTACGCTTTGATCGATTCCTGAACGACCAGTAGTAGTTTCCGAAGCACATCTGTAGGCATTCTGTAATCTGTGGACCTTCAGAGTGTTGATGAAACACAGAAAATGCATCGGGATTGAATACAAAAGGCACCATGCGGATTTTTCTCCATTGGAGTAATGTCTCAAACTGTCTACGATTTGATCGTTCCCTAGAAGACAAGTAGTAATTTCAAAAGCACATCTGGATTCATTCTGTAATCTGTAGACCTTCAGAGTGTTGATGAAAGATATAAATTGCATCGGGATTCATTACATCCGGCACCATAAGTACTTTTCACCATGGGAGCAGTGCCTCAAACTGTCTACGCTTTGTTCGTTGCCTCGGAGACAAGTAGTAGTGGCCGAAGCACATCTGGAAGCATTCTGTAATCTGTTGACCCTTAGAGTATTGATGAAACACAGAAATTGCATCGGGATTGAATAAAAAAGGCACCATGGTGTCATTTATTCATGGGAGTAATGTCTCAAACTGTCTACAACTTGATCGTTCCGTGCAAGACCAGTAGTAATTTCCGGAGCACACCAATAGCCATTCTGTAATCTCTGTAACTTCAGAGTAATGATGAAACACAGAAATTGCACGGAACTGAATACAATAGGCACTATGCGGACTTTTCTCCATGGGAGAAGTGTCTCAAAGTGACTACGACTTGATCGATTCCTGGGAGAACAGTATTAATTTCCAAAGAACATCTGGAGGCATTCTGTAATCTGTAGACCTTCTGAGTGTTGATGATACACAGAAATTGCATCGGGATTGAATACGACAGGCACCATGCGGACTTTTTTCCATTGGGGTAATGTGTCAAACTGTCTACGCTTTGATCGTACCATGGAAGACCAGTAGAAGTTTCCGGAGCACACCTGCAGGCATTCTGTTATCTCTGGACCTTCAGAGTGTTGATGAAACACAGAAATTGCATCTTGATTGAATACAACAGGCACCATGCGGGCTTTTCTCTATGAGAGTATTGTCTCAAACAGTCTATGCTTTGATCGTACCCTGGAAGAACAGTAGTAGTTTACAACGCACATCAGGAGGCATTCTGTAATCTGTGGACCTTCAGAGTGTTGATGAAACAAAGAAATAGCATCGGGATTGAATACGACAGGTACCATGCGGACCTTTTTCCATTGGAGTAATGTCTCAAACTGTCTACGATTTGATCGATCCCTTTAAGACCATTAGTAGTTTCAAAAGCACATCTGAATTCATTCCGTAATCTGTGGACCTTCAGAGTGTTATTGAATAATAGAAATTGCATCGGGATTGAAAACAACAGGCACCATGCGGACTCTTCTCCATGGGACTAATGTCTACAACCGTCTATGTTTTGATCGATTCCTGGAAGGCCAGTTGTAGTTTGCGAAGCACATATGTAGGCCGTCTGTAATCTGGGGACCTTCAGAGTGTTCATGAGATACAGAAATTGTATCGGGACTGAATACACAGGCACTATGCAGACTTTTCTCCATGGGAGTAATGTCTCAAGCTGTCTACGCTTTGATCAAATCCTGGACGACCAGTAGTAGTTTCCGAAGCACATCTGTAGGCATTCTGTAATCTGTGGACCTTCAGAGTGTTGATGAAACACAGAAATTGCACTGGGATTGAATACAAAATGCACCAAGTGGACTTTTCTCCATGGGAGAAGTGTCTCAAACTGCCCACGCTTTGATCGATTCCTGGGAGAACAGTATTAATTTCCAAAGCACATCTGGAGGCATTCTGTAATCTCTGGACTTTCTGAGTGTTGATGATACACAGAAATTGCATCGTGATTGAATACAACGGGCACCATGAGGACTTTTCTCCATGGGAGTAATGTCTCAAACTGTCTACGCTATTTTCGTTCCTTGGAAGACCAGTAGTAGTTGCCGAAGCACATCTGGAGGCATTCTGTAATCTGTTGACCTTCAGATTGTTGATGAAACAAAGAAATAGCATCGGGATTGAATACGACAGGCACCATGCGAACTTTTTTCCATTCTAGTAATGTCTCAAACTGTCTACGCTTTGATCGTACCATGGAAGAACAGTAGAAGTTTCCGAAGCACACCTGCAGGCATTCTGTAATCTCTGGACCTTCAGAGTGTTGATGAAACACAGAAATTGCATCTTGATTGAATACAACAGGAACCACGCGGGCTTTTCTCTATGAGAGTATTGTCTCAAACAGTCTATGCTTTGATCGTAAGCTGGAAGAACAGTAGTAGTTTCCGAAGCAAGTCTGGAGGCATTCTGTAATCTGTGGACCTTCAGAGTGTTGATGAAACAAAGAAATAGCATTGGGATTGAATATGACAGGCACCATGCGGACCTT
Source organism: Schistocerca gregaria (assembly GCF_023897955.1). Taxonomy (NCBI): domain Eukaryota; kingdom Metazoa; phylum Arthropoda; class Insecta; order Orthoptera; family Acrididae; genus Schistocerca; species Schistocerca gregaria. Next base: position 21,072,173 of record NC_064925.1, read on the forward strand.
TACCCATTGGAGTAATGTCTCAAACTGTCTACGATTTGATAGGTCCCTGGAAGACCATTAGTAGTTTCAAAAGCACATCTGGATTCATTCCGTAATCTGTGGACCTTCAGAGTGATTTTGAATAATAGAAATTGCATCGGGATTGAAAACAACAGGCACCATGCTGACTCTTCTCCATGGGACTAATGTCTACAACTGTCTACGTTTTGATCCATTCCTGGAAGACCAGTTGTAGTTTCCGAAGCACATATGTAGGCATTCTGTAATCTGAGGACCTTTAGAGTGTTGATCAGATACAGAAATTGTATCGGGACTGAATACACAGGCACTATGCAGACTTTTCTCCATGTGAGTAATGTCTCAAATTGTCTACGCTTTGATCGATTCCTGGACGACCAGTAGTAGTTTCCGAAGCACATCTGTAGGCATTCTGTAATCTGTGGACCTTCAGAGTGTTGATGAAACACAGAAAATGCACCGGGATTGAATACTAAACGCACCAAGCGGACTTTTCTCCATGGGAGTAATGTCTAAAACTGTCTACGCTTTGATCAATTTCTGGACGACCAGTAGTAGTTTCCGAAGCACATCTGTAGGCATTCTGTAATCTGTGGACCTTCAGAGTGTTGATGAAACACAGAAAATGCATCGGGATTGAATACAAACGGCACCATGCGGATTTTTCTCCATTGGAGTAATGTCTCAAACTGTCTACGATTTGATCGTTCCCTAGAAGACAAGTAGTAATTTCAAAAGCACATCTGGATTCATTCTGTAATCTGTAGACTTTCAGAGTGTTGATGAAACATATAAATTGCATAGGGATTCATTACAACAGGCACCATAAGGACTTTTCACCATGGGAGTAGTGTCTCAAACTGACTACGCTTTGTTCGTTGCCTCGGAGACCAGTAATAGTGGCCGAAGCACATCTGGAAGCATTCTGTAATCTGTTGACCTTTAGAGTATTGATGAAACACAGAAATTGCACGGAAATGAATACAATAGGCACTATGCGGACTTTTCTCCATGGGAGAAGTGTCTCAAACTGCCTACGCTTTGATCGATTTCTGGGAGAACAGTATTAATTTCCAAAGCACATCTGGAGGCATTCTGTAATCTCTGGACCTTCTGAGTGTTGATTATACACAGAAATTGCATCGTGATTGAATACAACAGGCAGCATGTGGACTTTTCTCCATGGGAGTAATGTCTCAAACTGTCTACACTTTGATCGTTCCCTGGAAGACGAGTAGTATTTTCTGGAGCACACTTGGAGGCATTCTGTAATCTCTGGACCTTCAGAGTATTGATGAAACACAGAAATTGCATCGGGATTGAATACAGCAGGCACTATGCGGACTCTACTCCATTGGACTAATGTCTACAACTGTCTACGCTTTGATCGATTCCTGGAAGACCAGTGTTAGTTTCCGAAGCTCATCTGCAGGCATTATGTATTCTGTGGACCTTCAGAGTGTTGATGAAACACAGAAATTGCATCGGGACTGAATACAACAGGCACTATGCGGACTTTTTGAAACATCCCCTTTGAAAAATTTATACACGACTGTGCTTAAACTGACCCACAATAGTTTTTAGTGCAACGCAATCTGACTTTCAATAATCCCTACAAGAGAATAGCCCTGACTAACATTAACCTATATGTTTCACAAATCACTTACCTCACAAAAATCTTCGTTACTCGAACTACTGCAATACAGCGAGCGCCACTACTGCCTGCTAACTAAAAGATTCAAACTACGGAAGTCACTAACTACTGATAGGCACAGTTAGCAAATGAAAGATTTTAATAGAGAACATACAATGTATTTACCTTTATAGTCATAATATATATATATATATATATATATATATATATATATATATATATATATATATATATATATATCAGTTTATGACACCAACTCTTTCAAATTTCAAAACTCTGCCATCTCTCTCCCCACGTCCACCACTGCTGGTGGCTCACCTCCAATTGCGCAACGCTACGCGCTGTTAGCATCCAGCTGCCGCTGCCCAACACTACAATGGCAGACAACAATGCAAACCAGCCACTGACTGCACATGGCACAGCCAGTGATTTTTATACAGAGCGCTACGTGGCGGCGTTACCAATAAAAAAAACCTAAACAGCCTACTTACATAGCCCCCATGCTCCCCACAAAAGAAATTTACAAATTGTTTTGGGCAGTGGCCAATACAGATTTGAAAAATTTTTTCTTAATCACAATGACAAAGAAATGAAAAGCACACACTTATCGATACGATGTTGGTCAAAAGCTACAATTTTCTCACAGTCCATAAAGACAGTCCTGATCATTCATCAAAGTAAAATTGCAGTGTTTTTCTCAAAGTCTGAGTAGTAAATGAAAATGCACACGGAAGTAGTGGATTTCCTTGCAGTCTTGAAAACTAGTGTTGTCCTTCCAACAGAAAGACAGTGCTGACTCTTGACATGCAGACAGGTAATGGGCCACAACAGAGCAAACCCACAGCAGAGTCAGTCGAAGTTTTGAAGAATATTGGTAGGTAGGTCATCACAGAGTAGACCCCTTGTAGTCCTGGTAGAGATTATGGTATTGGTGGGCCACCAGAGCTGCAGGCCCACTGCAGACCTTGTAGAAATAATGGTATCAGTGAGTCATACAATCACCATCGAAGAGTGTTGGGTACAAGCAGGTCCATAAACCACCCCTTGTCCACTGACAAAGAATTTGTTTGAAATGTCCTTAGAACCAGCAATGCTGTTATCTAGTCCCTTGTTGAATTATTAACGCACGTGCAAACACTATCAGTCCCCACTTCTCACATATTGTCCATATACTATGACCAACAGAAAAGTGTGCAGTGAAATGTAATTTACAAGTTACTTAATTTGATGAACTGGTGTCAATTACAATTTTATAACATGAAAATACAATAACAAAGGTACAAAATACATCTTTAAGGAACATAACAATACAGATAACATTTGCAATAGTACAGGCTTTACAAAAGAATCTAAATAGCAAATACATCAGTGTTACAAAAATTACGACATAAGTACATACATAAAAGATCAGATTAACTTTTGAAACATCAACTTCACACATGAGTATTGGAACAAAACAGAATAAATAATGTGTAAACATCTTTACAAAGTAAATAACATGTTATTAATGCAAATTATATTTGAGGATAAGTGTATTCCTCATCATAGTGATTGTAGCTTAGTATTAGAACAGAAAAAATTCTATGAAACAGTACACAGAGGCAGGAAGAAAACAAATACACAAGGATACACAAACACATAGTGGGATAACACAAAAGGAAAGGACAGGTAAAATTTGGTACTGCACTCAAATCCAAAACTTCATTCTGTAGATCTTTCGTCGTGTCTCAACATCTGCTTCCTCCAAAAATATCCTATCCAAGAATGGTTTCTGTATTTTGTTCACATCCTCTTTCAAAAATAGTTTTTCTCCACAGTACACTACTTTTTTTTGGCCAAACCATTTTCTTATACCTTCTCAATGCTTTTCTCCCAATTCACCATAGTTAGTTTCTTATATATTCTACCCCCTCTTAAGCTAACTTAAATCTACTGAGCTCAAATGCGTAACTAAGGGACGAGGCAATGCAGCAGCACAAAACAGTTAATACAAACAGCAATGACAAAAAAATGCAAGTAAGCAAAGCAAGCAGCAATAAATGTAATAACTTATACCTAAACATGACAAACCCACAAGCAGAAAAAATAGTACACTAAAGACAACAACACAAATAAGGGAAATCTATATTCACATCTTAATGTCTATATAATTAAAGGGGTGCACCACAAAAACTTATTGTAAAAAAGAATATTACCATGTACTTGAAAAGAAAATTCTGTATGCAATTCCTGTGAAGGGAAATGTCTTTTTGAGCTCCTTCGTTTTTTTAAGTACATCATGAAGTTATTATTTACTGGATCTGTAGGCTTAAAATATTTATATTAGTACATCCATTAAATTTTGTAGTAACCAAAGCTGCAGTGCAGCTAGAAACTAGGTATTAAACAAAATAGGCAAAGCAAGGCGTGAAACGTCTTTCACTAGCCATATGGCATTTCATAATGCAGTAAACAATCTTTCAACTAGCAAGACAATACTCGTGAAACGTTTCTCGTCGTTTCATTAAGCATTTTAATAATTATCATCAGTTCAGAGCTCCATGGTAAAATTATATGTTTTCAAGTTTGAGCCTGTCGTATTTGCGATGCTTTCTACAAAGGAATGAATGTCAATAGCGAGGATAATGGCCTCTTTCTTTTTCACCTAATAGCTTTCTTTTGTCAGACGACTACCTCTCAGCTGGGCGCCCAGAATGCATTACGTCAAGGTCACTTACCTTTCTTACTGAAATATTTACGACAGCAGTTTCCGCTACAATGACAGTCTCATATAAAAAAATTTCACAGGTCAAGAATTTGCGTTACACATCTGTAGAAACAAAATCCTATTGATATAACAGTGTCCAAAAAATTTTCGTCGGCATTGTAATACATTCACACATTTACATACATTTCATAATCTAAAAGTACGATTCTCGGTTTCCAACATCCTCTTTAACCTTACCTAACGTAACCTAACCTAATCTAACGTAAACAAATCAGAGTCCCTAACCACTACTCATTATTCTTACCTTATTACACATATACATATTCGTCGACACTTCTTCAATATTTCATCATAAGGAATACATAGCATAATCAAATTCCTCATATAAGGTAGCATCATCTTATTGATCATAATCATACCGCAACATCATAATACACAGTCATCGTAATAATATCATAAACCTCAGTCAAATTCTCAAAATCCTCGTAGCTTCCTCCAATAATTTCAAAACCTAAAAAAAAAAATTCTCTGCTCATGTCAAAAGTGTCATCTACCGCAAACGTACTTTAAAAATCATAATCCCATACCAAATACATCACTCAAATCTCTCATAGTATCACAATGGTTCCTAAAAAATATGAACAGTTTACAAAGTACAGGCAAATTACAATTTCATAAGTGTGAAGTTATCCACCTGCGTAATTGCGTAAACATGTGTCACTGATGTAGTAAAAACATGTTTGTTTCTCTGTCAAATAATCAGATAGCTGTGTAATTCTGTGTTACAGAAATATGGTACCGATGTTCTACATCTACATGACTACTCTGCAATTCACATTTTAAGTGCTTGGCAGAGGGTTCATCGAACCACAATCATACTATCTCTCTACTTTTCCACTCCCGAACAGCGAGCGGGAAAAACGAACACCTAAACCTTTCTGTTCGAGCTCTGATTTCTCTTATTTTATTTTGATGATCATTCCTACCTATGTAGGTTGGGCTCAACAAAATATTTTCGCATTTGGAAGAGAAAGTTGGTGACTGAAATTTCGTAAAAAGGTCTCGCCGCGAAGGAAAACGTCTATGCTTCAATCACTTCCATCCCAACTCGTGTACCATATCTGCCACACTCTCTGCCCTATAACGTGATAATACAAAACGAGCTGCCTTTTTTTGCACCCTTTCGATGTCCTCCGTCAATCCCACCTGGTAAGCATCCCACACCGTGCAGCAATATTCTAACAGAGGACGAACGAGTGTAGTGTAAGCTGTCTCTTTAGTGGACTTGTTGCATCTTCTAAGTGTCCTGCCAATGAAACGCAACCTTTGGCTCGCCTTCCCGACAATATTATCTATGTGGTCCTTCCAACTGAAGTTGTTCGTAATTTTAACACCCAGGTACTTAGTTGAATTGACAGCCTTGAGAATTGTACTATTTATCGAGTAATTGAATTCCAACGGATTTCTTTTGGAACTCATGTGGATCATCTCACACTTTTCGTTATTTAGCGTCAACTGCCACCTGACACACCATACAGCAAACTTTTCTAAATCGCTTTGCAACTGACACTGGTCTTCGGATGACCTTACTAGACGGTAAATTACAGCATCATCTGCGAACAGTCTAAGAGAACTGCTCAGATTGTCACCCAGGTCAATTAAATAGATCAGGAACAGTAGAGGTCCCAGGACGCTTCCCTGGGGAACACCTGATATCACTTCAGTTTTACTCGATGATTTGCCGTCTATTACTACGAACTGCGACCTTCCTGACAGGAAATCACGAATCCAGTTGCACAACTGAGACGATACCCCATAGCTCCGCAGCTTGATTAGAAGTCGCTTATGAGGAACGGTGTCAAAAGCTTTCCGGAAATCTAGAAATACGGAATCAACTTGAGATCCCCTGTCGATAGCGGCCATTAATTCGTGCGAATAAAGAGCTAGCTGCGTTGCACAAGAGCGATGTTTTCTGAAACCATGCTGATTAAGTGTCAATAGATCGTTCCCTTCGAGGTGATTCATAATGTCTGAATACAGTATATGCTCCAAGACCCTACTGCAAACCGACGCCAATGATATAGGTCTGTAGTTAAATGGATTACTCCTACTACCCTTCTTGAACACTGGTGCGACCTACAAATACCATATTAGCTAGGGCTCCTTGTGCTTGCCAAACACATGGTACATAAAGTGAGCGTGTACCCCCCTGAGGATTAATATAATTCTACCCTCAGGTGTTAGAGGTTGCAGCAATGGAATGAAATGTATCACGAAAAACTTAATTTGTAATTCAACTACGTTGAAAAATAAATGGTTTACGTAAAAAATTAATCACTCAAATGCATGCCCTGTAGTGCTAAATGTGCGTTTTGCTGTGAGATAATCTCTGTGGAAGTGTCGTAGTTATCGTCCTCCGAAAGCGAAGTTCTGCAGAAGTCAATGTACTTATCTCATGCTAAGCAAGAGTGAAATGCTTTGCATATAGATATCGTAGATAATACACTTACTGCCGTGATGAAGTAAGTACTGTACTGTAACGTATTGTAGTGCTACAGAAAAGGCTGTCTCATTGTAGCTATACCACAAAAGTTACAACTAAAACATGTTTTACTTTCTAGAATAATACAGAAAAACTGTGCAGATATAAAACAGATACACCGCAAAAACAACAATGTAAATCGTGTCACATGTTAGTAGCGTCATGATATAATCGTGTAGCTATCATAGAAACCAAATGCTAAGTCATCTTTAGTCTCACCAAATGTTCTTCAAATAAAGAATGTATTTTTAAGTAAACCAAAATGTAGCGTTATAATCTGATTAGGAGTACTGGTAAATGTTCTAAGTATGTAAGCCTTATAGTCGTTACGTAATCGTGCAACTAACAAGCAAGAATGTACACACACACAGTAACACTGTGCCGTCTGTTCACTATAACAATGCACTTGTAAATACTGTCTAAATATGTTCCGTAGGTTCTAGACTGGATACTTAACTGCAAAACATTGTTACATGTTAAGTTTCTCAGTGTGACAAATTGTTCTAGTAGCGTGAATTGAAAATTTTTATGGCAAAGACAAAGTTAAAAAGCAGATTATCTTTCAATAAACGGTTTTACATTTGAAATGTGGTACAATCTTTTACTCTTCATAGTACTCAGAGTTTCAGCTTGAACGCAATTATCATGCAGTATACGTCGGTAAAGAATACTGGAATTTTTCTCAAGGTTACCGTCTATGTTATTTTTCTCTGCGCGAGCCGGCGCACGACGCTGCCTGCGGTGCGAGTCATTGTCTGCTATCTCTTTGTTGGCTTGCGTCGTTATTGGGATTAGGAGACCTAACTTCTACAAATTCACCTTGCCGAGAGGGCCCAGCTCTGTTTGAATCCCGCCAGTTCTGATGAAATTCCGGTCTGTCATTATGATTATATCGTCTGTTGTCATGTCCATAGTTTCTTTCTTGTCGGTCACGTGGTGGAGAATTTCTCCCTGAATCGCGCTGGACCGTTGCGTCTTAAGTTATTCTGTCTCCCTTGATAATAATTATTTTGGTTCCCATATTGTCTGTTTCTCTGATTGTCTCTGTGTTGTCACTACCGCGGTGAGGTGATCTTTCCGTGTAATTATTACTACTTTGCCAACGGTTGCCATACGGGTGGTGTCTATTTTGGTCACGATTTGTATTGTGAGAATAGCCTTGTCGTGTCCAGTTATTATTTCTTTTATCTCGGATTTGTGACGGATGTGACTTGTAATTGTTGTGTTCCTATTTTCGCGTTCCGCGATTGTCAGTGTCAATTCCCAATTCTTGTAACAGTCCCTGAAAAGCTTCAATGTCCTCTTTGCTACGTCCTGCCAAAATAATATGTAGTAAATGTTCAGGCAATTATCAATTTGATTAAGCAAATGCGGATGAGTTCTGAGGGGCTGTATGGGTTTGAAAGATACTGGTTCTTATGTAACATGTCTTCAAAATATTTCACAAGACTGGAAAATTCAGATTGTTCGAAATGTTTCATCATAATGATGCTATGTTTTACTCGGTCTTGTGTAGCTTGAGACCAATATGCTGAAAGGAAGGCATGATAAAATTCTCCTTCATTGTGACAAACGTGAATGACCGATCGCATTCTTACAGCTCGTTCATTCTCTAAGTAGCCACACATAAATTCTAATCTGTGCTCTAATGACCAGTTAGGAGAAAAACAATGGGAGAATTGATGGAGCCACGCTTGTGGATGAATGTCGTTGACAGAATTCTTAAAGGTTTTGAATTCACGTGCAGTAATGAACAGCTTATAGTCAAAATCATCGTGTCGGCGGGTAGCAAATCGGTCATTGTTACGGTGTCGACGGTTCCATCTCAAAATTCGGTGCACCTTGCCAATTTCTTTCATAAATTCCGAAATGGACTGTGTTATTATTTTGTGGTTTTTGCGTATTTCTAAGTCCCTCTTCCCGTGTTGGAGCGCGAGTGTCCTTTGAAATACGTAATTCTTGTATTACCTGTGTCAGCTGATCGTGTACTTCCCGGATTTCTCTTTGGTGTTGCGTATTAATTTCATTCTGATTTTGTTTTAATTTCCTAATTTGTTCGCACTCTTCTGTATTATTCAGATCATCATCTACCTTTGCAGATATGTTAATGAACTGATCCGAAAGTTCGGTTACTTTCTCCGATAGTGTACTTATTTCCTCATTGTGTTTTTCTGAACCACATTTCATAGCGTCCATTTGTTTTGAAATCGTATCTACTGTGTCCTTTAAGTTTTTCTGAGTTATTGCAAGTTGCGTAACCGAATTGGTAGATGCAACTGAGTAAATTTTAGCTTGCAACGTCTCATTATTTTCATGAACAATAGTTTGCAGTTCTTTTATGGCGGATTCTTGATTCTGTGATATATTTTTATGCCGCGAAAAAATAGGTTGGAAATGCTCACAAATTTCTGTTTTTACGTCATTACAGACTTTTTGACATTTCTATTCGATTTTATGCTACTCAGTAGTTAAATCTTCACGTGTTGGTCAAGCGTATGTTCCACTGAGTCTAACTTTTGAAGCTTTTGTTCCATTGTGTCTAACTTTTGAAGATTTTGTTCCATTGTGTCTAACTGTTGCTATGTTTGTCTCTGGTTTTGTTTCATTTGTTGCATTAATTCCAATAATAATGTATTAATGTCTGGAATCTGTCCCTCTATGCTTTTCGGTAGTGCATTTGCACCGGCAACATTCACATTTTGACAAGCAGAAAATGTGTCTTGACTTATTTAAGAAAACGATGAGGATGCAAAACCTGAATGTACAGTATTTGCAAGGTTCTGTCCTGTCATTTCGGATTCCTGACGCGAGCTGTTGCCGACCGATCGATCGATAATGCTTCCCTGTTCACTAACAGTTTCACTGCCTACACCATTATTTACAGCCCGCTCCATTTCCCTATGCACAATTACCAAATTAATACTTTGAACATTAGTTAATTCATTACACAGTGGCGCTAACACACTGCTTTCGTCTTCACTGTCATTTCTCAGTTTACTTTGTAGCCTAGTATTACTTTTTTCACACGCCATTATTGTCACAATATTTCACACTACAACACAGAAAAACACAATTTGATGAGCAAAAATAAGAGAACACATTGACATAGCAAATAATATCTAGTTAATTGAAAGCGCAGCTGCGAAATACTTTGTGCAAATCTACATGAATGCCACAACTGTTTTACTGTACAAAAATGAAAGACTACAACTACAAAGGATATTCTCTCTATGATTACGCGCTAGCAAATAAACAAAAGCTACACTAATTACACAAACTACAAGAAAAAAATCAGAAGATTCCAGTGAGGTTTTCCTGGCAGGGTCGCCGTATGAAATGTCCCCTTTGAAAAATTTATACACGAATGTGCTTAAACTGACACACAATAGTTTTTAGCGCAACGCAATCTGACATTCAATAACCCCTACAAGAGAATGGCCCTGACTAACATTAACCTATATGTTTCACAAATCACTTACCTCACAAAAATCTTCGTTACTCGAACTACTGCAATACAGCGAGCGCCACTACTGCCTGCTAACAAAAAGATTCAAATTACGGAAGTCACTAACTACTGATAGGCACAGTTAGCAAATTAAGGATTTTAATAGAGAACAAACAATGTATATACTTTTATAGACATAATATATATATATATCAGTTCATGACACCAATTCTTACAAATTTCAAAACTCCCCCATCTCTCTCCCCACGTCCACCACTGCTGGTGGCTCACCTCCAACTGCGCAACGCTACACGCTGTTAGCATCCAGCTGCCGCATCCAAACACTACAATGGCAGACAACAATGCAAACCAGCCACAGACTGCACATTGCACAGCCAGTGATTTTTATACAGAACGCTACGTGGCGGCGGCGTTACCAATAAAAAAACCTAAACAGCCTACTTACATTTTCCCCATGGGAGTAGTGTCTCAAACTGTCTACCCATTGTTCGTTCCCTGGAAGATCAATAGTAGGTTCCCAAGCACATCTGGAGGCATTCTGTAATCTGTGGACATTCAGAGTGTTGATGAAACACAGAAAATGCATCGGGTTTGAATACAACAGGCACCATGCGGAATTTTCTCCATGGGAGTAATGTCTCAAACTGTCTACGCTTTGATCGCTCCCTGGAAGACCAGAAGTAGTTTCTCAAGCACATCTGGAGGCATTCTGTAATCTGTGGAGATTCAGAGTGTTGATGAAACACAGAAATTCCATCGGGATTGAATACAACAGGAACCATTCGGAATTTTCTCCATGGGAGTAATTTTTTCAAACTGTCTCCGCTTTGATCGATTCCTGGACGACCAGTGTAGTTTTCGAAACCCATCTGGAGGCATTCTGTAATCTGTCGACATTCAGACTGTTGACGAAACACAGAAATTGCATCGGTATTGAATACAACAGGCACCATGCAGACTTTTGTCCATGGGAGTAATGTCTCAAACTGTCTACGCTTTGATCGATACCTGGAAGACCAGTAGTAGTTTTCGAAGCACATCTGGATGCATTCTGTAATACACTCCTGGAAATGGAAAAAAGAACACATTAACACCGGTGTGTCAGACCCACTATACTTGCTCCGGACACTGCGAGAGGGCTGTACAAGCAATGATCACACGAACGGGACAGCAGACACACCAGGAATCGCTTTGTTGGCCGTCGAATGGCGCTAGCTGCGCAGCATTTGTCCACCGCCTCCGTCAGTGTCAGCCAGTTTGCCGTGACATACGGAGCTCCATCGCAGTCTTTAACACTGGTAGCATGCCGCGACAGCGTGGACGTGAACCGTATGTGCAGTTGACGGACTTTGAGCGAGGGCGTATAGTGGGCATGCGCGAGGCCGGGTGGACATACCGCCGAATTGCTCAACACGTGGGGCGTGAGGTCTCCACAGTACATCGATGTTGTCGCCAGTGGTTTGCGGAATGTGCACGTGTCCGTCGACCTGGGACCGGACCGCAGCGACGCACGGATGCACGCCAAGACTGTTGGATCCTACGCAGTGCCGTAGGGGACCTCACCGCCACTTCCCAGCAAATTAGGGACACTGCTGCTCCTGGGGTATCGGCGAGGACCATTCGCAACCGTCTCCATGAAGCTGGGCTACGGTCCCGCACACAGTTAGGCCGTCTTCCGCTCACGCCCCAACATCGTGCAGCCCGCCTCCAGTGGTGTCGCGACAGGCGTGAATGGAGGGACGAATGGAGACGTGTCGTATTCAGCGATGAGAGTCGCTTCTGCCTTGGTGCCAATGATGGTCGTATGCGTGTTTGGCGCTGTGCAGGTGAGCGCCACAATCAGGACTGCATACGACCGAGGCACACAGAGCCCACACCCGGCATCATGGAGTGGGAGCGATCTCCTACACTGGCCGTACACCTCTGGTGATCGTCGAGGGGACACTGAATAGTGCACGGTACATCCAAACCGTCATCGAACCCATCGTTCTACAATTCCTAGACCGGTAAGGGAACTTGCTGTTCCAACAGGACAATGCACGTCCGCATGTATCCCGTGCCACCCAACGTGCTCTAGAAGGTGTAAGTTAACTACCCTGGCCAGCAAGATCTCCGGATCTGTCCCCCATTGAGCATGTTTGGGACTGGATGAAGCGTCGTCTCACGCGGTCTGCACGTCCAGCACGAACGCTGGTCCAACTGAGGCGCCAGGTGGAAATGGCATGGCAAGCCGTTCCACAGGACTACATCCAGCATCTCTACGATCGTCTCCATGGGAGAATAGCAACCTGCATTGCTGCGAAAGGTGGATACACTCTGTACTAGTGCCGACATTGTGCATGCTCTGTTGCCTGTGTCTATGTGCCTGTGGTTCTGCCAGTGTGATCATGTGATGTATCTGACCCCAGGAATGTGTCAATAAAGTTTCCCCTTCCTGGGACAATGAATTCACGGTATTCTTATTTCAATATCGAGGAGTGTATGTGGACATTCAGAGTGTTGAAGAAACAAAGAAATTGCTTCGGGATTGAATACAACAGGCACCATGCCTACTTTTCTCCATGGTAGTAATGTCTCAAATTGTCTACGCTTTGATCGTACCCTGGAAGACCAGTAGTAGTTTCCCAAGCACATCTGGAGGCATTCGGTAAACTGTGGAGCTTCTGAGTGTTGATGAAACACAGAAATTGCTTTGGGACTGAATACAACAGGCACCATGCGGACTTTTCTCCATGGGAGTAATGTCTCAAACTGTCTACGCTTTGATCGCTCCCTGGAAGACCAGTAGTAGTTGCCGAAGCACATCTGGAGGCATTCTGTAATTTGTGGACCTTCAGAGTATTGACGAAACACAGAAATTGCATCGGGATTGAATACAACAAGCACCATGCGGACTTTTCCCCATGGGAGTAATGTCTCAAACTGTCTACGTTTTGATCGTTCCCTGGAAGACCAGAAGTAGTTTCCCAAGCACATCTGGAATCATTCTGTAATCTGTGGACCTTCAGAGTGTTGATGAAACACAGAAATTGCATCGGGATTGACTACAACAGGCACCATGCGGACTTTTCTCCATGGGAGTAATGTCTCAAACTGTCTACGATCTGATCGTTCCCTGGAAAACCAATAGTAGTTTCTCAAGCACATCTGGAGGCGTCCTGTAATCTTTGGACATTCAGAGTGTTGATGAAACACAGAAATTGCATCTGGTTTTAATACAACAGTCACCATGCGGGATTTCCTCCATGAGAGTAATGTCTAAAACTGTCTTCGATTCCCAATGCACAAAGTGTGTGGTCTTGTTTCCCAGTCTGTATTTGGTCGGGCTCGTAAGAGGTTGAATGTAACGAATGGGTGCGAAAGAGCAAGGGGCAGTGGCTATGTAGAACGAAAACACAATTCCTCAGGGGTGTGAGCGTTTCGAGATAAGTCGCATATATGTTATTCTTGGTCGTCAGTGAGCGTTTGGCCTAATGGATAAGGCGTCGAATTTCGGTTCCAAAGATTGCAGGTTCGAATCCTGTCACAGAGGGTGTTCTTCCAGTTCTGAAAAGAAACATACCGTTTTATTGTAGCAATTGAGCAGTACGAAACCGTCTGAATGTTGCTGTTGACCATTTTCTGCTTGAGATGCTCTTGAGCTTGAAACACACATAACAAGACCGGTGTTAACTGGCGAAATGGTCGGCAGAGTGCCGTCATTGCGAGTTTTGACTGGCACTTGCACATCTAAAATAACGTCGGAAAGTAACTCTTTCGGCTTTTGAGTCACATGAAGTATGTGTGTTAATTTTGACGCCACTAGCTCTGCAGGTTGTCATGCAATTCCTTTACGTCTCAGAAATGATTATGAAATAAAAGTGAAGTACGTGACGAGTGTGACGTTAGGAAAACAATAGGCAGCTTGGAGAGATTCTGTATGGGACGACCCAACCCAAACGAGTACTGTGTGACGTGCTATCCGGCAGCTAGTCACCGAGGCAGCCCGCCTAGCTCAGTCGGTGGAGCATGAGTTTCTTCTTCTAAGGGACGTGGGTTCGAGCACCACACTGGGCGAACGGAATTTTGTTCTGCAGCAGATTTAAATTACCGTTTTTCTGATTAACGTGATGTAATGGAAATAGAAACATTAAACTTTGCCTACGTCTCCGTCAGTCGCAAGGAAACTGTATTTGAAGGACAAGGTGATTTTGAAGACATGTGTGAAAGGCATGTGCTGAAATGCAAATGGTGTTGTTTGGAGAGAACATCGGTTACGAGTCAGATGTGTAGCCAAGCAGTAATGGGTCGCCATTGCTGCAAATATTAGTCGGTAATATGAAATGTTGTCAGCTGAAGTCTGATGATCCAGACGACCGTAAGGACGAAGTACGCAAAAGTACCGGTAGGCCGCGCATCTTTAGCTCAGTGGTAGAGCACTGGTCAAGTAAAGCAGGGGTCGTGAGTTCCATCCTCAGAGGAGAATGACGAATTTTGGAAATCATTTGCGCGTCGTGGCCGTATAGCAAACAGTTTCTGTGATGACGAACAATTAGCGACAGGAGTTTTATTAAGAATTACTCCCAGATGTGATAAAGGCGAATGGCGCAGATGTAGCATTTGCCAAAGCGGTACAGCATAAGGTGAGACGAGGCAGACACAATTACATTTTATAGATGTATTTCTCACATATCTCAGAGCCTCTCCCGGTCGTCCTCGTCGTCGCCCTCGTCGTCGTCGTCGTCGTCGCCGCCGCCGCTTCTGCAGAAGTAGCAAATGGCCATCGTAGCAAATGCGGCGAGGGACGCTCTGCCTTCGATTCCGAATGCACAAAGTGTGTGGTCTTGTTTCCTAGTCTATATTTGGTCGGTCTCGTAAGAGGTTGAATGTAACGAATGGGTGGGAAAGAGCAAGGTACAAGCGGCTGTGTAGAACGAAAACACAATTCCTCAGGGGTGTGAGCGTTTCGAGATGAGTCGTATACAAGATAAAGTTGGTAGTCAGTGAAAGTGGCGTAATGGATAAGGCGTCCGACTTCATATCCGAAGATTGCAGGTTCGAATCCTGTCACGCTCGTGTTTTTTCAGTTCTGAAAAGAAACATACCGTTTTAATGTAGCAATTGAGCAGTACGAAACCGTCTGAATGTTGCTGTTGACCATTTTCTGCTTGGAGATGCTCTTGAGGTTGATACACACACAACAAGACCGGTGTTAACTAGCGAAATGGTCTTCAGAGTGCCGTCACCGCGAGTTTTGACTGGCACTTGCACATCTAAAAATGATTCCGCCGCCAGCGGCCGTGCTGTGCGGACGTGCGGTGCGGCTGTTGCGGTGATAACATCGTCGCTGCGAGCGGCCGGCGCTGTGTGATGAGTGCGAACTTTCTGCGTTAGTCATAGTTCACGATCACATTTTTAGATTGACATAATGGATCAGACAACGCGACACGATACTTTGAAGTTGATTTCGATCCGAACTACGTCCGACCGAAATCTTACGAAGTTGAGGCATTTATCGAAGAAACTTTTCAGAGCAAAGTGGATGAAATGATTGGAATACACCTGTCGATTGTCAGTCCGACTGTGTTCCTTAAGTTATCCATTTCTGACCAAATAGTAGAAGCATGTGGTAGGGTGGCAAAATTCAAAGATTCAGACGGACACATAGGACAGGTCACGGTATCGCGTGCCGGAATGGGAATACGAACGGTTCGAATCTTTGAGCTCCCCTTTTAAATAACGCCCGAGGAGATTAACAACAAACTGAAAGACTATGGCGCCATTATCAGCAATGTCGCCGATTAATGGTCTAGCTTGCACAAGTATCCAGTATTAAATGGAGTCAGTCAAGTTAAGATTGACATGCTGAAATATATCCCGTCGTATCTCTGGATTGGTGGATATAGAGCGATCATCATTTACGATGGCCAGCCGAGAACCTGCTCGGGCTGTGGTTCTACCCAACACGTCCGCGCGCAGTGTGTTCAACGGCGTGTGACGCAACTGCCGACTGGGGAGCGAGACCCGCCTAGTCAAATGGCCACTCTACCCGTGACGCAGTGACGCAGTGACATGTGTTTCGACACGGCGGTAGTTGCTTATGCTGACGTTCCCGATGGTAGCGTAGCCATTGATACTAGCAGCACAGAAGCTACAGGTCCAGCACACTCACAAGACGTGGAAACTAACAGACGTGGAGAACAAGACCAGGCTAAGACGGCAGAAGAAGGCATGTGCAAATCACTCGAAGACGTCGGGCAACACAAAGAAGATACGGTTGCCACGTCGGAGGATAATGACCAGCAGCCTACAACTGTTACACCAAAGAAACGGAAGAAACGTCGAATAGCCCGTCAGGGAGCAGCAGAAGTCGCGCCAATTCTGCGTGAAAAGGCGAAACAAATAGGCCAAGTACTGGCGGAGACGGCACAGGCAACTCCTCTGGAAGATCGAACAACAAAAAAGAAGACTCGAAATGAGGACACTGACCCCGACCGTGGAATCCACATTGAAGACGGTACAGCTAGTCTGAAGGACCTTCCACCTGTACCCAACACGTACACGCGGGAAGTTACGTACACGCGAGTCTGGGCGGATGACATGGAGGAGCAAAGCCATGATGCAGAGATGGCTGACATAGCACAACGTTCAAGACGGACGGCACCCGACCGTCGACAGGATGTGTCCACCCGACAACAAACCACCATCAAAGATGCTCGTGCGGCAGATGATGATGCCGACTTCTTCAAAGTGGAGCAATCATCCACTTCCCTTGGCAAACAGTACCCCACCTGACATGGTATCGTCGACATGATATCTTTACAGGCGTACAGAATTGCAACCTTGAATATAAATAAAATTAGCAGCACCATCAATCTGAGAAATCTCCGAGATTTTCTGTACGCCGGTGATATTGACATCTTAATGCTGCAAGAAGTAACGGCTACCCGTTTGGACGACATCACTGGCTACAACGCCGTCATCAATCCTGGCAATGACAATAGCCTCGGCACAGCGATTATGACTAAAGAGGGGATCCTACTTACAGACGTGGCGCAACTGCCTAACAGTAGAGGTCTTGGTGTCACGATAAACAACACCAGGTTTATCAAGATATATGCCCCGTCAGGAACAGGAAACAAGCGCCGCAGGGCCGAATTTTTCAAGGCGGACATCGCCCCCCTTTTCGCGGTGCGATTTGAACAAATAATATTTGCGGGTGACTTTAATTGCGTGCTGAGTCCGAAAGATCAGACGCCAAATTTTAACAAATCTCTGGAGCTGGAGGACATCGTCAGAGACTTCCAACTGTTTGATACGTGGGAACTAAAACACGGTGATAGGCTAGGTTTCACCTATATCACCAGCCATTCTGCCAGTCGTATCGACAGGATTTACGCAACATCCAATTTAAGGAGACACGTTTTACAGTCCGAGCTATGGCCCACGATTTTCTCTGATCATATCGCGTGCATATGTACGGTAAATTTAGAGAAACAAGGCACTTACAGGGCGAGAGGTCAGTGGAAGCTAAACGTTACTCACCTTTCGGATCCTAGATGTCACGCCGCCTTCCACACCACTTGGGCAGAATGTGAAAGGAAGTTCCACTTGTACGGCACGGCGCTGAATTGGTGGCTAAACTGCGCGAAGCCCACAATATTAAAGACAATGAAAACTTACTCCCGTGAAAAAGTCGCCTGGCAGAAGCGGACAGTAGACTTTTACTTCAGCTGTCTGAGAGACTTGTGCGTTCGTGATGCTACAGTCATAACAAATTATGGGCAAATCAACAGAATAAAAGCAAAATTGCTCAACCTGCAGGGACACAATCTCGAAGGCTGTACAATACGAACGCGTTTGCAGAACGGTACACGAGAAGAAACAACATCGATGTACCACATTCTCCAAGAGAACAAAAGACAATAACGGAAAATTCCGACGGAACTCAAAACTTCAGACGGGAGACTCTTGAAAGATCAAGCTGCAATACGAGACGAGATCCATCGACACTTTAGTGAATTGCTGGCCAATACACAGACAGATGAAACAGCGCAGCAAGCTCTCACTGCTAGGACGACAGAGCGACTCACTCCTGAAGAAGCTGATGTGCTCGCAGCGAGAATAACTGACGAAAACGTCGAAGATGCCATCTCGAAGAGCCCAAAGATCAAATCACCTGGACCAAATGGGCTACCCGCTGAATTTTATCAAACTTTTCGCGAACAAATAATTGCTAAATTGACACTCGTATGCAATGAAATACTAAATGCGGACACTGACCTTCCGAAGGAATTCTGTGAAGGTACAGTGGTCTTAGTCCCCAAAACACCAGGAGGCAAAACCGTGGAGAATCTTCGACCCATAACACTTCTCAGTAGTGATTATAAAATCTTCGCCCGTATCATGATGCAAAGGTTGAATTCTGTTATTCGTACAGTGACAGGAGCCTACCAGACAAGTGTGGGAAAGGACAGAACGATATTTCAGACCTTATGCGACTACAGAGACAGTATAGCGATATCGCAAGCCTGCAACATTCGCTGTGCTCTGATGTCGCTTGACTTTGAAAAAGCTTTTGATAAAGTTAATCATTCGTACCTGCTCCGGTGTATGACATCCATGCACTTCCCCCAGAAAATTATAGCCTCCGTGAAAAACATACTGACGAATAGCACGTCAAGAATCAGTGTCAACGGACAACTCAGTCACCCGATCAATATTCAGAGTTCGGGAACACAAGGTTGCCCAATGTCCATGACGCTTTTCGCAATTGCGCTTGAACCTCTCTTAGTATCTCTGACTCGGCAACTCCGTGGATTACATATACACGGACACAAGATCATATGTCAAGCCTACGCGGACGATGTAGGGGTACTTGTGACTGACGAAAGCGAGGTGGAAACAGTACTTGAAGTTGTGGCGACCTACGAAATGGCGTCAGGAGCTAAACTCAACCGCAATAAATCTGGTATTATGAATCTTGGTCGGGGTATAGAGATCAGAGCCGCTGGAAGTATCAACACTGTGGAAAAAATCAAATGCCTTGGAATAGAATATACGAGTAATATTCGCCGCACGGCCGCTCTCAATTATCGAAAATTACTTGCCACATTACGGGCAAGCATAAAACAACACAGCTTGCGTAATTTAAATGTAATACAAAAAGTGCAACTGGCCAATACATACATCACTTCCAAAGTCAACTATGTTGCTCAAGTGCTGCCTCTGCCAAAAACCATTGCACACCAAATGCAAGCAGCGCTTGGTTATTTTTTCAGCAGAGGTCAGATATTTAAGGTTTCATATGATACCTTGACGCTACCGACACGCAATGGAGGGCTACAACTGACAGACATCTACCTCAAAGCGCAAGCGCTATACGTTAGCAAAACTTATAAACAGCGGCAACGATCACCGCGGACCATAGTGGCTCACCTCTTACGTGAAATCACTCCAGTCAGCAGAGATCCACCAATCGATGTGCATCACATCTCCCACGAGCTGTACCACTATAAACATTTTCTGGTGGAATACAGCTATGTACGCCATAGAATACCGGAGAAGGACATATATCGGGTTAAGGAGGTTTACAACACCTTGCTGGAAGGAAAATTGCGCAATCGAATAGAAAACAAGTTTCGACATTATAATTGGAAAAACATATTGGACAACATATCTGACCCCAATCTACCATCCAATGTGCGATCGACGTGGTACCTCGCAGTCAATAGAAAAATCCCAACCAACTCCAAACTACACGTGATACGTCTGGCACACACACCAAACTGTTCCAGCTGCAATGTCGTCGACACTGCAGAACATCGCTTCGTCTGTGAAGATGTGAAAGACGTGTGGAATCTCTTCAGGCAAAAACTAGCACATGTGCTACGTACGTCACCTAACACAATTTCACCGACACACGTCCTTCTGCCTGATGACGTGCCATATCCTAATACTAAAAGAAGGTCAGCCAACAGGCTCAAAGGACTGACAGTCCGTTACATCTCAACGGCTATGACGAAAAGTGAAGCAGATTATTGGATGTACCTGATGACAGAACATCAAAAGCTCGAACGACAAATCAAATACAAAGACAACTACGCAAATTTCTTGAACCGAATATTGTCTCACCGACAGAGCTGAAGAACGATCAAACGACATGTAGTTCAACCTCAAGATTCCTTTTTTTCCTTTATGAAATTATCTAATTATCTATTAAGCTTCTCATTCATTTTACGACAACAAGGTGGCTATTTCGTTTACCCTTCGCCCTCGTGTCGCAGCACTAATAGGTTGCTGACACACCCATGAGAAGCCATCAGGCTGAAGTAAGCCTGGCTCTAATATAAAAATCGCTCCCACTCAATGATGGAAGAATGTAGCGGAACTATTTCCTTTCCATAACCCCAAAAGAAGGGATTTTATTTACTTGTATACATTTACTTCGTCACTCACCTATCTCATTTGGACCAAACATAGCACAGAAGCAAGCCGAAGAAGGCACAAATGGCGAGCGGAAGGACGGGCTGTAGGGGAGAAAGGAGGCCCGATTTAAAAAGAAAAAAAAAGTCGGTAGAGCATGAGACTCTTAATCTCAGGGTCGCGGGTCCGAGCCCAACGCTGGGCGGAACGGAATTTTGTTCCGCTGCAGATGTAAATTACCGTTCTTCTGATTAACGTGATGTAATGGAAATAGCAACTTTAAACTTTGCCTACGTCTCCGTCAGTCGCAAGGAAACTGTATTTGAAGGTGAAGGTGATTTTGTAGACTTGTGTGAAAGAAATGTTCTGAAATGCAAGTGGTGTTGTTTGGAGAAAACATCGGTTACGTGTCAGATGTGTAGCCAAGCAGTAATGGGTCGCCATAGCTGCAAATATTAGTCGGTAATATGAAGTGTTGTCAGCTGAAGTCTGATGAACCGAACGTCCGTAAGGACGAAGTACGTAAAAGTACCGCTGGGCCGCGACTCTTTACCTCAGTGGTAGAACACTGGTCTAGTCAAGCAGGGGTCGTGAGATCCATCCTCACAGGAGCAAGACGAATTTTGGAAATCAGTTGCGTGTCGTGCCGTATAGCAAAAAGTTTCTGTGATGACGAACAATTAGCGACAAGCGTTTTATTAAGAATTACTCTCAGATGTGATTAAGGCAAATGGCGTAGACAAATTATTTGCCAAAGCGGTACAGCATAAGGTGGGCCGAGGCAGTCTCAATTACATTTTATAGATGTATTATTCACATATCTCAGAGCGATTCGTGGTCGTCGTCGTTGTCGTCGCCGCCGCTACTGCAGAAGAAGGAAATGGCCATCGTAGCAAATGCGCCGAGGGACGCCCTGCCTTCGATTCCGAATGCACAAAGTGTGTGTTGTCGTTTCCCAGTCTATATTTGGTCGGTCTTTATCTCTGCAGGTTGTCATTCAATTCCTTTACCTCTCAGAAATGATTATGAAATAAAAGTGAAGTACGTGACGAGTGTGACGTTAGGAAAATATTAGGCAGCATGGAGAGATTCTGTATGGGACCACACGACCCAAACGAGTACTGTGTAACGTGCTAAGAGGTTGAATGTAACGAATGGGTGGGAAAGAGCAAGGGGCAGCGGCTGTGTAGCACGAAAACACAATTCCTCAGGGGTGTGAGCCTTTCGGGATAAGTCGCATATAAGTTAGACTTGGTCGTCAGTGACCGTGTGGCCTAACGAATAAGGCGTCAGACTTCAGATCCGAAGATTGCAGGTTCGAATCCTGTCACGGTCGTGTTTCTTCCAGATCTGAAAAAGAAACATACCGTTTTAATGTAGCAATTGAGCAGTACGAAACCGTCTGAATGTTGCTGTTGACCATTTTCTGCTTGGAGATGCTCTTGAGCATGAAACACACACAACAAGACCGGTATTAACTACCGAAATGGTCGGCAGAGTACCGTCACCGCGAGTTTTGACTGGCACTTGCACATCTAAAACAATGTCGGAAAGTAACCCGTTCGGCTTTTGAGTCACATCAAGTATGTGTGTTAATTTTGACGACACTAGCTCTGCATGTTGTCATGCAATTCATTTACCTCTCAGAAATGATTATGAAATAAAAGTGAAGTACGTGACGAGTGTGACGTTAGGAAAACACTAGGCAGCATAGAGAGATTCTGTATGGGACCACCCAACCCAAACGAGTACTGTGTGACGTGGTACCCGGCAAGTATAACCGAGGTAGCGCCCCTGACTTAGTCGGTAGAGCATGAGACGCTTAATCTCAGGGGCGTCGGTTCCAGCCCCACGCTGAGCGGAGCGGAATTTTGTTCCGCTGCAGATGTAAATTGCTGTGTTTCTGATTAAAGTTGATGTAATGGAAATAGCAACTTTTAACTTTGCCTACGTCTCCGTCAGTCTCAAGGAAACTGTAATTGAAGGTGAAGGTGCTTTTGTAGACATGTGTGAATGACATGTTCCTAAATGCAAGTGGTGTTCTTTGGAGAGAACATCGGTTACGTGTCAGATGTGTAGCCAAGCTGTAATGGGTCGCCATAGCTGTAAATATTAGTCTGTAATACGAAGTGTTGTCAGCTGAAGTCTGATAATGCAGACGACCGTAAGAACGAAGTACGCAAAAGTGCCGCTAGGCCGCGCCTGTTTAGCTCAGTGGTAGAGCACTGGTCTAGTAAACCAGGGGTCGAAAGTTCCATCCTCACAGGAGGAAGACGAATTTTGGAAATCAGTTGCCCGTCGTGCTGTATAGCAAACAGTTTCTGTGATGACGGACAATTAGCGACAGGCGTTTTATTAAGAATTACTCTCAGATGTGATTAGGGCGAATGGCGCAGATAAAGCATTTGCCAAAGCGGTACACCATAAGGCGGGACGAGGCAGTCTGAATTACATTTTATAGATGTATTTCTCACATATCTCAGAGCGTCGTCGTCGTCGTCGTCGAATGCACAAAGTGTGTGGTCTTGTTTCCCAGTCTATATTAGGTCGGTCTCGTAAGAGGTTGAATGTAACGAATAGGTGGGAAAGAGCATGGGGCAGCGCCTGTGTAGAACGAAAACACAAAACATCAGGGGTGTGAGCGTTTCGAGATGAGTCGTATGCAAGTTATACTTGGTCGTCAGTGACCGTGTGACCTAATGGATAAGGCGTCGGACTTAGGATCTGAAGATTACAGGTTCTAATTCTGTCACTCTCGTGTTCGTTTAGATCCTAACCACATTATCGGAATCCATTTTTCGATCACGAGTAGTGTCGTTCATATTAAAATGACAAACACCGAAGGTTGTGAAGATGTTATTCGCCGCCATACCAATGGACTTAAGTTCAAATACTCTGATGGTCACGTCGGACCAGTAACACTTAAACTCGCAGAGTACGGTCAACGCACGATTAGGGTGTTTGAACTACCTTTTGAAGTGCCGAAGGACGTAGTTGTCTCTGAGTTACAACCATACGGTAACGTCATCGGTTACGTAGAGGAAAAATGGCAAACTTTCACGACCTACCATGTCCTTAATGGTGTGCGTCAGGTAAAAATTGAACTGAAAAAACATATACCATCATACCTGACAATTGGCGGTGTGCGAGCCATTGTCAAGTACGACGGCCAACCCCGAACATGTGCGGGTTGTGGACAAGAAGGCCACGTCAGATCTGCCTGGATGCGACGCCACCTGATCCGAACGCCGGTCGGCGAGGAAGCGTCCCCACATATGACAAGGTTGCCCAGGAAGGTAGCACCTCTGCACAGGGTCTTCCTGCTCTGTTGACGTCGTCTGATCAGGCAGATGCAACCGCTACTGAGATTCCTTCTGAGGTGCCACAGACGCCAGATCCCGACCTTCCACATCATCGCAGCACTGTGACTGAAAATGCTGCTGAAATGGACGTTGCTCCGGGAGTGGTACCTACTTCTGCTTTCCTTCAGACTGATCCGGAGTCAGACGAAGGCCACCCGCAATCAGACTCGGAACGACCTGTTCGAAAACAAGGGTCGACACGAAAGAGAAAGAAACGTAGCCGTACACCCCCTGATGAATCCATTCTACGGATGGGTGCCAGAGATGCAGAACCGAAGATGGACGACAAACCGCTCTATGATGTCCAAAAGTCGATGCGAACGGCCCGCCACAGGCGACCACTGGCAACGATCACCTCTCCTTACTGGCGAAGTCGCCCCCACAGGTCGACGTTGAAGAAAGTCTATATGCTGAGCCGAAAACTACGTCTCCTCTCCACATGGATGATGAAAACAGTCGGTACCCTACCGCAGTATCAGTCTCCTGGGCAGACGACGTGGAGATCGAAGGGAATGGGGTGGACAGTGCTGATGATGGGGCGCCCCCATTGGTTGCGCCCGCGCCTGCAAACTCTCCACAATAGCAACCTCTTCAGCGGACCGGCAAGATCGACGACCTCTCGCCCCTGAAGAGGCAGCCCCACCTGTGCCTGTGGGACTCCTACACCAGCATTATAGTGTCGCAACGATTAACCTCGCGACCATTCGTGCGCCCCACAAACTAGCGCTGCTCCGCGATATGATTTATGATGCGGACATTGATATTGCGCTTTTTCAGGAAGTGCATGTCGCCGATTTTTCACCACCACATGGCTTCACGGCGCATCTTTCTCCCGCTTCGGACACCGGTAGTGGTGTTGCCATCATCTTACGAGAAGGTCTTCCTGCCGAAGATGTCCTATACCTCCCCAACGGCAGAGGTATGGCCCTTACTCTCTTTGGTGTACGCATCCTCAACATTTATGCGCCGTCGGGCTCCAGCTACCGTCTTGAACGCAATGCCTTCTTCGCAGATGAAGTTGCACCCCTTTTTATGGGACTTCAACTGCACCCAGCGACCTCAGGATCAATTGCCGCGTCACTCACCATGCGCAGCTCTGGAAACAGTCGTGACGCGGCTACAATTTGTCGACACGTGGAGACATGTTCACGGTGATCGTTTGGGCTTTACGTACTACACTGCTCACTCCTCTAGCCGACTGGATCGCATCTACATCTCGCGATCCCTAATTCAACACACACGACAGGCTGAAATCTGGCCTGTTGCTTTCTCAGATCATGAGGCTTAGTTCAGTGACGTTGTTCTCACAAGACAGGCAGTATGGCACGGACGTGGTTTATGGAAACTGAACACGGCACTTCTTAATTCACCTGACTGTCGACTTCTAATAGAAGACACTTCGATCACATGTAATAGACGCCGTCCCACGTATCCGTCTACCATATCCTGGTGGATCCAGTGTGCAAAACCTGCTCTTCGAAAAACTTTGATCCGATATGGCAAAGATGTTGTTGCCTGGAGGAAGAGCACTACGCACTTTTACTACAGGATCCTACGAGAATGCTCCACGATGCCAGCCTCCCCTGAGCGCCATACAAGGATAAACCATGCTAAGTCCCAAATCTCCAATCTCATGCGAAGGCACTTGGAAGGAGCGATAGTACGATCTCGTACTGCTGATCGCATGCCTCATGAACATCCATCTATGTACCATATCATCCAAGAGCGCCAACATCGTCGCCGAAAATTTTTTCCCATCCTAACAGACCAAGATGGGCGTCGCTACGTAACCCAATCTGCAATAGGGAATGTGCTTCACGCCCACTACCAGCAGCTCTACGCCGCAATTCCACATTCCCCAGAGTTGATCGAGGAAGTCTCACAGCTCAACTTCGGTGGTCTCCCAGGAGATGCGGCGATTGACTTGGTGTCAGAGGTGACTGATGATGAAGTCCGCGATGCGATCCGAGCAGGAACCATCAATCGCTCCCCAGGACCCTACGGTCTTCCCCTCGAATTTTATCGCACCTTCCGTGATTTGTTAGAGTCCACCTTCACCTCCATATGTCGGGAACTGAAGTCTCCAGAAGTACCTGTGCCAGACTCTTTCATGGAAGGAATTATTATTCCTGTACATAAACCGCATGGTGGCTACAATATCAGTGATTATCGGCCCCTCACCCTCCGTAACAGTGATATGAAAATCTTCACTCGCCTTTTGGCGGCACGACTTAAAACCGTTGCCCGATATGTTGTGTCGCCAGACCAAGCATCTCTGGGAGGGGATAATAATATCCGCACGGCTTTATGCCGCTACAGGGATATGATCGCCGTTACCCAGGCACAATGCCTCTCTCGGGCACTTGCGTCTTTGGACTTTAGTCAAGCTTTTGATAGGGTTGACCATTCGTTCCTTACGGCCGCTCTCCACCATATGGGTTTCCCAGTCGCCGTTATCACGGTAGTGATGCGCCTTCTGCGGGATGCTTCTTCCAGGATTATGTACAATGGCAGACTCACTCCTCCGATAAAAATAGGTCGATCCGTACGTCAAGGTTGCCCTCTATCAGCGATTTTGTACGCCTTTTCCTTGGAATCCTTGCTATGTGGGCTCAGACAACGTTTGTTAGGGTTGTCCATAGATCGATACCGATTCTGTTGCACGGCCTATGCTGACGATGTAGTCATCTGTTTGCGTAATGCCGACGAGGTTAGAGCTGTTTTGACGTGGGTAGCGACTTATGGTGAGGCGTCAGGTAGCTCTTTAAAGGTACGTAAGTCACAAGTTATGTTCATTGGCACGGGACTCCCTGTGGAGTGTGTTACACCTCTCACCACCGTTGATACCATTCGCTGTTTGGGAATAGACTTTTCATCTGATCTCAGGCGTTCAGCCACCATCAACTGCAGACGCCTCCTTTTAATGATCAGAGCAGGTCTTATGGATCATCGTCTTCGATCCCTAGATATTCTCCAAGGAGCTCGATATGTCAATATATATATCGCATCCCGAGTGCCCCATGTAGTACAAGTTCTACCTTTCCCGCTTACTATGGCACGTCGCATGTTGGCAGCGATGGCATCTTTCGTCAGCTCTGGGCTGTTGTTCAAAGTGAACTATGGAACCCTTACTCTTCCCCATGAATGAGGTGGGATAGGTGTGTTTCACGTGCTGGATAGAGCTTGCGCCCTATTTGTGAGCTCCCAGATGACGGTATGGACACGATGCCCAATGAGCCTCACTGGTCTCCTCCTGACGGCATATACGCCGGTCTCACTGTCAGCCCCAGTGATGATCTAGGACGTTCTGGTCCATTTCTATTATATACGATACTTGTTTCTTGAACTCAGTTATCTACGCCTCACCTTACCAAGACAGCTTTTACTCAAGACAAAGGCAGTATACAATGTCCTCCAATTAGGTCGTCCACCTAACCCGATTGAACAAAAGTTCCCCCAGATAGACTGGCGTCATGTATGGCGCGCGGTTTTCGCCCATTACCTTGACATGAATGTTCAATCTGTCTGGTACCCAACTGTCAATGGTAAGAAAATCAATCAATCACGCCTTCATCGTATCTACCTCGCCCAATCACCTCTCTGTTCCACGTGCGGAGTCCCAGACAATGATGAACATCGGTTTGTTTGCGGACCGGCGGCGGAGGTTTGGCAATTCATTCGCCTTATTGTCGTTTTTCTAACGCGGGACATTCCGGATCGGATTACTCCCCTTTCATTATTATTTCCGGATCGTGAATATTTTCCTCGGACAAAGACCAATGCTGTGAATTGGATTCGCGGACATGCCATTCACTACCTATTTGGACAAACTGTAGACTCTGTACTCGATTTTTGGACATACTTCAATGACAGTCATTATGTCGTTGTCCGTCACCCAAAATACAAACAATTTTTCTCGAACTTCCTTGGGAGTGCTTTCCACGACCCGCCTCGCAGCTGGAATGTATTAAGTCAAGAGAGAGGAACGTTTCCTGCTTGAACCAATGAACATTTCTGAGAAATTGAACAGAACACATAAATTTCGAGAAGACGTGACTCAACATATTACCAGCGGGGCGCAGAAGGCCTCTGATCAATGACACAACAAAACTAAACAAAAACAAAAAAAAAATAACATAGCAACAATAAAAAAATAAAATTCAGAAAAAATAAGATTTTGTTTTGTTTGTAAGGACAGCCCTAACCTTGATTTCCTATATTTACCCTGGTAGATAGACAGCTCTCTGGGGTAGGTTCAGTCAGGAGCCAACGCCTGAAGTGGAACAGATTTATCTTCTTTTTTTTTTAGGATGAAAAGTGGCGGTGGCACTTGGTTCTTTTTTTTAGTTCCATTTCATAAAAGGGTTAACTAATGAAAAAAATGAAAAAAAAGTGGTAAGGAGTCTGGAACGTTCCAGCGCCTCGGCTGGGGCGAATAGCCCCAGCCGGGCCAGTGTTCAAACCTGGCCGGCGCTGGAATTTTCAGACTTCCATACACTAGCTTTATATATATATATATATATATATATATATATATATATATATATATATATATATATATATATATATATATATATATGTGTGTGTGTGTGTGTGTGTGTGTGTGTGTGTGTGTGTGTATAAGGCGTAGGACTTCAGATCCGAATATTGCAGGTTCGAATCCTGTCACGGTCGTGTTTTTCCAGTTCTGAAAAAAAATATCGTTTTAATGTAGCAATTGAGCAGTACGAAACCGTCTGAATGTTGCTGTTGACCATTTTCTGCTTAGAGATCCTCTTGAGCTTGAAACACACATGACAAGACCGGTGTTAACTAGTGAAATGGTCGGCAGAGTGCTGCCACCGCGAGTTTTGACTGGCACTTGCACATCTAAAACAACGTCGGAAAGTAACTCGTTCAGCTTTTGAGTCACATCAAGTATGTGTGTTAATTTTGACGCCACTAGCTCTGCATGTTGTCAGGCAATTCCTTTATCTCTCAGAAATGATTATGAAATAAAAGAGAATTACGTGACGAGTGTGACGTTAAGAAAACATTAGGCAACATGGAGAGATTCCGTTTGGGACCACCCAACCCAAACGAGTACTGTGTGACGTGCTACCCGGCAGGCATTCACCGAGGCAGCCGGCTAGCTCAGTCGGGAGAATGTGGGACTCTTAACCCAGAGTCGTTGGTTTGGGCCCCACGCTGGGCGGAACGGAGTTTTGTTCCGCTGCAGATGTAAATTACCGTTTTTCAGATTAACGTGATGTAATGGAAATAGCAAGTTTAAACTTTGCCTACGTCTCCGTCAGTCGCAAGGAAACTGTATTTGAAGGTGAATGTGATTTTGTAGACATGTGTGAAAGACATGTTCTGAAATGCAAGTGTTGTTGTTTGGAGAGCACATCGGTTACGTGTCAGATGTGTAGCCAAGCAGTAATGGGACGCCATAGCTGCAAATATTAGTCGGTAATATGAAGTGTTGTCAGCTGAAGTCTGATGATGCAGACGACCATAACGACGAAGTACGAAACTTACCGCTTTACCGCGCCTTTTTAGCTCAGTGGCAGAGCACTGGTCTAGTAAACCAGGGGTCGTAAGTTCCCTCCTCACAGGAGGAAGACGAATTTTGGAAATCAGTTGGGCTTAGTGGCCGTGTAGCAAACAGTATCTGTGATGACGAACAATTAGCGACTTGCGTTTTATTAAGAATTACTCTCAGATGTGATTAAGGCGAATGGCACAGATAAAGCATTTGCCAAAGCGGTACAGCATAAGGTGGGACGAGGCAGTCTGAATTACATTTTGTAGATGTATTTCTCACATATCTCAGAGCCTTTCGCGGTCGTCGTCGTCGTCGTCGTCGTCGTCGCCGCTTCTGCAGAAGTAGCAAATGGCCATCGTAGCAAATGCGGCGAGGGACGTCCTGCCTTCGATTCCGAATGCACAAAGTGTGTGGTCTTGTTTCCCAGTCTATATTTGGTCGGTCTCGTAAGAGGTTGAGTGTAACGAATGGGTGGGAAAGAGCAAGGGGCAGCAGCAGTGTTGAACGAAAACCCAATTCCTCAGGGGTGTGAGCGTTTCGAGATGAGTCGTATACAAGTTATAGTTGGTCGTCAGTGACCGTGTGGCCTAATGGATCAGGCGTCGGACTTCGGATCTGAAGATTACAGGTTCGAATGCTGTCACGCTTGTGTTTTTCCAGTTCTGAAAAGATACATACCGTTTAATGTCGCAATTGAGCAGTACGAAACCGTCTGAATGTTGTTGTTGACCATTTTCTGCTTGGAGATGATCTTGAGCTTGAAACACACACAACAAGACCTGTCTTAACTAGCAAAATGGTCGGCAGAGTGCCGTCACCGCGAGTTTTGACTGGCACTTGCACATTTAAAACAACGTCGGAGAGTAACTCGTTCGGCCTTTGAGTCACTTCAAGTATGTGTGTTAATTTTGACGCCACTAGCTCTGCATGTTGTCATGCAATTCATTTACCTCTCAGAAATGATTATGAAATAAAAGTGAAGTACGTGACGAGTGTGACGTTAGGACAACATTAGGCAGCATGGAGAGATTCTGTATGGGACCACCCAACCCAAACGAGTACTGTGTGACGTGCTACCCGGCAGGTATTCACCGAGGCAGCCTGCAAGCTCAGTCGGCGAAGATCGCTGTGGTCCCGTGGTTAGCGTGAGCAGCTGCGGAACGAGAGGTCCTTGGTTCAAGTCTTCCCTCGAGTGAAAAGTTTAAATTTAGTGTCGAGGCGCGGCCGTCGTGCAGGTCGGACGTGCCTGGAGCGTTGTTTACGTGCTCAGCTGCGGTCCTGCGGTGCGGCACGTGGTGAGTCGAAGGCCGTTGCGGCGCGCATAACATCTTGTTGTTAACGAATAGAACCTAACATGGATCACCCAGAGCGGAAAGATAATATGAGGTTTATGTTTGATGGAAGTTTTTCTCGACCGAAATATTACGAAGTCGAACGATTTCTCGATGAAGACGTAAAATTGCCTCCCACCGATAGCATTGGTATCCATTTGTCTATTGTCAGTAGCACAGTTTATATCAAATTGCGTGACCCAAAATTGTGCGACAAAAGCATCGATTCATGTGGCGGTACCTATAAATTTCGACACAGTGACGGGAATGTTGGTGAGGTGACTGTTGTCCACGCTGGTCTTGGTATTCGCACCGTCATGATTTTCGAGTTGCCTTTTGAAATCACGGCTGAACAAATTAATGCTTCTATTAAGTCCTACGGCAAAATTATCAGTAAAATTGCCGAAAAGTGGGCTCCGTTCCATAAGTACCCTGTTTTGAACGGTGTGCGGCAAATTAAGATCGAATTGCAATGGCATATTCCATCCTACCTAACGATTTGTGGATATAGGGCGATAATCATGTATGAGGGACAGCCTCGTACATGTTCAGGCTCTAATTCCACGGGACACGTCCGGGCACAGTGCATCCAACGACATGTAACGCAGCTGCCTGCGGGTGAACTGGGCCCTCCCCCGCAACTGACAATATTACCGACTACTTATGTAGCGGCGGTCCGTGCAAATACACCCACTGCGTCGGCTGCGGAAGTCGGACTTAGTG
The DNA here is from genome assembly GCF_023897955.1 of Schistocerca gregaria. Classification (NCBI taxonomy): domain Eukaryota; kingdom Metazoa; phylum Arthropoda; class Insecta; order Orthoptera; family Acrididae; genus Schistocerca; species Schistocerca gregaria. Next base: position 21,103,907 of record NC_064925.1, read on the forward strand.
TGGCCGATGTTACGAATGGCGGAGATGTACCTATGGAAATCTGTACCACTCAGGAAGCCTTGCCGGTCGCTGGCTTGCTAGCCGCGGTGCCCCGTGATGCCTCACGTGAGGAAGCCAGGGTTGACGTTGTGGAGGCGGCCACTACCGCCACTGACAGCCAGCAAGAGACAGAGACTCTTCCTCTTCCTTTAGAGAATGCGGAAGCCTCTGTCAGTAGGTCCTCCCCGAAAAAGCACAAGAAAAATCGGATCGCTCGTCCTGCGGCAGCCCAATCGGCACCTCCCTTGCGTGAAAAGGCCAAACACGCGGGCCGCATGATCTGCGATGACACTTCGGGGACCGAAGACTCTCTTCCGTCGTTGGCCTCACCCATGAATATTGACGATGATGTCTCCAACCTTGACACGGGGAGGGCACATATTTGTGCTCCATCGCGGACGGCCTAAGTTGCAGATGTGCAGGGTGACGGCCCGCAATGCGGTTCCGGAACTGCTGCAGCAGGCGCGACGACGGCTGTGTCTGTCGATAATTGGGAGGATGATATTGAAGATATGACTGGCAATACCGAGCGTGAAGAACCGATGGCAACTGGAGATACGCTGCTTACGTCTCGGCGCAATGCAGCGTCCACGGACGGCGACGTCTACACTTATTCGACCTCCGAAGCGGACGACTGTTGAAGGGATAAAAATCGTACCTGTTTTCATCTGCAGATGACCAGTCGTCCCACATCGTTCCGTTCACGACAATCCTATAAGATTTCTACCATGAATGTTAACCGCATTGTCTCTCAAGCAAAAATCCACAGCCTTCGACAATATTTACGGGCCGTTCGTACAGGAAGCACTGACTCCGCTCCTAGCCGACGTCCCCGGTTATGACGCCATTGTCAATGTAGGAACGGAGGCAGGTACGATCATTCTGTATCGGGAAGGCATTGAATGTTCTTGTTTGTCCATGTTACCTACCGGACGAGGCATTGCCGCACAGTTCCATGATGTACTCCTTCTTAATGTGTACGCCCCTTCCGGTTCCAACGCGCGAGCGGCGAAGAGGGAGTTTTACACGGGAGAGATACCGAATCTAATCACCGACTTGCGTCTGCGTATTATTATGGGTGGTGACTTTAACTGCATTTTGCGCCGCACCGATCAAACGCCGAACTTTAACTTCAGCCAAGAACTGCTAACACTAGTTACAGAATTGCAGTTAGTCGACACGTGGGCGACCTTACACCCAGATGAAGTTGCCTTTACTCACTTTACGCAGACGTCTTCCAGCAGGTTAGATCGCATATATGTGCAACGCGGTCTTTTAGCCGACGTGGGAACTTGCGAATATTGGCCCGTTAATTTCAGTGACCATATCGCTTACCACATCGTCTTTAATCACTCACCGCAGAAAGTTTATAGAGGCTTCGGACGATGTCAACGCAACTGTCGCCTCTTACAAGACGCCACTTTAGAGCGTGAGATCCTGTCAGCTTGGCACTCCGTAACATCAAGCAGGCCCACGTACCCCACGTGGATTGATTGGTGGACGCTTCATGCAAAGGGGAAACTCATTACTTGCATCAAGCACCACGCCCGGCTTCGTGCGCGCGGTGAGAAGGAAATCACTGAAATCTATTTCTGTGCCCTGCGGGAATTGTACCGGGATTATCATCAGGTGCCTAATAACATCACGCACGTACGCAGACTCCAAGCCAAGATTACATCCTTGACGGGTTGCACCGCCATCGGCCACCAGATTCGAGCACGTGACTTCACAAACTTGCCGCAACAGCACACGTCTGTCCATCATATCGTCCAACTGTTACATGCAGCGCGCAGGAAACTTATTCATAAGTTGCAGGATGCAGACGGTGCTTGTTATACCCTACAGCGAGACATCAAAAACCATGTTACCAACCACTTTGCTGCACTTTACACCCGTGCTGGTGAACCTCATGAGAAAGTGCGAGAATGGTATCATTCTGGACCCCCGCCGTATCGCATTACCGACGACCTCAATCGGGACTTGCTTGCTCCCTTTACCAAAGAAGAACTGAAGGATGCCCTGCTTGCTGCGCCACGAAATAAATCTCCGGGCACGGACGGGCTCTCTGTCGAGTTTTACGTCAAATATTGGCCTATATTAGGGGACAAACTCACGGAGATGTACAATGAAGTACTACATGGGATTGCTCTACGCCCAGCTTTCACAGAGGGGTTAACTGTTTTAATACCTAAGACGCCGACGCCGACCACCACCAAAGCTCTGCGGCCCATTACTCTGCTCAATGCCGACTTTAAGCTTGTGACGCGCGCCCTCAATGCCCGATTACGACAGCTGTTACCCTGTCTTCTGGGACCATACCAAATGAGTGCGATCCGTGGTCGGTCGCTGTCCACCATTTTGCCGCTCTATCGGGACCTCGTCTCCCTCACCTGGGCCACCCGCACTCCTATGGCCATAGCATTTCTTGACTTCGATAAGGCTTACGATCGAGCTGACTATCACTATCTCAGCGGCGTGATGGAATCAATATGCTTTAGTCTTAATTTTATCCACCTCATCAACAACTGTATCAGTGGTACCCGTACACGCTTCCTGATCAATAATACATTGACGGAGTACGTCCAGCTCTCACGGGGTATCAAGCAAGGCTGTCCTCTTTCAACGACGCTCTATGCGATCCTCATGGAACCCTTGTTGCGCCATCTACATCATAGCCTCCCTGGATTCCATTTTTATGGTATCAAGTCTGTGGTCCAAGCTTACGCAGACGATGTCAGCGTGCTTCTTAACGACGTCCGAGATGTCACCGCAGTGAAACGCATTCTTGAGGAATTCCAAAGAGATAGTGGTGCCATGTTAAACGTCAATAAATCCGCCGCCTTAACGCTTGGTCAAGAACGACCTATCACAGGCGACGCTTGGCTGCCCTGTGTACAGACTAGAAAACACCTTGGTCTCTACGTCACTGCCCGGCCTCTGGACATGTCTCACAAGAATTGGATACCCCAAATTCAGGCGATAAAAGCACTCCTGCGCGACCAGAACATGCGACACCTCGATCGTCTGCAGCGAGCCTTTTTCGTCAACTCTTATGCCCTCTCCAAATTACAATTTGTTGCCGCCGTCCTACCTATGCCACCCATAGTAGCAAGATCACTCCTAGCGGCGGCCGCCTGGTACGTCTGGAAGCTCAATATTTTTAAGGTTTCCTTCACCACGACAGCACTGCCATGCGATATGGGAGGCCTTGGGCTGAAAAACCCCGGCGTTCATGCCCTGGCTCTGTATCTGAAACGCTCATGGCAGATACTCACCGCCAGCGAGGACACCGTCACGAAGCGGCTCTATCAACTGTCCCGCCCTCGAAACTTATCTCCGCCTGTGGACATTGGCCACGTCGGCCCGCGTTTTCAGCATATAGCACTGTATTACCTTGAAATTAGCTATCTCGACGACGAGCTTTTCAAGAAGCCGACAGTAAAACTGTACCGCCACTTACTTCGGCCGTCACTGCCTGGCCCCTTGGAAAAGAAGTATCCGGCTTGCAATTGGTCCCTCGTTTGGGCTAACATCCATAATCCAACGCTTCCGACAGATGTTCGCTCCAAATGGTATGACGTGGTCGCTGAAACAATTCCGACGAAAGAAAAGCGGCACAGGATTAATCTTGCACCCAGTCCCTACTGCGACTTGTGCCACATGGTTGAGACTATTGCACATCTGTTTGTCTGCAAGGATCAAGGGCACATCTGGAATTGGACGGGCAAAAAACTCGCTGTGCTCAACCGGACTCCGCCTCATGCGATTCAGATCCACGACATTCTGCGCCCGGATTACCGACTCTTCCCTGCAGCCAAACATAACAGCTACCTATGGCTCATGGGACATTTTATCCACTATATTCTGTCCGGCAGTGCCCCTAATGTCTTAAATTTTCAAGTATATCTCTCACACCAACACTGGCGCACAACCAACAAATATGGGCACCGGTATCAGTCAACATTTCAAACTTTTCTTCACATCATCCTTGAGATGCCGTAGGACGTGGATAACATGCATATCTGTTATAACAATTAGATTTTCCTGTACTACAATCAAGGATATACTCACTGCAAAGACTTCCATTTGTCTCATTGAGATTATGAATAAAGCCACGTATGAGATCAAGACTATGTCCTTCCCAGGAGCAGTTATTTCTACGACATATTAAATTTGGTGCATTTTGAATGAAACAAAAGCGCAAAACAGACAGCAGAAACGAGCAAAGAGGATGGATAGGAAACAAACGACTATACAAATTAAAAAAACAAAACAAAAACAAAAAAAGTCGGTAGAGGATGAGGCTCTTAACATCAGTGTCGTGGGTTCGTGCCTCACGCTGGGCGGAACGGAATTTTGTTCCGCTGCAGATGTAAATTACCGTTTTTCTGGTTAACGTGATGTAATGGAAATAGCAACATTAAACTTTGCCTACGTCTCTGTCAGTCGCAAGGAAACTTTGTTGAAAGTGAAGGTGATTTTGTAGACATGTGTGAAAGACATGTTCTGAAATGCAAGTGTTGTTGTTTGGAGAACACATCGGTTACGTGTCAGATGTGTAGCTAAGCAGCAATGGGTCGCCATAGCTGCAAATATAAGCTGGTAATATGAAGTGTGTTGTCAGCTGAAGTCTAATGATGCGGACGACAGTGAGGCCGAAGTACGCAAGAGTACCGCTAGGTGGTAGAGCACTGGTCTAGCAAGCCAGGGGTCGGAAGTTCCCTCCTCACAGGAGGAAGACGAATTTTGGAAATCAGTTGCGCGTCATGGCCGTATAGCAAACAGTATCTGTGATGACGAACAATTAGCGACAGGTGTTTTATTAAGAATTACTCTCAGATGTGGTTAAGGCGAATGGCGCAGATAAAGCATTTGCAAAGCGGTACAGCATACTTTCTTCGGCGGAACTCGAGAGAGTTGCGCCCTTCGAGGATTGATTTCCGCAATCGTCGAAGCGATAGGTTTAGCAGCAGCAGCAGCAGCAGCAGCAGTTCCAGTTCCAGTTCCAGTTCCAGTAGCGGTTCCCGTCGCAGTTCCGGCAGCGCAGGCACCAGTGTCAGCAGCAGCAGCAGCAGCAGCAGCAGCAGCCGCCGCCCCCGCAGCGCGACTCCTGTCGCCGGTGCAGCCCTTCCTGCTCGCCGTTCTCGTCGCCGGCTGACGCAGTCTGCCCCGTTCGTCGTCATCGCCGCCGCCTCCGCCAGCCCGCCACCGAGCCCGTTCGCCCCCGCCGCCGCAGCAGCAGGGCGGGGCCCCGGACCCCGCTCCCCGCCGTCGCAGCAGCAGCCGCCGCCGCCGTCTTCGTCTTCCTGGACTTGTGCAGTGTAGTATAGTGTTCGTCTTCATCTTCGTCTTCGTTTAGTGTTTCTTTTTCCCTCCTCCCGTTCAGTTGTTTCATTTCACCATGACCACCCCTACAACCACCGCCACTATCACAGCCATAACTTACACCTCCCACTCAGCAGCTGCCACCACCATTACTTGGTGTGCTCAAAAAACCCCCGCCCCCTACATCCCAAACCTCCTCACCCTTCCCTCCCCAGCTCCCTTTGTCGCTCCTTCTCCCCCAGCCACCTCACCTGACCCCTTCCCTCCACTCCCCCACGCCACTTCATCCGCTCATGCAGCCCCCGCCAGGGTTGTGGCTCGGAGAGCCACCACCCATGCCGCGCCTTCACCAGCACCAGCACGGGCACCAGCACCTGCGCCCGCACCTGCATCATCTGCAGAACCGGCCCCAGCACCACTGCCGGGACCTGCCTCCTCCCACCATCTCCTGGTTGCTCCTGTACCCCGCCCCTCTTCCCTTCCTGTAAAACGTCCAAGTGGCACCACTGCCTACTCCACTCCCAAGAAATCACAGCCCCTTCCCCCTCCTCCCCCCAAAGATGTCATGGATGTCTCCCCGCCCGCCCCTTCTACCGCTTCCTCTACCACCCCCTCCTACAGATACCTCCTTTCCCATCCATATCCCTCTCTCCTGGAGGCCCGCAACCTCACCTTGCTCCTCCGCCAACACTTTCCTGGCGCCCCTATCTCCCTTCTCACCCCTCGTAGGGACTCCGTCCTTATCGCCTCCTCTAGCCCCACCCTCCACACCGACATCCTATCCTGCATCCCCATTACCCGCTTCGGCCCCAATGCCTCTCTCGCCCCTGCTCCTTCCTCTTCCTCCTCCCGTCAACCCCAACCCCCGCGTCGCCCGCCAACCCTCACCGCCGTGATCACTCGGCTTAGTCCGACGATCACGGAGGAGGAGGTGTTGGCAGAGCTTAAGGCGCATCCCTACCTCGATTTTCGTTCCGTTCGCTGGATCCACAACCCTGCCGGCCCCACCCACCTTATGCGGGTTTTTTCTGAGCACTCTCCTTCGATCGACCTTCTCCTTAAGGAGGGTGCCCTCCTCTTCAACCGCCGCTACAAGGTCGACCCTTCCCGCTCCCCTCCCCAGTCCATCCGATGCCAGAGGTGCCTGCACTATAATGCACACCCAACATCTGAGTGCCGCAAGGCCCCTGTCTGCCCGCACTGCAAACAAGCTCACTTCCTCCGGCAGTGCCGCAACCTTCAGTCCCCTCCATCCTGCAACACCTGTAACCTCCCTCACCCCACATACTCCCAGAAATGCAAGGCTAGACCAGCCCCTTCCACTCCTGAACTCGCCGTCCCTGTCCGCCCTCTGGATGACCCTACCCCCCCTGGTAACTCACTTCGTCCCCCCCCCCACCGCCGAGGACATCATCCGCTTTGTCACCATTGTCCTCCAAAACGTCCATCCTTTTCAGCACCCCCACACCCTCCAGCAGATATCCCTCGCCGCATGCTCCGTGTTCCATCTCAATACCTATGCCACCTACTCCCATAACCAGGCTCACTTCACCTTCTCCCGTCTTGACACCCTCGTCTAAATTCCCATCATGGCGCGACAGCACCGTATCTTGTTCAATAACATCCGCTCCCTTCCTGTCAACAAGAACTTCCTTCTGCATACACTCACGACCCACTGCGTGGATGCCTTCCTCCTGAACGAAACCTTTCTCCAGCCCCACTTCACCGTCCACACCTCCCCCTACCTCCTTCATCGCTCCGACAATCCCCTCCCAATAGCGTGTGGTGGAGTCTCCATTGGCCACCACTGCCAGATCCCTGTTCGGCTCCAACCCCTCCTTCCTGACCCCACAGAACATCTGATCCTCAGCCTCTTCTTCCCCGGCCTCACCATCACCTGTGCCACCATTTATGTCCTCTCCACTGCCCCTATTCCTTTCGACTTCCTTTCCCACATCGACCGTACCTTCTCCTCCTACGTGATTGCTGCCGACCTTAATATCCATAGTCTCTCCGCTGCCCAGCTACAGCGGTGGCATCGGTCCTCGCCACCCTCCAAGGAGATGTCCTTCCTCTTCCCCAACACACCCGCCCTGAATCCAATACCACTCCCGATGTTGTCCTGGCCTTCCCCAACCTCCTTGGCCGCATCGCGGTGGACGTCTTTGATCCTATTGGCAGTGACCATCTCCCTGTCCTCCTTACCATATCTGACGGTCGTCGTCCCCGTCCCGACCCTCGCCTTGACCCACCCCCCAAGTATGTCCATGATTACTCCCATGCCGAGTGGAATGCCTACTGGGATACCCTTACTGCCCGAGTCGATAGCCACCCTCTCACCTACCACCAACCTGATGACATCGCCCATGCTGCGTCCTTTCTCCAACAGACCTTGTCTGAGGCCGTGGAGGCCCACATCCCTACCATCGCTATCCACCCGCACCGTCCCACTTTACCCCCACAGGCCGTCCTCCTCCTTCTAGAATCCCGTCGTCTTTACCATGCCTTCCTTCACACGTGTGACCGGGACACACTACGACGTCACCGGCAACTCCAGAGACACATCTGGAACTTGCTCGCGGCTAAGAAACGCCGGGACTGGCGACAGACATGCACCTGTCTTAATGTACCCTACCTCTTAACTCGTCCAAGTACTGGTCTGCCTTCCGCCGCCTTTACCGGATCTAACCCCCCCCACCCATACTATCCTCTCCTGCATAATGACCGTCCCTTTCCTGACAACCTTAGTAAGGCCAACCATTTTGCCTCCTACCTCACGGATATCTTTACCGTCCCTGACGATCCCCAGTTCGATTATTCCCTCTTCCCCGATGTCCACGATCGAACTGACACCTCTGTCCCTCCACTCGCTCCTGGCTTCCAATACTTGGACAACATTACACACACCGAACTCAATACCCCTATCACTACTCAAGACATCCTAGCTATACTCCGCACCAAACGCAACAACGCTCCTGGTCACGACCGTGTTACTTACCGTCACCTCCGTGAAGTTCTCGCCTCCTTCCTCTCCACCCTGGCCAGACTGTACAATGTGGTCTTGTCCACCGGCTTCTACCCCGACCTGTGGAAAACCTCCCGGATCCTGATGTTCCTCAAACCTGATAAACCACCTTCCGCTGTCTCCTCCTACCGTCCTATAAGCCTTACCTCGGTCTTCAGCAAGGTCCTGGAATCCATTCTTACCCGCCGCATCCACCAGCACCTCCACCAGCACCGCTTCCTTCTCTCCACCCATTGTGGGTTTTGGCCATCCTTCTCTGCCGATGACCTTCTCTTTCACCTCACTCACCTCCTATCAGAATGACTCAACTCCCGTCGCTCTGCCATCTTCCTCTCCCTCGACCTTGAACGCGCATATGACCGTGTATGGCATTCTGGTCTCCTCTTCAAGCTCCAAACCTTTGCCCTTCCCATAAACTGCGTCCGTCTGGTCGCCTCCTTCATCTCCCACCGTCTTTCCTATGTCACCATCCATAACAAGGATTCCTACACCTTCTACCCTTCCGCCGTTGTGCCCCAAGGCTCCGTCCTTTCCCCTCTTCTTTACCTTCTTTATACGGCGGAAATGCCTCCGCCTGCACCCCCCCTACACCTTCTCCAGTACGCCGATGACACCGCCTTCCTAGCCCTCGCCCCCAGCCTGCAACGCTCCCAGCACCTTCTCCAATCCCATTTTGACCGGCTCACCTCTTGGTGTAACCAGTGGTTGCTCAAGGTCAATCCTTCCAAGACCCAGGCAATCATCGTAGGCAAAACTACCCCTTCCTTCCGTCTCCTTGATTTCTATCTTACCATTTATGGCCGTCCTATTAACCTCACCCCCACCCTCAAGTACCTTGGCGTCACCCTTGATCGTCACCTCTCCTGGACCCCTCATCTCCGGACAATCCAAGCCAAGGCACGCTCCCGACTCCGCCTCCTCAAGCTCCTATCTGGCCGCACATGGGGTCTGGACCCGTCCACCGTCCTCCACACCTATAAATCCCTCATCCGTCCTATCCTTTGTTATGCCCATCCCGCCTGGATCTCCGCCCCTCCTACCTTTTACCAATCCCTTCTAATACTTGAACGCCATGCGATCCGCCTCGCCTACCGCATCCGCCTCCCTTCCCCCACGCGGATCCTCTATGACCTCATCCCCTTCCCACACCTCCTCCTTTTCCTCGAACGGATACGGATCCTCTACACCTCCCGCAACCTTGATCCTCCCCACCCGCTTGTCTCTCCCATCTCTCCCACCCCAACCTGCTGCCGCGCCTGTACTCCTGTATCCCACCTGCTCTCCATCTTTACACTCTCCACACCCTCTCCCAAGGTGGCTTCGCCCAACTCACCCTCCCAGATGATGCCCTCCTCCCCTCCATCTACCCCTCCTACCAACTTTGAGCCTTGCCTTCCCTCTCCTCTCCTTATCCTGTGGGCACCCTCTCTCCCTTCTCTCCCTCCCTCCTTCCCTCCCCTCCCCCTCTCCCTGGGCTTCCACACACCACCCCTCCCTCTCCCATCCCCTCCCCATTGGCATCAAACCCTCCCCCATTCCTTCCTACCCTCGCTCCTTCCCTCTGGCAGGTCCCCGGCCTTACTCGTGTGACAAGTGCATCACCAACCGCCGGAGATTGTCGCCGCAGTGATTATGTGTTTTGTCGTCCTGTTAGTGGATCTGTGTCTCTTGTTCCGTGCTCCATCGTTCACGTGTGCTACTTTGTATCTCTCCGTTATGTGCTGTGTGACTTGCTTTTAACTTGACTGCTCCACAGTGAACGGCTTCTGTTATTTTACTCTGTTTGTCTACTGTTTTTTAACCTCCATGTCCCTTTGTATCTCCTACTGCTTGTACTATGTTCTTGTCTGTGGCCGAAGAGCGGCTTAGTTACGCCACTTCTGGCCTACCTATGTATAGGTATGAAATAACAATAAAGAAAAAAAAGAGTACAGCATAAGGTGGGACGAGGCACTCTGAATTAAATTTTATAGATGTATTTCTCTCATATCTCAGAGCCTCTCACGAACGTCGTAGTCGTCGTCGTCGTCGCCGTCGCCGTCGCCGCCGCCGCTTCTGCAGAAGTAGCAAATGCCCATAGTAGCAAATGCGGCGAGGGACGCCCTGCCTTCGATTCCGAATGCACAAAGTGTGTGGTCTTGTTTCCCAGTCTATATTTGGTCGGTCTCGTAAGAGGTTGAATGTAACGAATTGGGGGGGGGGGGGGGGGGAAGAGCAAGGGGCAGCGGCAGTGTTGAACGAAAACACAATTCCTCAGGGGTGTGAGCGTTTCGAGATGAGTCGTATACAAGTTATAGTTGGTCGTCAGTGACCGTGTGGCCTAATGGATCAGGCGTCGGACTTCGGATCTGAAGATCCAACCCAAACGAGTACTGTGTGATATGCTACCCGTTAGGTATTCACCGAGGCAGCCGGCTATCTCAGTCGGTATAGCGTGAGACTCTTAATCGCAGGGTTGTAGGTTCGAGCCCCACACTGGGCGGAACGGAATTTTGTTTCGCTGCAGATGTAAATTACCGTTTTTCTGGTTAACGTGATGTAATGGAAATAGCAACATTAAACTTTGCCTACGTCTCTGTCAGTCGCAAGGAAATTTTATTTGAAGGTGAAGGTGATTTTGTAGACATGTGTGAAAGACATGTTCTGAAATGCAAGTGTTGTTGTTCGGAGAGCACATCGGTTACGTGTCAGATGTGTAGCCAAGCAGTAATGGGTCGCCATAGCTGCAAATATTAGCCGGTAATATGAAGTGTTGTCAGCTGATGTCTGATGATGCAGACGACCGTAAGGCCGAAGTACGCAAGAGTACCGCTATGCCGCGCCTCTTTAGCTCAGTGGTAGAGCACTGGTCTAGTAAACCAGGGGTCATAAGTTCCATCCTCAGAGGAGGAAGACGAATTTTGGAAATCAGTTTCGCGTCGTGGCCGTATAGCAAACTGTATCTGTGATGACGAACAATTAGCGACAGGCTTTTTTGGGAGCCGTGGGCCCGAACACATCGCGCGCTCGCTCCGACGTATCGTGCGGTGTTTACGTGTGCTTCGCGGTTGGCGGCGGTTCGGCGCGGTGCCTGTTTCTTCGCTGCTGTAGTCAGCTGAACTGTAAGTTACGATGGATTCTGAAGAACGCGAAAATAATATCCAATGTGAATTTGACAGAAACTTAACCCGACCCTTTGCTTTCGAAATTCATTCGTGGCTGAAAACTGACTTGAAATTTTCTGAAAGTGATGTGCTAGGCTTGCAATTAGACGCGTTCTTGAACTCTTTCTTCGTCAAACTGAAAAGTCCGGAACTGTGTGATGCCCTCGTCAGTGAAAACGGTGGTGTACGAAAATTTAAACACTCTGATGGGTCAATTAGCAATGTTACTTTGTCGAATGCGGGTTTTGGTATCAGAAATGTGAGAGTATTTAATCTTCCGTTCGAAACTAGAAATGAGACAATAGCTCGTAGCCTTACGCCTTATGGTACAGTTTTGTCTGTTACGAAAGAAAAGTGGTCATCCGCTTATATATATCAAGTGGAAAACGGTATCAGTAGTGTTAAAATGATTGTGAGGAAGCACGTCCCTTCGTTTTTGGTTATGGCCGGCCACCGGGCTTTTATTTCGTATAGTGGTCAGCCGCAAACCTGCTCCTATTGTAATGCCACAGACCATTTTAGGCAAAATTGTCCTTGGCGTCGGCGCCCTGTGGAGCTGCCGCCCCGTGGCCAAGATGACGACGCGTCATACGCGGCCGTGTTGTTAGATGTTCCCCGTTCATTGGCACGTTCCGTGGAAATGGCAACGCCTTTAATTGCTGCGGTCGCGGTGGATACTGATCCCATTGCAACCGGTATTGATTCTGTTCAAGCCATGTCCGTCCCTTCGCAGTCAGTTCCTGTAGCTAGTGTAGTACTTCAGCCTCTGGCTGTGCCTGAAGTTCCGGAACGGACCGGATCAGAACCCGTTCAGGTGGTTACTCCCCCTGTTGTGGTTTTGGATTCGTCCCCATCAAATGCCGTACTTCAAGGTGTTCCGGACGGGGCTACTGCCACACAGGAACCAAAGCCACGGCGAGAAAGTGTTTCGGAGAGGCGTGGTAATACCGAACGCTTCCGCAGTGCCAGTAGTTCACGGATTTTAGAAAAGCGATCCCTTTCTCGCGGAGAACGAAGCCCGTCTCCGGAATGGAAGCAGGTTCCGCGTCCAAAGTCGAAACAAAAGCCAAAATCTGTGCAAAGGTCGGCGCACAAGCCCTTGCCCCGCCCCGTAGTCGAATCTCGGCCGTCGGTTGCGGCAGGACGTCGTCCACAGCGTCCTGTGGCGAGCAGTCAGCCAGCGCCTACGACAAGTGTGTCGGAAGACAGGCGGGAAGAGGTTGTCCGGCAGTTAAAAGAAATGTTGCACCACTCTGATGCAACGTTAGCGATGGACACTACGACGTCTCAGGCAAAGAACCCGGCACAACTTTCGTTTAAGCGTAAGGCGGAGGACACCCCCCAGCGGCGCACGCGCCCCTCTTCGCAGGATTCGGCGTCTGCACCTCCCACACAAGAACCGCCTACTTCGGCTGCACCGTCTGCACGTTCTGACTGGGCAGACGATATGGAGGAGGAGGGTGGGTCCACTCCCGCAGTCTAATTTGTTTAAATTTGTGTAGTTTTTTTTCCCTGTAGTCTATGGTAGCACGCTCACCATCTGTCGTTGCTACTATAAATCTTAATAAATTGGAGTCATATGTAAAGTTTGCAAGTTTTGTGGGTTTTTTAAATAACGTTGCTGCTGACGTAGTGTTTTTGCAGGAGGTTGTGACAGACCTAATTCACTCGATTCCGGGATATCAAGTCCTCTTGAACTTGGATGTCGAGTGTAATTGTGGTACTGCCATTTTAATTCGGGTTGGTCATGATTTTAGTAATGTTGCTACAATTCCGAATGGTCGTGGTATAGCTTCCACGATTAACAACGTACGATATATTAACGTGTACGCCCGTTCTGGAGCCGACGGACAGCCGCTTCGCCGCGTTTTTTATAGTAGTGATGTTTGTCACCTTTTACAGGGCCCCCACCTGCCTGTAGTCATGAGCGGCGATTTTAGTTGTGTGCTGGACGATAGAGATCAGGAGCCGCGGCCGTATAAGTGCCTTGAATTGCAGACGCTCGTTACGGAGATGAATTTAATTGACTCTTGGTGTTGTTTACACCCACGGGACGTGGGATTTACTTTCTTTTACCCCACGGGTAGGAGTCGGCTTGACAGAATTTATGTTTCTCGGGAGAAACAGCACTGTCTCACGGAGTCCTGTGTTCACCCCGTGATTTTTTCCGATCATTGCGCGTATGTCTGCAGATTTCATTCTCTGTTGGCGATTAAACCCCGCGCAAGTCGGTTATGGAAGTTTAATGTGAGACATATTTCACACCCACAGTTTGCGCCGGTTATCGTGCGTGTGTGGCAGAGGGTGCTGAAATATCGCGGCCTATATGCCTCCACTTTGTCTTGGTGGGTAGAATCTGTTAAGCCGGCTTTACGCAAGACCATCCTGGAGTTTAGTCAGAATGTTGCTCATTAGGAGCGATGTACATTGCAATTTTATGAGAGCTGTTTAAATGATGCCATCCACTGGCACACAGATAATCCCGCTCTTCGGATGGCGACAATTCGGCAAATAAAACACCGTCTTCTTAACTTGAAAAGGGACTCATTGCGCGGATCTGTCGTACGGAGTCGGGCCCCCAGGAAGCTTGTCGATGAAGCACCCTCCGTCTTTCACCAGCTGCGCGAACGCCGGCGCGCTACGCGACGTTACGTCACGGAGCTGGAATCAGCTGACGGTGCGCGTCTTTACAGCCAGGCGGCAATTCTTGCCGAGACCCGCCGTCACTTTGTCGAAATTTTCAGTGAGAAACGCACGGATGCTGCTGCCATTTCCGAGCTTCTCCATGACGTTCCATACGTCTTATCAGTAAGGGACCGCCGTCACCTCACTGAAGAATTTACCGTAGAGGAAGTGCGTGATGTCTTAAAACTATGTTCCCCTAATAAATCCCCGGGTGCAGATGGCTTGCCACCGGAATTTTATCTACACTTTTGGCACTTCTTTGGCTCGGCCCTGACTGATGTTTTTAATGAAATTTTAAATGGCGTGGACGTCCCTGCGTCCTTCCTGGAGGGTATTGTGGTATTGGCTCCAAAGGTTACAGTCACAAGGAAACTGTGCAATCTTCGACCGACCACCCTTCTTAATGGCGCTTATAAACTCTTTACCAAATGTGTCTCCTTTCGCTTGAAATTAGTCATGAAAAAACTGATTAGTCCCTTTCAATACTGTGCAGTGCCGAAACGCACTATCTATGGTGCTGTCTCGACGTACCGAGATGCCATTGCCTATGCTTCGACGAATAGAATTCCTTTTGGCATTTTATCCATCGATTTCGCAATGGCATTTGACAGAGTTAGCCACCTATATCTCCGGCGAGTGCTACAGAAATTTGGTTTCGGTGTAAAGTTTATCACTATGATTTTTAACCTTTTCAATAATTCCACCTCACGGATTAGCATCAATGGATTTTTGTCGGAACCTGTGCCACTCCGCTGTTCTGTTAAACAAGGGTGCCCTCTGTCAATGGCACTTTACGCAATTTCCATAGATCCTTTGTTGCGTAATTTGCACAGTTCTTGCAGGGGAATACGGATTGGGGATGAGAAGCACGTTTGTCGCGCTTACGCCGATGACCTTGGCCTCTTGGATCCTCGGCCACAGACTTCGACACAATACGCGTAGTTCTCACCCAGTATGAACGTGCATCCGGTGCGAGCATCAATACCCGAAAGACGGTTTTTCTGCCCGTTTATGCGGCGACGCGGGGCTTCAAACGCCCGTGGTTTACAGTGAAACGGGAACACAAAATTTTGGGTGTTCGTTTTCAACCCAATCTGCTATAGACTGCGTCTTACAACTGGCGCATTGTCTTAAATGGCATACGAGCTATGGCTAGCCTGTGCGCGACTCGCACCCTCGCATTAACACAGCGGGTGCTTTTAATAAATATTTTCTTGCTCAGCAAAGCTTGGTACCTCGCACAGTTATTTCAGGTACCCAAGAATTTGGGCAGAGCCATAACTCAGGCAGTCTAGTGGCTGTTGTGGCGGGGACATATTTTCAAGGTGGCTTACGACACATGTACTTTGCCGCGCGAACAGGGAGGACTCGGCCTTATTCATTTCGCAACGAAAGCCGCGGCGTTGCTCGTTCATCGGACGAGCGTCACCATTGAACAGGATCCGTTTGGCCCAACGGCTGTCTTGTTCGATATTCATCGTCCTCTGTCTGACGTGGCCCCTCTCGACCCGACTACAATACCGTTTCAGCTGCGGTATGTTCGAGAATACATTCAGAAAAGTTATCTCGCCGCCGACGTACTTGACCATCGAACGCGGACTGTGAAAGGTGTCTACCAGGGACTAAGAGGACGGCCAGTCGGCAATAAGATGGAGGCGCGCTACCCGCGGTCTGCGTGGAGGACGGCGTGGGCTCACGTTCACGCTCCTTACCTGTCAGCGGAAGTCAGCAGCTTTTGGTACCAAGTGGTTAACAGAATTATCCCCACCAACGAAAAGCTGCGCCGCATCCATTTATCTCCGTCGAGCTTGTGTGAAGACTGTCGACAAGACGACACGTTAGAACATCGTTTCGTGTGCCTGCGGTCATTGTCGATCTGGAACCTTGCCGCCAGGATGCTCGCACTTATTAACCGGACCAGAGCTGCCAGTTTTTCTGCGGACACGGATTTGATCCCAGACTTTAATCCGTATCCGCCTACGAAGCGTGCCGCTACCGTATGGATCGTGGCTCACACTGTGTTCGCCATCCTGCGTTTAAGACTTACGGGTGACTATGCCTTTTTGGTTTATTTGGCTACGCAACATGACCTTACTAAAACCAGGAACGATTATCTTAAACTCTTTGCCAATTTCCTGCAAATTGCACTCGCATTTGCCCACGACAGACTGCTATAATACGGACTTCATTGCTGCAATCTTTATTTCCCTCAGTGCTCTGAACTGTTTTTGAGTACGAAATCATGGTCCTTGCAAATAGAATGCTACAGGAAGAGTGCCTATTGTACAAGAACTGCCATGTGGAAATTACGACGAATGTTCCCAATGTATTATCCTGTGTTCGTGTGTGTTTTGTGTTCGCTGTCGTTTAGTGTTTTTTTTATGTTTTCTCTTTCTCTTTTTTTTCCAACGTCTGATTCCTGCGTCATCGGCGTCCCATCACGAATGCGTTGCGCACGACGCTGCCACGGAGTTATTTGGGTTTCAATAAAGGAGGACTTTTACTTAATTTTAATTTATTTTTAACACGTCGGGGAGAATTGTGTTTTCCTTTTCCTTAGACGACAGACAGTTTGTAAAGGTCGGGAGTGTACTTATTCCTTTGATAATATGCGTCGATACTTTACCATTAAATATATTTACTGGCCGCCACGAAGCTTTGGAACATAATATCATGGAACGCGTGAAGGGTGTACCGCCCCTATGGCTGAGAGGACTACTCAGGCATTATTTGCTTTTTATTCCCTTTTTTTCAACCTAAATTCTTTATTTTATCGATTTTCGGTGCAATGCGCCTGATACGCTGTCATACTTTTATTTTCTAATTTTTAATTTATGAAGTGTAGGCGCAAAGCGACTGATTCGCTGTCGTCATAAGCATGAGCTTCCACTTCAAGAGGACTTTATTTTTCTTCGATGCTTCGATTGCGGTCAATGAACACAAGAAATTTTCCACTTAGGAATTCAGTGTCTCCGCTTTCATCACTTCAACTGGAACGTGCACGTCTTACACAGGACGTCGACGGCCACGGAACATGTACCGAGAAGTTTCCTCTTTTCAGACTACATGAAGAGTTAACAAATTCGTCTTCTAAGTTTGGAAGAAGCAGCGTATTTTTATTTATAGCTAAAGAAGCTCGCCGAAGAAGGCGAAATTGGAGAGCGCAAGGACGGGCTATAAGGGGAGTTGGGAGGCGCAAAAAAAAAAAAAGAAAAAAAACTGGGCGGAACGGAATTTTGTTCCGCTGCAGATGTAAATTACCGTTTTTCTGGTTCACGTAATGGAAATAGCAACATTAAACTTTGCCTATGTCTCTGTCAGTCGCAAGGAAACTATTTCAAGGTGAAGGTGATTTTGTAGACATGTGTGAAAAACATGTTCTGAAATGCAAGTGTTGTTGTTTGGAGAGCACATCGGTTACGAGTCAGATGTGTAGCCAAGCAGTAATGGGTCGCCATAGCTGCAAATATTAGCCGGTAATAAGAAGTGTTATCAGCTTAAGTCTGATGATGCAGACGACCGTAAGGCCGAAGTACGCAAGAGTACCGCTAGGCCGTGCCTCTTTAGCTCAGTGGTAGAGCGCTGGTCTAGTAAACGAGGGGTTATAAGTTCCTTCCTCAGAGGAGGAAGACGAATTTTGGAAATCAGTTTCGCGTCGTGGCCGTATAGCAAGCAGTATCTGTGATGACGAACAATTAGCGACCGGCGTATTATTAAGAATTACTCTCAGATGTGATTAAGGCGAATGGCGCAGATAAAGCATTTGCCAAAGCGGTACACCATAAGGTGGGACGAGGCAGTCTCAATTACATTTTATAGATGTATTTCTCACATATCTCAGAGCCTCTTGCGGTCGTCGTCGTCGTCGTCGTCGTCGTCGTCGTCGTAGTCGTCGTCGTCGCCGCCGCTTCTGCAGAAGTAGCAAATGGCCATCGTAGCAAATGTGGCGAGGGGTGCCCTGCCTTCGATTCCGAATGCACAAAGTGTGTGGTCTTGTTTCCCAGTCTATATTTGGTCGGTCACATAGAAGGTTGAATGTAACGAATGGGTGGAAAGAGCATGGGGCAGCGGCTGTGTAGAACGAAAACACAATTCCTCAGGGGTGTGAGCGTATCGAGATGAGTCCTATACAAGTTATAATTGGTCGTCAGTGACCGTGTGGCCTAATGGATCAGGCGTCAGACTTCGGATCTGAAGATTACAGGTTCGAATGCTGTCACGCTCGTGTTTTTCCAGTTCTGAAAGGGAAACATACCGTTTGATGTAGCAATTGAGCAGTACGAAACCGTCTGAATGTTGCTGTTGACCATTTTTTGCTTGGAGTTGCTCTTCAGCTTGAAACACACACAACAAGACCGGTGTTAACGAGCGAAATGGTCGGCAGAGTGCCGTCACCGCGAGTTTTGACTGGCACTTGCACATCTAAAACAACGTCGGAAATCAACTCGTTCGGCTTTTGAGTCACATCAAGTATGTGTGTTAATTTTGACGCCACTAGCTCTGCATGTTGTCATGCAATTCCTTTACCACTCAGATATGATTATGAAATTAAAGTGAAGTACGTGACGAGTGTGACGTTAGGAAAACGTTAGGCAGCATGGAGAGATTCTGTATGGGACCACCCAACCCAAACGAGTACTGTGTGACGTGCTACCCGGCAGGTATTAACCGGGGCAGCCGGCTAGCCCAGTCTGTGGAGCGTGAGACTCTTAATCACCGGGTTGTGGGTTCGAGCCCCACGCTGGGCGGCACGGAATTTTGTTCCGCTGCAGATGTAAATAACCGTTTTTCTGGTTAACGTGATGTAATGGAAATAGCAACATTAAACTATGCCTACGTCTCTGTCAGTCGCAAGGAAACTGTATTTGAAGGTGAAGGTGATTTTGTAGACATGTATGAAAGACATGTTCTGAAATGCAAGTGTTGTTATTTGGAGAGCCCATCGGTTACGTGTCAGATGTGTAGCCAAGCAGTAATGGGTCGCCATAGCTGCAAATATTAGACGGTAATATGAAGTGTTGTCAGCTGAAGTCTGATGATGCAGACGACAGTGAGGCCGAAGTACGCTAGTGTACCACTAGGCCGCGCCTCTTTAGCTCAGTGGCAGTTCCGCTTGAGACGCGACAGCGATCGGACGTGCTGTGTATTCGATTCGCCGTTACCCTCGGGTTGTGAATATTTACCTTCTTTGTGTGACGTTTCTTTGTCTTCTGTTTTTCGTTGTTTCTTTGCCTTAGTGTTTGTTTTGTGTCTTGCGTTGTATTGCGGCTTTTGCCGCATTAATTAAGTGTTATGGCTTCCCGGTTGTTTCCGCGGAAGTGTACTCTCAGTTTAACAAGTCTACCAGGAATGTCCAACCGACATCGTTGGAAATTCACGAATGGATTGTGGACACGATTGGCATTACATCGGACCAGGTACATATTGCGTATTTTGATACAGAATTATACTGCTTTTTTGTGAAATTGTTGAACCCGGTTTTGCTGGATAAGATATTACTTAAACATGGTGAGGAAGTGTCGTTCCGTCATAGGGATGGTTCTGTTAGCAGTGTTACTGTCTCAAATGCTGAAATTACGTATACCACAGTTCGGGTGTATAATTTACCCCCTGAAGTTGACAACAGCTATCTTAAGGAAGCTTTGCTTGGTTATGGTACTGTTCGGTCAATTCGAAATGAACGTTGGTCTGCACAACATAAGCTGCAATGTTATAATGGTGTCAGATCAGTTGAAATGCATATTAAGTCTAATATACCGTCCCATCTGGTTGTATGTGGTTATCGTGTACATCTTACTTATGAGGGGCAGCTTGGTACATGTTTCCTATTTAATGAACATGGTCATGTTCGAGCTAATTGCCCTAAGCGGGTATTTGTGCTTAAAAATGGCCTAGCACAGCGCCGCAAATTAACGGTTGCCGATCTTGTGCCAGCAGCTTCCTCCACTGTTTCCTACCTGCCTCCTGCAGTAGCTTCTTCACAACAGGTGTCACCCTCCCCTGATGCAGGTTTTCCTCCGCTACCCACTCGCCCAGACGTATCGGCTGCTCCTATACCGATTCCGTCTGTTTCCAACAACAAACGCCGTCGTGCTAGTGATACCGGTAGCACTGATGACGAAGCTGCTGTTACGCAGCCGGTTTGCGAATCTGATGAGAGAATTCCAGAATCTCCCATGCCTGTTTCGGATTCTGTTCCCGCTGTGTCTACTGCTTTGCCTGATGACGTCAAACTTGCTGCCAGGCCGTCGGTGCAAGAGCCACAACATTCGGTCGAGGTGTTGTTGACATCCCCACCGCCACAGGCATCACAACATGTTGACGACACTTCGGTGGAGACGGCTGTTTGTCGGAAAACCGCTCCTAGACCTGAGCGCTCCGCATCAGCAGACTCCAAACCTATCTTACCACCTCCTACACATTCTGAAACCGGTGCCGATGTTCCTGATGCAGTTTTCCCCATGATGGCTCCTCCTTCTGACTGCTCTCGCCCTGCTAATCCTTCGGACGCTTTGGTTGACGTGCCTGATCTCGAACCCCCCACTCCGCCTGCTCTTGAATCTGGTGTGCATCAGATACGTCGTCGGGTGAAAGTGCCCCCCAATCTCCACGCGGTGCGGAAGAAACATAAGCATGCGAAGGACGACTCTGATTCCGTTGATTCTGGACAATCACCCTCTGCCATGTCTGATGTTGATGATATGGATGTAGTTGCTTCTAGTGTGGTGTAATTTGAGTTTTCTTCCCATTTTTTGGTTGATGTTGCTGGCGTACATGTTTATATCCTTAAATATAAATGGCATTCAATCTGCTCTGAAGTTAGCGTCTCTGCAGCAGTTTATTTATGACTCTGCAGCTGATATTGTTTTCCTGCAGGAAGTCTCCGTTGCACACCTGTTTGTTCCTGGTTTTCGCACTATTATAAATTTTGCACCTGAGTTTTCTGCAGGTACTGCTTTCCTAATTTGTGACGGTATCCCCGTTACCGAAATTGAGCTTTTAGACTCGGGACGGGACATTGGTTGTCGGTTATTTGACACGACCTTGGTTAACATTTACGCCCCCTCTGGTTCTAGCAAGCGGCAGGAAAGGTCTCGTTTTTATAAAGAGTATCTGATTTACCTTTTACGAAAAAATCCTGCGACCTTGATATTGGGGGGCGATTTTAATTGTGTGTTACAAGCTAAAGACCAATCCCCTCATTTTAATTATTGTTTCGAGCTACATTCTCTTGTACGTCAATTACGACTACGCGATGCGTGGGAGGTTAAACACCCCACTTTTGTTAAATTTACATTTTTTACTGCCACCTCAAGTAGTCGACTTGATCGATTGTATATTTCTGATCCCCTTAATGTTTCTGTTTTAGATGTAGATGTTATTCCAGCCAGTTTTACGGATCATTGTGCCCTTGCTGTTATAATTAATTTGGAGCGTCAACCTCTTAAACTTTATAGGCCGCTGTGGAAATTAAATGTCTCCTTGCTCGATGACCCTGACATCGAACCTCTAATACAGACGGCGTGGGACATTTGTTTACGTTCTCTGCGATACTATCCGTCTAAGCTTCACTGGTGGATCCACTGTGTGAAGCCAAAATTACGTCGCACTTTAATGTCCTACAGTTATAATAGAGCGCGAGTTCTGAAACTGACTTTTGAATATTACTATTCGGTGCTTCGCGAACTTTATGATAATTCTACAATGACATGTGCCCACCTTTCTGAGATTCGGAAAATTAAGGCCAAGCTTCTTAGTATTAAGCGGCTTCAGATGGAAGGATTGAAGATTAAATCTAAACCACCGTCCACGTTAGCACATGAAATGACTTCTATGTACCATCTGTTTCGTCACCACAAGAACCGTCGACGTGTATTGATTGACGGCCTTATGGCAGCTGATGGTCGCCGGCTTACCTTACCGAATCAAATAACCCATGAACTTACCTGCTACTATGAGACGTTATATACTGCGGCTGATTCTGATCCGATTGATGTTGACGAGATTTTAACTGCTATCCCATCAGTTTTAACAGAGGACCATAATGCGAAATTTTTAGCTCCTTTTACTGCAGACGAAATTTCAGCTTTCATTGCTTGGTCAGCATCTCACAAATCTCCTCGTCCTGATGGCCTACCTAAGGAGTTTTTTGTTCGCTTTTGGCCTATTATAGGGCCTGCTTTTACGGATATTGTGAATGAAATCTTGAATGGTGGCACAATTCCAGCCGATTTCAAGAGAGGTACGGTTGTCCTGATACCTAAATCTGCTGGTTTGAAGACAGCTAGTGACTTTCGTCCTTTAACCCTTTTAAATTTTGACTATAAGACGGCCGCTAGGGCTGTTAATGCACGTCTATCCCTCTTGCTTACACCTGTGATACCTCCTTGTCAAAGCTGCTTTCCAGGGCGCTCCATATTGACGTCTCTGGCGGGGTATCGTGATGTCGTGTCGATTGTCGCTGTCACCAATATTTCCTGTGCGCTTTTATTTGTTGATTTTAGTAAGGCCTTTGATCGTGTGTCCCATTCGTTTTTAGAGCTTCTGCTGCACCGGCTCGGTTTTAATGAACAGGCGCTGCTGGTACTTAAGAATATGACGACTGGCATTTCTGCTAAGATTGACATTAATGGGCAGCTAACAAAGGTCATTGATATTCAACATGGCTTTCCGCAAGGTAGTCCTTTATCCATGACCCTTTATGCTCTCTCCCTTCAACCACTCCTCACACGTCTCAACTCGACACTTCGTGGTCTTACGATCTCTGGGGTTACCCAGACGGCAACAGCTTATGCTGATAATTTGGTTGTTTTGCTTCGTTCCACCGCAGAAGTGCCGCAGTTGAAAATGGAACTCGATAAATTTTCTGCTGCCTCAGGTTCTCGTATCAATCCCCGTAAAAGCAAGCTCCTTAATTTGCGGGGCTTTGAACGTGTGGTTGTTCCGTGGGTTACAGCTGTTGAACACCATACACATTTAGGTATCTATCTTGAACGTTGTCCTATTCGGATGGCTGCAAAAAATTGGCAAGTGGCCATTTCCAAGCTGCAAGGTGTTTTATTAGAACACTCATGGCGTTCGATACCGCTACTGCAAAAAAAGCGTGTATTAGACACTTATGTTTTATGTAAAGTATATTACGTTGCTCAGCTTTTT
Source organism: Schistocerca gregaria (assembly GCF_023897955.1). Classification (NCBI taxonomy): domain Eukaryota; kingdom Metazoa; phylum Arthropoda; class Insecta; order Orthoptera; family Acrididae; genus Schistocerca; species Schistocerca gregaria. The sequence continues at coordinate 21,127,280 of NC_064925.1, forward strand.
CCGCTTCCCCGAATGCAGGGTGCAAAAATGGTCCAGCTTACTAACAGATATATTTGGCGGGGGCATATTTTTAAATTACGTTGTGATGTTCTTACGAAGCCGCGTCTTGAGGGCGGCTTGTCGTTCACCGATGTCCGTGTCAAGGCTGCTGCCCTTTATGTTAAGCGAACCCTCCATCTTTTATTATCTGAGTCCCCGACTGTTACTTCGCGATTATTCCATGTCGTTCGTCCTGCGAGCTTGTCACCGCCTATTAACGTTGGGCCTCTAAATGCGAAGCTACGGCATGTTCGAGACTTCTACATTGAGATTAGTTACCTAGATCTCCACTTACAACGTCGTCCTGTTATTACTACGCTAGCCCTGCTTGACAAATGGCACCGGTCTTCTTCTTCCAACCCGATTGTTTTGCATTATCCCAGTTTTAATTGGCGTAAAATATGGACGAATATTAGCTTACCCGTTCATTCAGCAACTGTTGCCTCTCTATGGTATAAGGTAGTTAATCAGCTGATTCCTACGAACGAACGCCTTCATCGTATAGGTTTATGTGTCTCTCCGCTTTGTCAAACGTGTGGTTGTGTTGATACACTCCAACACACTCCAACACCGATTTACCTGCGCTGACCGTCATTGCATGTGGCACTGGCTGCGCCGACAATTGGCTTTACTCACCAGGAGCTCCTAATCGGCATTTAAGACTGATATTCTCTGCTGGCCGGACACGGTTTTTTATCCCCGGACCAAGAACAACACCGTTATGTGGGTTCTTGGCCGTTACATTTTTGCAGTGGTTGATGATCATGGTATTACCGATTTTATTTCGTTTACTGGTTACATTCTTCATGAGTACTGGACGCAAAAGTCTTTCCCACACCTTAAGAGGGACTTTGCGAATATGCTTACTATTGTTTTCGAAAAGCAGGGAGTTGGTTAAGTTTCAATTTCTATTGATCGCTCCTGCGACTGAATCATTAATGGCACCGGTATAGGGGCATACTGAGCTAACTTCATGACAGGGAAGACATTCTCGCTAGTTCTTAGGTACAGTTTTGGCAGGAAGGCAAAATAACTGTTTGGATAGACAACGCTTCATAAGTCCCGTGTTCACATATAGGTATCATGAGACTCCGAACCAAAGACAATTGCAACGTATTGGTGACACTGTGCTTCGGTGCAGGGAGGAGGAGACGTCATGGCCAGGCCTCGGGATACGACCCTTGCCCAACGCGCCTGCACCTACCTGCCCTGGGTCATTACAAAGGAAAAACGAAAAGACAGTGTTAAAAAAATATGAATAAAGAAAAACCTAAAAAGGACATAATAAACATAAACGAAAAAAAGCGGTCTAAGGCAAGCAAAAAAAGAAATGTGAAAAAAAAGTGGTTAAGGCGTAAAAAAAAAAAAAGTGGTAGAGAACTGGTCTACGAAACCAGAGGTCGTAAGTTCCATCCTCAGAGGAGGAAGACGAATTTGGGAAATCAGTTTCGCGTCGTGGCCATATAGCAAACAGTATCTGTGATGACGAACAGTTAGCGACAGGCGTTTTATTAAGAATTACTCTCAGATGTGATTGAGGCGAATGGCGCAGATAAAGCATTTGCCAAAGCGGTACAGCATAAGGTGGGACGAGGCAGTCTGAATTACATTTTATAGATGCATTTCTCACATGTCTCAGAGCCTCTCGCGGTCGTCGTCGTCGTCGTCGTCGTCGATGCCGCCTCTTCTGCAGAAGTAGCAAATGGCCATCGTAGCAAATGCGGCGAGGGACGCCCTGCCTTCGATTCCGAATGCACAAAGTGTGTGGTCTTGTTTCCCAGTCTATATTTGGTCGGTCACGTAAAAGGTTGAATGTAACGAATGGGTGGAAAGAGCATGGGGCAGCGGCTGTGTAGAACGAAAACACTATTCCTCAGGGGTGTGAGCGTTTCGAGATGAGTCCTATACAAGTTAGAGTTGGTCGTCAGTGACCGTGTGGCCTAATGGATCAGGCGTCGGACATCGGATCTGAAGTTTACATTTTCGAATGCTGTCACGCTCGTGTTTTTCCAGTTCTGAAAAAGAAACATACCGTTTTAATGTAGCAATTGAACAGTATGAAACCGTCTGAATGTTGCTGTTGACCATTTTTTGCTTGGAGTTGCTCTTGAGCTTGAAACACACAGAACAAGACCGGTGTTAACCTGCGAAATGGTCGGCAGGGTGCCGTCACCACGAGTTTTGACTGGCACTTGCACATCTAAAACAACGTCGGAAAGCAACTCGTTCGGCTTTTGAGTCACATCAAGTATGTGTGTTAATTTTGACGCCACTAGCTCTGCATGTTGTCATGCAATTCCTTTACCTCTCAGAAATGATTATGAAATAAAAGTGAAGTACGTGACGAGTGTGACGTTAGGAAAACATTAGGCGGTTCCGCTTCAGACGCCGTGCAGTTTGAACGTGCCTAGTCTTCCGCTCCGCCGTAGCGTTACGTATATTGGGATATCGTTTGTTTACGTGTAGTGTTGTACCTTCTGTAAGTTTTTCTCCGTCGTTGTTTCGTTCCTTGTGTTACTTTCTGTGTGTATTTCAGTGTTTTTGTTTAGCGGTTTAGACCGCGTACTTTTTTGAAAATGTCGTCTCAGGTTATTCCTCGTCAGGCTACAGTTAGTTTTGCTTTCGACAAGTCCACCCGCCATGTGCAACCTTGTTCCCTTGAGATTCATGATTGGTTAGTAGATACATTTGGCATTAATTCGGATCAGGTGCACACTGCATATTTTGATACAGAACTTTATGTTTTCTTTGTTAAATTTATGGACCCCCTTCAGGTTGATAAAATTATTTCCAAATTTGGTCATCAGGTTCTCTTTCGACATCGGGATGATTCTGTCAGTACCGTACTGCTTTCAAATGCTTCCATTACGTACACCAGTGCTCGTGTTTACAACCTTCAGCCGGAGGTGGATAATGTGTATCTTAAGGAGGGTTTACTCAAGTATGGTGATGTTAAGAGTATTCGCCTTGAACGCTGGTCCAGCCAACATCGTCTGCAGTGTTACAGTGGTATTCGTTCCGTCGAAATGCACGTGAAGCAGAATATTCCCTCGCACCTGCAGATCGGTGGATATCGTGTCCATGTAACATATAGTGGTCAGGTTGGCACCTGTTTCTTGTGTAATGAGAGTGGCCACGTGCGTACCGACTGTCCGCGGAGGGTTTTGTGTTAAAAAATTCTCTCGAACAGCGTCGCAAGTTAACGGTCGCTGGCCTCGTTGCCGGTGGTTCTGCTCTTGGTGTCGAACAGTCCAGTGGTAGTAGCGCCCCGCCGCAGGTTTTGCACGCCCCTGACAATGAATTTCCTCCTTTGCGTGCCAAATCTGATGTTGTTCCGTCTGTTCCTCAGGTGGGTGTGCCGCTTTTGAATAATAAACGGCGTCGCGCACATGATGGAAATAGTACGGATGAGGATCTCCCCGAGATGCCCCAATCCGAGAGACCGACATCCTCCGAGCCACAGAGTAGTGTAGATGCTCCCTGTTCCCCTAAAGTAGCTGTTCCGGTAGCGGCTGCTGACGCCCCTCCGGCTTCCGACGCGGCTTCTCTCGAGTCGGCTCGTCGGTCGGGCCTGTTGGCACCGCCTTCCGAACCGTCTTCGTTGTCACAACAAGTTGAGCCGCAATAACTTCCTGCTTCGCTGCCCCATACCTCTGCCAGCGGAGCTGCTCCGCTTCCTTCCAACTTAGCAGCTTCGGAGCTTCCTGCTCACGTTTCGCCTCCGTGTAATCCATGTTTGCCGGAAGCTAGTATTGGTGTAGACCAGTCCGTTTCGTCGGATGTTTCCCCCGCGACCCCGGACCCTGACTGTGGACCGGCGCGGGTGGTGTCGGATACAGAACTTGACCCTCCTACGTCACCGGCGGCTCCCGCTTCCCTGCCCGTCAGCCGACGCAAGTTGCGCGTTCAGCCGAACGTCAATGCTGTTCGTAAAAAACCGAAACGTAAGGGATCCGCGAAAGGGGATAGCAGTCCCCTTCCCTCGGATGCCTCCGTCTCCCCTGCTATGGACTGTGATGTTGATGCGTCGGTGTAGGTGATTTCTTCTCTCGATTTTCTCTTCATGCTTCAAGCATACACCTTTCTTACCTTAAACGTTAACCGTATTGAGTCCCACGTTCGCATTGCCTCTTTGCGGCAGTTTCTCTACGACTCCTGTGCGGACGTAGTATTTTAGCAGGAAGTATTGTTTTCTGATCTCTCTCTACCTGGATTTCAAACTGTTTTTAATGTCGCACCGGAAAATTCAACAGGAACTGCTCTTTTCTTTCGAGAAGGTATTCCTGTTACTGACATTGAATTCCTTGACTCTGGCCGTGGCATTGGTTGTCGTCTTTTTGATATCTGCCTAGTTGTTTTGTATGCCCCCTCTGGTTCGGGTCGCACTGTGGCTCGATCGCGCTTTTATAAGGAAGAGCTTATTTATCTTTTGCGCAAGAGTCCTCGGAGTCTCCTGCTCGGAGGCGATTTTAATTGTGTTTTACGCCCTGAAGACCAGTCCCCAAATTTCAATTACTGCCGAGATTTACATGACTTGGTTCGTACGATGCACCTGCGTGATGTTTGGGAACACAAATATCCAACCCTGGTGAAATTTACGTATTTTACCGCGTCCTCGTGCAGTAGACTCGACAGATTCTACTTCTCTGATTTTTTATGTGATAACATTCTTTCTGTCGATGTTATTCCTACTAGTTTTTCTGACCATTGTGCTTTTACTGCAACTGTAAATCTTAGTCACCAACCAGCAAAACTTTATCGTTCCCAGTGGATGTTAAATGTTTCCCACCTTGCCGACAGGGCCATTGATGAAGTTGTAAGTGCCGTGTGGGAGCGACGTCTTCGCTCTGTCCCGCGTTACCCCTCCTTACTCGTTTGGTGGACTGCGTTTGCCAAGCCCAAGATTCGTCAGTCTTTGATTTTTTACTGTGCCGCAAGGGCGCTTGATTTTAAGAACACGTATGAACTTTACTACACTGTCCTGCGTGAACTGTATGACGCGGCGGGTCCTTCTCCTCTGCGGATCCATGATGTTCGTCGTATTAAAGCAAAGCTCTTGACCCTCAAACGACGACAGTTGGATGGTCTGCGAGTAAAGTCGAAACCTCACTCTCTTGTTGAAGGTGAACTGACTTCTTTGTACCACCTGCTGCGGCATCAGACTCGACGTCGTCGCACCTTCATCTCTTTTCTTATGGTGGATGATGGACGGCAGCTTATTGCACAGGAGGATATGATGCGTGCTCTTCGTCAGTATTACGCTAGTCTCTATTCTGCCGATGATTCTGGTGCGTCACTTTCTGATGATGTCCTTGAGGATCTTCCTGCGACGATCACGCCTGACGCGAACGGCGACTTTCTCCGGGAGTTCCAGGTAGATGATGTTTTCGATTTTATTGCTCGCTCTCCGTCCGGTAAATCGCCGGGTCCTGACGGCCTGCCTAAAGAATTTTATCTCCGTTTTTGGCCTCTTTTGGGTGGGACTTTTACGCAGATTTTAAATGAGATTGTCAGGGGGATGGATGTGCCAGCCGATTTTAAAGTAGGGAAAATTGTTTTAATTCCGAAGTCCACTGGTCATTTATCTGCTGCCAATCTTCGTCCGCTCACATTGCTGAATTTTGATTACAAGACAGCTGCTAGAGCGTTCAATAGTCGATTATCTTCTCTGCTGCGGTCTGTGATTGGGGCACATCAATGTTGTTCTCCTGGTAGATCTATTCTGACCCCAGTAGCCGAATATCGGGATGTTGTCTCGGTTGTGGCGGTTACAAACGTTCATTGTGCCTTTGCTTTCCTCGATTTTTACAAGGCCTTTGATCACGTCAGTCATGTGTTTTTAAATCGTGTTTTAGATACAATAGGTTTTAACGCTTCATCACGTGGTGTTCTTCGTAATTTGTATAGGGGAATAACTGCTCGGGTGTCAGTCAATGGGCAGCTGACGCCGCCCATTGCTATCCGCCGAGGGGTACCTCAGGGTAGTCCGCTCTCTATGTCTCTATTCATATTGTCCCTGGAACCGCTGCTTCGGACTCTTGCTTTCAAGCTTCAGGGTATGACCCTCTCTGGTGGGAAGCTCACTGTTAAGGCGTACGCGGACGATGTCGTTGTTCTCCTCCGTCAACGTGATGATATCACATTGTTGAAAGGGGCAGTTCATGCATACTGTTGTGTCTCTGGAGCGCGTCTCAATCAGGGTAAATGTAAGTTCCTTGATATTCGAAGGTTTCGCGATGCTGATGTCCCTTGGGCCACTTTTGTCGATCGCCATACGTCATTGGGGATTAGCATTGATCGGTGTCCCATAAAAATGGCGGCTCTTAATTGGAAATCTGTCATCGAGAAGATACAGGGGGCTCTGATGGTCCATGAGCAGCGCTCTGCTACCATTTTGCAAAAAGTCAGAATTTTAGACACGTACGTGTTATATAAAGCCTATTATGTTGCTCAGCTGTTCCCACTTCCCATTATGGTGGCGAAAAGGTTGCGCCAATTGTCTAGCAGGTTTATATGGAAGGGTCATCCTTTCAAGTTGCGTTACGAGGTTATGACGAAACCGCGTATCTCCGGAGGCTTGGGCCTCACTGACATTACTCGTAAGGCATCTGCCTTGTACGTCCGCCGTACGACTCTCATTGTTACGCAAGAAGTGACTTCAATTACATCCAGACTTTTTACTGTTGTGCGTCCGAAGAGCCTTGCTCCACCTGTCGACGTCGGTCACCTCAATTTTAAGTTGAAACAGGTCCGGGAATTTTATATTGCGGTTAGTTACCTCGGTGACGTCTTCTTGCGACAACCGGTGCCAACGACCAAGAGCTTGATTGCCCGTTGTGAGGGGCTGGCTGGCCCCAATCCAATCGAACTGGCGTCTCCATCAGTGTCCTGGAGGAACATCTGGAAGAATGTTAGTCTGCCGATCCACTCAATGGCTGTGGCGTCCACGTGGTGTAGGGTAGTTAATGGTTTGGTCCCCACCAACGTACGACTGCACCGTATTGGTCTTTCTGACACGGACAACTGCACTCGGTGTGGTCTCCTGGACACACTTGAGCATCGATTCACCTGCAGTGGGCACCTTGCTAATTGGCTTTGGCTCAGGAAACAACTGGCTTTTGTCACTAGGACTGCCGAAACCGCTTATACCATTGACATCATCGTATGGCCCGATTCTTCCTTTTATCCGCGAACAAAGCTCAACACCGTTATGTGGTTGCTTGGACACTTCGTACATTTTGTCAATAGTTGTCATGAAGAGGATGAACACCTAACGTTTCGGCAGTACATCCTTACTGCTTACTGGAACCGATTGCGCTTGCCAGGACTCCGTAAAGATTTTGCAAATATGCTTAGCCTGACATTTGAAAGGGAGGGTGTTGGCTAAGGTCGCCTGTGTGAGCCGATTTCTTTTATACTGTAGCTGGTATTGCCGCCTTTATGAAATATTATTCTCTACACCTGGACTGAAGTTTACGTGGACCTTTAGGGCAAACAAGAAAAACAAAAGTAAGACCAAGGACCGAGACAGTAGGGGAAAATACGACGCCATTGTACAGGTGCCATTCGGAAACAGGACGGTGGAATCATCGTGGCCAGGCCTCGGGTTTCGACCCCTGCCCGCTTTGTTTCCGCAGCCTGAATCTGACTGTCACCCCTAAATTTGAAACAATGGCACACGAAAACGAAAGTAAAAAAAAAAAAAAAGTGGTAGAGCACTGGTCTAGTAAACCAGGGGTCGTAAGTTCCATCCTCACAGGAGGAAGACGAATTTTGGAAATCAGTTGCGCGTCGTGGCCGTATAGCAAACAGTATCTGTGATGACGAACAATTAGCGACAGGCGTTTTATTGAGAATTACTCTCAGATGTGATTAAGGCGAATGGCGAAGATAAAGCATTTGCCAAAGCGGTACAGCATAAGGTGGGACGAGGCAGTCTGAATTACATTTTATAGATGTATTTATCACATGTCTCAGAGACTCTCGCGGTCGTCGTCGTCGTCGTCGTCATCGTCGTCGTCGTCGCCGCAGCTTCTGCAGAAGTAGCAAATGGCCATCGTTGCAAACGCGGCAAGGGACGCCCTGTCTTCGATTCCGAATGCACATAGTATGTGGTCTTGTTTCCCAGTCTATATTTGGTCGGTCTCGTAAAAGGGTGAATGTAACGAATGGGTGGAAAGAGCATGGGGCACCGGCTGTGCAGAACGAAAACACTATTCCTCAGGGGGTGTGAGCGTTTCGAGATGAGTCGTATACAAGTTATAGTTGGTCGTCAGTGACCGTGTGACCTAATGGATCATGCGTCGCACTTCGGATCTGAAAATTACAGGTTCGAATGCTGTAAAGGTCGTGTTTTTCCAGTTCTGAAAAGGAAACATACCGTTTGATGTAGCAATTGAGCAGTACGAAACCGTCTGAATGTTGCTGTTGACCATTTTTTGCTTGGAGTTGCTCTTGAGCTTGAAACACACACAACAAAACCGGTGTTAACTAGCGAAATGGTCGGCAGAGTGCCGTCAACGCAAGTTTTGACTGGCACTTGCACATCTAAAACAACGTCGGAAAGTAACTCGTTCGGCTTTTGAGTCACATCAAGTATGTGTGTTAATTATGACGCCACTAGCTCTGCATGTTTTCATGCAATTCCTTTATCTCTCAGAAATGATTATGAAATAAAAGTGAAGTACGTGACGAGTGTGACGTTAGGAAAACATTAGGCAGCATGGAGAGATTCTGTATGGGACCACCCAACATAAACGAGTACTGTGTGACGTGCTACCCTGTATTTATTAACCGAGGCAGCCGGCTAGTTCAGTCGGTAGAGCGTGAGACTCTTAATCCTAGGTTTGTTGGTTCGAGCCCCACGCTGGGCGCGAACGGAATTTTGTTCCGCTGCAGATGTAAATAACCGTTTTTCTGGTTAACGTGATGTAATGGAAATAGCAACATTAAACTTTACCTACGTCTCTGTCCGTCGCAAGGAAACTGTTTTAAAGGTGAATGTGATTTGGTAGACATGTGTGAAAGACATGTTCTGAAATGCAAGTGTTGTTGTTTGGAGAGCTCATCGGTTACGTGTCAGATGTGTAGCCAAGCAGTAATGGGTCGCCATAGCTGCAAATATTAGCCGGTAATATGAAGTGCAGTCAGCTGAAGTCTGATGATGCAGACGACCGTGATACCAAGTACACAAATGTACCGCTAGGCCTCACCTCTTTAGCTCAGTGGTAGAGAACTGATCTAGTAAACCAGGGGTCGTAAGTTCCATCCTCAGAGGAGGAAGACGAATTTTGGGAATCACTTTCGCGTCGTGGCCGTATAGTAAACAGTATCTGTGATGACCATCAATTAGCAACAGTCGTTTTATTAAGAATTACTCTCAGACGTGATTAAGGCGAATGGCGCAGATAAAGCATTTTCCAAGGCGGTACAGCATAAGGTGGGACGAGACAGTCTGAATTACATTTTATAGATGTATTTCTGACATGTCTCAGATCCCCTCGCGGTCGTCGTCGTCGTCGTCGTCGTCGAGGCCGCCGTCGCCTCTTCTGCAGGAGTACCAAATGGCCATCGTAGCAAATGCGGCGAGGGACGCCCTGCCATCGATTCCGAAAGCACAAAGTGTGTGGTCTGGTTTCCCAGTCTATATTTGATCGGTCTCGTAAGAGGTTGAATGTAACGAATGGGTGGGAAAGAGCAAGGGGCAGCGGCTGTGTGGAACGAAAACACAATTCCTCAGGGGTTTGAGCGTTTCGAGATGAGTCGTATACAAGTCGTAGTTGGTCGTCAGTGACCGTGTGGCCTAATGGATCAGGCGTCGGACTTCGGATCTGAAGATTACAGGTTCGAATGCTGTCACGCTTCGTGTTTTTCCAGTTCTGAAAAAGAGACATAGTGTTTTAATGTAGCAATTGTGCAGTACGAAACCGTCTGAATGTTGCTGTTGACCATTTTTGGCTTGGAGTTGCTCTTGAGCTTGAAACGCACACAACAAGACCGGTGTTAACTAGCGAAATGGTCGGCAGAGTGCCGTCACCGCGAGTTTTGACTGGCACTTGCACATCTAAAACAACGTCGGAAAGTAACTCGTTCGGCTTTTGAGTCACATCAGGTATGTGTGTTAATTTTGACGCCACTAGCTCTGCATGTTGTCATGCAATTCCTCTACCTCTCAGAAATGATTAAGAAATAAAAGTGAAATACGTGACTAGTGTGACGTTAGGAAAACATTAGGCAGCATGGAGAGATTCTGTATGGGACCACCCAACCCAAACGAGTACTGTGTGGCGTGCTACCCGGGAGGTATTCACCGAGGCAGCTGGCGAGCTCAGTCGGTAGAGCGTGAGACCCTTAATCCCAGGGTCGTGGGTTCGAGCCCCTCCCTGGGCGGAACGGAATTTTGTTCCGCTGCAAATGTAAATTACCATTTTTCTGATTAACGTGATGTAATGGAAATAGGAACTTTAAACTTTGCCTATGTCTCTGTCATTCGCAAGGAAACTGTATTTGAAGGTGAAGGTGATTTTGTAGACATGTATGAAAGACATGTTCTGAAATGCAAGTGTTGTTGTTTGGAGAGCACATCGGTTACGTGTCAGATGTGTTGCCAAGCAGTAATGGGTCGCCATAGCTGCAAATATTGGACGGTAATATGAAGTGTTTTTCAGCTGAAGTCTGATGATGCAGACGACCGTAAGGACGAAGTACCCAAGAGTACCGCTAGGCTGCGCCTCTTTAGCTCAGTGGTAGAGCGCTGGTCTGATAAACCAGGGGTCGTAAGTTCCATCCTCACAGGAGAAAGACGAATTTTGGAAATCAGTTCCGCGTCGTGGAGGTATAGCAAACAGTATCTGTGATGACGAACAATTAGCGACAGACGTTTTATTAAGAATTACTCTCAGATGTGATTAAGGCGAATGGCGCAGATAAAGCATTTGCCAAAGCGGTACAGCATGTAACGTTCCCTCTTTCTGTTTTTTTAGGTTTGATATGTCTGATTGTTATTCTTTATTTCTATTCTTCGGAATCTTTATTTTTATTAAATTGAGCCTGAAACTTACGTAATAAATACTTCGCGTGAAGTACGATTTGCAGCATGAACAAAAATTAATTTCGGAAATTTAATCCACTGAATATTAAAAGTAAAGCTTTTGAACAACGCGCGTGACTGACTAGATACATTCAGAGGGTACGTACATTCGCGTGCGAGTGGTTGCGGTCTGATGAGAAATTTTCATTGTGAAATAATTTCGTCGTAACACACTCGGAGATTGCGAACGTACATTCAGAGTAGAGGCACGTACGTTCTATCATTCCCCGTGGCCTGGGTAAAAGAATGGCAATTATTTAAATCTAAGAGTATTTCTTTTGCATCGGACTAGTATTTTTATAAGAAAAAGAAGATTGCAGGTTCTGAATGTCTCGGCAAAACGAATTGGAAGTAATTTGAGCGGCCACGAAAGGAAAGTAGAGAGCACAATCACGCACCTCTACTGTTGAGCAGCGCCGTTTTGAAGATATTCGGTTCCATTTAAAACTCGCCGTCTCTGCTTAACATAAATACTCCATAGGCATGGGAATAAGGCTTGTTGTGCGATGAAAATAATATAAAACACATCTTGCGTCTTTTAACTCTTTCACTTACCACACACACACACACACTAGTAATTAGACAGTACGACATCCCACCAGCCCATCAGAACAAAAAGTAGTCGTTCATACCAGAAATAAAAAACGAAGGGCGAAATTGTTCCTATGTCTCTCAAAGATAAAACGTTTACCAGATATTTCTCTGGTGTGTCACTGGCACAATTTTTCAGCACCTCTGCGATTAAATCACAATATTTTCAGTTCCTTGACATCGCCCCCTTGGGCGAATTGTCTGAAGAAATGTCAATTTTGCGGACAATGAGCCCAAACACTTTGCACACTGGTAGTCCTTGTCTGTTATTCACACGTAATGGGATTGCACTGTCAGTGTCTCTCTCCCGATCACTTCATTCTACAAACATGGTTTTATGCCAGTTTTGACACATGACAGTGAGGACAAATCATTTATATAAGGATACACAGAACACATGTAAAACACACATAAACTTACATACTATACACACAAAATTATTACATCGTCCTTGACACAAAATCATCACATTTGGATAATTGTTACATCCTCCTATTACCTTCTTTCTTCTCTTTTTTTTGTATTGTATACACAAATTTATTTTATTATTTCTTGGTACATAGCATTATACAAAGGTATTACATTGTTTTATACATAGTCTATCGCTATATAAACAGTCTTCTTTTACACTTGCTGCTCATAAAATTCATAATTCCTAAGTCTTTTTTTTTTTATTAAAAAAAATTTTCAGGAAAGTCACATATTTATTAGAGTGTTCGGATCTAGATCGTGGGTTAATAGTCGTGTCTGGGGCAGCAAGAGGTGTTAGCTCTTGCTTAGAGTTGGTTCTGCTTTCCACTGCTTCTCTCTTCTACTCCACGATCTGCTTAGTGACATCCTTTCCGTATTTTACTATTGTCTCGTCATGGGTAATATAAACAACAAACAAAAATTCACATGGATTAATACTTAGTCTAACTTAATACTAATACATATATATACATATAAACAAAGGCGTTGTTCAAAGGTAACGTGGGGGCGTAAATCATGAGCTGGGGTAGTCAGACTTTATTTCGGGTTTCAGGAATCTGTGTTTCTACATGTCTTGGCACTTCGTTGGGTGTCCAATTAAACGTAGATTTTGCTTTGCATTTAAATTGTCCTTCTATGTTATGCCGTTAGCCAATAATGTGTCATATGCACATAACTGCACTCGCAACAATCAGTTTGGTGGCGCGCTGCGCGCCGTGTGGAAATCGGCAGTTGCGCGGGCCCACCGCCGTAAAGCGATGCCGCGCGTCTCGGTCCAAACTTTTCAGTGTCTCGAGCAGTGTTCACAGAGTTTGCAAAAAAACCAACCGCACTTGTTTCCACTTGCTGTACACCTTGGCTGTGGGAAGGGACCACTCGGTGCCTCCGAAGTCCACTGCACAAATTTAAGTACTGCACTTCACTATTTGGCTAGCAACGGCACACTGTCCTATGTAGTGCACAAACACTTGTACCGCCGCAGTCTTCGTCGATTCACTATGTCTCTTTTACCTCGAAGGAAAAGGTTCGTGATATGAAACGTATTTTCACTTGTCTGTTTGCATATAGCTCACAGGTCACTGACACTGAATAACATTGTGACACTGTCCTGTCCATTCAGAAACAAAACTGTAGCTAATGATATCACTAGCTTGTCTTTTATGAAAAATGCCCACGTTCGTTATTTGTTCCAGCGATTTTTTACTGAACCTTGTCGGCGTACCTTTTTGCTCATAACATTTTTATTACATAAATTGGTAGGTGGTTGTGTTCTCAGAAAGTACGTGCCTCTAATACTATATTTCGCGATCGTGACACTGTCTGATATCTCATAGAGCATAGGAGAGCACGTTTGAGAACAACAGCATTTTTTTACTCTATGTCGTGCTACTGATGCACTTATGTATTGAAATAACAATACTAGGACATGAACGCACTATAAGTGCTTTTAGAAGTTGTCTACAAATGAGGCAAGGTTTGTTCATTCTCTACCCGCGAGTTACTATGTGGGAGGGGGGGGGGGGGGGATTCTTTCATCCTTTCGTCACCCAAGTTTGTAACAACGCATGGTACACACACATCATAAACATAAAGGAATAAAATAATAATAGGAAATGAGTAAACAGACATAAATAAATCACTATACATAAATTGCTAGGTAGTACAAACAACAGATTAATAATGAAGCTTGGCTGCTGTGCGCTACTGCCTCTAAAGTCTGTGCTCGCGTATATGGTGTTTTTTTTTAGTGTTCATATTTGTGTTACTTCTTCTCCTTCCATCAAATATCTTCCGCTCAGATTGGTCAAAATATTATAAACACATAAAAAAATATAATCAATGTACAGCATCCCTCTAAAGTCAGCGTACATCCTCCGTATTTTCATACTAAAAAAAATAGATTATTAAAATTCTTTGGCGTTACTTGGTATCACGTAGTGTGTTTCTCAGTGATCTTGGTAATGTTTTATTACGTCAATCGTCAGTCATAGTGACATTAATGTAACTTCATGACTTTTCCCCGCCGGTTGAAGTCTCGCAGTATCTCGCCGAGCGCCACCTGTAAATAATTGTGTTTGTTTCGGCGTTACCTCATTTTTTCGGCTAGGTGGCTACCTGTAACTTACCTTATACATACTCCTTTATTTTTTTTAATAAGGGACGGTGTTATGTTTGCTTCAGTTAACATTCACAGATTGTATCTCAACATCGTACTTGCATTCAAACATGTATATAAAGTTAAAAAAAAAATTATCTGTATGACAGTAAGATCACACAAGTTGTTATTCATGTATCCTATCTTTAGGTGCACTTTTCTTAGATCAAGTTACAGTGCGTATGGTATATATATATATATATATATATATATATATATATATATATATATATATATATATATATATATATGTATAGTACCCTACACTTTCATTAGCAGTTAGGAATCCTTTTTTATAATTGCAGCATACAAAAAAAATTTAAGTTCGTGTTTTGTGCGATATATTTATAGATAAAAACTTGTGGTGTGGATACGTCAAAGACACAAAATACTTTCTCAGCAACCTATCGTGTACTTGCGTCACAAAATTAACCTTTGTACCTTAGGGAGTCCAATATTTTTCTTTGTAACTTACCCTGTACCTTACTGCCTTGATACACAAGTGGCAAAAAAAAAAAAGAATAAATAACTTACATCTATTTTGCTGTGAGGTCTGTGCCAATTGTTCGCTCCAGATACCTCCGTACATAAACTTAAAACTAAAATACCACTGTGACCAAACAAAAAAACATTCCGTCAAAACTTACAAGTACACTTCGTGTTAAACATCGCTAGTCAAAATGGCTCTGAGCACTATGGGACTTAACTGCTGTGGTCATAAGTCCCCTAGAACTTAGAACTACTTAAATGTAACTAACCTAAGGACACCACACACATCCATGCCCGAGGCAGGATTCGAACCTGCGACCGTAGCATCCCACGGTTTCGGACTCGGCGCCTAGAACCGCGAGACCACCGCGGCCGGCAAACATCGCTAGTCACCAACTGACGTGTATGTCCTAGCTTACCTGTGTCTTGCGTCCACGTTCACTGACAAATGTAAACAGAAATAGTGAAATGCTCTGATTCACTTAGCTGCATTAGATGTATTTTCTTTATCCTAATCGTGCTCGTTCCTTTTTTTTTTTTTTTTACAGTAACTTATTTTATACTTGTGCATTATTAGGTATGACGTATGATACTTAATTATAGTAGAATTTTCTTAAGTCTCTGTGTGCATACAGCCTTTTGATCTTACCACTGTGAGGGTATGCAAGTAAATAACAACCGTCGTGCGGAATATGTGCGATTACGTACGGACGAGTATATTTCATTTGCCACTTAGCGTTTTTCTTAGCTAGCAAGGAAGATTTCACGTGAGTTTTGAGTAACACCTTTTCTCTGATTATAAATCTGGTAACACCATGTAGCCGTTTATCATAATGCTTCTTTCGGCATTGGGCCTGTTGTGTGATAGAGATTAATACTTGCCTTATTTTTTCATTTAGGTCGACGGGTTGTCTAGGAAAAGACGGGATAGAGTTTACCCACTCATTATTTTCTTTCTTATTGCATATTAGTTCTGACGGCGTAACTGCAGTGTCGTATATTGGGAGATTGTTTACCACCTGTTCAAAAACTTTTTAAGTATTCAATCCATTTAGACTGCTTGTTGGCTACGTATGTCGTCATAAACCTATTCAATTCACGGAATATTCTTTCAATAGGGTTTGATTGCGGGCTATACCGGGATATCAGTATTCGTTTAACCTGTTGTTCTTTCAGAAATTTTTTCCAAGCATGGCACGTAAAATTGGTTGCGTTATCTGTTAAGATCGCCTGTGGTTTCCCAACAGACGGGAAGTAGTCGTTTAGCATACGTCTGATAATAGGCTTAGCTGCAGTTGTTTTCGTGGCATATAATTTCACATACTTTGAAAATACATCATATACTCAAATAATATATTTTACACCTCCCCTGGCAGAGGGTGAATGACCCATAGCATCTATGCATACTAGCTCTAGTGGGTTTTTTGGTAAAATAGGATGCAACTCTGTCTCGCAGTTCAGATTGACAGGCTTAACCTTCTGACAAATAATACAAGTTTTCAAAATTTGTTGTGTGCGTCGAAGCATATTGGGAAAGTGACAGTACATATTTAATTTCTTATAGCACTTGCGGGCACCGTAGTGTCCCCAAGCGTAGTGAGTATGCCAAATTAAACTTTTCTCATATGCTTCGTGCACACAAACGCACCATGTATCGCTGTACATGTTCCTCCTGTAAAATAATACATCCTTGTGTAATTTGTAATGTTGTCTTATGGGTAAAGGGGGGTTATTGTTTAACTGGAATCTAACTTTTCTCCACCGGTCACCTTCTTCCTGTAATTTGGCCATATTATTGCACATATCCAAAAAATATTTCCTGAATTTTGTGTCCTTGATGAGCATAACTTTAAATTCTGTGTTCTCTCCTACCAATTCTTCGAACTCAGGTAGTCCTTGTGGTAATCTTGACAGTGCGTCGGCGATTACGTTATCCTTGCCATTCACATATATAATTTCAAAATCATAAGACTGCAAAAATAACGTCCACCGCGCAAGGCGATTGTGTAGCAACCTACAAGTGAGTAAAAAGCTTAATGCCTGATGGTCGCTGTAGATTCGTATATGTTTGCCAAATAGATAATAGTGGAATTTTTTAATAGCCCACAAAATAGAAAGGGCTTCCAATTCTGTTGTGGAATACCTGCGCTCGCATTCTGACAGAGTACGTTTAGCAAAACTAATTATCTTAACATTGTCGGAGCTAGCGCCTATGTCCAGCTGAAATAGACAGGCTCCTAGTCCCGAAAATGAAGCATCCGCCGCTATACAGAAATCTTTGCTCATGTCAGGATGTTCTAGTATTTTAGAATTAACCAAAGCATGTTTTATTTTTTCAAACTCGGTCTGGCATTGAGGCGTCCAGATCCACTGTTTGTCCTTCTTTAAGAGGCCCAATAATGCAGGGCTATTGAGCAATTGGTTCGGCACGAACCTGCGAAAGAAAGAACACAATCCCACAAATGCCTTTAGCTGTCGTTTTGTGCACGGCGCGGGAAAGTTTTTTATGGCTAACAGTTTTTCTGGGTCGGGTCTTATCCCTGCCGGCGAAATAATGTGACCGAGAAATTTTATGTCTTTTCTCACAAATTTTGATTTGCTAAGGTTTGCTGTGACACCTGCCGCTGAAAGCCTCTGTAACATTCTTTCCAAAAGCTCTATATGTTCTTCCCATGTAGGTGTTGCTATTAATATGTCATCTATATAAACTGTGAGTTTGTCAAGAAGGTCAGGTCCTAAAACAGTGTCGAGCGCAGTTATGAAAACGCCGGCACTAACGTTCAATCCGAACGGTAGAACACAATACTGGTAGGACCTACCTGCAAATATGAATGCTGTATACTTCCTACTATCAGGTGATAGTGGGATTTGCCAATATGAACCACGGAGGTCTACACTAGTTAAATATTGCACCCCATGAAAACGCTGCAGCTGTTCTTCCAGGTTTTCAGCTCGGGTGGTTACTGGAACTATAATCTTATTAATTTCCCTTGCGTCGAGAACGAGTCTCACCGAATTGTCGGCTTTCTTGACCACTAATAATGGACTGCAATAAGGCGATAATGAAGTCTCTATGATATTCCACGAGAGCATTTTCTTTATTTCTTGAGCCACTGCCTCTCTTTGTGACCAAGGTATAGAATAGGTATTCTTACAGAAAGTGTCGTGGGGCCGGACATCCATGCTATACTGATACGTCCTAATGACCCCGGGTCTTTCATCAAACACACGAGCATAGCGTAACAATACACTTCTAAGATCACCCTTCTGTTGTTGTGAGATTTCCGAGCATTCAGATATTTTCTGTTCAATTTCATGCTGCTCTACCTGCTGATACCACAGTTCACTCGAGTCGCTATTTCGTGAAGTATTGACCTATAGGATTTGGATGTGTATATTTCGACAAGCTTTGTCGTTCCTACTCTTGACTTTTATTAAATCCACACTACAGTTCTTTCCGTTAATATATAAATGACACTTTCCAGATTCCAAGTCAATTTTAGCATACTTTTCCCTTAAGAAGTCCATGCCGAAAATGCACCGTTCTGTCAACCCTTCTACAACTAGAAAAATTGACTGAAAAACAATGTCTTCAATCTGCACTTCGACCATGGTTTGCATTTTAATTAACTTGGATTTACCGCCTATGGCTCCTAATATCCGACAATTTTGTACTGGATAGGTCGGTAAAGTCGTGTGGATATTAATCTCTTTAAATAGTGCCTTGGACATCACACTAATTTTCGCACCAGTATCTACAAGGATATGCGTAGGTACTTTTCCTACTACGGCCTGTAAATTAGCTTGTACTATACCATCACCTTCACATGACTGTGGTTCTTCCTCCTTGGTCAATAAATCACGCATATCCGTTTCATCTTGGTACCTGAGCAATTTACTTTCATGACAGCATGGATCGCCCCCACGACAATCTATGGCCAACATTGGGGAGCATAATGAGGCCATGTTTAGTTTAACGCTCCACGGTTCATATCTGTTTGTGTTTCGTTTGCGACTTCAATTATGTTTACCCCTGACGTGTTGCTCCTTGGCTGAGTATTTCTGTCGTGGTTTTGCCCTGAGTTTAGCGAAATAGTGTCACCTAGCGTTTCTGATTGATAGGCTTGGCTGTTAACAGGATATTGCCACTGCCTACTTTGATGATCTCCTGTGTGGTTGCGGCTAAATTCAGGCTGGAAATTATTATAACTATTTCCCCACTGGTTCCTATTGCCATTTCTGTACCAGTTACGTTTTCGGTCACCGGAATAACCAGAAAAATTCCTATCCCCGTTTTTTCCTTTTCTATTGTATTGCGGATGGCAGGTCTGATTGTAGCAGTTGTAATTTCCTCCCGAACTCGGGCCTGGCATCTGTGCTGTAGGGGCGCGATCGACAAAAGCCGGTCGCGATTCAGCCGCGCACGCTACATTGTTGACGCCGTAATGCGGCTGGCGCTGTATAAGCTGGTTGCTACCGCTGCCACGAAAATTGTTTTGATAGGCTTGATTTTGCCTAGCATCCTCATTAATTAAATCGATAGAATCTAATACAGATAGGAAATATTCGAGATTGTTCTCTGGTACTTGTACTAATTTTTCTCTGATACTGATCGGTAATTTTGCCTTCAGGATGCGCAGTACGTCTGTGTGTGTGACGGGCTCGTCCCAGAATCGCGTTTTGTTTAAGTATTTTTCAAAATACTTCCGGAGTGATCCAAATTTTGCATTGTATGGCTCCGGGTTAAACAGAGCTTTTCTCAATCTCTCTTGTACACCATGGGACCAATACTTAGATAAAAATGCTGCTTCAAATTGTTCTAATGTCTGACAATTTTCCGACATTTCCATTGCCCATAGGGCACCATCCCCTTGAATATATCCAGTTACATACTGTATTTTTTGCTTTTCAGACCAGGTCTTAGGCAACACATTCTTAAATGACTTTATAAAAATTACCGGGTGGACGGATTTTTTTTCTCGGATAAACACTTGAAACTGCCTGTGTTTTATAAGGCTTTCCTCTAACAGAACAGCCGACAAAGTTGGTTCGGTTGTCTGGTGTCTCTGTCGTTCGTCGCGGTAATGTTGATTACCGTAACGACCTTGGTTTGGTGAAAACATGGGTACATCGGGATAAAGATAACTGTTTGCTGCGTCGTCACTCTTACCTGTGCGTCTGTCATCAAATTCCTCTTCTGAATGTTGTTCTCTTTCGTTCTGTGTATGGTGTTTACTCTTTAGTTGCTTGTCTACATGTTTTTTCCAGTCAGGTAAGTCCTGTATCAGAGTCTTTTGTAACTGAGCTAGGTCAGTTGGAAGTTTAGTTAAAGACGTGTTTTGGGTAGTGTACACCTGTTCTACAGTGTTAGTTATTGCTTTTTTCAGTTCTGTTTCTAATGTATGGTTGATATGTTTGTCTTTTTCCTCTAAAAATTCGTCAAACTGCTGTTTTTGTTGTTTCGTCATGTCATCAACTTGGTCTACAGCCTCCTGCATTTTGACACTAAGCTCGGTCTGCTGAAAACTCATAGCTTCAAAATTTTCGGTTAAGGTACGGATCTGTTCTGGCATATCCTTAACTGTGGACTTTAAGTTATCAATGTCTTGGCTCATGTAATTTAAATCTTCGCGTAGTACCTCTATCACTTGATCTGCTCCCTCTCTTTTTAACTGGGTCAGTTGAGTCGTCAGATTCTTTTGCATGTCGGTCAGGTTCTTCACGTCATTGTCTATTTTGTCCATTTGTGTCGTTACACTGGCTATCTGGGTAGTGACAGCGTTTATCTGCGCTGTGACATTGTCTGTGTGAGCTTGCATTTGTGCTGCAACATTTTCTACTCGTGTGTTAACAGTACCTATCTGAGCAGCAACATTTTCTGTGTGAGCTTGCATTTGTGCTGCAACATTTTCTACTCGTGTGTTAACAGTACCTATCTGAGCTGCAACATTTTCTGTGTGAGCTTGCATTTGTGACGCAACATTTTCTACAACTTGAGCTGCAAACTGCGACATTAAATTTGTCTGCATCTCTCTAAACATGCGTATAAGGTCTGTTTCTACTGGGTCTTGTGTATTGTCAGCATTCGTATTTGTTTCTGTAGTCGACATATTGTCGCCCGTCGCCTGCGACTGAGCACTGCCGGTCGCTGCGACTGTGTTTTCGGTATTCGCAGTACTTTCGGCCTCAAAGTTTTGTAAGGGTTGGACTATTGATTCCTCATCTGACGAACTATCCATGATTTTGTCTCAGATCTGAGTTTCACCATGCCGATTCACAACACAAAACAGCGTGCAGCCGAACTTCACTATCACTACAGCTCGTACTACACGTAAATAAATCACAGATGGCTTTGCACTCGTCCGTGAAAATTCACGTAGTAAAATATGTCTCTGGCAAAACAGAAGACTGATAAATGACTCTTACTTTTTTCGCGCTCAATCAATAAAATTGTCCGCCATCTTGTGATGCATTTACATATAATAGAAAATGAACTAATGCAATTTTTACGTAAACTAAAAAGAAATGGAAAAGAATTTGGAAAAAGGAATTGATGCGTTCTACGCAGTGGGTGTCGAAAAAATGAAAAAAAACTGTCCCACATTTACTTTCAACTAAAGCGGATTAGTGCTGTTGTTCTTACCTTACGTGTGTTTTCTGACGGTTTTGTAGTGAGAAGAACTAACATTAAATGGTCCAAAACTTTTTTTCGAAAATTAGTAATTTCGATGTGGTTTTTCGTTTCTGGTTCGTAGCTCGCATGACATGCAACAGAAACAATATGTTGTAGTGGCAATAATGGATGGCAAGAAAAAAAACTTAAATATTTCAACTAACAATTCTACTGATTTTTACTGAAATTATGGTCATGGCACTCGGTCGCCATTGTAACGTTCCCTCTTTCTGTTTATTTAGGTTTGATTTGTTTGATTGTTATTCTTTATTTCTATTATTCGGTATCTTTTTTTTTATTAAATTGAGCCTGAAACTTACGTAATAAATACTTCGCGTGAAGTACGATTTGCAGCATAAACAAAAATTAATTTCGGAAATTTAATCCACTGAATATTAAAAGTAAAGCTTTTGAACAACGCGCGTGACTGACTAGATACATTCAGAGGGTACGTACATTCGCGTGCGAGTGGTTGCGGTCTGATGAGAAATTTTCATTGTGAAATAATTTCGTCGTAACACACCCGGAGATTGCCAACGTACATTCAGAGTAGAGGCACGTACGTTCTATCATTCCCCGTGGCCTGGGTAAAAGAATGGCAATTATTTAAATCTAAGAGTATTTCTTTTGCATCGGACTAGTATTTTTATAAGAAAAAGAAGATTGCAGGTTCTGAATGTCTCGGCAAAACGAATCGGAAGTAATTTGAGCGGCCACGAAAGGAAAGTAGAGAGCACAATCACGCACCTCTATTGTTGAGCAGCGCCGTTTTGAAGATCTTCGGTTCCATCTAAAACTCGCCTTCTCTGGTTAACATAAATACTCCATAGGCATGGGAATAAGGCTTGTTGTGCGATGAAAATAATATAAAACACATCTTGCGTCTTTTAACTCTTTCAATTACCACACACACACACACTAGTAATTAGACAGTACGACATCCCACCAGCCCATCAGAACAAAAAGAAGTCGTTCATACCTCTCAAAGATAAAAAGTTTACCAGATATTTCTCTGGTGTGTCACTGGAACAATTTTTCAGCACCTCTGCGATTAAATCACAATATTTTCAGTTCCTTTACAAGCATAAGGTGGGACGAGGCAGTCTGAATTACATTTTATAGATGTATTTCTCGCATGTCTCAGAGCCTCTCGCGGTCGTCGTCGCCGCCGTCGCCGCCGCCACTACTGCAGAAGTAGCAAATGGCCATCGTAGCAAATGCGGCAAGGGACGCCCTGCCTTCCATTCCGAATGCACAAAGTGTATGGTCTGGTTTCCCAGTCTATATTTGGTCGGTCTCGTAAGTGGTTGAATGTAACGAATGGGTGGGAAAGAGCAAGGGGCAGCGGCTGTGTAGAACGAAAACACAATTCCTCAGGGATTTGAGCGTTTCGAGATGAGTCGTATACAAGTTATAGATGGTCGTCAGTGACCGTGTGACCTAATGGATCAGGCGTCGGACTTCGGATCTGATGATTACAGGTTCGATTGCTGTCACGCTCGTGTTTTTCCAGTTCTGAAAAAGAAACATACCGTTTTAATGTAGCAATTGAGCAGTACGAAACCGTCTGAATGTTGCTGTTGACCATTTTTTGCTTGGAGTTGCTCTTGAGCTTGAAACACACACAACAAGACCGGTGTTAACTAGCGAAATGGTCGGCAGGGTGCCGTCACCGCGAGTTTTGACTGGCACTTGCACATCTAAAACAACGTCGGAAAGTAACTCGTTCGGCTTTTGAGTCACCTCAAGTATGTGTGTTAATTTTGACGCCACTAGCTCTGCATGTTGTCATGCAATTCCTTTACCTCTCAGAAATGATTATGAAATAAAAGTGAAGTACGTGACGATTGTGACGTTAGGAAAACATTAGGCAGCATGGAGAGATTCTGTATGGGACCACCCAACCCAAACGAGTACTGTGTGACGTGCTACCCGGCAGGTATTCACCGAGGCAGCCTGCTAGCTATTCTGGCTCTAGCTGCCGACGCGTACGGACGTGCCTCCGTTTTCTGCGTGTAGTCAGTGTTTCGCCAGTGTTTACCTTTGCATTTCGGTGTTTTTAAGTTTTGTGATTTTCTTCGTGTGTAACTCGTGTTTTCTTCTGCCTCCTGTGTTCTGTTTTTGTGTTTTCTACCGACGATTATTTGTCGTTTGTGGAGTTTTCGTTAATTACTGGAATCTCCCCTTGATTACTGCATACTATGGCTACAACTGTGAGGAAGAATACGCTGGTTTTTGCCTTCGCTAAGGAAACACGACGTGTTCAGCCGACTGCTCTGGAAATTCATGATTGGCTTGATCAGGTAGTTGGCATAAATTCTGATATGGTGCATACCACTCAGCTAGATAATGACAACTACTGTGTTTTCGTAGAGTTTTTGGATCCCGTTTCGGTCGATAAAATTATTGGAAAATTCGGGTATCATGTCGAATTTTTGCATAGAGACGGCACTACAAGTAAATTGGCTATCAGGAGAACTGATGCTCTTTATAGATCTGTGCGGGTGTTAAATTTACCTATCGAGATAGATAATGAGAAAATCAAGGTTGCCCTGTCTCAATGTGGTGAGGTAAAGGATATAGTTAACGAACGTTGGTCGAAGCAATTTAAAATTCAGAGCTTCAATGGTATTCGTTCGGTAGAGATGGAAGGAAAGACGAATATCCCATCTCATATAACTGTTGACGGGCATAAAGCTCACGTGATTTATACTGGTCAAACACCTACGTGCCATATATGCAATGAATCGGGTCATTTAAGGCAGGACTGTCCCCGTCGTGTCTTTGTACTAAAAACAAATTTAGTCCAACGCCGCAAGATGACCTTGAGCGAAGTTTTGGCAACCGATAACACAGCCAAACAGGGTGAGGGTTCGGATCCTGTACCTAGTTCTGGAACTATTGCTGTTGATGGCAGTGATTTTCCACCCCTGGTAACACGCTTCAGTGATTCCTCTGCCCGTGAGTTAGACGTACTAACCAAGAAACGACCACTTGAACATACAGATGATCATTCTGATGATGATACCTCCCGACAATCTCCTACTGTACGTAAACAGAAAGCTGGCGATGAAAATCTGCATGTGCCCCAAGACGGAATGCAAGTAGATTTAACTGCAGTTTCTGATACATCTCGCTCACTGCCAGAAAATGCAACGGCAGCTGCCGACAGCGAGAAAGTAGAAGTCCCCCAAGCAGCGACAATCAGCTGTTTACCGACGGGAAGTTCGCGGAAGCGGTAGAACAACAACACCGCGACACCGCAACAGCACAGCAACCGGAACCAGAGTGTAAACAAGTGAAAGTGTTTACTCCTGAACCGGAAAATAAGCAAACACCGTCGCAAGCATCACAACAAACGAAGGTAGTATGTAAACAGCAGGCAGTGTTTACAAACCAGTTCTCTCTAGACACTGCTGCTGAAGCGGCCGCGTCGAGTGTTGCCACAACAAAATCCGGTCAGGGTTTTCAGGGCGTCCACCGCCGTACGCTAAAACCACAACCGAATCTTACTGTTTCTCGCACCCAAGCCAAACAAAAAGCGGAGAAGTCAGACGTAAAATCACAGAAAAATATACGATATGAAATTGTCAGAGAAGGTGCTCCAGATGAGCCTCCTGACACACTCAATGTCGAACAGCCCCTCAGTACTAAGGTGCGGGATGACAATGGCAGACAAACTAACGTTTAGCGACCGTGTTACTAGGACTGCTACCAAGTTCTGAATGACTGTAGTTCTAAACCGGATTTCAGCAAACCAAAAGTACAACAGTTTTTTGACCAACTTTGTCGGTGGCCAGTAGCAAGTTAGAGATACAAGCATACTCTATCACAACGATCAATATAAATAAAATTCGAACCTCATTAAAGCTAGCTGCGCTCAAGGAATTTTTGTATGACTCTGGAACCGATATCGCTTTGCTACAGGAGGTTGTAACGACGGAATTTGTAATACCATACACCGCAATTGTTAACGTATCTTGTGAAACACATACAGGAACAGCGGTTCTGCTCAGGGAAGGGATTCCCGTATCTCAAGTGGAGCGGTTGGAATACGGAAGGGCAATTAGTATTAACGTTTTAGGTACCACATTATTAACTTATACGCGCCCTCAGGAAATAGTAATAGACAGGACAGGGCAGCATTTTATAAAGAGGAACTTATATATTTATTACGTCGAAACCCAAACAGTTTTATAATGGGCGGTGATTTTAACAGTGTGTTAAATCGTAAAGATGAACAACCACATTTTCACCGTTCTTTGGAACTTAAACGCCTAGTAACCGACCTAAAACTTAAGGACGCATGGGAACTAAAATATCCAACGAAGGTTGAATATACGTATGTAACACAGACTTCGCGCAGTAGAATAGACAGAATTTATGTTTCCCAAAACTTGGAAAGATGTCTACTAAATTCAGAAATCGTACCTGTATATTTTAGTTACCACTGCAGTATGAAGGCGTGCATTAATTTAGCTCCACAGCCGATTCAGATTTTTAGGAACCAGTGGCATCTAAATGTCTCTCTCTTAAAAGAGCAATATTTGGCAGAAGCGGTAACGGATGCGTGGACCTTATGTCTGCGATCGATCGAGAGGCAGCCCACAGTATTAGACTGGTGGATTAAGGTTGCAAAGCCAAGACTGAGAAAAGTGTGTACCCGATACAGCAGAGAAAGAGCGTGGGAGTTAAAAAACAGTATAGAATTTTATTACAGTTTGTTGCGAGACCTCTATGAACAGGCAAACGTGTCAACCATTGGATTACAAGACATCAGACACACCAAAGCGAAATTACTCGCCATTAAAAGACAACAGATGGAAGGTTTAAAACTGAAGTCAAAGGCGAAGTCGGTGGTAGATGATGAAACAACATCCTTATATCATCTGCTTCGGCATGCAAAGAATAGGCGACGCACTGTTATCAGTCAACTTAAAACCCCCAATGGGACAACACTGACGTCTCAGAAGGAGATTCTAAGTGCAGTATACCAGTACTACTATGCATTATATTCCTCCAGCCCACCTCACGAGAGGTCTCTGCAAGAGTTTCTCAGTGTTTTATCCCCACAACTGACAAGTTCTGAAAACGACGAAATCCTTTCTGAAGTCAGTAACGAAGAGATTCGTGAGACAATAACCAAGTCCCCGGTGAATAAATCTGCTGGACCCGACGGACTCCCTGTAGAATTTTACAGACAGTTCTGGTTTTTAATTGGTGACACGTTTACATGCATTGTCAATGAGATTTTTAACGAGCAGACGATACTTGCAGATTTTAAAGACAGCAAAATTGTACTTCTACCGAAAAACAAAGGGACGAAAAGTTTAAACAATTACCGCCCTATTTCACTTTTAAACTCTGACTACAAAATAGTATGCAGGATTTTAAAAAAGAGACTTTCCCCTCTGACCGACAAATTAATTAGTCAACATCAGTCATGTGCAGCAAATAGAAGTATTTTTAATACGATTTCTGAATATAGAGACATCATCGCCTTAGCATCGGTTTCCAATATCAAATGTGCTTTACTTTTTATAGATTTTACTAAGGCTTTCGACTCGGTGAATCACCGCTTCCTATTTGAGGTACTGACAAAAATGGGACTCGTCCACCAAACAGTTAATGTTATAAAAAACGTTGCTACTGGTCTGAACGCTAAATTAGCTGTCAACTGTCAGCTGACGCGGCAAATTCAAATAAACCGCGGCATCCCACAGGGAAATCCCTTATCTATGTTTTTGTTTGTTGTGTCGTTAGAGCCCCTTTTAAGAAGTGTTCATGAAAGGTTAAAGGGCATAACTATAACTGGCAGGAAAACTGTAGTGAGAGCCTATGCTGACGATGTTGGTGTCGTCATAAGAGGGCAAGATGATGTAATTCGAATAGGGGCCATTCTTCAAAACTACTGCCGCGCATCGGGTGCGACAACGAACGAAAATAAAAGTACAATCCTGGGAATACGGGGTCTTGAACGGATACACATCGATTGGGCGAAGTCAGTTACCACCCATAAAACCCTGGGGACAATCCTGACGGCATGTCCAATGAGGATGACAGCCCTCAATTGGAAAGAGGTTTTAACAAAGATTCAAGGGGGACTTATTGAGAACTCACAACGACTTATGAACCAGGTTCAGAGGGTCAGGTTCATTAACTTCTGCATTCTCTCAAAGGCATTCTATATGGCACAAGTTTTTCCCTTGCCGAAGTTGATAGCTCAGAAAATAATGTCGAGGGTTGCAAATTTCTTAAGGAAGGGGGAAATCTTCAGGGTTAACCTAAGAACTGCGACTTTACATCCTAGAAATGGAGGCCTCGGACTGGTGGACATACGCAATAAAGCTTCTGCGCTTTTCATAAAAAGGTCTTTAAACATATTCCACGCCAACGCCGGCAGTATTACTACACAATTGTTTAAATGTGTCCAACCAGAAAGCCTTCAACCACCGGCAGACGTACAAGAAATTAACCCCCGACTGCGATACGTTAGGATCTTGTACACAGAATTGAGCTATGTTCAGGAGAAACTCAGAACTTCACTGCACATTACAGCCAGAGATATCATGAGACAAAGACAACAATATGAAGGACAAAATAAAATTGCCACGAAATATATGAGTCACAACTGGGATGCAATTTGGGAGAATATTAATTTTAACGGGCTCAATTCACATGTGGTAACGGCATGGTACAAAGCCGTCAATAATATTGTCAGCACCAACGAGCGGCTTTATAAAATTGGGAAAGCTGAAACCCCCTTATGTCAGAAATGTAAACTAGTTGACACTGCGATTCATAGATTTACGTGTGGTGGAAATCTCAACAATTGGCATTGGCTCAGGAAAAGTATTGCACTACTGCAACGCACGTCACCCAGTGCTTTTCAGACCTGAAACTAAGTTTTACCCCAAAACCAAAAATAATGCAATACACTGTTTAATGGGACAGTTTGTCCATTACATTATCAATAAAATAGGTGGTGACGACGAAACGGAATTCAAGCTTTTTAATGCAAATGGAGTACAGCAACATTAAGCAATATGCAGACCACAGGAAAATCTATGGAAACATGTTGATCATTTTATTCAAACGAATAGGTGTTGGTTAAAGCGCACAGTCTAACACTAAATGTACTATTTTAGGGGTAATGAAGAAGTGAAGTATGAATCTACGTTCAAGATGAAGGAAATGCCTTTCTTTTATCCATTCATGTTACGTCTGCCCCCCAATAAGTGTCTCATAAATGCTCGCTGTATATTGCAGTATAATCACATGATTCCTACTCGAATGTCTGTTGACTGAAAACTCGAATGACGGCTTTGCAATGGGATCTCCCCCCCAAGACGTCGTACAACCAGTGCTCCTTACCATAATAAAAAGAGCAGGCGAAAAATATACACAACTATAACCGCTTTCCTACAACAATTAAAATGCACTGAAGGAGCCATTCGGTGGGAGTGATGGTGGGGGCATCGTGGCCAAACCACGATTTCTTTGACCCCTGCCCTCGTTGTCCCCGTCATGCGCCTACTGATATGCATCCTTATAAACAACAATAAAAAGTGGTCGAAGGCGCCAGACTAAAGGAAAAGTGTCTAGGATACCTGGCTTAAAAAAGAGAGAGAGAGAGAGAGAGAGAGAGAGAAAGTGGTTCAGGAAAAAAAAACAGTCTAAGGCGCCAGAAAAAAAAATTTTAACAAAAAAACAAAACAAAAAAGTGGTTAAGGAGTTGAATTAAAAGAAAATAAAAGAAAAAGAAATGGATAAGGCATAAAAAAATGGATAAGGAATAAAAAAAAGTGGTAGAGCACTGGTCTAGTAAACCAGGGGTCGTGAGCTCTCAACCTCAGAGGAGGAAGACGAATTTTGGAAATCAGTTGCGCGTCGTGGCCGTATAGCAAACAGTATCTGTGATGACGAACAATTAGCGACAAGCATTTTATTAAGAATTACGCTTTGCCAAAGCGGTACAGCATAAGGTGGGACGAAGCAGTCTGAATTAGTTTTTATAGTTGTATTTCTCACATATCTCAGAGCCTTTCGTCGTCGTCGTCGTCGTCGCCGCGCCGCCGTTTCTGCAGAAGTAGCAAATGCCCATCGTAGCAAATGCGGCGAGGGACGCCCTGCCTTCGATTCCGAATGCACAAAGTGTGTGGTCCTGTTTCCCAGTCTATATTTGGTCGGTCTCGTAAAAGGTAGAATGTAACGAATGCGTGGAAAGAGCATGGGGCAGCGGCTGTGTAGAACGAAAACACAATTCCTCAGGGGGTGTGAGCGTTTCGAGATGAGTCGTATACAAGTTATAGTTGGTCGTCAGTGACCGTGTGGCCTAATGGATAAGGCGTCGGACTTCGGATCTGAAAATTACGGGTTCGAATGATGTCACGCTCGTGTTTTTCCAGTTCTGAAAAAGAAACATACCGTTTTAATGTAGCAATTGAGCAGTACGAAACCGTCTGAATGTTGCTGTTGACCATTTTTTGCTTGGAGTTGCTCTTGAGCTGGAAACACACACAACAAGAACGGTGTTAACTAGCGAAATGGTCGGCAGAGTGCCGTCACCGCGAGTTTTGACTGGCACTTGCACATCTAAAACGACGTCGATAAGTAACTCGTAGACATGTATGAAAGACATGTTCTGAAATGCAAGTGTTGTTGTTTGGAGAGCACATCGGTTACGTGTCAGATGTGTAGCCAAGCAGTAATGGGTCGCCATAGCTGCAAATATTAGCTGGTAATATGATGTGTTGTCAGCTGAAGTCTGATGATGCAGGCGACCGTAAGGCCGAAGTACGCAAAAGTGCCGCTAGGCCGCACCTCTTTAGCTCAGTGGTAGAGCACTGGTGTAGTAAACCAGGGGTCGTAAGTTCCATTCTCAGAGGAGGAAGACGAATTTTGGAAATCAGTTGCGCGTCGTGGCTGTATAGGAACAGTGTCTGTGATGACAAACAATTAGCGACAGGCGTTTTATTAAGAATTACTCTCAGATGTGATTAAGGCGAATTTCGCAGATAAAGCATTTTTTTTATGTAAAAAAAAATTCTTTATTTCCAATAAAAGAATGTTAATTTTACATCCAGCACACTGCCTTATTTGATTAGTGGGCCTAGTTAGTAATACAAAGATAATTAGCAGCTAATTCTAAGTCCTATGTAGTAACTAGTTAGTATGTGAGTGATCAGGAGTAAGCAATGGGCAAACGTTAATGTTAGTCTACTACAAACATGTAATCTTAAGACTAGTTACTAAATCCTACAGCGTTACAGTTGTGTCAGCTAATTAGTATAAACTTACTATAGAGCCTTGCTCATTGAGCTAACCCCAATGAGCGTGCCCCTGACACTGGGCAGGCCAAGATGGTAATCGCTGCATGTTTCTAATAATAATGTCTAAAAACTAAGTCCTACAACTAACTTATCCTACGGTCAAGTCCGGTGCGTTGTGTGGTTCGGTTAGGCTGCACCCCACTCCCCCAGAATCCTGTGGCGCAGCGGATTCAGACTGAGGAAGTCGGCCTTTCCGCGCCCAGGCGGTTTGGGAGTAGGGTATCGAACTCTATCTGTGTCCTGGTTTATCTCTTTCTTGTACTAATATAGTTCTTTCAGGTGGTCCTTTAATACTTTCTGAGATACCGCGTTGGCCAGTTTATTGATGATATGGAAAGTGTCGCGATGTCTGGTTAGTCTATATGTGTCGTTGTGTGGTGGTTGGTCCCGCAGTACTGGGGCCACATCATTGAAAAGGGGGCACTCGTAGACTACATGGTCAGGAGTACCCTCCGGAACACCACAGTCACACGCAGGTGTCGCCTTTTTACCGAATCGACATAGATATGTCGAGTACGGTCCATGTCCAGTGAGGAAGTGGATGAGTCCCCGGGATGGATCGAAATGTGACATTCCCATCCTTTCCCTGACATCTGGTAGGAGCTCAAAGGTTCGACGCCTTGTTTCTTCGTTTTCCCACGAATGTTGCCATAGCAGCTCCCCTTTTTTCCTAATCTCTACTTTATTTTCAGTCCTGATGCCCAGAATTTCCTCTGTTTTTTCCAAATTCCCCTTTTTAGTCCAGTACCAAGCGGCCTGCTCCCGAATTTTGATATCCAAGCGGCAAAGCCCCATTATAACTAACAGGACTCCTCCCGGTGTAGTTCTGTATGCCCCCACTGATCTCAGAATCATATTTCTCTGCACTCTCCTCACTGTCATGGCGGGCACCACCCTCGTGAGCCTGTGTGCCCAGACTCCGGAGCCGTAACCCACTATAGATCTTAGTATACTGTTATGATAAAGTTTGATGAGATGTGGTGGAAGATGAAACCGCTTGTGCCCAATGGAGATGAGGTTGTTGAGTACCTGTAAAGCTCTTTGAGTTACGGTTTCGATGTGTCTACCAAAAGTCCACCTTTCATCAATGATGATACCAAGGTAGCGTGTCTCACGTCGCCGGAGAACTGGTGATCCATCTATCCTAACAGTTGGGTTACGAGCTAATTGTCCCTTTAGAAGAAGGTATGTAGACTTAGCCGGTGAAATTTTCATTTTAGTCTTACGGCACCACAGTTGAAGTGTGTTTATTGTTCTATCGATCTTAGGCTCTATGTCTTCTCGGCTACGGCCGCCGACCAGTAGGAGGAGGTCATCTGCGTAGGCTATCACCTCCAGCACTTCATCACTTTGCTGTAATGTGTCTAGTAAGGGTTCCATGTGGATGTCCCAGAACAGCGGACCCAGTACGGAACCCTGGGGACATCCATTGGTGATAGTTTTCCTTACTCTTGTGCTAGTAGATGATAGCCAGACCTCCCGATCTTCACAATAGCTCCTCAGACAGCCATATAGAGGCCCTGGACACTCCTTCTCCCTTAAGCAGGAGAACAGCGAAGGCCATCACAGGTTGTCGAAGGCGCCACTTATATCCACCATGATGCCAACAACGTACTTGTACGGGGTAGAGCCGCAGACCTCGGCCGCCAGGGCGATTGCGTCAGATGCCGATCGTCCAGGCCTGAAGCCAAACTGCCTGTTGCTCATTCCGCACAGCACTCGGTGTGCAGCAAGTCTATCAGCCAGAAGTCTCTCCAGAATCTTCCCAAGCAGATCAAGCAGGCAGATTGGTCTGTAAGATTTAGTTTCTGCTGGGTCTTTGTCAGCTCCTTTTTTATAATTATCACTTTTGCCCTCTTCCATATTCGAGGGAACTTTTTCTGCCTGAGGCATTCGTTATATAAATGAGTTAGAGGGGCGACTATCTGGGGGGCCAGGAATTGCACCACCTCCGCCACAATACCGTCTGGCCCAGGAGCTTTTCCTCTCTTCAGGGAGTTTATATGGGCAGCTACCTCTTCTTCAGAGAATGGGTAGACTGCCATATCATTTTCATATGCATTGTTGTTATTCTCCCGCAGCTGCCGTTGTTCGTCTGTCTCATCCGCAGTATCATCAGGCAACAGGGAGTGGAGAAGGACCTCAGCAGTTTCCTGCCAAGACCCCGTCATCCGGTCCCCATGCCTGACGGTTGAGAGCTCCATCGGAGAACGGATTTTTTCCCGGACAAGCCTGTAGGGAACTCCCCATGGGTCTAGTGCTAATTGGTTCAGAACAAAGTGTTCCCAACTCTTTGTTCTAACTTCCCGTAGCTGTTCTTGGAAGTTATCTTTGGCTTCCCGGTAAAGCTGCAGCCATCTTTGTCTTTCTGGCCAGACGACACTGCGCTGGTAGTGCCTCCTGAGCCTTCTGACCGACCGGCGCATCTCCTCTAGTTCAGCAGACCATGGTGACGGAGAGGCCGGCATGGCCCTCCTCCTAGTAGTTACGGCTGCTTTGACTGCTCGAGTTATTACTGAAACCAGTTCTTCGGCTCTGTTGTCAACGTCAAGGTCTCTGTGGTCGTCACCTTCTGATAACGGAGGAATGTCGCACTCCCCAGCAAGCCTCTCCCAGTCGGCTCTATTGTAATTATATTGTATTTCCCACCCTATGGCCCAGCGGCTCTCGCCATCTCCTATGTTGAAAGTAATGAGATTATGGTCACTTGTAGTGGCATTCTCCACTACTTTCCATTGCTGGATTAGGTGTGCTGCATTTGGCGTAGCCAGGGTCACATCGATGTTTGTGCCTTGGCCACCTCCCGCCGCATAGGTCGGAGGGTTGCCAGGCTTGTTAGCCACCACAAGCTGCAAGGCCATGATGGCCTCTTCTGCCTTCTCTCCATTGGGATCCCTGGTGCCGCTGTACCATAGGGGGGATTTGGCATTCATATCGGCAGTCACAAATGCTTTCCGCCCCCGCAACGCCGTGATAGCTGTGGTGAGGTGTGCTAGGTGTCTTTCAATATCATCACCATATTGGAAGTACATGTTGATCACAATAATAGCTCCTGATGGAGACTGCAGCTCCACGACGTTGCAGTGGCTGGTTGTGAACTGCGTTAGGACTGTAGCCCTTATCAGTTTGTTTGTAATAATTATTGCCGCTTTTGGGTCTTCTCCTCTGCAGACGACTTGCCAGGTCGCAGCTGTGAAAGCTATCTTCCCGTTTAGGGAGTACGGCTCTTGCAGACAGACCACATCCAGTCTCCTCTCCTCCACTTCCCTTCGTAACTCCTGCATGACAAGTCTGCTGTTATGAGTGTTGAGTTGGCCAATGGTGATTTCCGTCATGTAGTTGTCTATGGAGTGTATGTATGAATTCTGTCATGAGGCCATGTTTTGTTCCAGTCAAATGTGATACATCCATTTGCCAGAACTGCTTGTCGATAAATTTCATTCAGGTCGAATTTTTCACCACGTCTGTCAAAGACTTTCTTTAGTAGGTCACGCAGGGCTCAGAAGTCAGTGGGGAGATTCAATGACTTGAGTTGAATTCTGTCCACAGCCTCCATTA
Organism: Schistocerca gregaria; assembly: GCF_023897955.1. Classification (NCBI taxonomy): domain Eukaryota; kingdom Metazoa; phylum Arthropoda; class Insecta; order Orthoptera; family Acrididae; genus Schistocerca; species Schistocerca gregaria. Next base: position 21,161,677 of record NC_064925.1, read on the forward strand.
CCGAGAAGGTGACTCTCTGTCCATATTCATGTCCCACCCGAACCACATGTCTCAAGGCAGTGGTCAGGGTAGTCGGCTGCTCCAGCCTCGCCAGTTGCATGGTGAGTTCAAGGTTTGGATAGACTCTAACGGGATCGACAGGTGGCAGCCTCACTACAGGATCTTTTGTTGCAGCTGGTTCACTTGAACTAGTTATTTTATTTTCTTGAACTGGTTGTTTTGTTGTTATATTTATTTCTGCTGAGACTGCCACAGTCTCTGGTACAGGATGCCGTTGCCGTAGGTCTTTAGTCGGCCTTGTTTCCCTGCTTGGGGAGGAGGGTAGCGTGACTGCCAGAGGCCTAGTTTGTGTCCCTCTATCCGTAGTGGTAGAGTCAGTTTGAGTGCCTATGTCTACGGTTCTGGTTGTGGTGCCCATGTGCGACCTCAAGAAAAGCTTGAAGGCACTCGCCCTCATGGCATCCCTCCTCCTTTTGCTTGGGGATTTTCTTTTGGGCATCCTGTTGGCTTTGGTTTGATCAGCCATAGTCTATTCTTGAAATAAGCCTTTGTTCCAGAAGTCTGTAGGTGGGGCAGCTACGTCCCAAGTTTCGACAGGGTTTTTTACCCCGTCTCTTGCAGGGGATGCAAACTGCCGCAGCCCTACAGTCCTTCCTGACATGGCCATCCTCGCCACATTTCGAGCAGGCCGACCCCCTGGTATAGTGCCTCAAAACGTGGTCGAGATCTCCACAATTGTGGCAACGCGGTACGACCAGATAGTCGCGTGTATTTATGGCATGAAAGCCGACGTATAGTTTGCCCACTGCTGTAATTTTTTTCCACATTTGAGCGGAGACCTCGGCAACTTGATGGACCACATCACGGACCCGAGGCCCAGTTTTGAATCTCAAATTGAAATTTGCTTTGAATTCTTCTTCTGTCATATCTTCGAAACTCTGAGCCTTTATAGATTTTTGCACTTCTTCATTTGTCATAATTGTTGGTACATCATATAAGATGACCAATGGGTTCCTTTTCCTTGGTGGCTCGCATTTGACCACCGAGTTTAGTTTTGCATTACTTAACAGTTTCTCTTTGTCCTCTTCTGAAGCTACTTCAACAATAACAGAGTTACTGCTGGGTTTTACCTTATTTATTTTAATTTTGTCTTTTGCTGGATTGATAGTGGTCGTAAGCAATTCCGGGATTCTTTTTACGCTAGTGTCCTGACCAGGCAGTGTCCTTAGGAAAACCGTTGTGTCTGATCTTTTAGTGACTTTTGCAATGACATCCTTTGTAGTCTGCGGTTTTGGTGGCGCTTGTGCGACCACCGCCGCCCAAGTCTTTCCGGGTTGTTTTCTTAGTCTTTCATTTTCTTTTGTAAGTTCTTCGACACGGCCTTCAAGCTAGGCGTTTGCGATAGCCCACGCCGCCAGTTCATTTTTGATTATAGTCAAAGCCGGTTGACTAATTTTGCCATTTTTGATGTGTTCCTCAATTGCCTGTCCCGACTCGTCCTGAGGAGCGGGTTCAGACATCACAGAAGCTCGCGTTGGTGCACTCGAATCACTCGTTTCTGGTGTAGCCATGATGAACGAGTGATAAAAAAGGGGGTGGGAGCCCGTCTCTTGCCCCAGACCGGCTCCTCTGGCATGGGGGGGGGGGGGGGGGGGGTGGACTTCTGCAGCTCGCTCACCGACCTCGCCCCTAGGTCAAGAGCACTCCAGAGCTGCTGGGTTCAGCGCGCCGTTTCCAGCGCACTGGTCCCCCTCGGTGACTCCGTCATCGGCGATTTCACGCGACGCACCCCGGCAATTGCACCCCGCACTCCGGAGAGGCGGATGCACCTCTCGCCCTTCGCCGCCTACTTGCCCGAGTTTCCACCTCTCGGCCAGGCACCCACTCCTACTCAGGTGGCGGGCCGGTCCCCCAGGCGTTCGGCGGTCTGGACCCATCTAACCTGGCCCAGGCGATGTTACCACCACCTGGGTTTCGCAGAACACGCCCCGGATACCCAGGGGCGCGGCGAAGCACCCTTGCCGACACGCGCCGCGATCCCACGCCGACAAACGAGATCACCGGCATGCAGAGCACCTGTTGGTCTGTGCCCTGCGAAAAGAAGAGACTGATGTACGGTCCCTCGACACAGCTCCCCCTGTGCCATGCACGCTTCGCTTTCGCATCGGGTTGGGTCGCAGCTCTCCCTTTTGTCGCAAGGCAGAATGCCAAGCTTAACGTCTGGCACCACGGGAAGGCGGAAAGAGCCACTTGGGAAGGAGAGGCTATAAGAGACACATCACTTCCCCTGTGAGGACTACCGCGGCAAGCCCGTCTGGAAGCGATACGCCCGTCTGGAAGCGATACGCCCCAGTGCGAGCCTCCGTGCCTTACGGCGCGCCGGCTACGGGCGGGCCCGCGCCGAACGCGCCGTCGAGCGACCGACCTCACGCCAGCCAGATAAAGCATTTGCGAAAGCGGTAGAGCATAAGATGGGACGAGGCAGTCTGAATTACGTATTATAGATATATTTTTCACATATTTCAGAGCCTCTCGCGGTCGTCGTCGTAATCGTCGTCGGTCGTCGCCGCCGCCGCTACTGCAGAAGTAGCAAATGGCCATCGTAGCAAATGCGGCGAGGGACGCCCTGCCTTCGATTCCGAATGCACAAAGTGTGTGGTCGTGTTTCCCAGTGTATATTTGGTCGGTCTCGTAAGAGGTTGAATGTAACGAATGGGTGGGAAAGAGCAAGGGGCAACGGCTGTGCAGAACGAAAACACAATTCCTCAGGGGTGTGAGCGTTTCGAGATGAGTCGTATACAAGTTAGAGTAGGTCGCCAGTGACCGTGTGGCCTAATGGATCAGGCGTCGGACTTCGGATCTGATGATTACATTTTCGAATGCTGTCACGCTCGTGTTTTTCCAGTTCTGAAAAAGAAACATACCGTTTTAATGTAGCAATTGAACAGTACGAAACCGTCTGAATGTTGCTGTTGACCATTTTTTGCTTGGAGTTGCTCTTGAGCTTGAAACACACAGAACAAGACCGGTGTTAACCTGCGAAATGGCCGGCAGGGTGCCGTCACCACGAGTTTTGACTGGCACTTGCACATCTAAAACAACGTCGGAAAGCAACTCGTTCGGCTTTTGAGTCACATCAAGTATGTGTGTTAATTTTGACGCCACTAGCTCTGCATGTTGTCATGCAATTCCTTTACCTCCCAGAAATGATTATGAAATAAAAGTGAAGTACGTGACGAGTGTGACGTTAGGAAAATATTAGGCAGCATGGAGAGATTCTGTATGGGACCACCCAAGCCAAACGAGTACTGTGTGACGTGCTACCCGGCAAGTGTTAACAGAGACAGCCGGCTAGCTAAGTAGGTAGAGCGTGAGACTCTTAATCCAAGGGTTGTGGGTTCGAGCCCCACGCTGGGCGGTATGGGATTTTCTTTCGCTGCAGATGTAAATTACCGTTTTTCTGATTAACGTAATGTAATGTAAATAGTAACTTTAAACTTTGCCTACGTCTCTGTCAGTCGCAAGGAAACTGTATTTGATGGTGAAGGTGATTTTGTAGACATGTGTGAAAGACATGTTCTGAAATGCAAGTGTTGTTGTTTGGAGAGCACATCGGTTACGTGTCAGATGTGTAGCCAAGAGGTAATGAGTCGCCATAGCTGCAAATATTAGAAGCTAATATGAAGTGTTGTCAGCTGAAGTCTGATGATGCAGGTGACCGTAAGGCCGAAGTACTCAAGAGTGCCGCTGGGCTGCGCCTCTTTAGCTCAGTGGTATTCCGCCGCCAGCGGCCGTGCTGTGCGGACGTGCGGTGCGGCTGTTGCGGTGTTTACATCGTCGCTGCGAGCGGCCGGCGCTGTGTGGTGAGTGCGCGCTTTCTGCGTTAGTCATAGTTCACGATCACATATTTAGATTGACATAATGGATCAGACAACGCGACAGAATACTTTGAAGTTGATTTTCGATCCGAACTACGCCCGACCGAAATCTTACGAATTTGAGGCATTTATCGAAGAAACTTTTCAGATCAAAGTGGATGAATTGATTGGAATACACCTGTCGATTGTCAGTCCGACTGTGTTCCTTAAGTTATCCAGTTCTGACAAGTGCGACCAAATTGTAGAAGCATGTGGTGGGGTGGCAAAATTCAAACATTCAGACGGACACATAGGGCAGGTCACGGTTTCGCGTGCCGGGATGGGAATACGAACGGTTCGAATCTTTGAGCTCCCCTTTGAAGTAACGCCCGAGGAGATAAACAACAAACTGAGAGACTATGGCGCCATTATCAGCAATGTCGCCGAAAAATGGTCTAGCTTGCACAAGTATCCAGTATTAAATGGAGTCAGGCAAGTTAAGATTGACATGCTGAAACATATCCCGTCGTATCTCTGGATTGGTGGATATAGAGCGATCATCATTTACGATGGCCAGCCGAGAACCTGCTCGGGTTGTGGTTCGACCCAACACGTCCGCGCGCAGTGTGTTCAACGGCGTGTGACGCAACTGCCGACTGGGGAGCGAGATCCGCCTAGTCAAATGGCCACGCTACCCGTGACGTACGCCGCCGCACTACGCAGTGACGTCGCCTCAGACATGTGTTTCGACACGGCGATAGTTGCTTATGCCGACGTTCCCGATGGTAGCGTAGCCATGGATACTAGCAGCACAGAAGCTACAGGTCCAGCACACTCACAAGACGAGGAAACTGACAGGCGTGGAGAACAAGACCAGGCTAAGACGGCAGAAGAAGGCATGTGCAAATCACTCGAAGACGTCGGGCAACACAAAGAAGATACGGTTGCCACGTCGGAGGATAATGACCAGCAGCCTACAACTGTTTCGCCAAAGAAACGGAAGAAACGTCGAATAGCCCGTCAGGGAGCAGCAGAAATCGCGCCAATTCTGCGTGAAAAGGCGAAACAAATAGGCCAAGAACTGGCGGAGACGACACAGGCAACTCCTCCGGAAGATCGAACAACAAAAAGGAAGACTCGAAATGAGGACACTGACCCCGACCGTGGAATCCACATTCAAGACGGTACAGCTAGTCTGAAGGACCTTCCACCTGCACCCAACACGTGCACGCGGGAAGTTACGTGCACGCGAGACTGGGCGGATGACATGGAGGAGCAAAGCCATGATGCAGAGATGGCTGACATAGCACAACGTTCAGGACGGACGGCACCCGACCGTCGACAGGATGTGTCCACCCGGCAACAAACCACCATCATAAATACTCGTGCGGCAGATGATGATGCCGACTTCTTCTAAGTGGAGCAAGCATCCACTTCCCTTGGCAAACAGTACCCCACCTGACACGGTATAGTCGACATGACGGCTTTACAGGCGTACAGAATTGCAACCTTGAATATAAATAAAATTAGCAGCACCCTCAATCTGAGAAATCTCCAAGATTTTCTGTACGCCGCTGATATTGGCATCTTAATGCTGCAAGAAGTAACGGCTATCCGTTTGGACGACATCACTGGCTACAACGCCGTCATCAATCCTGGCAATGACAATAGCCTCGGCACAGCGATTATGACTAAAGAGGGGATCCTACTTACAGACGTGGCGCAACTGCCTAACAGTAGAGGTCTCGCTGTCACGATAAACAACACCAGGTTTATCAACATATATGCCCCGTCAGGAACAGGAAACAAGCGCCGCAGGGCCGAATTTTTCAAAGAGGACATCGCCCCCCTTTTCGTGGTGCGATTTGACCAAATAATTTTTGCGGGTGACTTTAATTGCGTGCTGAGTCCCAAGGATCAGACGCCAAATTTTAACAAATCTCTGGAGCTGGAGGACATCGTCAGAGACTTCCAACTGTTTGATACTTGGGAACTAAAACACGGTGATAGGCTAGGTTTCACCTATATCACCAGCCATTCTGCCAGTCGTATCGACAGAATTTACGCAACATCCAATTTAAGGAGACACGTATTACAGTCCGAGCTATGGCCCACGATTTTCTCTGATCATATCGCGTACAAATGTACGGTAAATTTAGAGAAACAAGGCACTTACAGGGCGAGAGGTCAGTGGAAGCTAAACGTTACTCATCTTTCGGATCCTGGATGTCACGCCGCCTTCCACACCACTTGGGCAGAATGTGAAAGGAAGTTCCACTTGTACGGCACGGCGCTGAATTGGTGGCTAAACTGCGCGAAGCCCGCAATAATAAAGACAATGAAAACTTACTCCCATGAAAAAGTAGTCTGGCGGAAGCGGACAGTAGAGTTTTACTTCAGCTGTCTGAGAGACTTGTGCGTTCGTGATGCTACAGTCATAACAAATTATGGGCAAATCAACAGAATAAAAGCAAAATTGCTCAACCTGCAGAGACACCATCTCGAAGGCTGTAAAATACGAACGCGTTTGCAGAACGGTACACGAGAAGAAACAACATCGATGTACCACATTCTCCAAGAGAACAAAAGACAAAAACTTAAAATTCTGACGGAACTCAAAACTTCAGACGGGAGACTCTTGACAGATCAAGCTGCAATACGAGACGAGATCCATCGACACTTTAGTGAATTGCTGGCCAATACACAGACAGATGAAACGGCGCAGCAAGCTCTCACTGCTAGGACGACAGAGCGACTCACTCCAGAAGAAGCTGATGTGCTCGCAGCGAGAATAACGGACGAAGACGTCGAAGATGCCATCTCGAAGAGCCCAAAGAACAAATCACCTGGACCAGATGGGCTACCCGCTGAATTTTATTAAACTTTTCGCGAACAAATAATTGCTAAATTGACACTCGTATGCAATGAAATACTAAATGCGGACACTGACCTTCCGAAGGAATTCTGTGAAGGTACAGTGGTCTTAGTCCCCAAAACACCAGGAGGCAAAACCGTGGAGAATCTTCGACCCATAACACTTCTCAATAGTGATTATAAAATCTTCGCCCGTATCATGATGCAAAGGTTCAATTCTGTTATTCGTACAGTGACAGGAGCCTACCAGACAAGTGTAGGAAAGGACAGAACGATATTTCAGACCTTATGCGACTACAGAGACATTATAGCGATATCGGAAGACTGCAACATTCGCTGTGCTCTGATGTCGCTTGACTTTGAAAAAGCTTTTGATAAAGTTAATCATTCGTACCTGCTCCGGTGTATGACATCCATGCACTTCCCCCAGAAAATTATAGCCTCCGTTAAAAACATACTGACGAATAGCACGTCAAGAATCAGTGTCAACGGACAACTCAGTCACCCGATCAATATTCAGAGTTCGGTAAGACAAGGTTGCCCAATGTCCATGACGCTTTTCGCGATTGCGCTTGAACCTCTCTTAGTATCTCTGACTCGGCAACTCCGTGGATTACATATACACGGACACAAGATCATATGTCAAGCCTACGCGGACGATGCAGGGGTACTTGTGACTGACGAAAGAGAGGTGGAAACAGTACTTGAAGTTGTGGCGACCTACGAAATGGCGTCAGGAGCTAAACTCAACCGCAATAAATCTGGTATTATGAATCTTGGTCGGGGTATAGAGATCAGAGCCGCTGGAAGTATCAACACTGTGGAAAAAATCAAATGCCTTGGAATAGAATATACGAGTAATATCCGCCGCACGGCCGCTCTCAATTATCGAAAATTACTTGCCACCTTATTGGCAAGCATAAAACAACACAGCTTGCGTAATTTAAACGTAATACAAAAAGTGCAACTGGCCAATACATACATCACTTCCAAAGTCAACTATGTTGCTCAAGTGCTGCCTCTGCCACGAACCATTGCACACCAAATGCAAGCAGCGCTTGGTTATTTTGTCAGCAGAGGTCAGATATTTAAGGTTTCATATGATACCTTGACGCTACCGACACGCAATGGAGGGCTACAACTGACAGACATCTACCTTAAAGCGCAAGCGCTATACGTTAGCAAAACTTATGAACAGTGGCAACGATCACCGCGGACCTTAGTGGCTCATCTCTTACGTGAAATCACCCCAGTCAGCAGAGATCCACCAATCGATGTGCATCACATCTCCCACGAGCTGTACCACTATAAACACTTTCTGGTGGAATACAGCTATGTACGCCATAGAATACCGGAGAAGGACATATATCGGGTTAAGGAGGTTTACAACACCTTGCTGGAAGGAAAATTGCGCAATCGAATAGAAAACAAGTTTCGACATTATAATTGGAAAAACATATGGGACAACATATCTGACCCCCATCTACCATCCAATGTGCGATCGACGTGGTACCTCGCAGTCAATAGAAAAATCCCAACCAACTCCAAACTGCACGCGATACGTCTGGCACACACACCAAACTGTTCCAGCTGCAATGTCGTCGACACTGCAGAACATCGCTTCGTCTGTGAAGATGTGAAAGACGTGTGGAATCTCTTCAGGCAAAAACTAGCACATGTGCTACGTACGTCACCTAACACAATTTCACCGACACACGTCCTTCTGCCTGATGACGTGCCATATCCTAACACTAAAAGAAGGTCAGCCAACTGGCTCAAAGGACTGACAGTCCATTACATCTCAACGGCTATGACGAAAAGTGAAGCAGATTATTGGATGTACCTGATGACAGAACATCTAAAGCTCGAACGACAAATGAAATACAAAGACAACTACGCAAATTTCTTGAACCGAACATTGTCTCACCGACAGAGCTGAAGAACGATCAAACGACATGTTGTTCAACCTCAGAATTCTTTTTTTTTTCCTTTATGAAATTATCTATTAAGCTTCTCATTCATTTTACGCCAACAAGGTGGCTATTTCGTTTACCCTTCGCCCTCGTGTCGCAGCACTAATAGGTTGCTGACACACCCATGAGAAGCCATCAGGCTGAAGTAAGCCTGGCTCTAATATAAAAATCGCTCCCACTCAATGATGGAAGAATGTAGCGGAACTATTTCCTTTCCATAACCCCAAAAGAAGGGATTTTATTTACTTGTATACATTTACTTCGTTACTCACCTATCTCATTTGGACCAAACATAGCACAGAAGCTAGCCGAAGAAGGCACAAATGGCGAGCGGAAGGACGGGCTGTAGGGGAGGAAGGAGGCCTCCAAAAAATAAAAAAAGTAAAAAAAAAATGAAAAGAAAAAAAAAGTCGGTAGAGTGTGAGACTCTGAATCCAAGGGCTGTGGGTTCGAGCCCCACGCTGGGCGGAACGGAATTTTGTTCCGCTACAGATGTAAATTACTGTTTTTCTGATTAACGTGATGTAATGTAAATAGCAACTTTAAACTTTGCCTACGTCTCTATAAGTCGCATGGAAACTGTATATGAAGGTGAAGGTGATTTTGTAGACATGTGTGAAAGACATGTTCTGAAATGCAAGTGTTGTTGTTTGGAGAGCACATCGGTTATGTGTCAGATGTGTAGCCAAGCAGTAATGGGTCGCCATAGCTGCAAATATTAGAAGCTAATATGAAGTGTTGTCAGCTGAAGTCTGATGATGCAGGCGACCGTAAGGCCAAAGTACGCATGAGTGCCGCTTGGCCGCGCCTCTTTAGCTCAGTGGTGTTTTCGCTCTCGCCTGTGTCGGTCGCGTGCTGTTTGGTGAATGTGCGCATTGCTACGTTGTTTGATTGTGGCGTGATGAATTGCATTCGACTATAATGGATCAACTTATACGGAAAGACACGTTGAAATTGAGTTTTGACCCTCATTATGCACGACCCAAATCCTTTGAGGTTGAGTTAGTTATTAGAGACATCATGAAAATAACTATTGATGATACGATTGGCATTCACCTATCTATCGTCAGCAGTACGGTGTACCTCAAATTGTTGAATCCCGAGAAATGCGAGCAGGTCGTTCAATCTTGTGGAGGAGTGTTGAAGTTCAACCATTCTGACGGCAATGTTGATGATGTCAGAATTTCGCTTGCTGGTCTCGGAGTTAGAACTGTTCGCATATTTGAATTACCCTTTGAAATTTCCGCTGACCAGATTAATGCCAGATTGAGGGAGTATGGAACAGTCATCAGCAATACGGCAGAAAAGTGGTCGACTATGCATATTTTCCCGGTGCTAAACGGTGTCCGTCAGGTGAAGATAGATATGTTAAAGCACATTCCGTCCTACATCACTGTGTGTGGCTACAGGGCCATAGTGATTTATGACGGGCAGCCTAGAACTTGTGCGGGATGTGGGTCCACAGAACATATCCGTGCTCAGTGTATCCAACGACGCGTGGCGCAAATACCGGCCGGTGAGCGTGAGTTGCGCGGCCCGACGTCTACGTTGCCATTATCATACGTCGCCGCCACTCGGGCTAATGTCACCTCGGAACCTAGTTTAGATGTTTCGCTAGAGGGTTTGCGCGCAGTGCCCGAAGGCGTTACACCGATGGAAGCGAACGATGTACCGAATGTTCCTTCTTCACACACCCAGAAGGAGGGCAATACTCACTCGCAGATGGGGCACCCACCGGACACCGAAAGTATTCCGGTGGGCGTACCGGTTCGACACGACAAGTCCGACGTGGACCGGATGGAGTCGAACGAGATGGCTGTCCACCAGCCCCCGCCGTCTCCCAAATCTCAGAAGAAACGCCGGCTAGCACATCAAGGGGCAGAAGCAAAGGCGCCAATATTGCGTGAAAAGGCGAACCACGTCAGACAGAAACTGACCGAAGTAACTGACCCACCGTCGTCGGCAACCAGCAAAACGGCAAAAAAATCTCGAACGAACGAATCGGACACTGATCACGGACGATCGCCCTCAGGGGACCCTGCGGTGGCCGATTCATTGGATCCGAACACTATGCCTGAATGTTCCAAGCTCTCGGATTGCGATATGAACGCAGACCAGTTCGTGTGCGATTGGTCAGATGACGTTGAAGAGGGTGGTCGGGAAGAAGATTTAGTACGGGATCGGCGCGGTATAGAGAATCCGTCATCAGAAGCTCAAGCAGATGTGTCCCACCAGCAACAAACGGCTACCGCCGGCGTCGGTGCAGTGGCTGATGACGCGGACTTCTTTTAGATGATGTTCGCCATGAACTTGAATAGTAGGCATATTGTCACCTAGACCTCTGTTCTCATGACGTCCTTGCAAGCTTACCGCATTGCGACACTGAACATCAATAAGATCAGTAGCCCACTCAACTTAAAAAACCTTCAAGATTTTCTCTATGCCGCTGATATTGATCTCATTATGCTGCAGGAAGTGACCAATATTAACCTTGACCGTATCACAGGTTACAATGCCGTCGTTAATCCTGGAAATGGTACAGAACTAGGGACCGCGATCATGGCTAAGGAAGGGATAGTGATGTCACATATCGAACGCCTGGCGAATAGCAGAGGTATATCGACTACTATCGATACTACCAGATTTATTAATCTCTACGCCCCTTCCGGTTCTGGGAGACGACGACAGAGAGCAGAGTTTTTTAAAGATGGCATTGTGCCACTTTTCACACCACCTTCAGACCAACTTATGTTCGCTGGTGATTTTAACTGTGTACTCAGTCCCAAAGACCAGACACCAAATTTCAATCCGTCCGCCGAGCTTCGCGCCATCATTGAAGAGTTAAATTTAATAGACACATGGGAGCATAGACACGGTGACAGGCCCGGATTCACATTCGTTACTGGTCACTCAGCTACCCGCGTCGATAGAATCTACGCATCAGCAAATATGAGGGAACATGTTTTGCAGTCAGAGCTATGGCCGACTGTCTTTACAGATCATGTGGCATATATATGTACCGTCAATTTAGCCAAACAAGGGACGTACAGGGCAAGGGGACCCTGGAAACTAAATGTAGCGCATTTAACAGAACCCGAGTGTCACACAGTCTTCCGCAACACGTGGGCAGAATGCGAACGAAAGTTTCCCGCGTGGGTAAAATGTGCAAAACCCGCCTTAACAAAAGCGATGAAGAATTATTCCAGAGATCGATGTGCCTGGCAGAAGCAAACCCTGGAATTCTACTTTCAGTGTTTAAGGGATTTATATCGAGAAGATGCAACGGTAATAGCAAATCGTATGCATATTAAACGAATACTGGCTACGATTTTAACCCTCAAACGGAAGCAATTGGAAGGCTGTAAAGTCAGGACACGTCTGCAAAACGCCGTACAGGACGAAACGACATCAATGTATCATGTTATTCGCGAACAGAAAAGGGGGCACAGAAAGATATTGACAGAACTGCACACTGCAGATGGCCGACACTTACACCACCAGCGCAACATACGAGACGAGATTTATAAACATTTCACAGCACAGTTAACGGAACACCCGGTGGATATAGCCGCGCAGCAAGCCCTCATGGCACGCCGTTTTGCGACATTGAGCACGGAAGAAGCAGACGGCCTCGCTGCAGTAATAACTGACGATGAAGTAGCGGACGCCATTCGAGGGAGCCCACAGAATAAATCGCCTGGCCCCGACGGATTACCGGCCGAGTTTTATAGAACTTTTCGACACCATTTAGTTCCAAAGATGACCATGGTCTGTAATGATATCCTAAACGCTGGAGATGATATCTTAAGGGAATACTGTGAGGGCATAGTGGTATTGGTCCCCAAAACCCCAGCGGGCAAGACAGTCGACAATCTCCGACCGATTACATTACTTAATACGGATTATAAGATATTCGCGCGGGTCATGATGCAGCGATTCAGTACGGTACTCAGTACTGTCACGGGGGCCTATCAAACGAGCGCTGGGAAAACTAGAAACATCCAGCAGACGTTAAGCGAATATAGAGATATCATAGCTACAGCCGCCGCTTGTGACATCCGATGCGCATTAGTCTCGCTAGATTTTGAAAAAGCATTCGATAAAGTCACTCACTCCTATCTTCTGTGCGCGATGGCAGCAATGAATTTTCCACGGAAAGTTATTGACACTGTTACACTCCTGCTGAGAAACGGAACATCCAAGATCTGTCTCAACGGACAACCAAGTAAACCTATTTCCATCACTAGGTCGGTCCGACAAGGTTGCCCGATGTCAATGGCTTTGTTTGCAGTTGCTCTTGAACCCTTGCTGTTCTCCCTGACGCAAGACCTTCCGGGATTACGTATACATGGCCAGAAGATTGTCTGCCAGGCATTTGCGGATGACGTCAGTTTCGTGGTGACGAACGATGAAGACTTAGAACGCGCGTTTCAGCTGATAAACACTTATGAAGCCGCCTCAGGAGCGAAAGTCAACTGTAAAAAGTCTGGCGTTATGCCACTTGGTAGGGGACTAGAACTTGTCAATAGCCGTTCACTAAAAAGGATGGCAACTTTTAAATGTCTCGGCATTGAATACACGCGCAGCATCAGCTGCACGGCTGCTCTTAACTATAGGAGATTGTTGGCACAAATTCGGGCCGGCATACGGCAACATCATTTGCGAAATATCAACGCCATGCAAAGAGAGCTTTTAGTCAATACTTACATCGTTTCAAAAGTCAATTATGTCGCGCAAATCCTCCCAATACCAAAAGTCATAGCACAACGCATGCTTGCGGCGCTCGGCCACTTTGTCAGTAGGGGACAAATTTTCAAAGTCGCATTTGAAACCTTGACGCTCCCCATGGGAAAGGGCGGCCTCAATCTGACTGATGTTTACCACAAAGCGAAAGCATTATATATCAGCAACGTGTATAAACAATGGCAATGAACACCACATTCCTTAATGGCCCTTCTTCTCCATGAAATCGCACTAGCCAGCATGACGCCTCCTGTCAACGTAAGTCACATCCCGACTGCATTATGCCACTTTAGTAATTTTTTCCTAGACTACAGCTTTGTTCAATGCACCATACCTGAGAATGATCTTTACAGGGTCAGAGCGCTTTACAGCTGCCTGACGGACAGTAAATCGCGGAACAGAATAGAAGTAAAGTATAAAGACTGCAATTGGGCAAAGATCTGGGAAAACATTCACGACGCACACTTACCATCGCAGGTGCGGTCTACGTGGTACGTGGCGGTCAATAGGATCATACCGACAAATTCAAAGCTACACATGATTCACTTGTCCGACACTCCGAATTGCGTTCACTGTACTTTACTAGATACCATTGAACATCGCTTTCTATGCGACGATGTGAAGGACATCTGGATTCTCTTTGCACGGAAGCTCTCAAGTATGCTGCGTACTGCACCTAAGATGATTACTCCAGCTGGACTCCTCACTCCCGATGCCGTTCCATACCCCCCCGCAAAACGACGAGCAGTCAATTGGCGTCAAGGTCAGACGGTGTATTATATATTATCGGCGCCAGAAAAAAATAAAGTAGACTATTGGTTATACCTACTAACTCAACACCAGAAACTTCAACGAATAGACAAATATAGAGAAAAGTATGCGTCCTTCCTACTCCGAACATTACCGTAGAGAGATATTCATCCAGGGCGACGTTTGCAGTACGAAAATACTGCTGGATGGCCCCTTCAGAATTATAATGGCCGCAATTAGGATTCGGATTGCGGGAATCGAACGGTCACGAATATGCGACGGACCGCCCCGACAGTGGTGACACTTTGGGGGGCGATACCTCTCCTGTCGACAGTAATACGAGACTGTTCTACAGGAACCCCGTGGAATTTCGGAGATCTAATACTCACATTACACTTATTCTTTTCTTACTTATTTAGGAAGATTCGTTTATTTGCAAAGAAGAGGTGTTTCTTTTATGTTTGAATTTCCCATACAAGAGGAGAAGAAGATTTGTTCCTTCATACTGCGGAAGACTCCAGCACCCTCCAGTTTATTTTCACATATGCAGTCTTCCTTGGACGTTGTGATGACTCACATTCTCGCAGAAGAGTTAATTTGTTTAATCCCCACATGCAATATAGTGGTTTAACCAAATATCCAAATGCATACTGAAGAGCATTAAACTGTCACACGAATATTATTTAATATAAACGGTGATTTTTTTTTTATGGCGGAGAAGCCGAGCCGATGAAGGCAATTTTGGCGAGCGTGAGGACGGGCTAGAAGGAGTGGCTGGAGGACCGACACAACAAAAAAAATAATAAATAAATAAATAAATAAATAAATAAACAAATAAAAAGTGGTAGAGCACTGGTGTAGTAAACCAGGGGTCGTAAATTCCATCCTCAGAGGTGGAAGACGAATTTTGGAAATCAGTTTCGCGTCGTGGCCGTATAGCAAACAGTACCTGTGATGACGAACAATTAGCGACAGGCGTTTTTTTAAGAATTACTCTCAGATGTGATTAAGGCGAAAGGCGCAGATAAAGCATTTTCCAAAGCGGTACAGTATAAGGTGGGACAAGGCAGTCTGAATTACATTTTATAGATGTATTTCTCACATATCTCAGAGCCTCTCGCGGTCGTCGTCGTCGTCGTCGTCGTCGTCGTCGTCGTCGTCGCCGCCGCTGCCGCTTCTGCAGAAGTAGCAAATGGCCATCGTAGCAAATGCGGCGAGGGACGCCCTGCCTTCGATTCCGAATGCACAAAGTGTGTGGTCTTGTTTCTCAGTCTATATTTGGTCGGTCTCGTCAGAGGTTGAATGTAACGAATGGGTGGGAAAGAGCAAGGGGCAGCGGCTGTGTAGAACGAAAACACAAATCCTCAGGGGTGTGAGCGTTTCGAGATGAGTCGTATACATGTAAATGTTGGTCGTCAGTGGCCGTGTGGCCTAATGGATAAGGCATCGGACTTCGGATCTGAAGATTACAGGTTCGAATGCTGTCACGCTCTTTTTTTTCCAGTTCTGAAAAAGAAACATACCGTTTTAATGTAGCAATTGAGCAGTACGAAACCGTCTGAATGTTGCTGTTGACCATTTTTTGCTTGGAGATGCTCTTGAGCTTGGAACACACACAACAAGACGGGTGTTAACTAGCGAAATGGTCGGCAGAGTGCCGACACAGCGAGTTTTGACAATCACTTGCACATCTAAAACAACGTCGGAAAGTAACTCGTTCGGCTGTTGAGTCACATAAAGTATGTGTGTTAATTTTGACGCCACTAGCTCTGCATGTTGTCATGCATTTTCTTTACCTCTCAGAAATGATTATGACATAAAAGTGAAGTACGTGACGAGTGTGACGTTAGGAAAACATTAGGCATCATGGACAGATTCTGTATGGGACCACCCAACCCAAACGAGTACTGTGTGACGTGCTACCCGGCAGGTATTCACCGAGGTAGCCGGCTAGCTTAGTCGGTAGAGCGTCAGACTCTTAATCCCAGGGTCGTGGGTTCGAGCCACACGCTGGGTGGAATAGGATTTTGTTCCGCTGCAGATGTAAATTACCGTTTTTCTGATTAACGAGATTTAATGGAAATAGCAACTTTAAACTTTGCCTACGTCTCTGTCAGTCGCAAGGAAACTGTATTTGAAGGTGAAGGTGATATTGTAGACATGTGTGTAAGACACGTTCTGAAATGCAAGTGTTGTTGTTTGGAGAGCACATCGGTTACGTGTCAGATGTGTAGCCAAGCAGTAATGGGTCGCCATAGCTGCAAATATTAGCCGGTAATATGAAGTGTTGTCAGATGAAGTCTGATGATGCAGACGACCGTAAGGACGAAGTAACCAAGACTACCGCTAGGCCGCGCCTCTTTAGCTCAGTGGTAGAGCACTGGTCTGATAAACCAGTGGTCATAAGTTCCATTTTCAAAGGAGATAGATGAATTTTGGAAATCAGTTGCGCGTCGTGGCCGTATAGCAAACAGTATCTGTGATGACGAACAATTAGCGACAGGCGTTTTTTTAAGAATTACTCTCAGATGTGATTAAGGCGAATGGCGCCGATAAAGCATTTGCCAAAGCGGTACAGCATACGGTGGGACAAGGCAGTCTGAATTACATTTTATAGATGTATTTCTCACATATCTCAGAGCCTCTCGCGGTCGTCGTCGCCGCCGCCGATCACAATTTTCATCACGTCTCCGATGAAATCCTCGATTTCGAAAGAGGTTGGTCGAGCAAATGAATTATCGAAAGTTAACTTCAAAGTATCTATCCTCATAGCTTGTGTCATCACTGATTCATCAACATCATTCCTCACACGCAAGAATAACCGCTGCTAGCGAGCGACTTACCCCGCAGAAGTAAACAAGCCAGACACAGCGCTGACCAAAGACAACCGCACGCCACGACCGCTGCAGGCAGACTATCGCTCCATTAGGCCACACGGTCACTGACGACCAACATTTACATGTATACGACTCATCTCGAAACGCTCACACCCCTGAGGATTTGTGTTTTCGTTCTACACAACCGAGGTAGCCGGCTAGCTCAGTCGGTACAGCGTCAGACCCCTAATCCCAGGGTCGTGGTTTCGAGCCACGTGCTGGTCGTTACGGAATTTTGTTCCGCTGCAGATGTAAATTACCGTTTTTCTGATTAACGAGAATTAATGGAAATAGCAACTTTAAACTTTGCCTACGTCTCTGTCAGTCGCAAGGAAACTGTATTTGAAGGTGAAGGTGATATTGTAGACATGTGTGTAAGACACGTTCTGAAATGCAAGTGTTGTTGTTTGGAGAGCACATCGGTTACGTGTCAGATGTGTAGCCAAGCAGTAATGGGTCGCCATAGCTGCAAATATTAGCCGGTAATATGAAGTGTTGTCAGATGAAGTCTGATGATGCAGACGACGGTAAGGACGAAGAACCCAAGAGTACCGCTAGGTCGCGCCTCTGTAGCTCAGTGGTAGAGCACTGGTCTGATAAACCAGTGGTCGTAAGTTCCATTTTCACAGGAGATAGATGAAATTTGGAAATCAGTTGCGCGTCGTGGCCGTATAGCAAACAGTATCTGTGATGACGAACAATTAGCGACAGGCGTTTTTTTAAGAATTACTCTCAGATGTGATTAAGGCGAAAGGCGCAGATAAAGCATCTGCCAAAGCGGTACAGTATAAGGTGGGACAAGGCAGTCTGAATTACATTTTATAGATGTATTTCTCACATATCTCAGAGCCTCTCGCGGTCGTCGTCGTCGTCGTCGTCGCCGCCGCTGCCGCTTCTGCAGAAGTAGCAAATGGCCATCGTAGCAAATGCGGCGAGGGACGCCCTGCCTTCGATTCCGAATGCACAAAGTGTGTGGTCTTGTTTCTCAGTCTATATTTGGTCGGTCTCGTCAGAGGTTGAATGCAACGAATGGGTGGGAAAGAGCAAGGGGCAGCGGCTGTGTAGAACGAAAACACAAATCCTCAGGGGTGTGAGCGTTTCGAGATGAGTCGTATACATGAAAATGTTGGTCGTCAGTGACCGTGTGGCCTAATGGATAAGGCGTCGGACTTCGGATCTGAAGATTACAGGTTCGAATGCTGTCACGCTCTTCTTTTTCCAGTTCTGAAAACGAAACATATCGTTTTAATGTAGCAATTGAGCAGTACGAAACCGCCTGAATGTTGCTGTTGACCATTTTCTGCTTGGAGATGCTCTTGAGCTTGAAACACACACAACAAGACGGGTGTTAACTAGCGAAATGGTCGGCAGAGTGCCGACACAGCGAGTTTTGACAATCACTTGCACATCTAAAACAACGTCGGAAAGTAACTCGTTCGGCTGTTGAGTCACATAAAGTATGTGTGTTAATTTTGACGCCACTAGCTCTGCATGTTGTCATGCATTTTCTTTACCTCTCAGAAATGATTATGACATAAAAGTGAAGTACGTGACGAGTGTGACGTTAGGAAAACATTAGGGAGCATGGAGAGGTTCTGTATGGGACCACCCAACCCAAACGAGTACTGTGTGACGTGCTACCCGGCAGGTATTCACCGAGGTAGCCGGCTAGCTTAGTCGGTAGAGCGTCAGACTCTTAATCCCAGGGTCGTGGGTTCGAGCCACACGCTGGCTGGAATAGGATTTTGTTCCGCTGCAGATGTAAATTACCGTTTTTCTGATTAACGAGATTTAATGGAAATATCAACTTTAAACTTTGCCTACGTCTCTGTCAGTCGCAAGGAAACTGTATTTGAAGGTGAAGGTGATTTTGTAGACATGTGTGAAAGACACGTTCTGAAATGCAAGTGTTGTGGTTTGGAGAGCACATCGGTTACGTGTCAGATGTGTAGCCAAGCAGTAATGGGTCGCCATAGCTGCAAATATTAGCCGGTAATATGAAGTGTTGTCAGATGAAGTCTGATGATGCAGACGACCGTAAGGACGAAGTACCCAAGAGTACCGCTAGGCCGCGCCTCTTTAGCTCAGTGGTAGAGCACTGGTCTGATAAACCAGTGGTCGTAAGTTCCATTTTCACAGGAGATAGATGAATTTTGGAAATCAGTTGCGCGTCGTGGCCGTATAGCAAACAGTATCTGTGATGACGAACAATTAGCGACAGGCGTTTTTTTAAGAATTACTCTCAGATGTGATTAAGGCGAATGGCGCCGATAAAGCATTTGCCAAAGCGGTACAGCGTAAGGTGGGACAAGGCAGTCTGAATTACATTTTATAGATGTATTTCTCACATATCTCAGAGCCTCTCGCGGTCGTCGTCGCCGCCGCCGATCCCAATTTTCATCACGTCTCCGATGAAATCCTCGATTTCGAAAGAGGTTGGTCGAGCAAATGAATTATCGAAAGTTAACTTCAAAGTATCTATCCTCATAGCTTGTGTCATCACTGATTCATCAACATCATTCCTCACACGCAAGAATAACCGCTGCTAGCGAGCGACTTACCCCGCAGAAGTAAACAAGCCAGACAAAGCGCTGACCAAAGACAACCGCACGCCACGACCGCTGCAGGCAGACTATCGCTCCATTAGGCCACACGGTCACTGACGACCAACATTTACATGTATACGACTCATCTCGAAACGCTCACACCCCTGAGGATTTGTGTTTTCGTTCTACACAACCGAGGTAGCCGGCTAGCTCAGTCGGTACAGCGTCAGACTCCTAATCCCAGGGTCGTGGTTTCGAGCCACATGATGGTCGTTACGGAATTTTGTTCCGCTGCAGATGTAAATTACCGTTTTTCTGATTAACGAGAATTAATGGAAATAGCAACTTTAAACTTTGCCTACGTCTCTGGCAGTCGCAAGGAAACTGTATTTGAATGTGAAGGTGATTTTGTAGACATGTGTGTAAGACACGTTCTGAAATGCAAGTGTTGTTGTTTGGAGAGCACATCGGTTACGTGTCAGATGTGTAGCCAAGCAGTAATGGGTCGCCATAGCTGCAAATATTAGCCGGTAATATGAAGTGTTGTCAGATGAAGTCTGATGATGCAGACGACGGTAAGGACGAAGAACCCAAGAGTACCGCTAGGTCGCGCCTCTGTAGCTCAGTGGTAGAGCACTGGTCTGATAAACCAGTGGTCGTAAGTTCCATTTTCACAGGAGATAGATGAAATTTGGAAATCAGTTGCGCGTCGTGGCCGTATAGCAAACAGTATCTGTGGTGACGAACAATTAGCGACAGGCGTTTTTTTAAGAATTACTCTCAGAAGTGATTAAGGCGAAAGGCGCAGATAAAGCATCTGCCAAAGCGGTACAGTATAAGGTGGGACAAGGCAGTCTGAATTACATTTTATAGATGTATTTCTCACATATCTCAGAGCCTCTCGCGGTCGTCGTCGTCGTCGTCGTCGTCGTCGTCGTCGTCGTCGTCGTCGCCGCCGCCGCTTCCGCTTCTGCAGAAGTAGCAAATGGCCATCGTAGCAAATGCGGCGAGGGACGCCTGGCCTTCGATTCCGAATGCACAAAGTGTGTGGTCTTGTTTCTCAGTCTATATTTGGTCGGTCTCGTCAGAGGTTGAATGTAACGAATGGGTGGGAAAGAGCAAGGGGCAGCGGCTGTGTAGAACGAAAACACAAATCCTCAGGGGTGTGAGCGCCGCTCGAGATGAGTCGTATACATGTAAATGTTGGTCGTCAGTGACGGTGTGGCCTAATGGATAAGGCGTCGGACTTCGGATCTGAAGATTACAGGTTCGAATGCTGTCACGCTTGTGTTTTTCCAGTTCTGAAAAAGAAACATACCGTTTTAATGTAGCAATTGAGCAGTACGAAACCGTCTGAATGTTGCTGTTGACCATTTTTTGCTTGGAGATGCTCTTGAGCTTGAAAAACACACAACAAGACCGGTGTTAACTAGCGAAATGGTCGGCAGAGTGCCGACACAGCGAGTTTTGACTATCACTTGCACATTTAAAACAACGTCGGAAAGTAACTCGTTCGGCTTTTGAGTCACATAAAGTATGTGTGTTAATTTTGACGCCACTAGCTCTGCTTGTTGTCATGCAATTTCTTTGCCTCTCAGAAATGATTATGACATAAAAGTTAAGTACGTGACGAGTGTGACGTTAGGAAAACATTAGGCAGCATGGACAGATTCTGTATGGGACCACCCAACCCAAACGAGTACTGTGTGACGTGCTACCCGGCAGGTGTTCACCGAGGTAGCCGGCTAGCTCAGTCGGTAGAGCGTCAGACTCTTAATCCCAGGGTCGTGGGTTCGAGCCAGACGCTGGGCGGAAACGGAATTTTGTTCCGCTGCAGGTGTAAATTACCGTTTTTCTGATTAACGAGATTTAATGGACATAGCAACTTTAAACCTTGCCTACGTCTCTGTCAGTCGCAAAGAAACTGTATTTGAAGGTGAAGGTGATTTTGTAGACATGTGTGAAAGACATGTTCTGAAATGCAAGTGTTGTTGTTTGGAGAGCACATCGGTTACGCGTCATATGTGTAGCCAAGCAGTAATTTGTCGCCATAGCTGCAAATATTAGCCGGTAATATGAAGTGTTGTCAGCTAAAAGTCTGATGGTGCAGACGACCGTAAGGACGAAGTACCCAAGAGTACCGTTAGGCCGCGCCTATTTAGCTCAGTGGTAGAGCACTGGTCTAATAAAGCAGGGGTCGTAAGTTCCATCCTCACAGGAGAAAGATGAATTTTGGAAATCAGTTGCGCCTCGTGGCCGTATAGCAAACAGTACCTGTAATGACGAACAATTAGCGACAGGCGTATTTTAAGAATTACTCTCAGATGTGATTAAGGCGAATGGCGCAGATAAAGCATTTGCCAAAGCGGTACAGCATAAGGTGGGACGAGGCAGTCTGAATTACATTTTATAGATGTATTTCTCACATTTCTCAGAGCCTCTCGCGATATTCGTCGTCGTCGTCGTCGTCGTCGTCGCCGCCGCCGCTTCTGCAGAAGTAGCAAATGGCAACCGTAGCAAATGCGGCGAGGGACGCCCTGCCTTCGATTCCGAATGCACAAAGTGTGTGGTCTTGTTTCTCAGTCTATATTTGGTCGGTCACGTCAGAGGTTGAATGTAACGAATGGGTGGGAAAGAGCAAGGGGCAGCGGCTGTGTAGAACGAAAACACAAATCCTCAGGGGTGTGAGCGTTTCGAGATGAGTCGTATACATGTAAATGTTGGTCGTCAGTGACCGTGTGGCCTAATGGATGAGGCGTCGGACTTCGGATCTGAAGATTACAGGTTCGAATGCTGTCACGCTTGTGTTTTTCCAGTTCTGAAAAAGAAACATACCGTTTTAATGTAGCAATTGAGCAGTACGAAACCGTCTGAATGTTGCTGTTGACCATTTTTTGCTTGGAGATGCTCTTGAGCTTGAAACACACACAACAAGACCGGTGTTAACTAGCGAAATGGTCGGCAGAGTGCCGACACAGCGAGGTTTGACTATCACTTGCACATTTAAAACAACGTCGGAAAGTAACTCGTTCGGCTTTTGAGTCACATAAAGTATGTGTGTTA
The DNA here is from genome assembly GCF_023897955.1 of Schistocerca gregaria. NCBI lineage: Eukaryota > Metazoa > Arthropoda > Insecta > Orthoptera > Acrididae > Schistocerca > Schistocerca gregaria. The sequence continues at coordinate 21,184,359 of NC_064925.1, forward strand.
ATTTTGACGCCACTAGCTCTGCTTGTTGTCGTGCAATTTCTTTGCCTCTCAGAAATGATTATGATATAAAAGTGAAGTACGTGACGAGTGTGACGTTAGGAAAACATTAGGCAGCATGGACAGATTCTGTATGGGACCACACAACCCAAACGAGTACTGTGTGACGTGCTACCCGGCAGGTGTTCACCCAGGTAGCCGGCTAGCTCAGTCGGTAGAGCGTCAGACTCTTAATCCCAGGGTCGTGGGTTCGAGCCAGACGCTGGGCGGAAACGGAATTTTGTTCCGCTGAAGGTGTAAATTACCGTTTTTCTGATTAACGAGATTTAATGGACATAGCAACTTTAAACCTTGCCTACGTCTCTGTCAGTCGCAAAGAAACTGTATTTGAAGGTGAAGGTGATTTTGTAGACATGTGTGAAAGACATGTTCTGAAATGCAAGTGTTGTTGTTTGGAGAGCACATCGGTTACGTGTCAGATGTCTAGCAAAGCAGTAATTTGTCGCCATAGCTGCAAATATTAGCCGGTAATATGAAGTGTTGTCAGCTAAAAGTCTGATGATGCAGACGACCGTAAGGACGAAGTACCCAAGAGTACCGCTAGGCCGCGCCTATTTAGCTCAGTGGTAGAGCACTGGTCTAATAAAGCAGGGGTCGTAAGTTCCATCCTCACAGGAGAAAGATGAATTTTGGAAATCAGTTGCGCCTCGTGGCCGTATAGCAAACAGTACCTGTGATGACGAACAATTAGCGACAGGCGTATTTTAAGAATTACTCTCAGATGTGATTAAGGCGAATGGCGCAGATAAAGCATTTGCCAAAGCGGTACAGCATAAGGTGGGACGAGGCAGTCTGAATTACATTTTATAGATGTATTTCTCACATATCTCAGAGCCTCTCGCGATCTTCGTCTTCGTCGTCGTCGTCGTCGACGTCGTCGTCGTCGTCGTCGTCGTCGTCGTCGCCGCCGCCGCTTCTGCAGAAGTAGCAAATGGCCATCGTAGCAAATGCGGCGAGGGACGCCTTGCCTTCGATTCCGAATGCACAAAGTGTGTGGTCTTGTTTCTCAGTCTATATTTGGTCGGTCTCGTCAGAGGTTGAATGTAACGAATGGGTGGGAAAGAGCAAGGGGCAGCGGCTGTGTAGAACGAAAACACATATCCTCAGGGGTGTGAGCGTTTCGAGATGAGTCGTATACATGTAAATGTTGGCTGTCAGTGACCGTGTGGCCTAATGGATAAGGCGTCGGACTTCGGATCTGAAGATTACAGGTTCGAATGCTGTCACGCTTGTGTTTTTCCAGTTCTGAAAAAGAAACATACCGTTTTAATGTTGCAATTGAACAGTACGAAACCGTCTGAATGTTGCTGTTGACCATTTTTTGCTTGGAGATGCTCTTGAGCTTGAAACACACACAACAAGACCGGTGTTAACTAGCGAAATGGTCGGCAGAGTGCCGACACAGCGAGTTTTGACTATCACTTGCACATCTAAAACAACGTCGGAAAGTAACTCGTTCGGCTTTTGAGTCACATAAAGTATGTGTGTTAATTTTGACGCCACTAGCTCTGCTTGTTGTCATGCAATTTCTTTGCCTCTCAGAAATGATTATGACATAAAAGTGAAGTACGTGACGAGTGTGACGTTAGGAAAACATTAGGCAGCATGGAGAGATTCTGTATGGGACCACCCAACCCAAACGAGTACTGTGTGACGTGCTACCCGGCAGGTAGTCACCGAGGTAGCCGGCTAGCTCAGTCGGTAGAGTGTCAGACTCTTAATCCCAGGGTCGTGGGTTCGAGCCAGACGTTGGGCGGAACGGAATTTTGTTCCGCTAAAGATGTAAATTACCGTTTTTTGGATTAACGAGATTTAATGGAAATAGCAACTTTAAACTTTGCCTACGTCTCTGTCAGTCGCAAGGAAACTGTATTTGAAGGTGAAGGTGATTTTGTAGACATGTGTGAAAGACATGTTCTGAAATGCAAGTGTTGTTGTTTGGAGAGCACATCGGTTACGTGACAGATGTGTAGCCAAGCAGTAATTTGTCGCCATAGCTGCAAATATTAGCCGGTAATATGAAGTGTTGTCAGCTAAAGTCTGATGATGCAGACGACCGTAAGGACGAAGTATCCATAAGTACCGCTAGGCCGCGCCTATTTAGCTCAGTGGTAGAGCACTGGTCTAATAAAGCAGGGGTCGTAAGTTCCATCCTCACAGGATAAAGATGAATTTTGGAAATCAGTTGCGCGTCGTGGCCGTATAGCAAACAGTACCTGTGATGACGAACAATTAGCGACAGGCGTTTTTTTAAGAATTACTCTCAGATGTGATTAAGGCGAATGGCGCAGATAAAGCATTTGCCAAAGCGGTACAGCATAAGGTGGGACGAGGCAGTCTGAATTACATTTTATAGATGTATTTCTCACATATCTCAGAGCCTCTCGCGATCTTCGTCGTCGTCGTCGTCGTCGTTGTAGTCGTTGTCGTCGTCGTCGTCGTCGTCGTCGTCGCCGCCGCCGCCGCTTCTGCAGAAGTAGCAAATGGCCATCGTAGCAAATGCGGCGAGGGACGCCCTGCCTTCGATTCCGAATGCACAAAGTGTGTGGTCTTGTTTCTCAGTCTATATTTGGTCGGTCTCGTCAGAGGTTGAATGTAACGAATGGGTGGGAAAGAGCAAGGGGCAGCGGCTGTGTAGAACGAAAACACAAATCCTCAGGGGTGTGAGCGTTTCGAGATGAGTCGTATACATGTAAATGTTGGTCGTCAGTGACCGTGTGGCCTAATGGATAAGGCGTCGGGCTTCAAATATGAAGATTACAGGTTCGAATGCTGTCACGCTTGTGTTTTTCCAGTTCTGAAAAAGAAACATACCGTTTTAATGTTGCAATTGAACAGTACGAAACCGTCTGAATGTTGCTGTTGACCATTTTTTGCTTGGAGATGCTCTTGAGCTTGAAACACACTCAACAAGACCGGTGTTAACTAGCGAAATGGTCGGCAGAGTCCCGACACAGCAAGTTTTGACTATCACTTGCACATCTAAAACAACGTCGGAAAGTAACTCGTTCGGCTTTTGAGTCACATAAAGTATGTGTGTTAATTTTGATGCCACTAGCTCTGCTTGTTGTCATGCAATTTCTTTGCCTCTCAGAAATGATTATGACATAAAAGTGAAGTACGTGACGAGTGTGACGTTAGGAAAACATTAGGCAGCATGGAGAGATTCTGTATGGGACCACCCAACCCAAACGAGTACTGTGTGACGTGCTACCCGGCAGGTATTCACCGAGGTAGCCGGCTAGCTCAGGCGGTAGAGGGTCAGACTCTTAATCCCAGGGTCGTGGGTTCGAGCCAGACGTTGGGCGGAACGGAATTTTGTTCCGCTGCAGATGTAAATTACCGTTTTTCTGATTAACGAGATTTAATGGAAATAGCAACTTTAAACTTTGCCTACGTCTCTGTCAGTCGCAAGGAAACTGTATTTGAAGGTGAAGGTGATTTTGTAGACATGTGTGAAAGACATGTTCTGAAATGCAAGTGTTGTTGTTTGGAGAGCACATCGGTTACGTGACAGATGTGTAGCCAAGCAGTAATTTGTCGCCATAGCTGCAAATATTAGCCGGTAATATGAAGTGTTGTCAGCTAAAGTCTGATGATGCAGACGACCGTAAGGACGAAGTTACAATAAGTACCGCTAGGCCGCGCCTATTTAGCTCAGTGGTAGAGCACTTGTCTAATAAAGCAGGGGTCGTAAGTTCCATCCTCACAGGAAAAAGATGAATTTTGGAAATCAGTTGCGCGTCGTGGCCGTATAGCAAACAGTACCTGTGATGACGAACAATTAGCGACAGGCGTTTTTTTAAGAATTACTCTCAGATGTGATTAAGGCGAATGGCGCAGATAAAGCATTTGCCAAAGCGGTACAGCATAAGGTGGGACGAGGCAGTCTGAATTACATTTTATAGATGTATTTCTCACATATCTCAGAGCCTCTCGCGATCTTCGTCGTCGTCGTCGTCGTCGTCGTTGTAGTCGTCGTCGTCGTCGTCGTCGTCGTCGTCGTCGCCGCCGCCGCCGCTTCTGCAGAAGTAGCAAATGGCCATCGTAGCAAATGCGGCGAGGGACGCCCTGCCTTCGATTCCGAATGCACGAAGTGTGTGGTCTTGTTTCTCAGTCTATATTTGGTCGGTCTCGTCAGAGGTTGAATGTAACGAATGGGTGGGAAAGAGCAAGGGGCAGCGGCTGTGTAGAATGAAAACACAAATCCTCAGGGGTGTGAGCGTTTCGAGATGAGTCGTATACATTTAAATGTTGGTCGTCAGTGACCGTGTGGCCTAATGGATAAGGCGTCGGACTTCGGATCTGAAGATTACAGGTTCGAATGCTGTCACGCGTGTGTTTTTCCAGTTCTGAAAAAGAAACATTCCGTTTTAATGTAGCAATTGAGCAGTACGAAACCGTCTGAATGTTGCTGTTGACCATTTTTTGCTTGGAGATGCTCTTGAGCTTGAAACACACACAACAAGCCCGGTGTTAACTAGCGAAATGGTCGGCAGAGTGCCGACACAGCGAGTTTTGACTATCACTTGCACATTTAAAACAACGTCGGAAAGTAACTCGTTCGGCTTTTGAGTCACATAAAGTATGTGTGTTAATTTTGACGCCACTAGCTCTGCTTGTTGTCATGCAATTTCTTTGCCTCTCAGAAATGATTATGACATAAAAGTGAAGTACGTGACGAGTGTGACGTTAGGAAAACATTAGGCAGCATGGAGAGATTCTATATGGGACCACCCAACCCAAACGAGTACTGTGTGACGTGCTACCCGGCAGGTATTCACCGAGGTAGCCGGCTAGCTCAGTCGGTAGAGCGTCAGACTCTTAATCCCAGGGTCGTGGGTTCGAGCCAGACGCTGGGCGGAAACGGAATTTTGTTCCGCTGCAGGTGTAAATTACCGTTTTTCTGATTAACGAGATTTAATGGACATAGCAACTTTAAACTTTGCCTACGTCTCTGTCAGTCGCAAGGAAACTGTATTTGAAGGTGAAGGTGATTTTGTAGACATGTGTGAATGACATGTTCTGAAATGCAAGTGTTGTTGTTTGGAGAGCACATCGGTTACGTGTCAGATGTGTAGCCAAGCAGTAATTTGTCGCCATAGCTGCAAATATTAGCCGGTAATATGAAGTGTTGTCAGCTAAAGTCTGATGATGCAGACGACCGTAAGGACGAAGTTACAATAAGTACCGCTAGGCCGCGCCTTTTTAGCTCAGTGGTAGAGCACTGGTCTAATAAAGCAGGGGTCGTAAGTTCCATTCTCACAGGAAAAAGATGAATTTTGGAAATCAGTTGCGCGTCGTGGCCGTATAGCAAACAGTACCTGTGATGACGAACAATTAGCGACAGGCGTTTTTTTAAGAATTACTCTCAAATGTGATTAAGGCGAATGGCGCAGATAAAGCATTTGCCAAAGCGGTACAGCATAAGGTGGGACGACGCAGTCTGAATTACATTTTATAGATGTATTTCTCACATATCTCAGAGCCTCTCGCGATCTTCGTCGTCGTCGTCGTCGTCGTTGTAGTCGTCGTCGTCGTCGTCGTCGTCGCCGCCGCCGCCGCTTCTGCAGAAGTAGCAAATGGCCATCGTAGCAAATGCGGCGAGGGACGCCCTGCCTTCGATTCCGAATGCACAAAGTGTGTGGTCTTGTTTCTCAGTCTATATTTGGTCGGTCTCGTCAGAGGTTGAATGTAACGAATGGGTGGGAAAGAGCAAGGGGCAGCGGCTGTGTAGAACGAAAACACAAATCCTCAGGGGTGTGAGCGTTTCGAGATGAGTCGTATACATGTAAATGTTGGTCGTCAGTGACGGTGTGGCCTAATGGATAAGGCGTCGGACTTCGGATCTGAAGATTACAGGTTCGAATGCTGTCACGCTTGTGTTTTTCCAGTTCTGAAAAAGAAACATACCGTTTTAATGAAGCAATTGACCAGTACGAAACCGTCTGAATGTTGCTGTTGACCATTTTTTGCTTGGAGATGCTCTTGAGCTTGAAACTCACACAACAAGACCGGTGTTAACTAGCGAAATGGTCGGCAGAGTGCCGACATAGCGAGTTTTGACAATCACTTGCACATCTAAAACAACGTCGGAAAGTAACTCGTTCGGCTTTTGAGTCACATAAAGTATGTGTGTTAATTTTGACACCACTAGCTCTGCTTGTTGTCATGCAATTTCTTTGCCTCTCAGAAATGATTATGACATAAAAGTGAAGTATGTGACGAGTGTGACGTTAGGAAAACATTAGGCAGCATGGAGAGATTCTGTATGGGACCACCCAACGCAAACGAGTACTGTGTGACGTGCTACCCGGCAGGTATTCACCGAGGTAGCCGGCTAGCTCAGTCGGTAGAGCGAGAGACTCTTAATCCCAGGGTCGTGGGTTCGAGCCAGACGCTGGGCGGAACGGAATTTTGTTCCGCTGCAGGTGTAAATTACCGTTTTTCTGATTAATGAGATTTAATGGAAATAGCAACTTTAAACTTTGCCTACGTCTCTGTCAGTCGCAAGGAAACTGTATTTGAAGGTGAAGGTGATTTTGTAGACATGTGTGAAGGACATGTTCTGAAATGCAAGTGTTGTTGTTTGGAGAGCACATCGGTTACGTGTCAGATGTGTAGCCAAGCAGTAATTTGTCGCCATAGCTGCAAATATTAGCCGGTAATATGAAGTGTTGTCAGCTAAAGTCTGATGATGCAGACGACCGTAAGGACGAAGTTACAATAAGTACCGCTAGGCCGCGCCTATTTAGCTCAGTGGTAGAGCACTTGTCTAATAAAGCAGGAGTCGTAAGTTCCATCCTCACAGGAAAAAGATGAATTTTGGAAATCAGTTGCGCGTCGTGGCCGTATAGCAAACAGTACCTGTGATGACGAACAATTAGCGACAGGCGTTTTTTTAAGAATTACTCTCAGATGTGATTAAGGCGAATGGCGCAGATAAAGCATTTGCCAAAGCGGTACAGCATAAGGTGGGACGAGGCAGTCTGAATTACATTTTATAGATGTATTTCTCACATATCTCAGAGCCTCTCGCGATCTTCGTCGTCGTCGTCGTCGTCGTCGTTGTAGTCGTCGTCGTCGTCGTCGTCGTCGTCGTCGTCGCCGCCGCCGCCGCTTCTGCAGAAGTAGCAAATGGCCATCGTAGCAAATGCGGCGAGGGACGCCCTGCCTTCGATTCCGAATGCACGAAGTGTGTGGTCTTGTTTCTCAGTCTATATTTGGTCGGTCTCGTCAGAGGTTGAATGTAACGAATGGGTGGGAAAGAGCAAGGGGCAGCGGCTGTGTAGAATGAAAACACAAATCCTCAGGGGTGTGAGCGTTTCGAGATGAGTCGTATACATTTAAATGTTGGTCGTCAGTGACCGTGTGGCCTAATGGATAAGGCGTCGGACTTCGGATCTGAAGATTACAGGTTCGAATGCTGTCACGCGTGTGTTTTTCCAGTTCTGAAAAAGAAACATTCCGTTTTAATGTAGCAATTGAGCAGTACGAAACCGTCTGAATGTTGCTGTTGACCATTTTTTGCTTGGAGATGCTCTTGAGCTTGAAACACACACAACAAGCCCGGTGTTAACTAGCGAAATGGTCGGCAGAGTGCCGACACAGCGAGTTTTGACTATCACTTGCACATTTAAAACAACGTCGGAAAGTAACTCGTTCGGCTTTTGAGTCACATAAAGTATGTGTGTTAATTTTGACGCCACTAGCTCTGCTTGTTGTCATGCAATTTCTTTGCCTCTCAGAAATGATTATGACATAAAAGTGAAGTACGTGACGAGTGTGACGTTAGGAAAACATTAGGCAGCATGGAGAGATTCTATATGGGACCACCCAACCCAAACGAGTACTGTGTGACGTGCTACCCGGCAGGTATTCACCGAGGTAGCCGGCTAGCTCAGTCGGTAGAGCGTCAGACTCTTAATCCCAGGGTCGTGGGTTCGAGCCAGACGCTGGGCGGAAACGGAATTTTGTTCCGCTGCAGGTGTAAATTACCGTTTTTCTGATTAACGAGATTTAATGGACATAGCAACTTTAAACTTTGCCTACGTCTCTGTCAGTCGCAAGGAAACTGTATTTGAAGGTGAAGGTGATTTTGTAGACATGTGTGAATGACATGTTCTGAAATGCAAGTGTTGTTGTTTGGAGAGCACATCGGTTACGTGTCAGATGTGTAGCCAAGCAGTAATTTGTCGCCATAGCTGCAAATATTAGCCGGTAATATGAAGTGTTGTCAGCTAAAGTCTGATGATGCAGACGACCGTAAGGACGAAGTACCCAAGAGTACCGCTACGCCGCGCCTATTTAGCTCAGTGGTAGAGCACTGGTCTAATAAACCAGGGGTCGTAAGTTCCATCATCACAGGAGAAAGATGAAATTTGGAAATCAGTTGCGCGTCGTGGCCGTATAGCAAACAGTACCTGTGATGACGAACAATTAGCGACAGGCGTTTTTTTAAGAATTACTCTCAGATGCGATTAAGGCGAATGCCGCAGATAAAGCATTTGCCAAAGCGGTACAGCATAAGGTGGGACGAGGCAGTCTGAATTACATTTTATAGATGTATTTCTCACATATCTCAGAGCCTCTCGCGATATTCGTCGTCGTCGCCGCTGCCGCTTCTGCAGAAGTAGCAAATGGCCATCGTAGCAAATGCGGCGAGGGACGCCCTGCCTTCGATTCCGAATGCACAAAGTGTGTGGTCTTGTTTCTCAGTCTATATTTGGTCGGTCTCGTCAGAGGTTGAATGTAACGAATGGGTGGGAAAGAGCAAGGGGCAGCGGCTGTGTAGAATGAAAACACAAATCCTCAGGGGTGTGAGCGTTTCGAGATGAGTCGTATACATGTAAATGTTAGTCGTCAGTGACCGTGTGGCCTAATGGATAAGGCGTCGGACTTCGGATATGAAGGTTACAGGTTCGAATGCTGTGACGCTTGTGTTTTTCCAGTTCTGAAAAAGAAACATACCGTTTTAATGTTGCAATTGAACAGTACGAAACCGTCTGAATGTTGCTGTTGACCATTTTTTGCTTGGAGATGCTCTTGAGCTTGAAACACACACAACAAGACCGGTGTTAACTAGCGAAATGGTCGGCAGAGTGCCGACACAGCGAGTTTTGACTATCACTTGCACATCTAAAACAACGTCGGAAAGTAACTCGTTCGGCTTTTGAGTCACATAAAGTATGTGTGTTAATTTTGACGCCACTAGCTCTGCTTGTTGTCATGCAATTTCTTTGCCTCTCAGAAATGATTATGACATAAAAGTGAAGTACGTGACGAGTGTGACGTTAGGAAAACATTAGGCAGCATGGAGAGATTCTGTATGGGACCACCCAACCCAAACGAGTACTGTGTGACGTGCTACCCGGCAGGTATTCACCGAGGTAGCCGGCTAGCTCAGTCGGTAGAGGGTCAGACTCTTAATCCCAGGGTCGTGGGTTCGAGCCAGACGTTGGGCGGAACGGAATTTTGTTCCGCTGCAGATGTAAATTACCGTTTTTCTGATTAACGAGATTTAATGGAAATAGCAACTTTAAACTTTGCCTACGTCTCTGTCAGTCGCAAGGAAACTGTATTTGAAGGTGAAGGTGATTTTGTAGACATGTGTGAAAGACATGTTCTGAAATGCAAGTGTTGTTGTTTGGAGAGCATATCGGTTACGTGACAGATGTGTAGCCAAGCAGTAATTTGTCGCCATAGCTGCAAATATTAGCCGGTAATATGAAGTGTTGTCAGCTAAAGTCTGATGATGCAGACGACCGTAAGGACGAAGTTACAATAAGTACCGCTAGGCCGCGCCTTTTTAGCTCAGTGGTAGAGCACTGGTCTAATGAAGCAGGGGTCGTAAGTTCCATTCTCACAGGAAAAAGATGAATTTTGGAAATCAGTTGCGCGTCGTGGCCGTATAGCAAACAGTACCTGTGATGACGAACAATTAGCGACAGGCGTTTTTTTAAGAATTACTCTCAAATGTGATTAAGGCGAATGGCGCAGATAAAGCATTTGCCAAAGCGGTACAGCATAAGGTGGGACGAGGCAGTCTGAATTACATTTTATAGATGTATTTCTCACATATCTCAGAGCCTCTCGCGATCTTCGTCGTCGTCGTCGTCGTCGTTGTAGTCGTCGTCGTCGTCGTCGTCGTCGCCGCCGCCGCCGCTTCTGCAGAAGTAGCAAATGGCCATCGTAGCAAATGCGGCGAGGGACGCCCTGCCTTCGATTCCGAATGCACAAAGTGTGTGGTCTTGTTTCTCAGTCTATATTTGGTCGGTCTCGTCAGAGGTTGAATGTAACGAATGGGTGGGAAAGAGCAAGGGGCAGCGGCTGTGTAGAACGAAAACACAAATCCTCAGGGGTGTGAGCGTTTCGAGATGAGTCGTATACATGTAAATGTTGGTCGTCAGTGACGGTGTGGCCTAATGGATAAGGCGTCGGACTTCGGATCTGAAGATTACAGGTTCGAATGCTGTCACGCTTGTGTTTTTCCAGTTCTGTAAAAGAAACATACCGTTTTAATGTAGCAATTGAGCAGTACGAAACCGTCTGAATGTTGCTGTTGACCATTTTTTGCTTGGAGATGCTCTTGAGCTTGAAACACACACAACAAGACCGGTGTTAACTAGCGAAATGGTCGGCAGAGTGCCGACACAGCGAGTTTTGACTATCACTTGCACATCTAAAACAACGTCGGAAAGTAACTCGTTCGGCTTTTGAGTCACATAAAGTATATGTGTTAATTTTGACGCCACTAGCTCTGCTTGTTGTCATGCAATTTCTTTGCCTCTCAGAAATGATTATGACATAAAAGTGAAGTACGTGACGAGTGTCACGTTAGGAAAACATTAGGAAGCATGGAGAGATTCTGTATGCGACCGCCCAACCCAAACGAGTACTGTGTGACGTGCTACCCGGCAGGTATTCACCGAGGTAGCCGGCTATCTCAGTCGGTAGAGCGTCAGACTCTTAATCCCAAGGTCGTTGGTTCGAGCCAGACGCTGGGCGGAACGGAATTTTGTTCCGCTGCAAGTGTAAATTACCGTTTTTCTGATTAATGAGATTTTATGGAAATAGCAACTTTAAACTTTGCCTACGTCTCTGTCAGTCGCAAGGAAACTGTATTTGAAGGTGAAGGTGATTTTGTAGACATGTGTGAAAGACATGTTCTGAAATGCAAGTGTTGTTTGGAGAGCACATCGGTTACGTGTCAGATGTGTAGCCAAGCAGTAATTTGTCGCCATAGCTGCAAATATTAGCCGGTAATATGAAGTGTTGTCAGCTAAAGTCTGATGATGCTGACGACCGTAAGGACGAAGTACCGTAGAGTACCGCTAGGCCCTCCCCTTTAGCTCAGTGGTAGAGCATTGGTCTAATAACCCCGGGGTCGTAAGTTCCATCCTCACAGGAGAAAGATGAATTTTGGAAATCAGTTGCGCGTCGTGGCCGTATAGCAAACAGTACCTGTGATGAAGAACAATTAGCGACAGGCGTTTTTTTAAGAATTACTCTCAGATGCGATTAAGGCGAATGGCGCAGATAAAGCATTTGCCAAAGCGGTACAGCATAAGGTGGGACGAGGCAGTCTGAATTAAATTTTATAGATGTATTTCTCACATATCTCAGAGCCTCTCGCGATATTCGTCGTCGTCGCCGCTGCCGCTTCTGCAGAAGTAGCAAATGGCCATCGTAGCAAATGCGGCGAGGGACGCCCTGCCTTCGATTCCGAATGCACAAAGTGTGTGGTCTTGTTTCTCAGTCTATATTTGGTCGGTCACGTGGGGAAGAAGTTGAATGTAACGAATGGGTGGGAAAGAGCAAGGGGCAGCGGCTGTGTAGAACGAAAACACAAATCCTCAGGGGTGTGAGCGTTTCGAGATGACTCGTATACATGTAAATGTTGGTCGTCAGTGACCGTGTGGCCTAATGGATAAGGCGTCGGACTTCGGATCTGAAGATTACAGGCTCGAATGCTGTCACGCTTGTGTTTTTCCAGTTCCGAAAAAGAAACATACCGTTTTAATGTAGCAATTGAGTAGTACGAAACCGTCTGAATGTTGCTGTTGACCATTTTTTGCTTGGAGATGCTCTTGAGCTTGAAACACACACAGCAAGACCGGTGTTAACTAGCGAAATGGTCGGCAGAGTGCCGACACAGCGAGTTTTGACTATCACTTGCACATTTAAAACAACGTAGGAAAGTAACTCGTTCGGCTTTTGAGTCACATAAAGTATGTGTGTTAATTTTGACGCCACTAGCTCTGCTTGTTGTCATGCAATTTCTTTGCCTCTCAGAAATGATTATGACATAAAAGTGAAGTACGTGACGAGTGTGACGTTAGGAAAACATTAGGCAGCATGGAGAGATTCTGTATGGGACCACCCAAACCCAAACGAGTACTGTGTGACGTGCTACCCGGCAGGTATTCAACGAGGTAGCCGGCTAGCTCAGTCGGTAGAGCGTCAGACTCTTAATCCCAGGGTCGTGGGTTCGAGCCAGACGCTGGGCGGAACGGAATTTTGTTCCGCTGCAGGTGTAAATTACCGTTTTTCTGATTAACGAGATTTAATGGAAATAGCAACTTTAAACTTTGCCTACGTCTCTGTCAGTCGCAAGGAAACTGTATTTGAAGGTGAAGGTGATTTTGTAGACATGTGTGAAAGACATGTTCTGAAATGCAAGTGTTGTTGTTTGGAGAGCACATCGGTTACGTGTCAGATGTGTAGCCAAGCAGTAATTTGTCGCCATAGCTGCAAATATTAGCCTGTAATATGAAGTGTTGTCAGCTAAAGTCTGATGATGCAGACGACCGTAAGGACGAAGTACCCAAGAGTACCGCTAGGCCGCGCCTATTTAGCTCAGTGGTAGAGCACTGGTCTAATAAACCAGGGGTCGTAAGTTCCATCCTCACAGGAGAAAGATGAATTTTGGAAATCAGTTGCGCGTCGTGGCCGTATAGCAAACAGTACCTGTGATGACGAACAATTAGCGACAGGCGTATTTTAAGAAATACTCTCAGATGTGATTAAGGCGAATGGCGCAGATAAAGCATTTGCCAAAGCAATACAGCATAAGGTGGGACGAGGCAGTCTGAATTACATTTTATAGATGCATTTCTCACATATCTCAGAGCCTCTCACGATCTTCGTCGTCGTCGTCGTCGTCGTTGTCGTCGTCGTCGTCGTCGTCGTCGCTTCTGCAGAAGTAGCAAATGGCCATCGTAGCAAATGCGGCGAGGGACGCCCTGCCTTCGATTCCGAATGCACAAAGTGTGTGGTCTTGTTTCTCAGTCTATATTTGGTCGGTCTCGTCAGGGGTTGAATGTAACGAATGGGTGGGAAAGAGCAAGGGGCAGCGGCTGTGTAGAACGAAAACACAAATCCTCAGGGGTGTGAGCGTTTCGAGATGAGTCGTATACGTGTAAACGTTTGTTGTCAGTGACCGTGTGGTCTAATGGATAAGGCGTCGGACTTCGGATCTGAAGATTACAGGTTCGAATGCTGTCACGCTCCTGTTTTCCAGTTGTGAAAACGAAACATACCGTTTTAATGTAGCAATTGAGCAGTACGAAACCGTCTGAATGTTGCTGTTGACCATTTTTTGCTTGGAGATGCTCTTGAGCTTGAAACACACACAGCAAGACCGGTGTTAACTAGCGAAATGGTCGGCAGAGTGCCGACACAGCGAGTTTTGACTATCACTTGCACATCTAAAACAACGTCGGAAAGTAACTCGTTCGGCTTTTGAGTCACATAAAGTATGTGTGTTAATTTTGACGCCACTAGCTCTGCTTGTTGTCATGCAATTTCTTTGCCTCTCAGAAATGATTATGACATATAAGTGAAGTATGTGACGAGTGTGACGTTAGGAAAACATTAGGCAGCATGGAGAGATTCTGTATGGGACCACCCAACCCAAACGAGTACTGTGTGACGTGCTACCCGGCAGGTATTCATCGAGGTAGCCGGCTAGCTCAGTCGGTAGAGCGTCAGACTCTTAATCCCAGGGTCGTGGGTTCGAGCCAGACGCTGGGCGGAACGGAATTTTGTTCCGCTGCAGGTGTAAATTACCGTTTTTCTGATTAACGAGATTTAATGGAAATTGCAACTTTAAACTTTGCCTACGTCTCTGTCAGTCGCAAGGAAACTGTATTTGAAGGTGAAGGTGATTTTGTAGACATGTGTGAAAGACATGTTCTGAAATGCAAGTGTTGTTGTTTGGAGAGCACATCGGTTACGTGTCAGATGTGTAGCCAAGCAGTAATTTGTCGCCATAGCTGCAAATATTAGCCGGTAATATGAAGTGTTGTCAGCTAAGGTCTGATGATGCTGACGACCGTAAGGACGAAGTACCCAGTAGTACCGCCAGGCCCCCCTCTTTAGCTCAGTGGTAGAGCATTGGTCTAATAACCCAGGGGTCGTAAGTTCCATCCACACAGGAGAAAGATGAATTTTGGAAATCAGTTGCGCGTCGTGGCCGTATAGCAAACATTACCTGTGATGACGAACAATTAGCGACAGGCGTTTTTTTAAGAATTACTCTCAGATGCGATTAAGGCGAATGGCGCAGATAAAGCATTTGCCAAAGCGGTACAGCATAAGGTGGGACGAGGCAGTCTGAATTACATTTTATAGATGTATTTCTCACATATCTCAGAGCCTCTCGCGATATTCGTCGTCGTCGCCGCCGCCGCTTCTGCAGAAGTAGCAAATGGCCATCGTAGCAAATGCGGCGAGGGACGCCCTGCCTTCGATTCCGAATGCACAAAGTGTGTGGTCTTGTTTCTCAGTCTATATTTGGTCGGTCTCGTCAGAGGTTGAATGTAACGAATGGGTGGGAAAGAGCAAGGGGCAGCGGCTGTGTAGAACGAAAACACAAATCCTCAGGGGTGTGAGCGTTTCGAGATGAGTCGTATACGTGTAAATGTTTGTTGTCAGTGACCATGTGGCCTAATGGATAAGGCGTCGGACTTCGGATCTGAAGATTACAGGCTCGAATGCTGTCACGCTCGTGTTTTCCAGTTCTGAAAAAGAAACATACCGTTTTAATGTAGCAATTGAGCAGTACGAAACCGTCTGAATGTTGCTGTTAACCATTTTTTGCTTGGAGTTGCTCTTGAGCTTGAAACACACACAGCAAGACCGGTGTTAACTAGCGAAATGGTCGGCAGAGTGCCGACACAGCGAGTTTTGACTATCACTTGCACATCTAAAACAACGTCGGAAAGTAACTCGTTCGGCTTTTGAGTCACATAAAGTATGTGTGTTAATTTTGACGCCACTAGCTCTGCTTGTTGTCATGCAATTTCTTTGCCTCTCAGAAATGATTATGACATAAAAGTGAAGTACGTGACGAGTGTGACGTTAGGAAAACATTAGGCAGCATGGAGAGATTCTGTATGGGACCACCCAACCCAAACGAGTACTGTGTGACGTGCTACCCGGCAGGTATTCATCGAGGTAGCCGGCTAGCTCAGTCGGTAGAGCGTCAGACTGTTAGTCCCAGGGTCGTAGGTTCGAGCTAGACGCTGGGCGGAACGGAATTTTGTTCCGCTGCAGATTTAAATTACCGTTTTTCTGATTAACGAGATATAATGGACATAGCAACTTTAAATCTTGCCTACGTCTCTGTCAGTCGCAAGGAAACTGTATTTGAAGGTGAAGGTAATTTTGTAGACATGTGTGAAAGACATGTTCTGAAATGCAAGTGTTGTTGTTTGGAGAGCACGTCGGTTACGTGTCAGATGTGTAGCCAAGCAGTAATTTGTCGCCATAGCTGCAAATATTAGCCGGTAATATGTATTGTTGTCAGCTAAAGTCTGATGATGCAGACGACCGTAAGGACGAAGTACCCAAGAGTACCGCTAGGCCGCGCCTCTTTAGCTCAGTGGTAGAGCACTGGTCTAATAAACCAGGGGTCGTAAGTTCCATCCTCACAGGAGAAAGATGAATTTTGGAAATCAGTTGCGCGTCGTGGCCGTATAGCAAACAGTACCTGTGATGACGAACAATTAGCGACAGGCGTTTTTTTTAAGATTTACTCTCAGATGTGATTAAGGCGAATGGCGCAGATAAAGCATTTGCCAAAGCGGTACAGCATAAGGTGGGACGAGGCAGTCTGAATTACATTTTATAGATGTATTTCTCACATATCTCAGAGCCTCTCGCGATCTTCGTCGTCGTCGTCGTCGTCGTCGTCGTCGTCGTCGTCGTCGCCGCCGCTTCTGCAGAAGTAGCAAATGGCCATCGTAGCAAATGCGGCGAGGGACGCCCTGCCTTCGATTCCGAATGCACAAAGTGTGTGGTCTTGTTTCTCAGTCTATATTTGGTCGGTCTCGTCAGAGGTTGAATGTAACGAATAAGTGGGAAAGAGCAAGGGGCAGCGGCTGTGTAGAACGAAAACACAAATCCTCAGGGGTGTGAGCGTTTCGAGATGAGTCGTATATATGTAAATGTTGGTCGTCAGTGACCGTGTGGCCTAATGGATAAGGCGTCGGACTTCGTATCTGAAGATTACAGGTTCGAATGCTGTCACGCTTGTGTTTTTCCAGTTCTGAAAAAGAAACATACCGTTTTAATGTAGCAATTGAGCAGTACGAAACCGTCTGAATGTTGCTGTTGACCATTTTTTGCTTGGAGATGCTCTTGAGCTTGAAACACACACAGCAAGACCGGTGTTAACTAACGAAATGGTCGGCAGAGTGCCGACACCGCGAGTTTTGACTGGCACTTGCACATCTAAAACAACGTCGGAAAGTAACTCGTTCGGCTTTTGAGTCACATAAAGTATGTGTGTTAATTTTGACGCCACTAGCTCTGCTTGTTGTCATGCAATTTCTTTGCCTCTCAGAAATGATTATGACATAAAAGTGAAGTGCGTGACGAGTGTGACGTTAGGAAAACATTAGGCAGCATGGAGAGATGCTGTATGGGACCACCCAACCCAAACGAGTACTATTTGACGTGCTACCCGGCAAATATTCACCGAGGTAGCCGGCTATCTCAGTCGGTAGAGCGTCAGACACTTAATCCCAGGGTCGTGGGTTCGAGCCAGACGCTGGGCGAAACGGAATTTTGTTCCGCTGCAGGTGTAAATTACCGTTTTTCTGATTAACGAGATTTAATGGAAATAGCAACTTTAAACTTTGCCTACGTCTCTGTCAGTCGCAAGGAAACTGTATTTGAAGGTGAAGGTGATTTTGTAGACATGTGTAAAAGACATGTTCTGAAATGCAAGTGTTGTGGTTTGGAGAGCACATCGGTTACGTGTCAGATGTGTAGCCAAGCAGTAATTTGTCGCCATAGCTGCAAATATTAGCCGATAATATGAATTGTTGTCAGCTAAAGTCTGATGATGCAGACGACCGTAAGGACGAAGTACCCAAGAGCACCGCTAGGCCGCGCCTCTTTAGCTCAGTGGTAGAGCACTGGTCTAATAAACCAGGGGTCGTAAGTTCCATCCTCACAGGAGAAAGATGAATTTTGGAAATCAGTTGCGCGTCGTGGCCGTATAGCAAACAGTACCTGTGATGACGAACAATTAGCGACAGGCGTTTTTTTTAAGATTTACTCTCAGATGTGATTAATGCGAATGGCGCAGATAAAGCATTTGCCAAAGCGGTACAGCATAAGGTGGGACGAGGCAGTCTGAATTACATTTTATAGATGTATTTCTCACATATCTCAGAGCCTCTCGCGATCTTCGTCGTCGTCGTCGTCGTCGTCGTCGTCGTCGTCGTCGCCGCCGCTTCTGCAGAAGTAGCAAATGGCCATCGTAGCAAATGCGGCGAGGGACGCCCTGCCTTCGATTCCGAATGCACAAAGTGTGTGGTCTTGTTTCTCAGTCTATATTTGGTCGGTCTCGTCAGAGGTTGAATGTAACGAATAAGTGGGAAAGAGCAAGGGGCAGCGGCTGTGTAGAACGAAAACACAAATCCTCAGGGGTGTGAGCGTTTCGAGATGAGTCGTATATATGTAAATGTTGGTCGTCAGTGACCGTGTGGCCTAATGGATAAGGCGTCGGACTTCGTATCTGAAGATTACAGGTTCGAATGCTGTCACGCTTGTGTTTTTCCAGTTCTGAAAAAGAAACATACCGTTTTAATGTAGCAATTGAGCAGTACGAAACCGTCTGAATGTTGCTGTTGACCATTTTTTGCTTGGAGATGCTCTTGAGCTTGAAACACACACAGCAAGACCGGTGTTAACTAACGAAATGGTCGGCAGAGTGCCGACACCGCGAGTTTTGACTGGCACTTGCACATCTAAAACAACGTCGGAAAGTAACTCGTTCGGCTTTTGAGTCACATAAAGTATGTGTGTTAATTTTGACGCCACTAGCTCTGCTTGTTGTCATGCAATTTCTTTGCCTCTCAGAAATGATTATGACATAAAAGTGAAGTGCGTGACGAGTGTGACGTTAGGAAAACATTAGGCAGCATGGAGAGATGCTGTATGGGACCACCCAACCCAAACGAGTACTGTGTGACGTGCTACCCGGCAGGTATTCATCGAGGTAGCCGGCTAGCTCAGTCGGTAGAGGGTCAGACTCTTAATCCCAGGGTCGTGGGTTCGAGCCAGACGCTGGGCGGAACGGAATTTTGTTCCGCTGCAGATGTAAATTACCGTTTTCTGATTAACGTGATTTAATAGAAATAGCAACATTAAACTTTGCCTACGTCTCTGCCAGTCGCAAGGAAACTGTATTTGAAGGTGAAGGTGATTTTGTAGACATGTGTGAAAGACATGTTCTGAAATGCAAGTGTTGTTGTTTGGAGAGCACATCGGTTACGTGTCAGATGTGTAGCCAAGCAGTAATTTGTCGCCATAGCTGCAAATATTAGCCGGTAATATGAAGTGTTGTCAGCTAAAGTCTGATGATGCAGACGACCGTAAGGACGAAGTACCCAAGAGTACCGCTAGGCCGCGCCTATTTAGCTCAGTGGTAGAGCACTGGTCTAATAAACCAGGGGTCGTAAGTTCCATCCTCACAGGAGAAAGATGAATTTTGGAAATCAGTTGCGCGTCGTGGCCGTATAGCAAACAGTACCTGCGATGACGAACAATCAGAGACAGGCGTTTTTTTAAGAATTACTCTCAGATGTGATTAAGGCGAATGGCGCCGATAAAGCATTTGCCAAAGCGGTACAGCATAAGGTGGGACGAGGCAGTCTGAATTACATTTTATAGATGTATTTCTCACATATCTCAGAGCCTCTCGCGATCTTCGTCGTCGTCGTCGTCGTCGTCGTCGTCGTCGTCGTCGTCGCCGCCGCCGCTTCTGCAGAAGTAGCAAATGGCCATCGTAGCAAATGCGGCGAGGGACGCCCTGCCTTCGATTCCGAATGCACAAAGTGTGTGGTCTTGTTTCTCAGTCTATATTTGGTCGGTCTCGTCAGAGGTTGAATGTAACGAATGGGTGGGAAAGAGCAAGGGGCAGCGGCTGTGTAGAACGAAAACACAAATCCTCAGGGGTGTGAGCGTTTCGAGATGAGTCGTATACGTGTAAATGTTTGTTGTGAGTGACCGTGTGGCCTAATGGATAAGGCGTCGGACTTCAGACTTGAAGATTACAGGTTCGAATGCTCTCACGCTTGTGTTTTTCCAGTTCTGAAAAAGAAACATACCGTTTTAATGTAGCAATTGAGCAGTACGAAACTGTCTGAATGTTGCTGTTGACCATTTTTTGCTTGGAGATGCTCTTGAGCTTGAAACACACACAGCGAGACCGGTGTTAACTAGCGAAATGGTCGGCAGAGTCCCGACACAGCGAGTTTTGACTATCACTTGCACATCTAAAACAACGTCGGAAAGTAACTCGTTCGGCTTTTGAGTCACATAAAGTATGTGTGTTAATTTTGACGCCACTAGCTCTGCTTGTTGTCATGCAATTTCTTTGCCTCTCAGAAATGATTATGACATAAAAGTGAAGTACGTGACGAGTGTGACGTTAGGAAAACATTAGGCAGCATGGAGAGATTCTGTATGGGACCACCCAACCAAAACGAGTACTGTGTGACGTGCTACCCGGCAGGTATTCCCGAGGCAGCCGGCTAGTTCAGTCGGTGGAGCGTGAGAATCTTTATCGTAGGTTTGTTGGTTTGAGCCCCACGCTGGGCGCGAACGTTATTTTGTTCCGCTGCAGATGTAAATTACCGTTTTTCTGATTAACGAGATTTAATGGAAATAGCAACATTAAACTTTGCCTACGTCTCTGTCAGTCGCAAGGAAAATTGTATTTGAAGGTGAAGGTGATTTTGTAGACATGTATGAAAGACATGTTCTGAAATGCAAGTGTTGTGGTTTGGAGAGCACATCGGTTACGTGTCAGATGTGTAGCCAAGCAGTAATTTGTCGCCATAGCTGCAAATATTAGCCGATAATATGAATTGTTGTCAGCTAAAGTCTGATGATGCAGACGACCGTAAGGACGAAGTACCCAAGAGTACCGCTAGGCCGCGCCTCTTTAGCTCAGTGGCAGAGCACTGGTCTAATAAACCAGGGGTCGTAAGTTCCATCCTCACAGGAGAAAGATGAATTTTGGAAATCAGTTGCGCGTCGTGGCCGTATAGCAAACAGTACCTGTGATGACGAACAATTAGCGACAGGCGTTTTTTTAAGATTTACTCTCAGATGTGATTAAGGCGAATTGCGCAGATAAAGCATTTGCCAAAGCGGTACAGCATAAGGTGGGACGAGGCAGTCTGAATTACATTTTATAGATGTATTTCTCACATATCTCAGAGTCTCTCGCGATCTTCGTCGTCGTCGTCGTCGTCGTCGTTGTAGTCGTCGTCGTCGTCGTCGTCGTCGTCGCCGCCGCCGCTTCTGCAGAAGTAGCAAATGGCCATCGTAGCAAATGCGGCGAGGGACGCCCTGCCTTCGATTCCGAATGCACAAAGTGTGTGGTCTTGTTTCTCAGTCTATATTTGGTCGGTCTCGTCAGAGGTTGAATGTAACGAATAAGTGGGAAAGAGCAAGGGGCAGCGGCTGTGTAGAACGAAAACACAAATCCTCAGGGGTGTGAGCGTTTCGCGATGAGTCGTATACATGTAAATGTTGGTTGTCAGTGACCGTGTGGCCTAATGGATAAGGCGTCGGACTTCGGCTCTGAAGATTACAGGTTCGAATGTTGTCACGCTTGTGTTTTTCCAGTTCTGAAAAAGAAACATACCGTTTTAATGTAGCAATTGAGCAGTACGAAACCGTCTGAATGTTGCTGTTGACCATTTTTTGCTTGGAGATGCTCTTGAGCTTGAAACACACACAGCAAGACCGGTGTTAACTAGCGAAATGGTCGGCAGAGTGCCGACACCGCGAGTTTTGACTGGCACTTGCACATCTAAAACAACGTCGAAAAGTAACTCGTTCGGCTTTTGAGTCACATAAAGTATGTGTGTTAATTTTGACGCCACTAGCTCTGCTTGTTGTCATGCAATTTCTTTGCCTCTCAGAAATGATTATGACATAAAAGTGAAGTACGTGACGAGTGTGACGTTAGGAAAACATTAGGCAGCATGGAGAGATGCTGTATGGGACCACCCAACCCAAACGAGTACTGTGTGACGTGCTACCCGGCAAGTATTCACCGAGGTAGCCGGCTATCTCAGTCGGTAGAGCGTCAGACACTTAATCCCATGGTCGTGGGTTCCAGCCAGACGCTGGGCGAAACGGAATTTTGTTCCGCTGGAGGTGTAAATTACCGTTTTTCTGATTAACGAGATTTAATGGAAATAGCAACTTTAAACTTTGCCTACGTCTCTGTCAGTCGCAAGGAAACTGTATTTGAAGGTGAAGGTGATTTTGTAGACATGTGTAAAAGACATGTTCTGAAATGCAAGTGTTGTGGTTTGGAGAGCACATCGGTTACGTGACAGACGTGTAGCCAAGCAGTAATTTGTCGCCATAGCTGCAAATATTAGCCGATAATATGAATTGTTGTCAGCTAAAGTCTGATGATGCAGACGACCGTAAGGACGAAGTACCCAAGAGTACCGCTAAGCCGCGCCTCTTTAGCTCAGTGGTAGAGCACTGGTCTAATAAACCAGGGGTCGTAAGTTCCATCCTCACAGGAGAAAGATGAATTTTGGAAATCAGTAGCGCGTCGTGGCCGTATAGCAAACAGTATCTGTGATGACGAACAATTAGCGACAGGCATTTTTTTTAAGAATTACTCTCAGATGTGATTAAGGCGAATGGCGCAGATAAAGCATTTGCCAAAGCGGTACAGCATAAGGTGGGACGAGGCAGTCTGAATTACATTTTATAGATGTATTTCTCACATATCTCAGAGTCTCTCGCGATCTTCGTCGTCGTCGTCGTCGTCGTCGTCGTCGTCGCCGCCGGAGCTTCTGAAGAAGTAGCAAATGGCCACCGTAGCAAATGCGGCGAGGGACGCCCTGCCTTCGATTCCGAATGCACAAAGTGTGTGGTCTTGTTTCTCAGTCTATATTTGGTCGGTCTCGTCAGAGGTTGAATGTAACGAATAAGTGGGAAAGAGCAAGGGGCAGCGGCTGTGTAGAACAAAACACAAATCCTCAGGGGTGTGAGCGTTTCGAGATGAGTCGTATACATGTAAATGTTGGTCGTCAGTGACCGTGTGGCCTAATGGATAAGGCGTCGGACTTCGGCTCTGAAGATTACAGGTACGAATGCTGTCACGCTTGTGTTTTTCCAGTTCTGAAAAAGAAACATACCGTTTTAATGTAGCAATTGAGCAGTACGAAACCGTCTGAATGTTGCTGTTGACCATTTTTTGCTTGGAGATGCTCTTGAGCTTGAAACACACACAGCAAGACCGGTGTTAACTAGCGAAATGGTCGGCAGAGTGCCGACACCGCGAGTTTTGACTGGCACTTGCACATCTAAAACAACGTCGGAAAGTAACTCGTTCGGCTTTTGAGTCACATAAAGTATGTGTGTTAATTTTGACGCCACTAGCTCTGCTTGTTGTCATGCAATTTCTTTGCCTCTCAGAAATGATTATGACATAAAAGTGAAGTACGTGACGAGTGTGACGTTAGGAAAACATTAGGCAGCATGGAGAGATGCTGTATGGGACCACCCAACCCAAACGAGTACTGTGTGACATGCTACCCGGCAAGTATTCACCGAGGTAGCCGGCTATCTCAGTCGGTAGAGCGTCAGACACTT
Source organism: Schistocerca gregaria (assembly GCF_023897955.1). NCBI lineage: Eukaryota > Metazoa > Arthropoda > Insecta > Orthoptera > Acrididae > Schistocerca > Schistocerca gregaria. Next base: position 21,207,567 of record NC_064925.1, read on the forward strand.
AATCCCATGGTCGTGGGTTCCAGCCAGACGCTGGGCGAAACGGAATTTTGTTCCGCTGGAGGTGTAAATTACCGTTTTTCTGATTAACGAGATTTAATGGAAATAGCAACTTTAAACTTTGCCTACGTCTCTGTCAGTCGCAAGGAAACTGTATTTGAAGGTGAAGGTGAATTTGTAGACATGTGTAAAAGACATGTTCTGAAATGCAAGTGTTGTGGTTTGGAGAGCACATCGGTTACGTGTCAGATGTGTAGCCAAGCAGTAATTTGTCGCCATAGCTGCAAATATTAGCCGATAATATGAATTGTTGTCAGCTAAAGTCTGATGATGCAGACGACCGTAAGGACGAAGTACCCAAGAGTACCGCTAGGCCGCGCCTCTTTAGGTCAGTGGTAGTGCACTGGTCTAATAAACCAGGGGTCGTAAGTTCCATCCTCACAGGAGAAAGATGAGTTTTGGAAATCAGTTGCGCGTCGTGGCCGTATAGCAAACAGTACCTGTGATGACGAACAATTAGCAACAGGCGTTTTTTTAAGATTTACTCTCAGATGTGATTAAGGCGAATGGCGCAGATAAAGCATTTGCCAAAGCGGTACAGCATAAGGTGGGACGAGGCAGTCTGAATTACATTTTATAGATGAATTTCTCACATATCTCAGAGTCTCTCGCGATCTTCGTCGTCGTCGTCGTCGTCGTCGTCGTCGTCGCCGCCGCTGCTTCTGCAGAAGTAGCAAATGGCCATCGTAGCAAATGCGGCGAGGGACGCCCTGCCTTCGATTCCGAATGCACAAAGTGTGTGGTCTTGTTTCTCAGTCTATATTTGGTCGGTCTCGTCAGAGGTTGAATATAACGAATAAGTGGGAAAGAGCAAGGGGCAGCGGCTGTGTAGAACGAAAACACAAATCCTCAGGGGTGTGAGCGTTTCGAGATGAGTCGTATACATGTACATGTTGGTCGTCAGTGACCGTGTGGCCTAATGGATAAGGCGTCGGACTTCGGCTCTGAAGATTACAGGTTCGAATGCTGTCACGCTTGTGTTTTTCCAGTTCTGAAAAAGAAACATACCGTTTTAATGTAGCAATTGAGCAGTACGAAACCGTCTGAATGTTGCTGTTGACCATTTTTTGCTTGGAGATGCTCTTGAGCTTGAAACACACACAGCAAGACCGGTGTTAACTAGCGAAATGGTCGGCAGAGTGCCGACACCGCGAGTTTTGACTGGCACTTGCACATCTAAAACAACGTCGGAAAGTAACTCGTTCGGCTTTTGAGTCACATAGAGTATGTGTGTTAATTTTGACGCCACTAGCTCTGCTTGTTGTCATGCAATTTCTTTGCCTCTCAGAAATGATTATGACATAAAAGTGAAGTACGTGACGAGTGTGACGTTAGGAAAACATTAGGCAGCATGGAGAGATGCTGTATGGGACCACCCAACCCAAACGAGTACTGTGTGACGTGCTACCCGGCAAATATTCACCGAGGTAGCCGGCTATCTCAGTCGGTAGAGCGTCAGACACTTAATCCCATGGTCGTGGGTTCCAGCCAGACGCTGGGCGAAACGGAATTTTGTTCCGCTGCAGGTGTAAATTACCGTTTTTCTGATTAACGAGATTTAATGGAAATAGCAACTTTAAACTTTGCCTACGTCTCTGTCAGTCGCAAGGAAACTGTATTTGAAGGTGAAGGTGATTTTGTAGACATGTGTAAAAGACATGTTCTGAAATGCAAGTGTTGTGGTTTGGAGAGCACATCGGTTACGTGTCAGATGTGTAGCCAAGCAGTAATGGGTCGCCATATCTGCAAATATTAGAAGCTAATATGAATTGTTGTCAGCTAAAGTCTGATGATGCAGACGACCGTAAGGACGAAGTACCCAAGAGTACCGCTAGGCCGCGCCTCTTTAGCTCAGTGGTAGTGCACTGGTCTAATAAACCAGGGGTCGTAAGTTCCATCCTCACAGGAGAAAGATGAGTTTTGGAAATCAGTTGCGCGTCGTGGCCGTATAGCAAACAGTACCTGTGATGACGAACAATTAGCGACAGGCGTTTTTTTAAGATTTACTCTCAGATGTGATTAAGGCGAATGGCGCAGATAAAGCATTTGCCAAAGCGGTACAGCATAAGGTGGGACGAGGCAGTCTGAATTACATTTTATAGATGAATTTCTCACATATCTCAGAGTCTCTCGCGATCTTCGTCGTCGTCGTCGTCGTCGTCGTCGTCGTCGCCGCCGGAGCTTCTGCAGAAGTAGCAAATGGCCATCGTAGCAAATGCGGCGAGGGACGCCCTGCCTTCGATTCCGAATGCACAAAGTGTGTGGTCTTGTTTCTCAGTCTATATTTGGTCGGTCTCGTCAGAGGTTGAATATAACGAATAAGTGGGAAAGAGCAAGGGGCAGCGGCTGTGTAGAACGAAAACACAAATCCTCAGGGGTGTGAGCGTTTCGAGATGAGTCGTATACATGTACATGTTGGTCGTCAGTGACCGTGTGGCCTAATGGATAAGGCGTCGGACTTCGGCTCTGAAGATTACAGGTTCGAATGCTGTCACGCTTGTGTTTTTCCAGTTCTGAAAAAGAAACATACCGTTTTAATGTAGCAATTGAGCAGTACGAAACCGTCTGAATGTTGCTGTTGACCATTTTTTGCTTGGAGATGCTCTTGAGCTTGAAACACACACAGCAAGACCGGTGTTAACTAGCGAAATGGTCGGCAGAGTGCCGACACCACGAGTTTTGACTGGCACTTGCACATCTAAAACAACGTCGGAAAGTAACTCGTTCGGCTTTTGAGTCACATAGAGTATGTGTGTTAATTTTGACGCCACTAGCTCTGCTTGTTGTCATGCAATTTCTTTGCCTCTCAGAAATGATTATGACATAAAAGTGAAGTACGTGACGAGTGTGACGTTAGGAAAACATTAGGCAGCATGGAGAGATGCTGTATGGGACCACCCAACCCAAACGAGTACTGTGTGACGTGCTACCCGGCAAATATTCACCGAGGTAGCCGGCTATCTCAGTCGGTAGAGCGTCAGACACTTAATCCCATGGTCGTGGGTTCCAGCCAGACGCTGGGCGAAACGGAATTTTGTTCCGCTGCAGGTGTAAATTACCGTTTTTCTGATTAACGAGATTTAATGGAAATAGCAACTTTAAACTTTGCCTACGTCTCTGTCAGTCGCAAGGAAACTGTATTTGAAGGTGAAGGTGATTTTGTAGACATGTGTAAAAGACATGTTCTGAAATGCAAGTGTTGTGGTTTGGAGAGCACATCGGTTACGTGTCAGATGTGTAGCCAAGCAGTAATGGGTCGCCATATCTGCAAATATTAGAAGCTAATATGAAGTGTTGTCAGCAGAAGTCTGATGATGCAGGCGACCGTAAGGCCGAAGTACGCAAGAGTACCGCTAGGCCGTGCCTCTTTAGCTCAGTGGTAGAGCACTGGTCTAATAAACCAGGGGTCGTAAGTTCCATCCTCACAGGAGAAAGATGAATTTTGGAAATCAGTAGCGCGTCGTGGCCGTATAGCAAACAGTATCTGTGATGACGAACAATTAGCGACAGGCATTTTTTTTAAGAATTACTCTCAGATGTGATTAAGGCGAATGGCGCAGATAAAGCATTTGCCAAAGCGGTACAGCATAAGGTGGGACGAGGCAGTCTGAATTACATTTTATAGATGTATTTCTCACATATCTCAGAGTCTCTCGCGATCTTCGTCGTCGTCGTCGTCGTCGTCGTCGTCGTCGTCGCCGCCGGAGCTTCTGAAGAAGTAGCAAATGGCCACCGTAGCAAATGCGGCGAGGGACGCCCTGCCTTCGATTCCGAATGCACAAAGTGTGTGGTCTTGTTTCTCAGTCTATATTTGGTCGGTCTCGTCAGAGGTTGAATGTAACGAATAAGTGGGAAAGAGCAAGGGGCAGCGGCTGTGTAGAACAAAACACAAATCCTCAGGGGTGTGAGCGTTTCGAGATGAGTCGTATACATGTAAATGTTGGTCGTCAGTGACCGTGTGGCCTAATGGATAAGGCGTCGGACTTCGGCTCTGAAGATTACAGGTTCGAATGCTGTCACGCTTGTGTTTTTCCAGTTCTGAAAAAGAAACATACCGTTTTAATGTAGCAATTGAGCAGTACGAAACCGTCTGAATGTTGCTGTTGACCATTTTTTGCTTGGAGATGCTCTTGAGCTTGAAACACACACAGCAAGACCGGTGTTAACTAGCGAAATGGTCGGCAGAGTGCCGACACCGCGAGTTTTGACTGGCACTTGCACATCTAAAACAACGTCGGAAAGTAACTCGTTCGGCTTTTGAGTCACATAAAGTATGTGTGTTAATTTTGACGCCACTAGCTCTGCTTGTTGTCATGCAATTTCTTTGCCTCTCAGAAATGATTATGACATAAAAGTGAAGTACGTGACGAGTGTGACGTTAGGAAAACATTAGGCAGCATGGAGAGATGCTGTATGGGACCACCCAACCCAAACGAGTACTGTGTGACATGCTACCCGGCAAGTATTCACCGCGGTAGCCGGCTATCTCAGTCGGTAGACCGTCAGACACTTAATCCCATGGTCGTGGGTTCCAGCCAGACGCTGGGCGAAACGGAATTTTGTTCCGCTGGAGGTGTAAATTACCGTTTTTCTGATTAACGAGATTTAATGGAAATAGCAACTTTAAACTTTGCCTACGTCTCTGTCAGTCGCAAGGAAACTGTATTTGAAGGTGAAGGTGATTTTGTAGACATGTGTAAAAGACATGTTCTGAAATGCAAGTGTTGTGGTTTGGAGAGCACATCGGTTACGTGTCAGATGTGTAGCCAAGCAGTAATTTGTCGCCATAGCTGCAAATATTAGCCGATAATATGAATTGTTGTCAGCTAAAGTCTGATGATGCAGACGACCGTAAGGACGAAGTACCCAAGAGTACCGTTAGGCCGCGCCTCTTTAGCTCAGTGGTAGTGCACTGGTCTAATAAACCAGGGGTCGTAAGTTCCATCCTCACAGGAGAAAGATGAGTTTTGGAAATCAGTTGCGCGTCGTGGCCGTATAGCAAACAGTACCTGTGATGACGAACAATTAGCGACAGGCGTTTTTTTAAGATTTACTCTCAGATGTGATTAAGGCGAATGGCGCAGATAAAGCATTTGCCAAAGCGGTACAGCATAAGGTGGGACGAGGCAGTCTGAATTACATTTTATAGATGTATTTCTCACATATCTCAGAGCCTCTCGCGGTCGTCGTCGTCGTCGCCGCCGCTGCTTCTGCAGAAGTAGCAAATGGCCATCGTAGCAAATGCGGCGAGGGACGCCCTGCCTTCGATTCCGAATGCACAAAGTGTGTGGTCTTGTTTCTCAGTCTATATTTGGTCGGTCTCGTAAGAGGTTGAATGTAACGAATGGGTGGGAAAGAGCAAGGGGCAGCGGATGTGTAGAACGAAAACACAAATCCTCAGGGGTGTGAGCGTTTCGGGATGAGTCGTATACATGTTATAGTTGGTCGTCATTGACCGTGTGGCCTAATGGATAAGGCGTCGGACTTCGGATTTGAAGATTACAGGATCGAATGCTGTCACGCTCTTTTTTTTTTCCAGTTCTGAAAAAGAAACATACCGTTTTCATTTAGCAATTGAGCAGTACGAAACCGTCTGAATGTTGCTGTTGACTATTTTTTGCTTGGAGATGCTCTTGAGCTTGAAACACACACAAGAAGACCGGTGTTAACTAGCGGAATGGTCGGCAGAGTGCCGACACCACGAGTTTTGACTGGCACTTGCACATCTAAAACAACATAGGAAAGTAACTCGTTCGGCTTTTGAGTCACATAAAGTATGTGTGTTAATTTTGACGCCACTAGCTCTGCATGTTGTCATGCAATTTCTTTACCTCTCAGAAATGATTATGGCATAAAAGTGAAGTACGTGACGAGTGTGACGTTAGGAAAACATTAGGCAGCATGGAGAGATTCTGTATGGGACCACCCAACCCAAACGAGTATTGTGTGACGTGCTACCCGGCAGGTATTCACCGAGGTAGCCGGGTAGCTCAGTCGGTAGAGCGTCAGACTGTTAATCCCAGGGTCGTGGGTTCGAGCCACACACTGGGCGTAACGGAAGTTTGTTCCGCTGCAGATGTAAATTACCGTTTTTCTGATTAACGAGATGTAATGGAAATAGCAACTTTAAACTTTGCCTCCGTCTCTGTCAGTCGCAATGAAACTGTATTTGAAGGTGAAGGAGATTTTGTAGACATGTGTGAAAGACATGTTCTAAAATGCAAGTGTTGTTGTTTGGAGAGCATATCGGTTACGTGTCAGATGTGTAGCCAAGCAGTAATGGGTCGCCAAATCTGCAAATATTAGAAGCTAATATGAAGTGTTGTCAGCAGAAGTCTGATGATGCAGGCGACCGTAAGGCCGAAGTACGCAAGAGTACCGCTAGGCCGCGCCTCTTTAGCTCAGTGGTAGAGCACTGCTCTAATAAACCAGGTGTCGTAAGTTCCATCCTCACAGGAGAAAGATGAATTTTGGAAATCAGTAGCGCGTCGTGGCCGTATAGCAAACAGTATCTGTGATGACGAACAATTAGCGACAGGCGTTTTTTTAAGAATTACTCTCAGATGTGATTAAGGTGAATGGCGCAGATAAAGCATTTGCCAAAGCGGTACAGCATAAGGTGGGACGAGGCAGTCTGAATTACATTTTATAGATGTCTTTCTCACATATCTCAGAGCCTCTCGCGGTCGTCGTCGTCGTCGTCGTCGTCGCCGCCGCTGCTTCTGCAGAAGTAGCAAATGGCCATCGTAGCAAATGCGGCGAGGGACGCCCTGCCTTCGATTCCGAATGCACAAAGTGTGTGGTCTTGTTTCTCAGTCTATATTTGGTCGGTCTCGTAAGAGGTTGAATGTAACGAATGGGTGGGAAAGAGCAAGGGGCAGCGGATGTGTAGAACGAAAACACAAATCCTCAGGGGTGTGAGCGTTTCGGGATGAGTCGTATACATGTTATAGTTCGTCGTCATTGACCGTGTGGCCTAATGGATAAGGCGTCGGACTTCGGATTTGAAGATTACAGGATCGAATGCTGTCACGCTCTTTTTTTTCCAGTTCTGAAAAAGAAACATACCGTTTTCATTTAGCAATTGAGCAGTACGAAACCGTCTGAATGTTGCTGTTGACTATTTTTTGCTTGGAGATGCTCTTGAGCTTGAAACACACACAAGAAGACCGGTGTTAACTAGCGGAATGGTCGGCAGAGTGCCGACACCACGAGTTTTGACTGGCACTTGCACATCTAAAACAACATAGGAAAGTAACTCGTTCGGCTTTTGAGTCACATAAAGTATGTGTGTTAATTTTCACGCCACTAGCTCTGCATGTTGTCATGCAATTTCTTTACCTCTCAGAAATGATTATGGCATAAAAGTGAAGTACGTGACGAGTGTGACGTTAGGAAAACATTAGGCAGCATGGAGAGATTCTGTATGGGACCACCCAACCCAAACGAGTATTGTGTGACGTGCTACCCGGCAGGTATTCACCGAGGTAGCCGGGTAGCTCAGTCGGTAGAGCGTCAGACTGTTAATCCCAGGGTCGTGGGTTCGAGCCACACACTGGGCGTAACGGAAGTTTGTTCCGCTGCAGATGTAAATTACCGTTTTTCTGATTAACGAGATGTAATGGAAATAGCAACTTTAAACTTTGCCTCCGTCTCTGTCAGTCGCAATGAAACTGTATTTGAAGGTGAAGGAGATTTTGTAGACATGTGTGAAAGACATGTTCTAAAATGCAAGTGTTGTTGTTTGGAGAGCATATCGGTTACGTGTCAGATGTGTAGCCAAGAAGTAATGGGTCGCCAAATCTGCAAATATTAGAAGCTAATATGAAGTGTTGTCAGCAGAAGTCTGATGATGCAGGCGACCGTAAGGCCGAAGTACGCAAGAGTACCGCTAGGCCGCGCCTCTTTAGCTCAGTGGTAGAGCACTGCTCTAATAAACCAGGTGTCGTAAGTTCCATCCTCACAGGAGAAAGATGAATTTTGGAAATCAGTAGCGCGTCGTGGCCGTATAGCAAACAGTATCTGTGATGACGAACAATTAGCGACAGGCGTTTTTTTAAGAATTACTCTCAGATGTGATTAAGGCGAATGGCGCAGATAAAGCATTTGCCAAAGCGGTACAGCATAAGGTGGGACGAGGCAGTCTGAATTACATTTTATAGATGTATTTCTCACATATCTCAGAGCCTCTCGCGGTCGTCGTCGTCGTCGTCGTCGTCGTCGCCGCCGCTGCTTCTGCAGAAGTAGCAAATGGCCATCGTAGCAAATGCGGCGAGGGACGCCCTGCCTTCGATTCCGAATGCACAAAGTGTGTGGTCTTGTTTCTCAGTCTATATTTGGTCGGTCTCGTAAGAGGTTGAATGTAACGAATGGGTGGGAAAGAGCAAGGGGCAGCGGATGTGTAGAACGAAAACACAAATCCTCAGGGGTGTGAGCGTTTCGGGATGAGTCGTATACATGTTATAGTTGGTCGTCATTGACCGTGTGGCCTAATGGATAAGGCGTCGGACTTCGGATTTGAAGATTACAGGATCGAATGCTGTCACGCTCTTTTTTTTTTCCAGTTCTGAAAAAGAAACATACCGTTTTCATTTAGCAATTGAGCAGTACGAAACCGTCTGAATGTTGCTGTTGACTATTTTTTGCTTGGAGATGCTCTTGAGCTTGAAACACACACAAGAAGACCGGTGTTAACTAGCGGAATGGTCGGCAGAGTGCCGACACCACGAGTTTTGACTGGCACTTGCACATCTAAAACAACATAGGAAAGTAACTCGTTCGGCTTTTGAGTCACATAAAGTATGTGTGTTAATTTTGACGCCACTAGCTCTGCATGTTGTCATGCAATTTCTTTACCTCTCAGAAATGATTATGGCATAAAAGTGAAGTACGCGACGAGTGTGACGTTAGGAAAACATTAGGCAGCATGGAGAGATTCTGTATGGGACCACCCAACCCAAACGAGTATTGTGTGACGTGCTACCCGGCAGGTATTCACCGAGGTAGCCGGCTAGCTCAGTCGGTAGAGCGTCAGACTGTTAATCCCAGGGTCGTGGGTTCGAGCCACACGCTGGGCGTAACGGAAGTTTGTTCCGCTGCAGATGTAAATTACCGTTTTTCTGATTAACGAGATGTAATGGAAATAGCAACTTTAAACTTTGCCTCCGTCTCTGTCAGTCGCAATGAAACTGTATTTGAAGGTGAAGGAGATTTTGTAGACATGTGTGAAAGACATGTTCTAAAATGCAAGTGTTGTTGTTTGGAGAGCATATCGGTTACGTGTCAGATGTGTAGCCAAGCAGTAATGGGTCGCCAAATCTGCAAATATTAGAAGCTAATATGAAGTGTTGTCAGCAGAAGTCTGATGATGCAGGCGACCGTAAGGCCGAAGTACGCAAGAGTACCGCTAGGCCGCGCCTCTTTAGCTCAGTGGTAGAGCACTGCTCTAATAAACCAGGTGTCGTAAGTTCCATCCTCACAGGAGAAAGATGAATTTTGGAAATCAGTAGCGCGTCGTGGCCGTATAGCAAACAGTATCTGTGATGACGAACAATTAGCGACAGGCGTTTTTTTAAGAATTACTCTCAGATGTGATTAAGGCGAATGGCGCAGATAAAGCATTTGCCAAAGCGGTACAGCATAAGGTGGGACGAGGCAGTCTGAATTACATTTTATAGATGTATTTCTCACATATCTCAGAGCCTCTCGCGGTCGTCGTCGTCGTCGTCGTCGTCGTCGTCGTCGTCGTCGTCGTCGTCGTCGTCGTCGCCGCCGCTGCTTCTGCAGAAGTAGCAAATGGCCATCGTAGCAAATGCGGCGAGGGACGCCCTGCCTTCGATTCCGAATGCACAAAGTGTGTGGTCTTGTTTCTCAGTCTATATTTGGTCGGTCTCGTAAGAGGTTGAATGTAACGAATGGGTGGGAAAGAGCAAGGGGCAGCGGATGTGTAGAACGAAAACACAAATCCTCAGGGGTGTGAGCGTTTCGGGATGAGTCGTATACATGTTATAGTTGGTCGTCATTGACCGTGTGGCCTAATGGATAAGGCGTCGGACTTCGGATTTGAAGATTACAGGATCGAATGCTGTCACGCTCTTTTTTTTTCCAGTTCTGAAAAAGAAACATACCGTTTTCATTTAGCAATTGAGCAGTACGAAACCGTCTGAATGTTGCTGTTGACTATTTTTTGCTTGGAGATGCTCTTGAGCTTGAAACACACACAAGAAGACCGGTGTTAACTAGCGGAATGGTCGGCAGAGTGCCGACACCACGAGTTTTGACTGGCACTTGCACATCTAAAACAACATAGGAAAGTAACTCGTTCGGCTTTTGAGTCACATAAAGTATGTGTGTTAATTTTGACGCCACTAGCTCTGCATGTTGTCATGCAATTTCTTTACCTCTCAGAAATGATTATGGCATAAAAGTGAAGTACGTGACGAGTGTGACGTTAGGAAAACATTAGGCAGCATGGAGAGATTCTGTATGGGACCACCCAACCCAAACGAGTATTGTGTGACGTGCTACCCGGCAGGTATTCACCGAGGTAGCCGGGTAGCTCAGTCGGTAGAGCGTCAGACTGTTAATCCCAGGGTCGTGGGTTCGAGCCACACACTGGGCGTAACGGAAGTTTGTTCCGCTGCAGATGTAAATTACCGTTTTTCTGATTAACGAGATGTAATGGAAATAGCAACTTTAAACTTTGCCTCCGTCTCTGTCAGTCGCAATGAAACTGTATTTGAAGGTGAAGGAGATTTTGTAGACATGTGTGAAAGACATGTTCTAAAATGCAAGTGTTGTTGTTTGGAGAGCATATCGGTTACGTGTCAGATGTGTAGCCAAGCAGTAATGGGTCGCCAAATCTGCAAATATTAGAAGCTAATATGAAGTGTTGTCAGCAGAAGTCTGATGATGCAGGCGACCGTAAGGCCGAAGTACGCAAGAGTACCGCTAGGCCGCGCCTCTTTAGCTCAGTGGTAGAGCACTGCTCTAATAAACCAGGTGTCGTAAGTTCCATCCTCACAGGAGAAAGATGAATTTTGGAAATCAGTAGCGCGTCGTGGCCGTATAGCAAACAGTATCTGTGATGACGAACAATTAGCGACAGGCGTTTTTTTAAGAATTACTCTCAGATGTGATTAAGGCGAATGGCGCAGATAAAGCATTTGCCAAAGCGGTACAGCATAAGGTGGGACGAGGCAGTCTGAATTACATTTTATAGATGTATTTCTCACATATCTCAGAGCCTCTCGCGGTCGTCGTCGTCGTCGTCGTCGTCGTCGCCGCCGCTGCTTCTGCAGAAGTAGCAAATGGCCATCGTAGCAAATGCGGCGAGGGACGCCCTGCCTTCGATTCCGAATGCACAAAGTGTGTGGTCTTGTTTCTCAGTCTATATTTGGTCGGTCTCGTCAGAGGTTGAATGTAACGAATGGGTGGGAAAGAGCAAGGGGCAGCGGATGTGTAGAACGAAAACACAAATCCTCAGGGGTGTGAGCGTTTCGGGATGAGTCGTATACATGTTATAGTTGGTCGTCATTGACCGTGTGGCCTAATGGATAAGGCGTCGGACTTCGGATTTGAAGATTACAGGATCGAATGCTGTCACGCTCTTTTTTTTTCCAGTTCTGAAAAAGAAACATACCGTTTTCATTTAGCAATTGAGCAGTACGAAACCGTCTGAATGTTGCTGTTGACTATTTTTTGCTTGGAGATGCTCTTGAGCTTGAAACACACACAAGAAGACCGGTGTTAACTAGCGGAATGGTCGGCAGAGTGCCGACACCACGAGTTTTGACTGGCACTTGCACATCTAAAACAACATAGGAAAGTAACTCGTTCGGCTTTTGAGTCACATAAAGTATGTGTGTTAATTTTGACGCCACTAGCTCTGCATGTTGTCATGCAATTTCTTTACCTCTCAGAAATGATTATGGCATAAAAGTGAAGTACGTGACGAGTGTGACGTTAGGAAAACATTAGGCAGCATGGAGAGATTCTGTATGGGACCACCCAACCCAAACGAGTATTGTGTGACGTGCTACCCGGCAGGTATTCACCGAGGTAGCCGGGTAGCTCAGTCGGTAGAGCGTCAGACTGTTAATCCCAGGGTCGTGGGTTCGAGCCACACACTGGGCGTAACGGAAGTTTGTTCCGCTGCAGATGTAAATTACCGTTTTTCTGATTAACGAGATGTAATGGAAATAGCAACTTTAAACTTTGCCTCCGTCTCTGTCAGTCGCAATGAAACTGTATTTGAAGGTGAAGGAGATTTTGTAGACATGTGTGAAAGACATGTTCTAAAATGCAAGTGTTGTTGTTTGGAGAGCATATCGGTTACGTGTCAGATGTGTAGCCAAGCAGTAATGGGTCGCCAAATCTGCAAATATTAGAAGCTAATATGAAGTGTTGTCAGCAGAAGTCTGATGATGCAGGCGACCGTAAGGCCGAAGTACGCAAGAGTACCGCTAGGCCGCGCCTCTTTAGCTCAGTGGTAGAGCACTGCTCTAATAAACCAGGTGTCGTAAGTTCCATCCTCACAGGAGAAAGATGAATTTTGGAAATCAGTAGCGCGTCGTGGCCGTATAGCAAACAGTATCTGTGATGACGAACAATTAGCGACAGGCGTTTTTTTAAGAATTACTCTCAGATGTGATTAAGGCGAATGGCGCAGATAAAGCATTTGCCAAAGCGGTACAGCATAAGGTGGGACGAGGCAGTCTGAATTACATTTTATAGATGTATTTCTCACATATCTCAGAGCCTCTCGCGGTCGTCGTCGTCGTCGTCGTCGTCGTCGCCGCCGCTGCTTCTGCAGAAGTAGCAAATGGCCATCGTAGCAAATGCGGCGAGGGACGCCCTGCCTTCGATTCCGAATGCACAAAGTGTGTGGTCTTGTTTCTCAGTCTATATTTGGTCGGTCTCGTCAGAGGTTGAATGTAACGAATGGGTGGGAAAGAGCAAGGGGCAGCGGATGTGTAGAACGAAAACACAAATCCTCAGGGGTGTGAGCGTTTCGGGATGAGTCGTATACATGTTATAGTTGGTCGTCATTGACCGTGTGGCCTAATGGATAAGGCGTCGGACTTCGGATTTGAAGATTACAGGATCGAATGCTGTCACGCTCTTTTTTTTTCCAGTTCTGAAAAAGAAACATACCGTTTTCATTTAGCAATTGAGCAGTACGAAACCGTCTGAATGTTGCTGTTGACTATTTTTTGCTTGGAGATGCTCTTGAGCTTGAAACACACACAAGAAGACCGGTGTTAACTAGCGGAATGGTCGGCAGAGTGCCGACACCACGAGTTTTGACTGGCACTTGCACATCTAAAACAACATAGGAAAGTAACTCGTTCGGCTTTTGAGTCACATAAAGTATGTGTGTTAATTTTGACGCCACTAGCTCTGCATGTTGTCATGCAATTTCTTTACCTCTCAGAAATGATTATGGCATAAAAGTGAAGTACGTGACGAGTGTGACGTTAGGAAAACATTAGGCAGCATGGAGAGATTCTGTATGGGACCACCCAACCCAAACGAGTATTGTGTGACGTGCTACCCGGCAGGTATTCACCGAGGTAGCCGGGTAGCTCAGTCGGTAGAGCGTCAGACTGTTAATCCCAGGGTCGTGGGTTCGAGCCACACACTGGGCGTAACGGAAGTTTGTTCCGCTGCAGATGTAAATTACCGTTTTTCTGATTAACGAGATGTAATGGAAATAGCAACTTTAAACTTTGCCTCCGTCTCTGTCAGTCGCAATGAAACTGTATTTGAAGGTGAAGGAGATTTTGTAGACATGTGTGAAAGACATGTTCTAAAATGCAAGTGTTGTTGTTTGGAGAGCATATCGGTTACGTGTCAGATGTGTAGCCAAGCAGTAATGGGTCGCCAAATCTGCAAATATTAGAAGCTAATATGAAGTGTTGTCAGCAGAAGTCTGATGATGCAGGCGACCGTAAGGCCGAAGTACGCAAGAGTACCGCTAGGCCGCGCCTCTTTAGCTCAGTGGTAGAGCACTGCTCTAATAAACCAGGTGTCGTAAGTTCCATCCTCACAGGAGAAAGATGAATTTTGGAAATCAGTAGCGCGTCGTGGCCGTATAGCAAACAGTATCTGTGATGACGAACAATTAGCGACAGGCGTTTTTTTAAGAATTACTCTCAGATGTGATTAAGGCGAATGGCGCAGATAAAGCATTTGCCAAAGCGGTACAGCATAAGGTGGGACGAGGCAGTCTGAATTACATTTTATAGATGTATTTCTCACATATCTCAGAGCCTCTCGCGGTCGTCGTCGTCGTCGTCGTCGTCGTCGCCGCCGCTGCTTCTGCAGAAGTAGCAAATGGCCATCGTAGCAAATGCGGCGAGGGACGCCCTGCCTTCGATTCCGAATGCACAAAGTGTGTGGTCTTGTTTCTCAGTCTATATTTGGTCGGTCTCGTCAGAGGTTGAATGTAACGAATGGGTGGGAAAGAGCAAGGGGCAGCGGATGTGTAGAACGAAAACACAAATCCTCAGGGGTGTGAGCGTTTCGGGATGAGTCGTATACATGTTATAGTTGGTCGTCATTGACCGTGTGGCCTAATGGATAAGGCGTCGGACTTCGGATTTGAAGATTACAGGATCGAATGCTGTCACGCTCTTTTTTTTTCCAGTTCTGAAAAAGAAACATACCGTTTTCATTTAGCAATTGAGCAGTACGAAACCGTCTGAATGTTGCTGTTGACTATTTTTTGCTTGGAGATGCTCTTGAGCTTGAAACACACACAAGAAGACCGGTGTTAACTAGCGGAATGGTCGGCAGAGTGCCGACACCACGAGTTTTGACTGGCACTTGCACATCTAAAACAACATAGGAAAGTAACTCGTTCGGCTTTTGAGTCACATAAAGTATGTGTGTTAATTTTGACGCCACTAGCTCTGCATGTTGTCATGCAATTTCTTTACCTCTCAGAAATGATTATGGCATAAAAGTGAAGTACGTGACGAGTGTGACGTTAGGAAAACATTAGGCAGCATGGAGAGATTCTGTATGGGACCACCCAACCCAAACGAGTATTGTGTGACGTGCTACCCGGCAGGTATTCACCGAGGTAGCCGGGTAGCTCAGTCGGTAGAGCGTCAGACTGTTAATCCCAGGGTCGTGGGTTCGAGCCACACACTGGGCGTAACGGAAGTTTGTTCCGCTGCAGATGTAAATTACCGTTTTTCTGATTAACGAGATGTAATGGAAATAGCAACTTTAAACTTTGCCTCCGTCTCTGTCAGTCGCAATGAAACTGTATTTGAAGGTGAAGGAGATTTTGTAGACATGTGTGAAAGACATGTTCTAAAATGCAAGTGTTGTTGTTTGGAGAGCATATCGGTTACGTGTCAGATGTGTAGCCAAGCAGTAATGGGTCGCCAAATCTGCAAATATTAGAAGCTAATATGAAGTGTTGTCAGCAGAAGTCTGATGATGCAGGCGACCGTAAGGCCGAAGTACGCAAGAGTACCGCTAGGCCGCGCCTCTTTAGCTCAGTGGTAGAGCACTGCTCTAATAAACCAGGTGTCGTAAGTTCCATCCTCACAGGAGAAAGATGAATTTTGGAAATCAGTAGCGCGTCGTGGCCGTATAGCAAACAGTATCTGTGATGACGAACAATTAGCGACAGGCGTTTTTTTAAGAATTACTCTCAGATGTGATTAAGGCGAATGGCGCAGATAAAGCATTTGCCAAAGCGGTACAGCATAAGGTGGGACGAGGCAGTCTGAATTACATTTTATAGATGTATTTCTCACATATCTCAGAGCCTCTCGCGGTCGTCGTCGTCGTCGTCGTCGTCGTCGCCGCCGCTGCTTCTGCAGAAGTAGCAAATGGCCATCGTAGCAAATGCGGCGAGGGACGCCCTGCCTTCGATTCCGAATGCACAAAGTGTGTGGTCTTGTTTCTCAGTCTATATTTGGTCGGTCTCGTCAGAGGTTGAATGTAACGAATGGGTGGGAAAGAGCAAGGGGCAGCGGATGTGTAGAACGAAAACACAAATCCTCAGGGGTGTGAGCGTTTCGGGATGAGTCGTATACATGTTATAGTTGGTCGTCATTGACCGTGTGGCCTAATGGATAAGGCGTCGGACTTCGGATTTGAAGATTACAGGATCGAATGCTGTCACGCTCTTTTTTTTTCCAGTTCTGAAAAAGAAACATACCGTTTTCATTTAGCAATTGAGCAGTACGAAACCGTCTGAATGTTGCTGTTGACTATTTTTTGCTTGGAGATGCTCTTGAGCTTGAAACACACACAAGAAGACCGGTGTTAACTAGCGGAATGGTCGGCAGAGTGCCGACACCACGAGTTTTGACTGGCACTTGCACATCTAAAACAACATAGGAAAGTAACTCGTTCGGCTTTTGAGTCACATAAAGTATGTGTGTTAATTTTGACGCCACTAGCTCTGCATGTTGTCATGCAATTTCTTTACCTCTCAGAAATGATTATGGCATAAAAGTGAAGTACGTGACGAGTGTGACGTTAGGAAAACATTAGGCAGCATGGAGAGATTCTGTATGGGACCACCCAACCCAAACGAGTATTGTGTGACGTGCTACCCGGCAGGTATTCACCGAGGTAGCCGGGTAGCTCAGTCGGTAGAGCGTCAGACTGTTAATCCCAGGGTCGTGGGTTCGAGCCACACACTGGGCGTAACGGAAGTTTGTTCCGCTGCAGATGTAAATTACCGTTTTTCTGATTAACGAGATGTAATGGAAATAGCAACTTTAAACTTTGCCTCCGTCTCTGTCAGTCGCAATGAAACTGTATTTGAAGGTGAAGGAGATTTTGTAGACATGTGTGAAAGACATGTTCTAAAATGCAAGTGTTGTTGTTTGGAGAGCATATCGGTTACGTGTCAGATGTGTAGCCAAGCAGTAATGGGTCGCCAAATCTGCAAATATTAGAAGCTAATATGAAGTGTTGTCAGCAGAAGTCTGATGATGCAGGCGACCGTAAGGCCGAAGTACGCAAGAGTACCGCTAGGCCGCGCCTCTTTAGCTCAGTGGTAGAGCACTGCTCTAATAAACCAGGTGTCGTAAGTTCCATCCTCACAGGAGAAAGATGAATTTTGGAAATCAGTAGCGCGTCGTGGCCGTATAGCAAACAGTATCTGTGATGACGAACAATTAGCGACAGGCGTTTTTTTAAGAATTACTCTCAGATGTGATTAAGGCGAATGGCGCAGATAAAGCATTTGCCAAAGCGGTACAGCATAAGGTGGGACGAGGCAGTCTGAATTACATTTTATAGATGTATTTCTCACATATCTCAGAGCCTCTCGCGGTCGTCGTCGTCGTCGTCGTCGTCGCCGCCGCTGCTTCTGCAGAAGTAGCAAATGGCCATCGTAGCAAATGCGGCGAGGGACGCCCTGCCTTCGATTCCGAATGCACAAAGTGTGTGGTCTTGTTTCTCAGTCTATATTTGGTCGGTCTCGTAAGAGGTTGAATGTAACGAATGGGTGGGAAAGAGCAAGGGGCAGCGGATGTGTAGAACGAAAACACAAATCCTCAGGGGTGTGAGCGTTTCGGGATGAGTCGTATACATGTTATAGTTGGTCGTCATTGACCGTGTGGCCTAATGGATAAGGCGTCGGACTTCGGATTTGAAGATTACAGGATCGAATGCTGTCACGCTCTTTTTTTTTTCCAGTTCTGAAAAAGAAACATACCGTTTTCATTTAGCAATTGAGCAGTACGAAACCGTCTGAATGTTGCTGTTGACTATTTTTTGCTTGGAGATGCTCTTGAGCTTGAAACACACACAAGAAGACCGGTGTTAACTAGCGGAATGGTCGGCAGAGTGCCGACACCACGAGTTTTGACTGGCACTTGCACATCTAAAACAACATAGGAAAGTAACTCGTTCGGCTTTTGAGTCACATAAAGTATGTGTGTTAATTTTGACGCCACTAGCTCTGCATGTTGTCATGCAATTTCTTTACCTCTCAGAAATGATTATGGCATAAAAGTGAAGTACGCGACGAGTGTGACGTTAGGAAAACATTAGGCAGCATGGAGAGATTCTGTATGGGACCACCCAACCCAAACGAGTATTGTGTGACGTGCTACCCGGCAGGTATTCACCGAGGTAGCCGGCTAGCTCAGTCGGTAGAGCGTCAGACTGTTAATCCCAGGGTCGTGGGTTCGAGCCACACGCTGGGCGTAACGGAAGTTTGTTCCGCTGCAGATGTAAATTACCGTTTTTCTGATTAACGAGATGTAATGGAAATAGCAACTTTAAACTTTGCCTCCGTCTCTGTCAGTCGCAATGAAACTGTATTTGAAGGTGAAGGAGATTTTGTAGACATGTGTGAAAGACATGTTCTAAAATGCAAGTGTTGTTGTTTGGAGAGCATATCGGTTACGTGTCAGATGTGTAGCCAAGCAGTAATGGGTCGCCAAATCTGCAAATATTAGAAGCTAATATGAAGTGTTGTCAGCAGAAGTCTGATGATGCAGGCGACCGTAAGGCCGAAGTACGCAAGAGTACCGCTAGGCCGCGCCTCTTTAGCTCAGTGGTAGAGCACTGCTCTAATAAACCAGGTGTCGTAAGTTCCATCCTCACAGGAGAAAGATGAATTTTGGAAATCAGTAGCGCGTCGTGGCCGTATAGCAAACAGTATCTGTGATGACGAACAATTAGCGACAGGCGTTTTTTTAAGAATTACTCTCAGATGTGATTAAGGCGAATGGCGCAGATAAAGCATTTGCCAAAGCGGTACAGCATAAGGTGGGACGAGGCAGTCTGAATTACATTTTATAGATGTATTTCTCACATATCTCAGAGCCTCTCGCGGTCGTCGTCGTCGTCGTCGTCGTCGTCGTCGTCGTCGTCGTCGCCGCCGCTGCTTCTGCAGAAGTAGCAAATGGCCATCGTAGCAAATGCGGCGAGGGACGCCCTGCCTTCGATTCCGAATGCACAAAGTGTGTGGTCTTGTTTCTCAGTCTATATTTGGTCGGTCTCGTCAGAGGTTGAATGTAACGAATGGGTGGGAAAGAGCAAGGGGCAGCGGATGTGTAGAACGAAAACACAAATCCTCAGGGGTGTGAGCGTTTCGGGATGAGTCGTATACATGTTATAGTTGGTCGTCATTGACCGTGTGGCCTAATGGATAAGGCGTCGGACTTCGGATTTGAAGATTACAGGATCGAATGCTGTCACGCTCTTTTTTTTTCCAGTTCTGAAAAAGAAACATACCGTTTTCATTTAGCAATTGAGCAGTACGAAACCGTCTGAATGTTGCTGTTGACTATTTTTTGCTTGGAGATGCTCTTGAGCTTGAAACACACACAAGAAGACCGGTGTTAACTAGCGGAATGGTCGGCAGAGTGCCGACACCACGAGTTTTGACTGGCACTTGCACATCTAAAACAACATAGGAAAGTAACTCGTTCGGCTTTTGAGTCACATAAAGTATGTGTGTTAATTTTGACGCCACTAGCTCTGCATGTTGTCATGCAATTTCTTTACCTCTCAGAAATGATTATGGCATAAAAGTGAAGTACGTGACGAGTGTGACGTTAGGAAAACATTAGGCAGCATGGAGAGATTCTGTATGGGACCACCCAACCCAAACGAGTATTGTGTGACGTGCTACCCGGCAGGTATTCACCGAGGTAGCCGGGTAGCTCAGTCGGTAGAGCGTCAGACTGTTAATCCCAGGGTCGTGGGTTCGAGCCACACACTGGGCGTAACGGAAGTTTGTTCCGCTGCAGATGTAAATTACCGTTTTTCTGATTAACGAGATGTAATGGAAATAGCAACTTTAAACTTTGCCTCCGTCTCTGTCAGTCGCAATGAAACTGTATTTGAAGGTGAAGGAGATTTTGTAGACATGTGTGAAAGACATGTTCTAAAATGCAAGTGTTGTTGTTTGGAGAGCATATCGGTTACGTGTCAGATGTGTAGCCAAGCAGTAATGGGTCGCCAAATCTGCAAATATTAGAAGCTAATATGAAGTGTTGTCAGCAGAAGTCTGATGATGCAGGCGACCGTAAGGCCGAAGTACGCAAGAGTACCGCTAGGCCGCGCCTCTTTAGCTCAGTGGTAGAGCACTGCTCTAATAAACCAGGTGTCGTAAGTTCCATCCTCACAGGAGAAAGATGAATTTTGGAAATCAGTAGCGCGTCGTGGCCGTATAGCAAACAGTATCTGTGATGACGAACAATTAGCGACAGGCGTTTTTTTAAGAATTACTCTCAGATGTGATTAAGGCGAATGGCGCAGATAAAGCATTTGCCAAAGCGGTACAGCATAAGGTGGGACGAGGCAGTCTGAATTACATTTTATAGATGTATTTCTCACATATCTCAGAGCCTCTCGCGGTCGTCGTCGTCGTCGTCGTCGTCGCCGCCGCTGCTTCTGCAGAAGTAGCAAATGGCCATCGTAGCAAATGCGGCGAGGGACGCCCTGCCTTCGATTCCGAATGCACAAAGTGTGTGGTCTTGTTTCTCAGTCTATATTTGGTCGGTCTCGTCAGAGGTTGAATGTAACGAATGGGTGGGAAAGAGCAAGGGGCAGCGGATGTGTAGAACGAAAACACAAATCCTCAGGGGTGTGAGCGTTTCGGGATGAGTCGTATACATGTTATAGTTGGTCGTCATTGACCGTGTGGCCTAATGGATAAGGCGTCGGACTTCGGATTTGAAGATTACAGGATCGAATGCTGTCACGCTCTTTTTTTTTCCAGTTCTGAAAAAGAAACATACCGTTTTCATTTAGCAATTGAGCAGTACGAAACCGTCTGAATGTTGCTGTTGACTATTTTTTGCTTGGAGATGCTCTTGAGCTTGAAACACACACAAGAAGACCGGTGTTAACTAGCGGAATGGTCGGCAGAGTGCCGACACCACGAGTTTTGACTGGTACTTGCACATCTAAAACAACATAGGAAAGTAACTCGTTCGGCTTTTGAGTCACATAAAGTATGTGTGTTAATTTTGACGCCACTAGCTCTGCATGTTGTCATGCAATT
Source organism: Schistocerca gregaria (assembly GCF_023897955.1). Taxonomy (NCBI): domain Eukaryota; kingdom Metazoa; phylum Arthropoda; class Insecta; order Orthoptera; family Acrididae; genus Schistocerca; species Schistocerca gregaria. The sequence goes on from NC_064925.1 coordinate 21,228,625, forward strand.
TCTTTACCTCTCAGAAATGATTATGGCATAAAAGTGAAGTACGCGACGAGTGTGACGTTAGGAAAACATTAGGCAGCATGGAGAGATTCTGTATGGGACCACCCAACCCAAACGAGTATTGTGTGACGTGCTACCCGGCAGGTATTCACCGAGGTAGCCGGCTAGCTCAGTCGGTAGAGCGTCAGACTGTTAATCCCAGGGTCGTGGGTTCGAGCCACACGCTGGGCGTAACGGAAGTTTGTTCCGCTGCAGATGTAAATTACCGTTTTTCTGATTAACGAGATGTAATGGAAATAGCAACTTTAAACTTTGCCTCCGTCTCTGTCAGTCGCAATGAAACTGTATTTGAAGGTGAAGGAGATTTTGTAGACATGTGTGAAAGACATGTTCTAAAATGCAAGTGTTGTTGTTTGGAGAGCATATCGGTTACGTGTCAGATGTGTAGCCAAGCAGTAATGGGTCGCCAAATCTGCAAATATTAGAAGCTAATATGAAGTGTTGTCAGCAGAAGTCTGATGATGCAGGCGACCGTAAGGCCGAAGTACGCAAGAGTACCGCTAGGCCGCGCCTCTTTAGCTCAGTGGTAGAGCACTGCTCTAATAAACCAGGTGTCGTAAGTTCCATCCTCACAGGAGAAAGATGAATTTTGGAAATCAGTAGCGCGTCGTGGCCGTATAGCAAACAGTATCTGTGATGACGAACAATTAGCGACAGGCGTTTTTTTAAGAATTACTCTCAGATGTGATTAAGGCGAATGGCGCAGATAAAGCATTTGCCAAAGCGGTACAGCATAAGGTGGGACGAGGCAGTCTGAATTACATTTTATAGATGTATTTCTCACATATCTCAGAGCCTCTCGCGGTCGTCGTCATCGTCGTCGTCGTCGTCGTCGTCGTCGTCGTCGCCGCCGCTGCTTTTGCAGAAGTAGCAAATGGCCATCGTAGCAAAGGCGGCGAGGGACGCACTGCCTTCGATTCCGAATGCACAAAGTGTGTGGTCTTGTTTCTCAGTCTATATTTGGTCGGTCTCGTAAGAGGTTGAATGTAACGAATGGGTGGGAAAGAGCAAGGGGCAGCGGATGTGTAGAACGAAAACACAAATCCTCAGGGGTGTGAGCGTTTCGGGATGAGTCGTATACATGTTATAGTTGGTCGTCATTGACCGTGTGGCCTAATGGATAAGGCGTCGGACTTCGGATCTGAAGATTACAGGTTCGAATGCTGTCACGCTCTTGTTTTTCCAGTTCTGAAAAAGAAACATACCGTTTTCATGTAGCAATTGAGCAGTACGAAACCGTCTGAATGTTGCTGTTGACTATTTTTTGCTTGGAGATGCTCTTGAGCTTGAAACACACACAACAAGACCGGTGTTAACTAGCGAAATGGTCGGCAGAGTGCCGACACCACGAGTTTTGACTGGCACTTGCACATCTAAAACAACGTAGGAAAGTAACTCGTTCGGCTTTTGAGTCACATAAAGTATGTGTGTTAATTTTGACGCCACTAGCTCTGCATGTTGTCATGCAATTTCTTTACCTCTCAGAAATGATTATGGCATAAAAGTGAAGTACGTGACGAGTGTGACGTTAGGAAAACATTAGGCAGCATGGAGAGATTCTGTATGGGACCACCCAACCCAAACGAGTATTGTGTGACGTGCTACGCGGCAGGTATTCACCGAGGTAGCCGGCTAGCTCAGTCGGTAGAGCGTCAGACTGTTAATCCCAGGGTCGTGGGTTCGAGCCACACACTGGGCGTAACGGAATTTTGTTCCGCTGCAGATGTAAATTACCGTTTTTCTGATTAACGAGATGTAATGGAAATAGCAACTTTAAACTTTGCCTCCGTCTCTGTCAGTCGCAATGAAACTGTATTTGAAGGTGAAGGAGATTTTGTAGACATGTGTGAAAGACATGTTCTGAAATGCAAGTGTTGTTGTTTGGAGAGCATATCGGTTACGTGTCAGATGTGTAGCCAAGCAGTAATGGGTCGCCATATCTGCAAATATTAGAAGCTAATATGAAGTGTTGTCAGCAGAAGGCTGATGATGCAGGCGACCGTAAGGCCGAAGTACGCAAGAGTACCGCTAGGCCGCGCCTCTTTAGCTCAGTGGTAGAGCAGTGCTCTAATAAACCAGGTGTCGTAAGTTCCATCCTCACAGGAGAAAGATGAATTTTGGAAATCAGTAGCGCGTCGTGGCCGTATAGCAAACAGTATCTGTGATGACGAACAATTAGCGACAGGCGTTTTTTTAAGAATTACTCTCAGATGTGATTAAGGCGAATGGCGCAGATAAAGCATTTGCCAAAGCGGTACAGCATAAGGTGGGACGAGGCAGTCTGAATTACATTTTATGGATGTATTTCTCACATATCTCAGAGCCTCTCGCGGTCGTCGTCGTCGTCGTCGTCGTCGTCGTCGTCGTCGTCGTCGTCGTCGTCGCCGCCGCCGCTGCTTCTGCAGAAGTAGCAAATGGCCATCGTAGCAAATGCGGCGAGGGACGCACTGCCTTCGATTCCGAATGCACAAAGTGTGTGGTCTTGTTTCTCAGTCTATATTTGGTCGGTCTCGTAAGAGGTTGAATGTAACGAATGGGTGGGAAAGAGCAAGGGGCAGCGGATGTGTAGAACGAAAACACAAATCCTCAGGGGTGTGAGCGTTTCGGGATGAGTCGTATACATGTTATAGTTGGTTGTCATTGACCGTGTGGCCTAATGGATAAGGCGTCGGACTTCGGATCTGAAGATTACAGGTTCGAATGCTGTCACGCTCTTGTTTTTCCAGTTCTGAAAAAGAAACATACCGTTTTCATGTAGCAATTGAGCAGTACGAAACCGTCTGAATGTTGCTGTTGACTATTTTTTGCTTGGAGATGCTCTTGAGCTTGAAACACACACAACAAGACCGGTGTTAACTAGCGAAATGGTCGGCAGAGTGCCGACACCACGAGTTTTGACTGGCACTTGCACATCTAAAACAACGTAGGAAAGTAACTCGTTCGGCTTTTGAGTCACATAAAGTATGTGTGTTAATTTTGACGCCACTAGCTCTGCATGTTGTCATGCAATTTCTTTACCTCTCAGAAATGATTATGGCATAAAAGTGAAGTACGTGACGAGTGTGACGTTAGGAAAACATTAGGCAGCATGGAGAGATTCTGTATGGGACCACCCAACCCAAACGAGTATTGTGTGACGTGCTACCCGGCAGGTATTCACCGAGGTAGCCGGCTAGCTCAGGCGGTAGAGCGTCAGACTGTTAATCCCAGGGTCGTGGGTTCGAGCCACACACTGGGCGTAACGGAATTTTGTTCCGCTGCAGATGTAAATTACCGTTTTTCTGATTAACGAGATGTAATGGAAATAGCAACTTTAAACTTTGCCTCCGTCTCTGTCAGTCGCAATGAAACTGTATTTGAAGGTGAAGGAGATTTTGTAGACATGTGTGAAAGACATGTTCTGAAATGCAAGTGTTGTTGTTTGGAGAGCATATCGGTTACGTGTCAGATGTGTAGCCAAGCAGTAATGGGTCGCCATATCTGCAAATATTAGAAGCTAATATGAAGTGTTGTCAGCAGAAGTCTGATGATGCAGGCGACCGTAAGGCCGAAGTACGCAAGAGTACCGCTAGGCCGCGCCTCTTTAGCTCAGTGGTAGAGCACTGCTCTAATAAACCAGGTGTCGTAAGTTCCATCCTCACAGGAGAAAGATGAATTTTGGAAATCAGTAGCGCGTCGTGGCCGTATAGCAAACAGTATCTGTGATGACGAACAATTAGCGACAGGCGTTTTTTTAAGAATTACTCTCAGATGTGATTAAGGCGAATGGCGCAGATAAAGCATTTGCCAAAGCGGTACAGCATAAGGTGGGACGAGGCAGTCTGAATTACATTTTATGGATGTATTTCTCACATATCTCAGAGCCTCTCGCGGTCGTCGTCGTCGTCGTCGTCGTCGTCGCCGCCGCCGCTGCTTCTGCAGAAGTAGCAAATGGCCATCGTAGCAAATGCGGCGAGGGACGCACTGCCTTCGATTCCGAATGCACAAAGTGTGTGGTCTTGTTTCTCAGTCTATATTTGGTCGGTCTCGTAAGAGGTTGAATGTAACGAATGGGTGGGAAAGAGCAAGGGGCAGCGGATGTGTAGAACGAAAACACAAATCCTCAGGGGTGTGAGCGTTTCGGGATGAGTCGTATACATGTTATAGTTGGTTGTCATTGACCGTGTGGCCTAATGGATAAGGCGTCGGACTTCGGATCTGAAGATTACAGGTTCGAATGCTGTCACGCTCTTGTTTTTCCAGTTCTGAAAAAGAAACATACCGTTTTCATGTAGCAATTGAGCAGTACGAAACCGTCTGAATGTTGCTGTTGACTATTTTTTGCTTGGAGATGCTCTTGAGCTTGAAACACACACAACAAGACCGGTGTTAACTAGCGAAATGGTCGGCAGAGTGCCGACACCACGAGTTTTGACTGGCACTTGCACATCTAAAACAACGTAGGAAAGTAACTCGTTCGGCTTTTGAGTCACATAAAGTATGTGTGTTAATTTTGACGCCACTAGCTCTGCATGTTGTCATGCAATTTCTTTACCTCTCAGAAATGATTATGACATAAAAGTGAAGTACGTGACGAGTGTGACGTTAGGAAAACATTAGGCAGCATGGAGAGATTCTGTATGGGACCACCCAACCCAAACGAGTATTGTGTGACGTGCTACCCGGCAGGTATTCACCGAATTAGCCGGCTATCTCAGTCGGTAGAGCGTCAGACTCTTAATCCCAGCGTCGTGGGTTCGAGCCACACGCTGGGCGTAACGGAATTTTGTTCCGCTGCAGATGTAAATTACCGTTTTTCTGATTAACGAGATGTAATGGAAATAGCAACTTTAAACTTTGCCTCCGTCTCTGTCAGTCGCAATGAAACTGTATTTGAAGGTGAAGGAGATTTTGTAGACATGTGTGAAAGACATGTTCTGAAATGCAAGTGTTGTTGTTTGGAGAGCATATCGGTTACGTGTCAGATGTGTAGCCAAGCAGTAATGGGTCGCCATATCTGCAAATATTAGAAGCTAATATGAAGTGTTGTCAGCAGAAGTCTGATGATGTAGGCGACCGTAAGGCCGAAGTACGCAAGAGTACCGCTAGGCCGCGCCTCTTTAGCTCAGTGGTAGAGCACTGCTCTAATAAACCAGGTGTCGTAAGTTCCATCCTCACAGGAGAAAGATGAATTTTGGAAATCAGTAGCGCGTCGTGGCCGTATAGCAAACAGTATCTGTGATGACGAACAATTAGCGACAGGCGTATTTTTAAGAATTACTCTCAGATGTGATTAAGGCGAATGGCGCAGATAAAGCATTTGCCAAAGCGGTACAGCATAAGGTGGGACGAGGCAGTCTGAATTACATTTTATGGATGTATTTCTCACATATCTCAGAGCCTCTCGCGGTCGTCGTCGTCGTCGTCGTCGTCGTCGTCGTCGTCGTCGTCGTCGCCGCCGCCGCTGCTTCTGCAGAAGTAGCAAATGGCCATCGTAGCAAATGCGGCGAGGGACTCACTGCCTTCGATTCCGAATGCACAAAGTGTGTGGTCTTGTTTCTCAGTCTATATTTGGTCGGTCTCGTAAGAGGTTGAATGTAACGAATGGGTGGGAAAGAGCAAGGGGCAGCGGATGTGTAGAACGAAAACACAAATCCTCAGGGGTGTGAGCGTTTCGGGATGAGTCGTATACATGTTATAGTTGGTTGTCATTGACCGTGTGGCCTAATGGATAAGGCGTCGGACTTCGGATCTGAAGATTACAGGTTCGAATGCTGTCACGCTCTTGTTTTTCCAGTTCTGAAAAAGAAACATACCGTTTTCATGTAGCAATTGAGCAGTACGAAACCGTCTGAATGTTGCTGTTGACTATTTTTTGCTTGGAGATGCTCTTGAGCTTGAAACACACACAACAAGACCGGTGTTAACTAGCGAAATGGTCGGCAGAGTGCCGACACCACGAGTTTTGACTGGCACTTGCACATCTAAAACAACGTAGGAAAGTAACTCGTTCGGCTTTTGAGTCACATAAAGTATGTGTGTTAATTTTGACGCCACTAGCTCTGCATGTTGTCATGCAATTTCTTTACCTCTCAGAAATGATTATGGCATAAAAGTGAAGTACGTGACGAGTGTGACGTTAGGAAAACATTAGGCAGCATGGAGAGATTCTGTATGGGACCACCCAACCCAAACGAGTATTGTGTGACGTGCTACCCGGCAGGTATTCACCGAGGTAGCCGGCTAGCTCAGGCGGTAGAGCGTCAGACTGTTAATCCCAGGGTCGTGGGTTCGAGCCACACACTGGGCGTAACGGAATTTTGTTCCGCTGCAGATGTAAATTACCGTTTTTCTGATTAACGAGATGTAATGGAAATAGCAACTTTAAACTTTGCCTCCGTCTCTGTCAGTCGCAATGAAACTGTATTTGAAGGTGAAGGAGATTTTGTAGACATGTGTGAAAGACATGTTCTGAAATGCAAGTGTTGTTGTTTGGAGAGCATATCGGTTACGTGTCAGATGTGTAGCCAAGCAGTAATGGGTCGCCATATCTGCAAATATTAGAAGCTAATATGAAGTGTTGTCAGCAGAAGTCTGATGATGCAGGCGACCGTAAGGCCGAAGTACGCAAGAGTACCGCTAGGCCGCGCCTCTTTAGCTCAGTGGTAGAGCACTGCTCTAATAAACCAGGTGTCGTAAGTTCCATCCTCACAGGAGAAAGATGAATTTTGGAAATCAGTAGCGCGTCGTGGCCGTATAGCAAACAGTATCTGTGATGACGAACAATTAGCGACAGGCGTTTTTTTAAGAATTACTCTCAGATGTGATTAAGGCGAATGGCGCAGATAAAGCATTTGCCAAAGCGGTACAGCATAAGGTGGGACGAGGCAGTCTGAATTACATTTTATGGATGTATTTCTCACATATCTCAGAGCCTCTCGCGGTCGTCGTCGTCGTCGTCGTCGTCGTCGTCGTCGCCGCCGCCGCTGCTTCTGCAGAAGTAGCAAATGGCCATCGTAGCAAATGCGGCGAGGGACGCACTGCCTTCGATTCCGAATGCACAAAGTGTGTGGTCTTGTTTCTCAGTCTATATTTGGTCGGTCTCGTAAGAGGTTGAATGTAACGAATGGGTGGGAAAGAGCAAGGGGCAGCGGATGTGTAGAACGAAAACACAAATCCTCAGGGGTGTGAGCGTTTCGGGATGAGTCGTATACATGTTATAGTTGGTTGTCATTGACCGTGTGGCCTAATGGATAAGGCGTCGGACTTCGGATCTGAAGATTACAGGTTCGAATGCTGTCACGCTCTTGTTTTTCCAGTTCTGAAAAAGAAACATACCGTTTTCATGTAGCAATTGAGCAGTACGAAACCGTCTGAATGTTGCTGTTGACTATTTTTTGCTTGGAGATGCTCTTGAGCTTGAAACACACACAACAAGACCGGTGTTAACTAGCGAAATGGTCGGCAGAGTGCCGACACCACGAGTTTTGACTGGCACTTGCACATCTAAAACAACGTAGGAAAGTAACTCGTTCGGCTTTTGAGTCACATAAAGTATGTGTGTTAATTTTGACGCCACTAGCTCTGCATGTTGTCATGCAATTTCTTTACCTCTCAGAAATGATTATGACATAAAAGTGAAGTACGTGACGAGTGTGACGTTAGGAAAACATTAGGCAGCATGGAGAGATTCTGTATGGGACCACCCAACCCAAACGAGTATTGTGTGACGTGCTACCCGGCAGGTATTCACCGAATTAGCCGGCTATCTCAGTCGGTAGAGCGTCAGACTCTTAATCCCAGCGTCGTGGGTTCGAGCCACACGCTGGGCGTAACGGAATTTTGTTCCGCTGCAGATGTAAATTACCGTTTTTCTGATTAACGAGATGTAATGGAAATAGCAACTTTAAACTTTGCCTCCGTCTCTGTCAGTCGCAATGAAACTGTATTTGAAGGTGAAGGAGATTTTGTAGACATGTGTGAAAGACATGTTCTGAAATGCAAGTGTTGTTGTTTGGAGAGCATATCGGTTACGTGTCAGATGTGTAGCCAAGCAGTAATGGGTCGCCATATCTGCAAATATTAGAAGCTAATATGAAGTGTTGTCAGCAGAAGTCTGATGATGCAGGCGACCGTAAGGCCGAAGTACGCAAGAGTACCGCTAGGCCGCGCCTCTTTAGCTCAGTGGTAGAGCACTGCTCTAATAAACCAGGTGTCGTAAGTTCCATCCTCACAGGAGAAAGATGAATTTTGGAAATCAGTAGCGCGTCGTGGCCGTATAGCAAACAGTATCTGTGATGACGAACAATTAGCGACAGGCGTATTTTTAAGAATTACTCTCAGATGTGATTAAGGCGAATGGCGCAGATAAAGCATTTGCCAAAGCGGTACAGCATAAGGTGGGACGAGGCAGTCTGAATTACATTTTATGGATGTATTTCTCACATATCTCAGAGCCTCTCGCGGTCGTCGTCGTCGTCGTCGTCGTCGTCGCCGCCGCCGCTGCTTCTGCAGAAGTAGCAAATGGCCATCGTAGCAAATGCGGCGAGGGACTCACTGCCTTCGATTCCGAATGCACAAAGTGTGTGGTCTTGTTTCTCAGTCTATATTTGGTCGGTCTCGTAAGAGGTTGAATGTAACGAATGGGTGGGAAAGAGCAAGGGGCAGCGGATGTGTAGAACGAAAACACAAATCCTCAGGGGTGTGAGCGTTTCGGGATGAGTCGTATACATGTTATAGTTGGTCGTCATTGACCGTGTGGCCTAATGGATAAGGCGTCGGACTTCGGATCTGAAGATTACATGTTCGAATGCTGTCACCCTCTTGTTTTTCCAGATCTGAAAAAGAAACATACCGTTTTCATGTAGCAATTGAGCAGTACGAAACCGTCTGAATGTTGCTGTTGACCATTTTTTGCTTGGAGATGCTCTTGAGCTTGAAACACACACAACAAGACCGGTGTTAACTAGCGAAATGGTCGGCAGAGTGCCGACACCACGAGTTTTGACTGGCACTTGCACATCTAAAACAACGTAGGAAAGTAACTCGTTCGGCTTTTGAGTCACATAAAGTATGTGTGTTAATTTTGACGCCACTAGCTCTGCATGTTGTCATGCAATTTCTTTACCTCTCAGAAATGATTATGACATAAAAGTGAAGTACGTGACGAGTGTGACGTTAGGAAAACATTAGGCAGCATGGAGAGATTCTGTATGGGAAAACCCAACCCAAACGAGTATTGTGTGACGTGCTACCCGGCAGGTATTCACCGAATTAGCCGGCTAGCTCAGTCGGTAGAGCGTCAGACTCTTAATCCCAGCGTCGTGGGTTCGAGCCACACGCTGGGCGTAACGGAATTTTGTTCCGCTGCAGATGTAAATTACCGTTTTTCTGATTAACGAGATGTAATGGAAATAGCAACTTTAAACTTTGCCTCCGTCTCTGTCAGTCGCAATGAAACTGTATTTGAAGGTGAAGGAGATTTTGTAGACATGTGTGAAAGACATGTTCTGAAATGCAAGTGTTGTTGTTTGGAGAGCATATCGGTTACGTGTCAGATGTGTAGCCAAGCAGTAATGGGTCGCCATATCTGCAAATATTAGAAGCTAATATGAAGTGTTGTCAGCAGAAGTCTGATGATGCAGGCGACCGTAAGGCCGAAGTACGCAAGAGTACCGCTAGGCCGCGCCTCTTTAGCTCAGTGGTAGAGCACTGCTCTAATAAACCAGGTGTCGTAAGATCCATCCTCACAGGAGAAAGATGAATTTTGGAAATCAGTTGCGCGTCGTGGCCGTATAGCAAACAGTATCTGTGATGACGAACAATTAGCGACAGGCGTTTTTTTAAGAATTTCTCTCAGATGTGATTAAGGCGAATGGCGCAGATAAAGCATTTGCCAAAGCGGTACAGCATAAGGTGGGACGAGGCAGTCTGAATTACATTTTATAGATGTATTTCTCACATATCTCAGAGCCTCTCGCGGTCGTCGTCGTCGTCGTCGTCGTCGTCGTCGTCGTCGTCGTCGTCGTCGTCGCCGCCGCTGCTTCTGCAGAAGTAGCAAATGGCCATCGTAGCAAATGCGGCGAGGGACGCACTGCCTTCGATTCCGAATGCACAAAGTGTGTGGTCTTGTTTCTCAGTCTATATTTGGTCGGTCTCGTAAGAGGTTGAATGTAACGAATGGGTGGGAAAGAGCAAGGGGCAGCGGATGTGTAGAACGAAAACACAAATCCTCAGGGGTGTGAGCGTTTCGGGATGAGTCGTATACATGTTATAGTTGGTTGTCATTGACCGTGTGGCCTAATGGATAAGGCGTCGGACTTCGGATCTGAAGATTACAGGTTCGAATGCTGTCACGCTCTTGTTTTTCCAGTTCTGAAAAAGAAACATACCGTTTTCATGTAGCAATTGAGCAGTACGAAACCGTCTGAATGTTGCTGTTGACTATTTTTTGCTTGGAGATGCTCTTGAGCTTGAAACACACACAACAAGACCGGTGTTAACTAGCGAAATGGTCGGCAGAGTGCCGACACCACGAGTTTTGACTGGCACTTGCACATCTAAAACAACGTAGGAAAGTAACTCGTTCGGCTTTTGAGTCACATAAAGTATGTGTGTTAATTTTGACGCCACTAGCTCTGCATGTTGTCATGCAATTTCTTTACCTCTCAGAAATGATTATGACATAAAAGTGAAGTACGTGACGAGTGTGACGTTAGGAAAACATTAGGCAGCATGGAGAGATTCTGTATGGGACCACCCAACCCAAACGAGTATTGTGTGACGTGCTACCCGGCAGGTATTCACCGAATTAGCCGGCTATCTCAGTCGGTAGAGCGTCAGACTCTTAATCCCAGCGTCGTGGGTTCGAGCCACACGCTGGGCGTAACGGAATTTTGTTCCGCTGCAGATGTAAATTACCGTTTTTCTGATTAACGAGATGTAATGGAAATAGCAACTTTAAACTTTGCCTCCGTCTCTGTCAGTCGCAATGAAACTGTATTTGAAGGTGAAGGAGATTTTGTAGACATGTGTGAAAGACATGTTCTGAAATGCAAGTGTTGTTGTTTGGAGAGCATATCGGTTACGTGTCAGATGTGTAGCCAAGCAGTAATGGGTCGCCATATCTGCAAATATTAGAAGCTAATATGAAGTGTTGTCAGCAGAAGTCTGATGATGCAGGCGACCGTAAGGCCGAAGTACGCAAGAGTACCGCTAGGCCGCGCCTCTTTAGCTCAGTGGTAGAGCACTGCTCTAATAAACCAGGTGTCGTAAGTTCCATCCTCACAGGAGAAAGATGAATTTTGGAAATCAGTAGCGCGTCGTGGCCGTATAGCAAACAGTATCTGTGATGACGAACAATTAGCGACAGGCGTATTTTTAAGAATTACTCTCAGATGTGATTAAGGCGAATGGCGCAGATAAAGCATTTGCCAAAGCGGTACAGCATAAGGTGGGACGAGGCAGTCTGAATTACATTTTATGGATGTATTTCTCACATATCTCAGAGCCTCTCGCGGTCGTCGTCGTCGTCGTCGTCGTCGTCGCCGCCGCCGCTGCTTCTGCAGAAGTAGCAAATGGCCATCGTAGCAAATGCGGCGAGGGACTCACTGCCTTCGATTCCGAATGCACAAAGTGTGTGGTCTTGTTTCTCAGTCTATATTTGGTCGGTCTCGTAAGAGGTTGAATGTAACGAATGAGTGGGAAAGAGCAAGGGGCAGCGGATGTGTAGAACGAAAACACAAATCCTCAGGGGTGTGAGCGTTTCGGGATGAGTCGTATACATGTTATAGTTGGTCGTCATTGACCGTGTGGCCTAATGGATAAGGCGTCGGACTTCGGATCTGAAGATTACATGTTCGAATGCTGTCACCCTCTTGTTTTTCCAGATCTGAAAAAGAAACATACCGTTTTCATGTAGCAATTGAGCAGTACGAAACCGTCTGAATGTTGCTGTTGACCATTTTTTGCTTGGAGATGCTCTTGAGCTTGAAACACACACAACAAGACCGGTGTTAACTAGCGAAATGGTCGGCAGAGTGCCGACACCACGAGTTTTGACTGGCACTTGCACATCTAAAACAACGTAGGAAAGTAACTCGTTCGGCTTTTGAGTCACATAAAGTATGTGTGTTAATTTTGACGCCACTAGCTCTGCATGTTGTCATGCAATTTCTTTACCTCTCAGAAATGATTATGACATAAAAGTGAAGTACGTGACGAGTGTGACGTTAGGAAAACATTAGGCAGCATGGAGAGATTCTGTATGGGAAAACCCAACCCAAACGAGTATTGTGTGACGTGCTACCCGGCAGGTATTCACCGAATTAGCCGGCTAGCTCAGTCGGTAGAGCGTCAGACTCTTAATCCCAGCGTCGTGGGTTCGAGCCACACGCTGGGCGTAACGGAATTTTGTTCCGCTGCAGATGTAAATTACCGTTTTTCTGATTAACGAGATGTAATGGAAATAGCAACTTTAAACTTTGCCTCCGTCTCTGTCAGTCGCAATGAAACTGTATTTGAAGGTGAAGGAGATTTTGTAGACATGTGTGAAAGACATGTTCTGAAATGCAAGTGTTGTTGTTTGGAGAGCATATCGGTTACGTGTCAGATGTGTAGCCAAGCAGTAATGGGTCGCCATATCTGCAAATATTAGAAGCTAATATGAAGTGTTGTCAGCAGAAGTCTGATGATGCAGGCGACCGTAAGGCCGAAGTACGCAAGAGTACCGCTAGGCCGCGCCTCTTTAGCTCAGTGGTAGAGCACTGCTCTAATAAACCAGGTGTCGTAAGATCCATCCTCACAGGAGAAAGATGAATTTTGGAAATCAGTTGCGCGTCGTGGCCGTATAGCAAACAGTATCTGTGATGACGAACAATTAGCGACAGGCGTTTTTTTAAGAATTTCTCTCAGATGTGATTAAGGCGAATGGCGCAGATAAAGCATTTGCCAAAGCGGTACAGCATAAGGTGGGACGAGGCAGTCTGAATTACATTTTATAGATGTATTTCTCACATATCTCAGAGCCTCTCGCGGTCGTCGTCGTCGTCGTCGTCGTCGTCGTCGTCGTCGCCGCCGCTGCTTCTGCAGAAGTAGCAAATGGCCATCGTAGCAAATGCGGCGAGGGACGCACTGCCTTCGATTCCGAATGCACAAAGTGTGTGGTCTTGTTTCTCAGTCTATATTTGGTCGGTCTCGTAAGAGGTTGAATGTAACGAATGGGTGGGAAAGAGCAAGGGGCAGCGGATGTGTAGAACGAAAACACAAATCCTCAGGGGTGTGAGCGTTTCGGGATGAGTCGTATACATGTTATAGTTGGTTGTCATTGACCGTGTGGCCTAATGGATAAGGCGTCGGACTTCGGATCTGAAGATTACAGGTTCGAATGCTGTCACGCTCTTGTTTTTCCAGTTCTGAAAAAGAAACATACCGTTTTCATGTAGCAATTGAGCAGTACGAAACCGTCTGAATGTTGCTGTTGACTATTTTTTGCTTGGAGATGCTCTTGAGCTTGAAACACACACAACAAGACCGGTGTTAACTAGCGAAATGGTCGGCAGAGTGCCGACACCACGAGTTTTGACTGGCACTTGCACATCTAAAACAACGTAGGAAAGTAACTCGTTCGGCTTTTGAGTCACATAAAGTATGTGTGTTAATTTTGACGCCACTAGCTCTGCATGTTGTCATGCAATTTCTTTACCTCTCAGAAATGATTATGGCATAAAAGTGAAGTACGTGACGAGTGTGACGTTAGGAAAACATTAGGCAGCATGGAGAGATTCTGTATGGGACCACCCAACCCAAACGAGTATTGTGTGACGTGCTACGCGGCAGGTATTCACCGAGGTAGCCGGCTAGCTCAGTCGGTAGAGCGTCAGACTGTTAATCCCAGGGTCGTGGGTTCGAGCCACACACTGGGCGTAACGGAATTTTGTTCCGCTGCAGATGTAAATTACCGTTTTTCTGATTAACGAGATGTAATGGAAATAGCAACTTTAAACTTTGCCTCCGTCTCTGTCAGTCGCAATGAAACTGTATTTGAAGGTGAAGGAGATTTTGTAGACATGTGTGAAAGACATGTTCTGAAATGCAAGTGTTGTTGTTTGGAGAGCATATCGGTTACGTGTCAGATGTGTAGCCAAGCAGTAATGGGTCGCCATATCTGCAAATATTAGAAGCTAATATGAAGTGTTGTCAGCAGAAGTCTGATGATGCAGGCGACCGTAAGGCCGAAGTACGCAAGAGTACCGCTAGGCCGCGCCTCTTTAGCTCAGTGGTAGAGCACTGCTCTAATAAACCAGGTGTCGTAAGTTCCATCCTCACAGGAGAAAGATGAATTTTGGAAATCAGTAGCGCGTCGTGGCCGTATAGCAAACAGTATCTGTGATGACGAACAATTAGCGACAGGCGTTTTTTTAAGAATTACTCTCAGATGTGATTAAGGCGAATGGCGCAGATAAAGCATTTGCCAAAGCGGTACAGCATAAGGTGGGACGAGGCAGTCTGAATTACATTTTATGGATGTATTTCTCACATATCTCAGAGCCTCTCGCGGTCGTCGTCGTCGTCGTCGTCGTCGTCGTCGTCGTCGTCGTCGTCGTCGTCGTCGCCGCCGCCGCTGCTTCTGCAGAAGTAGCAAATGGCCATCGTAGCAAATGCGGCGAGGGACGCACTGCCTTCGATTCCGAATGCACAAAGTGTGTGGTCTTGTTTCTCAGTCTATATTTGGTCGGTCTCGTAAGAGGTTGAATGTAACGAATGGGTGGGAAAGAGCAAGGGGCAGCGGATGTGTAGAACGAAAACACAAATCCTCAGGGGTGTGAGCGTTTCGGGATGAGTCGTATACATGTTATAGTTGGTCGTCATTGACCGTGTGGCCTAATGGATAAGGCGTCGGACTTCGGATCTGAAGATTACATGTTCGAATGCTGTCACCCTCTTGTTTTTCCAGATCTGAAAAAGAAACATACCGTTTTCATGTAGCAATTGAGCAGTACGAAACCGTCTGAATGTTGCTGTTGACCATTTTTTGCTTGGAGATGCTCTTGAGCTTGAAACACACACAACAAGACCGGTGTTAACTAGCGAAATGGTCGGCAGAGTGCCGACACCACGAGTTTTGACTGGCACTTGCACATCTAAAACAACGTAGGAAAGTAACTCGTTCGGCTTTTGAGTCACATAAAGTATGTGTGTTAATTTTGACGCCACTAGCTCTGCATGTTGTCATGCAATTTCTTTACCTCTCAGAAATGATTATGACATAAAAGTGAAGTACGTGACGAGTGTGACGTTAGGAAAACATTAGGCAGCATGGAGAGATTCTGTATGGGACCACCCAACCCAAACGAGTATTGTGTGACGTGCTACCCGGCAGGTATTCACCGAGGTAGCCGGCTAGCTCAGTCGGTAGAGCGTCAGACTGTTAATCCCAGGGTCGTGGGTTCGAGCCACACGCTGGGCGTAACGGAATTTTGTTCCGCTGCAGATGTAAATTACCGTTTTTCTGATTAACGAGATGTAATGGAAATAGCAACTTTAAACTTTGCCTCCGTCTCTGTCAGTCGCAATGAAACTGTATTTGAAGGTGAAGGAGATTTTGTAGACATGTGTGAAAGACATGTTCTGAAATGCAAGTGTTGTTGTTTGGAGAGCATATCGGTTACGTGTCAGATGTGTAGCCAAGCAGTAATGGGTCGCCATATCTGCAAATATTAGAAGCTAATATGAAGTGTTGTCAGCAGAAGTCTGATGATGCAGGCGACCGTAAGGCCGAAGTACGCAAGAGTACCGCTAGGCCGCGCCTCTTTAGCTCAGTGGTAGAGCACTGCTCTAATAAACCAGGTGTCGTAAGTTCCATCCTCACAGGAGAAAGATGAATTTTGGAAATCAGTAGCGCGTCGTGGCCGTATAGCAAACAGTATCTGTGATGACGAACAATTAGCGACAGGCGTTTTTTTAAGAATTACTCTCAGATGTGATTAAGGCGAATGGCGCAGATAAAGCATTTGCCAAAGCGGTACAGCATAAGGTGGGACGAGGCAGTCTGAATTACATTTTATGGATGTATTTCTCACATATCTCAGAGCCTCTCGCGGTCGTCGTCGTCGTCGTCGTCGTCGTCGTCGTCGTCGCCGCCGCCGCTGCTTCTGCAGAAGTAGCAAATGGCCATCGTAGCAAATGCGGCGAGGGACGCACTGCCTTCGATTCCGAATGCACAAAGTGTGTGGTCTTGTTTCTCAGTCTATATTTGGTCGGTCTCGTAAGAGGTTGAATGTAACGAATGGGTGGGAAAGAGCAAGGGGCAGCGGATGTGTAGAACGAAAACACAAATCCTCAGGGGTGTGAGCGTTTCGGGATGAGTCGTATACATGTTATAGTTGGTCGTCATTGACCGTGTGGCCTAATGGATAAGGCGTCGGACTTCGGATCTGAAGATTACATGTTCGAATGCTGTCACCCTCTTGTTTTTCCAGATCTGAAAAAGAAACATACCGTTTTCATGTAGCAATTGAGCAGTACGAAACCGTCTGAATGTTGCTGTTGACTATTTTTTGCTTGGAGATGCTCTTGAGCTTGAAACACACACAACAAGACCGGTGTTAACTAGCGAAATGGTCGGCAGAGTGCCGACACCACGAGTTTTGACTGGCACTTGCACATCTAAAACAACGTAGGAAAGTAACTCGTTCGGCTTTTGAGTCACATAAAGTATGTGTGTTAATTTTGACGCCACTAGCTCTGCATGTTGTCATGCAATTTCTTTACCTCTCAGAAATGATTATGACATAAAAGTGAAGTACGTGACGAGTGTGACGTTAGGAAAACATTAGGCAGCATGGAGAGATTCTGTATGGGACCACCCAACCCAAACGAGTATTGTGTGACGTGCTACCCGGCAGGTATTCACCGAGGTAGCCGGCTAGCTCAGTCGGTAGAGCGTCAGACTGTTAATCCCAGGGTCGTGGGTTCGAGCCACACGCTGGGCGTAACGGAATTTTGTTCCGCTGCAGATGTAAATTACCGTTTTTCTGATTAACGAGATGTAATGGAAATAGCAACTTTAAACTTTGCCTCCGTCTCTGTCAGTCGCAATGAAACTGTATTTGAAGGTGAAGGAGATTTTGTAGACATGTGTGAAAGACATGTTCTGAAATGCAAGTGTTGTTGTTTGGAGAGCATATCGGTTACGTGTCAGATGTGTAGCCAAGCAGTAATGGGTCGCCATATCTGCAAATATTAGAAGCTAATATGAAGTGTTGTCAGCAGAAGTCTGATGATGCAGGCGACCGTAAGGCCGAAGTACGCAAGAGTACCGCTAGGCCGCGCCTCTTTAGCTCAGTGGTAGAGCACTGCTCTAATAAACCAGGTGTCGTAAGTTCCATCCTCACAGGAGAAAGATGAATTTTGGAAATCAGTAGCGCGTCGTGGCCGTATAGCAAACAGTATCTGTGATGACGAACAATTAGCGACAGGCGTTTTTTTAAGAATTACTCTCAGATGTGATTAAGGCGAATGGCGCAGATAAAGCATTTGCCAAAGCGGTACAGCATAAGGTGGGACGAGGCAGTCTGAATTACATTTTATGGATGTATTTCTCACATATCTCAGAGCCTCTCGCGGTCGTCGTCGTCGTCGTCGTCGTCGTCGTCGTCGTCGTCGTCGCCGCCGCTGCTTCTGCAGAAGTAGCAAATGGCCATCGTAGCAAATGCGGCGAGGGACGCACTGCCTTCGATTCCGAATGCACAAAGTGTGTGGTCTTGTTTCTCAGTCTATATTTGGTCGGTCTCGTAAGAGGTTGAATGTAACGAATGAGTGGGAAAGAGCAAGGGGCAGCGGATGTGTAGAACGAAAACACAAATCCTCAGGGGTGTGAGCGTTTCGGGATGAGTCGTATACATGTTATAGTTGGTCGTCATTGACCGTGTGGCCTAATGGATAAGGCGTCGGACTTCGGATCTGAAGATTACATGTTCGAATGCTGTCACCCTCTTGTTTTTCCAGATCTGAAAAAGAAACATACCGTTTTCATGTAGCAATTGAGCAGTACGAAACCGTCTGAATGTTGCTGTTGACCATTTTTTGCTTGGAGATGCTCTTGAGCTTGAAACACACACAACAAGACCGGTGTTAACTAGCGAAATGGTCGGCAGAGTGCCGACACCACGAGTTTTGACTGGCACTTGCACATCTAAAACAACGTAGGAAAGTAACTCGTTCGGCTTTTGAGTCACATAAAGTATGTGTGTTAATTTTGACGCCACTAGCTCTGCATGTTGTCATGCAATTTCTTTACCTCTCAGAAATGATTATGGCATAAAAGTGAAGTACGTGACGAGTGTGACGTTAGGAAAACATTAGGCAGCATGGAGAGATTCTGTATGGGACCACCCAACCCAAACGAGTATTGTGTGACGTGCTACGCGGCAGGTATTCACCGAGGTAGCCGGCTAGCTCAGTCGGTAGAGCGTCAGACTGTTAATCCCAGGGTCGTGGGTTCGAGCCACACACTGGGCGTAACGGAATTTTGTTCCGCTGCAGATGTAAATTACCGTTTTTCTGATTAACGAGATGTAATGGAAATAGCAACTTTAAACTTTGCCTCCGTCTCTGTCAGTCGCAATGAAACTGTATTTGAAGGTGAAGGAGATTTTGTAGACATGTGTGAAAGACATGTTCTGAAATGCAAGTGTTGTTGTTTGGAGAGCATATCGGTTACGTGTCAGATGTGTAGCCAAGCAGTAATGGGTCGCCATATCTGCAAATATTAGAAGCTAATATGAAGTGTTGTCAGCAGAAGTCTGATGATGCAGGCGACCGTAAGGCCGAAGTACGCAAGAGTACCGCTAGGCCGCGCCTCTTTAGCTCAGTGGTAGAGCACTGCTCTAATAAACCAGGTGTCGTAAGTTCCATCCTCACAGGAGAAAGATGAATTTTGGAAATCAGTAGCGCGTCGTGGCCGTATAGCAAACAGTATCTGTGATGACGAACAATTAGCGACAGGCGTTTTTTTAAGAATTACTCTCAGATGTGATTAAGGCGAATGGCGCAGATAAAGCATTTGCCAAAGCGGTACAGCATAAGGTGGGACGAGGCAGTCTGAATTACATTTTATGGATGTATTTCTCACATATCTCAGAGCCTCTCGCGGTCGTCGTCGTCGTCGTCGTCGTCGTCGTCGTCGTCGTCGCCGCCGCCGCTGCTTCTGCAGAAGTAGCAAATGGCCATCGTAGCAAATGCGGCGAGGGACGCACTGCCTTCGATTCCGAATGCACAAAGTGTGTGGTCTTGTTTCTCAGTCTATATTTGGTCGGTCTCGTAAGAGGTTGAATGTAACGAATGGGTGGGAAAGAGCAAGGGGC
The DNA here is from genome assembly GCF_023897955.1 of Schistocerca gregaria. Lineage (NCBI taxonomy): Eukaryota > Metazoa > Arthropoda > Insecta > Orthoptera > Acrididae > Schistocerca > Schistocerca gregaria. The sequence continues at coordinate 21,248,025 of NC_064925.1, forward strand.
AGCGGATGTGTAGAACGAAAACACAAATCCTCAGGGGTGTGAGCGTTTCGGGATGAGTCGTATACATGTTATAGTTGGTCGTCATTGACCGTGTGGCCTAATGGATAAGGCGTCGGACTTCGGATCTGAAGATTACATGTTCGAATGCTGTCACCCTCTTGTTTTTCCAGATCTGAAAAAGAAACATACCGTTTTCATGTAGCAATTGAGCAGTACGAAACCGTCTGAATGTTGCTGTTGACTATTTTTTGCTTGGAGATGCTCTTGAGCTTGAAACACACACAACAAGACCGGTGTTAACTAGCGAAATGGTCGGCAGAGTGCCGACACCACGAGTTTTGACTGGCACTTGCACATCTAAAACAACGTAGGAAAGTAACTCGTTCGGCTTTTGAGTCACATAAAGTATGTGTGTTAATTTTGACGCCACTAGCTCTGCATGTTGTCATGCAATTTCTTTACCTCTCAGAAATGATTATGACATAAAAGTGAAGTACGTGACGAGTGTGACGTTAGGAAAACATTAGGCAGCATGGAGAGATTCTGTATGGGACCACCCAACCCAAACGAGTATTGTGTGACGTGCTACCCGGCAGGTATTCACCGAGGTAGCCGGCTAGCTCAGTCGGTAGAGCGTCAGACTGTTAATCCCAGGGTCGTGGGTTCGAGCCACACGCTGGGCGTAACGGAATTTTGTTCCGCTGCAGATGTAAATTACCGTTTTTCTGATTAACGAGATGTAATGGAAATAGCAACTTTAAACTTTGCCTCCGTCTCTGTCAGTCGCAATGAAACTGTATTTGAAGGTGAAGGAGATTTTGTAGACATGTGTGAAAGACATGTTCTGAAATGCAAGTGTTGTTGTTTGGAGAGCATATCGGTTACGTGTCAGATGTGTAGCCAAGCAGTAATGGGTCGCCATATCTGCAAATATTAGAAGCTAATATGAAGTGTTGTCAGCAGAAGTCTGATGATGCAGGCGACCGTAAGGCCGAAGTACGCAAGAGTACCGCTAGGCCGCGCCTCTTTAGCTCAGTGGTAGAGCACTGCTCTAATAAACCAGGTGTCGTAAGTTCCATCCTCACAGGAGAAAGATGAATTTTGGAAATCAGTAGCGCGTCGTGGCCGTATAGCAAACAGTATCTGTGATGACGAACAATTAGCGACAGGCGTTTTTTTAAGAATTACTCTCAGATGTGATTAAGGCGAATGGCGCAGATAAAGCATTTGCCAAAGCGGTACAGCATAAGGTGGGACGAGGCAGTCTGAATTACATTTTATGGATGTATTTCTCACATATCTCAGAGCCTCTCGCGGTCGTCGTCGTCGTCGTCGTCGTCGTCGTCGTCGTCGTCGCCGCCGCTGCTTCTGCAGAAGTAGCAAATGGCCATCGTAGCAAATGCGGCGAGGGACGCACTGCCTTCGATTCCGAATGCACAAAGTGTGTGGTCTTGTTTCTCAGTCTATATTTGGTCGGTCTCGTAAGAGGTTGAATGTAACGAATGGGTGGGAAAGAGCAAGGGGCAGCGGATGTGTAGAACGAAAACACAAATCCTCAGGGGTGTGAGCGTTTCGGGATGAGTCGTATACATGTTATAGTTGGTCGTCATTGACCGTGTGGCCTAATGGATAAGGCGTCGGACTTCGGATCTGAAGATTACATGTTCGAATGCTGTCACCCTCTTGTTTTTCCAGATCTGAAAAAGAAACATACCGTTTTCATGTAGCAATTGAGCAGTACGAAACCGTCTGAATGTTGCTGTTGACCATTTTTTGCTTGGAGATGCTCTTGAGCTTGAAACACACACAACAAGACCGGTGTTAACTAGCGAAATGGTCGGCAGAGTGCCGACACCACGAGTTTTGACTGGCACTTGCACATCTAAAACAACGTAGGAAAGTAACTCGTTCGGCTTTTGAGTCACATAAAGTATGTGTGTTAATTTTGACGCCACTAGCTCTGCATGTTGTCATGCAATTTCTTTACCTCTCAGAAATGATTATGGCATAAAAGTGAAGTACGTGACGAGTGTGACGTTAGGAAAACATTAGGCAGCATGGAGAGATTCTGTATGGGACCACCCAACCCAAACGAGTATTGTGTGACGTGCTACGCGGCAGGTATTCACCGAGGTAGCCGGCTAGCTCAGTCGGTAGAGCGTCAGACTGTTAATCCCAGGGTCGTGGGTTCGAGCCACACACTGGGCGTAACGGAATTTTGTTCCGCTGCAGATGTAAATTACCGTTTTTCTGATTAACGAGATGTAATGGAAATAGCAACTTTAAACTTTGCCTCCGTCTCTGTCAGTCGCAATGAAACTGTATTTGAAGGTGAAGGAGATTTTGTAGACATGTGTGAAAGACATGTTCTGAAATGCAAGTGTTGTTGTTTGGAGAGCATATCGGTTACGTGTCAGATGTGTAGCCAAGCAGTAATGGGTCGCCATATCTGCAAATATTAGAAGCTAATATGAAGTGTTGTCAGCAGAAGTCTGATGATGCAGGCGACCGTAAGGCCGAAGTACGCAAGAGTACCGCTAGGCCGCGCCTCTTTAGCTCAGTGGTAGAGCACTGCTCTAATAAACCAGGTGTCGTAAGTTCCATCCTCACAGGAGAAAGATGAATTTTGGAAATCAGTAGCGCGTCGTGGCCGTATAGCAAACAGTATCTGTGATGACGAACAATTAGCGACAGGCGTTTTTTTAAGAATTACTCTCAGATGTGATTAAGGCGAATGGCGCAGATAAAGCATTTGCCAAAGCGGTACAGCATAAGGTGGGACGAGGCAGTCTGAATTACATTTTATGGATGTATTTCTCACATATCTCAGAGCCTCTCGCGGTCGTCGTCGTCGTCGTCGTCGTCGCCGCCGCCGCTGCTTCTGCAGAAGTAGCAAATGGCCATCGTAGCAAATGCGGCGAGGGACGCACTGCCTTCGATTCCGAATGCACAAAGTGTGTGGTCTTGTTTCTCAGTCTATATTTGGTCGGTCTCGTAAGAGGTTGAATGTAACGAATGGGTGGGAAAGAGCAAGGGGCAGCGGATGTGTAGAACGAAAACACAAATCCTCAGGGGTGTGAGCGTTTCGGGATGAGTCGTATACATGTTATAGTTGGTTGTCATTGACCGTGTGGCCTAATGGATAAGGCGTCGGACTTCGGATCTGAAGATTACAGGTTCGAATGCTGTCACGCTCTTGTTTTTCCAGTTCTGAAAAAGAAACATACCGTTTTCATGTAGCAATTGAGCAGTACGAAACCGTCTGAATGTTGCTGTTGACTATTTTTTGCTTGGAGATGCTCTTGAGCTTGAAACACACACAACAAGACCGGTGTTAACTAGCGAAATGGTCGGCAGAGTGCCGACACCACGAGTTTTGACTGGCACTTGCACATCTAAAACAACGTAGGAAAGTAACTCGTTCGGCTTTTGAGTCACATAAAGTATGTGTGTTAATTTTGACGCCACTAGCTCTGCATGTTGTCATGCAATTTCTTTACCTCTCAGAAATGATTATGACATAAAAGTGAAGTACGTGACGAGTGTGACGTTAGGAAAACATTAGGCAGCATGGAGAGATTCTGTATGGGACCACCCAACCCAAACGAGTATTGTGTGACGTGCTACCCGGCAGGTATTCACCGAATTAGCCGGCTATCTCAGTCGGTAGAGCGTCAGACTCTTAATCCCAGCGTCGTGGGTTCGAGCCACACGCTGGGCGTAACGGAATTTTGTTCCGCTGCAGATGTAAATTACCGTTTTTCTGATTAACGAGATGTAATGGAAATAGCAACTTTAAACTTTGCCTCCGTCTCTGTCAGTCGCAATGAAACTGTATTTGAAGGTGAAGGAGATTTTGTAGACATGTGTGAAAGACATGTTCTGAAATGCAAGTGTTGTTGTTTGGAGAGCATATCGGTTACGTGTCAGATGTGTAGCCAAGCAGTAATGGGTCGCCATATCTGCAAATATTAGAAGCTAATATGAAGTGTTGTCAGCAGAAGTCTGATGATGCAGGCGACCGTAAGGCCGAAGTACGCAAGAGTACCGCTAGGCCGCGCCTCTTTAGCTCAGTGGTAGAGCACTGCTCTAATAAACCAGGTGTCGTAAGTTCCATCCTCACAGGAGAAAGATGAATTTTGGAAATCAGTAGCGCGTCGTGGCCGTATAGCAAACAGTATCTGTGATGACGAACAATTAGCGACAGGCGTTTTTTTAAGAATTACTCTCAGATGTGATTAAGGCGAATGGCGCAGATAAAGCATTTGCCAAAGCGGTACAGCATAAGGTGGGACGAGGCAGTCTGAATTACATTTTATGGATGTATTTCTCACATATCTCAGAGCCTCTCGCGGTCGTCGTCGTCGTCGTCGTCGTCGTCGTCGTCGTCGTCGTCGCCGCCGCTGCTTCTGCAGAAGTAGCAAATGGCCATCGTAGCAAATGCGGCGAGGGACGCACTGCCTTCGATTCCGAATGCACAAAGTGTGTGGTCTTGTTTCTCAGTCTATATTTGGTCGGTCTCGTAAGAGGTTGAATGTAACGAATGGGTGGGAAAGAGCAAGGGGCAGCGGATGTGTAGAACGAAAACACAAATCCTCAGGGGTGTGAGCGTTTCGGGATGAGTCGTATACATGTTATAGTTGGTCGTCATTGACCGTGTGGCCTAATGGATAAGGCGTCGGACTTCGGATCTGAAGATTACATGTTCGAATGCTGTCACCCTCTTGTTTTTCCAGATCTGAAAAAGAAACATACCGTTTTCATGTAGCAATTGAGCAGTACGAAACCGTCTGAATGTTGCTGTTGACCATTTTTTGCTTGGAGATGCTCTTGAGCTTGAAACACACACAACAAGACCGGTGTTAACTAGCGAAATGGTCGGCAGAGTGCCGACACCACGAGTTTTGACTGGCACTTGCACATCTAAAACAACGTAGGAAAGTAACTCGTTCGGCTTTTGAGTCACATAAAGTATGTGTGTTAATTTTGACGCCACTAGCTCTGCATGTTGTCATGCAATTTCTTTACCTCTCAGAAATGATTATGACATAAAAGTGAAGTACGTGACGAGTGTGACGTTAGGAAAACATTAGGCAGCATGGAGAGATTCTGTATGGGACCACCCAACCCAAACGAGTATTGTGTGACGTGCTACGCGGCAGGTATTCACCGAGGTAGCCGGCTAGCTCAGTCGGTAGAGCGTCAGACTGTTAATCCCAGGGTCGTGGGTTCGAGCCACACACTGGGCGTAACGGAATTTTGTTCCGCTGCAGATGTAAATTACCGTTTTTCTGATTAACGAGATGTAATGGAAATAGCAACTTTAAACTTTGCCTCCGTCTCTGTCAGTCGCAATGAAACTGTATTTGAAGGTGAAGGAGATTTTGTAGACATGTGTGAAAGACATGTTCTGAAATGCAAGTGTTGTTGTTTGGAGAGCATATCGGTTACGTGTCAGATGTGTAGCCAAGCAGTAATGGGTCGCCATATCTGCAAATATTAGAAGCTAATATGAAGTGTTGTCAGCAGAAGTCTGATGATGCAGGCGACCGTAAGGCCGAAGTACGCAAGAGTACCGCTAGGCCGCGCCTCTTTAGCTCAGTGGTAGAGCACTGCTCTAATAAACCAGGTGTCGTAAGTTCCATCCTCACAGGAGAAAGATGAATTTTGGAAATCAGTAGCGCGTCGTGGCCGTATAGCAAACAGTATCTGTGATGACGAACAATTAGCGACAGGCGTTTTTTTAAGAATTACTCTCAGATGTGATTAAGGCGAATGGCGCAGATAAAGCATTTGCCAAAGCGGTACAGCATAAGGTGGGACGAGGCAGTCTGAATTACATTTTATGGATGTATTTCTCACATATCTCAGAGCCTCTCGCGGTCGTCGTCGTCGTCGTCGTCGTCGTCGTCGTCGTCGTCGTCGTCGTCGCCGCCGCCGCTGCTTCTGCAGAAGTAGCAAATGGCCATCGTAGCAAATGCGGCGAGGGACGCACTGCCTTCGATTCCGAATGCACAAAGTGTGTGGTCTTGTTTCTCAGTCTATATTTGGTCGGTCTCGTAAGAGGTTGAATGTAACGAATGGGTGGGAAAGAGCAAGGGGCAGCGGATGTGTAGAACGAAAACACAAATCCTCAGGGGTGTGAGCGTTTCGGGATGAGTCGTATACATGTTATAGTTGGTCGTCATTGACCGTGTGGCCTAATGGATAAGGCGTCGGACTTCGGATCTGAAGATTACATGTTCGAATGCTGTCACCCTCTTGTTTTTCCAGATCTGAAAAAGAAACATACCGTTTTCATGTAGCAATTGAGCAGTACGAAACCGTCTGAATGTTGCTGTTGACCATTTTTTGCTTGGAGATGCTCTTGAGCTTGAAACACACACAACAAGACCGGTGTTAACTAGCGAAATGGTCGGCAGAGTGCCGACACCACGAGTTTTGACTGGCACTTGCACATCTAAAACAACGTAGGAAAGTAACTCGTTCGGCTTTTGAGTCACATAAAGTATGTGTGTTAATTTTGACGCCACTAGCTCTGCATGTTGTCATGCAATTTCTTTACCTCTCAGAAATGATTATGGCATAAAAGTGAAGTACGTGACGAGTGTGACGTTAGGAAAACATTAGGCAGCATGGAGAGATTCTGTATGGGACCACCCAACCCAAACGAGTATTGTGTGACGTGCTACGCGGCAGGTATTCACCGAGGTAGCCGGCTAGCTCAGTCGGTAGAGCGTCAGACTGTTAATCCCAGGGTCGTGGGTTCGAGCCATACACTGGGCGTAACGGAATTTTGTTCCGCTGCAGATGTAAATTACCGTTTTTCTGATTAACGAGATGTAATGGAAATAGCAACTTTAAACTTTGCCTCCGTCTCTGTCAGTCGCAATGAAACTGTATTTGAAGGTGAAGGAGATTTTGTAGACATGTGTGAAAGACATGTTCTGAAATGCAAGTGTTGTTGTTTGGAGAGCATATCGGTTACGTGTCAGATGTGTAGCCAAGCAGTAATGGGTCGCCATATCTGCAAATATTAGAAGCTAATATGAAGTGTTGTCAGCAGAAGTCTGATGATGCAGGCGACCGTAAGGCCGAAGTACGCAAGAGTACCGCTAGGCCGCGCCTCTTTAGCTCAGTGGTAGAGCACTGCTCTAATAAACCAGGTGTCGTAAGTTCCATCCTCACAGGAGAAAGATGAATTTTGGAAATCAGTAGCGCGTCGTGGCCGTATAGCAAACAGTATCTGTGATGACGAACAATTAGCGACAGGCGTTTTTTTAAGAATTTCTCTCAGATGTGATTAAGGCGAATGGCGCAGATAAAGCATTTGCCAAAGCGGTACAGCATAAGGTGGGACGAGGCAGTCTGAATTACATTTTATAGATGTATTTCTCACATATGTCAGAGCCTCTCGCGGTCGTCGTCGTCGTCGTCGTCGTCGTCGTCGTCGTCGTCGTCGTCGTCGCCGCCGCTGCTTCTGCAGAAGTAGCAAATGGCCATCGTAGCAAATGCGGCGAGGGACGCACTGCCTTCGATTCCGAATGCACAAAGTGTGTGGTCTTGTTTCTCAGTCTATATTTGGTCGGTCTCGTAAGAGGTTGAATGTAACGAATGGGTGGGAAAGAGCAAGGGGCAGCGGATGTGTAGAACGAAAACACAAATCCTCAGGGGTGTGAGCGTTTCGGGATGAGTCGTATACATGTTATAGTTGGTTGTCATTGACCGTGTGGCCTAATGGATAAGGCGTCGGACTTCGGATCTGAAGATTACAGGTTCGAATGCTGTCACGCTCTTGTTTTTCCAGTTCTGAAAAAGAAACATACCGTTTTCTTGTAGCAATTGAGCAGTACGAAACCGTCTGAATGTTGCTGTTGACTATTTTTTGCTTGGAGATGCTCTTGAGCTTGAAACACACACAACAAGACCGGTGTTAACTAGCGAAATGGTCGGCAGAGTGCCGACACCACGAGTTTTGACTGGCACTTGCACATCTAAAACAACGTAGGAAAGTAACTCGTTCGGCTTTTGAGTCACATAAAGTATGTGTGTTAATTTTGACGCCACTAGCTCTGCATGTTGTCATGCAATTTCTTTACCTCTCAGAAATGATTATGGCATAAAAGTGAAGTACGTGACGAGTGTGACGTTAGGAAAACATTAGGCAGCATGGAGAGATTCTGTATGGGACCACCCAACCCAAACGAGTATTGTGTGACGTGCTACCCGGCAGGTATTCACCGAATTAGCCGGCTAGCTCAGTCGGTAGAGCGTCAGACTCTTAATCCCAGCGTCGTGGGTTCGAGCCACACGCTGGGCGTAACGGAATTTTGTTCCGCTGCAGATGTAAATTACCGTTTTTCTGATTAACGAGATGTAATGGAAATAGCAACTTTAAACTTTGCCTCCGTCTCTGTCAGTCGCAATGAAACTGTATTTGAAGGTGAAGGAGATTTTGTAGACATGTGTGAAAGACATGTTCTGAAATGCAAGTGTTGTTGTTTGGAGAGCATATCGGTTACGTGTCAGATGTGTAGCCAAGCAGTAATGGGTCGCCATATCTGCAAATATTAGAAGCTAATATGAAGTGTTGTCAGCAGAAGTCTGATGATGCAGGCGACCGTAAGGCCGAAGTACGCAAGAGTACCGCTAGGCCGCGCCTCTTTAGCTCAGTGGTAGAGCACTGCTCTAATAAACCAGGTGTCGTAAGTTCCATCCTCACAGGAGAAAGATGAATTTTGGAAATCAGTAGCGCGTCGTGGCCGTATAGCAAACAGTATCTGTGATGACGAACAATTAGCGACAGGCGTATTTTTAAGAATTACTCTCAGATGTGATTAAGGCGAATGGCGCAGATAAAGCATTTGCCAAAGCGGTACAGCATAAGGTGGGACGAGGCAGTCTGAATTACATTTTATAGATGTATTTCTCACATATCTCAGAGCCTCTCGCGGTCGTCGTCGTCGTCGTCGTCGTCGTCGTCGCCGCCGCTGCTTCTGCAGAAGTAGCAAATGGCCATCGTAGCAAATGCGGCGAGGGACGCACTGCCTTCGATTCCGAATGCACAAAGTGTGTGGTCTTGTTTCTCAGTCTATATTTGGTCGGTCTCGTAAGAGGTTGAATGTAACGAATGGGTGGGAAAGAGCAAGGGGCAGCGGATGTGTAGAACGAAAACACAAATCCTCAGGGGTGTGAGCGTTTCGGGATGAGTCGTATACATGTTATAGTTGGTTGTCATTGACCGTGTGGCCTAATGGATAAGGCATCGGACTTCGGATGTGAAGATTACAGGTTCGAATGCTGTCACGCTCTTGTTTTTCCAGTTCTGAAAAAGAAACATACCGTTTTCATGTAGCAATTGAGCAGTACGAAACCGTCTGAATGTTGCTGTTGACTATTTTTTGCTTGGAGATGCTCTTGAGCTTGAAACACACACAACAAGACCGGTGTTAACTAGCGAAATGGTCGGCAGAGTGCCGACACCACGAGTTTTGACTGGCACTTGCACATCTAAAACAACGTAGGAAAGTAACTCGTTCGGCTTTTGAGTCACATAAAGTATGTGTGTTAATTTTGACGCCACTAGCTCTGCATGTTGTCATGCAATTTCTTTACCTCTCAGAAATGATTATGGCATAAAAGTGAAGTACGTGACGAGTGTGACGTTAGGAAAACATTAGGCAGCATGGAGAGATTCTGTATGGGACCACCCAACCCAAACGAGTATTGTGTGACGTGCTACGCGGCAGGTATTCACCGAGGTAGCCGGCTAGCTCAGTCGGTAGAGCGTCAGACTGTTAATACCAGGGTCGTGGGTTCGAGCCACACACTGGGCGTAACGGAATTTTGTTCCGCTGCAGATGTAAATTACCGTTTTTCTGATTAACGAGATGTAATGGAAATAGCAACTTTAAACTTTGCCTCCGTCTCTGTCAGTCGCAATGAAACTGTATTTGAAGGTGAAGGAGATTTTGTAGACATGTGTGAAAGACATGTTCTGAAATGCAAGTGTTGTTGTTTGGAGAGCATATCGGTTACGTGTCAGATGTGTAGCCAAGCAGTAATGGGTCGCCATATCTGCAAATATTAGAAGCTAATATGAAGTGTTGTCAGCAGAAGTCTGATGATGCAGGCGACCGTAAGGCCGAAGTACGCAAGAGTACCGCTAGGCCGCGCCTCTTTAGCTCAGTGGTAGAGCACTGCTCTAATAAACCAGGTGTCGTAAGTTCCATCCTCACAGGAGAAAGATGAATTTTGGAAATCAGTAGCGCGTCGTGGCCGTATAGCAAACAGTATCTGTGATGACGAACAATTAGCGACAGGCGTTTTTTTAAGAATTACTCTCAGATGTGATTAAGGCGAATGGCGCAGATAAAGCATTTGCCAAAGCGGTACAGCATAAGGTGGGACGAGGCAGTCTGAATTACATTTTATGGATGTATTTCTCACATATCTCAGAGCCTCTCGCGGTCGTCGTCGTCGTCGTCGTCGTCGTCGTCGTCGTCGCCGCCGCCGCTGCTTCTGCAGAAGTAGCAAATGGCCATCGTAGCAAATGCGGCGAGGGACGCACTGCCTTCGATTCCGAATGCACAAAGTGTGTGGTCTTGTTTCTCAGTCTATATTTGGTCGGTCTCGTAAGAGGTTGAATGTAACGAATGGGTGGGAAAGAGCAAGGGGCAGCGGATGTGTAGAACGAAAACACAAATCCTCAGGGGTGTGAGCGTTTCGGGATGAGTCGTATACATGTTATAGTTGGTCGTCATTGACCGTGTGGCCTAATGGATAAGGCGTCGGACTTCGGATCTGAAGATTACATGTTCGAATGCTGTCACCCTCTTGTTTTTCCAGATCTGAAAAAGAAACATACCGTTTTCATGTAGCAATTGAGCAGTACGAAACCGTCTGAATGTTGCTGTTGACCATTTTTTGCTTGGAGATGCTCTTGAGCTTGAAACACACACAACAAGACCGGTGTTAACTAGCGAAATGGTCGGCAGAGTGCCGACACCACGAGTTTTGACTGGCACTTGCACATCTAAAACAACGTAGGAAAGTAACTCGTTCGGCTTTTGAGTCACATAAAGTATGTGTGTTAATTTTGACGCCACTAGCTCTGCATGTTGTCATGCAATTTCTTTACCTCTCAGAAATGATTATGGCATAAAAGTGAAGTACGTGACGAGTGTGACGTTAGGAAAACATTAGGCAGCATGGAGAGATTCTGTATGGGACCACCCAACCCAAACGAGTATTGTGTGACGTGCTACCCGGCAGGTATTCACCGAATTAGCCGGCTAGCTCAGTCGGTAGAGCGTCAGACTCTTAATCCCAGCGTCGTGGGTTCGAGCCACACGCTGGGCGTAACGGAATTTTGTTCCGCTGCAGATGTAAATTACCGTTTTTCTGATTAACGAGATGTAATGGAAATAGCAACTTTAAACTTTGCCTCCGTCTCTGTCAGTCGCAATGAAACTGTATTTGAAGGTGAAGGAGATTTTGTAGACATGTGTGAAAGACATGTTCTGAAATGCAAGTGTTGTTGTTTGGAGAGCATATCGGTTACGTGTCAGATGTGTAGCCAAGCAGTAATGGGTCGCCATATCTGCAAATATTAGAAGCTAATATGAAGTGTTGTCAGCAGAAGTCTGATGATGCAGGCGACCGTAAGGCCGAAGTACGCAAGAGTACCGCTAGGCCGCGCCTCTTTAGCTCAGTGGTAGAGCACTGCTCTAATAAACCAGGTGTCGTAAGTTCCATCCTCACAGGAGAAAGATGAATTTTGGAAATCAGTAGCGCGTCGTGGCCGTATAGCAAACAGTATCTGTGATGACGAACAATTAGCGACAGGCGTATTTTTAAGAATTACTCTCAGATGTGATTAAGGCGAATGGCGCAGATAAAGCATTTGCCAAAGCGGTACAGCATAAGGTGGGACGAGGCAGTCTGAATTACATTTTATAGATGTATTTCTCACATATCTCAGAGCCTCTCGCGGTCGTCGTCGTCGTCGTCGTCGTCGTCGTCGTCGCCGCCGCTGCTTCTGCAGAAGTAGCAAATGGCCATCGTAGCAAATGCGGCGAGGGACGCACTGCCTTCGATTCCGAATGCACAAAGTGTGTGGTCTTGTTTCTCAGTCTATATTTGGTCGGTCTCGTAAGAGGTTGAATGTAACGAATGGGTGGGAAAGAGCAAGGGGCAGCGGATGTGTAGAACGAAAACACAAATCCTCAGGGGTGTGAGCGTTTCGGGATGAGTCGTATACATGTTATAGTTGGTTGTCATTGACCGTGTGGCCTAATGGATAAGGCATCGGACTTCGGATCTGAAGATTACAGGTTCGAATGCTGTCACGCTCTTGTTTTTCCAGTTCTGAAAAAGAAACATACCGTTTTCATGTAGCAATTGAGCAGTACGAAACCGTCTGAATGTTGCTGTTGACTATTTTTTGCTTGGAGATGCTCTTGAGCTTGAAACACACACAACAAGACCGGTGTTAACTAGCGAAATGGTCGGCAGAGTGCCGACACCACGAGTTTTGACTGGCACTTGCACATCTAAAACAACGTAGGAAAGTAACTCGTTCGGCTTTTGAGTCACATAAAGTATGTGTGTTAATTTTGACGCCACTAGCTCTGCATGTTGTCATGCAATTTCTTTACCTCTCAGAAATGATTATGGCATAAAAGTGAAGTACGTGACGAGTGTGACGTTAGGAAAACATTAGGCAGCATGGAGAGATTCTGTATGGGACCACCCAACCCAAACGAGTATTGTGTGACGTGCTACGCGGCAGGTATTCACCGAGGTAGCCGGCTAGCTCAGTCGGTAGAGCGTCAGACTGTTAATCCCAGGGTCGTGGGTTCGAGCCACACACTGGGCGTAACGGAATTTTGTTCCGCTGCAGATGTAAATTACCGTTTTTCTGATTAACGAGATGTAATGGAAATAGCAACTTTAAACTTTGCCTCCGTCTCTGTCAGTCGCAATGAAACTGTATTTGAAGGTGAAGGAGATTTTGTAGACATGTGTGAAAGACATGTTCTGAAATGCAAGTGTTGTTGTTTGGAGAGCATATCGGTTACGTGTCAGATGTGTAGCCAAGCAGTAATGGGTCGCCATATCTGCAAATATTAGAAGCTAATATGAAGTGTTGTCAGCAGAAGTCTGATGATGCAGGCGACCGTAAGGCCGAAGTACGCAAGAGTACCGCTAGGCCGCGCCTCTTTAGCTCAGTGGTAGAGCACTGCTCTAATAAACCAGGTGTCGTAAGTTCCATCCTCACAGGAGAAAGATGAATTTTGGAAATCAGTAGCGCGTCGTGGCCGTATAGCAAACAGTATCTGTGATGACGAACAATTAGCGACAGGCGTTTTTTTAAGAATTACTCTCAGATGTGATTAAGGCGAATGGCGCAGATAAAGCATTTGCCAAAGCGGTACAGCATAAGGTGGGACGAGGCAGTCTGAATTACATTTTATGGATGTATTTCTCACATATCTCAGAGCCTCTCGCGGTCGTCGTCGTCGTCGTCGTCGTCGTCGCCGCCGCCGCTGCTTCTGCAGAAGTAGCAAATGGCCATCGTAGCAAATGCGGCGAGTGACGCACTGCCTTCGATTCCGAATGCACAAAGTGTGTGGTCTTGTTTCTCAGTCTATATTTGGTCGGTCTCGTAAGAGGTTGAATGTAACGAATGGGTGGGAAAGAGCAAGGGGCAGCGGATGTGTAGAACGAAAACACAAATCCTCAGGGGTGTGAGCGTTTCGGGATGAGTCGTATACATGTTATAGTTGGTCGTCATTGACCGTGTGGCCTAATGGATAAGGCGTCGGACTTCGGATCTGAAGATTACATGTTCGAATGCTGTCACCCTCTTGTTTTTCCAGATCTGAAAAAGAAACATACCGTTTTCATGTAGCAATTGAGCAGTACGAAACCGTCTGAATGTTGCTGTTGACCATTTTTTGCTTGGAGATGCTCTTGAGCTTGAAACACACACAACAAGACCGGTGTTAACTAGCGAAATGGTCGGCAGAGTGCCGACACCACGAGTTTTGACTGGCACTTGCACATCTAAAACAACGTAGGAAAGTAACTCGTTCGGCTTTTGAGTCACATAAAGTATGTGTGTTAATTTTGACGCCACTAGCTCTGCATGTTGTCATGCAATTTCTTTACCTCTCAGAAATGATTATGACATAAAAGTGAAGTACGTGACGAGTGTGACGTTAGGAAAACATTAGGCAGCATGGAGAGATTCTGTATGGGACCACCCAACCCAAACGAGTATTGTGTGACGTGCTACCCGGCAGGTATTCACCGAGGTAGCCGGCTAGCTCAGTCGGTAGAGCGTCAGACTGTTAATCCCAGGGTCGTGGGTTCGAGCCACACGCTGGGCGTAACGGAATTTTGTTCCGCTGCAGATGTAAATTACCGTTTTTCTGATTAACGAGATGTAATGGAAATAGCAACTTTAAACTTTGCCTCCGTCTCTGTCAGTCGCAATGAAACTGTATTTGAAGGTGAAGGAGATTTTGTAGACATGTGTGAAAGACATGTTCTGAAATGCAAGTGTTGTTGTTTGGAGAGCATATCGGTTACGTGTCAGATGTGTAGCCAAGCAGTAATGGGTCGCCATATCTGCAAATATTAGAAGCTAATATGAAGTGTTGTCAGCAGAAGTCTGATGATGCAGGCGACCGTAAGGCCGAAGTACGCAAGAGTACCGCTAGGCCGCGCCTCTTTAGCTCAGTGGTAGAGCACTGCTCTAATAAACCAGGTGTCGTAAGTTCCATCCTCACAGGAGAAAGATGAATTTTGGAAATCAGTAGCGCGTCGTGGCCGTATAGCAAACAGTATCTGTGATGACGAACAATTAGCGACAGGCGTTTTTTTAAGAATTACTCTCAGATGTGATTAAGGCGAATGGCGCAGATAAAGCATTTGCCAAAGCGGTACAGCATAAGGTGGGACGAGGCAGTCTGAATTACATTTTATGGATGTATTTCTCACATATCTCAGAGCCTCTCGCGGTCGTCGTCGTCGTCGTCGTCGTCGTCGTCGTCGTCGCTGCTTCTGCAGAAGTAGCAAATGGCCATCGTAGCAAATGCGGCGAGGGACGCACTGCCTTCGATTCCGAATGCACAAAGTGTGTGGTCTTGTTTCTCAGTCTATATTTGGTCGGTCTCGTAAGAGGTTGAATGTAACGAATGGGTGGGAAAGAGCAAGGGGCAGCGGATGTGTAGAACGAAAACACAAATCCTCAGGGGTGTTAGCGTTTCGGGATGAGTCGTATACATGTTATAGTTGGTCGTCATTGACCGTGTGGCCTAATGGATAAGGCGTCGGACTTCGGATCTGAAGATTACATGTTCGAATGCTGTCACCCTCTTGTTTTTCCAGATCTGAAAAAGAAACATACCGTTTTCATGTAGCAATTGAGCAGTACGAAACCGTCTGAATGTTGCTGTTGACCATTTTTTGCTTGGAGATGCTCTTGAGCTTGAAACACACACAACAAGACCGGTGTTAACTAGCGAAATGGTCGGCAGAGTGCCGACACCACGAGTTTTGACTGGCACTTGCACATCTAAAACAACGTAGGAAAGTAACTCGTTCGGCTTTTGAGTCACATAAAGTATGTGTGTTAATTTTGACGCCACTAGCTCTGCATGTTGTCATGCAATTTCTTTACCTCTCAGAAATGATTATGACATAAAAGTGAAGTACGTGACGAGTGTGACGTTAGGAAAACATTAGGCAGCATGGAGAGATTCTGTATGGGACCACCCAACCCAAACGAGTATTGTGTGACGTGCTACCCGGCAGGTATTCACCGAGGTAGCCGGCTAGCTCAGTCGGTAGAGCGTCAGACTGTTAATCCCAGGGTCGTGGGTTCGAGCCACACGCTGGGCGTAACGGAATTTTGTTCCGCTGCAGATGTAAATTACCGTTTTTCTGATTAACGAGATGTAATGGAAATAGCAACTTTAAACTTTGCCTCCGTCTCTGTCAGTCGCAATGAAACTGTATTTGAAGGTGAAGGAGATTTTGTAGACATGTGTGAAAGACATGTTCTGAAATGCAAGTGTTGTTGTTTGGAGAGCATATCGGTTACGTGTCAGATGTGTAGCCAAGCAGTAATGGGTCGCCATATCTGCAAATATTAGAAGCTAATATGAAGTGTTGTCAGCAGAAGTCTGATGATGCAGGCGACCGTAAGGCCGAAGTACGCAAGAGTACCGCTAGGCCGCGCCTCTTTAGCTCAGTGGTAGAGCACTGCTCTAATAAACCAGGTGTCGTAAGTTCCATCCTCACAGGAGAAAGATGACTTTTGGAAATCAGTAGCGCGTCGTGGCCGTATAGCAAACAGTATCTGTGATGACGAACAATTAGCGACAGGCGTTTTTTTAAGAATTACTCTCAGATGTGATTAAGGCGAATGGCGCAGATAAAGCATTTGCCAAAGCGGTACAGCATAAGGTGGGACGAGGCAGTCTGAATTACATTTTATGGATGTATTTCTCACATATCTCAGAGCCTCTCGCGGTCGTCGTCGTCGTCGTCGTCGTCGTCGTCGTCGTCGTCGTCGTCGCCGCCGCCGCTGCTTCTGCAGAAGTAGCAAATGGCCATCGTAGCAAATGCGGCGAGGGACGCACTGCCTTCGATTCCGAATGCACAAAGTGTGTGGTCTTGTTTCTCAGTCTATATTTGGTCGGTCTCGTAAGAGGTTGAATGTAACGAATGGGTGGGAAAGAGCAAGGGGCAGCGGATGTGTAGAACGAAAACACAAATCCTCAGGGGTGTGAGCGTTTCGGGATGAGTCGTATACATGTTATAGTTGGTCGTCATTGACCGTGTGGCCTAATGGATAAGGCGTCGGACTTCGGATCTGAAGATTACATGTTCGAATGCTGTCACCCTCTTGTTTTTCCAGATCTGAAAAAGAAACATACCGTTTTCATGTAGCAATTGAGCAGTACGAAACCGTCTGAATGTTGCTGTTGACCATTTTTTGCTTGGAGATGCTCTTGAGCTTGAAACACACACAACAAGACCGGTGTTAACTAGCGAAATGGTCGGCAGAGTGCCGACACCACGAGTTTTGACTGGCACTTGCACATCTAAAACAACGTAGGAAAGTAACTCGTTCGGCTTTTGAGTCACATAAAGTATGTGTGTTAATTTTGACGCCACTAGCTCTGCATGTTGTCATGCAATTTCTTTACCTCTCAGAAATGATTATGGCATAAAAGTGAAGTACGTGACGAGTGTGACGTTAGGAAAACATTAGGCAGCATGGAGAGATTCTGTATGGGACCACCCAACCCAAACGAGTATTGTGTGACGTGCTACGCGGCAGGTATTCACCGAGGTAGCCGGCTAGCTCAGTCGGTAGAGCGTCAGACTGTTAATCCCAGGGTCGTGGGTTCGAGCCACACGCTGGGCGTAACGGAATTTTGTTCCGCTGCAGATGTAAATTACCGTTTTTCTGATTAACGAGATGTAATGGAAATAGCAACTTTAAACTTTGCCTCCGTCTCTGTCAGTCGCAATGAAACTGTATTTGAAGGTGAAGGAGATTTTGTAGACATGTGTGAAAGACATGTTCTGAAATGCAAGTGTTGTTGTTTGGAGAGCATATCGGTTACGTGTCAGATGTGTAGCCAAGCAGTAATGGGTCGCCATATCTGCAAATATTAGAAGCTAATATGAAGTGTTGTCAGCAGAAGTCTGATGATGCAGGCGACCGTAAGGCCGAAGTACGCAAGAGTACCGCTAGGCCGCGCCTCTTTAGCTCAGTGGTAGAGCACTGCTCTAATAAACCAGGTGTCGTAAGTTCCATCCTCACAGGAGAAAGATGAATTTTGGAAATCAGTAGCGCGTCGTGGCCGTATAGCAAACAGTATCTGTGATGACGAACAATTAGCGACAGGCGTTTTTTTAAGAATTACTCTCAGATGTGATTAAGGCGAATGGCGCAGATAAAGCATTTGCCAAAGCGGTACAGCATAAGGTGGGACGAGGCAGTCTGAATTACATTTTATGGATGTATTTCTCACATATCTCAGAGCCTCTCGCGGTCGTCGTCGTCGTCGTCGTCGTCGTCGCCGCCGCCGCTGCTTCTGCAGAAGTAGCAAATGGCCATCGTAGCAAATGCGGCGAGGGACGCACTGCCTTCGATTCCGAATGCACAAAGTGTGTGGTCTTGTTTCTCAGTCTATATTTGGTCGGTCTCGTAAGAGGTTGAATGTAACGAATGGGTGGGAAAGAGCAAGGGGCAGCGGATGTGTAGAACGAAAACACAAATCCTCAGGGGTGTGAGCGTTTCGGGATGAGTCGTATACATGTTATAGTTGGTCGTCATTGACCGTGTGGCCTAATGGATAAGGCGTCGGACTTCGGATCTGAAGATTACAGGTTCGAATGCTGTCACGCTCTTGTTTTTCCAGATCTGAAAAAGAAACATACCGTTTTCATGTAGCA
This sequence comes from Schistocerca gregaria, assembly GCF_023897955.1. Taxonomy (NCBI): domain Eukaryota; kingdom Metazoa; phylum Arthropoda; class Insecta; order Orthoptera; family Acrididae; genus Schistocerca; species Schistocerca gregaria. The sequence goes on from NC_064925.1 coordinate 21,266,508, forward strand.
ATTGAGCAGTACGAAACCGTCTGAATGTTGCTGTTGACCATTTTTTGCTTGGAGATGCTCTTGAGCTTGAAACACACACAACAAGACCGGTGTTAACTAGCGAAATGGTCGGCAGAGTGCCGACACCACGAGTTTTGACTGGCACTTGCACATCTAAAACAACGTAGGAAAGTAACTCGTTCGGCTTTTGAGTCACATAAAGTATGTGTGTTAATTTTGACGCCACTAGCTCTGCATGTTGTCATGCAATTTCTTTACCTCTCAGAAATGATTATGGCATAAAAGTGAAGTACGTGACGAGTGTGACGTTAGGAAAACATTAGGCAGCATGGAGAGATTCTGTATGGGACCACCCAACCCAAACGAGTATTGTGTGACGTGCTACGCGGCAGGTATTCACCGAGGTAGCCGGCTAGCTCAGTCGGTAGAGCGTCAGACTGTTAATCCCAGGGTCGTGGGTTCGAGCCACACGCTGGGCGTAACGGAATTTTGTTCCGCTGCAGATGTAAATTACCGTTTTTCTGATTAACGAGATGTAATGGAAATAGCAACTTTAAACTTTGCCTCCGTCTCTGTCAGTCGCAATGAAACTGTATTTGAAGGTGAAGGAGATTTTGTAGACATGTGTGAAAGACATGTTCTGAAATGCAAGTGTTGTTGTTTGGAGAGCATATCGGTTACGTGTCAGATGTGTAGCCAAGCAGTAATGGGTCGCCATATCTGCAAATATTAGAAGCTAATATGAAGTGTTGTCAGCAGAAGTCTGATGATGCAGGCGACCGTAAGGCCGAAGTACGCAAGAGTACCGCTAGGCCGCGCCTCTTTAGCTCAGTGGTAGAGCACTGCTCTAATAAACCAGGTGTCGTAAGTTCCATCCTCACAGGAGAAAGATGAATTTTGGAAATCAGTAGCGCGTCGTGGCCGTATAGCAAACAGTATCTGTGATGACGAACAATTAGCGACAGGCGTTTTTTTAAGAATTACTCTCAGATGTGATTAAGGCGAATGGCGCAGATAAAGCATTTGCCAAAGCGGTACAGCATAAGGTGGGACGAGGCAGTCTGAATTACATTTTATGGATGTATTTCTCACATATCTCAGAGCCTCTCGCGGTCGTCGTCGTCGTCGTCGTCGTCGTCGTCGCCGCCGCCGCTGCTTCTGCAGAAGTAGCAAATGGCCATCGTAGCAAATGCGGCGAGGGACGCACTGCCTTCGATTCCGAATGCACAAAGTGTGTGGTCTTGTTTCTCAGTCTATATTTGGTCGGTCTCGTAAGAGGTTGAATGTAACGAATGGGTGGGAAAGAGCAAGGGGCAGCGGATGTGTAGAACGAAAACACAAATCCTCAGGGGTGTGAGCGTTTCGGGATGAGTCGTATACATGTTATAGTTGGTCGTCATTGACCGTGTGGCCTAATGGATAAGGCGTCGGACTTCGGATCTGAAGATTACATGTTCAAATGCTGTCACCCTCTTGTTTTTCCAGATCTGAAAAAGAAACATACCGTTTTCATGTAGCAATTGAGCAGTACGAAACCGTCTGAATGTTGCTGTTGACCATTTTTTGCTTGGAGATGCTCTTGAGCTTGAAACACACACAACAAGACCGGTGTTAACTAGCGAAATGGTCGGCAGAGTGCCGACACCACGAGTTTTGACTGGCACTTGCACATCTAAAACAACGTAGGAAAGTAACTCGTTCGGCTTTTGAGTCACATAAAGTATGTGTGTTAATTTTGACGCCACTAGCTCTGCATGTTGTCATGCAATTTCTTTACCTCTCAGAAATGATTATGGCATAAAAGTGAAGTACGTGACGAGTGTGACGTTAGGAAAACATTAGGCAGCATGGAGAGATTCTGTATGGGACCACCCAACCCAAACGAGTATTGTGTGACGTGCTACGCGGCAGGTATTCACCGAGGTAGCCGGCTAGCTCAGTCGGTAGAGCGTCAGACTGTTAATCCCAGGGTCGTGGGTTCGAGCCACACGCTGGGCGTAACGGAATTTTGTTCCGCTGCAGATGTAAATTACCGTTTTTCTGATTAACGAGATGTAATGGAAATAGCAACTTTAAACTTTGCCTCCGTCTCTGTCAGTCGCAATGAAACTGTATTTGAAGGTGAAGGAGATTTTGTAGACATGTGTGAAAGACATGTTCTGAAATGCAAGTGTTGTTGTTTGGAGAGCATATCGGTTACGTGTCAGATGTGTAGCCAAGCAGTAATGGGTCGCCATATCTGCAAATATTAGAAGCTAATATGAAGTGTTGTCAGCAGAAGTCTGATGATGCAGGCGACCGTAAGGCCGAAGTACGCAAGAGTACCGCTAGGCCGCGCCTCTTTAGCTCAGTGGTAGAGCACTGCTCTAATAAACCAGGTGTCGTAAGTTCCATCCTCACAGGAGAAAGATGACTTTTGGAAATCAGTAGCGCGTCGTGGCCGTATAGCAAACAGTATCTGTGATGACGAACAATTAGCGACAGGCGTTTTTTTAAGAATTACTCTCAGATGTGATTAAGGCGAATGGCGCAGATAAAGCATTTGCCAAAGCGGTACAGCATAAGGTGGGACGAGGCAGTCTGAATTACATTTTATGGATGTATTTCTCACATATCTCAGAGCCTCTCGCGGTCGTCGTCGTCGTCGTCGTCGTCGTCGTCGTCGTCGTCGTCGTCGCCGCCGCCGCTGCTTCTGCAGAAGTAGCAAATGGCCATCGTAGCAAATGCGGCGAGGGACGCACTGCCTTCGATTCCGAATGCACAAAGTGTGTGGTCTTGTTTCTCAGTCTATATTTGGTCGGTCTCGTAAGAGGTTGAATGTAACGAATGGGTGGGAAAGAGCAAGGGGCAGCGGATGTGTAGAACGAAAACACAAATCCTCAGGGGTGTGAGCGTTTCGGGATGAGTCGTATACATGTTATAGTTGGTCGTCATTGACCGTGTGGCCTAATGGATAAGGCGTCGGACTTCGGATCTGAAGATTACATGTTCGAATGCTGTCACCCTCTTGTTTTTCCAGATCTGAAAAAGAAACATACCGTTTTCATGTAGCAATTGAGCAGTACGAAACCGTCTGAATGTTGCTGTTGACCATTTTTTGCTTGGAGATGCTCTTGAGCTTGAAACACACACAACAAGACCGGTGTTAACTAGCGAAATGGTCGGCAGAGTGCCGACACCACGAGTTTTGACTGGCACTTGCACATCTAAAACAACGTAGGAAAGTAACTCGTTCGGCTTTTGAGTCACATAAAGTATGTGTGTTAATTTTGACGCCACTAGCTCTGCATGTTGTCATGCAATTTCTTTACCTCTCAGAAATGATTATGGCATAAAAGTGAAGTACGTGACGAGTGTGACGTTAGGAAAACATTAGGCAGCATGGAGAGATTCTGTATGGGACCACCCAACCCAAACGAGTATTGTGTGACGTGCTACGCGGCAGGTATTCACCGAGGTAGCCGGCTAGCTCAGTCGGTAGAGCGTCAGACTGTTAATCCCAGGGTCGTGGGTTCGAGCCACACGCTGGGCGTAACGGAATTTTGTTCCGCTGCAGATGTAAATTACCGTTTTTCTGATTAACGAGATGTAATGGAAATAGCAACTTTAAACTTTGCCTCCGTCTCTGTCAGTCGCAATGAAACTGTATTTGAAGGTGAAGGAGATTTTGTAGACATGTGTGAAAGACATGTTCTGAAATGCAAGTGTTGTTGTTTGGAGAGCATATCGGTTACGTGTCAGATGTGTAGCCAAGCAGTAATGGGTCGCCATATCTGCAAATATTAGAAGCTAATATGAAGTGTTGTCAGCAGAAGTCTGATGATGCAGGCGACCGTAAGGCCGAAGTACGCAAGAGTACCGCTAGGCCGCGCCTCTTTAGCTCAGTGGTAGAGCACTGCTCTAATAAACCAGGTGTCGTAAGTTCCATCCTCACAGGAGAAAGATGAATTTTGGAAATCAGTAGCGCGTCGTGGCCGTATAGCAAACAGTATCTGTGATGACGAACAATTAGCGACAGGCGTTTTTTTAAGAATTACTCTCAGATGTGATTAAGGCGAATGGCGCAGATAAAGCATTTGCCAAAGCGGTACAGCATAAGGTGGGACGAGGCAGTCTGAATTACATTTTATGGATGTATTTCTCACATATCTCAGAGCCTCTCGCGGTCGTCGTCGTCGTCGTCGTCGTCGTCGCCGCCGCCGCTGCTTCTGCAGAAGTAGCAAATGGCCATCGTAGCAAATGCGGCGAGGGACGCACTGCCTTCGATTCCGAATGCACAAAGTGTGTGGTCTTGTTTCTCAGTCTATATTTGGTCGGTCTCGTAAGAGGTTGAATGTAACGAATGGGTGGGAAAGAGCAAGGGGCAGCGGATGTGTAGAACGAAAACACAAATCCTCAGGGGTGTGAGCGTTTCGGGATGAGTCGTATACATGTTATAGTTGGTCGTCATTGACCGTGTGGCCTAATGGATAAGGCGTCGGACTTCGGATCTGAAGATTACAGGTTCGAATGCTGTCACGCTCTTGTTTTTCCAGATCTGAAAAAGAAACATACCGTTTTCATGTAGCAATTGAGCAGTACGAAACCGTCTGAATGTTGCTGTTGACCATTTTTTGCTTGGAGATGCTCTTGAGCTTGAAACACACACAACAAGACCGGTGTTAACTAGCGAAATGGTCGGCAGAGTGCCGACACCACGAGTTTTGACTGGCACTTGCACATCTAAAACAACGTAGGAAAGTAACTCGTTCGGCTTTTGAGTCACATAAAGTATGTGTGTTAATTTTGACGCCACTAGCTCTGCATGTTGTCATGCAATTTCTTTACCTCTCAGAAATGATTATGGCATAAAAGTGAAGTACGTGACGAGTGTGACGTTAGGAAAACATTAGGCAGCATGGAGAGATTCTGTATGGGACCACCCAACCCAAACGAGTATTGTGTGACGTGCTACGCGGCAGGTATTCACCGAGGTAGCCGGCTAGCTCAGTCGGTAGAGCGTCAGACTGTTAATCCCAGGGTCGTGGGTTCGAGCCACACGCTGGGCGTAACGGAATTTTGTTCCGCTGCAGATGTAAATTACCGTTTTTCTGATTAACGAGATGTAATGGAAATAGCAACTTTAAACTTTGCCTCCGTCTCTGTCAGTCGCAATGAAACTGTATTTGAAGGTGAAGGAGATTTTGTAGACATGTGTGAAAGACATGTTCTGAAATGCAAGTGTTGTTGTTTGGAGAGCATATCGGTTACGTGTCAGATGTGTAGCCAAGCAGTAATGGGTCGCCATATCTGCAAATATTAGAAGCTAATATGAAGTGTTGTCAGCAGAAGTCTGATGATGCAGGCGACCGTAAGGCCGAAGTACGCAAGAGTACCGCTAGGCCGCGCCTCTTTAGCTCAGTGGTAGAGCACTGCTCTAATAAACCAGGTGTCGTAAGTTCCATCCTCACAGGAGAAAGATGAATTTTGGAAATCAGTAGCGCGTCGTGGCCGTATAGCAAACAGTATCTGTGATGACGAACAATTAGCGACAGGCGTTTTTTTAAGAATTACTCTCAGATGTGATTAAGGCGAATGGCGCAGATAAAGCATTTGCCAAAGCGGTACAGCATAAGGTGGGACGAGGCAGTCTGAATTACATTTTATGGATGTATTTCTCACATATCTCAGAGCCTCTCGCGGTCGTCGTCGTCGTCGTCGTCGTCGTCGTCGCCGCCGCCGCTGCTTCTGCAGAAGTAGCAAATGGCCATCGTAGCAAATGCGGCGAGGGACGCACTGCCTTCGATTCCGAATGCACAAAGTGTGTGGTCTTGTTTCTCAGTCTATATTTGGTCGGTCTCGTAAGAGGTTGAATGTAACGAATGGGTGGGAAAGAGCAAGGGGCAGCGGATGTGTAGAACGAAAACACAAATCCTCAGGGGTGTGAGCGTTTCGGGATGAGTCGTATACATGTTATAGTTGGTCGTCATTGACCGTGTGGCCTAATGGATAAGGCGTCGGACTTCGGATCTGAAGATTACATGTTCAAATGCTGTCACCCTCTTGTTTTTCCAGATCTGAAAAAGAAACATACCGTTTTCATGTAGCAATTGAGCAGTACGAAACCGTCTGAATGTTGCTGTTGACCATTTTTTGCTTGGAGATGCTCTTGAGCTTGAAACACACACAACAAGACCGGTGTTAACTAGCGAAATGGTCGGCAGAGTGCCGACACCACGAGTTTTGACTGGCACTTGCACATCTAAAACAACGTAGGAAAGTAACTCGTTCGGCTTTTGAGTCACATAAAGTATGTGTGTTAATTTTGACGCCACTAGCTCTGCATGTTGTCATGCAATTTCTTTACCTCTCAGAAATGATTATGGCATAAAAGTGAAGTACGTGACGAGTGTGACGTTAGGAAAACATTAGGCAGCATGGAGAGATTCTGTATGGGACCACCCAACCCAAACGAGTATTGTGTGACGTGCTACGCGGCAGGTATTCACCGAGGTAGCCGGCTAGCTCAGTCGGTAGAGCGTCAGACTGTTAATCCCAGGGTCGTGGGTTCGAGCCACACGCTGGGCGTAACGGAATTTTGTTCCGCTGCAGATGTAAATTACCGTTTTTCTGATTAACGAGATGTAATGGAAATAGCAACTTTAAACTTTGCCTCCGTCTCTGTCAGTCGCAATGAAACTGTATTTGAAGGTGAAGGAGATTTTGTAGACATGTGTGAAAGACATGTTCTGAAATGCAAGTGTTGTTGTTTGGAGAGCATATCGGTTACGTGTCAGATGTGTAGCCAAGCAGTAATGGGTCGCCATATCTGCAAATATTAGAAGCTAATATGAAGTGTTGTCAGCAGAAGTCTGATGATGCAGGCGACCGTAAGGCCGAAGTACGCAAGAGTACCGCTAGGCCGCGCCTCTTTAGCTCAGTGGTAGAGCACTGCTCTAATAAACCAGGTGTCGTAAGTTCCATCCTCACAGGAGAAAGATGAATTTTGGAAATCAGTAGCGCGTCGTGGCCGTATAGCAAACAGTATCTGTGATGACGAACAATTAGCGACAGGCGTTTTTTTAAGAATTACTCTCAGATGTGATTAAGGCGAATGGCGCAGATAAAGCATTTGCCAAAGCGGTACAGCATAAGGTGGGACGAGGCAGTCTGAATTACATTTTATGGATGTATTTCTCACATATCTCAGAGCCTCTCGCGGTCGTCGTCGTCGTCGTCGTCGTCGTCGTCGTCGCCGCCGCCGCTGCTTCTGCAGAAGTAGCAAATGGCCATCGTAGCAAATGCGGCGAGGGACGCACTGCCTTCGATTCCGAATGCACAAAGTGTGTGGTCTTGTTTCTCAGTCTATATTTGGTCGGTCTCGTAAGAGGTTGAATGTAACGAATGGGTGGGAAAGAGCAAGGGGCAGCGGATGTGTAGAACGAAAACACAAATCCTCAGGGGTGTGAGCGTTTCGGGATGAGTCGTATACATGTTATAGTTGGCCGTCATTGACCGTGTGGCCTAATGGATAAGGCGTCGGACTTCGGATCTGAAGATTACATGTTCGAATGCTGTCACCCTCTTGTTTTTCCAGATCTGAAAAAGAAACATACCGTTTTCATGTAGCAATTGAGCAGTACGAAACCGTCTGAATGTTGCTGTTGACCATTTTTTGCTTGGAGATGCTCTTGAGCTTGAAACACACACAACAAGACCGGTGTTAACTAGCGAAATGGTCGGCAGAGTGCCGACACCACGAGTTTTGACTGGCACTTGCACATCTAAAACAACGTAGGAAAGTAACTCGTTCGGCTTTTGAGTCACATAAAGTATGTGTGTTAATTTTGACGCCACTAGCTCTGCATGTTGTCATGCAATTTCTTTACCTCTCAGAAATGATTATGACATAAAAGTGAAGTACGTGACGAGTGTGACGTTAGGAAAACATTAGGCAGCATGGAGAGATTCTGTATGGGACCACCCAACCCAAACGAGTATTGTGTGACGTGCTACCCGGCAGGTATTCACCGAGGTAGCCGGCTAGCTCAGTCGGTAGAGCGTCAGACTGTTAATCCCAGGGTCGTGGGTTCGAGCCACACGCTGGGCGTAACGGAATTTTGTTCCGCTGCAGATGTAAATTACCGTTTTTCTGATTAACGAGATGTAATGGAAATAGCAACTTTAAACTTTGCCTCCGTCTCTGTCAGTCGCAATGAAACTGTATTTGAAGGTGAAGGAGATTTTGTAGACATGTGTGAAAGACATGTTCTGAAATGCAAGTGTTGTTGTTTGGAGAGCATATCGGTTACGTGTCAGATGTGTAGCCAAGCAGTAATGGGTCGCCATATCTGCAAATATTAGAAGCTAATATGAAGTGTTGTCAGCAGAAGTCTGATGATGCAGGCGACCGTAAGGCCGAAGTACGCAAGAGTACCGCTAGGCCGCACATCTTTAGCTCAGTGGTAGAGCACTGCTCTAATAAACCAGGTGTCGTAAGTTCCATCCTCACAGGAGAAAGATGAATTTTGGAAATCAGTAGCGCGTCGTGGCCGTATAGCAAACAGTATCTGTGATGACGAACAATTAGCGACAGGCGTTTTTTTAAGAATTACTCTCAGATGTGATTAAGGCGAATGGCGCAGATAAAGCATTTGCCAAAGCGGTACAGCATAAGGTGGGACGAGGCAGTCTGAATTACATTTTATGGATGTATTTCTCACATATCTCAGAGCCTCTCGCGGTCGTCGTCGTCGTCGTCGTCGTCGTCGTCGTCGCCGCCGCTGCTTCTGCAGAAGTAGCAAATGGCCATCGTAGCAAATGCGGCGAGGGACGCACTGCCTTCGATTCCGAATGCACAAAGTGTGTGGTCTTGTTTCTCAGTCTATATTTGGTCGGTCTCGTAAGAGGTTGAATGTAACGAATGGGTGGGAAAGAGCAAGGGGCAGCGGATGTGTAGAACGAAAACACAAATCCTCAGGGGTGTGAGCGTTTCGGGATGAGTCGTATACATGTTATAGTTGGTCGTCATTGACCGTGTGGCCTAATGGATAAGGCGTCGGACTTCGGATCTGAAGATTACATGTTCGAATGCTGTCACCCTCTTGTTTTTCCAGATCTGAAAAAGAAACATACCGTTTTCATGTAGCAATTGAGCAGTACGAAACCGTCTGAATGTTGCTGTTGACCATTTTTTGCTTGGAGATGCTCTTGAGCTTGAAACACACACAACAAGACCGGTGTTAACTAGCGAAATGGTCGGCAGAGTGCCGACACCACGAGTTTTGACTGGCACTTGCACATCTAAAACAACGTAGGAAAGTAACTCGTTCGGCTTTTGAGTCACATAAAGTATGTGTGTTAATTTTGACGCCACTAGCTCTGCATGTTGTCATGCAATTTCTTTACCTCTCAGAAATGATTATGGCATAAAAGTGAAGTACGTGACGAGTGTGACGTTAGGAAAACATTAGGCAGCATGGAGAGATTCTGTATGGGACCACCCAACCCAAACGAGTATTGTGTGACGTGCTACGCGGCAGGTATTCACCGAGGTAGCCGGCTAGCTCAGTCGGTAGAGCGTCAGACTGTTAATCCCAGGGTCGTGGGTTCGAGCCATACACTGGGCGTAACGGAATTTTGTTCCGCTGCAGATGTAAATTACCGTTTTTCTGATTAACGAGATGTAATGGAAATAGCAACTTTAAACTTTGCCTCCGTCTCTGTCAGTCGCAATGAAACTGTATTTGAAGGTGAAGGAGATTTTGTAGACATGTGTGAAAGACATGTTCTGAAATGCAAGTGTTGTTGTTTGGAGAGCATATCGGTTACGTGTCAGATGTGTAGCCAAGCAGTAATGGGTCGCCATATCTGCAAATATTAGAAGCTAATATGAAGTGTTGTCAGCAGAAGTCTGATGATGCAGGCGACCGTAAGGCCGAAGTACGCAAGAGTACCGCTAGGCCGCGCCTCTTTAGCTCAGTGGTAGAGCACTGCTCTAATAAACCAGGTGTCGTAAGTTCCATCCTCACAGGAGAAAGATGAATTTTGGAAATCAGTAGCGCGTCGTGGCCGTATAGCAAACAGTATCTGTGATGACGAACAATTAGCGACAGGCGTTTTTTTAAGAATTACTCTCAGATGTGATTAAGGCGAATGGCGCAGATAAAGCATTTGCCAAAGCGGTACAGCATAAGGTGGGACGAGGCAGTCTGAATTACATTTTATGGATGTATTTCTCACATATCTCAGAGCCTCTCGCGGTCGTCGTCGTCGTCGTCGTCGTCGCCGCCGCCGCTGCTTCTGCAGAAGTAGCAAATGGCCATCGTAGCAAATGCGGCGAGGGACGCACTGCCTTCGATTCCGAATGCACAAAGTGTGTGGTCTTGTTTCTCAGTCTATATTTGGTCGGTCTCGTAAGAGGTTGAATGTAACGAATGGGTGGGAAAGAGCAAGGGGCAGCGGATGTGTAGAACGAAAACACAAATCCTCAGGGGTGTGAGCGTTTCGGGATGAGTCGTATACATGTTATAGTTGGTCGTCATTGACCGTGTGGCCTAATGGATAAGGCGTCGGACTTCGGATCTGAAGATTACATGTTCGAATGCTGTCACCCTCTTGTTTTTCCAGATCTGAAAAAGAAACATACCGTTTTCATGTAGCAATTGAGCAGTACGAAACCGTCTGAATGTTGCTGTTGACCATTTTTTGCTTGGAGATGCTCTTGAGCTTGAAACACACACAACAAGACCGGTGTTAACTAGCGAAATGGTCGGCAGAGTGCCGACACCACGAGTTTTGACTGGCACTTGCACATCTAAAACAACGTAGGAAAGTAACTCGTTCGGCTTTTGAGTCACATAAAGTATGTGTGTTAATTTTGACGCCACTAGCTCTGCATGTTGTCATGCAATTTCTTTACCTCTCAGAAATGATTATGACATAAAAGTGAAGTACGTGACGAGTGTGACGTTAGGAAAACATTAGGCAGCATGGAGAGATTCTGTATGGGACCACCCAACCCAAACGAGTATTGTGTGACGTGCTACCCGGCAGGTATTCACCGAGGTAGCCGGGTAGCTCAGTCGGTAGAGCGTCAGACTGTTAATCCCAGGGTCGTGGGTTCGAGCCACACGCTGGGCGTAACGGAATTTTGTTCCGCTGCAGATGTAAATTACCGTTTTTCTGATTAACGAGATGTAATGGAAATAGCAACTTTAAACTTTGCCTCCGTCTCTGTCAGTCGCAATGAAACTGTATTTGAAGGTGAAGGAGATTTTGTAGACATGTGTGAAAGACATGTTCTGAAATGCAAGTGTTGTTGTTTGGAGAGCATATCGGTTACGTGTCAGATGTGTAGCCAAGCAGTAATGGGTCGCCATATCTGCAAATATTAGAAGCTAATATGAAGTGTTGTCAGCAGAAGTCTGATGATGCAGGCGACCGTAAGGCCGAAGTACGCAAGAGTACCGCTAGGCCGCGCCTCTTTAGCTCAGTGGTAGAGCACTGCTCTAATAAACCAGGTGTCGTAAGTTCCATCCTCACAGGAGAAAGATGAATTTTGGAAATCAGTAGCGCGTCGTGGCCGTATAGCAAACAGTATCTGTGATGACGAACAATTAGCGACAGGCGTTTTTTTAAGAATTACTCTCAGATGTGATTAAGGCGAATGGCGCAGATAAAGCATTTGCCAAAGCGGTACAGCATAAGGTGGGACGAGGCAGTCTGAATTACATTTTATGGATGTATTTCTCACATATCTCAGAGCCTCTCGCGGTCGTCGTCGTCGTCGTCGTCGTCGTCGTCGTCGTCGTCGTCGCCGCCGCTGCTTCTGCAGAAGTAGCAAATGGCCATCGTAGCAAATGCGGCGAGGGACGCACTGCCTTCGATTCCGAATGCACAAAGTGTGTGGTCTTGTTTCTCAGTCTATATTTGGTCGGTCTCGTAAGAGGTTGAATGTAACGAATGGGTGGGAAAGAGCAAGGGGCTGCGGATGTGTAGAACGAAAACACAAATCCTCAGGGGTGTGAGCGTTTCGGGATGAGTCGTATACATGTTATAGTTGGTCGTCATTGACCGTGTGGCCTAATGGATAAGGCGTCGGACTTCGGATCTGAAGATTACATGTTCGAATGCTGTCACCCTCTTGTTTTTCCAGATCTGAAAAAGAAACATACCGTTTTCATGTAGCAATTGAGCAGTACGAAACCGTCTGAATGTTGCTGTTGACCATTTTTTGCTTGGAGATGCTCTTGAGCTTGAAACACACACAACAAGACCGGTGTTAACTAGCGAAATGGTCGGCAGAGTGCCGACACCACGAGTTTTGACTGGCACTTGCACATCTAAAACAACGTAGGAAAGTAACTCGTTCGGCTTTTGAGTCACATAAAGTATGTGTGTTAATTTTGACGCCACTAGCTCTGCATGTTGTCATGCAATTTCTTTACCTCTCAGAAATGATTATGGCATAAAAGTGAAGTACGTGACGAGTGTGACGTTAGGAAAACATTAGGCAGCATGGAGAGATTCTGTATGGGACCACCCAACCCAAACGAGTATTGTGTGACGTGCTACGCGGCAGGTATTCACCGAGGTAGTCGGCTAGCTCAGTCGGTAGAGCGTCAGACTGTTAATCCCAGGGGCGTGGGTTCGAGCCATACACTGGGCGTAACGGAATTTTGTTCCGCTGCAGATGTAAATTACCGTTTTTCTGATTAACGAGATGTAATGGAAATAGCAACTTTAAACTTTGCCTCCGTCTCTGTCAGTCGCAATGAAACTGTATTTGAAGGTGAAGGAGATTTTGTAGACATGTGTGAAAGACATGTTCTGAAATGCAAGTGTTGTTGTTTGGAGAGCATATCGGTTACGTGTCAGATGTGTAGCCAAGCAGTAATGGGTCGCCATATCTGCAAATATTAGAAGCTAATATGAAGTGTTGTCAGCAGAAGTCTGATGATGCAGGCGACCGTAAGGCCGAAGTACGCAAGAGTACCGCTAGGCCGCGCCTCTTTAGCTCAGTGGTAGAGCACTGCTCTAATAAACCAGGTGTCGTAAGTTCCATCCTCACAGGAGAAAGATGAATTTTGGAAATCAGTAGCGCGTCGTGGCCGTATAGCAAACAGTATCTGTGATGACGAACAATTAGCGACAGGCGTTTTTTTAAGAATTACTCTCAGATGTGATTAAGGCGAATGGCGCAGATAAAGCATTTGCCAAAGCGGTACAGCATAAGGTGGGACGAGGCAGTCTGAATTACATTTTATGGATGTATTTCTCACATATCTCAGAGCCTCTCGCGGTCGTCGTCGTCGTCGTCGTCGTCGTCGTCGTCGTCGTCGCTGCTTCTGCAGAAGTAGCAAATGGCCATCGTAGCAAATGCGGCGAGGGACGCACTGCCTTCGATTCCGAATGCACAAAGTGTGTGGTCTTGTTTCTCAGTCTATATTTGGTCGGTCTCGTAAGAGGTTGAATGTAACGAATGGGTGGGAAAGAGCAAGGGGCAGCGGATGTGTAGAACGAAAACACAAATCCTCAGGGGTGTGAGCGTTTCGGGATGAGTCGTATACATGTTATAGTTGGTCGTCATTGACCGTGTGGCCTAATGGATAAGGCGTCGGACTTCGGATCTGAAGATTACATGTTCGAATGCTGTCACCCTCTTGTTTTTCCAGATCTGAAAAAGAAACATACCGTTTTCATGTAGCAATTGAGCAGTACGAAACCGTCTGAATGTTGCTGTTGACCATTTTTTGCTTGGAGATGCTCTTGAGCTTGAAACACACACAACAAGACCGGTGTTAACTAGCGAAATGGTCGGCAGAGTGCCGACACCACGAGTTTTGACTGGCACTTGCACATCTAAAACAACGTAGGAAAGTAACTCGTTCGGCTTTTGAGTCACATAAAGTATGTGTGTTAATTTTGACGCCACTAGCTCTGCATGTTGTCATGCAATTTCTTTACCTCTCAGAAATGATTATGACATAAAAGTGAAGTACGTGACGAGTGTGACGTTAGGAAAACATTAGGCAGCATGGAGAGATTCTGTATGGGACCACCCAACCCAAACGAGTATTGTGTGACGTGCTACCCGGCAGGTATTCACCGAGGTAGCCGGCTAGCTCAGTCGGTAGAGCGTCAGACTGTTAATCCCAGGGTCGTGGGTTCGAGCCACACGCTGGGCGTAACGGAATTTTGTTCCGCTGCAGATGTAAATTACCGTTTTTCTGATTAACGAGATGTAATGGAAATAGCAACTTTAAACTTTGCCTCCGTCTCTGTCAGTCGCAATGAAACTGTATTTGAAGGTGAAGGAGATTTTGTAGACATGTGTGAAAGACATGTTCTGAAATGCAAGTGTTGTTGTTTGGAGAGCATATCGGTTACGTGTCAGATGTGTAGCCAAGCAGTAATGGGTCGCCATATCTGCAAATATTAGAAGCTAATATGAAGTGTTGTCAGCAGAAGTCTGATGATGCAGGCGACCGTAAGGCCGAAGTACGCAAGAGTACCGCTAGGCCGCGCCTCTTTAGCTCAGTGGTAGAGCACTGCTCTAATAAACCAGGTGTCGTAAGTTCCATCCTCACAGGAGAAAGATGAATTTTGGAAATCAGTAGCGCGTCGTGGCCGTATAGCAAACAGTATCTGTGATGACGAACAATTAGCGACAGGCGTTTTTTTAAGAATTACTCTCAGATGTGATTAAGGCGAATGGCGCAGATAAAGCATTTGCCAAAGCGGTACAGCATAAGGTGGGACGAGGCAGTCTGAATTACATTTTATGGATGTATTTCTCACATATCTCAGAGCCTCTCGCGGTCGTCGTCGTCGTCGTCGTCGTCGTCGTCGTCGTCGTCGTCGCTGCTTCTGCAGAAGTAGCAAATGGCCATCGTAGCAAATGCGGCGAGGGACGCACTGCCTTCGATTCCGAATGCACAAAGTGTGTGGTCTTGTTTCTCAGTCTATATTTGGTCGGTCTCGTAAGAGGTTGAATGTAACGAATGGGTGGGAAAGAGCAAGGGGCAGCGGATGTGTAGAACGAAAACACAAATCCTCAGGGGTGTGAGCGTTTCGGGATGAGTCGTATACATGTTATAGTTGGTCGTCATTGACCGTGTGGCCTAATGGATAAGGCGTCGGACTTCGGATCTGAAGATTACATGTTCGAATGCTGTCACCCTCTTGTTTTTCCAGATCTGAAAAAGAAACATACCGTTTTCATGTAGCAATTGAGCAGTACGAAACCGTCTGAATGTTGCTGTTGACCATTTTTTGCTTGGAGATGCTCTTGAGCTTGAAACACACACAACAAGACCGGTGTTAACTAGCGAAATGGTCGGCAGAGTGCCGACACCACGAGTTTTGACTGGCACTTGCACATCTAAAACAACGTAGGAAAGTAACTCGTTCGGCTTTTGAGTCACATAAAGTATGTGTGTTAATTTTGACGCCACTAGCTCTGCATGTTGTCATGCAATTTCTTTACCTCTCAGAAATGATTATGACATAAAAGTGAAGTACGTGACGAGTGTGACGTTAGGAAAACATTAGGCAGCATGGAGAGATTCTGTATGGGACCACCCAACCCAAACGAGTATTGTGTGACGTGCTACCCGGCAGGTATTCACCGAGGTAGCCGGCTAGCTCAGTCGGTAGAGCGTCAGACTGTTAATCCCAGGGTCGTGGGTTCGAGCCACACGCTGGGCGTAACGGAATTTTGTTCCGCTGCAGATGTAAATTACCGTTTTTCTGATTAACGAGATGTAATGGAAATAGCAACTTTAAACTTTGCCTCCGTCTCTGTCAGTCGCAATGAAACTGTATTTGAAGGTGAAGGAGATTTTGTAGACATGTGTGAAAGACATGTTCTGAAATGCAAGTGTTGTTGTTTGGAGAGCATATCGGTTACGTGTCAGATGTGTAGCCAAGCAGTAATGGGTCGCCATATCTGCAAATATTAGAAGCTAATATGAAGTGTTGTCAGCAGAAGTCTGATGATGCAGGCGACCGTAAGGCCGAAGTACGCAAGAGTACCGCTAGGCCGCGCCTCTTTAGCTCAGTGGTAGAGCACTGCTCTAATAAACCAGGTGTCGTAAGTTCCATCCTCACAGGAGAAAGATGAATTTTGGAAATCAGTAGCGCGTCGTGGCCGTATAGCAAACAGTATCTGTGATGACGAACAATTAGCGACAGGCGTTTTTTTAAGAATTACTCTCAGATGTGATTAAGGCGAATGGCGCAGATAAAGCATTTGCCAAAGCGGTACAGCATAAGGTGGGACGAGGCAGTCTGAATTACATTTTATGGATGTATTTCTCACATATCTCAGAGCCTCTCGCGGTCGTCGTCGTCGTCGTCGTCGTCGTCGTCGTCGTCGTCGTCGTCGCTGCTTCTGCAGAAGTAGCAAATGGCCATCGTAGCAAATGCGGCGAGGGACGCACTGCCTTCGATTCCGAATGCACAAAGTGTGTGGTCTTGTTTCTCAGTCTATATTTGGTCGGTCTCGTAAGAGGTTGAATGTAACGAATGGGTGGGAAAGAGCAAGGGGCAGCGGATGTGTAGAACGAAAACACAAATCCTCAGGGGTGTGAGCGTTTCGGGATGAGTCGTATACATGTTATAGTTGGTCGTCATTGACCGTGTGGCCTAATGGATAAGGCGTCGGACTTCGGATCTGAAGATTACATGTTCGAATGCTGTCACCCTCTTGTTTTTCCAGATCTGAAAAAGAAACATACCGTTTTCATGTAGCAATTGAGCAGTACGAAACCGTCTGAATGTTGCTGTTGACCATTTTTTGCTTGGAGATGCTCTTGAGCTTGAAACACACACAACAAGACCGGTGTTAACTAGCGAAATGGTCGGCAGAGTGCCGACACCACGAGTTTTGACTGGCACTTGCACATCTAAAACAACGTAGGAAAGTAACTCGTTCGGCTTTTGAGTCACATAAAGTATGTGTGTTAATTTTGACGCCACTAGCTCTGCATGTTGTCATGCAATTTCTTTACCTCTCAGAAATGATTATGACATAAAAGTGAAGTACGTGACGAGTGTGACGTTAGGAAAACATTAGGCAGCATGGAGAGATTCTGTATGGGACCACCCAACCCAAACGAGTATTGTGTGACGTGCTACCCGGCAGGTATTCACCGAGGTAGCCGGCTAGCTCAGTCGGTAGAGCGTCAGACTGTTAATCCCAGGGTCGTGGGTTCGAGCCACACGCTGGGCGTAACGGAATTTTGTTCCGCTGCAGATGTAAATTACCGTTTTTCTGATTAACGAGATGTAATGGAAATAGCAACTTTAAACTTTGCCTCCGTCTCTGTCAGTCGCAATGAAACTGTATTTGAAGGTGAAGGAGATTTTGTAGACATGTGTGAAAGACATGTTCTGAAATGCAAGTGTTGTTGTTTGGAGAGCATATCGGTTACGTGTCAGATGTGTAGCCAAGCAGTAATGGGTCGCCATATCTGCAAATATTAGAAGCTAATATGAAGTGTTGTCAGCAGAAGTCTGATGATGCAGGCGACCGTAAGGCCGAAGTACGCAAGAGTACCGCTAGGCCGCGCCTCTTTAGCTCAGTGGTAGAGCACTGCTCTAATAAACCAGGTGTCGTAAGTTCCATCCTCACAGGAGAAAGATGAATTTTGGAAATCAGTAGCGCGTCGTGGCCGTATAGCAAACAGTATCTGTGATGACGAACAATTAGCGACAGGCGTTTTTTTAAGAATTACTCTCAGATGTGATTAAGGCGAATGGCGCAGATAAAGCATTTGCCAAAGCGGTACAGCATAAGGTGGGACGAGGCAGTCTGAATTACATTTTATGGATGTATTTCTCACATATCTCAGAGCCTCTCGCGGTCGTCGTCGTCGTCGTCGTCGTCGTCGCCGCCGCCGCTGCTTCTGCAGAAGTAGCAAATGGCCATCGTAGCAAATGCGGCGAGGGACGCACTGCCTTCGATTCCGAATGCACAAAGTGTGTGGTCTTGTTTCTCAGTCTATATTTGGTCGGTCTCGTAAGAGGTTGAATGTAACGAATGGGTGGGAAAGAGCAAGGGGCAGCGGATGTGTAGAACGAAAACACAAATCCTCAGGGGTGTGAGCGTTTCGGGATGAGTCGTATACATGTTATAGTTGGTCGTCATTGACCGTGTGGCCTAATGGATAAGGCGTCGGACTTCGGATCTGAAGATTACATGTTCGAATGCTGTCACCCTCTTGTTTTTCCAGATCTGAAAAAGAAACATACCGTTTTCATGTAGCAATTGAGCAGTACGAAACCGTCTGAATGTTGCTGTTGACCATTTTTTGCTTGGAGATGCTCTTGAGCTTGAAACACACACAACAAGACCGGTGTTAACTAGCGAAATGGTCGGCAGAGTGCCGACACCACGAGTTTTGACTGGCACTTGCACATCTAAAACAACGTAGGAAAGTAACTCGTTCGGCTTTTGAGTCACATAAAGTATGTGTGTTAATTTTGACGCCACTAGCTCTGCATGTTGTCATGCAATTTCTTTACCTCTCAGAAATGATTATGGCATAAAAGTGAAGTACGTGACGAGTGTGACGTTAGGAAAACATTAGGCAGCATGGAGAGATTCTGTATGGGACCACCCAACCCAAACGAGTATTGTGTGACGTGCTACGCGGCAGGTATTCACCGAGGTAGCCGGCTAGCTCAGTCGGTAGAGCGTCAGACTGTTAATCCCAGGGTCGTGGGTTCGAGCCATACACTGGGCGTAACGGAATTTTGTTCCGCTGCAGATGTAAATTACCGTTTTTCTGATTAACGAGATGTAATGGAAATAGCAACTTTAAACTTTGCCTCCGTCTCTGTCAGTCGCAATGAAACTGTATTTGAAGGTGAAGGAGATTTTGTAGACATGTGTGAAAGACATGTTCTGAAATGCAAGTGTTGTTGTTTGGAGAGCATATCGGTTACGTGTCAGATGTGTAGCCAAGCAGTAATGGGTCGCCATATCTGCAAATATTAGAAGCTAATATGAAGTGTTGTCAGCAGAAGTCTGATGATGCAGGCGACCGTAAGGCCGAAGTACGCAAGAGTACCGCTAGGCCGCGCCTCTTTAGCTCAGTGGTAGAGCACTGCTCTAATAAACCAGGTGTCGTAAGTTCCATCCTCACAGGAGAAAGATGAATTTTGGAAATCAGTAGCGCGTCGTGGCCGTATAGCAAACAGTATCTGTGATGACGAACAATTAGCGACAGGCGTTTTTTTAAGAATTACTCTCAGATGTGATTAAGGCGAATGGCGCAGATAAAGCATTTGCCAAAGCGGTACAGCATAAGGTGGGACGAGGCAGTCTGAATTACATTTTATGGATGTATTTCTCACATATCTCAGAGCCTCTCGCGGTCGTCGTCGTCGTCGTCGTCGTCGTCGTCGCTGCTTCTGCAGAAGTAGCAAATGGCCATCGTAGCAAATGCGGCGAGGGACGCACTGCCTTCGATTCCGAATGCACAAAGTGTGTGGTCTTGTTTCTCAGTCTATATTTGGTCGGTCTCGTAAGAGGTTGAATGTAACGAATGGGTGGGAAAGAGCAAGGGGCAGCGGATGTGTAGAACGAAAACACAAATCCTCAGGGGTGTGAGCGTTTCGGGATGAGTCGTATACATGTTATAGTTGGTCGTCATTGACCGTGTGGCCTAATGGATAAGGCGTCGGACTTCGGATCTGAAGATTACATGTTCGAATGCTGTCACCCTCTTGTTTTTCCAGATCTGAAAAAGAAACATACCGTTTTCATGTAGCAATTGAGCAGTACGAAACCGTCTGAATGTTGCTGTTGACCATTTTTTGCTTGGAGATGCTCTTGAGCTTGAAACACACACAACAAGACCGGTGTTAACTAGCGAAATGGTCGGCAGAGTGCCGACACCACGAGTTTTGACTGGCACTTGCACATCTAAAACAACGTAGGAAAGTAACTCGTTCGGCTTTTGAGTCACATAAAGTATGTGTGTTAATTTTGACGCCACTAGCTCTGCATGTTGTCATGCAATTTCTTT
The DNA here is from genome assembly GCF_023897955.1 of Schistocerca gregaria. Lineage (NCBI taxonomy): Eukaryota > Metazoa > Arthropoda > Insecta > Orthoptera > Acrididae > Schistocerca > Schistocerca gregaria. Next base: position 21,286,526 of record NC_064925.1, read on the forward strand.
ACCTCTCAGAAATGATTATGGCATAAAAGTGAAGTACGTGACGAGTGTGACGTTAGGAAAACATTAGGCAGCATGGAGAGATTCTGTATGGGACCACCCAACCCAAACGAGTATTGTGTGACGTGCTACGCGGCAGGTATTCACCGAGGTAGCCGGCTAGCTCAGTCGGTAGAGCGTCAGACTGTTAATCCCAGGGTCGTGGGTTCGAGCCATACACTGGGCGTAACGGAATTTTGTTCCGCTGCAGATGTAAATTACCGTTTTTCTGATTAACGAGATGTAATGGAAATAGCAACTTTAAACTTTGCCTCCGTCTCTGTCAGTCGCAATGAAACTGTATTTGAAGGTGAAGGAGATTTTGTAGACATGTGTGAAAGACATGTTCTGAAATGCAAGTGTTGTTGTTTGGAGAGCATATCGGTTACGTGTCAGATGTGTAGCCAAGCAGTAATGGGTCGCCATATCTGCAAATATTAGAAGCTAATATGAAGTGTTGTCAGCAGAAGTCTGATGATGCAGGCGACCTTAAGGCCGAAGTACGCAAGAGTACCGCTAGGCCGCGCCTCTTTAGCTCAGTGGTAGAGCACTGCTCTAATAAACCAGGTGTCGTAAGTTCCATCCTCACAGGAGAAAGATGAATTTTGGAAATCAGTAGCGCGTCGTGGCCGTATAGCAAACAGTATCTGTGATGACGAACAATTAGCGACAGGCGTTTTTTTAAGAATTACTCTCAGATGTGATTAAGGCGAATGGCGCAGATAAAGCATTTGCCAAAGCGGTACAGCATAAGGTGGGACGAGGCAGTCTGAATTACATTTTATGGATGTATTTCTCACATATCTCAGAGCCTCTCGCGGTCGTCGTCGTCGTCGTCGTCGTCGTCGTCGTCGTCGTCGTCGTCGCCGCCGCCGCTGCTTCTGCAGAAGTAGCAAATGGCCATCGTAGCAAATGCGGCGAGGGACGCACTGCCTTCGATTCCGAATGCACAAAGTGTGTGGTCTTGTTTCTCAGTCTATATTTGGTCGGTCTCGTAAGAGGTTGAATGTAACGAATGGGTGGGAAAGAGCAAGGGGCAGCGGATGTGTAGAACGAAAACACAAATCCTCAGGGGTGTGAGCGTTTCGGGATGAGTCGTATACATGTTATAGTTGGTCGTCATTGACCGTGTGGCCTAATGGATAAGGCGTCGGACTTCGGATCTGAAGATTACATGTTCGAATGCTGTCACCCTCTTGTTTTTCCAGATCTGAAAAAGAAACATACCGTTTTCATGTAGCAATTGAGCAGTACGAAACCGTCTGAATGTTGCTGTTGACCATTTTTTGCTTGGAGATGCTCTTGAGCTTGAAACACACACAACAAGACCGGTGTTAACTAGCGAAATGGTCGGCAGAGTGCCGACACCACGAGTTTTGACTGGCACTTGCACATCTAAAACAACGTAGGAAAGTAACTCGTTCGGCTTTTGAGTCACATAAAGTATGTGTGTTAATTTTGACGCCACTAGCTCTGCATGTTGTCATGCAATTTCTTTACCTCTCAGAAATGATTATGGCATAAAAGTGAAGTACGTGACGAGTGTGACGTTAGGAAAACATTAGGCAGCATGGAGAGATTCTGTATGGGACCACCCAACCCAAACGAGTATTGTGTGACGTGCTACGCGGCAGGTATTCACCGAGGTAGCCGGCTAGCTCAGTCGGTAGAGCGTCAGACTGTTAATCCCAGGGTCGTGGGTTCGAGCCATACACTGGGCGTAACGGAATTTTGTTCCGCTGCAGATGTAAATTACCGTTTTTCTGATTAACGAGATGTAATGGAAATAGCAACTTTAAACTTTGCCTCCGTCTCTGTCAGTCGCAATGAAACTGTATTTGAAGGTGAAGGAGATTTTGTAGACATGTGTGAAAGACATGTTCTGAAATGCAAGTGTTGTTGTTTGGAGAGCATATCGGTTACGTGTCAGATGTGTAGCCAAGCAGTAATGGGTCGCCATATCTGCAAATATTAGAAGCTAATATGAAGTGTTGTCAGCAGAAGTCTGATGATGCAGGCGACCGTAAGGCCGAAGTACGCAAGAGTACCGCTAGGCCGCGCCTCTTTAGCTCAGTGGTAGAGCACTGCTCTAATAAACCAGGTGTCGTAAGTTCCATCCTCACAGGAGAAAGATGAATTTTGGAAATCAGTAGCGCGTCGTGGCCGTATAGCAAACAGTATCTGTGATGACGAACAATTAGCGACAGGCGTTTTTTTAAGAATTACTCTCAGATGTGATTAAGGCGAATGGCGCAGATAAAGCATTTGCCAAAGCGGTACAGCATAAGGTGGGACGAGGCAGTCTGAATTACATTTTATGGATGTATTTCTCACATATCTCAGAGCCTCTCGCGGTCGTCGTCGTCGTCGTCGTCGTCGTCGTCGCTGCTTCTGCAGAAGTAGCAAATGGCCATCGTAGCAAATGCGGCGAGGGACGCACTGCCTTCGATTCCGAATGCACAAAGTGTGTGGTCTTGTTTCTCAGTCTATATTTGGTCGGTCTCGTAAGAGGTTGAATGTAACGAATGGGTGGGAAAGAGCAAGGGGCAGCGGATGTGTAGAACGAAAACACAAATCCTCAGGGGTGTGAGCGTTTCGGGATGAGTCGTATACATGTTATAGTTGGTCGTCATTGACCGTGTGGCCTAATGGATAAGGCGTCGGACTTCGGATCTGAAGATTACATGTTCGAATGCTGTCACCCTCTTGTTTTTCCAGATCTGAAAAAGAAACATACCGTTTTCATGTAGCAATTGAGCAGTACGAAACCGTCTGAATGTTGCTGTTGACCATTTTTTGCTTGGAGATGCTCTTGAGCTTGAAACACACACAACAAGACCGGTGTTAACTAGCGAAATGGTCGGCAGAGTGCCGACACCACGAGTTTTGACTGGCACTTGCACATCTAAAACAACGTAGGAAAGTAACTCGTTCGGCTTTTGAGTCACATAAAGTATGTGTGTTAATTTTGACGCCACTAGCTCTGCATGTTGTCATGCAATTTCTTTACCTCTCAGAAATGATTATGGCATAAAAGTGAAGTACGTGACGAGTGTGACGTTAGGAAAACATTAGGCAGCATGGAGAGATTCTGTATGGGACCACCCAACCCAAACGAGTATTGTGTGACGTGCTACGCGGCAGGTATTCACCGAGGTAGCCGGCTAGCTCAGTCGGTAGAGCGTCAGACTGTTAATCCCAGGGTCGTGGGTTCGAGCCATACACTGGGCGTAACGGAATTTTGTTCCGCTGCAGATGTAAATTACCGTTTTTCTGATTAACGAGATGTAATGGAAATAGCAACTTTAAACTTTGCCTCCGTCTCTGTCAGTCGCAATGAAACTGTATTTGAAGGTGAAGGAGATTTTGTAGACATGTGTGAAAGACATGTTCTGAAATGCAAGTGTTGTTGTTTGGAGAGCATATCGGTTACGTGTCAGATGTGTAGCCAAGCAGTAATGGGTCGCCATATCTGCAAATATTAGAAGCTAATATGAAGTGTTGTCAGCAGAAGTCTGATGATGCAGGCGACCTTAAGGCCGAAGTACGCAAGAGTACCGCTAGGCCGCGCCTCTTTAGCTCAGTGGTAGAGCACTGCTCTAATAAACCAGGTGTCGTAAGTTCCATCCTCACAGGAGAAAGATGAATTTTGGAAATCAGTAGCGCGTCGTGGCCGTATAGCAAACAGTATCTGTGATGACGAACAATTAGCGACAGGCGTTTTTTTAAGAATTACTCTCAGATGTGATTAAGGCGAATGGCGCAGATAAAGCATTTGCCAAAGCGGTACAGCATAAGGTGGGACGAGGCAGTCTGAATTACATTTTATGGATGTATTTCTCACATATCTCAGAGCCTCTCGCGGTCGTCGTCGTCGTCGTCGTCGTCGTCGTCGTCGTCGTCGTCGTCGTCGTCGTCGCCGCCGCCGCTGCTTCTGCAGAAGTAGCAAATGGCCATCGTAGCAAATGCGGCGAGGGACGCACTGCCTTCGATTCCGAATGCACAAAGTGTGTGGTCTTGTTTCTCAGTCTATATTTGGTCGGTCTCGTAAGAGGTTGAATGTAACGAATGGGTGGGAAAGAGCAAGGGGCAGCGGATGTGTAGAACGAAAACACAAATCCTCAGGGGTGTGAGCGTTTCGGGATGAGTCGTATACATGTTATAGTTGGTCGTCATTGACCGTGTGGCCTAATGGATAAGGCGTCGGACTTCGGATCTGAAGATTACATGTTCGAATGCTGTCACCCTCTTGTTTTTCCAGATCTGAAAAAGAAACATACCGTTTTCATGTAGCAATTGAGCAGTACGAAACCGTCTGAATGTTGCTGTTGACCATTTTTTGCTTGGAGATGCTCTTGAGCTTGAAACACACACAACAAGACCGGTGTTAACTAGCGAAATGGTCGGCAGAGTGCCGACACCACGAGTTTTGACTGGCACTTGCACATCTAAAACAACGTAGGAAAGTAACTCGTTCGGCTTTTGAGTCACATAAAGTATGTGTGTTAATTTTGACGCCACTAGCTCTGCATGTTGTCATGCAATTTCTTTACCTCTCAGAAATGATTATGGCATAAAAGTGAAGTACGTGACGAGTGTGACGTTAGGAAAACATTAGGCAGCATGGAGAGATTCTGTATGGGACCACCCAACCCAAACGAGTATTGTGTGACGTGCTACGCGGCAGGTATTCACCGAGGTAGCCGGCTAGCTCAGTCGGTAGAGCGTCAGACTGTTAATCCCAGGGTCGTGGGTTCGAGCCATACACTGGGCGTAACGGAATTTTGTTCCGCTGCAGATGTAAATTACCGTTTTTCTGATTAACGAGATGTAATGGAAATAGCAACTTTAAACTTTGCCTCCGTCTCTGTCAGTCGCAATGAAACTGTATTTGAAGGTGAAGGAGATTTTGTAGACATGTGTGAAAGACATGTTCTGAAATGCAAGTGTTGTTGTTTGGAGAGCATATCGGTTACGTGTCAGATGTGTAGCCAAGCAGTAATGGGTCGCCATATCTGCAAATATTAGAAGCTAATATGAAGTGTTGTCAGCAGAAGTCTGATGATGCAGGCGACCTTAAGGCCGAAGTACGCAAGAGTACCGCTAGGCCGCGCCTCTTTAGCTCAGTGGTAGAGCACTGCTCTAATAAACCAGGTGTCGTAAGTTCCATCCTCACAGGAGAAAGATGAATTTTGGAAATCAGTAGCGCGTCGTGGCCGTATAGCAAACAGTATCTGTGATGACGAACAATTAGCGACAGGCGTTTTTTTAAGAATTACTCTCAGATGTGATTAAGGCGAATGGCGCAGATAAAGCATTTGCCAAAGCGGTACAGCATAAGGTGGGACGAGGCAGTCTGAATTACATTTTATGGATGTATTTCTCACATATCTCAGAGCCTCTCGCGGTCGTCGTCGTCGTCGTCGTCGCCGCCGCCGCTGCTTCTGCAGAAGTAGCAAATGGCCATCGTAGCAAATGCGGCGAGGGACGCACTGCCTTCGATTCCGAATGCACAAAGTGTGTGGTCTTGTTTCTCAGTCTATATTTGGTCGGTCTCGTAAGAGGTTGAATGTAACGAATGGGTGGGAAAGAGCAAGGGGCAGCGGATGTGTAGAACGAAAACACAAATCCTCAGGGGTGTGAGCGTTTCGGGATGAGTCGTATACATGTTATAGTTGGTCGTCATTGACCGTGTGGCCTAATGGATAAGGCGTCGGACTTCGGATCTGAAGATTACATGTTCGAATGCTGTCACCCTCTTGTTTTTCCAGATCTGAAAAAGAAACATACCGTTTTCATGTAGCAATTGAGCAGTACGAAACCGTCTGAATGTTGCTGTTGACCATTTTTTGCTTGGAGATGCTCTTGAGCTTGAAACACACACAACAAGACCGGTGTTAACTAGCGAAATGGTCGGCAGAGTGCCGACACCACGAGTTTTGACTGGCACTTGCACATCTAAAACAACGTAGGAAAGTAACTCGTTCGGCTTTTGAGTCACATAAAGTATGTGTGTTAATTTTGACGCCACTAGCTCTGCATGTTGTCATGCAATTTCTTTACCTCTCAGAAATGATTATGGCATAAAAGTGAAGTACGTGACGAGTGTGACGTTAGGAAAACATTAGGCAGCATGGAGAGATTCTGTATGGGACCACCCAACCCAAACGAGTATTGTGTGACGTGCTACGCGGCAGGTATTCACCGAGGTAGCCGGCTAGCTCAGTCGGTAGAGCGTCAGACTGTTAATCCCAGGGTCGTGGGTTCGAGCCATACACTGGGCGTAACGGAATTTTGTTCCGCTGCAGATGTAAATTACCGTTTTTCTGATTAACGAGATGTAATGGAAATAGCAACTTTAAACTTTGCCTCCGTCTCTGTCAGTCGCAATGAAACTGTATTTGAAGGTGAAGGAGATTTTGTAGACATGTGTGAAAGACATGTTCTGAAATGCAAGTGTTGTTGTTTGGAGAGCATATCGGTTACGTGTCAGATGTGTAGCCAAGCAGTAATGGGTCGCCATATCTGCAAATATTAGAAGCTAATATGAAGTGTTGTCAGCAGAAGTCTGATGATGCAGGCGACCGTAAGGCCGAAGTACGCAAGAGTACCGCTAGGCCGCGCCTCTTTAGCTCAGTGGTAGAGCACTGCTCTAATAAACCAGGTGTCGTAAGTTCCATCCTCACAGGAGAAAGATGAATTTTGGAAATCAGTAGCGCGTCGTGGCCGTATAGCAAACAGTATCTGTGATGACGAACAATTAGCGACAGGCGTTTTTTTAAGAATTACTCTCAGATGTGATTAAGGCGAATGGCGCAGATAAAGCATTTGCCAAAGCGGTACAGCATAAGGTGGGACGAGGCAGTCTGAATTACATTTTATGGATGTATTTCTCACATATCTCAGAGCCTCTCGCGGTCGTCGTCGTCGTCGTCGTCGTCGTCGTCGTCGTCGTCGTCGTCGTCGCTGCTTCTGCAGAAGTAGCAAATGGCCATCGTAGCAAATGCGGCGAGGGACGCACTGCCTTCGATTCCGAATGCACAAAGTGTGTGGTCTTGTTTCTCAGTCTATATTTGGTCGGTCTCGTAAGAGGTTGAATGTAACGAATGGGTGGGAAAGAGCAAGGGGCAGCGGATGTGTAGAACGAAAACACAAATCCTCAGGGGTGTGAGCGTTTCGGGATGAGTCGTATACATGTTATAGTTGGTCGTCATTGACCGTGTGGCCTAATGGATAAGGCGTCGGACTTCGGATCTGAAGATTACATGTTCGAATGCTGTCACCCTCTTGTTTTTCCAGATCTGAAAAAGAAACATACCGTTTTCATGTAGCAATTGAGCAGTACGAAACCGTCTGAATGTTGCTGTTGACCATTTTTTGCTTGGAGATGCTCTTGAGCTTGAAACACACACAACAAGACCGGTGTTAACTAGCGAAATGGTCGGCAGAGTGCCGACACCACGAGTTTTGACTGGCACTTGCACATCTAAAACAACGTAGGAAAGTAACTCGTTCGGCTTTTGAGTCACATAAAGTATGTGTGTTAATTTTGACGCCACTAGCTCTGCATGTTGTCATGCAATTTCTTTACCTCTCAGAAATGATTATGACATAAAAGTGAAGTACGTGACGAGTGTGACGTTAGGAAAACATTAGGCAGCATGGAGAGATTCTGTATGGGACCACCCAACCCAAACGAGTATTGTGTGACGTGCTACCCGGCAGGTATTCACCGAGGTAGCCGGCTAGCTCAGTCGGTAGAGCGTCAGACTGTTAATCCCAGGGTCGTGGGTTCGAGCCACACGCTGGGCGTAACGGAATTTTGTTCCGCTGCAGATGTAAATTACCGTTTTTCTGATTAACGAGATGTAATGGAAATAGCAACTTTAAACTTTGCCTCCGTCTCTGTCAGTCGCAATGAAACTGTATTTGAAGGTGAAGGAGATTTTGTAGACATGTGTGAAAGACATGTTCTGAAATGCAAGTGTTGTTGTTTGGAGAGCATATCGGTTACGTGTCAGCAGTAATGGGTCGCCATATCTGCAAATATTAGAAGCTAATATGAAGTGTTGTCAGCAGAAGTCTGATGATGCAGGCGACCGTAAGGCCGAAGTACGCAAGAGTACCGCTAGGCCGCGCCTCTTTAGCTCAGTGGTAGAGCACTGCTCTAATAAACCAGGTGTCGTAAGTTCCATCCTCACAGGAGAAAGATGAATTTTGGAAATCAGTAGCGCGTCGTGGCCGTATAGCGAACAGTATCTGTGATGACGAACAATTAGCGACAGGCGTTTTTTTAAGAATTACTCTCAGATGTGATTAAGGCGAATGGCGCAGATAAAGCATTTGCCAAAGCGGTACAGCATAAGGTGGGACGAGGCAGTCTGAATTACATTTTATGGATGTATTTCTCACATATCTCAGAGCCTCTCGCGGTCGTCGTCGTCGTCGTCGTCGTCGTCGCCGCCGCCGCTGCTTCTGCAGAAGTAGCAAATGGCCATCGTAGCAAATGCGGCGAGGGACGCACTGCCTTCGATTCCGAATGCACAAAGTGTGTGGTCTTGTTTCTCAGTCTATATTTGGTCGGTCTCGTAAGAGGTTGAATGTAACGAATGGGTGGGAAAGAGCAAGGGGCAGCGGATGTGTAGAACGAAAACACAAATCCTCAGGGGTGTGAGCGTTTCGGGATGAGTCGTATACATGTTATAGTTGGTCGTCATTGACCGTGTGGCCTAATGGATAAGGCGTCGGACTTCGGATCTGAAGATTACATGTTCGAATGCTGTCACCCTCTTGTTTTTCCAGATCTGAAAAAGAAACATACCGTTTTCATGTAGCAATTGAGCAGTACGAAACCGTCTGAATGTTGCTGTTGACCATTTTTTGCTTGGAGATGCTCTTGAGCTTGAAACACACACAACAAGACCGGTGTTAACTAGCGAAATGGTCGGCAGAGTGCCGACACCACGAGTTTTGACTGGCACTTGCACATCTAAAACAACGTAGGAAAGTAACTCGTTCGGCTTTTGAGTCACATAAAGTATGTGTGTTAATTTTGACGCCACTAGCTCTGCATGTTGTCATGCAATTTCTTTACCTCTCAGAAATGATTATGACATAAAAGTGAAGTACGTGACGAGTGTGACGTTAGGAAAACATTAGGCAGCATGGAGAGATTCTGTATGGGACCACCCAACCCAAACGAGTATTGTGTGACGTGCTACCCGGCAGGTATTCACCGAGGTAGCCGGCTAGCTCAGTCGGTAGAGCGTCAGACTGTTAATCCCAGGGTCGTGGGTTCGAACCACACGCTGGGCGTAACGGAATTTTGTTCCGCTGCAGATGTAAATTACCGTTTTTCTGATTAACGAGATGTAATGGAAATAGCAACTTTAAACTTTGCCTCCGTCTCTGTCAGTCGCAATGAAACTGTATTTGAAGGTGAAGGAGATTTTGTAGACATGTGTGAAAGACATGTTCTGAAATGCAAGTGTTGTTGTTTGGAGAGCATATCGGTTACGTGTCAGATGTGTAGCCAAGCAGTAATGGGTCGCCATATCTGCAAATATTAGAAGCTAATATGAAGTGTTGTCAGCAGAAGTCTGATGATGCAGGCGACCGTAAGGCCGAAGTACGCAAGAGTACCGCTAGGCCGCGCCTCTTTAGCTCAGTGGTAAAGCACTGCTCTAATAAACCAGGTGTCGTAAGTTCCATCCTCACAGGAGAAAGATGAATTTTGGAAATCAGTAGCGCGTCGTGGCCGTATAGCAAACAGTATCTGTGATGACGAACAATTAGCGACAGGCGTTTTTTTAAGAATTACTCTCAGATGTGATTAAGGCGAATGGCGCAGATAAAGCATTTGCCAAAGCGGTACAGCATAAGGTGGGACGAGGCAGTCTGAATTACATTTTATGGATGTATTTCTCACATATCTCAGAGCCTCTCGCGGTCGTCGTCGTCGTCGTCGTCGTCGTCGTCGTCGTCGTCGCCGCCGCCGCTGCTTCTGCAGAAGTAGCAAATGGCCATCGTAGCAAATGCGGCGAGGGACGCACTGCCTTCGATTCCGAATGCACAAAGTGTGTGGTCTTGTTTCTCAGTCTATATTTGGTCGGTCTCGTAAGAGGTTGAATGTAACGAATGGGTGGGAAAGAGCAAGGGGCAGCGGATGTGTAGAACGAAAACACAAATCCTCAGGGGTGTGAGCGTTTCGGGATGAGTCGTATACATGTTATAGTTGGTCGTCATTGACCGTGTGGCCTAATGGATAAGGCGTCGGACTTCGGATCTGAAGATTACATGTTCGAATGCTGTCACCCTCTTGTTTTTCCAGATCTGAAAAAGAAACATACCGTTTTCATGTAGCAATTGAGCAGTACGAAACCGTCTGAATGTTGCTGTTGACCATTTTTTGCTTGGAGATGCTCTTGAGCTTGAAACACACACAACAAGACCGGTGTTAACTAGCGAAATGGTCGGCAGAGTGCCGACACCACGAGTTTTGACTGGCACTTGCACATCTAAAACAACGTAGGAAAGTAACTCGTTCGGCTTTTGAGTCACATAAAGTATGTGTGTTAATTTTGACGCCACTAGCTCTGCATGTTGTCATGCAATTTCTTTACCTCTCAGAAATGATTATGGCATAAAAGTGAAGTACGTGACGAGTGTGACGTTAGGAAAACATTAGGCAGCATGGAGAGATTCTGTATGGGACCACCCAACCCAAACGAGTATTGTGTGACGTGCTACGCGGCAGGTATTCACCGAGGTAGCCGGCTAGCTCAGTCGGTAGAGCGTCAGACTGTTAATCCCAGGGTCGTGGGTTCGAGCCATACACTGGGCGTAACGGAATTTTGTTCCGCTGCAGATGTAAATTACCGTTTTTCTGATTAACGAGATGTAATGGAAATAGCAACTTTAAACTTTGCCTCCGTCTCTGTCAGTCGCAATGAAACTGTATTTGAAGGTGAAGGAGATTTTGTAGACATGTGTGAAAGACATGTTCTGAAATGCAAGTGTTGTTGTTTGGAGAGCATATCGGTTACGTGTCAGATGTGTAGCCAAGCAGTAATGGGTCGCCATATCTGCAAATATTAGAAGCTAATATGAAGTGTTGTCAGCAGAAGTCTGATGATGCAGGCGACCGTAAGGCCGAAGTACGCAAGAGTACCGCTAGGCCGCGCCTCTTTAGCTCAGTGGTAGAGCACTGCTCTAATAAACCAGGTGTCGTAAGTTCCATCCTCACAGGAGAAAGATGAATTTTGGAAATCAGTAGCGCGTCGTGGCCGTATAGCAAACAGTATCTGTGATGACGAACAATTAGCGACAGGCGTTTTTTTAAGAATTACTCTCAGATGTGATTAAGGCGAATGGCGCAGATAAAGCATTTGCCAAAGCGGTACAGCATAAGGTGGGACGAGGCAGTCTGAATTACATTTTATGGATGTATTTCTCACATATCTCAGAGCCTCTCGCGGTCGTCGTCGTCGTCGTCGTCGTCGTCGTCGTCGTCGTCGTCGTCGTCGCTGCTTCTGCAGAAGTAGCAAATGGCCATCGTAGCAAATGCGGCGAGGGACGCACTGCCTTCGATTCCGAATGCACAAAGTGTGTGGTCTTGTTTCTCAGTCTATATTTGGTCGGTCTCGTAAGAGGTTGAATGTAACGAATGGGTGGGAAAGAGCAAGGGGCAGCGGATGTGTAGAACGAAAACACAAATCCTCAGGGGTGTGAGCGTTTCGGGATGAGTCGTATACATGTTATAGTTGGTCGTCATTGACCGTGTGGCCTAATGGATAAGGCGTCGGACTTCGGATCTGAAGATTACATGTTCGAATGCTGTCACCCTCTTGTTTTTCCAGATCTGAAAAAGAAACATACCGTTTTCATGTAGCAATTGAGCAGTACGAAACCGTCTGAATGTTGCTGTTGACCATTTTTTGCTTGGAGATGCTCTTGAGCTTGAAACACACACAACAAGACCGGTGTTAACTAGCGAAATGGTCGGCAGAGTGCCGACACCACGAGTTTTGACTGGCACTTGCACATCTAAAACAACGTAGGAAAGTAACTCGTTCGGCTTTTGAGTCACATAAAGTATGTGTGTTAATTTTGACGCCACTAGCTCTGCATGTTGTCATGCAATTTCTTTACCTCTCAGAAATGATTATGACATAAAAGTGAAGTACGTGACGAGTGTGACGTTAGGAAAACATTAGGCAGCATGGAGAGATTCTGTATGGGACCACCCAACCCAAACGAGTATTGTGTGACGTGCTACCCGGCAGGTATTCACCGAGGTAGCCGGCTAGCTCAGTCGGTAGAGCGTCAGACTGTTAATCCCAGGGTCGTGGGTTCGAGCCACACGCTGGGCGTAACGGAATTTTGTTCCGCTGCAGATGTAAATTACCGTTTTTCTGATTAACGAGATGTAATGGAAATAGCAACTTTAAACTTTGCCTCCGTCTCTGTCAGTCGCAATGAAACTGTATTTGAAGGTGAAGGAGATTTTGTAGACATGTGTGAAAGACATGTTCTGAAATGCAAGTGTTGTTGTTTGGAGAGCATATCGGTTACGTGTCAGCAGTAATGGGTCGCCATATCTGCAAATATTAGAAGCTAATATGAAGTGTTGTCAGCAGAAGTCTGATGATGCAGGCGACCGTAAGGCCGAAGTACGCAAGAGTACCGCTAGGCCGCGCCTCTTTAGCTCAGTGGTAGAGCACTGCTCTAATAAACCAGGTGTCGTAAGTTCCATCCTCACAGGAGAAAGATGAATTTTGGAAATCAGTAGCGCGTCGTGGCCGTATAGCGAACAGTATCTGTGATGACGAACAATTAGCGACAGGCGTTTTTTTAAGAATTACTCTCAGATGTGATTAAGGCGAATGGCGCAGATAAAGCATTTGCCAAAGCGGTACAGCATAAGGTGGGACGAGGCAGTCTGAATTACATTTTATGGATGTATTTCTCACATATCTCAGAGCCTCTCGCGGTCGTCGTCGTCGTCGTCGTCGTCGTCGCCGCCGCCGCTGCTTCTGCAGAAGTAGCAAATGGCCATCGTAGCAAATGCGGCGAGGGACGCACTGCCTTCGATTCCGAATGCACAAAGTGTGTGGTCTTGTTTCTCAGTCTATATTTGGTCGGTCTCGTAAGAGGTTGAATGTAACGAATGGGTGGGAAAGAGCAAGGGGCAGCGGATGTGTAGAACGAAAACACAAATCCTCAGGGGTGTGAGCGTTTCGGGATGAGTCGTATACATGTTATAGTTGGTCGTCATTGACCGTGTGGCCTAATGGATAAGGCGTCGGACTTCGGATCTGAAGATTACATGTTCGAATGCTGTCACCCTCTTGTTTTTCCAGATCTGAAAAAGAAACATACCGTTTTCATGTAGCAATTGAGCAGTACGAAACCGTCTGAATGTTGCTGTTGACCATTTTTTGCTTGGAGATGCTCTTGAGCTTGAAACACACACAACAAGACCGGTGTTAACTAGCGAAATGGTCGGCAGAGTGCCGACACCACGAGTTTTGACTGGCACTTGCACATCTAAAACAACGTAGGAAAGTAACTCGTTCGGCTTTTGAGTCACATAAAGTATGTGTGTTAATTTTGACGCCACTAGCTCTGCATGTTGTCATGCAATTTCTTTACCTCTCAGAAATGATTATGACATAAAAGTGAAGTACGTGACGAGTGTGACGTTAGGAAAACATTAGGCAGCATGGAGAGATTCTGTATGGGACCACCCAACCCAAACGAGTATTGTGTGACGTGCTACCCGGCAGGTATTCACCGAGGTAGCCGGCTAGCTCAGTCGGTAGAGCGTCAGACTGTTAATCCCAGGGTCGTGGGTTCGAACCACACGCTGGGCGTAACGGAATTTTGTTCCGCTGCAGATGTAAATTACCGTTTTTCTGATTAACGAGATGTAATGGAAATAGCAACTTTAAACTTTGCCTCCGTCTCTGTCAGTCGCAATGAAACTGTATTTGAAGGTGAAGGAGATTTTGTAGACATGTGTGAAAGACATGTTCTGAAATGCAAGTGTTGTTGTTTGGAGAGCATATCGGTTACGTGTCAGATGTGTAGCCAAGCAGTAATGGGTCGCCATATCTGCAAATATTAGAAGCTAATATGAAGTGTTGTCAGCAGAAGTCTGATGATGCAGGCGACCGTAAGGCCGAAGTACGCAAGAGTACCGCTAGGCCGCGCCTCTTTAGCTCAGTGGTAAAGCACTGCTCTAATAAACCAGGTGTCGTAAGTTCCATCCTCACAGGAGAAAGATGAATTTTGGAAATCAGTAGCGCGTCGTGGCCGTATAGCAAACAGTATCTGTGATGACGAACAATTAGCGACAGGCGTTTTTTTAAGAATTACTCTCAGATGTGATTAAGGCGAATGGCGCAGATAAAGCATTTGCCAAAGCGGTACAGCATAAGGTGGGACGAGGCAGTCTGAATTACATTTTATGGATGTATTTCTCACATATCTCAGAGCCTCTCGCGGTCGTCGTCGTCGTCGTCGTCGTCGTCGTCGTCGTCGTCGCCGCCGCCGCTGCTTCTGCAGAAGTAGCAAATGGCCATCGTAGCAAATGCGGCGAGGGACGCACTGCCTTCGATTCCGAATGCACAAAGTGTGTGGTCTTGTTTCTCAGTCTATATTTGGTCGGTCTCGTAAGAGGTTGAATGTAACGAATGGGTGGGAAAGAGCAAGGGGCAGCGGATGTGTAGAACGAAAACACAAATCCTCAGGGGTGTGAGCGTTTCGGGATGAGTCGTATACATGTTATAGTTGGTCGTCATTGACCGTGTGGCCTAATGGATAAGGCGTCGGATTTCGGATCTGAAGATTACATGTTCGAATGCTGTCACCCTCTTGTTTTTCCAGATCTGAAAAAGAAACATACCGTTTTCATGTAGCAATTGAGCAGTACGAAACCGTCTGAATGTTGCTGTTGACCATTTTTTGCTTGGAGATGCTCTTGAGCTTGAAACACACACAACAAGACCGGTGTTAACTAGCGAAATGGTCGGCAGAGTGCCGACACCACGAGTTTTGACTGGCACTTGCACATCTAAAACAACGTAGGAAAGTAACTCGTTCGGCTTTTGAGTCACATAAAGTATGTGTGTTAATTTTGACGCCACTAGCTCTGCATGTTGTCATGCAATTTCTTTACCTCTCAGAAATGATTATGGCATAAAAGTGAAGTACGTGACGAGTGTGACGTTAGGAAAACATTAGGCAGCATGGAGAGATTCTGTATGGGACCACCCAACCCAAACGAGTATTGTGTGACGTGCTACGCGGCAGGTATTCACCGAGGTAGCCGGCTAGCTCAGTCGGTAGAGCGTCAGACTGTTAATCCCAGGGTCGTGGGTTCGAGCCATACACTGGGCGTAACGGAATTTTGTTCCGCTGCAGATGTAAATTACCGTTTTTCTGATTAACGAGATGTAATGGAAATAGCAACTATAAACTTTGCCTCCGTCTCTGTCAGTCGCAATGAAACTGTATTTGAAGGTGAAGGAGATTTTGTAGACATGTGTGAAAGACATGTTCTGAAATGCAAGTGTTGTTGTTTGGAGAGCATATCGGTTACGTGTCAGATGTGTAGCCAAGCAGTAATGGGTCGCCATATCTGCAAATATTAGAAGCTAATATGAAGTGTTGTCAGCAGAAGTCTGATGATGCAGGCGACCGTAAGGCCGAAGTACGCAAGAGTACCGCTAGGCCGCGCCTCTTTAGCTCAGTGGTAGAGCACTGCTCTAATAAACCAGGTGTCGTAAGTTCCATCCTCACAGGAGAAAGATGAATTTTGGAAATCAGTAGCGCGTCGTGGCCGTATAGCAAACAGTATCTGTGATGACGAACAATTAGCGACAGGCGTTTTTTTAAGAATTACTCTCAGATGTGATTAAGGCGAATGGCGCAGATAAAGCATTTGCCAAAGCGGTACAGCATAAGGTGGGACGAGGCAGTCTGAATTACATTTTATGGATGTATTTCTCACATATCTCAGAGCCTCTCGCGGTCGTCGTCGTCGTTGTCGTCGTCGTCGCTGTCGCCGCCGCTGCTTCTGCAGAAGTAGCAAATGGCCATCGCAGCAAATGCGGCGAGGGACGCACTGCCTTCGATTCCGAATGCACAAAGTGTGTGGTCTTGTTTCTCAGTCTATATTTGGTCGGTCTCGTAAGAGGTTGAATGTAACGAATGGGTGGGAAAGAGCAAGGGGCAGCGGATGTGTAGAACGAAAACACAAATCCTCAGGGGTGTGAGCGTTTCGGGATGAGTCGTATACATGTTATAGTTGGTCGTCATTGACCGTGTGGCCTAATGGATAAGGCGTCGGACTTCGGATCTGAAGATTACATGTTCGAATGCTGTCACCCTCTTGTTTTTCCAGATCTGAAAAAGAAACATACCGTTTTCATGTAGCAATTGAGCAGTACGAAACCGTCTGAATGTTGCTGTTGACCATTTTTTGCTTGGAGATGCTCTTGAGCTTGAAACACACACAACAAGACCGGTGTTAACTAGCGAAATGGTCGGCAGAGTGCCGACACCACGAGTTTTGACTGGCACTTGCACATCTAAAACAACGTAGGAAAGTAACTCGTTCGGCTTTTGAGTCACATAAAGTATGTGTGTTAATTTTGACGCCACTAGCTCTGCATGTTGTCATGCAATTTCTTTACCTCTCAGAAATGATTATGACATAAAAGTGAAGTACGTGACGAGTGTGACGTTAGGAAAACATTAGGCAGCATGGAGAGATTCTGTATGGGACCACCCAACCCAAACGAGTATTGTGTGACGTGCTACCCGGCAGGTATTCACCGAGGTAGCCGGCTAGCTCAGTCGGTAGAGCGTCAGACTGTTAATCCCAGGGTCGTGGGTTCGAACCACACGCTGGGCGTAACGGAATTTTGTTCCGCTGCAGATGTAAATTACCGTTTTTCTGATTAACGAGATGTAATGGAAATAGCAACTTTAAACTTTGCCTCCGTCTCTGTCAGTCGCAATGAAACTGTATTTGAAGGTGAAGGAGATTTTGTAGACATGTGTGAAAGACATGTTCTGAAATGCAAGTGTTGTTGTTTGGAGAGCATATCGGTTACGTGTCAGATGTGTAGCCAAGCAGTAATGGGTCGCCATATCTGCAAATATTAGAAGCTAATATGAAGTGTTGTCAGCAGAAGTCTGATGATGCAGGCGACCGTAAGGCCGAAGTACGCAAGAGTACCGCTAGGCCGCGCCTCTTTAGCTCAGTGGTAAAGCACTGCTCTAATAAACCAGGTGTCGTAAGTTCCATCCTCACAGGAGAAAGATGAATTTTGGAAATCAGTAGCGCGTCGTGGCCGTATAGCAAACAGTATCTGTGATGACGAACAATTAGCGACAGGCGTTTTTTTAAGAATTACTCTCAGATGTGATTAAGGCGAATGGCGCAGATAAAGCATTTGCCAAAGCGGTACAGCATAAGGTGGGACGAGGCAGTCTGAATTACATTTATGGATGTATTTCTCACATATCTCAGAGCCTCTCGCGGTCGTCGTCGTCGTCGTCGTCGTCGTCGCCGCCGCCGCTGCTTCTGCAGAAGTAGCAAATGGCCATCGTAGCAAATGCGGCGA
Organism: Schistocerca gregaria; assembly: GCF_023897955.1. NCBI lineage: Eukaryota > Metazoa > Arthropoda > Insecta > Orthoptera > Acrididae > Schistocerca > Schistocerca gregaria. The sequence continues at coordinate 21,304,198 of NC_064925.1, forward strand.
GGGACGCACTGCCTTCGATTCCGAATGCACAAAGTGTGTGGTCTTGTTTCTCAGTCTATATTTGGTCGGTCTCGTAAGAGGTTGAATGTAACGAATGGGTGGGAAAGAGCAAGGGGCAGCGATGTGTAGAACGAAAACACAAATCCTCAGGGGGGTGTGAGCGTTTCGGGATGAGTCGTATACATGTTATAGTTGGTCGTCATTGACCGTGTGGCCTAATGGATAAGGCGTCGGATTTCGGATCTGAAGATTACATGTTCGAATGCTGTCACCCTCTTGTTTTTCCAGATCTGAAAAAGAAACATACCGTTTTCATGTAGCAATTGAGCAGTACGAAACCGTCTGAATGTTGCTGTTGACCATTTTTTGCTTGGAGATGCTCTTGAGCTTGAAACACACACAACAAGACCGGTGTTAACTAGCGAAATGGTCGGCAGAGTGCCGACACCACGAGTTTTGACTGGCACTTGCACATCTAAAACAACGTAGGAAAGTAACTCGTTCGGCTTTTGAGTCACATAAAGTATGTGTGTTAATTTTGACGCCACTAGCTCTGCATGTTGTCATGCAATTTCTTTACCTCTCAGAAATGATTATGGCATAAAAGTGAAGTACGTGACGAGTGTGACGTTAGGAAAACATTAGGCAGCATGGAGAGATTCTGTATGGGACCACCCAACCCAAACGAGTATTGTGTGACGTGCTACGCGGCAGGTATTCACCGAGGTAGCCGGCTAGCTCAGTCGGTAGAGCGTCAGACTGTTAATCCCAGGGTCGTGGGTTCGAGCCATACACTGGGCGTAACGGAATTTTGTTCCGCTGCAGATGTAAATTACCGTTTTTCTGATTAACGAGATGTAATGGAAATAGCAACTATAACTTTGCCTCCGTCTCTGTCAGTCGCAATGAAACTGTATTTGAAGGTGAAGGAGATTTTGTAGACATGTGTGAAAGACATGTTCTGAAATGCATGTGTTGTTGTTTGGAGAGCATATCGGTTACGTTGTCAGATGTGTAGCCAAGCAGTAATGGGTCGCCATATCTGCAAATATTAGAAGCTAATATGAAGTGTTGTCAGCAGAAGTCTGATGATGCAGGCGACCGTAAGGCCGAAGTACGCAAGAGTACCGCTAGGCCGCGCCTCTTTAGCTCAGTGGTAGAGCACTGCTCTAATAAACCAGGTGTCGTAAGTTCCATCCTCACAGGAGAAAGATGAATTTTGGAAATCAGTAGCGCGTCGTGGCCGTATAGCAAACAGTATCTGTGATGACGAACAATTAGCGACAGGCGTTTTTTTTAAGAATTACTCTCAGATGTGATTAAGGCGAATGGCGCAGATAAAGCATTTGCCAAAGCGGTACAGCATAAGGTGGGACGAGGCAGTCTGAATTACATTTTATGGATGTATTTCTCACATATCTCAGAGCCTCTCGCGGTCGTCGTCGTCGTTGTCGTCGTCGTCGCTGTCGCCGCCGCTGCTTCTGCAGAAGTAGCAAATGGCCATCGTAGCAAATGCGCGAGGGGACGCACTGCCTTCGATTCCGAATGCACAAAGTGTGTGGTCTTGGTTTCTCAGTCTATATTTGGTCGGTCTCGTAAGAGGTTGAATGTAACGAATGGGTGGGAAAGAGCAAGGGGCAGCGGATGTGTAGAACGAAAACACAAATCCTCAGGGGGTGTGAGCGTTTCGGGGATGAGTCGTATACATGTTATAGTTGGTCGTCATTGACCGTGTGGCCTAATGGATAAGGCGTCGGACTTCGGATCTCAAGATTACATGTTCGAATGCTGTCACCCTCTTGTTTTTCCAGATCTGAAAAAGAAACATACCGTTTTCATGTAGCAATTGAGCAGTACGAAACCGTCTGAATGTTGCTGTTGACCATTTTTTGCTTGGAGATGCTCTTGAGCTTGAAACACACACAACAAGACCGGTGTTAACTAGCGAAATGGTCGGCAGAGTGCCGACACCACGAGTTTTTGACTGGCACTTGCACATCTAAAACAACGTAGGAAAGTAACTCGAACACGCGATCTAGTGTTAAAGTATGTGTGTTAATTTTGACGCCACTAGCTCTGCATGTTGTCATGCAATTTCTTTACCTCTCAGAAATGATTATGACATAAAAGTGAAGTACGTGACGAGTGTGACGTTAGGAAAACATTAGGCAGCATGGAGAGATTCTGTATGGGACCACCCAACCCAAACGAGTATTGTGTGACGTGCTACCCGGCAGGTATTCACCGAGGTAGCCGGCTAGCTCAGTCGGTAGAGCGTCAGACTGTTAATCCCAAGGTCGTGGGTTCGAGCCACACGCTGGGCGTAACGGAATTTTGTTCCGCTGCAGATGTAAATTACCGTTTTTCTGATTAACGAGATGTAATGGAAATAGCAACTTTAAACTTTGCCTCCGTCTCTGTCAGTCGCAATGAAACTGTATTTGAAGGTGAAGGAGATTTTGTAGACATGTGTGAAAGACATGTTCTGAAATGCAAGTGTTGTTGTTTGGAGAGCATATCGGTTACGTGTCAGATGTGTAGCCAAGCAGTAATGGGTCGCCATATCTGCAAATATTAGAAGCTAATATGAAGTGTTGTCAGCAGAAGTCTGATGATGCAGGCGACCGTAAGGCCGAAGTACGCAAGAGTACCGCTAGGCCGCGCCTCTTTAGCTCAGTGGTAGAGCACTGCTCTAATAAACCAGGTGTCGTAAGTTCCATCCTCACAGGAGAAAGATGAATTTTGGAAATCAGTAGCGCGTCGTGGCCGTATAGCAAACAGTATCTGTGATGACGAACAATTAGCGACAGGCGTTTTTTTAAGAATTACTCTCAGATGTGATTAAGGCGAATGGCGCAGATAAAGCATTTGCCAAAGCGGTACAGCATAAGGTGGGACGAGGCAGTCTGAATTACATTTTATGGATGTATTTCTCACATATCTCAGAGCCTCTCGCGGTCGTCGTCGTCGTCGTCGTCGTCGTCGTCGTCGTCGTCGCCGCCGCCGCTGCTTCTGCAGAAGTAGCAAATGGCCATCGTAGCAAATGCGGCGAGGGACGCACTGCCTTCGATTCCGAATGCACAAAGTGTGTGGTCTTGTTTCTCAGTCTATATTTGGTCGGTCTCGTAAGAGGTTGAATGTAACGAATGGGTGGGAAAGAGCAAGGGGCAGCGGATGTGTAGAACGAAAACACAAATCCTCAGGGGTGTGAGCGTTTCGGGATGAGTCGTATACATGTTATAGTTGGTCGTCATTGACCGTGTGGCCTAATGGATAAGGCGTCGGACTTCGGATCTGAAGATTACATGTTCGAATGCTGTCACCCTCTTGTTTTTCCAGATCTGAAAAAGAAACATACCGTTTTCATGTAGCAATTGAGCAGTACGAAACCGTCTGAATGTTGCTGTTGACCATTTTTTGCTTGGAGATGCTCTTGAGCTTGAAACACACACAACAAGACCGGTGTTAACTAGCGAAATGGTCGGCAGAGTGCCGACACCACGAGTTTTGACTGGCACTTGCACATCTAAAACAACGTAGGAAAGTAACTCGTTCGGCTTTTGAGTCACATAAAGTATGTGTGTTAATTTTGACGCCACTAGCTCTGCATGTTGTCATGCAATTTCTTTACCTCTCAGAAATGATTATGGCATAAAAGTGAAGTACGTGACGAGTGTGACGTTAGGAAAACATTAGGCAGCATGGAGAGATTCTGTATGGGACCACCCAACCCAAACGAGTATTGTGTGACGTGCTACGCGGCAGGTATTCACCGAGGTAGCCGGCTAGCTCAGTCGGTAGAGCGTCAGACTGTTAATCCCAGGGTCGTGGGTTCGAGCCATACACTGGGCGTAACGGAATTTTGTTCCGCTGCAGATGTAAATTACCGTTTTTCTGATTAACGAGATGTAATGGAAATAGCAACTTTAAACTTTGCCTCCGTCTCTGTCAGTCGCAATGAAACTGTATTTGAAGGTGAAGGAGATTTTGTAGACATGTGTGAAAGACATGTTCTGAAATGCAAGTGTTGTTGTTTGGAGAGCATATCGGTTACGTGTCAGATGTGTAGCCAAGCAGTAATGGGTCGCCATATCTGCAAATATTAGAAGCTAATATGAAGTGTTGTCAGCAGAAGTCTGATGATGCAGGCGACCGTAAGGCCGAAGTACGCAAGAGTACCGCTAGGCCGCGCCTCTTTAGCTCAGTGGTAGAGCACTGCTCTAATAAACCAGGTGTCGTAAGTTCCATCCTCACAGGAGAAAGATGAATTTTGGAAATCAGTAGCGCGTCGTGGCCGTATAGCAAACAGTATCTGTGATGACGAACAATTAGCGACAGGCGTTTTTTTAAGAATTACTCTCAGATGTGATTAAGGCGAATGGCGCAGATAAAGCATTTGCCAAAGCGGTACAGCATAAGGTGGGACGAGGCAGTCTGAATTACATTTTATGGATGTATTTCTCACATATCTCAGAGCCTCTCGCGGTCGTCGTCGTCGTCGTCGTCGTCGTCGTCGTCGCCGCCGCCGTTGCTTCTGCAGAAGTAGCAAATGGCCATCGTAGCAAATGCGGCGAGGGACGCACTGCCTTCGATTCCGAATGCACAAAGTGTGTGGTCTTGTTTCTCAGTCTATATTTGGTCGGTCTCGTAAGAGGTTGAATGTAACGAATGGGTGGGAAAGAGCAAGGGGCAGCGGATGTGTAGAACGAAAACACAAATCCTCAGGGGTGTGAGCGTTTCGGGATGAGTCGTATACATGTTATAGTTGGTCGTCATTGACCGTGTGGCCTAATGGATAAGGCGTCGGACTTCGGATCTGAAGATTACATGTTCGAATGCTGTCACCCTCTTGTTTTTCCAGATCTGAAAAAGAAACATACCGTTTTCATGTAGCAATTGAGCAGTACGAAACCGTCTGAATGTTGCTGTTGACCATTTTTTGCTTGGAGATGCTCTTGAGCTTGAAACACACACAACAAGACCGGTGTTAACTAGCGAAATGGTCGGCAGAGTGCCGACACCACGAGTTTTGACTGGCACTTGCACATCTAAAACAACGTAGGAAAGTAACTCGTTCGGCTTTTGAGTCACATAAAGTATGTGTGTTAATTTTGACGCCACTAGCTCTGCATGTTGTCATGCAATTTCTTTACCTCTCAGAAATGATTATGACATAAAAGTGAAGTACGTGACGAGTGTGACGTTAGGAAAACATTAGGCAGCATGGAGAGATTCTGTATGGGACCACCCAACCCAAACGAGTATTGTGTGACGTGCTACCCGGCAGGTATTCACCGAGGTAGCCGGCTAGCTCAGTCGGTAGAGCGTCAGACTGTTAATCCCAGGGTCGTGGGTTCGAGCCACACGCTGGGCGTAACGGAATTTTGTTCCGCTGCAGATGTAAATTACCGTTTTTCTGATTAACGAGATGTAATGGAAATAGCAACTTTAAACTTTGCCTCCGTCTCTGTCAGTCGCAATGAAACTGTATTTGAAGGTGAAGGAGATTTTGTAGACATGTGTGAAAGACATGTTCTGAAATGCAAGTGTTGTTGTTTGGAGAGCATATCGGTTACGTGTCAGATGTATAGCCAAGCAGTAATGGGTCGCCATATCTGCAAATATTAGAAGCTAATATGAAGTGTTGTCAGCAGAAGTCTGATGATGCAGGCGACCGTAAGGCCGAAGTACGCAAGAGTACCGCTAGGCCGCGCCTCTTTAGCTCAGTGGTAGAGCACTGCTCTAATAAACCAGGTGTCGTAAGTTCCATCCTCACAGGAGAAAGATGAATTTTGGAAATCAGTAGCGCGTCGTGGCCGTATAGCAAACAGTATCTGTGATGACGAACAATTAGCGACAGGCGTTTTTTTAAGAATTACTCTCAGATGTGATTAAGGCGAATGGCGCAGATAAAGCATTTGCCAAAGCGGTACAGCATAAGGTGGGACGAGGCAGTCTGAATTACATTTTATGGATGTATTTCTCACATATCTCAGAGCCTCTCGCGGTCGTCGTCGTCGTCGTCGTCGTCGCCGCCGCCGCTGCTTCTGCAGAAGTAGCAAATGGCCATCGTAGCAAATGCGGCGAGGGACGCACTGCCTTCGATTCCGAATGCACAAAGTGTGTGGTCTTGTTTCTCAGTCTATATTTGGTCGGTCTCGTAAGAGGTTGAATGTAACGAATGGGTGGGAAAGAGCAAGGGGCAGCGGATGTGTAGAACGAAAACACAAATCCTCAGGGGTGTGAGCGTTTCGGGATGAGTCGTATACATGTTATAGTTGGTCGTCATTGACCGTGTGGCCTAATGGATAAGGCGTCGGACTTCGGATCTGAAGATTACATGTTCGAATGCTGTCACCCTCTTGTTTTTCCAGATCTGAAAAAGAAACATACCGTTTTCATGTAGCAATTGAGCAGTACGAAACCGTCTGAATGTTGCTGTTGACCATTTTTTGCTTGGAGATGCTCTTGAGCTTGAAACACACACAACAAGACCGGTGTTAACTAGCGAAATGGTCGGCAGAGTGCCGACACCACGAGTTTTGACTGGCACTTGCACATCTAAAACAACGTGGGAAAGTAACTCGTTCGGCATTTGAGTCACATAAAGTATGTGTGTTAATTTTGACGCCACTAGCTCTGCATGTTGTCATGCAATTTCTTTACCTCTCAGAAATGATTATGACATAAAAGTGAAGTACGTGACGAGTGTGACGTTAGGAAAACATTAGGCAGCATGGAGAGATTCTGTATGGGACCACCCAACCCAAACGAGTATTGTGTGACGTGCTACCCGGCAGGTATTCACCGAGGTAGCCGGCTAGCTCAGTCGGTAGAGCGTCAGACTCTTAATCCCAGCGTCGTGGGTTCGAGCCACACGCTGGGCGTAACGGAATTTTGTTCCGCTGCAGATGTAAATTACCGTTTTTCTGATTAACGAGATGTAATGGAAATAGCAACTTTAAACTTTGCCTCCGTCTCTGTCAGTCGCAATGAAACTGTATTTGAAGGTGAAGGAGATTTTGTAGACATGTGTGAAAGACATGTTCTGAAATGCAAGTGTTGTTGTTTGGAGAGCATATCGGTTACGTGTCAGATGTGTAGCCAAGCAGTAATGGGTCGCCATATCTGCAAATATTAGAAGCTAATATGAAGTGTTGTCAGCAGAAGTCTGATGATGCAGGCGACCGTAAGGCCGAAGTACGCAAGAGTACCGCTAGGCCGCGCCTCTTTAGCTCAGTGGTAGAGCACTGCTCTAATAAACCAGGTGTCGTAAGTTCCATCCTCACAGGAGAAAGATGAATTTTGGAAATCAGTAGCGCGTCGTGGCCGTATAGCAAACAGTATCTGTGATGACGAACAATTAGCGACAGGCGTTTTTTTAAGAATTACTCTCAGATGTGATTAAGGCGAATGGCGCAGATAAAGCATTTGCCAAAGCGGTACAGCATAAGGTGGGACGAGGCAGTCGGAATTACATTTTATGGATGTATTTCTCACATATCTCAGAGCCTCTCGCGGTCGTCGTCGTCGTCGTCGTCGTCGTCGCCGCCGCCGCTGCTTCTGCAGAAGTAGCAAATGGCCATCGTAGCAAATGCGGCGAGGGACGCACTGCCTTCGATTCCGAATGCACAAAGTGTGTGGTCTTGTTTCTCAGTCTATATTTGGTCGGTCTCGTAAGAGGTTGAATGTAACGAATGGGTGGGAAAGAGCAAGGGGCAGCGGATGTGTAGAACGAAAACACAAATCTTCAGGGGTGTGAGCGTTTCGGGATGAGTCGTATACATGTTATAGTTGGTCGTCATTGACCGTGTGGCCTAATGGATAAGGCGTCGGACTTCGGATCTGAAGATTACATGTTCGAATGCTGTCACCCTCTTGTTTTTCCAGATCTGAAAAAGAAACATACCGTTTTCATGTAGCAATTGAGCAGTACGAAACCGTCTGAATGTTGCTGTTGACCATTTTTTGCTTGGAGATGCTCTTGAGCTTGAAACACACACAACAAGACCGGTGTTAACTAGCGAAATGGTCGGCAGAGTGCCGACACCACGAGTTTTGACTGGCACTTGCACATCTAAAACAACGTAGGAAAGTAACTCGTTCGGCTTTTGAGTCACATAAAGTATGTGTGTTAATTTTGACGCCACTAGCTCTGCATGTTGTCATGCAATTTCTTTACCTCTCAGAAATGATTATGACATAAAAGTGAAGTACGTGACGAGTGTGACGTTAGGAAAACATTAGGCAGCATGGAGAGATTCTACATGGGACCACCCAACCCAAACGAGTATTGTGTGACGTGCTACCCGGCAGGTATTCACCGAGGTAGCCGGCTAGCTCAGTCGGTAGAGCGTCAGACTGTTAATCCCAGGGTCGTGGGTTCGAGCCACACGCTGGGCGTAACGGAATTTTGTTCCGCTGCAGATGTAAATTACCGTTTTTCTGATTAACGAGATGTAATGGAAATAGCAACTTTAAACTTTGCCTCCGTCTCTGTCAGTCGCAATGAAACTGTATTTGAAGGTGAAGGAGATTTTGTAGACATGTGTGAAAGACATGTTCTGAAATGCAAGTGTTGTTGTTTGGAGAGCATATCGGTTACGTGTCAGATGTATAGCCAAGCAGTAATGGGTCGCCATATCTGCAAATATTAGAAGCTAATATGAAGTGTTGTCAGCAGAAGTCTGATGATGCAGGCGACCGTAAGGCCGAAGTACGCAAGAGTACCGCTAGGCCGCGCCTCTTTAGCTCAGTGGTAGAGCACTGCTCTAATAAACCAGGTGTCGTAAGTTCCATCCTCACAGGAGAAAGATGAATTTTGGAAATCAGTAGCGCGTCGTGGCCGTATAGCAAACAGTATCTGTGATGACGAACAATTAGCGACAGGCGTTTTTTTAAGAATTACTCTCAGATGTGATTAAGGCGAATGGCGCAGATAAAGCATTTGCCAAAGCGGTACAGCATAAGGTGGGACGAGGCAGTCTGAATTACATTTTATGGATGTATTTCTCACATATCTCAGAGCCTCTCGCGGTCGTCGTCGTCGTCGTCGTCGTCGCCGCCGCCGCTGCTTCTGCAGAAGTAGCAAATGGCCATCGTAGCAAATGCGGCGAGGGACGCACTGCCTTCGATTCCGAATGCACAAAGTGTGTGGTCTTGTTTCTCAGTCTATATTTGGTCGGTCTCGTAAGAGGTTGAATGTAACGAATGGGTGGGAAAGAGCAAGGGGCAGCGGATGTGTAGAACGAAAACACAAATCCTCAGGGGTGTGAGCGTTTCGGGATGAGTCGTATACATGTTATAGTTGGTCGTCATTGACCGTGTGGCCTAATGGATAAGGCGTCGGACTTCGGATCTGAAGATTACATGTTCGAATGCTGTCACCCTCTTGTTTTTCCAGATCTGAAAAAGAAACATACCGTTTTCATGTAGCAATTGAGCAGTACGAAACCGTCTGAATGTTGCTGTTGACCATTTTTTGCTTGGAGATGCTCTTGAGCTTGAAACACACACAACAAGACCGGTGTTAACTAGCGAAATGGTCGGCAGAGTGCCGACACCACGAGTTTTGACTGGCACTTGCACATCTAAAACAACGTGGGAAAGTAACTCGTTCGGCATTTGAGTCACATAAAGTATGTGTGTTAATTTTGACGCCACTAGCTCTGCATGTTGTCATGCAATTTCTTTACCTCTCAGAAATGATTATGACATAAAAGTGAAGTACGTGACGAGTGTGACGTTAGGAAAACATTAGGCAGCATGGAGAGATTCTGTATGGGACCACCCAACCCAAACGAGTATTGTGTGACGTGCTACCCGGCAGGTATTCACCGAGGTAGCCGGCTAGCTCAGTCGGTAGAGCGTCAGACTCTTAATCCCAGCGTCGTGGGTTCGAGCCACACGCTGGGCGTAACGGAATTTTGTTCCGCTGCAGATGTAAATTACCGTTTTTCTGATTAACGAGATGTAATGGAAATAGCAACTTTAAACTTTGCCTCCGTCTCTGTCAGTCGCAATGAAACTGTATTTGAAGGTGAAGGAGATTTTGTAGACATGTGTGAAAGACATGTTCTGAAATGCAAGTGTTGTTGTTTGGAGAGCATATCGGTTACGTGTCAGATGTGTAGCCAAGCAGTAATGGGTCGCCATATCTGCAAATATTAGAAGCTAATATGAAGTGTTGTCAGCAGAAGTCTGATGATGCAGGCGACCGTAAGGCCGAAGTACGCAAGAGTACCGCTAGGCCGCGCCTCTTTAGCTCAGTGGTAGAGCACTGCTCTAATAAACCAGGTGTCGTAAGTTCCATCCTCACAGGAGAAAGATGAATTTTGGAAATCAGTAGCGCGTCGTGGCCGTATAGCAAACAGTATCTGTGATGACGAACAATTAGCGACAGGCGTTTTTTTAAGAATTACTCTCAGATGTGATTAAGGCGAATGGCGCAGATAAAGCATTTGCCAAAGCGGTACAGCATAAGGTGGGACGAGGCAGTCTGAATTACATTTTATAGATGTATTTCTCACATATCTCAGAGCCTCTCGCGGTCGTCGTCGTCGTCGTCGTCGTCGTCGTCGTCGCCGCCGCTGCTTCTGCAGAAGTAGCAAATGGCCATCGTAGCAAATGCGGCGAGGGACGCACTGCCTTCGATTCCGAATGCACAAAGTGTGTGGTCTTGTTTCTCAGTCTATATTTGGTCGGTCTCGTAAGAGGTTGAATGTAACGAATGGGTGGGAAAGAGCAAGGGGCAGCGGATGTGTAGAACGAAAACACAAATCCTCAGGGGTGTGAGCGTTTCGGGATGAGTCGTATACATGTTATAGTTGGTCGTCATTGACCGTGTGGCCTAATGGATAAGGCGTCGGACTTCGGATCTGAAGATTACAGGTTCGAATGCTGTCACGCTCTTGTTTTTCCAGTTCTGAAAAAGAAACATACCGTTTTCATGTAGCAATTGAGCAGTACGAAACCGTCTGAATGTTGCTGTTGACTATTTTTTGCTTGGAGATGCTCTTGAGCTTGAAACACACACAACAAGACCGGTGTTAACTAGCGAAATGGTCGGCAGAGTGCCGACACCACGAGTTTTGACTGGCACTTGCACATCTAAAACAACGTAGGAAAGTAACTCGTTCGGCATTTGAGTCACATAAAGTATGTGTGTTAATTTTGACGCCACTAGCTCTGCATGTTGTCATGCAATTTCTTTACCTCTCAGGAATGATTATGACATAAAAGTGAAGTACGTGACGAGTGTGACGTTAGGAAAACATTAGGCAGCATGGAGAGATTCTGTATGGGACCACCCAACCCAAACGAGTATTGTGTGACGTGCTACCCGGCAGGTATTCACCGAGGTAGCCGGCTAGCTCAGTCGGTAGAGCGTCAGACTCTTAATCCCAGCGTCGTGGGTTCGAGCCACACGCTGGGCGTAACGGAATTTTGTTCCGCTGCAGATGTAAATTACCGTTTTTCTGATTAACGAGATGTAATGGAAATAGCAACTTTAAACTTTGCCTCCGTCTCTGTCAGTCGCAATGAAACTGTATTTGAAGGTGAAGGAGATTTTGTAGACATGTGTGAAAGACATGTTCTGAAATGCAAGTGTTGTTGTTTGGAGAGCATATCGGTTACGTGTCAGATGTGTAGCCAAGCAGTAATGGGTCGCCATATCTGCAAATATTAGAAGCTAATATGAAGTGTTGTCAGCAGAAGTCTGATGATGCAGGCGACCGTAAGGCCGAAGTACGCAAGAGTACCGCTAGGCCGCGCCTCTTTAGCTCAGTGGTAGAGCACTGCTCTAATAAACCAGGTGTCGTAAGTTCCATCCTCACAGGAGAAAGATGAATTTTGGAAATCAGTAGCGCGTCGTGGCCGTATAGCAAACAGTATCTGTGATGACGAACAATTAGCGACAGGCGTTTTTTTAAGAATTACTCTCAGATGTGATTAAGGCGAATGGCGCAGATAAAGCATTTGCCAAAGCGGTACAGCATAAGGTGGGACGAGGCAGTCTGAATTACATTTTATAGATGTATTTCTCACATATCTCAGAGCCTCTCGCGGTCGTCGTCGTCGTCGTCGTCGTCGTCGTCGTCGTCGTCGTCGTCGCCGCCGCTGCTTCTGCAGAAGTAGCAAATGGCCATCGTAGCAAATGCGGCGAGGGACGCACTGCCTTCGATTCCGAATGCACAAAGTGTGTGGTCTTGTTTCTCAGTCTATATTTGGTCGGTCTCGTAAGAGGTTGAATGTAACGAATGGGTGGGAAAGAGCAAGGGGCAGCGGATGTGTAGAACGAAAACACAAATCCTCAGGGGTGTGAGCGTTTCGGGATGAGTCGTATACATGTTATAGTTGGTCGTCATTGACCGTGTGGCCTAATGGATAAGGCGTCGGACTTCGGATCTGAAGATTACAGGTTCGAATGCTGTCACGCTCTTGTTTTTCCAGTTCTGAAAAAGAAACATACCGTTTTCATGTAGCAATTGAGCAGTACGAAACCGTCTGAATGTTGCTGTTGACCATTTTTTGCTTGGAGATGCTCTTGAGCTTGAAACACACACAACAAGACCGGTGTTAACTAGCGAAATGGTCGGCAGAGTGCCGACACCACGAGTTTTGACTGGCACTTGCACATCTAAAACAACGTGGGAAAGTAACTCGTTCGGCATTTGAGTCACATAAAGTATGTGTGTTAATTTTGACGCCACTAGCTCTGCATGTTGTCATGCAATTTCTTTACCTCTCAGAAATGATTATGACATAAAAGTGAAGTACGTGACGAGTGTGACGTTAGGAAAACATTAGGCAGCATGGAGAGATTCTGTATGGGACCACCCAACCCAAACGAGTATTGTGTGACGTGCTACCCGGCAGGTATTCACCGAGGTAGCCGGCTAGCTCAGTCGGTAGAGCGTCAGACTCTTAATCCCAGCGTCGTGGGTTCGAGCCACACGCTGGGCGTAACGGAATTTTGTTCCGCTGCAGATGTAAATTACCGTTTTTCTGATTAACGAGATGTAATGGAAATAGCAACTTTAAACTTTGCCTCCGTCTCTGTCAGTCGCAATGAAACTGTATTTGAAGGTGAAGGAGATTTTGTAGACATGTGTGAAAGACATGTTCTGAAATGCAAGTGTTGTTGTTTGGAGAGCATATCGGTTACGTGTCAGATGTGTAGCCAAGCAGTAATGGGTCGCCATATCTGCAAATATTAGAAGCTAATATGAAGTGTTGTCAGCAGAAGTCTGATGATGCAGGCGACCGTAAGGCCGAAGTACGCAAGAGTACCGCTAGGCCGCGCCTCTTTAGCTCAGTGGTAGAGCACTGCTCTAATAAACCAGGTGTCGTAAGTTCCATCCTCACAGGAGAAAGATGAATTTTGGAAATCAGTAGCGCGTCGTGGCCGTATAGCAAACAGTATCTGTGATGACGAACAATTAGCGACAGGCGTTTTTTTAAGAATTACTATCAGATGTGATTAAGGCGAATGGCGCAGATAAAGCATTTGCCAAAGCGGTACAGCATAAGGTGGGACGAGGCAGTCTGAATTACATTTTATAGATGTATTTCTCACATATCTCAGAGCCTCTCGCGGTCGTCGTCGTCGTCGTCGTCGTCGTCGTCGTCGCCGCCGCTGCTTCTGCAGAAGTAGCAAATGGCCATCGTAGCAAATGCGGCGAGGGACGCACTGCCTTCGATTCCGAATGCACAAAGTGTGTGGTCTTGTTTCTCAGTCTATATTTGGTCGGTCTCGTAAGAGGTTGAATGTAACGAATGGGTGGGAAAGAGCAAGGGGCAGCGGATGTGTAGAACGAAAACACAAATCCTCAGGGGTGTGAGCGTTTCGGGATGAGTCGTATACATGTTATAGTTGGTCGTCATTGACCGTGTGGCCTAATGGATAAGGCGTCGGACTTCGGATCTGAAGATTACAGGTTCGAATGCTGTCACGCTCTTGTTTTTCCAGTTCTGAAAAAGAAACATACCGTTTTCATGTAGCAATTGAGCAGTACGAAACCGTCTGAATGTTGCTGTTGACTATTTTTTGCTTGGAGATGCTCTTGAGCTTGAAACACACACAACAAGACCGGTGTTAACTAGCGAAATGGTCGGCAGAGTGCCGACACCACGAGTTTTGACTGGCACTTGCACATCTAAAACAACGTAGGAAAGTAACTCGTTCGGCATTTGAGTCACATAAAGTATGTGTGTTAATTTTGACGCCACTAGCTCTGCATGTTGTCATGCAATTTCTTTACCTCTCAGGAATGATTATGACATAAAAGTGAAGTACGTGACGAGTGTGACGTTAGGAAAACATTAGGCAGCATGGAGAGATTCTGTATGGGACCACCCAACCCAAACGAGTATTGTGTGACGTGCTACCCGGCAGGTATTCACCGAGGTAGCCGGCTAGCTCAGTCGGTAGAGCGTCAGACTCTTAATCCCAGCGTCGTGGGTTCGAGCCACACGCTGGGCGTAACGGAATTTTGTTCCGCTGCAGATGTAAATTACCGTTTTTCTGATTAACGAGATGTAATGGAAATAGCAACTTTAAACTTTGCCTCCGTCTCTGTCAGTCGCAATGAAACTGTATTTGAAGGTGAAGGAGATTTTGTAGACATGTGTGAAAGACATGTTCTGAAATGCAAGTGTTGTTGTTTGGAGAGCATATCGGTTACGTGTCAGATGTGTAGCCAAGCAGTAATGGGTCGCCATATCTGCAAATATTAGAAGCTAATATGAAGTGTTGTCAGCAGAAGTCTGATGATGCAGGCGACCGTAAGGCCGAAGTACGCAAGAGTACCGCTAGGCCGCGCCTCTTTAGCTCAGTGGTAGAGCACTGCTCTAATAAACCAGGTGTCGTAAGTTCCATCCTCACAGGAGAAAGATGAATTTTGGAAATCAGTAGCGCGTCGTGGCCGTATAGCAAACAGTATCTGTGATGACGAACAATTAGCGACAGGCGTTTTTTTAAGAATTACTCTCAGATGTGATTAAGGCGAATGGCGCAGATAAAGCATTTGCCAAAGCGGTACAGCATAAGGTGGGACGAGGCAGTCTGAATTACATTTTATAGATGTATTTCTCACATATCTCAGAGCCTCTCGCGGTCGTCGTCGTCGTCGTCGTCGTCGTCGTCGTCGTCGCCGCCGCTGCTTCTGCAGAAGTAGCAAATGGCCATCGTAGCAAATGCGGCGAGGGACGCACTGCCTTCGATTCCGAATGCACAAAGTGTGTGGTCTTGTTTCTCAGTCTATATTTGGTCGGTCTCGTAAGAGGTTGAATGTAACGAATGGGTGGGAAAGAGCAAGGGGCAGCGGATGTGTAGAACGAAAACACAAATCCTCAGGGGTGTGAGCGTTTCGGGATGAGTCGTATACATGTTATAGTTGGTCGTCATTGACCGTGTGGCCTAATGGATAAGGCGTCGGACTTCGGATCTGAAGATTACAGGTTCGAATGCTGTCACGCTCTTGTTTTTCCAGTTCTGAAAAAGAAACATACCGTTTTCATGTAGCAATTGAGCAGTACGAAACCGTCTGAATGTTGCTGTTGACTATTTTTTGCTTGGAGATGCTCTTGAGCTTGAAACACACACAACAAGACCGGTGTTAACTAGCGAAATGGTCGGCAGAGTGCCGACACCACGGGTTTTGACTGGCACTTGCACATCTAAAACAACGTAGGAAAGTAACTCGTTCGGCTTTTGAGTCACATAAAGTATGTGTGTTAATTTTGACGCCACTAGCTCTGCATGTTGTCATGCAATTTCTTTACCTCTCAGAAATGATTATGGCATAAAAGTGAAGTACGTGACGAGTGTGACGTTAGGAAAACATTAGGCAGCATGGAGAGATTCTGTATGGGACCACCCAACCCAAACGAGTATTGTGTGACGTGCTACGCGGCAGGTATTCACCGAGGTAGCCGGCTAGCTCAGTCGGTAGAGCGTCAGACTGTTAATCCCAGGGTCGTGGGTTCGAGCCACACACTGGGCGTAACGGAATTTTGTTCCGCTGCAGATGTAAATTACTGTTTTTCTGATTAACGAGATGTAATGGAAATAGCAACTTTAAACTTTGCCTCCGTCTCTGTCAGTCGCAATGAAACTGTATTTGAAGGTGAAGGAGATTTTGTAGACATGTGTGAAAGACATGTTCTGAAATGCAAGTGTTGTTGTTTGGAGAGCATATCGGTTACGTGTCAGATGTGTAGCCAAGCAGTAATGGGTCGCCATATCTGCAAATATTAGAAGCTAATATGAAGTGTTGTCAGCAGAAGTCTGATGATGCAGGCGACCGTAAGGCCGAAGTACGCAAGGGTACCGCTAGGCCGCGTCTCTTTAGCTCAGTGGTAGAGCACTGCTCTAATAAACCAGGTGTCGTAAGTTCCATCCTCACAGGAGAAAGATGAATTTTGGAAATCAGTAGCGCGTCGTGGCCGTATAGCAAACAGTATCTGTGATGACGAACAATTAGCGACAGGCGTTTTTTTAAGAATTACTCTCAGATGTGATTAAGGCGAATGGCGCAGATAAAGCATTTGCCAAAGCGGTACAGCATAAGGTGGGACGAGGCAGTCTGAATTACATTTTATGGATGTATTTCTCACATATCTCAGAGCCTCTCGCGGTCGTCGTCGTCGTCGTCGTCGTCGTCGTCGTCGCCGCCGCCGCTGCTTCTGCAGAAGTAGCAAATGGCCATCGTAGCAAATGCGGCGAGGGACGCACTGCCTTCGATTCCGAATGCACAAAGTGTGTGGTCTTGTTTCTCAGTCTATATTTGGTCGGTCTCGTAAGAGGTTGAATGTAACGAATGGGTGGGAAAGAGCAAGGGGCAGCGGATGTGTAGAACGAAAACACAAATCCTCAGGGGTGTGAGCGTTTCGGGATGAGTCGTATACATGTTATAGTTGGTCGTCATTGACCGTGTGGCCTAATGGATAAGGCGTCGGACTTCGGATCTGAAGATTACATGTTCGAATGCTGTCACCCTCTTGTTTTTCCAGATCTGAAAAAGAAACATACCGTTTTCATGTAGCAATTGAGCAGTACGAAACCGTCTGAATGTTGCTGTTGACCATTTTTTGCTTGGAGATGCTCTTGAGCTTGAAACACACACAACAAGACCGGTGTTAACTAGCGAAATGGTCGGCAGAGTGCCGACACCACGAGTTTTGACTGGCACTTGCACATCTAAAACAACGTAGGAAAGTAACTCGTTCGGCTTTTGAGTCACATAAAGTATGTGTGTTAATTTTGACGCCACTAGCTCTGCATGTTGTCATGCAATTTCTTTACCTCTCAGAAATGATTATGACATAAAAGTGAAGTACGTGACGAGTGTGACGTTAGGAAAACATTAGGCAGCATGGAGAGATTCTGTATGGGACCACCCAACCCAAACGAGTATTGTGTGACGTGCTACCCGGCAGGTATTCACCGAGGTAGCCGGCTAGCTCAGTCGGTAGAGCGTCAGACTGTTAATCCCAGGGTCGTGGGTTCGAGCCACACGCTGGGCGTAACGGAATTTTGTTCCGCTGCAGATGTAAATTACCGTTTTTCTGATTAACGAGATGTAATGGAAATAGCAACTTTAAACTTTGCCTCCGCCTCTGTCAGTCGCAATGAAACTGTATTTGAAGGTGAAGGAGATTTTGTAGACATGTGTGAAAGACATGTTCTGAAATGCAAGTGTTGTTGTTTGGAGAGCATATCGGTTACGTGTCAGATGTGTAGCCAAGCAGTAATGGGTCGCCATATCTGCAAATATTAGAAGCTAATATGAAGTGTTGTCAGCAGAAGTCTGATGATGCAGGCGACCGTAAGGCCGAAGTACGCAAGAGTACCGCTAGGCCGCGCCTCTTTAGCTCAGTGGTAGAGCACTGCTCTAATAAACCAGGTGTCGTAAGTTCCATCCTCACAGGAGAAAGATGAATTTTGGAAATCAGTAGCGCGTCGTGGCCGTATAGCAAACAGTATCTGTGATGACGAACAATTAGCGACAGGCGTTTTTTTAAGAATTACTCTCAGATGTGATTAAGGCGAATGGCGCAGATAAAGCATTTGCCAAAGCGGTACAGCATAAGGTGGGACGAGGCAGTCTGAATTACATTTTATGGATGTATTTCTCACATATCTCAGAGCCTCTCGCGGTCGTCGTCGTCGTCGTCGTCGTCGTCGTCGTCGTCGCCGCCGCCGCTGCTTCTGCAGAAGTAGCAAATGGCCATCGTAGCAAATGCGGCGAGGGACGCACTGCCTTCGATTCCGAATGCACAAAGTGTGTGGTCTTGTTTCTCAGTCTATATTTGGTCGGTCTCGTAAGAGGTTGAATGTAACGAATGGGTGGGAAAGAGCAAGGGGCAGCGGATGTGTAGAACGAAAACACAAATCCTCAGGGGTGTGAGCGTTTCGGGATGAGTCGTATACATGTTATAGTTGGTCGTCATTGACCGTGTGGCCTAATGGATAAGGCGTCGGACTTCGGATCTGAAGATTACATGTTCGAATGCTGTCACCCTCTTGTTTTTCCAGATCTGAAAAAGAAACATACCGTTTTCATGTAGCAATTGAGCAGTACGAAACCGTCTGAATGTTGCTGTTGACCATTTTTTGCTTGGAGATGCTCTTGAGCTTGAAACACACACAACAAGACCGGTGTTAACTAGCGAAATGGTCGGCAGAGTGCCGACACCACGAGTTTTGACTGGCACTTGCACATCTAAAACAACGTAGGAAAGTAACTCGTTCGGCTTTTGAGTCACATAAAGTATGTGTGTTAATTTTGACGCCACTAGCTCTGCATGTTGTCATGCAATTTCTTTACCTCTCAGAAATGATTATGACATAAAAGTGAAGTACGTGACGAGTGTGACGTTAGGAAAACATTAGGCAGCATGGAGAGATTCTGTATGGGACCACCCAACCCAAACGAGTATTGTGTGACGTGCTACCCGGCAGGTATTCACCGAGGTAGCCGGCTAGCTCAGTCGGTAGAGCGTCAGACTGTTAATCCCAGGGTCGTGGGTTCGAGCCACACGCTGGGCGTAACGGAATTTTGTTCCGCTGCAGATGTAAATTACCGTTTTTCTGATTAACGAGATGTAATGGAAATAGCAACTTTAAACTTTGCCTCCGCCTCTGTCAGTCGCAATGAAACTGTATTTGAAGGTGAAGGAGATTTTGTAGACATGTGTGAAAGACATGTTCTGAAATGCAAGTGTTGTTGTTTGGAGAGCATATCGGTTACGTGTCAGATGTGTAGCCAAGCAGTAATGGGTCGCCATATCTGCAAATATTAGAAGCTAATATGAAGTGTTGTCAGCAGAAGTCTGATGATGCAGGCGACCGTAAGGCCGAAGTACGCAAGAGTACCGCTAGGCCGCGCCTCTTTAGCTCAGTGGTAGAGCACTGCTCTAATAAACCAGGTGTCGTAAGTTTCATCCTCACAGGAGAAAGATGAATTTTGGAAATCAGTAGCGCGTCGTGGCCGTATAGCAAACAGTATCTGTGATGACGAACAATTAGCGACAGGCGTTTTTTTAAGAATTACTCTCAGATGTGATTAAGGCGAATGGCGCAGATAAAGCATTTGCCAAAGCGGTACAGCATAAGGTGGGACGAGGCAGTCTGAATTACATTTTATGGATGTATTTCTCACATATCTCAGAGCCTCTCGCGGTCGTCGTCGTCGTCGTCGTCGTCGTCGTCGTCGTCGCCGCCGCCGCTGCTTCTGCAGAAGTAGCAAATGGCCATCGTAGCAAATGCGGCGAGGGACGCACTGCCTTCGATTCCGAATGCACAAAGTGTGTGGTCTTGTTTCTCAGTCTATATTTGGTCGGTCTCGTAAGAGGTTGAATGTAACGAATGGGTGGGAAAGAGCAAGGGGCAGCGGATGTGTAGAACGAAAACACAAATCCTCAGGGGTGTGAGCGTTTCGGGATGAGTCGTATACATGTTATAGTTGGTCGTCATTGACCGTGTGGCCTAATGGATAAGGCGTCGGACTTCGGATCTGAAGATTACATGTTCGAATGCTGTCACCCTCTTGTTTTTCCAGATCTGAAAAAGAAACATACCGTTTTCATGTAGCAATTGAGCAGTACGAAACCGTCTGAATGTTGCTGTTGACCATTTTTTGCTTGGAGATGCTCTTGAGCTTGAAACACACACAACAAGACCGGTGTTAACTAGCGAAATGGTCAGCAGAGTGCCGACACCACGAGTTTTGACTGGCACTTGCACATCTAAAACAACGTAGGAAAGTAACTCGTTCGGCTTTTGAGTCACATAAAGTATGTGTGTTAATTTTGACGCCACTAGCTCTGCATGTTGTCATGCAATTTCTTTACCTCTCAGAAATGATTATGACATAAAAGTGAAGTACGTGACGAGTGTGACGTTAGGAAAACATTAGGCAGCATGGAGAGATTCTGTATGGGACCACCCAACCCAAACGAGTATTGTGTGACGTGCTACCCGGCAGGTATTCACCGAGGTAGCCGGCTAGCTCAGTCGGTAGAGCGTCAGACTGTTAATCCCAGGGTCGTGGGTTCGAGCCACACGCTGGGCGTAACGGAATTTTGTTCCGCTGCAGATGTAAATTACCGTTTTTCTGATTAACGAGATGTAATGGAAATAGCAACTTTAAACTTTGCCTCCGCCTCTGTCAGTCGCAATGAAACTGTATTTGAAGGTGAAGGAGATTTTGTAGACATGTGTGAAAGACATGTTCTGAAATGCAAGTGTTGTTGTTTGGAGAGCATATCGGTTACGTGTCAGATGTGTAGCCAAGCAGTAATGGGTCGCCATATCTGCAAATATTAGAAGCTAATATGAAGTGTTGTCAGCAGAAGTCTGATGATGCAGGCGACCGTAAGGCCGAAGTACGCAAGAGTACCGCTAGGCCGCGCCTCTTTAGCTCAGTGGTAGAGCACTGCTCTAATAAACCAGGTGTCGTAAGTTTCATCCTCACAGGAGAAAGATGAATTTTGGAAATCAGTAGCGCGTCGTGGCCGTATAGCAAACAGTATCTGTGATGACGAACAATTAGCGACAGGCGTTTTTTTAAGAATTACTCTCAGATGTGATTAAGGCGAATGGCGCAGATAAAGCATTTGCCAAAGCGGTACAGCATAAGGTGGGACGAGGCAGTCTGAATTACATTTTATGGATGTATTTCTCACATATCTCAGAGCCTCTCGCGGTCGTCGTCGTCGTCGTCGTCGCCGCCGCCGCTGCTTCTGCAGAAGTAGCAAATGGCCATCGTAGCAAATGCGGCGAGGGACGCACTGCCTTCGATTCCGAATGCACAAAGTGTGTGGTCTTGTTTCTCAGTCTATATTTGGTCGGTCTCGTAAGAGGTTGAATGTAACGAATGGGTGGGAAAGAGCAAGGGGCAGCGGATGTGTAGAACGAAAACACAAATCCTCAGGGGTGTGAGCGTTTCGGGATGAGTCGTATACATGTTATAGTTGGTCGTCATTGACCGTGTGGCCTAATGGATAAGGCGTCGGACTTCGGATCTGAAGATTACATGTTCGAATGCTGTCACCCTCTTGTTTTTCCAGATCTGAAAAAGAAACATACCGTTTTCATGTAGCAATTGAGCAGTACGAAACCGTCTGAATGTTGCTGTTGACCATTTTTTGCTTGGAGATGCTCTTGAGCTTGAAACACACACAACAAGACCGGTGTTAACTAGCGAAATGGTCGGCAGAGTGCCGACACCACGAGTTTTGACTGGCACTTGCACATCTAAAACAACGTAGGAAAGTAACTCGTTCGGCTTTTGAGTCACATAAAGTATGTGTGTTAATTTTGACGCCACTAGCTCTGCATGTTGTCATGCAATTTCTTTACCTCTCAGAAATGATTATGACATAAAAGTGAAGTACGTGACGAGTGTGACGTTAGGAAAACATTAGGCAGCATGGAGAGATTCTGTATGGGACCACCCAACCCAAACGAGTATTGTGTGACGTGCTACCCGGCAGGTATTCACCGAGGTAGCCGGCTAGCTCAGTCGGTAGAGCGTCAGACTGTTAATCCCAGGGTCGTGGGTTCGAGCCACACGCTGGGCGTAACGGAATTTTGTTCCGCTGCAGATGTAAATTACCGTTTTTCTGATTAACGAGATGTAATGGAAATAGCAACTTTAAACTTTGCCTCCGTCTCTGTCAGTCGCAATGAAACTGTATTTGAAGGTGAAGGAGATTTTGTAGACATGTGTGAAAGACATGTTCTGAAATGCAAGTGTTGTTGTTTGGAGAGCATATCGGTTACGTGTCAGATGTGTAGCCAAGCAGTAATGGGTCGCCATATCTGCAAATATTAGAAGCTAATATGAAGTGTTGTCAGTAGAAGTCTGATGATGCAGGCGACCGTAAGGCCGAAGTACGCAAGAGTACCGCTAGGCCGCGCCTCTTTAGCTCAGTGGTAGAGCACTGCTCTAATAAACCAGGTGTCGTAAGTTCCATCCTCACAGGAGAAAGATGAATTTTGGAAATCAGTAGCGCGTCGTGGCCGTATAGCAAACAGTATCTGTGATGACGAACAATTAGCGACAGGCGTTTTTTTAAGAATTACTCTCAGATGTGATTAAGGCGAATGGCGCAGATAAAGCATTTGCCAAAGCGGTACAGCATAAGGTGGGACGAGGCAGTCTGAATTACATTTTATGGATGTATTTCTCACATATCTCAGAGCCTCTCGCGGTCGTCGTCGTCGTCGTCGTCGTCGTCGTCGTCGTCGTCGTCGCCGCCGCCGCTGCTTCTGCAGAAGTAGCAAATGGCCATCGTAGCAAATGCGGCGAGGGACGCACTGCCTTCGATTCCGAATGCACAAAGTGTGTGGTCTTGTTTCTCAGTCTATATTTGGTCGGTCTCGTAAGAGGTTGAATGTAACGAATGGGTGGGAAAGAGCAAGGGGCAGCGGATGTGTAGAACGAAAACACAAATCCTCAGGGGTGTGAGCGTTTCGGGATGAGTCGTATACATGTTATAGTTGGTCGTCATTGACCGTGTGGCCTAATGGATAAGGCGTCGGACTTCGGATCTGAAGATTACATGTTCGAATGCTGTCACCCTCTTGTTTTTCCAGATCTGAAAAAGAAACATACCGTTTTCATGTAGCAATTGAGCAGTACGAAACCGTCTGAATGTTGCTGTTGACCATTTTTTGCTTGGAGATGCTCTTGAGCTTGAAACACACACAACAAGACCGGTGTTAACTAGCGAAATGGTCGGCAGAGTGCCGACACCACGAGTTTTGACTGGCACTTGCACATCTAAAACAACGTAGGAAAGTAACTCGTTCGGCTTTTGAGTCACATAAAGTATGTGTGTTAATTTTGACGCCACTAGCTCTGCATGTTGTCATGCAATTTCTTTACCTCTCAGAAATGATTATGACATAAAAGTGAAGTACGTGACGAGTGTGACGTTAGGAAAACATTAGGCAGCATGGAGAGATTCTGTATGGGACCACCCAACCCAAACGAGTATTGTGTGACGTGCTACCCGGCAGGTATTCACCGAGGTAGCCGGCTAGCTCAGTCGGTAGAGCGTCAGACTGTTAATCCCAGGGTCGTGGGTTCGAGCCACACGCTGGGCGTAACGGAATTTTGTTCCGCTGCAGATGTAAATTACCGTTTTTCTGATTAACGAGATGTAATGGAAATAGCAACTTTAAACTTTGCCTCCGTCTCTGTCAGTCGCAATGAAACTGTATTTGAAGGTGAAGGAGATTTTGTAGACATGTGTGAAAGACATGTTCTGAAATGCAAGTGTTGTTGTTTGGAGAGCATATCGGTTACGTGTCAGATGTGTAGCCAAGCAGTAATGGGTCGCCATATCTGCAAATATTAGAAGCTAATATGAAGTGTTGTCAGTAGAAGTCTGATGATGCAGGCGACCGTAAGGCCGAAGTACGCAAGAGTACCGCTAGGCCGCGCCTCTTTAGCTCAGTGGTAGAGCACTGCTCTAATAAACCAGGTGTCGTAAGTTCCATCCTCACAGGAGAAAGATGAATTTTGGAAATCAGTAGCGCGTCGTGGCCGTATAGCAAACAGTATCTGTGATGACGAACAATTAGCGACAGGCGTTTTTTTAAGAATTACTCTCAGATGTGATTAAGGCGAATGGCGCAGATAAAGCATTTGCCAAAGCGGTACAGCATAAGGTGGGACGAGGCAGTCTGAATTACATTTTATGGATGTATTTCTCACATATCTCAGAGCCTCTCGCGGTCGTCGTCGTCGTCGTCGTCGTCGTCGTCGTCGTCGTCGTCGCCGCCGCCGCTGCTTCTGCAGAAGTAGCAAATGGCCATCGTAGCAAATGCGGCGAGGGACGCACTGCCTTCGATTCCGAATGCACAAAGTGTGTGGTCTTGTTTCTCAGTCTATATTTGGTCGGTCTCGTAAGAGGTTGAATGTAACGAATGGGTGGGAAAGAGCAAGGGGCAGCGGATGTGTAGAACGAAAACACAAATCCTCAGGGGTGTGAGCGCTTCGGGATGAGTCGTATACATGTTATAGTTGGTCGTCATTGACCGTGTGGCCTAATGGATAAGGCGTCGGACTTCGGATCTGAAGATTACATGTTCGAATGCTGTCACCCTCTTGTTTTTCCAGATCTGAAAAAGAAACATACCGTTTTCATGTAGCAATTGAGCAGTACGAAACCGTCTGAATGTTGCTGTTGACCATTTTTTGCTTGGAGATGCTCTTGAGCTTGAAACACACACAACAAGACCGGTGTTAACTAGCGAAATGGTCGGCAGAGTGCCGACACCACGAGTTTTGACTGGCACTTGCACATCTAAAACAACGTAGGAAAGTAACTCGTTCGGCTTTTGAGTCACATAAAGTATGTGTGTTAATTTTGACGCCACTAGCTCTGCATGTTGTCATGCAATTTCTTTACCTCTCAGAAATGATTATGACATAAAAGTGAAGTACGTGACGAGTGTGACGTTAGGAAAACATTAGGCAGCATGGAGAGATTCTGTATGGGACCACCCAACCCAAACGAGTATTGTGTGACGTGCTACCCGGCAGGTATTCACCGAGGTAGCCGGCTAGCTCAGTCGGTAGAGCGTCAGACTGTTAATCCCAGGGTCGTGGGTTCGAGCCACACGCTGGGCGTAACGGAATTTTGTTCCGCTGCAGATGTAAATTACCGTTTTTCTGATTAACGAGATGTAATGGAAATAGCAACTTTAAACTTTGCCTCCGCCTCTGTCAGTCGCAATGAAACTGTATTTGAAGGTGAAGGAGATTTTGTAGACATGTGTGAAAGACATGTTCTGAAATGCAAGTGTTGTTGTTTGGAGAGCATATCGGTTACGTGTCAGATGTGTAGCCAAGCAGTAATGGGTCGCCATATCTGCAAATATTAGAAGCTAATATGAAGTGTTGTCAGCAGAAGTCTGATGATGCAGGCGACCGTAAGGCCGAAGTACGCAAGAGTACCGCTAGGCCGCGCCTCTTTAGCTCAGTGGTAGAGCACTGCTCTAATAAACCAGGTGTCGTAAGTTTCATCCTCACAGGAGAAAGATGAATTTTGGAAATCAGTAGCGCGTCGTGGCCGTATAGCAAACAGTATCTGTGATGACGAACAATTAGCGACAGGCGTTTTTTTAAGAATTACTCTCAGATGTGATTAAGGCGAATGGCGCAGATAAAGCATTTGCCAAAGCGGTACAGCATAAGGTGGGACGAGGCAGTCTGAATTACATTTTATGGATGTATTTCTCACATATCTCAGAGCCTCTCGCGGTCGTCGTCGTCGTCGTCGTCGTCGTCGTCGTCGCCGCCGCCGCCGCTGCTTCTGCAGAAGTAGCAAATGGCCATCGTAGCAAATGCGGCGAGGGACGCACTGCCTTCGATTCCGAATGCACAAAGTGTGTGGTCTTGTTTCTCAGTCTATATTTGGTCGGTCTCGTAAGAGGTTGAATGTAACGAATGGGTGGGAAAGAGCAAGGGGCAGCGGATGTGTAGAACGAAAACACAAATCCTCAGGGGTGTGAGCGTTTCGGGATGAGTCGTATACATGTTATAGTTGGTCGTCATTGACCGTGTGGCCTAATGGATAAGGCGTCGGACTTCGGATCTGAAGATTACATGTTCGAATGCTGTCACCCTCTTGTTTTTCCAGATCTGAAAAAGAAACATACCGTTTTCATGTAGCAATTGAGCAGTACGAAACCGTCTGAATGTTGCTGTTGACCATTTTTTGCTTGGAGATGCTCTTGAGCTTGAAACACACACAACAAGACCGGTGTTAACTAGCGAAATGGTCGGCAGAGTGCCGACACCACGAGTTTTGACTGGCACTTGCACATCTAAAACAACGTAGGAAAGTAACTCGTTCGGCTTTTGAGTCACATAAAGTATGTGTGTTAATTTTGACGCCACTAGCTCTGCATGTTGTCATGCAATTTCTTTACCTCTCAGAAATGATTATGACATAAAAGTGAAGTACGTGACGAGTGTGACGTTAGGAAAACATTAGGCAGCATGGAGAGATTCTGTATGGGACCACCCAACCCAAACGAGTATTGTGTGACGTGCTACCCGGCAGGTATTCACCGAGGTAGCCGGCTAGCTCAGTCGGTAGAGCGTCAGACTGTTAATCCCAGGGTCGTGGGTTCGAGCCACACGCTGGGCGTAACGGAATTTTGTTCCGCTGCAGATGTAAATTACCGTTTTTCTGATTAACGAGATGTAATGGAAATAGCAACTTTAAACTTTGCCTCCGTCTCTGTCAGTCGCAATGAAACTGTATTTGAAGGTGAAGGAGATTTTGTAGACATGTGTGAAAGACATGTTCTGAAATGCAAGTGTTGTTGTTTGGAGAGCATATCGGTTACGTGTCAGATGTGTAGCCAAGCAGTAATGGGTCGCCATATCTGCAAATATTAGAAGCTAATATGAAGTGTTGTCAGCAGAAGTCTGATGATGCAGGCGACCGTAAGGCCGAAGTACGCAAGAGTACCGCTAGGCCGCGCCTCTTTAGCTCAGTGGTAGAGCACTGCTCTAATAAACCAGGTGTCGTAAGTTCCATCCTCACAGGAGAAAGATGAATTTTGGAAATCAGTAGCGCGTCGTGGCCGTATAGCAAACAGTATCTGTGATGACGAACAATTAGCGACAGGCGTTTTTTTAAGAATTACTCTCAGATGTGATTAAGGCGAATGGCGCAGATAAAGCATTTGCCAAAGCGGTACAGCATAAGGTGGGACGAGGCAGTCTGAATTACATTTTATGGATGTATTTCTCACATATCTCAGAGCCTCTCGCGGTCGTCGTCGTCGTCGTCGTCGTCGTCGTCGTCGCCGCCGCCGCTGCTTCTGCAGAAGTAGCAAATGGCCATCGTAGCAAATGCGGCGAGGGACGCACTGCCTTCGATTCCGAATGCACAAAGTGTGTGGTCTTGTTTCTCAGTCTATATTTGGTCGGTCTCGTAAGAGGTTGAATGTAACGAATGGGTGGGAAAGAGCAAGGGGCAGCGGATGTGTAGAACGAAAACACAAATCCTCAGGGGTGTGAGCGTTTCGGGATGAGTCGTATACATGTTATAGTTGGTCGTCATTGACCGTGTGGCCTAATGGATAAGGCGTCGGACTTCGGATCTGAAGATTACATGTTCGAATGCTGTCACCCTCTTGTTTTTCCAGATCTGAAAAAGAAACATACCGTTTTCATGTAGCAATTGAGCAGTACGAAACCGTCTGAATGTTGCTGTTGACCATTTTTTGCTTGGAGATGCTCTTGAGCTTGAAACACACACAACAAGACCGGTGTTAACTAGCGAAATGGTCGGCAGAGTGCCGACACCACGAGTTTTGACTGGCACTTGCACATCTAAAACAACGTAGGAAAGTAACTCGTTCGGCTTTTGAGTCACATAAAGTATGTGTGTTAATTTTGACGCCACTAGCTCTGCATGTTGTCATGCAATTTCTTTACCTCTCAGAAATGATTATGACATAAAAGTGAAGTACGTGACGAGTGTGACGTTAGGAAAACATTAGGCAGCATGGAGAGATTCTGTATGGGACCACCCAACCCAAACGAGTATTGTGTGACGTGCTACCCGGCAGGTATTCACCGAGGTAGCCGGCTAGCTCAGTCGGTAGAGCGTCAGACTGTTAATCCCAGGGTCGTGGGTTCGAGCCACACGCTGGGCGTAACGGAATTTTGTTCCGCTGCAGATGTAAATTACCGTTTTTCTGATTAACGAGATGTAATGGAAATAGCAACTTTAAACTTTGCCTCCGTCTCTGTCAGTCGCAATGAAACTGTATTTGAAGGTGAAGGAGATTTTGTAGACATGTGTGAAAGACATGTTCTGAAATGCAAGTGTTGTTGTTTGGAGAGCATATCGGTTACGTGTCAGATGTGTAGCCAAGCAGTAATGGGTCGCCATATCTGCAAATATTAGAAGCTAATATGAAGTGTTGTCAGCAGAAGTCTGATGATGCAGGCGACCGTAAGGCCGAAGTACGCAAGAGTACCGCTAGGCCGCGCCTCTTTAGCTCAGTGGTAGAGCACTGCTCTAATAAACCAGGTGTCGTAAGTTCCATCCTCACAGGAGAAAGATGAATTTTGGAAATCAGTAGCGCGTCGTGGCCGTATAGCAAACAGTATCTGTGATGACGAACAATTAGCGACAGGCGTTTTTTTAAGAATTACTCTCAGATGTGATTAAGGCGAATGGCACAGATAAAGCATTTGCCAAAGCGGTACAGCATAAGGTGGGACGAGGCAGTCTGAATTACATTTTATGGATGTATTTCTCACATATCTCAGAGCCTCTCGCGGTCGTCGTCGTCGTCGTCGTCGTCGTCGTCGTCGTCGCCGCCGCCGCTGCTTCTGCAGAAGTAGCAAATGGCCATCGTAGCAAATGCGGCGAGGGACGCACTGCCTTCGATTCCGAATGCACAAAGTGTGTGGTCTTGTTTCTCAGTCTATATTTGGTCGGTCTCGTAAGAGGTTGAATGTAACGAATGGGTGGGAAAGAGCAAGGGGCAGCGGATGTGTAGAACGAAAACACAAATCCTCAGGGGTGTGAGCGTTTCGGGATGAGTCGTATACATGTTATAGTTGGTCGTCATTGACCGTGTGGCCTAATGGATAAGGCGTCGGACTTCGGATCTGAAGATTACATGTTCGAATGCTGTCACCCTCTTGTTTTTCCAGATCTGAAAAAGAAACATACCGTTTTCATGTAGCAATTGAGCAGTACGAAACCGTCTGAATGTTGCTGTTGACCATTTTTTGCTTGGAGATGCTCTTGAGCTTGAAACACACACAACAAGACCGGTGTTAACTAGCGAAATGGTCGGCAGAGTGCCGACACCACGAGTTTTGACTGGCACTTGCACATCTAAAACAACGTAGGAAAGTAACTCGTTCGGCTTTTGAGTCACATAAAGTATGTGTGTTAATTTTGACGCCACTAGCTCTGCATGTTGTCATGCAATTTCTTTACCTCTCAGAAATGATTATGACATAAAAGTGAAGTACGTGACGAGTGTGACGTTAGGAAAACATTAGGCAGCATGGAGAGATTCTGTATGGGACCACCCAACCCAAACGAGTATTGTGTGACGTGCTACCCGGCAGGTATTCACCGAGGTAGCCGGCTAGCTCAGTCGGTAGAGCGTCAGACTGTTAATCCCAGGGTCGTGGGTTCGAGCCACACGCTGGGCGTAACGGAATTTTGTTCCGCTGCAGATGTAAATTACCGTTTTTCTGATTAACGAGATGTAATGGAAATAGCAACTTTAAACTTTGCCTCCGTCTCTGTCAGTCGCAATGAAACTGTATTTGAAGGTGAAGGAGATTTTGTAGACATGTGTGAAAGACATGTTCTGAAATGCAAGTGTTGTTGTTTGGAGAGCATATCGGTTACGTGTCAGATGTGTAGCCAAGCAGTAATGGGTCGCCATATCTGCAAATATTAGAAGCTAATATGAAGTGTTGTCAGCAGAAGTCTGATGATGCAGGCGACCGTAAGGCCGAAGTACGCAAGAGTACCGCTAGGCCGCGCCTCTTTAGCTCAGTGGTAGAGCACTGCTCTAATAAACCAGGTGTCGTAAGTTCCATCCTCACAGGAGAAAGATGAATTTTGGAAATCAGTAGCGCGTCGTGGCCGTATAGCAAACAGTATCTGTGATGACGAACAATTAGCGACAGGCGTTTTTTTAAGAATTACTCTCAGATGTGATTAAGGCGAATGGCGCAGATAAAGCATTTGCCAAAGCGGTACAGCATAAGGTGGGACGAGGCAGTCTGAATTACATTTTATGGATGTATTTCTCACATATCTCAGAGCCTCTCGCGGTCGTCGTCGTCGTCGTCGTCGTCGTCGCCGCCGCCGCTGCTTCTGCAGAAGTAGCAAATGGCCATCGTAGCAAATGCGGCGAGGGACGCACTGCCTTCGATTCCGAATGCACAAAGTGTGTGGTCTTGTTTCTCAGTCTATATTTGGTCGGTCTCGTAAGAGGTTGAATGTAACGAATGGGTGGGAAAGAGCAAGGGGCAGCGGATGTGTAGAACGAAAACACAAATCCTCAGGGGTGTGAGCGTTTCAGGATGAGTCGTATACATGTTATAGTTGGTCGTCATTGACCGTGTGGCCTAATGGATAAGGCGTCGGACTTCGGATCTGAAGATTACATGTTCGAATGCTGTCACCCTCTTGTTTTTCCAGATCTGAAAAAGAAACATACCGTTTTCATGTAGCAATTGAGCAGTACGAAACCGTCTGAATGTTGCTGTTGACCATTTTTTGCTTGGAGATGCTCTTGAGCTTGAAACACACACAACAAGACCGGTGTTAACTAGCGAAATGGTCGGCAGAGTGCCGACACCACGAGTTTTGACTGGCACTTGCACATCTAAAACAACGTAGGAAAGTAACTCGTTCGGCTTTTGAGTCACATAAAGTATGTGTGTTAATTTTGACGCCACTAGCTCTGCATGTTGTCATGCAATTTCTTTACCTCTCAGAAATGATTATGACATAAAAGTGAAGTACGTGACGAGTGTGACGTTAGGAAAACATTAGGCAGCATGGAGAGATTCTGTATGGGACCACCCAACCCAAACGAGTATTGTGTGACGTGCTACCCGGCAGGTATTCACCGAGGTAGCCGGCTAGCTCAGTCGGTAGAGCGTCAGACTTTTAATCCCAGGGTCGTGGGTTCGAGCCACACGCTGGGCGTAACGGAATTTTGTTCCGCTGCAGATGTAAATTACCGTTTTTCTGATTAACGAGATGTAATGGAAATAGCAACTTTAAACTTTGCCTCCGTCTGTGTCAGTCGCAATGAAACTGTATTTGAAGGTGAAGGAGATTTTGTAGACATGTGTGAAAGACATGTTCTGAAATGCAAGTGTTGTTGTTTGGAGAGCATATCGGTTACGTGTCAGATGTGTAGCCAAGCAGTAATGGGTCGCCATATCTGCAAATATTAGAAGCTAATATGAAGTGTTGTCAGCAGAAGTCTGATGATGCAGGCGACCGTAAGGCCGAAGTACGCAAGAGTACCGCTAGGCCGCGCCTCTTTAGCTCAGTGGACACAGTCAGCCAGCGGCTGAGCATTCTGGCTTTAGCCGTCGCCGCGGTCGGACGTGCTTGTTGTTTACTCCGCGTACGTTAGCGCTATCGCCGGTGTTTGGTGTTTACGTGAAGTTAGCTGTACATTTTCGTTGTTATTTTTTGAGTGGTGTCTCTGATAAGTGTTTTTATAGTGCTTTCGTCCGTTCCACGTCTCGTGCTTCGCCGCAATTTCGGTTGTTGCCGGAATTTCGTCGGAACCGACGACCATGTCTGACACCGTCAGGAAGAATACTTTAGTCTTCTCGTTCGAGGAAGAAACACGGCCGGTCCAACCCACTGCGCTGGAAATCCACGATTGGCTGACTGAGGTAATCGGTATAAATTCTGACTCTGTTCATACCACGCAATTAGATGCTGAAAAATACTGTGTTTTTGTTAAATTTCTGAACTCAGTGACAGTCGATAAGTTGCTTGCAAAATGGGGTAATTCCGTCGAATTTGTTCATCGAGACGGTTCAAAAAGTAATGTCTCTGTACGAAAAGCTGATATCATGTACACCAATGTCAGGATTTTGAATGTTCCAATTGAAATTGATAATCAGTTGATCAAGGACGCTCTATCTAAATATGGCGAAGTTAAATCTATCTATAACGAAAGATGGTCGAAGCTATACAAGATACAGTGTTTTAATGGCATTAGATCCGTTGAAATGGAGGTGAAAGCCAACATTCCGTCCCATATATCCGTTGCAGGCCATAAAGCACATGTTGTGTATTCTGGTCAGGAGCGCACGTGCAATATTTGCAATGAGACAGGTCATTTCCGACAAGATTGTCCGCGCCGTGTTTTTGTTCTTCGGAACAATCTAACACAGCGTCAAAAACTGACCCTCAGCGATGTCTTACCAAATAGCACTTCCCTTCTTTCGGTTAACGACAGTGGTGCATGTACTTCTGCAGTGCCCGCCATAACTACTACGGAGTTCCCTCCCCTGAGCGTCATTACATCACACCCTTCTGTTCCCGATTGCGATCTCCAGAATAAGAAGCGACCGTTGGAAATGACCGATGACGGCTCGGACGGCGAGTCCGCCCGTAATTCGCCTTCCTCCCGCAAGCAGAAGCAGTGTAATGCGGATGTGCTCGAGGAAACAAACAGTACATGTATTGACGTGACGACAGCCGCTGAGGCAACCCGGCCGCTGTCGGCGGCTGAACAGGTACAAACGGTCCACGGAGGGGACGCAGTAACGATTGTCGCGGAGACGGAAGAGGCGCACTCCGAAGCACAAGAGGTGACGGAGCGGAACCCAACTCAAGAACTTACAGACCCACAAACCGCCGACTCAATCAGTGCTCTGGAGCTAGTGACGGAAGAACAAGGAAATGGCACTCGTAAAAAGGACGCTGTTGAGGCAGCTTCGGTCACAACGGTGGTAAAGATAGACAATCCGAATGACGGCGCGTTGAACCAAGATGTCCGAAGACGCCGACTCAAACCGCAACCTAATCTCAAAGTTTCCCGTAACCAAAGCAAACAACGACCAGCACAAGAGGAAGCGACGGCCAAGAACGTCTTGTATGAAATCATCACGGAAAGACCTAAGGAGGTACCTTCAAGTGACATTAGTGATGCAAAGCCCCTCGGTAAAACTAAAACCCGAGATGTTCGGAATCCTGCACCAAAATGAGGCTGTAAGATGAAAAAAAAAAAGGATTTTGTTGAACCAGTTTCATTTCTAATTGTACTACTGTCTTAGTCATATTTCAGAGGAACCAGATGAAGTGTTTACCGAGCTTCAAATACTGACTATTCTTTTAGATGTTTTGTTTAAGCGGAGTCGTTTCTCCCTTCTAGAAGCTGCACATCTCTTTTTTTTTTATTAATATTTTGTTATCTTTTTAATCACTTATTTACTTTTTATGCAAACTAAATGTCCCAGGCATATACAATTACGACTATCAATATTAACAGGATTACATCCGTGACTAAAGTTACAGCGCTCAAGGATTATTTATATGAGTCAGGGACGGACATTGCTTTCCTACAGGAAGTAGTGCTGACTAATCTTACAGTGCCTGGATATTTGGCGATTTTAAATGTCTCACTTGACACCAACGTCGGTACAGCAATTTTAGTCAGGGAGGGGATTCCTGTCTCGGATATCGAGAGGTTGGACTCCGGCAGAGCGATAGGTATAAAAGTCTTTGGTTCTACCCTTATCAATCTGTATGCCCCTTCTGGCACATCCAATAGAATGGAAAGAGCACAGTTCTACAAAGAAGAAATCATTTATTTATTACGGAAAAACCCAAAAGATCTTATAATAGGCGGTGATTTTAATTGTGTGATCAATAAGAAAGACCAGGTTCCGAATTTTAATAACTGCAATGAACTGAAGCGTTTCGTCACTGTTTTACAGCTTAAAGATGCTTGGGAAATAATGTATCCCACATTTGTGGCATTTACATTCCTAGGTCCTCACTCACGTAGCAGGATCGACAGACTCTACATATCGCAAAGTCTAGTTAGCTCCTTCATTAAAGCAGAGACGATTCCAGTTTACTTTTCTGATCATAGCTCCGTGCTAGCTTCCATCAACCTTACTGCGCAACCCACTCGCCGTTTTAGAAGTTCATGGCACCTTAATACATCACTGATGCAGGACGACGGATTAGAAGAAAGTTTGACAGAAGCGTGGGCATTGTGCCTCCGCTCTGCAGATAGACACGTCTCAGTACTAGACTGGTGGTGCAACAGGGCAAAGCCTAAACTGAGAAAAGTTCTCATCCAGTATAGTGTACAACGATCGAAAGACTTGAAAAATTCCATAGAATTTTATTATACCATGCTGCGAAATTTATATGAGCAGGCAAACACTTCCAACGTCCGTCTGGCAGATATCAAGCAAACTAAGGCCAAATTGCTCAGTCTTAAAAGACAGCAGATGGAGGGTCTGAAATTAAAATCCAAGGCTAAGACAGTCGTGGAGGATGAACATGCTTCCTTGTACCATCTACTGAAGCACGAAAGAAACAGGAGACGCACCTTCATTGATGGACTTCAGTCTGAAACTGGCGAGACACTCACGACTCAGAGAGACATCGTCAATGCAGTGCACAAATATTACGAAGACCTATACACTGCCAACCCGGTATGTGAAGAGTCCTTCGATGCGTTCCTTAGTTCCATAGCTCCACAGGTCTCGGACGAGGAAAACGAAGACCTTCTCGTTGAGTGTACTAACGAAGATATCCACAGAATCATCTGCAAATCTCCTCTGCGGAAATCGCCGGGACCGGATGGTTTGCCTGTTGAATTTTATAAACGATACTGGCCACTGATTGGTGACATGTTTACCCGAATGACGAACGAGGTGCTTCAGGGAAAGCATTTACCTGCTGTTTTTAAAGAGAGCACAATAGTACTAATCCCAAAAAATGCTGCAAAAAGAAACCTCAACAACTTTCGTCCTATCTCCCTGTTAAACTCCGATTATAAAATCATCGGCAGAATTTTAAACAACAGACTCTCACAGTTGGCCAAAAAGATAGTAAGTCCATACCAGTCCTGTGTGCCTACCAAGAGCATTTTCAAAAGCATAGCTGAATATAGAGATATAATTGCAATCACTGCTGTGACCACCATAAAATGTGCTATCATGTTTATTGACTTCCAGAAAGCATTTGATCGTGTGGATCATAGATTCCTTAGTGCCACACTGAACAAAATAGGTTTTAATGAGCGAGTCGTAAGTGTGATCAGAAATGTTGCAACAGGCATCAGCGCTTGTATATCAGTTAACTGCCAGAGGACAAAGCAGATTCAGATCAGGCGCGGCGTTCCTCAAGGAAGCCCCCTCTCCATGTTCCTATTCGTGCTTTCATTAGAACCTTTCCTCCGCAGTGTTCATGCCACTCTAACTGGCATCACATTATCTGGTCACCGAACAGTCATAAACGCCTATGCCGATGATGTCGGAGTCGTCCTGCGAAATCCCGACGACATTTTGAAATTGGAAACGCTAATTAAAAAGTACTGTCGAGTCTCCGGAGCAGGTGTCAACGCAAACAAAAGCAAACTCCTAAACCTGCGGGGTTTTCAACATACCACCTTAGCCTGGGCCACAATGGTCACCCAATGCAAAGCACTAGGAATAACACTGACACCTTGTCCGTTAAAAATGGCAGCTATCAATTGGAGAAATACGTCGGGACAACTTCTTGGAACAACAAGAGAAAACCTCCACCGTAACATGAACCAAGTTCAGAGGGTGATTTTCATTAACCACTGCATTCTCTCCAGGAGTTACTTTATAGCACAGATCTTCCCACTACCGAAAATGATTGGAAAAAAGATAATGTCTACCATTGCCAGCTATCTTTGGAGAGGGGATATATTCAGAGTCGACGCAAAAACTGCGACCTTAGATCCCAGGAATGGAGGTTTGGGGTTAGTTGACATCAGAAATAAGGCGTCTGCGCTTTTTATAAAAAGGACCGCCACTATCCTTAGCGACCACGCTGATAGCATTACAACTAAATTATTTGAAGTTGTCAGGCCTGCCAGTTTACAGGCGCCGGTGAATGTGCAAAAAATAAATAACCGGCTCCAGTACGTTCGTGTATATTTTGTGGAATTCAGCTATCTCGGCGGTGTCATCATCAACTCACGACGGATCACGGCCCGCGATATTCTGTGCCATCGAAAGAAAATGGAGGGGAGAAACAAATTGGAAAGTAAATACCCACACACTGATTGGGACGCCATATGGAAAAATATTAATATGCGTGGTCTACCATCGGACGTCAAGTCAGCGTGGTATAAAACAGTGAATGAGACCGTAAGCACCAATGAAAGGTTACATGCAATCGGCGTTAGCGACACGAACCTATGTCTCAAATGTAAATTGATCGACACGTTAGTGCACAGATTCACGTGCGGTGGCAATCTACAACTCTGTAATTGGATTAGGGAACAACTGGCTTTTCTTACGAGATCTTCGGTGGAAAATTTTCCCCCTGTTACATTCCTCAGGCCTCAGACTTGCTATTTTCCAGCAGCAAAAAACAACTCGGTCCATTGGTTAATGGGACACTATGTGAATTACGTAATTAATCACCTGGGAAATGACAATTCCACTGATTTTTACATGTACTTGAAGTGTGCTTTTTATAACGCCCTGAAATATAAAGACCACAAGAAAAACTACGGCAATATGCTGAAAATTGTATTCGAGCGACTGGGCATTGGTTGACAAGCCACCGAGATAAACAAAAATCGTTTATTTACGCGAAACGACGCTTAAACAAAAACAATTGGGGAGAAGTACAATTTTACAGTTTCATATTACAATCACTTATCCTCTGCTGGCAAAGAAGGCTATTTTGTTATTGCACAGAAGAAGCCGAAGCCGAAAGCCAGTATCGCAGGGTTAAAGATAAATTGTTTTCTTATACATTCATTTTATGACTGAGAAGGAAGTCTCATTTGTTTCCATGGAAGGGAACATACTTTTTTATTATTATTATTAATCTCAAGAAGGAAAGGAGGCTATGGAATTAGTGCCTTAACATAAAATTCCTTCTTCACATTCCATGAAGATTTTTCTTTTACAATAAAAAAATAACAAACAAACAAAAATAATAATAATAACAATTAAAAAACTAAACAGAAATTTAAAAAAATAATATACAGGTTCAGGGTCCACTACTTCCTACAACCTTATTATATATTACAAAGAAGTATGCTAGGTTGCCGAGAAGCAGTGGATGAGAAAAAAAAAAAAAAAAAAAAAAAAAAAAAAAAAAAAAAAAAAAAAGTGGTAGAGCACTGCTCTAATAAACCAGGTGTCGTAAGTTCCATCCTCACAGGAGAAAGATGAATTTTGGAAATCAGTAGCGCGTCGTGGCCGTATAGCAAACAGTATCTGTGATGACGAACAATTAGCGACAGGCGTTTTTTTAAGAATTACTCTCAGATGTGATTAAGGCGAATGGCGCAGATAAAGCATTTGCCAAAGCGGTACAGCATAAGGTGGGACGAGGCAGTCTGAATTACATTTTATGTATGTATTTCTCACATATCTCAGAGCCTCTCGCGGTCGTCGTCGTCGTCGTCGTCGTCGTCGTCGTCGTCGTCGCCGCCGCCGCTGCTTCTGCAGAAGTAGCAAATGGCCATCGTAGCAAATGCGACGAGGGACGCACTGCCTTCGATTCCGAATGCACAAAGTGTGTGGTCTTGTTTCTCAGTCTATATTTGGTCGGTCTCGTAAGAGGTTGAATGTAACGAATGGGTGGGAAAGAGCAAGGGGCAGCGGATGTGTAGAACGAAAACACAAATCCTCAGGGGTGTGAGCGTTTCGGGATGAGTCGTATACATGTTATAGTTGGTCGTCATTGACCGTGTGGCCTAATGGATAAGGCGTCGGACTTCGGATCTGAAGATTACATGTTCGAATGCTGTCACCCTCTTGTTTTTCCAGATCTGAAAAAGAAACATACCGTTTTCATGTAGCAATTGAGCAGTACGAAACCGTCTGAATGTTGCTGTTGACCATTTTTTGCTTGGAGATGCTCTTGAGCTTGAAACACACACAACAAGACCGGTGTTAACTAGCGAAATGGTCGGCAGAGTGCCGACACCACGAGTTTTGACTGGCACTTGCACATCTAAAACAACGTAGGAAAGTAACTCGTTCGGCTTTTGAGTCACATAAAGTATGTGTGTTAATTTTGACGCCACTAGCTCTGCATGTTGTCATGCAATTTCTTTACCTCTCAGAAATGATTATGACATAAAAGTGAAGTACGTGACGAGTGTGACGTTAGGAAAACATTAGGCAGCATGGAGAGATTCTGTATGGGACCACCCAACCCAAACGAGTATTGTGTGACGTGCTACCCGGCAGGTATTCACCGAGGTAGCCGGCTAGCTCAGTCGGTAGAGCGTCAGACTCTTAATCCCAGCGTCGTGGGTTCGAGCCACACGCTGGGCGTAACGGAATTTTGTTCCGCTGCAGATGTAAATTACCGTTTTTCTGATTAACGAGATGTAATGGAAATAGCAACTTTAAACTTTGCCTCCGTCTCTGTCAGTCGCAATGAAACTGTATTTGAAGGTGAAGGAGATTTTGTAGACATGTGTGAAAGACATGTTCTGAAATGCAAGTGTTGTTGTTTGGAGAGCATATCGGTTACGTGTCAGATGTGTAGCCAAGCAGTAATGGGTCGCCATATCTGCAAATATTAGAAGCTAATATGAAGTGTTGTCAGCAGAAGTCTGATGATGCAGGCGACCGTAAGGCCGAAGTACGCAAGAGTACCGCTAGGCCGCGCCTCTTTAGCTCAGTGGTAGAGCACTGCTCTAATAAACCAGGTGTCGTAAGTTCCATCCTCACAGGAGAAAGATGAATTTTGGAAATCAGTAGCGCGTCGTGGCCGTATAGCAAACAGTATCTGTGATGACGAACAATTAGCGACAGGCGTTTTTTTAAGAATCACTCTCAGATGTGATTAAGGCGAATGGCGCAGATAAAGCATTTGCCAAAGCGGTACAGCATAAGGTGGGACGAGGCAGTCTGAATTACATTTTATAGATGTATTTCTCACATATCTCAGAGCCTCTCGCGGTCGTCGTCGTCGTCGTCGCCGCCGCTGCTTCTGCAGAAGTAGCAAATGGCCATCGTAGCAAATGCGGCGAGGGACGCACTGCCTTCGATTCCGAATGCACAAAGTGTGTGGTCTTGTTTCTCAGTCTATATTTGGTCGGTCTCGTAAGAGGTTGAATGTAACGAATGGGTGGGAAAGAGCAAGGGGCAGCGGATGTGTAGAACGAAAACACAAATCCTCAGGGGTGTGAGCGTTTCGGGATGAGTCGTATACATGTTATAGTTGGTTGTCATTGACCGTGTGGCCTAATGGATAAGGCGTCGGACTTCGGATCTGAAGATTACAGGTTCGAATGCTGTCACGCTCTTGTTTTTCCAGTTCTGAAAAAGAGACATACCGTTTTCATGTAGCAATTGAGCAGTACGAAACCGTCTGAATGTTGCTGTTGACTATTTTTTGCTTGGAGATGCTCTTGAGCTTGAAACACACACAACAAGACCGGTGTTAACTAGCGAAATGGTCGGCAGGGTGCCGACACCACGAGTTTTGACTGGCACTTGCACATCTAAAACAACGTAGGAAAGTAACTCGTTCGGCTTTTGAGTCACATAAAGTATGTGTGTTAATTTTGACGCCACTAGCTCTGCATGTTGTCATGCAATTTCTTTACCTCTCAGAAATGATTATGGCATAAAAGTGAAGTACGTGACGAGTGTGACGTTAGGAAAACATTAGGCAGCATGGAGAGATTCTGTATGGGACCACCCAACCCAAACGAGTATTGTGTGACGTGCTACGCGGCAGGTATTCACCGAGGTAGCCGGCTAGCTCAGTCGGTAGAGCGTCAGACTGTTAATCCCAGGGTCGTGGGTTCGAGCCACACACTGGGCGTAACGGAATTTTGTTCCGCTGCAGATGTAAATTACCGTTTTTCTGATTAACGAGATGTAATGGAAATAGCAACTTTAAACTTTGCCTCCGTCTCTGTCAGTCGCAATGAAACTGTATTTGAAGGTGAAGGAGATTTTGTAGACATGTGTGAAAGACATGTTCTGAAATGCAAGTGTTGTTGTTTGGAGAGCATATCGGTTACGTGTCAGATGTGTAGCCAAGCAGTAATGGGTCGCCATATCTGCAAATATTAGAAGCTAATATGAAGTGTTGTCAGCAGAAGTCAGATGATGCAGGCGACCGTAAGGCCGAAGTACGCAAGAGTACCGCTAGGCCGCGCCTCTTTAGCTCAGTGGTAGAGCACTGCTCTAATAAACCAGGTGTCGTAAGTTCCATCCTCACAGGAGAAAGATGAATTTTGGAAATCAGTAGCGCGTCGTGGCCGTATAGCAAACAGTATCTGTGATGACGAACAATTAGCGACAGGCGTTTTTTTAAGAATTACTCTCAGATGTGATTAAGGCGAATGGCGCAGATAAAGCATTTGCCAAAGCGGTACAGCATAAGGTGGGACGAGGCAGTCTGAATTACATTTTATGGATGTATTTCTCACATATCTCAGAGCCTCTCGCGGTCGTCGTCGTCGTCGTCGTCGTCGTCGTCGTCGTCGCCGCTGCTTCTGCAGAAGTAGCAAATGGCCATCGTAGCAAATGCGGCGAGGGACGCACTGCCTTCGATTCCGAATGCACAAAGTGTGTGGTCTTGTTTCTCAGTCTATATTTGGTCGGTCTCGTAAGAGGTTGAATGTAACGAATGGGTGGGAAAGAGCAAGGGGCAGCGGATGTGTAGAACGAAAACACAAATCCTCAGGGGTGTGAGCGTTTCGGGATGAGTCGTATACATGTTATAGTTGGTTGTCATTGACCGTGTGGCCTAATGGATAAGGCGTCGGACTTCGGATCTGAAGATTACAGGTTCGAATGCTGTCACGCTCTTGTTTTTCCAGTTCTGAAAAAGAAACATACCGTTTTCATGTAGCAATTGAGCAGTACGAAACCGTCTGAATGTTGCTGTTGACTATTTTTTGCTTGGAGATGCTCTTGAGCTTGAAACACACACAACAAGACCGGTGTTAACTAGCGAAATGGTCGGCAGGGTGCCGACACCACGAGTTTTGACTGGCACTTGCACATCTAAAACAACGTAGGAAAGTAACTCGTTCGGCTTTTGAGTCACATAAAGTATGTGTGTTAATTTTGACGCCACTAGCTCTGCATGTTGTCATGCAATTTCTTTACCTCTCAGAAATGATTATGGCATAAAAGTGAAGTACGTGACGAGTGTGACGTTAGGAAAACATTAGGCAGCATGGAGAGATTCTGTATGGGACCACCCAACCCAAACGAGTATTGTGTGACGTGCTACGCGGCAGGTATTCACCGAGGTAGCCGGCTAGCTCAGTCGGTAGAGCGTCAGACTGTTAATCCCAGGGTCGTGGGTTCGAGCCACACACTGGGCGTAACGGAATTTTGTTCCGCTGCAGATGTAAATTACCGTTTTTCTGATTAACGAGATGTAATGGAAATAGCAACTTTAAACTTTGCCTCCGTCTCTGTCAGTCGCAATGAAACTGTATTTGAAGGTGAAGGAGATTTTGTAGACATGTGTGAAAGACATGTTCTGAAATGCAAGTGTTGTTGTTTGGAGAGCATATCGGTTACGTGTCAGATGTGTAGCCAAGCAGTAATGGGTCGCCATATCTGCAAATATTAGAAGCTAATATGAAGTGTTGTCAGCAGAAGTCAGATGATGCAGGCGACCGTAAGGCCGAAGTACGCAAGAGTACCGCTAGGCCGCGCCTCTTTAGCTCAGTGGTAGAGCACTGCTCTAATAAACCAGGTGTCGTAAGTTCCATCCTCACAGGAGAAAGATGAATTTTGGAAATCAGTAGCGCGTCGTGGCCGTATAGCAAACAGTATCTGTGATGACGAACAATTAGCGACAGGCGTTTTTTTAAGAATTACTCTCAGATGTGATTAAGGCGAATGGCGCAGATAAAGCATTTGCCAAAGCGGTACAGCATAAGGTGGGACGAGGCAGTCTGAATTACATTTTATGGATGTATTTCTCACATATCTCAGAGCCTCTCGCGGTCGTCGTCGTCGTCGTCGTCGTCGTCGTCGTCGCCGCTGCTTCTGCAGAAGTAGCAAATGGCCATCGTAGCAAATGCGGCGAGGGACGCACTGCCTTCGATTCCGAATGCACAAAGTGTGTGGTCTTGTTTCTCAGTCTATATTTGGTCGGTCTCGTAAGAGGTTGAATGTAACGAATGGGTGGGAAAGAGCAAGGGGCAGCGGATGTGTAGAACGAAAACACAAATCCTCAGGGGTGTGAGCGTTTCGGGATGAGTCGTATACATGTTATAGTTGGTTGTCATTGACCGTGTGGCCTAATGGATAAGGCGTCGGACTTCGGATCTGAAGATTACAGGTTCGAATGCTGTCACGCTCTTGTTTTTCCAGTTCTGAAAAAGAAACATACCGTTTTCATGTAGCAATTGAGCAGTACGAAACCGTCTGAATGTTGCTGTTGACTATTTTTTGCTTGGAGATGCTCTTGAGCTTGAAACACACACAACAAGACCGGTGTTAACTAGCGAAATGGTCGGCAGGGTGCCGACACCACGAGTTTTGACTGGCACTTGCACATCTAAAACAACGTAGGAAAGTAACTCGTTCGGCTTTTGAGTCACATAAAGTATGTGTGTTAATTTTGACGCCACTAGCTCTGCATGTTGTCATGCAATTTCTTTACCTCTCAGAAATGATTATGGCATAAAAGTGAAGTACGTGACGAGTGTGACGTTAGGAAAACATTAGGCAGCATGGAGAGATTCTGTATGGGACCACCCAACCCAAACGAGTATTGTGTGACGTGCTACGCGGCAGGTATTCACCGAGGTAGCCGGCTAGCTCAGTCGGTAGAGCGTCAGACTGTTAATCCCAGGGTCGTGGGTTCGAGCCACACACTGGGCGTAACGGAATTTTGTTCCGCTGCAGATGTAAATTACCGTTTTTCTGATTAACGAGATGTAATGGAAATAGCAACTTTAAACTTTGCCTCCGTCTCTGTCAGTCGCAATGAAACTGTATTTGAAGGTGAAGGAGATTTTGTAGACATGTGTGAAAGACATGTTCTGAAATGCAAGTGTTGTTGTTTGGAGAGCATATCGGTTACGTGTCAGATGTGTAGCCAAGCAGTAATGGGTCGCCATATCTGCAAATATTAGAAGCTAATATGAAGTGTTGTCAGCAGAAGTCAGATGATGCAGGCGACCGTAAGGCCGAAGTACGCAAGAGTACCGCTAGGCCGCGCCTCTTTAGCTCAGTGGTAGAGCACTGCTCTAATAAACCAGGTGTCGTAAGTTCCATCCTCACAGGAGAAAGATGAATTTTGGAAATCAGTAGCGCGTCGTGGCCGTATAGCAAACAGTATCTGTGATGACGAACAATTAGCGACAGGCGTTTTTTTAAGAATTACTCTCAGATGTGATTAAGGCGAATGGCGCAGATAAAGCATTTGCCAAAGCGGTACAGCATAAGGTGGGACGAGGCAGTCTGAATTACATTTTATGGATGTATTTCTCACATATCTCAGAGCCTCTCGCGGTCGTCGTCGTCGTCGTCGTCGTCGTCGTCGTCGCCGCTGCTTCTGCAGAAGTAGCAAATGGCCATCGTAGCAAATGCGGCGAGGGACGCACTGCCTTCGATTCCGAATGCACAAAGTGTGTGGTCTTGTTTCTCAGTCTATATTTGGTCGGTCTCGTAAGAGGTTGAATGTAACGAATGGGTGGGAAAGAGCAAGGGGCAGCGGATGTGTAGAACGAAAACACAAATCCTCAGGGGTGTGAGCGTTTCGGGATGAGTCGTATACATGTTATAGTTGGTCGTCATTGACCGTGTGGCCTAATGGATAAGGCGTCGGACTTCGGATCTGAAGATTACATGTTCGAATGCTGTCACCCTCTTGTTTTTCCAGATCTGAAAAAGAAACATACCGTTTTCATGTAGCAATTGAGCAGTACGAAACCGTCTGAATGTTGCTGTTGACTATTTTTTGCTTGGAGATGCTCTTGAGCTTGAAACACACACAACAAGACCGGTGTTAACTAGCGAAATGGTCGGCAGGGTGCCGACACCACGAGTTTTGACTGGCACTTGCACATCTAAAACAACGTAGGAAAGTAACTCGTTCGGCTTTTGAGTCACATAAAGTATGTGTGTTAATTTTGACGCCACTAGCTCTGCATGTTGTCAT
The DNA here is from genome assembly GCF_023897955.1 of Schistocerca gregaria. NCBI lineage: Eukaryota > Metazoa > Arthropoda > Insecta > Orthoptera > Acrididae > Schistocerca > Schistocerca gregaria. The sequence continues at coordinate 21,348,595 of NC_064925.1, forward strand.
GCAATTTCTTTACCTCTCAGAAATGATTATGGAATAAAAGTGAAGTACGTGACGAGTGTGACGTTAGGAAAACATTAGGCAGCACGGAGAGATTCTGTATGGGACCACCCAACCCAAACGAGTATTGTGTGACGTGCTACGCGGCAGGTATTCACCGAGGTAGCCGGCTAGCTCAGTCGGTAGAGCGTCAGACTGTTAATCCCAGGGTCGTGGGTTCGAGCCACACACTGGGCGTAACGGAATTTTGTTCCGCTGCAGATGTAAATTACCGTTTTTCTGATTAACGAGATGTAATGGAAATAGCAACTTTAAACTTTGCCTCCGTCTCTGTCAGTCGCAATGAAACTGTATTTGAAGGTGAAGGAGATTTTGTAGACATGTGTGAAAGACATGTTCTGAAATGCAAGTGTTGTTGTTTGGAGAGCATATCGGTTACGTGTCAGATGTGTAGCCAAGCAGTAATGGGTCGCCATATCTGCAAATATTAGAAGCTAATATGAAGTGTTGTCAGCAGAAGTCAGATGATGCAGGCGACCGTAAGGCCGAAGTACGCAAGAGTACCGCTAGGCCGCGCCTCTTTAGCTCAGTGGTAGAGCACTGCTCTAATAAACCAGGTGTCGTAAGTTCCATCCTCACAGGAGAAAGATGAATTTTGGAAATCAGTAGCGCGTCGTGGCCGTATAGCAAACAGTATCTGTGATGACGAACAATTAGCGACAGGCGTTTTTTTAAGAATTACTCTCAGATGTGATTAAGGCGAATGGCGCAGATAAAGCATTTGCCAAAGCGGTACAGCATAAGGTGGGACGAGGCAGTCTGAATTACATTTTATGGATGTATTTCTCACATATCTCAGAGCCTCTCGCGGTCGTCGTCGTCGTCGTCGTCGTCGTCGTCGTCGCCGCCGCCGCTGCTTCTGCAGAAGTAGCAAATGGCCATCGTAGCAAATGCGGCGAGGGACGCACTGCCTTCGATTCCGAATGCACAAAGTGTGTGGTCTTGTTTCTCAGTCTATATTTGGTCGGTCTCGTAAGAGGTTGAATGTAACGAATGGGTGGGAAAGAGCAAGGGGCAGCGGATGTGTAGAACGAAAACACAAATCCTCAGGGGTGTGAGCGTTTCGGGATGAGTCGTATACATGTTATAGTTGGTCGTCATTGACCGTGTGGCCTAATGGATAAGGCGTCGGACTTCGGATCTGAAGATTACATGTTCGAATGCTGTCACCCTCTTGTTTTTCCAGATCTGAAAAAGAAACATACCGTTTTCATGTAGCAATTGAGCAGTACGAAACCGTCTGAATGTTGCTGTTGACCATTTTTTGCTTGGAGATGCTCTTGAGCTTGAAACACACACAACAAGACCGGTGTTAACTAGCGAAATGGTCGGCAGAGTGCCGACACCACGAGTTTTGACTGGCACTTGCACATCTAAAACAACGTAGGAAAGTAACTCGTTCGGCTTTTGAGTCACATAAAGTATGTGTGTTAATTTTGACGCCACTAGCTCTGCATGTTGTCATGCAATTTCTTTACCTCTCAGAAATGATTATGACATAAAAGTGAAGTACGTGACGAGTGTGACGTTAGGAAAACATTAGGCAGCATGGAGAGATTCTGTATGGGACCACCCAACCCAAACGAGTATTGTGTGACGTGCTACCCGGCAGGTATTCACCGAGGTAGCCGGCTAGCTCAGTCGGTAGAGCGTCAGACTGTTAATCCCAGGGTCGTGGGTTCGAGCCACACGCTGGGCGTAACGGAATTTTGTTCCGCTGCAGATGTAAATTACCGTTTTTCTGATTAACGGGATGTAATGGAAATAGCAACTTTAAACTTTGCCTCCGTCTCTGTCAGTCGCAATGAAACTGTATTTGAAGGTGAAGGAGATTTTGTAGACATGTGTGAAAGACATGTTCTGAAATGCAAGTGTTGTTGCTTGGAGAGCATATCGGTTACGTGTCAGATGTGTAGCCAAGCAGTAATGGGTCGCCATATCTGCAAATATTAGAAGCTAATATGAAGTGTTGTCAGCAGAAGTCTGATGATGCAGGCGACCGTAAGGCCGAAGTACGCAAGAGTACCGCTAGGCCGCGCCTCTTTAGCTCAGTGGTAGAGCACTGCTCTAATAAACCAGGTGTCGTAAGTTCCATCCTCACAGGAGAAAGATGAATTTTGGAAATCAGTAGCGCGTCGTGGCCGTATAGCAAACAGTATCTGTGATGACGAACAATTAGCGACAGGCGTTTTTTTAAGAATTACTCTCAGATGTGATTAAGGCGAATGGCGCAGATAAAGCATTTGCCAAAGCGGTACAGCATAAGGTGGGACGAGGCAGTCTGAATTACATTTTATAGATGTATTTCTCACATATCTCAGAGCCTCTCGCGGTCGTCGTCGTCGTCGTCGTCGTCGTCGTCGTCGCCGCCGCTGCTTCTGCAGAAGTAGCAAATGGCCATCGTAGCAAATGCGGCGAGGGACGCACTGCCTTCGATTCCGAATGCACAAAGTGTGTGGTCTTGTTTCTCAGTCTATATTTGGTCGGTCTCGTAAGAGGTTGAATGTAACGAATGGGTGGGAAAGAGCAAGGGGCAGCGGATGTGTAGAACGAAAACACAAATCCTCAGGGGTGTGAGCGTTTCGGGATGAGTCGTATACATGTTATTGTTGGTCGTCATTGACCGTGTGGCCTAATGGATAAGGCGTCGGACTTCGGATCTGAAGATTACATGTTCGAATGCTGTCACCCTCTTGTTTTTCCAGATCTGAAAAAGAAACATACCGTTTTCATGTAGCAATTGAGCAGTACGAAACCGTCTGAATGTTGCTGTTGACCATTTTTTGCTTGGAGATGCTCTTGAGCTTGAAACACACACAACAAGACCGGTGTTAACTAGCGAAATGGTCGGCAGAGTGCCGACACCACGAGTTTTGACTGGCACTTGCACATCTAAAACAACGTAGGAAAGTAACTCGTTCGGCTTTTGAGTCACATAAAGTATGTGTGTTAATTTTGACGCCACTAGCTCTGCATGTTGTCATGCAATTTCTTTACCTCTCAGAAATGATTATGGCATAAAAGTGAAGTACGTGACGAGTGTGACGTTAGGAAAACATTAGGCAGCATGGAGAGATTCTGTATGGGACCACCCAACCCAAACGAGTATTGTGTGACGTGCTACGCGGCAGGTATTCACCGAGGTAGCCGGCTAGCTCAGTCGGTAGAGCGTCAGACTGTTAATCCCAGGGTCGTGGGTTCGAGCCACACACTGGGCGTAACGGAATTTTGTTCCGCTGCAGATGTAAATTACCGTTTTTCTGATTAACGAGATGTAATGGAAATAGCAACTTTAAACTTTGCCTCCGTCTCTGTCAGTCGCAATGAAACTGTATTTGAAGGTGAAGGAGATTTTGTAGACATGTGTGAAAGACATGTTCTGAAATGCAAGTGTTGTTGTTTGGAGAGCATATCGGTTACGTGTCAGATGTGTAGCCAAGCAGTAATGGGTCGCCATATCTGCAAATATTAGAAGCTAATATGAAGTGTTGTCAGCAGAAGTCAGATGATGCAGGCGACCGTAAGGCCGAAGTACGCAAGAGTACCGCTCGGCCGCGCCTCTTTAGCTCAGTGGTAGAGCACTGCTCTAATAAACCAGGTGTCGTAAGTTCCATCCTCACAGGAGAAAGATGAATTTTGGAAATCAGTAGCGCGTCGTGGCCGTATAGCAAACAGTATCTGTGATGACGAACAATTAGCGACAGGCGTTTTTTTAAGAATTACTCTCAGATGTGATTAAGGCGAATGGCGCAGATAAAGCATTTGCCAAAGCGGTACAGCATAAGGTGGGACGAGGCAGTCTGAATTACATTTTATGGATGTATTTCTCACATATCTCAGAGCCTCTCGCGGTCGTCGTCGTCGTCGTCGTCGTCGTCGTCGTCGCCGCCGCCGCTGCTTCTGCAGAAGTAGCAAATGGCCATCGTAGCAAATGCGGCGAGGGACGCACTGCCTTCGATTCCGAATGCACAAAGTGTGTGGTCTTGTTTCTCAGTCTATATTTGGTCGGTCTCGTAAGAGGTTGAATGTAACGAATGGGTGGGAAAGAGCAAGGGGCAGCGGATGTGTAGAACGAAAACACAAATCCTCAGGGGTGTGAGCGTTTCGGGATGAGTCGTATACATGTTATTGTTGGTCGTCATTGACCGTGTGGCCTAATGGATAAGGCGTCGGACTTCGGATCTGAAGATTACATGTTCGAATGCTGTCACCCTCTTGTTTTTCCAGATCTGAAAAAGAAACATACCGTTTTCATGTAGCAATTGAGCAGTACGAAACCGTCTGAATGTTGCTGTTGACCATTTTTTGCTTGGAGATGCTCTTGAGCTTGAAACACACACAACAAGACCGGTGTTAACTAGCGAAATGGTCGGCAGAGTGCCGACACCACGAGTTTTGACTGGCACTTGCACATCTAAAACAACGTAGGAAAGTAACTCGTTCGGCTTTTGAGTCACATAAAGTATGTGTGTTAATTTTGACGCCACTAGCTCTGCATGTTGTCATGCAATTTCTTTACCTCTCAGAAATGATTATGGCATAAAAGTGAAGTACGTGACGAGTGTGACGTTAGGAAAACATTAGGCAGCATGGAGAGATTCTGTATGGGACCACCCAACCCAAACGAGTATTGTGTGACGTGCTACGCGGCAGGTATTCACCGAGGTAGCCGGCTAGCTCAGTCGGTAGAGCGTCAGACTGTTAATCCCAGGGTCGTGGGTTCGAGCCACACACTGGGCGTAACGGAATTTTGTTCCGCTGCAGATGTAAATTACCGTTTTTCTGATTAACGAGATGTAATGGAAATAGCAACTTTAAACTTTGCCTCCGTCTCTGTCAGTCGCAATGAAACTGTATTTGAAGGTGAAGGAGATTTTGTAGACATGTGTGAAAGACATGTTCTGAAATGCAAGTGTTGTTGTTTGGAGAGCATATCGGTTACGTGTCAGATGTGTAGCCAAGCAGTAATGGGTCGCCATATCTGCAAATATTAGAAGCTAATATGAAGTGTTGTCAGCAGAAGTCAGATGATGCAGGCGACCGTAAGGCCGAAGTACGCAAGAGTACCGCTCGGCCGCGCCTCTTTAGCTCAGTGGTAGAGCACTGCTCTAATAAACCAGGTGTCGTAAGTTCCATCCTCACAGGAGAAAGATGAATTTTGGAAATCAGTAGCGCGTCGTGGCCGTATAGCAAACAGTATCTGTGATGACGAACAATTAGCGACAGGCGTTTTTTTAAGAATTACTCACAGATGTGATTAAGGCGAATGGCGCAGATAAAGCATTTGCCAAAGCGGTACAGCATAAGGTGGGACGAGGCAGTCTGAATTACATTTTATGGATGTATTTCTCACATATCTCAGAGCCTCTCGCGGTCGTCGTCGTCGTCGTCGTCGTCGTCGTCGTCGCCGCCGCCGCTGCTTCTGCAGAAGTAGCAAATGGCCATCGTAGCAAATGCGGCGAGGGACGCACTGCCTTCGATTCCGAATGCACAAAGTGTGTGGTCTTGTTTCTCAGTCTATATTTGGTCGGTCTCGTAAGAGGTTGAATGTAACGAATGGGTGGGAAAGAGCAAGGGGCAGCGGATGTGTAGAACGAAAACACAAATCCTCAGGGGTGTGAGCGTTTCGGGATGAGTCGTATACATGTTATAGTTGGTCGTCATTGACCGTGTGGCCTAATGGATAAGGCGTCGGACTTCGGATCTGAAGATTACATGTTCGAATGCTGTCACCCTCTTGTTTTTCCAGATCTGAAAAAGAAACATACCGTTTTCATGTAGCAATTGAGCAGTACGAAACCGTCTGAATGTTGCTGTTGACCATTTTTTGCTTGGAGATGCTCTTGAGCTTGAAACACACACAACAAGACCGGTGTTAACTAGCGAAATGGTCGGCAGAGTGCCGACACCACGAGTTTTGACTGGCACTTGCACATCTAAAACAACGTAGGAAAGTAACTCGTTCGGCTTTTGAGTCACATAAAGTATGTGTGTTAATTTTGACGCCACTAGCTCTGCATGTTGTCATGCAATTTCTTTACCTCTCAGAAATGATTATGACATAAAAGTGAAGTACGTGACGAGTGTGACGTTAGGAAAACATTAGGCAGCATGGAGAGATTCTGTATGGGACCACCCAACCCAAACGAGTATTGTGTGACGTGCTACCCGGCAGGTATTCACCGAGGTAGCCGGCTAGCTCAGTCGGTAGAGCGTCAGACTGTTAATCCCAGGGTCGTGGGTTCGAGCCACACTCTGCGCGTAACGGAATTTTGTTCCGCTGCAGATGTAAATTATCGTTTTTCTGATTAACGAGATGTAATGGAAATAGCAACTTTAAACTTTGCCTCCGTCTCTGTCAGTCGCAATGAAACTGTATTTGAAGGTGAAGGAGATTTTGTAGACATGTGTGAAAGACATGTTCTGAAATGCAAGTGTTGTTGTTTGGAGAGCATATCGGTTACGTGTCAGATGTGTAGCCAAGCAGTAATGGGTCGCCATATCTGCAAATATTAGAAGCTAATATGAAGTGTTGTCAGCAGAAGTCTGATGATGCAGGCGACCGTAAGGCCGAAGTACGCAAGAGTACCGCTAGGCCGCGCCTCTTTAGCTCAGTGGTAGAGCACTGCTCTAATAAACCAGGTGTCGTAAGTTCCATCCTCACAGGAGAAAGATGAATTTTGGAAATCAGTAGCGCGTCGTGGCCGTATAGCAAACAGTATCTGTGATGACGAACAATTAGCGACAGGCGTTTTTTTAAGAATTACTCTCAGATGTGATTAAGGCGAATGGCGCAGATAAAGCATTTGCCAAAGCGGTACAGCATAAGGTGGGACGAGGCAGTCTGAATTACATTTTATGCATGTATTTCTCACATATCTCAGAGCCTATCGCGGTCGTCGTCGTCGTCGTCGTCGTCGTCGCCGCCGCCGCTGCTTCTGCAGAAGTAGCAAATGGCCATCGTAGCAAATGCGGCGAGGGACGCACTGCCTTCGATTCCGAATGCACAAAGTGTGTGGTCTTGTTTCTCAGTCTATATTTGGTCGGTCTCGTAAGAGGTTGAATGTAACGAATGGGTGGGAAAGAGCAAGGGGCAGCGGATGTGTAGAACGAAAACACAAATCCTCAGGGGTGTGAGCGTTTCGGGATGAGTCGTATACATGTTATAGTTGGTCGTCATTGACCGTGTGGCCTAATGGATAAGGCGTCGGACTTCGGATCTGAAGATTACATGTTCGAATGCTGTCACCCTCTTGTTTTTCCAGATCTGAAAAAGAAACATACCGTTTTCATGTAGCAATTGAGCAGTACGAAACCGTCTGAATGTTGCTGTTGACCATTTTTTGCTTGGAGATGCTCTTGAGCTTGAAACACACACAACAAGACCGGTGTTAACTAGCGAAATGGTCGGCAGAGTGCCGACACCACGAGTTTTGACTGGCACTTGCACATCTAAAACAACGTAGGAAAGTAACTCGTTCGGCTTTTGAGTCACATAAAGTATGTGTGTTAATTTTGACGCCACTAGCTCTGCATGTTGTCATGCAATTTCTTTACCTCTCAGAAATGATTATGACATAAAAGTGAAGTACGTGACGAGTGTGACGTTAGGAAAACATTAGGCAGCATGGAGAGATTCTGTATGGGACCACCCAACCCTAACGAGTATTGTGTGACGTGCTACCCGGCAGGTATTCACCGAGGTAGCCGGCTAGCTCAGTCGGTAGAGCGTCAGACTGTTAATCCCAGGGTCGTGGGTTCGAGCCACACGCTGGGCGTAACGGAATTTTGTTCCGCTGCAGATGTAAATTACCGTTTTTCTGATTAACGGGATGTAATGGAAATAGCAACTTTAAACTTTGCCTCCGTCTCTGTCAGTCGCAATGAAACTGTATTTGAAGGTGAAGGAGATTTTGTAGACATGTGTGAAAGACATGTTCTGAAATGCAAGTGTTGTTGTTTGGAGAGCATATCGGTTACGTGTCAGATGTGTAGCCAAGCAGTAATGGGTCGCCATATCTGCAAATATTAGAAGCTAATATGAAGTGTTGTCAGCAGAAGTCTGATGATGCAGGCGACCGTAAGGCCGAAGTACGCAAGAGTACCGCTAGGCCGCGCCTCTTTAGCTCAGTGGTAGAGCACTGCTCTAATAAACCAGGTGTCGTAAGTTCCATCCTCACAGGAGAAAGATGAATTTTGGAAATCAGTAGCGCGTCGTGGCCGTATAGCAAACAGTATCTGTGATGACGAACAATTAGCGACAGGCGTTTTTTAAGAATTACTCTCAGATGTGATTAAGGCGAATGGCGCAGATAAAGCATTTTTTTTTTTTTTTTTTAAAAAAAAACTTCTTTATTTCCATAAACAATGTTAATTTTACATCTAGCCCACTGCCTTATTTGATTAGTGGGCCAAGTTAGTTATACAAGGGTAATTAGCAGCTAATTCTAAGTTCTATGAAGTAACTAGTTAGTATATAAGTGAACAGTAAGCAATGGGCAACATTATTGTTAGTCTACTACAAACATTTAATCTTTAGACTAGTTACTAATCCTACAGCGTTACAGTTGTGTCAGCTAATTTATATAAACCTACTGTAGAGCCTTGCTCATTGAGCTAACCCCAATGAGCGTGCCCCTGACACTGGGCAGGCCGAGATGGTGATCGCTGCAGGTTACTAATAATAAGATCTAAAAACTAAGTCCTACAACTAACTTATCCTAATGTCAAGTCCGGTGCGTTGTCTGGTTTGGTAAGGCTGCACCCCACCCCCCAGAATCCTGTGGCGCGGCGGATTCAGACTGAGGAAGTCGGCCTTTCCGCGCCCAGGCGGTTTGGGAGTAGGGTATCATACTCTATCTGTGTCCTGGTTTATCTCTTTTTGTGCTACTATAGGTCTTTCAGGTAGTCCTTTAGGACTTTCTGAGATACCGCGTTAGCCAGTTTGTTTATGATGTCGAAAGTGTCGCGATGTCTGATTAGTCTAAAAGTGTCGTTGTGTGGTAGTTGGTCCCGCAGTACTGAGGCCACATTATTGAAAAGGGGGCACTCGTAGACTACATGGTCAGGAGTACCCTCCGGAACACCACAGTCACACGCAGGTGTCGCCTTTTTACCAAATCGACATAGATATGTCGAGTACGGTCCATGCCCAGTGAGGAAGTGGATGAGTCCCCGGGATGGATCGAAATGTGACATTTCCATCCTTTCCCTAACATCTGGTAGGAGCTCAAAGGTACGACGCCCTGTTTCTTCGGTTTCCCACGAAAGTTGCCATAGCAGCTCCCCTTTTTTCCTAATTTCTACTTTATTTTCTGTCCTGCTGCCCAGAATTTCCTCGGTTTTTTCCAAATTCCCCTTTTTAGTCCAGTACCAAGCGGCCTGCTCCCGAATTTTGATATCCAGGGGGCAAAGCCCCATAATAACTAACAGGGCTCCTCCCGGTGTAGTTCTGTATGCCCCCACTGATCTCAGGATCATATTTCTCTGCACTCTCCTCACTGTCATGGCGGGCACCACCCTCGTGAGCCTGTGTGCCCAGACTCCGGATCCGTAACCCACTATGGATGTTAGTATACTGTTATGATAGAGTTTGATGAGATGTGGTGGAAGATGAAACCGCTTATGCCCAATGGAGATGAGGTTGTTGAGTACCTGTAAAGCTCTTTGAGTTACGGTTTCAATGTGTCTACTGAAAGTCCACCTTTCATCAATGATGATACCTAGATAGCGTGTCTCACGTCGCCGGAGAACTGGTGATCCATCTATCCTAACAGTTGGGTTACGAGCTAATTGTCCCTTTAGAAGAAGATAGGTAGACTTGGCCGGTGAAATTGTCATTTTTGTCTTGCGGCACCACAGTTGGAGTGTGTTTATTGCTCTCTCGATCTTAGGCTCTATGTCCTCTCGGCTACGGCCGCCGACCAGTAGGAGGAGATCATCTGCGTAGGCTATCACCTCCAGCACTTCGTCGCTTTGTTGTAATGTATCTAGTAAGGGTTCCATGTGGATGTCCCAGAACAGCGGACCCAGTACGGAACCCTGGGGACATCCCTTGGTGATAGTTTTCCTTACTCTTGTGCTAGCAGATGATAGCCAGACCTCCCGATCTTCACAATAGCTCCTCAGACAGCCATATAGCGGCCCTGGACACTCCTTCTCCCTTAAGCAGGAGAAGAGCGAAGGCCACCACAGGTTGTCGAAGGCGCCACTTATATCCACCATGATGCCAACAACGTACTTGTACGGGGTAGAGCCGCAGACCTCGGCCGCCAGGGCGATTGCATCAGATGCCGATCGTCCAGACCTGAAGCCAAACTGCCTGTTGCTCATTCCGCACAGCACTCGGTGTGCCGCCAGTCTATCAGCCAGAAGTCTCTCCAGAATCTTCCCAAGCAGATCAAGCAGGCAGATAGGTCTATAAGATTTGGTTTCTGCTGGGTCTTTGTCAGCCCCTTTCTTTATAATTACCACATTTGCCCTCTTCCATATTCGAGGGAACTTTTTCTGCTTGAGGCATTCGTTATATAAATGAGTTAGAGGGGCGACTATCTGGGGGGCCAGGAATTGCACCACTTCCGCCACAATACCGTCTGGCCCAGGAGCTTTTCCTCTCTTCAGGGAATTTATGTGGCCAGCTACCTCTTCTTCTGAGAATGGGTAGACTGCCATATCATTTTCATACGCATTGTTGTTATTCTCCCGCAGCTGCCGTTGTTCATCTGTCTCATCCGCTGTATCATCAGGCAACAGGGAGTGGAGAAGGACCTCAGCAGTTTCCTGCCAAGACCCCGTCATCCGGTCCCCATGCCTGACGGTTGAAAGCTCCATCGGAGAACGGATCTTTTCCCGGACAAGCCTGTAGGGAACTCCCCATGGGTCTAATGCTAGTTGGTTCAGAACAAAGTGTTCCCAACTTTTTGTTCTAACTTCCCGTAGCTGTTTTTGGAAGTTATCTTTGGCTTCCCGGTAAAGCTGCAGCCATCTTTGTCTTTCTTGCCAGACGACACTGCGCTGGTAGTGCCTCCTGAGCCTTCTGACCGACCGGCGCATCTCCTCTAGTTCAGCAGACCATGGTGATGGAGAGGCCGCCATGGCCCTCCTCCTAGTAGGTACGGCTGCCTTGACTGCTCGAGTTATTACTGAGACCAGTTCTTCGGCTCTGTTGTCAACGTCAAAGTGTCTGTGGTCGTCACCTTCTGATATCGGAGGAATGTCGCACTCCCCAGCAAGTCTCTCCCAGTCGGCTCTATTGTAATTGTATTGTATTTCCCACCCCATGGCACAGCGGCTCTCGCCATCTCCTATGTTGAAAGTAATGAGATTGTGGTCACTTGTAGTGGCATTCTCAACTACTTTCCATTGCTGGATTAGGTATGCTGCGTTTGGCGTAGCCAGGGTCACGTCGATGTTTGTGCCTTGGCCCCCTCCCGCCGCATAGGTCGGAGGGTTGCCTGGCTTGTTAGCCACTACAAGCTGCAAGGCCATGATGGCTTCTTCTGCCTTCTCTCCATTGGGATCCCTGGTGCCGCTGTACCATAAGGGGGATTTGGCATTCATATCGGCAGTCACAAATGTTTTCCGCCCCCGCAACGCCGTGATAGCTGTGGTGAGATGAGCTAGGTGTCTTTCAATATCATCACCATATTGAAAGTATGTGTTGATCATAAAAATAGCTCCTGCTGGAGATTGCAGCTCCACGACGTTGCAGTGGCTGGTTGTGAACTGCGTTAGAACTGTAGCCCTTATCAGTTTGTTAGTGATAATAATTGCCGCTTTTGGGTCTTCACCCCTGCAGACGACTTGCCAGGTCGCAGCTGTGAAAGCTATCTTCCCGTTTAGGGAGTACGGCTCCTGCAGGCAGACCACATCCAGTCTCCTCTCCTCCACTTCCCTTCGCAACTCCTGCATGACAAGTCTGCTGTTATGGGTGTTTAGTTGGCCAATGGTGATTTCCGTCATGTAGTTGTCTATGGAGTGTATGTGTGAATCCTGTCATGAGGCCATGTTTTGTTCCAGTCGAATGTGATACGTCCATTTGCCAGAACAGCTTGTCGATAAATTTCATTCAGGTCGAATTTTTCTCCACGTCTGTCAAAGACTTTCTTTAGTAGGTCACGCAGGGCTCCGAAGTCAGTGGGGAGATTCACTGACTTGAGTTGAATTCTGTCCACAGCCTCCATTACCGAGAAGGTGACTCTCTGTCCATATTCATGTCCCACCCGAACCACATGTCTCAAGGCAGTGGTCAGGGTAGTCGGCTGCTCCAGCCTCGCCAGTTGCATGGTGAGTTCCAGGTTTGGATAGACTCTGACTGGATCGACAGGTGGCAGTCTCACTACAGGATCTTTTATTGCATCTGGTTCACTTGAACTAGTTATTTTATTTTCTTGAACTGGTTGTTTTGTTGTTATATTTAATTCTGCTGAGACTGCCACCGTCTCTGGTACAGGATGCCGTTGCCGTAGGTCTTTTGTCGGCCTTGTTTCCCTGCTTGGGGAGGAGGGGAGCGTGACTGCCAGAGGCCTCGTTTGTGTCCCTCTATCCGTAGTGGTAGAGTCGGTTTGAGTGCTTTTATCTACGGTTCTGGTTGTGGTGCCCATGTGCAACCTCAAGAAAAGCTTGAAAGCACTCGCCCTCAGGGCATCCCTCCTCCTTTTGCTAGGGGATTTCCTTTTGGGCATCCTGTTGGCTTTGGTTTGATCAGCCATAGTCTATTCTTGAAATAAGCCTTTGTTCCAGAAGTCTGTAGGTGGGGCAGCTACGTCCCGTGGTACCACAGGGCTTTTTACCCCGTCTCTTGCAGGGGATACAAACCGCCGCAGCCCTACAGTCCTTCCTGACGTGGCCATCCTCGCCACATTTCGAGCAGGCCGACCCCCTGGTACAGTGCCTCAAAACGTGGTCGAGATCTCCACAATTGTGGCAACGCGGTACGACCAGAAAGTCGCGTGTATTAATGGCGTGAAAGCCGACATATAGTCTGCCCATTGCTGTAATTCTTTTCCACATGTGAGCGGAGACCTCGGCAACGTGATGGACCACATCACGGTCCCGAGGCCCGGTTTTAAATCTCAAATTGAAGTTTGCTTTAAATTCTTCTTCTGTCATATCATCAAAATTCTGAGCCTTTATAGATTTTTGCAGTTCTTCATTCGTCATGACTGTTGGTACATCATACAAGATGACCAATGGGTTTCTTTTCCTCGGTGGCTCGCATTTGACCACCGAGTTTAGTTTTGCATTATTTAACAGTTTCTCTTTGTCTTCTTCTGAAGCTACTTCAACAATGACAGAGTTTCTGCTGGGTTTTACCTTATTTATTTTAATTTTGTCTTTAGCTGGATTGATAGTTGTCGTAAGCAATTCCTGTATTCTTTTTACGCTAGTGTCTTGACCTGGTAGGGTTCTTAGGAATACCGTTGTGTCAGATCTTTTAGTAACTTTTGCAATGGTATCCTTTGTAGTCTGCGGTTTTGGTGGCGCTTGTGCGACCACCGCCGCCCAGGTCTTTCCGGGTTGTTTCCTTAGTCTCTCATTTTCTTTTGTCAGTTCTTCCACTCGGCCCTCAAGCTTGGCGTTTGCGATAGCCCACGCCGCCAGTTCATTTTTGATTATAGTCAGAGCCGCTTGACTAATTTTACCATTTTTAATATGTTGCTCGAGGAGCAATGATATTCTCGTGTGTCTTTGTAGAACGTTTTCCTCAGTTGCCTGTCCCGACTCGTCCTGAGGAGCGGGTTCAGACATCACGGAAGCTCGCGTTGGCGCACTCGAATCACTCGTTTCTGGTGTAGCCATGATGAACGAGTGATAAAAAAGGGGTGGGAGCCCGTCTCTTGCCCCGGACCGGCTCCTCTGGCATGGGGGGGGACTTCTGCAGCTCGCTCACCGACCTCGCCCCTAGGTCAAGAGCACTCCAGAGCTGCTGGGTTCAGCGCGCCGTTTCCAGCGCACTGGTCCCCCTCGGTGACTCCGTCATCGGCGATTTCACGCGACGCACCCCGGCAACTGCACCCCGCACTCCGGAGAGGCGGATGCACCTCTCGCCCTTCGCCGCCTACTTGCCCGAGTTTCCACCTCTCGGCCAGGGACCCACTCCTACTCAGGTGGCGGGCCGGTCCCCCAGGCGTTCGGCGGTCTGGACCCATCTAACCTGGCCCAGGCGATGTTACCACCACCTGGGTTTGGCAGAACACGCCCCGGATACCCAGGGGCGCGGCGAAGCACCCTTGCCGACACGCGCCGCGATCCCACGTCGACAAACGAGATCGCCGGCATGCAGAGCACCTGTTGTTCTGTGCCCTGCGAAAAGAAGGGACTGATGTATGGTCCCTCGACACAGCTCCCCCTGTGCCATGCACCCTTCGCTTTCGCATCGGGTTGGGTCGCAGCTCTCCCTTTTGTCGCAAGGCAAAAGCCAAGCTTAACGTCTGGCACCACGGGAAGGCGGAAAGAGCCACTTGGGAAGGAGAGGCTGTAAGAGACGCGTCACTTCCCCTGTGAGGACTGCCGCGGCACGCCCGTCTGGAAGCGATACGCCCCAGTGCGAGCCTCCGTGCCTTACGGCGCGCCGGCTACGGGCGGGCCCGCGCCGAACGCGCCGTCGAGCGACCGACCTCACGCCAGACCAGATAAAGCATTTGCCAAAGCGGTACAGCATAAGGTGGGACGAGGCAGTCTGAATTACATTTTATAGATGTATTTCTCACATATCTCAGAGCCTCTCGCGTCGTCGTCGTCGTCGTCGTCGCCGCCGCTGCTTCTGCAGAAGTAGCAAATGGCCATCGTAGCAAATGCGGCGAGGGACGCACTGCCTTCGATTCCGAATGCACAAAGTGTGTGGTCTTGTTTCTCAGTCTATATTTGGTCGGTCTCGTAAGAGGTTGAATGTAACGAATGGGTGGGAAAGAGCAAGGGGCAGCGGATGTGTAGAACGAAAACACAAATCCTCAGGGGTGTGAGCGTTTCGGGATGAGTCGTATACATGTTATAGTTGGTCGTCATTGACCGTGTGGCCTAATGGATAAGGCGTCGGACTTCGGATCTGAAGATTACATGTTCGAATGCTGTCACCCTCTTGTTTTTCCAGATCTGAAAAAGAAACATACCGTTTTCATGTAGCAATTGAGCAGTACGAAACCGTCTGAATGTTGCTGTTGACCATTTTTTGCTTGGAGATGCTCTTGAGCTTGAAACACACACAACAAGACCGGTGTTAACTAGCGAAATGGTCGGCAGAGTGCCGACACCACGAGTTTTGACTGGCACTTGCACATCTAAAACAACGTAGGAAAGTAACTCGTTCGGCTTTTGAGTCACATAAAGTATGTGTGTTAATTTTGACGCCACTAGCTCTGCATGTTGTCATGCAATTTCTTTACCTCTCAGAAATGATTATGACATAAAAGTGAAGTACGTGACGAGTGTGACGTTAGGAAAACATTAGGCAGCATGGAGAGATTCTGTATGGGACCACCCAACCCAAACGAGTATTGTGTGACGTGCTACCCGGCAGGTATTCACCGAGGTAGCCGGCTAGCTCAGTCGGTAGAGCGTCAGACTGTTAATCCCAGGGTCGTGGGTTCGAGCCACACGCTGGGCGTAACGGAATTTTGTTCCGCTGCAGATGTAAATTACCGTTTTTCTGATTAACGAGATGTAATGGAAATAGCAACTTTAAACTTTGCCTCCGTCTCTGTCAGTCGCAATGAAACTGTATTTGAAGGTGAAGGAGATTTTGTAGACATGTGTGAAAGACATGTTCTGAAATGCAAGTGTTGTTGTTTGGAGAGCATATCGGTTACGTGTCAGATGTGTAGCCAAGCAGTAATGGGTCGCCATATCTGCAAATATTAGAAGCTAATATGAAGTGTTGTCAGCAGAAGTCTGATGATGCAGGCGACCGTAAGGCCGAAGTACGCAAGAGTACCGCTAGGCCGCGCCTCTTTAGCTCAGTGGTAGAGCACTGCTCTAATAAACCAGGTGTCGTAAGTTTCATCCTCACAGGAGAAAGATGAATTTTGGAAATCAGTAGCGCGTCGTGGCCGTATAGCAAACAGTATCTGTGATGACGAACAATTAGCGACAGGCGTTTTTTTAAGAATTACTCTCAGATGTGATTAAGGCGAATGGCGCAGATAAAGCATTTGCCAAAGCGGTACAGCATAAGGTGGGACGAGGCAGTCTGAATTACATTTTATGGATGTATTTCTCACATATCTCAGAGCCTCTCGCGGTCGTCGTCGTCGTCGTCGTCGTCTTCGTCGCCGCCGCCGCTGCTTCTGCAGAAGTAGCAAATGGCCATCGTAGCAAATGCGGCGAGGGACGCACTGCCTTCGATTCCGAATGCACAAAGTGTGTGGTCTTGTTTCTCAGTCTATATTTGGTCGGTCTCGTAAGAGGTTGAATGTAACGAATGGGTGGGAAAGAGCAAGGGGCAGCGGATGTGTAGAACGAAAACACAAATCCTCAGGGGTGTGAGCGTTTCGGGATGAGTCGTATACATGTTATAGTTGGTCGTCATTGACCGTGTGGCCTAATGGATAAGGCGTCGGACTTCGGATCTGAAGATTACATGTTCGAATGCTGTCACCCTCTTGTTTTTCCAGATCTGAAAAAGAAACATACCGTTTTCATGTAGCAATTGAGCAGTACGAAACCGTCTGAATGTTGCTGTTGACCATTTTTTGCTTGGAGATGCTCTTGAGCTTGAAACACACACAACAAGACCGGTGTTAACTAGCGAAATGGTCGGCAGAGTGCCGACACCACGAGTTTTGACTGGCACTTGCACATCTAAAACAACGTAGGAAAGTAACTCGTTCGGCTTTTGAGTCACATAAAGTATGTGTGTTAATTTTGACGCCACTAGCTCTGCATGTTGTCATGCAATTTCTTTACCTCTCAGAAATGATTATGACATAAAAGTGAAGTACGTGACGAGTGTGACGTTAGGAAAACATTAGGCAGCATGGAGAGATTCTGTATGGGACCACACAACCCAAACGAGTATTGTGTGACGTGCTACCCGGCAGGTATTCACCGAGGTAGCCGGCTAGCTCAGTCGGTAGAGCGTCAGACTCTTAATCCCAGGGTCGTGGGTTCGAGCCACACGCTGGGCGTAACGGAATTTTGTTCCGCTGCAGATGTAAATTACCGTTTTTCTGATTAACGAGATGTAATGAAAATAGCAACTTTACACTTTGCCTCCGTCTCTGTCAGTTGCAATGAAACTGTATTTGAAGGTGAAGGAGATTTTGTAGACATGTGTGAAAGACATGTTCTGAAATGCAAGTGTTGTTGTTTGGAGAGCATATCGGTTACGTGTCAGATGTGTAGCCAAACAGTAATGGGTCGCCATATCTGCAAATATTAGAAGCTAATATGAAGTGTTGTCAGCAGAAGTCTGATGATGCAGGCGACCGTAAGGCCGAAGTACGCAAGAGTACCGCTAGGCCGCGCCTCTTTAGCTCAGTGGTAGAGCACTGCTCTAATAAACCAGGTGTCGTAAGTTCCATCCTCACAGGAGAAAGATGAATTTTGGAAATCAGTAGCGCGTCGTGGCCGTATAGCAAACAGTATCTGTGATGACGAACAATTAGCGACAGGCGTTTTTTTAAGAATTACTCTCAGATGTGATTAAGGCGAATGGCGCAGATAAAGCATTTGCCAAAGCGGTACAGCATAAGGTGGGACGAGGCAGTCTGAATTACATTTTATGGATGTATTTCTCACATATCTCAGAGCCTCTCGCGGTCGTCGTCGTCGTCGTCGTCGTCGTCGTCGCCGCCGCCGCTGCTTCTGCAGAAGTAGCAAATGGCCATCGTAGCAAATGCGGCGAGGGACGCACTGCCTTCGATTCCGAATGCACAAAGTGTGTGGTCTTGTTTCTCAGTCTATATTTGGTCGGTCTCGTAAGAGGTTGAATGTAACGAATGGGTGGGAAAGAGCAAGGGGCAGCGGATGTGTAGAACGAAAACACAAATCCTCAGGGGTGTGAGCGTTTCGGGATGAGTCGTATACATGTTATAGTTGGTCGTCATTGACCGTGTGGCCTAATGGATAAGGCGTCGGACTTCGGATCTGAAGATTACATGTTCGAATGCTGTCACCCTCTTGTTTTTCCAGATCTGAAAAAGAAACATACCGTTTTCATGTAGCAATTGAGCAGTACGAAACCGTCTGAATGTTGCTGTTGACCATTTTTTGCTTGGAGATGCTCTTGAGCTTGAAACACACACAACAAGACCGGTGTTAACTAGCGAAATGGTCGGCAGAGTGCCGACACCACGAGTTTTGACTGGCACTTGCACATCTAAAACAACGTAGGAAAGTAACTCGTTCGGCTTTTGAGTCACATAAAGTATGTGTGTTAATTTTGACGCCACTAGCTCTGCATGTTGTCATGCAATTTCTTTACCTCTCAGAAATGATTATGACATAAAAGTGAAGTACGTGACGAGTGTGACGTTAGGAAAACATTAGGCAGCATGGAGAGATTCTGTATGGGACCACCCAACCCAAAAGAGTATTGTGTGACGTGCTACCCGGCAGGTATTCACCGAGGTAGCCGGCTAGCTCAGTCGGTAGAGCGTCAGACTGTTAATCCCAGGGTCGTGGGTTCGAGCCACACGCTGGGCGTAACGGAATTTTGTTCCGCTGCAGATGTAAATTACCGTTTTTCTGATTAACGAGATGTAATGGAAATAGCAACTTTAAACTTTGCCTCCGTCTCTGTCAGTCGCAATGAAACTGTATTTGAAGGTGAAGGAGATTTTGTAGACATGTGTGAAAGACATGTTCTGAAATGCAAGTGTTGTTGTTTGGAGAGCATATCGGTTACGTGTCAGATGTGTAGCCAAGCAGTAATGGGTCGCCATATCTGCAAATATTAGAAGCTAATATGAAGTGTTGTCAGCAGAAGTCTGATGATGCAGGCGACCGTAAGGCCGAAGTACGCAAGAGTACCGCTAGGCCGCGCCTCTTTAGCTCAGTGGTAGAGCACTGCTCTAATAAACCATGTGTCGTAAGTTCCATCCTCACAGGAGAAAGATGAATTTTGGAAATCAGTAGCGCGTCGTGGCCGTATAGCAAACAGTATCTGTGATGACGAACAATTAGCGACAGGCGTTTTTTTAAGAATTACTCTCAGATGTGATTAAGGCGAATGGCGCAGATAAAGCATTTGCCAAAGCGGTACAGCATAAGGTGGGACGGGGCAGTCTGAATTACATTTTATGGATGTATTTCTCACATATCTCAGAGCCTCTCGCGGTCGTCGTCGTCGTCGTCGTCGTCGTCGTCGCCGCCGCCGCTGCTTCTGCAGAAGTAGCAAATGGCCATCGTAGCAAATGCGGCGAGGGACGCACTGCCTTCGATTCCGAATGCACAAAGTGTGTGGTCTTGTTTCTCAGTCTATATTTGGTCGGTCTCGTAAGAGGTTGAATGTAACGAATGGGTGGGAAAGAGCAAGGGGCAGCGGATGTGTAGAACGAAAACACAAATCCTCAGGGGTGTGAGCGTTTCGGGATGAGTCGTATACATGTTATAGTTGGTCGTCATTGACCGTGTGGCCTAATGGATAAGGCGTCGGACTTCGGATCTGAAGATTACATGTTCGAATGCTGTCACCCTCTTGTTTTTCCAGATCTGAAAAAGAAACATACCGTTTTCATGTAGCAATTGAGCAGTACGAAACCGTCTGAATGTTGCTGTTGACCATTTTTTGCTTGGAGATGCTCTTGAGCTTGAAACACACACAACAAGACCGGTGTTAACTAGCGAAATGGTCGGCAGAGTGCCGACACCACGAGTTTTGACTGGCACTTGCACATCTAAAACAACGTAGGAAAGTAACTCGTTCGGCTTTTGAGTCACATAAAGTATGTGTGTTAATTTTGACGCCACTAGCTCTGCATGTTGTCATGCAATTTCTTTACCTCTCAGAAATGATTATGACATAAAAGTGAAGTACGTGACGAGTGTGACGTTAGGAAAACATTAGGCAGCATGGAGAGATTCTGTATGGGACCACCCAACCCAAACGAGTATTGTGTGACGTGCTACCCGGCAGGTATTCACCGAGGTAGCCGGCTAGCTCAGTCGGTAGAGTGTCAGACTGTTAATCCCAGGGTCGTGGGTTCGAGCCACACGCTGGGCGTAACGGAATTTTGTTCCGCTGCAGATGTAAATTACCGTTTTTCTGATTAACGGGATGTAATGGAAATAGCAACTTTAAACTTTGCCTCCGTCTCTGTCAGTCGCAATGAAACTGTATTTGAAGGTGAAGGAGATTTTGTAGACATGTGTGAAAGACATGTTCTGAAATGCAAGTGTTGTTGTTTGGAGAGCATATCGGTTACGTGTCAGATGTGTAGCCAAGCAGTAATGGGTCGCCATATCTGCAAATATTAGAAGCTAATATGAAGTGTTGTCAGCAGAAGTCTGATGATGCAGGCGACCGTAAGGCCGAAGTACGCAAGAGTACCGCTAGGCCGCGCCTCTTTAGCTCAGTGGTAGAGCACTGCTCTAATAAACCAGGTGTCGTAAGTTCCATCCTCACAGGAGAAAGATGAATTTTGGAAATCAGTAGCGCGTCGTGGCCGTATAGCAAACAGTATCTGTGATGACGAACAATTAGCGACAGGCGTTTTTTTAAGAATTACTCTCAGATGTGATTAAGGCGAATGGCGCAGATAAAGCATTTGCCAAAGCGGTACAGCATAAGGTGGGACGAGGCAGTCTGAATTACATTTTATAGATGTATTTCTCACATATCTCAGAGCCTCTCGCGGTCGTCGTCGTCGTCGTCGTCGTCGTCGCCGCCGCCGCTGCTTCTGCAGAAGTAGCAAATGGCCATCGTAGCAAATGCGGCGAGGGACGCACTGCCTTCGATTCCGAATGCACAAAGTGTGTGGTCTTGTTTCTCAGTCTATATTTGGTCGGTCTCGTAAGAGGTTGAATGTAACGAATGGGTGGGAAAGAGCAAGGGGCAGCGGATGTGTAGAACGAAAACACAAATCCTCAGGGGTGTGAGCGTTTCGGGATGAGTCGTATACATGTTATAGTTGGTCGTCATTGACCGTGTGGCCTAATGGATAAGGCGTCGGACTTCGGATCTGAAGATTACATGTTCTAATGCTGTCACCCTCTTGTTTTTCCAGATCTGAAAAAGAAACATACCGTTTTCATGTAGCAATTGAGCAGTACGAAACCGTCTGAATGTTGCTGTTGACCATTTTTTGCTTGGAGATGCTCTTGAGCTTGAAACACACACAACAAGACCGGTGTTAACTAGCGAAATGGTCGGCAGAGTGCCGACACCACGAGTTTTGACTGGCACTTGCACATCTAAAACAACGTAGGAAAGTAACTCGTTCGGCTTTTGAGTCACATAAAGTATGTGTGTTAATTTTGACGCCACTAGCTCTGCATGTTGTCATGCAATTTCTTTACCTCTCAGAAATGATTATGACATAAAAGTGAAGTACGTGACGAGTGTGACGTTAGGAAAACATTAGGCAGCATGGAGAGATTCTGTATGGGACCACCCAACCCAAACGAGTATTGTGTGACGTGCTACCCGGCAGGTATTCACCGAGGTAGCCGGCTAGCTCAGTCGGTAGAGCGTCAGACTGTTAATCCCAGGGTCGTGGGTTCGAGCCACACGCTGGGCGTAACGGAATTTTGTTCCGCTGCAGATGTAAATTACCGTTTTTCTGATTAACGAGATGTAATGGAAATAGCAACTTTAAACTTTGCCTCCGTCTCTGTCAGTCGCAATGAAACTGTATTTGAAGGTGAAGGAGATTTTGTAGACATGTGTGAAAGACATGTTCTGAAATGCAAGTGTTGTTGTTTGGAGAGCATATCGGTTACGTGTCAGATGTGTAGCCAAGCAGTAATGGGTCGCCATATCTGCAAATATTAGAAGCTAATATGAAGTGTTGTCAGCAGAAGTCTGATGATGCAGGCGACCGTAAGGCCGAAGTACGCAAGAGTACCGCTAGGCCGCGCCTCTTTAGCTCAGTGGTAGAGCACTGCTCTAATAAACCAGGTGTCGTAAGTTCCATCCTCACAGGAGAAAGATGAATTTTGGAAATCAGTAGCGCGTCGTGGCCGTATAGCAAACAGTATCTGTGATGACGAACAATTAGCGACAGGCGTTTTTTTAAGAATTACTCTCAGATGTGATTAAGGCGAATGGCGCAGATAAAGCATTTGCCAAAGCGGTACAGCATAAGGTGGGACGAGACAGTCTGAATTACATTTTATGGTTGTATTTCTCACATATCTCAGAGCCTCTCGCGGTCGTCGTCGTCGTCGTCGTCGTCGTCGCCGCTGCTTCTGCAGAAGTAGCAAATGGCCATCGTAGCAAATGCGGCGAGGGACGCACTGCCTTCGATTCCGAATGCACAAAGTGTGTGGTCTTGTTTCTCAGTCTATATTTGGTCGGTCTCGTAAGAGGTTGAATGTAACGAATGGGTGGGAAAGAGCAAGGGGCAGCGGATGTGTAGAACGAAAACACAAATCCTCAGGGGTGTGAGCGTTTCGGGATGAGTCGTATACATGTTATAGTTGGTCGTCATTGACCGTGTGGCCTAATGGATAAGGCGTCGGACTTCGGATCTGAAGATTACATGTTCGAATGCTGTCACCCTCTTGTTTTTCCAGATCTGAAAAAGAAACATACCGTTTTCATGTAGCAATTGAGCAGTACGAAACCGTCTGAATGTTGCTGTTGACCATTTTTTGCTTGGAGATGCTCTTGAGCTTGAAACACACACAACAAGACCGGTGTTAACTAGCGAAATGGTCGGCAGAGTGCCGACACCACGAGTTTTGACTGGCACTTGCACATCTAAAACAACGTAGGAAAGTAACTCGTTCGGCTTTTGAGTCACATAAAGTATGTGTGTTAATTTTGACGCCACTAGCTCTGCATGTTGTCATGCAATTTCTTTACCTCTCAGAAATGATTATGACATAAAAGTGAAGTACGTGACGAGTGTGACGTTAGGAAAACATTAGGCAGCATGGAGAGATTCTGTATGGGACCACCCAACCCAAACGAGTATTGTGTGACGTGCTACCCGGCAGGTATTCACCGAGGTAGCCGGCTAGCTCAGTCGGTAGAGCGTCAGACTGTTAATCCCAGGGTCGTGGGTTCGAGCCACACGCTGGGCGTAACGGAATTTTGTTCCGCTGCAGATGTAAATTACCGTTTTTCTGATTAACGCGATGTAATGGAAATAGCAACTTTAAACTTTGCCTCCGTCTCTGTCAGTCGCAATGAAACTGTATTTGAAGGTGAAGGAGATTTTGTAGACATGTGTGAAAGACATGTTCTGAAATGCAAGTGTTGTTGTTTGGAGAGCATATCGGTTACGTGTCAGATGTGTAGCCAAGCAGTAATGGGTCGCCATATCTGCAAATATTAGAAGCTAATATGAAGTGTTGTCAGCAGAAGTCTGATGATGCAGGCGACCGTAAGGCCGAAGTACGCAAGAGTACCGCTAGGCCGCGCCTCTTTAGCTCAGTGGTAGAGCACTGCTCTAATAAACCAGGTGTCGTAAGTTCCATCCTCACAGGAGAAAGATGAATTTTGGAAATCAGTAGCGCGTCGTGGCCGTATAGCAAACAGTATCTGTGATGACGAACAATTAGCGACAGGCGTTTTTTTAAGAATTACTCTCAGATGTGATTAAGGCGAATGGCGCAGATAAAGCATTTGCCAAAGCGGTACAGCATAAGGTGGGACGAGGCAGTCTGAATTACATTTTATGGATGTATTTCTCACATATCTCAGAGCCTCTCGCGGTCGTCGTCGTCGTCGTCGTCGTCGCCGCTGCTTCTGCAGAAGTAGCAAATGGCCATCGTAGCAAATGCGGCGAGGGACGCACTGCCTTCGATTCCGAATGCACAAAGTGTGTGGTCTTGTTTCTCAGTCTATATTTGGTCGGTCTCGTAAGAGGTTGAATGTAACGAATGGGTGGGAAAGAGCAAGGGGCAGCGGATGTGTAGAACGAAAACACAAATCCTCAGGGGTGTGAGCGTTTCGGGATGAGTCGTATACATGTTATAGTTGGTCGTCATTGACCGTGTGGCCTAATGGATAAGGCGTCGGACTTCGGATCTGAAGATTACATGTTCGAATGCTGTCACCCTCTTGTTTTTCCAGATCTGAAAAAGAAACATACCGTTTTCATGTAGCAATTGAGCAGTACGAAACCGTCTGAATGTTGCTGTTGACCATTTTTTGCTTGGAGATGCTCTTGAGCTTGAAACACACACAACAAGACCGGTGTTAACTAGCGAAATGGTCGGCAGAGTGCCGACACCACGAGTTTTGACTGGCACTTGCACATCTAAAACAACGTAGGAAAGTAACTCGTTCGGCTTTTGAGTCACATAAAGTATGTGTGTTAATTTTGACGCCACTAGCTCTGCATGTTGTCATGCAATTTCTTTACCTCTCAGAAATGATTATGACATAAAAGTGAAGTACGTGACGAGTGTGACGTTAGGAAAACATTAGGCAGCATGGAGAGATTCTGTATGGGACCACCCAACCCAAACGAGTATTGTGTGACGTGCTACCCGGCAGGTATTCACCGAGGTAGCCGGCTAGCTCAGTCGGTAGAGCGTCAGACTGTTAATCCCAGGGTCGTGGGTTCGAGCCACACGCTGGGCGTAACGGAATTTTGTTCCGCTGCAGATGTAAATTACCGTTTTTCTGATTAACGCGATGTAATGGAAATAGCAACTTTAAACTTTGCCTCCGTCTCTGTCAGTCGCAATGAAACTGTATTTGAAGGTGAAGGAGATTTTGTAGACATGTGTGAAAGACATGTTCTGAAATGCAAGTGTTGTTGTTTGGAGAGCATATCGGTTACGTGTCAGATGTGTAGCCAAGCAGTAATGGGTCGCCATATCTGCAAATATTAGAAGCTAATATGAAGTGTTGTCAGCAGAAGTCTGATGATGCAGGCGACCGTAAGGCCGAAGTACGCAAGAGTACCGCTAGGCCGCGCCTCTTTAGCTCAGTGGTAGAGCACTGCTCTAATAAACCAGGTGTCGTAAGTTCCATCCTCACAGGAGAAAGATGAATTTTGGAAATCAGTAGCGCGTCGTGGCCGTATAGCAAACAGTATCTGTGATGACGAACAATTAGCGACAGGCGTTTTTTTAAGAATTACTCTCAGATGTGATTAAGGCGAATGGCGCAGATAAAGCATTTGCCAAAGCGGTACAGCATAAGGTGGGACGAGGCAGTCTGAATTACATTTTATAGATGTATTTCTCACATATCTCAGAGCCTCTCGCGGTCGTCGTCGTCGTCGTCGTCGTCGTCGTCGTCGTCGTCGTCGCCGCCGCTGCTTCTGCAGAAGTAGCAAATGGCCATCGTAGCAAATGCGGCGAGGGACGCACTGCCTTCGATTCCGAATGCACAAAGTGTGTGGTCTTGTTTCTCAGTCTATATTTGGTCGGTCTCGTAAGAGGTTGAATGTAACGAATGGGTGGGAAAGAGCAAGGGGCAGCGGATGTGTAGAACGAAAACACAAATCCTCAGGGGTGTGAGCGTTTCGGGATGAGTCGTATACATGTTATAGTTGGTCGTCATTGACCGTGTGGCCTAATGGATAAGGCGTCGGACTTCGGATCTGAAGATTACATGTTCGAATGCTGTCACCCTCTTGTTTTTCCAGATCTGAAAAAGAAACATACCGTTTTCATGTAGCAATTGAGCAGTACGAAACCGTCTGAATGTTGCTGTTGACCATTTTTTGCTTGGAGATGCTCTTGAGCTTGAAACACACACAACAAGACCGGTGTTAACTAGCGAAATGGTCGGCAGAGTGCCGACACCACGAGTTTTGACTGGCACTTGCACATCTAAAACAACGTAGGAAAGTAACTCGTTCGGCTTTTAAGTCACATAAAGTATGTGTGTTAATTTTGACGCCACTAGCTCTGCATGTTGTCATGCAATTTCTTTACCTCTCAGAAATGATTATGACATAAAAGTGAAGTACGTGACGAGTGTGACGTTAGGAAAACATTAGGCAGCATGGAGAGATTCTGTATGGGACCACCCAACCCAAACGAGTATTGTGTGACGTGCTACCCGGCAGGTATTCACCGAGGTAGCCGGCTAGCTCAGTCGGTAGAGCGTCAGACTGTTAATCCCAGGGTCGTGGGTTCGAGCCACACGCTGGGCGTAACGGAATTTTGTTCCGCTGCAGATGTAAATTACCGTTTTTCTGATTAACGCGATGTAATGGAAATAGCAACTTTAAACTTTGCCTCCGTCTCTGTCAGTCGCAATGAAACTGTATTTGAAGGTGAAGGAGATTTTGTAGACATGTGTGAAAGACATGTTCTGAAATGCAAGTGTTGTTGTTTGGAGAGCATATCGGTTACGTGTCAGATGTGTAGCCAAGCAGTAATGGGTCGCCATATCTGCAAATATTAGAAGCTAATATGAAGTGTTGTCAGCAGAAGTCTGATGATGCAGGCGACCGTAAGGCCGAAGTACGCAAGAGTACCGCTAGGCCGCGCCTCTTTAGCTCAGTGGTAGAGCACTGCTCTAATAAACCAGGTGTCGTAAGTTCCATCCTCACAGGAGAAAGATGAATTTTGGAAATCAGTAGCGCGTCGTGGCCGTATAGCAAACAGTATCTGTGATGACGAACAATTAGCGACAGGCGTTTTTTTAAGAATTACTCTCAGATGTGATTAAGGCGAATGGCGCAGATAAAGCATTTCCCAAAGCGGTACAGCATAAGGTGGGACGAGGCAGTCTGAATTACATTTTATAGATGTATTTCTCACATATCTCAGAGCCTCTCGCGGTCGTCGTCGTCGTCGTCGTCGTCGTCGTCGTCGTCGTCGTCGTCGCCGCCGCCGCTGCTTCTGCAGAAGTAGCAAATGGCCATCGTAGCAAATGCGGCGAGGGACGCCCTGCCTTCGATTCCGAATGCACAAAGTGTGTGGTCTTGTTTCTCAGTCTATATTTGGTCGGTCTCGTAAGAGGTTGAATGTAACGAATGGGTGGGAAAGAGCAAGGGGCAGCGGATGTGTAGAACGAAAACACAAATCCTCAGGGGTGTGAGCGTTTCGGGATGAGTCGTATACATGTTATAGTTGGTCGTCATTGACCGTGTGGCCTAATGGATAAGGCGTCGGACTTCGGATCTGAAGATTACATGTTCGAATGCTGTCACCCTCTTGTTTTTCCAGATCTGAAAAAGAAACATACCGTTTTCATGTAGCAATTGAGCAGTACGAAACCGTCTGAATGTTGCTGTTGACCATTTTTTGCTTGGAGATGCTCTTGAGCTTGAAACACACACAACAAGACCGGTGTTAACTAGCGAAATGGTCGGCAGAGTGCCGACACCACGAGTTTTGACTGGCACTTGCACATCTAAAACAACGTAGGAAAGTAACTCGTTCGGCTTTTAAGTCACATAAAGTATGTGTGTTAATTTTGACGCCACTAGCTCTGCATGTTGTCATGCAATTTCTTTACCTCTCAGAAATGATTATGACATAAAAGTGAAGTACGTGATGAGTGTGACGTTAGGAAAACATTAGGCAGCATGGAGAGATTCTGTATGGGACCACCCAACCCAAACGAGTATTGTGTGACGTGCTACCCGGCAGGTATTCACCGAGGTAGCCGGCTAGCTCAGTCGGTAGAGCGTCAGACTGTTAATCCCAGGGTCGTGGGTTCGAGCCACACGCTGGGCGTAACGGAATTTTGTTCCGCTGCAGATGTAAATTACCGTTTTTCTGATTAACGCGATGTAATGGAAATAGCAACTTTAAACTTTGCCTCCGTCTCTGTCAGTCGCAATGAAACTGTATTTGAAGGTGAAGGAGATTTTGTAGACATGTGTGAAAGACATGTTCTGAAATGCAAGTGTTGTTGTTTGGAGAGCATATCGGTTACGTGTCAGATGTGTAGCCAAGCAGTAATGGGTCGCCATATCTGCAAATATTAGAAGCTAATATGAAGTGTTGTCAGCAGAAGTCTGATGATGCAGGCGACCGTAAGGCCGAAGTACGCAAGAGTACCGCTAGGCCGCGCCTCTTTAGCTCAGTGGTAGAGCACTGCTCTAATAAACCAGGTGTCGTAAGTTCCATCCTCACAGGAGAAAGATGAATTTTGGAAATCAGTAGCGCGTCGTGGCCGTATAGCAAACAGTATCTGTGATGACGAACAATTAGCGACAGGCGTTTTTTTAAGAATTACTCTCAGATGTGATTAAGGCGAATGGCGCAGATAAAGCATTTGCCAAAGCGGTACAGCATAAGGTGGGACGAGGCAGTCTGAATTACATTTTATAGATGTATTTCTCACATATCTCAGAGCCTCTCGCGGTCGTCGTCGTCGTCGTCGTCGTCGTCGTCGTCGTCGTCGCCGCTTCTGCAGAAGTAGCAAATGGCCATCGTAGCAAATGCGGCGAGGGACGCACTGCCTTCGATTCCGAATGCACAAAGTGTGTGGTCTTGTTTCTCAGTCTATATTTGGTCGGTCTCGTAAGAGGTTGAATGTAACGAATGGGTGGGAAAGAGCAAGGGGCAGCGGATGTGTAGAACGAAAACACAAATCCTCAGGGGTGTGAGCGTTTCGGGATGAGTCGTATACATGTCATAGTTGGTCGCCATTGACCGTGTGGCCTAATGGATAAGGCGTCGGACTTCGGATCTGAAGATTACATGTTCGAATGCTGTCACCCTCTTGTTTTTCCAGATCTGAAAAAGAAACATACCGTTTTCATGTAGCAATTGAGCAGTACGAAACCGTCTGAATGTTGCTGTTGACCATTTTTTGCTTGGAGATGCTCTTGAGCTTGAAACACACACAACAAGACCGGTGTTAACTAGCGAAATGGTCGGCAGAGTGCCGACACCACGAGTTTTGACTGGCACTTGCACATCTAAAACAACGTAGGAAAGTAACTCGTTCGGCTTTTGAGTCACATAAAGTATGTGTGTTAATTTTGACGCCACTAGCTCTGCATGTTGTCATGCAATTTCTTTACCTCTCAGAAATGATTATGACATAAAAGTGAAGTACGTGACGAGTGTGACGTTAGGAAAACATTAGGCAGCATGGAGAGATTCTGTATGGGACCACCCAACCCAAACGAGTATTGTGTGACGTGCTACCCGGCAGGTATTCACCGAGGTAGCCGGCTAGCTCAGTCGGTAGAGCGTCAGACTGTTAATCCCAGGGTCGTGGGTTCGAGCCACACGCTGGGCGTAACGGAATTTTGTTCCGCTGCAGATGTAAATTACCGTTTTTCTGATTAACGAGATGTAATGGAAATAGCAACTTTAAACTTTGCCTCCGTCTCTGTCAGTCGCAATGAAACTGTATTTGAAGGTGAAGGAGATTTTGTAGACATGTGTGAAAGACATGTTCTGAAATGCAAGTGTTGTTGTTTGGAGAGCATATCGGTTACGTGTCAGATGTGTAGCCAAGCAGTAATGGGTCACCATATCTGCAAATATTAGAAGCTAATATGAAGTGTTGTCAGCAGAAGTCTGATGATGCAGGCGACCGTAAGGCCGAAGTACGCAAGAGTACCGCTAGGCCGCTCCTCTTTAGCTCAGTGGTAGAGCACTGCTCTAATAAACCAGGTGTCGTAAGTTCCATCCTCACAGGAGAAAGATGAATTTTGGAAATCAGTAGCGCGTCGTGGCCGTATAGCAAACAGTATCTGTGATGACGAACAATTAGCGACAGGCGTTTTTTTAAGAATTACTCTCAGATGTGATTAAGGCGAATGGCGCAGATAAAGCATTTGCCAAAGCGGTACAGCATAAGGTGGGACGAGGCAGTCTGAATTACATTTTATGGATGTATTTCTCACATATCTCAGAGCCTCTCGCGGTCGTCGTCGTCGTCGTCGTCGTCGCCGCCGCCGCTGCTTCTGCAGAAGTAGCAAATGGCCATCGTAGCAAATGCGGCGAGGGACGCACTGCCTTCGATTCCGAATGCACAAAGTGTGTGGTCTTGTTTCTCAGTCTATATTTGGTCGGTCTCGTAAGAGGTTGAATGTAACGAATGGGTGGGAAAGAGCAAGGGGCAGCGGATGTGTAGAACGAAAACACAAATCCTCAGGGGTGTGAGCGTTTCGGCATGAGTCGTATACATGTTATAGTTGGTCGTCATTGACCGTGTGGCCTAATGGATAAGGCGTCGGACTTCGGATCTGAAGATTACATGTTCGAATGCTGTCACCCTCTTGTTTTTCCAGATCTGAAAAAGAAACATACCGTTTTCATGTAGCAATTGAGCAGTACGAAACCGTCTGAATGTTGCTGTTGACCATTTTTTGCTTGGAGATGCTCTTGAGCTTGAAACACACACAACAAGACCGGTGTTAACTAGCGAAATGGTCGGCAGAGTGCCGACACCACGAGTTTTGACTGGCACTTGCACATCTAAAACAACGTAGGAAAGTAACTCGTTCAGCTTTTGAGTCACATAAAGTATGTGTGTTAATTTTGACGCCACTAGCTCTGCATTTTGTCATGCAATTTCTTTACCTCTCAGAAATGATTATGACATAAAAGTGAAGTACGTGACGAGTGTGACGTTAGGAAAACATTAGGCAGCATGGAGAGATTCTGTATGGGACCACCCAACCCAAACGAGTATTGTGTGACGTGCTACACGGCAGTTATTCACCGAGGTAGCCGGCTAGCTCAGTCGGTAGAGCGTCAGACTGTTAATCCCAGGGTCGTGGGTTCGAGCCACACGCTGGGCGTAACGGAATTTTGTTCCGCTGCAGATGTAAATTACCGTTTTTCTGATTAACGAGATGTAATGGAAATAGCAACTTTAAACTTGGCCTCCGTCTCTGTCAGTCGCAATGAAACTGTATTTGAAGGTGAAGGAGATTTTGTAGACATGTGTGAAAGACATGTTCTGAAATGCAAGTGTTGTTGTTTGGAGAGCATATCGGTTACGTGTCAGATGTGTAGCCAACCAGTAATGGGTCGCCATATCTGCAAATATTAGAAGCTAATATGAAGTGTTGTCAGCAGAAGTCTGATGATGCAGGCGACCGTAAGGCCGAAGTACGCAAGAGTACCGCTAGGCCGCGCCTCTTTAGCTCAGTGGTAGAGCACTGCTCTAATAAACCAGGTGTCGTAAGTTCCATCCTCACAGGAGAAAGATGAATTTTGGAAATCAGTAGCGCGTCGTGGCCGTATAGCAAACAGTATCTGTGATGACGAACAATTAGCGACAGGCGTTTTTTTAAGAATTACTCTCAGATGTGATTAAGGCGAATGGCGCAGATAAAGCATTTGCCAAAGCGGTACAGCATAAGGTGGGACGAGGCAGTCTGAATTACATTTTATGGATGTATTTCTCACATATCTCAGAGCCTCTCGCGGTCGTCGTCGTCGTCGTCGTCGTCGCCGCTGCTTCTGCAGAAGTAGCAAATGGCCATCGTAGCAAATGCGGCGAGGGACGCCCTGCCTTCGATTCCGAATGCACAAAGTGTGTGGTCTTGTTTCTCAGTCTATATTTGGTCGGTCTCGTAAGAGGTTGAATGTAACGAATGGGTGGGAAAGAGCAAGGGGCAGCGGATGTGTAGAACGAAAACACAAATCCTCAGGGGTGTGAGCGTTTCGGGATGAGTCGTATACATGTTATAGTTGGTCGTGATTGACCGTGTGGCCTAATGGATAAGGCGTCGGACTTCGGATCTGAAGATTACAGGTTCGAATGCTGTCACGCTCTTGTTTTTCCAGTTCTGAAAAAGAAACATACCGTTTTCATTTAGCAATTGAGCAGTACGAAACCGTCTGAATGTTGCTGTTGACTATTTTTTGCTTGGAGATGCTCTTGAGCTTGAAACACACACAAGAAGACCGGTGTTAACTAGCGGAATGGTCGGCAGAGTGCCGACACCACGAGTTTTGACTGGCAGTTGCACATCTAAAACAACGTAGGAAAGTAACTCGTTCGGCTTTTGAGTCACATAAAGTATGTGTGTTAATTTTGACGCCACTAGCTCTGCATGTTGTCATGCAATTTCTTTACCTCTCAGAAATGATTATGGCATAAAAGTGAAGTACGTGACGAGTGTGACGTTAGGAAAACATTAGGCAGCATGGAGAGATTCTGTATGGGACCACCCAACCCAAACGAGTATTGTGTGACGTGCTACCCGGCAGGTATTCACCGAGGTAGCCGGCTAGCTCAGTCGGTAGAGCGTCAGACTCTTAATCCCAGGGTCGTGGGTTCGAGCCACACGCTGGGCGTAACGGAAATTTGTTCCGCTGCAGATGTAAATTACCGTTTTTCTGATTAACGAGATGTAATGGAAATAGCAACTTTAAACTTTGCCTCCGTCTCTGTCAGTCGCAATGAAACTGTATTTGAAGGTGAAGGAGATTTTGTAGACATGTGTGAAAGACATGTTCTGAAATGCAAGTGTTGTTGTTTGGAGAGCATATCGGTTACGTGTCAGATGTGTAGCCAAGCAGTAATGGGTCGCCATATCTGCAAATATTAGAAGCTAATATGAAGTGTTGTCAGCAGAAGTCTG
Organism: Schistocerca gregaria; assembly: GCF_023897955.1. Classification (NCBI taxonomy): domain Eukaryota; kingdom Metazoa; phylum Arthropoda; class Insecta; order Orthoptera; family Acrididae; genus Schistocerca; species Schistocerca gregaria. The sequence continues at coordinate 21,381,234 of NC_064925.1, forward strand.
ATGATGCAGGCGACCGTAAGGCCGAAGTACGCAAGAGTACCGCTAGGCCGCGCCTCTTTAGCTCAGTGGTAGAGCACTGCTCTAATAAACCAGGTGTCGTAAGTTCCATCCTCACAGGAGAAAGATGAATTTTGGAAATCAGTAGCGCGTCGTGGCCGTATAGCAAACAGTATCTGTGATGACGAACAATTAGCGACAGGCGTTTTTTTAAGAATTACTCTCAGATGTGATTAAGGCGAATGGCGCAGATAAAGCATTTGCCAAAGCGGTACAGCATAAGGTGGGACGAGGCAGTCTGAATTACATTTTATGGATGCATTTCTCACATATCTCAGAGCCTCTCGCGGTCGTCGTCGTCGTCGTCGTCGTCGTCGTCGTCGTCGTCGTCGCCGCCGCCGCTGCTTCTGCAGAAGTAGCAAATGGCCATCGTAGCAAATGCGGCGACGGACGCACTGCCTACGATTCCGAATGCACAAAGTGTGTGGTCTTGTTTCGCAGTCTATATTTGGTCGGTCTCGTAAGAGGTTGAATGTAACGAATGGGTGGGAAAGAGCAAGGGGCAGCGGATGTGTAGAACGAAAACACAAATCCTCAGGGGTGTGAGCGTTTCGGGATGAGTCGTATACATGTTATAGTTGGTTGTCATTGACCGTGTGGCCTAATGGATAAGGCGTCGGACTTCGGATCTGAAGATTACATGTTCGAATGCTGTCACTCTCTTGTTTTTCCAGATCTGAAAAAGAAACATACCGTTTTCATGTAGCAATTGAGCAGTACGAAACCGTCTGAATGTTGCTGTTGACCATTTTTTGCTTGGAGATGCTCTTGAGCTTGAAACACACACAACAAGACCGGTGTTAACTAGCGAAATGGTCGGCAGAGTGCCGACACCACGAGTTTTGACTGGCACTTGCACATCTAAAACAACGTAGGAAAGTAACTCGTTCGGCTTTTGAGTCACATAAAGTATGTGTGTTAATTTTGACGCCACTAGCTCTGCATGTTGTCATGCAATATCTTTACCTCTCAGAAATGATTATGACATAAAAGTGAAGTACGTGACGAGTGTGACGTTAGGAAAACATTAGGCAGCATGGAGAGATTCTGTATGGGACCACCCAACCCAAACGAGTATTGTGTGACGTGCTACCCGGCAGGTATTCACCGAGGTAGCCGGCTAGCTCAGTCGGTAGAGCGTCAGACTCTTAATCCCAGGGTCGTGGGTTCGAGCCACACGCTGGGCGTAACGGATTTTTGTTCCGCTGCAGATGTAAATTACCGTTTTTCTGATTAACGAGATGTAATGGAAATAGCAACTTTAAACTTTGCCTCCGTCTCTGTCAGTCGCAATGAAACTGTATTTGAAGGTGAAGGAGATTTTGTAGACATGTGTGAAAGACATGTTCTGAAATGCAAGTGTTGTTGTTTGGAGAGCATATCGGTTACGTGTCAGATGTGTAGCCAAGCAGTAATGGGTCGCCATATCTGCAAATATTAGAAGCTAATATGAAGTGTTGTCAGCAGAAGTCTGATGATGCAGGCGACCGTAAGGCCGAAGTACGCAAGAGTACCGCTAGGCCGCGCCTCTTTAGCTCAGTGGTAGAGCACTGCTCTAATAAACCAGGTGTCGTAAGTTCCATCCTCACAGGAGAAAGATGAATTTTGGAAATCAGTAGCGCGTCGTGGCCGTATAGCAAACAGTATCTGTGATGACGAACAATTAGCGACAGGCGTTTTTTTAAGAATTACTCTCAGATGTGATTAAGGCGAATGGCGCAGATAAAGCATTTGCCAAAGCGGTACAGCATAAGGTGGGACGAGGCAGTCTGAATTACATTTTATGGATGCATTTCTCACATATCTCAGAGCCTCTCGCGGTCGTCGTCGTCGTCGTCGTCGTCGTCGTCGCCGCTGCTTCTGCAGAAGTAGCAAATGGCCATCGTAGCAAATGCGGCGAGGGACGCACTGCCTTCGATTCCGAATGCACAAAGTGTGTGGTCTTGTTTCTCAGTCTATATTTGGTCGGTCTCGTAAGAGGTTGAATGTAACGAATGGGTGGGAAAGAGCAAGGGGCAGCGGATGTGTAGAACGAAAACACAAATCCTCAGGGGTGTGAGCGTTTCGGGATGAGTCGTATACATGTTATAGTTGGTCGTCATTGACCGTGTGGCCTAATGGATAAGGCGTCGGACTTCGGATCTGAAGATTACATGTTCGAATGCTGTCACCCTCTTGTTTTTCCAGATCTGAAAAAGAAACATACCGTTTTCATGTAGCAATTGAGCAGTACGAAACCGTCTGAATGTTGCTGTTGACCATTTTTTGCTTGGAGATGCTCTTGAGCTTGAAACACACACAACAAGACCGGTGTTAACTAGCGAAATGGTCGGCAGAGTGCCGACACCACGAGTTTTGACTGGCACTTGCACATCTAAAACAACGTAGGAAAGTAACTCGTTCGGCTTTTGAGTCACATAAAGTATGTGTGTTAATTTTGACGCCACTAGCTCTGCATGTTGTCATGCAATTTCTTTACCTCTCAGAAATGATTATGACATAAAAGTGAAGTACGTGACGAGTGTGACGTTAGGAAAACATTAGGCAGCATGGAGAGATTCTGTATGGGACCACCCAACCCAAACGAGTATTGTGTGACGTGCTACCCGGCAGGTATTCACCGAGGTAGCCGGCTAGCTCAGTCGGTAGAGCGTCAGACTGTTAATCCCAGGGTCGTGGGTTCGAGCCACACGCTGGGCGTAACGGAATTTTGTTCCGCTGCAGATGTAAATTACCGTTTTTCTGATTAATGAGATGTAATGGAAATAGCAACTTTAAACTTTGCCTCCGTCTCTGTCAGTCGCAATGAAACTGTATTTGAAGGTGAAGGAGATTTTGTAGACATGTGTGAAAGACATGTTCTGAAATGCAAGTGTTGTTGTTTGGAGAGCATATCGGTTACGTGTCAGATGTGTAGCCAAGCAGTAATGGGTCGCCATATCTGCAAATATTAGAAGCTAATATGAAGTGTTGTCAGCAGAAGTCTGATGATGCAGGCGACCGTAAGGCCGAAGTACGCAAGAGTACCGCTAGGCCGCGCCTCTTTAGCTCAGTGGTAGAGCACTGCTCTAATAAACCAGGTGTCGTAAGTTCCATCCTCACAGGAGAAAGATGAATTTTGGAAATCAGTAGCGCGTCGTGGCCGTATAGCAAACAGTATCTGTGATGACGAACAATTAGCGACAGGCGTTTTTTTAAGAATTACTCTCAGATGTGATTAAGGCGAATGGCGCAGATAAAGCATTTGCCAAAGCGGTACAGCATAAGGTGGGACGAGGCAGTCTGAATTACATTTTATAGATGTATTTCTCACATATCTCAGAGCCTCTCGCGGTCGTCGTCGTCGTCGTCGTCGTCATCGTCGCCGCCGCTGCTTCTGCAGAAGTAGCAAATGGCCATCGTAGCAAATGCGGCGAGGGACGCCCTGCCTTCGATTCCGAATGCACAAAGTGTGTGGTCTTGTTTCTCAGTCTATATTTGGTCGGTCTCGTAAGAGGTTGAATGTAACGAATGGGTGGGAAAGAGCAAGGGGCAGCGGATGTGTAGAACGAAAACACAAATCCTCAGGGGTGTGAGCGTTTCGGGATGAGTCGTATACATGTTATAGTTGGTCGTGATTGACCGTGTGGCCTAATGGATAAGGCGTCGGACTTCGGATCTGAAGATTACAGGTTCGAATGCTGTCACGCTGTTGTTTTTCCAGTTCTGAAAAAGAAACATACCGTTTTCATTTAGCAATTGAGCAGTACGAAACCGTCTGAATGTTGCTGTTGACTATTTTTTGCTTGGAGATGCTCTTGAGCTTGAAACACACACAAGAAGACCGGTGTTAACTAGCGGAATGGTCGGCAGAGTGCCGACACCACGAGTTTTGACTGGCACTTGCACATCTAAAACAACGTAGGAAAGTAACTCGTTCGGCTTTTGAGTCACATAAAGTATGTGTGTTAATTTTGACGCCACTAGCTCTGCATGTTGTCATGCAATTTCTTTACCTCTCAGAAATGATTATGGCATAAAAGTGAAGTACGTGACGAGTGTGACGTTAGGAAAACATTAGGCAGCATGGAGAGATTCTGTATGGGACCACCCAACCCAAACGAGTATTGTGTGACGTGCTACCCGGCAGGTATTCACCGAGGTAGCCGGCTAGCTCAGTCGGTAGAGCGTCAGACTCTTAATCCCAGGGTCGTGGGTTCGAGCCACACGCTGGGCGTAACGGAATTTTGTTCCGCTGCAGATGTAAATTACCGTTTTTCTGATTAACGAGATGTAATGGAAATAGCAACTTTAAACTTTGCCTCCGTCTCTGTCAGTCGCAATGAAACTGTATTTGAAGGTGAAGGAGATTTTGTAGACATGTGTGAAAGACATGTTCTGAAATGCAAGTGTTGTTGTTTGGAGAGCATATCGGTTACGTGTCAGATGTGTAGCCAAGCAGTAATGGGTCGCCATATCTGCAAATATTAGAAGCTAATATGAAGTGTTGTCAGCAGAAGTCTGATGATGCAGGCGACCGTAAGGCCGAAGTACGCAAGAGTACCGCTAGGCCGCGCCTCTTTAGCTCAGTGGTAGAGCACTGCTCTAATAAACCAGGTGTCGTAAGTTCCATCCTCACAGGAGAAAGATGAATTTTGGAAATCAGTAGCGCGTCGTGGCCGTATAGCAAACAGTATCTGTGATGACGAACAATTAGCGACAGGCGTTTTTTTAAGAATTACTCTCAGATGTGATTAAGGCGAATGGCGCAGATAAAGCATTTGCCAAAGCGGTACAGCATAAGGTGGGACGAGGCAGTCTGAATTACATTTTATGGATGCATTTCTCACATATCTTAGAGCCTCTCGCGGTCGTCGTCGTCGTCGTCGTCGTCGTCGTCGTCGTCGCCGCCGCCGCTGCTTCTGCAGAAGTAGCAAATGGCCATCGTAGCAAATGCGGCGAGGGACGCACTGCCTTCGATTCCGAATGCACAAAGTGTGTGGTCTTGTTTCTCAGTCTATATTTGGTCGGTCTCGTAAGAGGTTGAATGTAACGAATGGGTGGGAAAGAGCAAGGGGCAGCGGATGTGTAGAACGAAAACACAAATCCTCAGGGGTGTGAGCGTTTCGGGATGAGTCGTATACATGTTATAGTTGGTCGTGATTGACCGTGTGGCCTAATGGATAAGGCGTCGGACTTCGGATCTGAAGATTACATGTTCGAATGCTGTCACCCTCTTGTTTTTCCAGATCTGAAAAAGAAACATACCGTTTTCATGTAGCAATTGAGCAGTACGAAACCGTCTGAATGTTGCTGTTGACCATTTTTTGCTTGGAGATGCTCTTGAGCTTGAAACACACACAACAAGACCGGTGTTAACTAGCGAAATGGTCGGCAGAGTGCCGACACCACGAGTTTTGACTGGCACTTGCACATCTAAAACAACGTAGGAAAGTAACTCGTTCGGCTTTTGAGTCACATAAAGTATGTGTGTTAATTTTGACGCCACTAGCTCTGCATGTTGTCATGCAATTTCTTTACCTCTCAGAAATGATTATGACATAAAAGTGAAGTACGTGACGAGTGTGACGTTAGGAAAACATTAGGCAGCATGGAGAGATTCTGTATGGGACCACCCAACCCAAACGAGTATTGTGTAACGTGCTACCCGGCAGGTATTCACCGAGGTAGCCGGCTAGCTCAGTCGGTAGAGCGTCAGACTGTTAATCCCAGGGTCGTGGGTTCGAGCCACACGCTGGGCGTAACGGAATTTTGTTCCGTTGCAGATGTAAATTACCGTTTTTCTGATTAACGAGATGTAATGGAAATAGCAACTTTAAACTTTGCCTCCGTCTCTGTCAGTCGCAATGAAACTGTATTTGAAGGTGAAGGAGATTTTGTAGACATGTGTGAAAGACATGTTCTAAAATGCAAGTGTTGTTGTTTGGAGAGCATATCGGTTACGTGTCAGATGTGTAGCCAAGCAGTAATGGGTCGCCAAATCTGCAAATATTAGAAGCTAATATGAAGTGTTGTGAGCAGAAGTCTGATGATGCAGGCGACCGTAAGGCCGAAGTACGCAAGAGTACCGCTAGGCCGCGCCTCTTTAGCTCAGTGGTAGAGCACTGCTCTAATAAACCAGGTGTCATAAGTTCCATCCTCACAGGAGAAAGATGAATTTTGGAAATCAGTAGCGCGTCGTGGCCGTATAGCAAACAGTATCTGTGATGACGAACAATTAGCGACAGGCGTTTTTTTAAGAATTACTCTCAGATGTGATTAAGGCGAATGGCGCAGATAAAGCATTTGCCAAAGCGGTACAGCATAAGGTGGGACGAGGCAGTCTGAATTACATTTTATAGATGTATTTCTCACATATCTCAGAGCCTCTCGCGGTCGTCGTCGTCGTCGTCGTCGTCGTCGTCGTCGTCGTCGCCGCCGCTGCTTCTGCAGAAGTAGCAAATGGCCATCGTAGCAAATGCGGCGAGGGACGCCCTGCCTTCGATTCCGAATGCACAAAGTGTGTGGTCTTGTTTCTCAGTCTATATTTGGTCGGTCTCGTAAGAGGTTGAATGTAACGAATGGGTGGGAAAGAGCAAGGGGCAGCGGATGTGTAGAACGAAAACACAAATCCTCAGGGGTGTGAGCGTTTCGGGATGAGTCGTATACATGTTATAGTTGGTCGTCATTGACCGTGTGGCCTAATGGATAAGGCGTCGGACTTCGGATCTGAAGATTACAGGTTCGAATGCTGTCACGCTCTTGTTTTTCCAGTTCTGAAAAAGAAACATACCGTTTTCATTTAGCAATTGAGCAGTACGAAACCGTCTGAATGTTGCTGTTGACTATTTTTTGCTTGGAGATGCTCTTGAGCTTGAAACACACACAAGAAGACCGGTGTTAACTAGCGGAATGGTCGGCAGAGTGCCGACACCACGAGTTTTGACTGGCAGTTGCACATCTAAAACAACGTAGGAAAGTAACTCGTTCGGCTTTTGAGTCACATAAAGTATGTGTGTTAATTTTGACGCCACTAGCTCTGCATGTTGTCATGCAATTTCTTTACCTCTCAGAAATGATTATGGCATAAAAGTGAAGTACGTGACGAGTGTGACGTTAGGAAAACATTAGGCAGCATGGAGAGATTCTGTATGGGACCACCCAACCCAAACGAGTATTGTGTGACGTGCTACCCGGCAGGTATTCACCGAGGTAGCCGGCTAGCTCAGTCGGTAGAGCGTCAGACTGTTAATCCCAGGGTCGTGGGTTCGAGCCACACGCTGGGCGTAACGGAAGTTTGTTCCGCTGCAGATGTAAATTACCATTTTTCTGATTAACGAGATGTAATGGAAATAGCAACTTTAAACTTTGCCTCCGTCTCTGTCAGTCGCAATGAAACTGTATTTGAAGGTGAAGGAGATTTTGTAGACATGTGTGAAAGACATGTTCTAAAATGCAAGTGTTGTTGTTTGGAGAGCATATCGGTTACGTGTCAGATGTGTATCCAAGCAGTAATGGGTCGCCAAATCTGCAAATATTAGAAGCTAATATGAAGTGTTGTCAGCAGAAGTCTGATGATGCAGGCGACCGTAAGGCCGAAGAACGCAAGAGTACCGCTAGGCCGCGCCTCTTTAGCTCAGTGGTAGAGCACTGCTCTAATAAACCAGGTGTCGTAAGTTCCATCCTCACAGGAGAAAGATGAATTTTGGAAATCAGTTGCGCGTCGTGGCCGTATAGCAAACAGTATCTGTGATGACGAACAATTAGCGACAGGCGTTTTTTTAAGAATTACTCTCAGATGTGATTAAGGCGAATGGCGCAGATAAAGCATTTGCCAAAGCGGTACAGCATAAGGTGGGACGAGGCAGTCTGAATTACATTTTATAGATGTATTTCTCACATATCTCAGAGCCTCTCGCGGTCGTCGTCGTCGTCACCGCCGCTGCTTCTGCAGAAGTAGCAAATGGCCATCGTAGCAAATGCGGCGAGGGACGCCCTGCCTTCGATTCCGAATGCACAAAGTGTGTGGTCTTGTTTCTCAGTCTATATTTGGTCGGTCTCGTAAGAGTTTGAATGTAACGAATGGGTGGGAAAGAGCAAGGGGCAGCGGATGTGTAGAACGAAAACACAAATCCTCAGGGGTGTGAGCGTTTCGGGATGAGTCGTATACATGTTATAGTTGGTCGTCATTGACCGTGTGGCCTAATGGATAAGGCGTCGGACTTCGGATCTGAAGATTACATGTTCGAATGCTGTCACCCTCTTGTTTTTCCAGATCTGAAAAAGAAACATACCGTTTTCATGTAGCAATTGAGCAGTACGAAACCGTCTGAATGTTGCTGTTGACCATTTTTTGCTTGGAGATGCTCTTGAGCTTGAAACACACACAACAAGACCGGTGTTAACTAGCGAAATGGTCGGCAGAGTGCCGACACCACGAGTTTTGACTGGCACTTGCACATCTAAAACAACGTAGGAAAGTAACTCGTTCGGCTTTTGAGTCACATAAAGTATGTGTGTTAATTTTGACGCCACTAGCTCTGCATGTTGTCATGCAATTTCTTTACCTCTCAGAAATGATTATGACATAAAAGTGAAGTACGTGACGAGTGTGACGTTAGGAAAACATTAGGCAGCATGGAGAGATTCTGTATGGGACCACCCAACCCAAACGAGTATTGTGTAACGTGCTACCCGGCAGGTATTCACCGAGGTAGCCGGCTAGCTCAGTCGGTAGAGCGTCAGACTCTTAATCCCAGGGTCGTGGGTTCGAGCCACACGCTGGGCGTAACGGAATTTTGTTCCGCTGCAGATGTAAATTACCGTTTTTCTGATTAACGAGATGTAATGGAAATAGCAACTTTAAACTTTGCCTCCGTCTCTGTCAGTCGCAATGAAACTGTATTTGAAGGTGAAGGAGATTTTGTAGACATGTGTGAAAGACATGTTCTAAAATGCAAGTGTTGTTGTTTGGAGAGCATATCGGTTACGTGTCAGATGTGTAGCCAAGCAGTAATGGGTCGCCAAATCTGCAAATATTAGAAGCTAATATGAAGTGTTGTGAGCAGAAGTCTGATGATGCAGGCGACCGTAAGGCCGAAGTACGCAAGAGTACCGCTAGGCCGCTCCTCTTTAGCTCAGTGGTAGAGCACTGCTCTAATAAACCAGGTGTCGTAAGTTCCATCCTCACAGGAGAAAGATGAATTTTGGAAATCAGTAGCGCGTCGTGGCCGTATAGCAAACAGTATCTGTGATGACGAACAATTAGCGACAGGCGTTTTTTTAAGAATTACTCTCAGATGTGATTAAGGCGAATGGCGCAGATAAAGCATTTGCCAAAGCGGTACAGCATAAGGTGGGACGAGGCAGTCTGAATTACATTTTATAGATGTATTTCTCACATATCTCAGAGCCTCTCGCGGTCGCCGTCGTCGTCGTCGTCGTCGTCGTCGCCGCCGCTGCTTCTGCAGAAGTAGCAAATGGCCATCGTAGCAAATGCGGCGAGGGACGCCCTGCCTTCGATTCCGAATGCACAAAGTGTGTGGTCTTGTTTCTCAGTCTATATTTGGTCGGTCTCGTAAGAGGTTGAATGTAACGAATGGGTGGGAAAGAGCAAGGGGCAGCGGATGTGTAGAACGAAAACACAAATCGTCAGGGGTGTGAGCGTTTCGGGATGAGTCGTATACATGTTATAGTTGGTCGTCATTGGCCGTGTGGCCTAATGGATAAGGCGTCGGACTTCGGATCTGAAGATTACAGGTTCGAATGCTGTCACGCTCTTGTTTTTCCAGTTCTGAAAAAGAAACATACCGTTTTCATTTAGCAATTGAGCAGTACGAAACCGTCTGAATGTTGCTGTTGACTATTTTTTGCTTGGAGATGCTCTTGAGCTTGAAACACACACAAGAAGACCGGTGTTAACTAGCGGAATGGTCGGCAGAGTGCCGACACCACGAGTTTTGACTGGCAGTTGCACATCTAAAACAACGTAGGAAAGTAACTCGTTCGGCTTTTGAGTCACATAAAGTATGTGTGTTAATTTTGACGCCACTAGCTCTGCATGTTGTCATGCAATTTCTTTACCTCTCAGAAATGATTATGGCATAAAAGTGAAGTACGTGACGAGTGTGACGTTAGGAAAACATTAGGCAGCATGGAGAGATTCTGTATGGGACCACCCAACCCAAACGAGTATTGTGTGACGTGCTACCCGGCAGGTATTCACCGAGGTAGCCGGCTAGCTCAGTCGGTAGAGCGTCAGACTGTTAATCCCAGGGTCGTGGGTTCGAGCCACACGCTGGGCGTAACGGAAGTTTGTTCCGCTGCAGATGTAAATTACCATTTTTCTGATTAACGAGATGTAATGGAAATAGCAACTTTAAACTTTGCCTCCGTCTCTGTCAGTCGCAATGAAACTGTATTTGAAGGTGAAGGAGATTTTGTAGACATGTGTGAAAGACATGTTCTAAAATGCAAGTGTTGTTGTTTGGAGAGCATATCGGTTACGTGTCAGATGTGTATCCAAGCAGTAATGGGTCGCCAAATCTGCAAATATTAGAAGCTAATATGAAGTGTTGTCAGCAGAAGTCTGATGATGCAGGCGACCGTAAGGCCGAAGTACGCAAGAGTACCGCTAGGCCGCGCCTCTTTAGCTCAGTGGTAGAGCACTGCTCTAATAAACCAGGTGTCGTAAGTTCCATCCTCACAGGAGAAAGATGAATTTTGGAAATCAGTTGCGCGTCGTGGCCGTATAGCAAACAGTATCTGTGATGACGAACAATTAGCGACAGGCGTTTTTTTAAGAATTACTCTCAGATGTGATTAAGGCGAATGGCGCAGATAAAGCATTTGCCAAAGCGGTACAGCATAAGGTGGGACGAGGCAGTCTGAATTACATTTTATAGATGTATTTCTCACATATCTCAGAGCCTCTCGCGGTCGTCGTCGTCGTCACCGCCGCTGCTTCTGCAGAAGTAGCAAATGGCCATCGTAGCAAATGCGGCGAGGGACGCCCTGCCTTCGATTCCGAATGCACAAAGTGTGTGGTCTTGTTTCTCAGTCTATATTTGGTCGGTCTCGTAAGAGTTTGAATGTAACGAATGGGTGGGAAAGAGCAAGGGGCAGCGGATGTGTAGAACGAAAACACAAATCCTCAGGGGTGTGAGCGTTTCGGGATGAGTCGTATACATGTTATAGTTGGTCGTCATTGACCGTGTGGCCTAATGGATAAGGCGTCGGACTTCGGATCTGAAGATTACATGTTCGAATGCTGTCACCCTCTTGTTTTTCCAGATCTGAAAAAGAAACATACCGTTTTCATGTAGCAATTGAGCAGTACGAAACCGTCTGAATGTTGCTGTTGACCATTTTTTGCTTGGAGATGCTCTTGAGCTTGAAACACACACAACAAGACCGGTGTTAACTAGCGAAATGGTCGGCAGAGTGCCGACACCACGAGTTTTGACTGGCACTTGCACATCTAAAACAACGTAGGAAAGTAACTCGTTCGGCTTTTGAGTCACATAAAGTATGTGTGTTAATTTTGACGCCACTAGCTCTGCATGTTGTCATGCAATTTCTTTACCTCTCAGAAATGATTATGACATAAAAGTGAAGTACGTGACGAGTGTGACGTTAGGAAAACATTAGGCAGCATGGAGAGATTCTGTATGGGACCACCCAACCCAAACGAGTATTGTGTAACGTGCTACCCGGTAGGTATTCACCGAGGTAGCCGGCTAGCTCAGTCGGTAGAGCGTCAGACTGTTAATCCCAGGGTCGTGGGTTCGAGCCACACGCTGGGCGTAACGGAATTTTGCTCCGCTGCAGATGTAAATTACCGTTTTTCTGATTAATTAGATGTAATGGAAATAGCAACTTTAAACTTTGCCTCCGTCTCTGTCAGTCGCAATGAAACTGTATTTGAAGGTGAAGGAGATTTTGTAGACATGTGTGAAAGACATGTTCTGAAATGCAAGTGTTGTTGTTTGGAGAGCATATCGGTTACGTGTCAGATGTGTAGCCAAGCAGTAATGGGTCGCCATATCTGCAAATATTAGAAGCTAATATGAAGTGTTGTCAGCAGAAGTCTGATGATGCAGGCGACCGTAAGGCCGAAGTACGCAAGAGTACCGCTAGGCCTCGCCTCTTTAGCTCAGTGGTAGAGCACTGCTCTAATAAACCAGGTGTCGTAAGTTCCATCCTCACAGGAGAAAGATGAATTTTGGAAATCAGTAGCGCGTCGTGGCCGTATAGCAAACAGTATCTGTGATGACGAACAATTAGCGACAGGCGTTTTTTTAAGAATTACTCTCAGATGTGATTAAGGCGAATGGCGCAGATAAAGCATTTGCCAAAGCGGTACAGCATAAGGTGGGACGAGGCAGTCTGAATTACATTTTATAGATGTATTTCTCACATATCTCAGAGCCTCTCGCGGTCGTCGTCGTCGTCGTCGTCGTCGTCGTCGTCGTCGTCGCCGCCGCTGCTTCTGCAGAAGTAGCAAATGGCCATCGTAGCAAATGCGGCGAGGGACGCCCTGCCTTCGATTCCGAATGCACAAAGTGTGTGGTCTTGTTTCTCAGTCTATATTTGGTCGGTCTCGTAAGAGGTTGAATGTAACGAATGGGTGGGAAAGAGCAAGGGGCAGCGGATGTGTAGAACGAAAACACAAATCCTCAGGGGTGTGAGCGTTTCGGGATGAGTCGTATACATGTTATAGTTGGTCGTGATTGACCGTGTGGCCTAATGGATAAGGCGTCGGACTTCGGATCTGAAGATTACAGGTTCGAATGCTGTCACGCTCTTGTTTTTCCAGTTCTGAAAAAGAAACATACCGTTTTCATTTAGCAATTGAGCAGTACGAAACCGTCTGAATGTTGCTGTTGACTATTTTTTGCTTGGAGATGCTCTTGAGCTTGAAACACACACAAGAAGACCGGTGTTAACTAGCGGAATGGTCGGCAGAGTGCCGACACCACGAGTTTTGACTGGCACTTGCACATCTAAAACAACGTAGGAAAGTAACTCGTTCGGCTTTTGAGTCACATAAAGTATGTGTGTTAATTTTGACGCCACTAGCTCTGCATGTTGTCATGCAATTTCTTTACCTCTCAGAAATGATTATGGCATAAAAGTGAAGTACGTGACGAGTGTGACGTTAGGAAAACATTAGGCAGCATGGAGAGATTCTGTATGGGACCACCCAACCCAAACGAGTATTGTGTGACGTGCTACCCGGCAGGTATTCACCGAGGTAGCCGGCTAGCTCAGTCGGTAGAGCGTCAGACTCTTAATCCCAGGGTCGTGGGTTCGAGCCACACGCTGGGCTTAACGGAATTTTGTTCCGCTGCAGATGTAAATTACCGTTTTTCTGATTAACGAGATGTAATGGAAATAGCAACTTTAAACTTTGCCTCCGTCTCTGTCAGTCGCAATGAAACTGTATTTGAAGGTGAAGGAGATTTTGTAGACATGTGTGAAAGACATGTTCTGAAATGCAAGTGTTGTTGTTTGGAGAGCATATCGGTTACGTGTCAGATGTGTAGCCAACCAGTAATGGGTCGCCATATCTGCAAATATTAGAAGCTAATATGAAGTGTTGTCAGCAGAAGTCTGATGATGCAGGCGACCGTAAGGCCGAAGTACGCAAGAGTACCGCTAGGCCGCGCCTCTTTAGCTCAGTGGTAGAGCACTGCTCTAATAAACCAGGTGTCGTAAGTTCCATCCTCACAGGAGAAAGATGAATTTTGGAAATCAGTAGCGCGTCGTGGCCGTATAGCAAACAGTATCTGTGATGACGAACAATTAGCGACAGGCGTTTTTTTAAGAATTACTCTCAGATGTGATTAAGGCGAATGGCGCAGATAAAGCATTTGCCAAAGCGGTACAGCATAAGGTGGGACGAGGCAGTCTGAATTACATTTTATAGATGTATTTCTCACATATCTCAGAGCCTCTCGCGGTCGTCGTCGTCGTCGTCGTCGTCGTCGTCGTCGTCGCCGCCGCTGCTTCTGCAGAAGTAGCAAATGGCCATCGTAGCAAATGCGGCGAGGGACGCCCTGCCTTCGATTCCGAATGCACAAAGTGTGTGGTCTTGTTTCTCAGTCTATATTTGGTCGGTCTCGTAAGAGGTTGAATGTAACGAATGGGTGGGAAAGAGCAAGGGGCAGCGGATGTGTAGAACGAAAACACAAATCCTCAGGGGTGTGAGCGTTTCGGGATGAGTCGTATACATGTTATAGTTGGTCGTGATTGACCGTGTGGCCTAATGGATAAGGCGTCGGACTTCGGATCTGAAGATTACAGGTTCGAATGCTGTCACGCTCTTGTTTTTCCAGTTCTGAAAAAGAAACATACCGTTTTCATTTAGCAATTGAGCAGTACGAAACCGTCTGAATGTTGCTGTTGACTATTTTTTGCTTGGAGATGCTCTTGAGCTTGAAACACACACAAGAAGACCGGTGTTAACTAGCGGAATGGTCGGCAGAGTGCCGACACCACGAGTTTTGACTGGCACTTGCACATCTAAAACAACGTAGGAAAGTAACTCGTTCGGCTTTTGAGTCACATAAAGTATGTGTGTTAATTTTGACGCCACTAGCTCTGCATGTTGTCATGCAATTTCTTTACCTCTCAGAAATGATTATGGCATAAAAGTGAAGTACGTGACGAGTGTGACGTTAGGAAAACATTAGGCAGCATGGAGAGATTCTGTATGGGACCACCCAACCCAAACGAGTATTGTGTGACGTGCTACCCGGGAGGTATTCACCGCGGTAGCCGGCTAGCTCAGTCGGTAGAGCGTCAGACTCTTAATCCCAGGGTCGTGGGTTCGAGCCACACGCTGGGCGTAACGGAATTTTGTTCCGCTGCAGATGTAAATTACCGTTTTTCTGATTAACGAGATGTAATGGAAATAGCAACTTTAAACTTTGCCTCCGTCTCTGTCAGTCGCAATGAAACTGTATTTGAAGGTGAAGGAGATTTTGTAGACATGTGTGAAAGACATGTTCTGAAATGCAAGTGTTGTTGTTTGGAGAGCATATCGGTTACGTGTCAGATGTGTAGCCAAGCAGTAATGGGTCGCCATATCTGCAAATATTAGAAGCTAATATGAAGTGTTGTCAGCAGAAGTCTGATGATGCAGGCGACCGTAAGGCCGAAGTACGCAAGAGTACCGCTACGCCGCGCCTCTTTAGCTCAGTGGTAGAGCACTGCTCTAATAAACCAGGTGTCGTAAGTTCCATCCTCACAGGAGAAAGATGAATTTTGGAAATCAGTAGCGCGTCGTGGCCGTATAGCAAACAGTATCTGTGATGACGAACAATTAGCGACAGGCGTTTTTTTAAGAATTACTCTCAGATGTGATTAAGGCGAATGGCGCAGATAAAGCATTTGCCAAAGCGGTACAGCATAAGGTGGGACGAGGCAGTCTGAATTACATTTTATAGATGTATTTCTCACATATCTCAGAGCCTCTCGCGGTCGTCGTCGTCGTCGTCGTCGCCGCCGCTGCTTCTGCAGAAGTAGCAAATGGCCATCGTAGCAAATGCGGCGAGGGACGCCCTGCCTTCGATTCCGAATGCACAAAGTGTGTGGTCTTGTTTCTCAGTCTATATTTGGTCGGTCTCGTAAGAGGTTGAATGTAACGAATGGGTGGGAAAGAGCAAGGGGCAGCGGATGTGTAGAACGAAAACACAAATCGTCAGGGGTGTGAGCGTTTCGGGATGAGTCGTATACATGTTATAGTTGGTCGTGATTGACCGTGTGGCCTAATGGATAAGGCGTCGGACTTCGGATCTGAAGATTACAGGTTCGAATGCTGTCACGCTCTTGTTTTTCCAGTTCTGAAAAAGAAACATACCGTTTTCATTTAGCAATTGAGCAGTACGAAACCGTCTGAATGTTGCTGTTGACTATTTTTTGCTTGGAGATGCTCTTGAGCTTGAAACACACACAAGAAGACCGGTGTTAACTAGCGGAATGGTCGGCAGAGTGCCGACACCACGAGTTTTGACTGGCACTTGCACATCTAAAACAACGTAGGAAAGTAACTCGTTCGGCTTTTGAGTCACATAAAGTATGTGTGTTAATTTTGACGCCACTAGCTCTGCATGTTGTCATGCAATTTCTTTACCTCTCAGAAATGATTATGGCATAAAAGTGAAGTACGTGACGAGTGTGACGTTAGGAAAACATTAGGCAGCATGGAGAGATTCTGTATGGGACCACCCAACCCAAACGAGTATTGTGTGACGTGCTACCCGGCAGGTATTCACCGAGGTAGCCGGCTAGCTCAGTCGGTAGAGCGTCAGACTGTTAATCCCAGGGTCGTGGGTTCGAGCCACACGCTGGGCGTAACGGAATTTTGTTCCGCTGCAGATGTAAATTACCGTTTTTCTGATTAACGAGATGTAATGGAAATAGCAACTTTAAACTTTGCCTCCGTCTCTGTCAGTCGCAATGAAACTGTATTTGAAGGTGAAGGAGATTTTGTAGACATGTGTGAAAGACATGTTCTGAAATGCAAGTGTTGTTGTTTGGAGAGCATATCGGTTACGTGTCAGATGTGTAGCCAAGCAGTAATGGGTCGCCATATCTGCAAATATTAGAAGCTAATATGAAGTGTTGTCAGCAGAAGTCTGATGATGCAGGCGACCGTAAGGCCGAAGTACGCAAGAGTACCGCTAGGCCGCGCCTCTTTAGCTCAGTGGTAGAGCACTGCTCTAATAAACCAGGTGTCGTAAGTTCCATCCTCACAGGAGAAAGATGAATTTTGGAAATCAGTAGCGCGTCGTGGCCGTATAGCAAACAGTATCTGTGATGACGAACAATTAGCGACAGGCGTTTTTTTAAGAATTACTCTCAGATGTGATTAAGGCGAATGGCGCAGATAAAGCATTTGCCAAAGCGGTACAGCATAAGGTGGGACGAGGCAGTCTGAATTACATTTTATAGATGTATTTCTCACATATCTCAGAGCCTCTCGCGGTCGTCGTCGTCGTCGTCGTCGTCGTCGTCGTCGCCGCCGCTGCTTCTGCAGAAGTAGCAAATGGCCATCGTAGCAAATGCGGCGAGGGTCGCCCTGCCTTCGATTCCGAATGCACAAAGTGTGTGGTCTTGTTTCTCAGTCTATATTTGGTCGGTCTCGTAAGAGGTTGAATGTAACGAATGGGTGGGAAAGAGCAAGGGGCAGCGGATGTGTAGAACGAAAACACAAATCGTCAGGGGTGTGAGCGTTTCGGGATGAGTCGTATACATGTTATAGTTGGTCGTGATTGACCGTGTGGCCTAATGGATAAGGCGTCGGACTTCGGATCTGAAGATTACAGGTTCGAATGCTGTCACGCTCTTGTTTTTCCAGTTCTGAAAAAGAAACATACCGTTTTCATTTAGCAATTGAGCAGTACGAAACCGTCTGAATGTTGCTGTTGACTATTTTTTGCTTGGAGATGCTCTTGAGCTCGAAACACACACAAGAAGACCGGTGTTAACTAGCGGAATGGTCGGCAGAGTGCCGACACCACGAGTTTTGACTGGCACTTGCACATCTAAAACAACGTAGGAAAGTAACTCGTTCGGCTTTTGAGTCACATAAAGTATGTGTGTTAATTTTGACGCCACTAGCTCTGCATGTTGTCATGCAATTTCTTTACCTCTCAGAAATGATTATGGCATAAAAGTGAAGTACGTGACGAGTGTGACGTTAGGAAAACATTAGGCAGCATGGAGAGATTCTGTATGGGACCACCCAACCCAAACGAGTATTGTGTGACGTGCTACCCGGCAGGTATTCACCGAGGTAGCCGGCTAGCTCAGTCGGTAGAGCGTCAGACTGTTAATCCCAGGGTCGTGGGTTCGAGCCACACGCTGGGCGTAACGGAATTTTGTTCCGCTGCAGATGTAAATTACCGTTTTTCTGATTAACGAGATGTAATGGAAATAGCAACTTTAAACTTTGCCTCCGTCTCTGTCAGTCGCAATGAAACTGTATTTGAAGGTGAAGGAGATTTTGTAGACATGTGTGAAAGACATGTTCTGAAATGCAAGTGTTGTTGTTTGGAGAGCATATCGGTTACGTGTCAGATGTGTAGCCAAGCAGTAATGGGTCGCCATATCTGCAAATATTAGAAGCTAATATGAAGTGTTGTCAGCAGAAGTCTGATGATGCAGGCGACCGTAAGGCCGAAGTACGCAAGAGTACCGCTAGGCCGCGCCTCTTTAGCTCAGTGGTAGAGCACTGCTCTAATAAACCAGGTGTCGTAAGTTCCATCCTCACAGGAGAAAGATGAATTTTGGAAATCAGTAGCGCGTCGTGGCCGTATAGCAAACAGTATCTGTGATGACGAACAATTAGCGACAGGCGTTTTTTTAAGAATTACTCTCAGATGTGATTAAGGCGAATGGCGCAGATAAAGCATTTGCCAAAGCGGTACAGCATAAGGTGGGACGAGGCAGTCTGAATTACATTTTATAGATGTATTTCTCACATATCTCAGAGCCTCTCGCGGTCGTCGTCGTCGTCGTCGTCGTCGTCGTCGTCGTCGTCGCC
This sequence comes from Schistocerca gregaria, assembly GCF_023897955.1. Taxonomy (NCBI): domain Eukaryota; kingdom Metazoa; phylum Arthropoda; class Insecta; order Orthoptera; family Acrididae; genus Schistocerca; species Schistocerca gregaria. Next base: position 21,399,823 of record NC_064925.1, read on the forward strand.
GCCGCTGCTTCTGCAGAAGTAGCAAATGGCCATCGTAGCAAATGCGGCGAGGGACGCCCTGCCTTCGATTCCGAATGCACAAAGTGTGTGGTCTTGTTTCTCAGTCTATATTTGGTCGGTCTCGTAAGAGGTTGAATGTAACGAATGGGTGGGAAAGAGCAAGGGGCAGCGGATGTATAGAACGAAAACACAAATCCTCAGGGGTGTGAGCGTTTCGGGATGAGTCGTATACATGTTATAGTTGGTCGTGATTGACCGTGTGGCCTAATGGATAAGGCGTCGGACTTCGGATCTGAAGATTACAGGTTCGAATGCTGTCACGCTCTTGTTTTTCCAGTTCTGAAAAAGAAACATACCGTTTTCATTTAGCAATTGAGCAGTACGAAACCGTCTGAATGTTGCTGTTGACTATTTTTTGCTTGGAGATGCTCTTGAGCTTGAAACACACACAAGAAGACCGGTGTTAACTAGCGGAATGGTCGGCAGAGTGCCTACACCACGAGTTTTGACTGGCACTTGCACATCTAAAACAACGTAGGAAAGTAACTCGTTCGGCTTTTGAGTCACATAAAGTATGTGTGTTAATTTTGACGCCACTAGCTCTGTATGTTGTCATGCAATTTCTTTACCTCTCAGAAATGATTATGGCATAAAAGTGAAGTACGTGACGAGTGTGACGTTAGGAAAACATTAGGCAGCATGGAGAGATTCTGTATGGGACCACCCAACCCAAACGAGTATTGTGTGACGTGCTACCCGGCAGGTATTCACCGAGGTAGCCGGCTAGCTCAGTCGGTAGAGCGTCAGACTCTTAATCCCAGGGTCGTGGGTTCGAGCCACACGCTGGGCGTAACGGAATTTTGTTCCGCTGCAGATGTAAATTACCGTTTTTCTGATTAACGAGATGTAATGGAAATAGCAACTTTAAACTTTGCCTCCGTCTCTGTCAGTCGCAATGAAACTGTATTTGAAGGTGAAGGAGATTTTGTAGACATGTGTGAAAGACATGTTCTGAAATGCAAGTGTTGTTGTTTGGAGAGCATATCGGTTACGTGTCAGATGTGTAGCCAAGCAGTAATGGGTCGCCATATCTGCAAATATTAGAAGCTAATATGAAGTGTTGTCAGCAGAAGTCTGATGATGCAGGCGACCGTAAGGCCGAAGTACGCAAGAGTACCGCTAGGCCGCGCCTCTTTAGCTCAGTGGTAGAGCACTGCTCTAATAAACCAGGTGTCGTAAGTTCCATCCTCACAGGAGAAAGATGAATTTTGGAAATCAGTAGCGCGTCGTGGCCGTATAGCAAACAGTATCTGTGATGACGAACAATTAGCGACAGGCGTTTTTTTAAGAATTACTCTCAGATGTGATTAAGGCGAATGGCGCAGATAAAGCATTTGCCAAAGCGGTACAGCATAAGGTGGGACGAGGCAGTCTGAATTACATTTTATAGATGTATTTCTCACATATCTCAGAGCCTCTCGCGGTCGTCGTCGTCGTCGTCGTCGTCGTCGTCGTCGTCGTCGTCGCCGCCGCTGCTTCTGCAGAAGTAGCAAATGGCCATCGTAGCAAATGCGGCGAGGGACGCCCTGCCTTCGATTCCGAATGCACAAAGTGTGTGGTCTTGTTTCTCAGTCTATATTTGGTCGGTCTCGTAAGAGGTTGAATGTAACGAATGGGTGGGAAAGAGCAAGGGGCAGCGGATGTGTAGAACGAAAACACAAATCGTCAGGGGTGTGAGCGTTTCGGGATGAGTCGTATACATGTTATAGTTGGTCGTGATTGACCGTGTGGCCTAATGGATAAGGCGTCGGACTTCGGATCTGAAGATTACAGGTTCGAATGCTGTCACGCTCTTGTTTTTCCAGTTCTGAAAAAGAAACATACCGTTTTCATTTAGCAATTGAGCAGTACGAAACCGTCTGAATGTTGCTGTTGACTATTTTTTGCTTGGAGATGCTCTTGAGCTTGAAACACACACAAGAAGACCGGTGTTAACTAGCGGAATGGTCGGCAGAGTGCCGACACCACGAGTTTTGACTGGCACTTGCACATCTAAAACAACGTAGGAAAGTAACTCGTTCGGCTTTTGAGTCACATAAAGTATGTGTGTTAATTTTGACGCCACTAGCTCTGCATGTTGTCATGCAATTTCTTTACCTCTCAGAAATGATTATGGCATAAAAGTGAAGTACGTGACGAGTGTGACGTTAGGAAAACATTAGGCAGCATGGAGAGATTCTGTATGGGACCACCCAACCCAAACGAGTATTGTGTGACGTGCTACCCGGCAGGTATTCACCGAGGTAGCCGGCTAGCTCAGTCGGTAGAGCGTCAGACTGTTAATCCCAGGGTCGTGGGTTCGAGCCACACGCTGGGCGTAACGGAATTTTGTTCCGCTGCAGATGTAAATTACCGTTTTTCTGATTAACGAGATGTAATGGAAATAGCAACTTTAAACTTTGCCTCCGTCTCTGTCAGTCGCAATGAAACTGTATTTGAAGATGAAGGAGATTTTGTAGACATGTGTGAAAGACATGTTCTGAAATGCAAGTGTTGTTGTTTGGAGAGCATATCGGTTACGTGTCAGATGTGTAGCCAAGCAGTAATGGGTCGCCATATCTGCAAATATTAGAAGCTAATATGAAGTGTTGTCAGCAGAAGTCTGATGATGCAGGCGACCGTAAGGCCGAAGTACGCAAGAGTACCGCTAGGCCGCGCCTCTTTAGCTCAGTGGTAGAGCACTGCTCTAATAAACCAGGTGTCGTAAGTTCCATCCTCACAGGAGAAAGATGAATTTTGGAAATCAGTAGCGCGTCGTGGCCGTATAGCAAACAGTATCTGTGATGACGAACAATTAGCGACAGGCGTTTTTTTAAGAATTACTCTCAGATGTGATTAAGGCGAATGGCGCAGATAAAGCATTTGCCAAAGCGGTACAGCATAAGGTGGGACGAGGCAGTCTGAATTACATTTTATAGATGTATTTCTCACATATCTCAGAGCCTCTCGCGGTCGTCGTCGTCGTCGTCGTCGTCGTCGTCGTCGCCGCCGCTGCTTCTGCAGAAGTAGCAAATGGCCATCGTAGCAAATGCGGCGAGGGTCGCCCTGCCTTCGATTCCGAATGCACAAAGTGTGTGGTCTTGTTTCTCAGTCTATATTTGGTCGGTCTCGTAAGAGGTTGAATGTAACGAATGGGTGGGAAAGAGCAAGGGGCAGCGGATGTGTAGAACGAAAACACAAATCGTCAGGGGTGTGAGCGTTTCGGGATGAGTCGTATACATGTTATAGTTGGTCGTGATTGACCGTGTGGCCTAATGGATAAGGCGTCGGACTTCGGATCTGAAGATTACAGGTTCGAATGCTGTCACGCTCTTGTTTTTCCAGTTCTGAAAAAGAAACATACCGTTTTCATTTAGCAATTGAGCAGTACGAAACCGTCTGAATGTTGCTGTTGACTATTTTTTGCTTGGAGATGCTCTTGAGCTCGAAACACACACAAGAAGACCGGTGTTAACTAGCGGAATGGTCGGCAGAGTGCCGACACCACGAGTTTTGACTGGCACTTGCACATCTAAAACAACGTAGGAAAGTAACTCGTTCGGCTTTTGAGTCACATAAAGTATGTGTGTTAATTTTGACGCCACTAGCTCTGCATGTTGTCATGCAATTTCTTTACCTCTCAGAAATGATTATGGCATAAAAGTGAAGTACGTGACGAGTGTGACGTTAGGAAAACATTAGGCAGCATGGAGAGATTCTGTATGGGACCACCCAACCCAAACGAGTATTGTGTGACGTGCTACCCGGCAGGTATTCACCGAGGTAGCCGGCTAGCTCAGTCGGTAGAGCGTCAGACTGTTAATCCCAGGGTCGTGGGTTCGAGCCACACGCTGGGCGTAACGGAATTTTGTTCCGCTGCAGATGTAAATTACCGTTTTTCTGATTAACGAGATGTAATGGAAATAGCAACTTTAAACTTTGCCTCCGTCTCTGTCAGTCGCAATGAAACTGTATTTGAAGGTGAAGGAGATTTTGTAGACATGTGTGAAAGACATGTTCTGAAATGCAAGTGTTGTTGTTTGGAGAGCATATCGGTTACGTGTCAGATGTGTAGCCAAGCAGTAATGGGTCGCCATATCTGCAAATATTAGAAGCTAATATGAAGTGTTGTCAGCAGAAGTCTGATGATGCAGGCGACCGTAAGGCCGAAGTACGCAAGAGTACCGCTAGGCCGCGCCTCTTTAGCTCAGTGGTAGAGCACTGCTCTAATAAACCAGGTGTCGTAAGTTCCATCCTCACAGGAGAAAGATGAATTTTGGAAATCAGTAGCGCGTCGTGGCCGTATAGCAAACAGTATCTGTGATGACGAACAATTAGCGACAGGCGTTTTTTTAAGAATTACTCTCAGATGTGATTAAGGCGAATGGCGCAGATAAAGCATTTGCCAAAGCGGTACAGCATAAGGTGGGACGAGGCAGTCTGAATTACATTTTATAGATGTATTTCTCACATATCTCAGAGCCTCTCGCGGTCGTCGTCGTCGTCGTCGTCGTCGTCGTCGTCGTCGTCGTCGTCGCCGCCGCTGCTTCTGCAGAAGTAGCAAATGGCCATCGTAGCAAATGCGGCGAGGGACGCCCTGCCTTCGATTCCGAATGCACAAAGTGTGTGGTCTTGTTTCTCAGTCTATATTTGGTCGGTCTCGTAAGAGGTTGAATGTAACGAATGGGTGGGAAAGAGCAAGGGGCAGCGGATGTATAGAACGAAAACACAAATCCTCAGGGGTGTGAGCGTTTCGGGATGAGTCGTATACATGTTATAGTTGGTCGTGATTGACCGTGTGGCCTAATGGATAAGGCGTCGGACTTCGGATCTGAAGATTACAGGTTCGAATGCTGTCACGCTCTTGTTTTTCCAGTTCTGAAAAAGAAACATACCGTTTTCATTTAGCAATTGAGCAGTACGAAACCGTCTGAATGTTGCTGTTGACTATTTTTTGCTTGGAGATGCTCTTGAGCTTGAAACACACACAAGAAGACCGGTGTTAACTAGCGGAATGGTCGGCAGAGTGCCTACACCACGAGTTTTGACTGGCACTTGCACATCTAAAACAACGTAGGAAAGTAACTCGTTCGGCTTTTGAGTCACATAAAGTATGTGTGTTAATTTTGACGCCACTAGCTCTGTATGTTGTCATGCAATTTCTTTACCTCTCAGAAATGATTATGGCATAAAAGTGAAGTACGTGACGAGTGTGACGTTAGGAAAACATTAGGCAGCATGGAGAGATTCTGTATGGGACCACCCAACCCAAACGAGTATTGTGTGACGTGCTACCCGGCAGGTATTCACCGAGGTAGCCGGCTAGCTCAGTCGGTAGAGCGTCAGACTCTTAATCCCAGGGTCGTGGGTTCGAGCCACACGCTGGGCGTAACGGAATTTTGTTCCGCTGCAGATGTAAATTACCGTTTTTCTGATTAACGAGATGTAATGGAAATAGCAACTTTAAACTTTGCCTCCGTCTCTGTCAGTCGCAATGAAACTGTATTTGAAGGTGAAGGAGATTTTGTAGACATGTGTGAAAGACATGTTCTGAAATGCAAGTGTTGTTGTTTGGAGAGCATATCGGTTACGTGTCAGATGTGTAGCCAAGCAGTAATGGGTCGCCATATCTGCAAATATTAGAAGCTAATATGAAGTGTTGTCAGCAGAAGTCTGATGATGCAGGCGACCGTAAGGCCGAAGTACGCAAGAGTACCGCTAGGCCGCGCCTCTTTAGCTCAGTGGTAGAGCACTGCTCTAATAAACCAGGTGTCGTAAGTTCCATCCTCACAGGAGAAAGATGAATTTTGGAAATCAGTAGCGCGTCGTGGCCGTATAGCAAACAGTATCTGTGATGACGAACAATTAGCGACAGGCGTTTTTTTAAGAATTACTCTCAGATGTGATTAAGGCGAATGGCGCAGATAAAGCATTTGCCAAAGCGGTACAGCATAAGGTGGGACGAGGCAGTCTGAATTACATTTTATAGATGTATTTCTCACATATCTCAGAGCCTCTCGCGGTCGTCGTCGTCGTCGTCGTCGTCGTCGTCGCCGCCGCTGCTTCTGCAGAAGTAGCAAATGGCCATCGTAGCAAATGCGGCGAGGGACGCCCTGCCTTCGATTCCGAATGCACAAAGTGTGTGGTCTTGTTTCTCAGTCTATATTTGGTCGGTCTCGTAAGAGGTTGAATGTAACGAATGGGTGGGAAAGAGCAAGGGGCAGCGGATGTGTAGAACGAAAACACAAATCGTCAGGGGTGTGAGCGTTTCGGGATGAGTCGTATACATGTTATAGTTGGTCGTGATTGACCGTGTGGCCTAATGGATAAGGCGTCGGACTTCGGATCTGAAGATTACAGGTTCGAATGCTGTCACGCTCTTGTTTTTCCAGTTCTGAAAAAGAAACATACCGTTTTCATTTAGCAATTGAGCAGTACGAAACCGTCTGAATGTTGCTGTTGACTATTTTTGGCTTGGAGATGCTCTTGAGCTTGAAACACACACAAGAAGACCGGTGTTAACTAGCGGAATGGTCGGCAGAGTGCCGACACCACGAGTTTTGACTGGCACTTGCACATCTAAAACAACGTAGGAAAGTAACTCGTTCGGCTTTTGAGTCACATAAAGTATGTGTGTTAATTTTGACGCCACTAGGTCTGCATGTTGTCATGCAATTTCTTTACCTCTCAGAAATGATTATGGCATAAAAGTGAAGTACGTGACGAGTGTGACGTTAGGAAAACATTAGGCAGCATGGAGAGATTCTGTATGGGACCACCCAACCCAAACGAGTATTGTGTGACGTGCTACCCGGCAGGTATTCACCGAGGTAGCCGGCTAGCTCAGTCGGTAGAGCGTCAGACTGTTAATCCCAGGGTCGTGGGTTCGAGCCACACGCTGGGCGTAACGGAAGTTTGTTCCGCTGCAGATGTAAATTACCATTTTTCTGATTAACGAGATGTAATGGAAATAGCAACTTTAAACTTTGCCTCCGTCTCTGTCAGTCGCAATGAAACTGTATTTGAAGGTGAAGGAGATTTTGTAGACATGTGTGAAAGACATGTTCTAAAATGCAAGTGTTGTTGTTTGGAGAGCATATCGGTTACGTGTCAGATGTGTATCCAAGCAGTAATGGGTCGCCAAATCTGCAAATATTAGAAGCTAATATGAAGTGTTGTCAGCAGAAGTCTGATGATGCAGGCGACCGTAAGGCCGAAGTACGCAAGAGTACCGCTAGGCCGCGCCTCTTTAGCTCAGTGGTAGAGCACTGCTCTAATAAACCAGGTGTCGTAAGTTCCATCCTCACAGGAGAAAGATGAATTTTGGAAATCAGTTGCGCGTCGTGGCCGTATAGCAAACAGTATCTGTGATGACGAACAATTAGCGACAGGCGTTTTTTTAAGAATTACTCTCAGATGTGATTAAGGCGAATGGCGCAGATAAAGCATTTGCCAAAGCGGTACAGCATAAGGTGGGACGAGGCAGTCTGAATTACATTTTATAGATGTATTTCTCACATATCTCAGAGCCTCTCGCGGTCGTCGTCGTCGTCACCGCCGCTGCTTCTGCAGAAGTAGCAAATGGCCATCGTAGCAAATGCGGCGAGGGACGCCCTGCCTTCGATTCCGAATGCACAAAGTGTGTGGTCTTGTTTCTCAGTCTATATTTGGTCGGTCTCGTAAGAGTTTGAATGTAACGAATGGGTGGGAAAGAGCAAGGGGCAGCGGATGTGTAGAACGAAAACACAAATCCTCAGGGGTGTGAGCGTTTCGGGATGAGTCGTATACATGTTATAGTTGGTCGTCATTGACCGTGTGGCCTAATGGATAAGGCGTCGGACTTCGGATCTGAAGATTACAGGTTCGAATGCTGTCACGCTCTTGTTTTTCCAGTTCTGAAAAAGAAACATACCGTTTTCATGTACCAATTGAGCAGTACGAAACCGTCTGAATGTTGCTGTTGACTATTTTTTGCTTGGAGATGCTCTTGAGCTTGAAACACACACAACAAGACCGGTGTTAACTAGCGAAATGGTCGGCAGAGTGCCGACACCACGAGTTTTGACTGGCACTTGCACATCTAAAACAACGTAGGAAAGTAACTCGTTCGGCTTTTGAGTCACATAAAGTATGTGTGTTAATTTTGACGCCACTAGCTCTGCATGTTGTCATGCAATTTCTTTACCTCTCAGAAATGATTATGGCATAAAAGTGAAGTACGTGACGAGTGTGACGTTAGGAAAACATTAGGCAGCATGGAGAGATTCTGTATGGGACCACCCAACCCAAACGAGTATTGTGTGACGTGCTACCCGGCAGGTATTCACCGAGGTAGCCGGATAGCTCAGTCGGTAGAGCGTCAGACTGTTAATCCCAGGGTCGTGGGTTCGAGCCACACGCTGGGCGTAACGGAATTTTGTTCCGCTGCAGATGTAAATTACCGTTTTTCTGATTAACGAGATGTAATGGAAATAGCAACTTTAAACTTTGCCTCCGTCTCTGTCAGTCGCAATGAAACTGTATTTGAAGGTGAAGGAGATTTTGTAGACATGTGTGAAAGACATGTTCTAAAATGCAAGTGTTGTTGTTTGGAGAGCATATCGGTTACGTGTCAGATGTGTAGCCAAGCAGTAATGGGTCGCCAAATCTGCAAATATTAGAAGCTAATATGAAGTGTTGTCAGCAGAAGTCTGATGATGCAGGCGACCGTAAGGCCGAAGTACGCAAGAGTACCGCTAGGCCGCGCCTCTTTAGCTCAGTGGTAGAGCACTGCTCTAATAAACCAGGTGTCGTAAGTTCCATCCTCACAGGAGAAAGATGAATTTTGGAAATCAGTTGCGCGTCGTGGCCGTATAGCAAACAGTATCTGTGATGACGAACAATTAGCGACAGGCGTTTTTTTAAGAATTACTCTCAGATGTGATTAAGGCGAATGGCGCAGATAAAGCATTTGCCAAAGCGGTACAGCATAAGGTGGGACGAGGCAGTCTGAATTACATTTTATAGATGTATTTCTCACATATCTCAGAGCCTCTCGCGGTCGTCGTCGTCGTCACCGCCGCTGCTTCTGCAGAAGTAGCAAATGGCCATCGTAGCAAATGCGGCGAGGGACGCCCTGCCTTCGATTCCGAATGCACAAAGTGTGTGGTCTTGTTTCTCAGTCTATATTTGGTCGGTCTCGTAAGAGGTTGAATGTAACGAATGGGTGGGAAAGAGCAAGGGGCAGCGGATGTGTAGAACGAAAACACAAATCCTCAGGGGTGTGAGCGTTTCGGGATGAGTCGTATACATGTTATAGTTGGTCGTCATTGACCGTGTGGCCTAATGGATAAGGCGTCGGACTTCGGATCTGAAGATTACAGGTTCGAATGCTGTCACGCTCTTGTTTTTCCAGTTCTGAAAAAGAAACATACCGTTTTCATGTACCAATTGAGCAGTACGAAACCGTCTGAATGTTGCTGTTGACTATTTTTTGCTTGGAGATGCTCTTGAGCTTGAAACACACACAACAAGACCGGTGTTAACTAGCGAAATGGTCGGCAGAGTGCCGACACCACGAGTTTTGACTGGCACTTGCACATCTAAAACAACGTAGGAAAGTAACTCGTTCGGCTTTTGAGTCACATAAAGTATGTGTGTTAATTTTGACGCCACTAGCTCTGCATGTTGTCATGCAATTTCTTTACCTCTCAGAAATGATTATGGCATAAAAGTGAAGTACGTGACGAGTGTGACGTTAGGAAAACATTAGGCAGCATGGAGAGATTCTGTATGGGACCACCCAACCCAAACGAGTATTGTGTGACGTGCTACCCGGCAGGTATTCACCGAGGTAGCCGGATAGCTCAGTCGGTAGAGCGTCAGACTGTTAATCCCAGGGTCGTGGGTTCGAGCCACACGCTGGGCGTAACGGAATTTTGTTCCTCTGCAGATGTAAATTACCGTTTTTCTGATTAACGAGATGTAATGGAAATAGCAACTTTAAACTTTGCCTCCGTCTCTGTCAGTCGCAATGAAACTGTATTTGAAGGTGAAGGAGATTTTGTAGACATGTGTGAAAGACATGTTCTAAAATGCAAGTGTTGTTGTTTGGAGAGCATATCGGTTACGTGTCAGATGTGTAGCCAAGCAGTAATGGGTCGCCAAATCTGCAAATATTAGAAGCTAATATGAAGTGTTGTCAGCAGAAGTCTGATGATGCAGGCGACCGTAAGGCCGAAGTACGTAAGAGTACCGCTAGGCCGCGCCTCTTTAGCTCAGTGGTAGAGCACTGCTCTAATAAACCAGGTGTCGTAAGTTCCATCCTCACAGGAGAAAGATGAATTTTGGAAATCAGTAGCGCGTCGTGGCCGTATAGCAAACAGTATCTGTGATGACGAACAATTAGCGACAGGCGTTTTTTAAAGAATTACTCTCAGATGTGATTAAGGCGAATGGCGCAGATAAAGCATTTGCCAAAGCGGTACAGCATAAGGTGGGACGAGGCAGTCTGAATTACATTTTATAGATGTATTTCTCACATATCTCAGAGCCTCTCGCGGTCGTCGTCGTCGTCGTCGTCGTCGTCGCCGCCGCTGCTTCTGCAGAAGTAGCAAATGGCCATCGTAGCAAATGCGGCGAGGGACGCCCTGCCTTCGATTCCGAATGCACAAAGTGTGTGGTCTTGTTTCTCAGTCTATATTTGGTCGGTCTCGTAAGAGGTTGAATGTAACGAATGGGTGGGAAAGAGCAAGGGGCAGCGGATGTGTAGAACGAAAACACAAATCGTCAGGGGTGTGAGCGTTTCGGGATGAGTCGTATACATGTTATAGTTGGTCGTCATTGACCGTGTGGCCTAATGGATAAGGCGTCGGACTTCGGATCTGAAGATTACAGGTTCGAATGCTGTCACGCTCTTGTTTTTCCAGTTCTGAAAAAGAAACATTCCGTTTTCATGTACCAATTGAGCAGTACGAAACCGTCTGAATGTTGCTGTTGACTATTTTTGGCTTGGAGATGCTCTTGAGCTTGAAACACACACAAGAAGACCGGTGTTAACTAGCGGAATGGTCGGCAGAGTGCCGACACCACGAGTTTTGACTGGCACTTGCACATCTAAAACAACGTAGGAAAGTAACTCGTTCGGCTTTTGAGTCACATAAAGTATGTGTGTTAATTTTGACGCCACTAGGTCTGCATGTTGTCATGCAATTTCTTTACCTCTCAGAAATGATTATGGCATAAAAGTGAAGTACGTGACGAGTGTGACGTTAGGAAAACATTAGGCAGCATGGAGAGATTCTGTATGGGACCACCCAACCCAAACGAGTATTGTGTGACGTGCTACCCGGCAGGTATTCACCGAGGTAGCCGGCTAGCTCAGTCGGTAGAGCGTCAGACTGTTAATCCCAGGGTCGTGGGTTCGAGCCACACGCTGGGCGTAACGGAAGTTTGTTCCGCTGCAGATGTAAATTACCATTTTTCTGATTAACGAGATGTAATGGAAATAGCAACTTTAAACTTTGCCTCCGTCTCTGTCAGTCGCAATGAAACTGTATTTGAAGGTGAAGGAGATTTTGTAGACATGTGTGAAAGACATGTTCTAAAATGCAAGTGTTGTTGTTTGGAGAGCATATCGGTTACGTGTCAGATGTGTATCCAAGCAGTAATGGGTCGCCAAATCTGCAAATATTAGAAGCTAATATGAAGTGTTGTCAGCAGAAGTCTGATGATGCAGGCGACCGTAAGGCCGAAGTACGCAAGAGTACCGCTAGGCCGCGAATCTTTAGCTCAGTGGTAGAGCACTGCTCTAATAAACCAGGTGTCGTAAGTTCCATCCTCACAGGAGAAAGATGAATTTTGGAAATCAGTTGCGCGTCGTGGCCGTATAGCAAACAGTATCTGTGATGACGAACAATTAGCGACAGGCGTTTTTTTAAGAATTACTCTCAGATGTGATTAAGGCGAATGGCGCAGATAAAACATTTGCCAAAGCGGTACAGCATAAGGTGGGACGAGGCAGTCTGAATTACATTTTATAGATGTATTTCTCACATATCTCAGAGCCTCTCGCGGTCGTCGTCGTCGTCGTCGTCACCGCCGCTGCTTCTGCAGAAGTAGCAAATGGCCATCGTAGCAAATGCGGCGAGGGACGCCCTGCCTTCGATTCCGAATGCACAAAGTGTGTGGTCTTGTTTCTCAGTCTATATTTGGTCGGTCTCGTAAGAGTTTGAATGTAACGAATGGGTGGGAAAGAGCAAGGGGCAGCGGATGTGTAGAACGAAAACACAAATCCTCAGGGGTGTGAGCGTTTCGGGATGAGTCGTATACATGTTATAGTTGGTCGTGATTGACCGTGTGGCCTAATGGATAAGGCGTCGGACTTCGGATCTGAAGATTACAGGTTCGAATGCTGTCACGCTCTTGTTTTTCCAGTTCTGAAAAAGAAACATACCGTTTTCATGTACCAATTGAGCAGTACGAAACCGTCTGAATGTTGCTGTTGACTATTTTTTGCTTGGAGATGCTCTTGAGCTTGAAACACACACAACAAGACCGGTGTTAACTAGCGAAATGGTCGGCAGAGTGCCGACACCACGAGTTTTGACTGGCACTTGCACATCTAAAACAACGTAGGAAAGTAACTCGTTCGGCTTTTGAGTCACATAAAGTATGTGTGTTAATTTTGACGCCACTAGCTCTGCATGTTGTCATGCAATTTCTTTACCTCTCAGAAATGATTATGGCATAAAAGTGAAGTACGTGACGAGTGTGACGTTAGGAAAACATTAGGCAGCATGGAGAGATTCTGTATGGGACCACCCAACCCAAACGAGTATTGTGTGACGTGCTACCCGGCAGGTATTCACCGAGGTAGCCGGCTAGCTCAGTCGGTAGAGCGTCAGACTGTTAATCCCAGGGTCGTGGGTTCGAGCCACACGCTGGGCGTAACGGAATTTTGTTCCGCTGCAGATGTAAATTACCGTTTTTCTGATTAACGAGATGTAATGGAAATAGCAACTTTAAACTTTGCCTCCGTCTCTGTCAGTCGCAATGAAACTGTATTTGAAGGTGAAGGAGATTTTGTAGACATGTGTGAAAGACATGTTCTAAAATGCAAGTGTTGTTGTTTGGAGAGCATATCGGTTACGTGTCAGATGTGTAGCCAAGCAGTAATGGGTCGCCAAATCTGCAAATATTAGAAGCTAATATGAAGTGTTGTCAGCAGAAGTCTGATGATGCAGGCGACCGTAAGGCCGAAGTACGCAAGAGTACCGCTGGGCCGCGCCTCTTTAGCTCAGTGGTAGAGCACTGCTCTAATAAACCAGGTGTCGTAAGTTCCATCCTCACAGGAGAAAGATGAATTTTGGAAATCAGTAGCGCGTCGTGGCCGTATAGCAAACAGTATCTGTGATGACGAACAATTAGCGACAGGCGTTTTTTAAAGAATTACTCTCAGATGTGATTAAGGCGAATGGCGCAGATAAAGCATTTGCCAAAGCGGTACAGCATAAGGTGGGACGAGGCAGTCTGAATTACATTTTATAGATGTATTTCTCACATATCTCAGAGCCCCTCGCGGTCGTCGTCGTCGTCGTCGTCTTCGTCGTCGCCGCCGCTGCTTCTGCAGAAGTAGCAAATGGCCATCGTAGCAAATGCGGCGAGGGACGCCCTGCCTTCGATTCCGAATGCACAAAGTGTGTGGTCTTGTTTCTCAGTCTATATTTGGTCGGTCTCGTAAGAGGTTGAATGTAACGAATGGGTGGGAAAGAGCAAGGGGCAGCGGATGTGTAGAACGAAAACACAAATCCTCAGGGGTGTGAGCGTTTCGGGATGAGTCGTATACATGTTATAGTTGGTCGTGATTGACCGTGTGGCCTAATGGATAAGGCGTCGGACTTCGGATCTGAAGATTACAGGTTCGAATGCTGTCACGCTCTTGTTTTTCCAGTTCTGAAAAAGAAACATACCGTTTTCATGTACCAATTGAGCAGTACGAAACCGTCTGAATGTTGCTGTTGACTTTTTTTTGCTTGGAGATGCTCTTGAGCTTGAAACACACACAAGAAGACCGGTGTTAACTAGCGGAATGGTCGGCAGAGTGCCGACACCACGAGTTTTGACTGGCACTTGCACATCTAAAACAACGTAGGAAAGTAACTCGTTCGGCTTTTGAGTCACATAAAGTATGTGTGTTAATTTTGACGCCACTAGCTCTGCATGTTGTCATGCAATTTCTTTACCTCTCAGATATGATTATGGCATAAAAGTGAAGTACGTGACGAGTGTGGCGTTAGGAAAACATTAGGCAGCATGGAGAGATTCTGTATGGGACAACCCAACCCAAACGAGTATTGTGTGACGTGCTACCCGGCAGGTATTCACCGAGGTAGCCGGCTAGCTCAGTCGGTAGAGCGTCAGACTGTTAATCCCAGGGTCGTGGGTTCGAGCCACACGCTGGGCGTAACGGAATTTTGTTCCGCTGCAGATGTAAATTACCGTTTTTCTGATTAACGAGATGTAATGGAAATAGCAACTTTAAACTTTGCCTCCGTCTCTGTCAGTCGCAATGAAACTGTATTTGAAGGTGAAGGAGATTTTGTAGACATGTGTGAAAGACATGTTCTAAAATGCAAGTGTTGTTGTTTGGAGAGCATATCGGTTACGTGTCAGATGTGTAGCCAAGCAGTAATGGGTCGCCAAATCTGCAAATATTAGAAGCTAATATGAAGTGTTGTGAGCAGAAGTCTGATGATGCAGGCGACCGTAAGGCCGAAGTATGCAAGAGTACCGCTAGGCCGCGCCTCTTTAGCTCAGTGGTAGATCACTGCTCTAATAAACCAGGTGTCGTAAGTTCCATCCTCACAGGAGAAAGATGAATTTTGGAAATCAGTAGCGCGTCGTGGCCGTATAGCAAACAGTATCTGTGACGACGAACAATTAGCGACAGGCGTTTTTTTAAGAATTACTCTCAGATGTGATTAAGGCGAATGGCGCAGATAAAGCATTTGCCAAAGCGGTACAGCATAAGGTGGGACGAGGCAGTCTGAATTACATTATATAGATGTATTTCTCACATATCTCAGAGCCTCTCGCGGTCGTCGTCGTCGTCGTCGTCGTCGTCGTCGTCGTCGCCGTCGTCGCCGCCGCCGCTTCTGCAGAAGTAGCAAATGGCCATCGTAGCAAATGCGGCGAGGGACGCCCTGCCTTCGATTCTGAATGCACAAAGTGTGTGGTCTTGTTTCTCAGTCTATATTTGGTCGGTCTCGTAAGAGGTTGAATGTAATGAATGGGTGGGAAAGAGCAAGGGGCAGCGAATGTGTAGAACGAAAACACAAATCCTCAGGGGTGTGAGCGTTTCGGGATGAGTCGTATACATGTTGTAGTTGGTCGTCATTGACCGTGTGGCCTAATGGATAAGGCGTCGGACTTCGGATCTGAAGATTACAGGTTCGAATGCTGTCACGCTCTTGTTTTTCCAGATCTGAAAAAGAAACATACCGTTTTCATGTACCAATTGAGCAGCACGAAACCGTCTGAATGTTGCTGTTGACCATTTTTTGCTTGGAGATGCTCTTGAGCTTGAAAAAAACACAACAAGACCGGTGTTAACTAGCGAAATGGTCGGCAGAGTGCCGACACCACGAGTTTTGACTGGCACTTGCACATCTAAAACAACGTAGGAAAGTAACTCGTTCGGCTTTTGAGTCACATAAAGTATGTGTATTTATTTTGACGCCACTAGCTCTGCATGTTGTCATGCAATTTCTTTACCTCTCAGAAATGATTATGACATAAAAGTGAAGTACGTGACGAGTGTGACGTAATTAAAACATTAGGCAGCATGGAGAGATTCTGTATGGGACCACCCAACCCAAACGTGTATTGTGTGACGTGCTACCCGGCAGGTATTCACCGAGGTAGCCGGCTAGCTCAGTCGGTAGAGCGTCAGACTCTTAATCCCAGGGTCGTGATTCGAGCCACACGCTGGGCGTAACGGAATTTTGTTCCGCTGCAGATGTAAATTACCGTTTTTCTGATTAACGAGATGTAATGGAAATAGCAACTTTAAACTTTGCCTTCGTCTCTGTCAGTTGCAATGAAACTGTATTTGAAGGTGAAGGAGATTTTGTAGACATGTGTGAAAGACATGTTCTGAAATGCAAGTGTTGTTGTTTGGAGAGCATATCGGTTACGTGTCTGATGTGTAGCCAAGCAGTAATGGGTCGCCATATCTGCAAATATTAGAAGCTAATATGAAGTGTTGTCAGCAGAAGTCTGATGATGCAGGCGACCGTAAGGCCGAAGTACGCAAGAGTACCGCTAGGCCGCGCCTATTTAGCTCAGTGGTAGAGCACTGCTCTAATAAACCAGATGTCGTAAGTTCCATCCTCACAGGAGAAAGATGAATTTTGGAAATCAGTAGCGCGTCGTGGCCGTATAGCAAACAGTATCTGTGATGACGAGCAATTAGCGACAGGCGTTTTTTTAAGAATTACTCTCAGATGTGATTAAGGCGAATGGCGCAGATAAAGCATTTTCCAAAGCGGTACAGCATAAGGTGGGACGAGGCAGTCTGAATTACATTTTATAGATGTATTTCTCACATATCTCAGAGCCTCTCGCGGTCGTCGTCGTCGTCGTCGTCGTCGACGCCGCTGCCTCTGCAGAAGTAGCAAATGGCCATCGTAGCAAATGCGGCGAGGGACGCCCTGCCTTCGATTCCGAATGCACAAAGTGTGTGGTCTTGTTTCTCAGTCTATATTTGGTCGGTCTCTTAAGAGGTTGAATGTAACGAATGGGTGGGAAAGAGCAAGGGGCAGCGGATGTGTAGAACGAAAACACAAATCCTCAGGGGTGTGAGCGTTTCGGGATGAGTCGTATACATGTTATAGTTGGTCGACATTGACCGTGTGGCCTAATGGATAAGGCGTCGGACTTCGGATCTGAAGATTACAGGTTCGAATGCTGTCACGCTCGTTTTTTTCCAGTTCTGAAAAAGAAACATACCGTTTTAATGTAGCAATTGAGCAGTACGAAACCGTCTGAATGTTGCTGTTGACTATTTTTTGCTTGGAGATGCTCTTGAGCTTGAAACACACACAACAAGACCGGTGTTAACTAGCGAAATGGTCCGCAGAGTGCCGACACCACGAGTTTTGACTGGCACTTGCACATCTAAAACAACGTAGGAAAGTAACTCGTTCGGCTTTTGAGTCACATAAAGTATGTGTGTTAATTTTGACGCCACTAGCTCTGCATGTTGTCATGCAATTTCTTTACCTCTCAGAAATGATTATGGCATAAAAGTGAAGTACGTGACGAGTGTGACGTTAGGAAAACATTAGGCAGCATGGAGAGATTCTGTATGGGACCACCCAACCCAAACGAGTATTGTGTGACGTGCTACCCGGCAGGTATTCACCGATGTAGCCGGCTAGCTCAGTCGGTAGAGCGTCAGACTGTTAATCCCAGGGTCGTGGGTTCGAGCCACACGCTGGGCGTAACGGAATTTTGTTCCGCTGCAGATGTAAATTACCGTTTTTCTGATTAACGAGATGTAATGGAAATAGCAACTTTAAACTTTGCCTCCGTCTCTGTCAGTCGCAATGAAACTGTATTGGAAGGTGAAGGAGATTTTGTAGACATGTGTGAAAGACATGTTCTGAAATGCAAGTGTTGTTGTTTGGAGAACATATCGGTTACGTGTCAGATGTGTAGCCAAGCAGTAATGGGTCGCCATATCTGCAAATATTAGAAGCTAATATGAAGTGTTGTCAGCAGAAGTCTGATGATGCAGGCGACCGTAAGGCCGAAGTACGCAAGAGTACCGCTAGGCCGCGCCTCTTTAGCTCAGTGGTAGAGCACTGCTCTAATAAACCAGGTGTCGTAAGATTCATCCTCACAGGAGAAAGATGAATTTTGGAAATCAGTAGCGCGTCGTGGCCGTATAGCAAACAGTATCTGTGATGACGAACAATTAGCGACAGGCGTTTTTTTAAGAATTACTCTCAGATGTGATTAAGGCGAATGGCGCAGATAAAGCATTTGCCAAAGCGGTACAGCATAAGGTGGGACGAGGCAGTCTGAATTACATTTTATAGATGTATTTCTCACATATCTCAGAGCCTCTCGCGGTCGTCGTCGTCGTCGTCGTCGTCGCCGCCGCTGCTTCGGCAGAAGTAGCAAATGGCCATCGTAGCAAATGCGGCGAGGGACGCCCTGCCTTCGATTCCGAATGCACAAAGTGTGTGGTCTTGTTTCTCAGTCTATATTTGGTCGGTCTCGTAAGAGGTTGAATGTAACGAATGGGTGGGAAAGAGCAAGGGGCAGCGGATGTGTAGAACGAAAACACAAATCCTCAGGGGTGTGAGCGTTTCGGGATGAGTCGTATACATGTTATAGTTGGTCGTCATTGACCGTGTGGCCTAATGGATAAGGCGTCGGACTTCGGATCTGAAGATTACAGGTTCGAATGCTGTCACGCTCTTGTTTTTCCAGTTCTGAAAAAGAAACATACCGTTTTCATGTACCAATTGAGCAGTACGAAACCGTCTGACTGTTGCTGTTGACCATTTTTTGCTTGGAGATGCTCTTGAGCTTGAAACACACACAACAAGACCGGTGTTAACTAGCGAAATGGTCGGCAGAGTGCCGACACCACGAGTTTTGACTGGCAGTTGCACATCTAAAACAACGTAGGAAAGTAACTCGTTCGGCTTTTGAGTCACATAAAGTATGTGTGTTAATTTTGACGCCACTAGCTCTGCATGTTGTCATGCAATTTCTTTACCTCTCAGAAATGATTATGGCATAAAAGTGAAGTACGTGACGAGTGTGACGTTAGGAAAACATTAGGCAGCATGGAGAGATTCTGTATGGGACCACCCAACCCAAACGAGTATTGTGTGACGTGCCTACCCGGCAGGTATTCACCGAGGTAGCCGGCTAGCTCAGTCGGTACAGCGTCAGACTCTTAATCCCAGGGTCGTGGGTTCGAGCCACACGCTGGGCGTAACGGAATTTTGTTGCGCTGCAGATGTAAATTACCGTTTTTCTGATTAACGAGATGTAATGGAAATAGCAACTTTAAACTTTGCCTCCGTCTCTGTCAGTCGCAATGAAACTGTATTTGAAGGTGAAGGAGATTTTGTAGACATGTGTGAAAGACATGTTCTGAAATGCAAGTGTTGTTGTTTGGAGAGCATATCGGTTACGTGTCAGATGTGTAGCCAAGCAGTAATGGGTCGCCATATCTGCAAATATTAGAAGCTAATATGAAGTGTTGTCAGCAGAAGTCTGATGATGCAGGCGACCGTAAGGCCGAAGTACGCAAGAGTACCGCTAGGCCGCGCCTCTTTAGCTCAGTGGTAGAGCACTGCTCTAATAAACCAGGTGTCGTAAGTTCCATCCTCACAGGAGAAAGATGAATTTTGGAAATCAGTAGCGCGTCGTGGCCGTATAGCAAACAGTATCTGTGATGACGAACAATTAGCGACAGGCGTTTTTTTAAGAATTACTCTCAGATGTGATTAAGGCGAATGGCGCAGATAAAGCATTTGCCAAAGCGGTACAGCATAAGGTGGGACGAGGCAGTCTGAATTACATTTTATGGATGCATTTCTCACATATCTCAGAGCCTCTCGCGGTCGTCGTCGTCGTCGTCGTCGTCGTCGTCGTCGCCGCCGCCGCTGCTTCTGCAGAAGTAGCAAATGGCCATCGTAGCAAATGCGGCGAGGGACGCACTGCCTTCGATTCCGAATGCACAAAGTGTGTGGTCTTGTTTCTCAGTCTATATTTGGTCGGTCTCGTAAGAGGTTGAATGTAACGAATGGGTGGGAAAGAGCAAGGGGCAGCGGATGTGTAGAACGAAAACACAAATCCTCAGGGGTGTGAGCGTTTCGGGATGAGTCGTATACATGTTATAGTTGGTCGTCATTGACCGTGTGGCCTAATGGATAAGGCGTCGGACTTCGGATCTGAAGATTACATGTTCGAATGCTGTCACCCTCTTGTTTTTCCAGATCTGAAAAAGAAACATACCGTTTTCATGTAGCAATTGAGCAGTACGAAACCGTCTGAATGTTGCTGTTGACCATTTTTTGCTTGGAGATGCTCTTGAGCTTGAAACACACACAACAAGACCGGTGTTAACTAGCGAAATGGTCGGCAGAGTGCCGACACCACGAGTTTTGACTGGCACTTGCACATCTAAAACAACGTAGGAAAGTAACTCGTTCGGCTTTTGAGTCACATAAAGTATGTGTGTTAATTTTGACGCCACTAGCTCTGCATGTTGTCATGCAATTTCTTTACCTCTCAGAAATGATTATGACATAAAAGTGAAGTACGTGACGAGTGTGACGTTAGGAAAACATTAGGCAGCATGGAGAGATTCTGTATGGGACCACCCAACCCAAACGAGTATTGTGTAACGTGCTACCCGGCAGGTATTCACCGAGGTAGCCGGCTAGCTCAGTCGGTAGAGCGTCAGACTGTTAATCCCAGGGTCGTGGGTTCGAGCCACACGCTGGGCGTAACGGAATTTTGTTCCGCTGCAGATGTAAATTACCGTTTTTCTGATTAATGAGATGTAATGGAAATAGCAACTTTAAACTTTGCCTCCGTCTCTGTCAGTCGCAATGAAACTGTATTTGAAGGTGAAGGAGATTTTGTAGACATGTGTGAAAGACATGTTCTGAAATGCAAGTGTTGTTGTTTGGAGAGCATATCGGTTACGTGTCAGATGTGTAGCCAAGCAGTAATGGGTCGCCATATCTGCAAATATTAGAAGCTAATATGAAGTGTTGTCAGCAGAAGTCTGATGATGCAGGCGACCGTAAGGCCGAAGTACGCAAGAGTACCGCTAGGCCGCGCCTCTTTAGCTCAGTGGTAGAGCACTGCTCTAATAAACCAGGTGTCGTAAGTTCCATCCTCACAGGAGAAAGATGAATTTTGGAAATCAGTAGCGCGTCGTGGCCGTATAGCAAACAGTATCTGTGATGACGAACAATTAGCGACAGGCGTTTTTTTAAGAATTACTCTCAGATGTGATTAAGGCGAATGGCGCAGATAAAGCATTTGCCAAAGCGGTACAGCATAAGGTGGGACGAGGCAGTCTGAATTACATTTTATAGATGTATTTCTCACATATCTCAGAGCCTCTCGCGGTCGTCGTCGTCGTCGTCGTCGTCGTCGTCGCCGCCGCTGCTTCTGCAGAAGTAGCAAATGGCCATCGTAGCAAATGCGGCGAGGGACGCCCTGCCTTCGATTCCGAATGCACAAAGTGTGTGGTCTTGTTTCTCAGTCTATATTTGGTCGGTCTCGTAAGAGGTTGAATGTAACGAATGGGTGGGAAAGAGCAAGGGGCAGCGGATGTGTAGAACGAAAACACAAATCCTCAGGGGTGTGAGCGTTTCGGGATGAGTCGTATACATGTTATAGTTGGTCGTGATTGACCGTGTGGCCTAATGGATAAGGCGTCGGACTTCGGATCTGAAGATTACAGGTTCGAATGCTGTCACGCTCTTGTTTTTCCAGTTCTGAAAAAGAAACATACCGTTTTCATTTAGCAATTGAGCAGTACGAAACCGTCTGAATGTTGCTGTTGACTATTTTTTGCTTGGAGATGCTCTTGAGCTTGAAACACACACAAGAAGACCGGTGTTAACTAGCGGAATGGTCGGCAGAGTGCCGACACCACGAGTTTTGACTGGCACTTGCACATCTAAAACAACGTAGGAAAGTAACTCGTTCGGCTTTTGAGTCACATAAAGTATGTGTGTTAATTTTGACGCCACTAGCTCTGCATGTTGTCATGCAATTTCTTTACCTCTCAGAAATGATTATGGCATAAAAGTGAAGTACGTGACGAGTGTGACGTTAGGAAAACATTAGGCAGCATGGAGAGATTCTGTATGGGACCACCCAACCCAAACGAGTATTGTGTGACGTGCTACCCGGCAGGTATTCACCGAGGTAGCCGGCTAGCTCAGTCGGTACAGCGTCAGACTCTTAATCCCAGGGTCGTGGGTTCGAGCCACACGCTGGGCGTAACGGAATTTTGTTCCGCTGCAGATGTAAATTACCGTTTTTCTGATTAACGAGATGTAATGGAAATAGCAACTTTAAACTTTGCCTCCGTCTCTGTCAGTCGCAATGAAACTGTATTTGAAGGTGAAGGAGATTTTGTAGACATGTGTGAAAGACATGTTCTGAAATGCAAGTGTTGTTGTTTGGAGAGCATATCGGTTACGTGTCAGATGTGTAGCCAAGCAGTAATGGGTCGCCATATCTGCAAATATTAGAAGCTAATATGAAGTGTTGTCAGCAGAAGTCTGATGATGCAGGCGACCGTAAGGCCGAAGTACGCAAGAGTACCGCTAGGCCGCGCCTCTTTAGCTCAGTGGTAGAGCACTGCTCTAATAAACCAGGTGTCGTAAGTTCCATCCTCACAGGAGAAAGATGAATTTTGGAAATCAGTAGCGCGTCGTGGCCGTATAGCAAACAGTATCTGTGATGACGAACAATTAGCGACAGGCGTTTTTTTAAGAAATACTCTCAGATGTGATTAAGGCGAATGGCGCAGATAAAGCATTTGCCAAAGCGGTACAGCATAAGGTGGGACGAGGCAGTCTGAATTACATTTTATAGATGTATTTCTCACATATCTCAGAGCCTCTCGCGGTCGTCGTCGTCGTCGTCGTCGTCGTCGTCGTCGTCGCCGCCGCTGCTTCTGCAGAAGTAGCAAATGGCCATCGTAGCAAATGCGGCGAGGGACGCCCTGCCTTCGATTCCGAATGCACAAAGTGTGTGGTCTTGTTTCTCAGTCTATATTTGGTCGGTCTCGTAAGAGGTTGAATGTAACGAATGGGTGGGAAAGAGCAAGGGGCAGCGGATGTGTAGAACGAAAACACAAATCCTCAGGGGTGTGAGCGTTTCGGGATGAGTCGTATACATGTTATAGTTGGTCGTGATTGACCGTGTGGCCTAATGGATAAGGCGTCGGACCTCGGATCTGAAGATTACAGGTTCGAATGCTGTCACGCTCTTGTTTTTCCAGTTCTGAAAAAGAAACATACCGTTTTCATTTAGCAATTGAGCAGTACGAAACCGTCTGAATGTTGCTGTTGACTATTTTTTGCTTGGAGATGCTCTTGAGCTTGAAACACACACAAGAAGACCGGTGTTAACTAGCGGAATGGTCGGCAGAGTGCCGACACCACGAGTTTTGACTGGCAGTTGCACATCTAAAACAACGTAGGAAAGTAACTCGTTCGGCTTTTGAGTCACATAAAGTATGTGTGTTAATTTTGACGCCACTAGCTCTGCATGTTGTCATGCAATTTCTTTACCTCTCAGAAATGATTATGGCATAAAAGTGAAGTACGTGACGAGTGTGACGTTAGGAAAACATTAGGCAGCATGGAGAGATTCTGTATGGGACCACCCAACCCAAACGAGTATTGTGTGACGTGCTACCCGGCAGGTATTCACCGAGGTAGCCGGCTAGCTCAGTCGGTACAGCGTCAGACTCTTAATCCCAGGGTCGTGGGTTCGAGCCACACGCTGGGCGTAACGGAATTTTGTTCCGCTGCAGATGTAAATTACCGTTTTTCTGATTAACGAGATGTAATGGAAATAGCAACTTTAAACTTTGCCTCCGTCTCTGTCAGTCGCAATGAAACTGTATTTGAAGGTGAAGGAGATTTTGTAGACATGTGTGAAAGACATGTTCTGAAATGCAAGTGTTGTTGTTTGGAGAGCATATCGGTTACGTGTCAGATGTGTAGCCAAGCAGTAATGGGTCGCCATATCTGCAAATATTAGAAGCTAATATGAAGTGTTGTCAGCAGAAGTCTGATGATGCAGGCGACCGTAAGGCCGAAGTACGCAAGAGTACCGCTAGGCCGCGCCTCTTTAGCTCAGTGGTAGAGCACTGCTCTAATAAACCAGGTGTCGTAAGTTCCATCCTCACAGGAGAAAGATGAATTTTGGAAATCAGTAGCGCGTCGTGGCCGTATAGCAAACAGTATCTGTGATGACGAACAATTAGCGACAGGCGTTTTTTTAAGAAATACTCTCAGATGTGATTAAGGCGAATGGCGCAGATAAAGCATTTGCCAAAGCGGTACAGCATAAGGTGGGACGAGGCAGTCTGAATTACATTTTATAGATGTATTTCTCACATATCTCAGAGCCTCTCGCGGTCGTCGTCGTCGTCGTCGTCGTCGTCGTCGTCGTCGTCGTCGTCGCCGCCGCTGCTTCTGCAGAAGTAGCAAATGGCCATCGTAGCAAATGCGGCGAGGGACGCCCTGCCTTAGATTCCGAATGCACAAAGTGTGTGGTCTTGTTTCTCAGTCTATATTTGGTCGGTCTCGTAAGAGGTTGAATGTAACGAATGGGTGGGAAAGAGCAAGGGGCAGCGGATGTGTAGAACGAAAACACAAATCCTCAGGGGTGTGAGCGTTTCGGGATGAGTCGTATACATGTTATAGTTGGTCGTCATTGACCGTGTGGCCTAATGGATAAGGCGTCGGACTTCGGATCTGAAGATTACATGTTCGAATGCTGTCACCCTCTTGTTTTTCCAGATCTGAAAAAGAAACATACCGTTTTCATGTAGCAATTGAGCAGTACGAAACCGTCTGAATGTTGCTGTTGACCATTTTTTGCTTGGAGATGCTCTTGAGCTTGAAACACACACAAGAAGACCGGTGTTAACTAGCGGAATGGTCGGCAGAGTGCCGACACCACGAGTTTTGACTGGCACTTGCACATCTAAAACAACGTAGGAAAGTAACTCGTTCGGCTTTTGAGTCACATAAAGTATGTGTGTTAATTTTGACGCCACTAGCTCTGCATGTTGTCATGCAATTTCTTTACCTCTCAGAAATGATTATGGCATAAAAGTGAAGTACGTGACGAGTGTGACGTTAGGAAAACATTAGGCAGCATGGAGAGATTCTGTATGGGACCACCCAACCCAAACGAGTATTGTGTGACGTGCTACCCGGCAGGTATTCACCGAGGTAGCCGGCTAGCTCAGTCGGTACAGCGTCAGACTCTTAATCCCAGGGTCGTGGGTTCGAGCCACACGCTGGGCGTAACGGAATTTTGTTCCGCTGCAGATGTAAATTACCGTTTTTCTGATTAACGAGATGTAATGGAAATAGCAACTTTAAACTTTGCCTCCGTCTCTGTCAGTCGCAATGAAACTGTATTTGAAGGTGAAGGAGATTTTGTAGACATGTGTGAAAGACATGTTCTGAAATGCAAGTGTTGTTGTTTGGAGAGCATATCGGTTACGTGTCAGATGTGTAGCCAAGCAGTAATGGGTCGCCATATCTGCAAATATTAGAAGCTAATATGAAGTGTTGTCAGCAGAAGTCTGATGATGCAGGCGACCGTAAGGCCGAAGTACGCAAGAGTACCGCTAGGCCGCGCCTCTTTAGCTCAGTGGTAGAGCACTGCTCTAATAAACCAGGTGTCGTAAGTTCCATCCTCACAGGAGAAAGATGAATTTTGGAAATCAGTAGCGCGTCGTGGCCGTATAGCAAACAGTATCTGTGATGACGAACAATTAGCGACAGGCGTTTTTTTAAGAAATACTCTCAGATGTGATTAAGGCGAATGGCGCAGATAAAGCATTTGCCAAAGCGGTACAGCATAAGGTGGGACGAGGCAGTCTGAATTACATTTTATAGATGTATTTCTCACATATCTCAGAGCCTCTCGCGGTCGTCGTCGTCGTCGTCGTCGTCGTCGTCGTCGTCGCCGCCGCTGCTTCTGCAGAAGTAGCAAATGGCCATCGTAGCAAATGCGGCGAGGGACGCCCTGCCTTCGATTCCGAATGCACAAAGTGTGTGGTCTTGTTTCTCAGTCTATATTTGGTCGGTCTCGTAAGAGGTTGAATGTAACGAATGGGTGGGAAAGAGCAAGGGGCAGCGGATGTGTAGAACGAAAACACAAATCCTCAGGGGTGTGAGCGTTTCGGGATGAGTCGTATACATGTTATAGTTGGTCGTGATTGACCGTGTGGCCTAATGGATAAGGCGTCGGACCTCGGATCTGAAGATTACAGGTTCGAATGCTGTCACGCTCTTGTTTTTCCAGTTCTGAAAAAGAAACATACCGTTTTCATTTAGCAATTGAGCAGTACGAAACCGTCTGAATGTTGCTGTTGACTATTTTTTGCTTGGAGATGCTCTTGAGCTTGAAACACACACAAGAAGACCGGTGTTAACTAGCGGAATGGTCGGCAGAGTGCCGACACCACGAGTTTTGACTGGCAGTTGCACATCTAAAACAACGTAGGAAAGTAACTCGTTCGGCTTTTGAGTCACATAAAGTATGTGTGTTAATTTTGACGCCACTAGCTCTGCATGTTGTCATGCAATTTCTTTACCTCTCAGAAATGATTATGGCATAAAAGTGAAGTACGTGACGAGTGTGACGTTAGGAAAACATTAGGCAGCATGGAGAGATTCTGTATGGGACCACCCAACCCAAACGAGTATTGTGTGACGTGCTACCCGGCAGGTATTCACCGAGGTAGCCGGCTAGCTCAGTCGGTACAGCGTCAGACTCTTAATCCCAGGGTCGTGGGTTCGAGCCACACGCTGGGCGTAACGGAATTTTGTTCCGCTGCAGATGTAAATTACCGTTTTTCTGATTAACGAGATGTAATGGAAATAGCAACTTTAAACTTTGCCTCCGTCTCTGTCAGTCGCAATGAAACTGTATTTGAAGGTGAAGGAGATTTTGTAGACATGTGTGAAAGACATGTTCTGAAATGCAAGTGTTGTTGTTTGGAGAGCATATCGGTTACGTGTCAGATGTGTAGCCAAGCAGTAATGGGTCGCCATATCTGCAAATATTAGAAGCTAATATGAAGTGTTGTCAGCAGAAGTCTGATGATGCAGGCGACCGTAAGGCCGAAGTACGCAAGAGTACCGCTAGGCCGCGCCTCTTTAGCTCAGTGGTAGAGCACTGCTCTAATAAACCAGGTGTCGTAAGTTCCATCCTCACAGGAGAAAGATGAATTTTGGAAATCAGTAGCGCGTCGTGGCCGTATAGCAAACAGTATCTGTGATGACGAACAATTAGCGACAGGCGTTTTTTTAAGAATTACTCTCAGATGTGATTAAGGCGAATGGCGCAGATAAAGCATTTGCCAAAGCGGTACAGCATAAGGTGGGACGAGGCAGTCTGAATTACATTTTATAGATGTATTTCTCACATATCTCAGAGCCTCTCGCGGTCGTCGTCGTCGTCGTCGTCGTCGTCGTCGCCGCCGCTGCTTCTGCAGAAGTAGCAAATGGCCATCGTAGCAAATGCGGCGAGGGACGCCCTGCCTTCGATTCCGAATGCACAAAGTGTGTGGTCTTGTTTCTCAGTCTATATTTGGTCGGTCTCGTAAGAGGTTGAATGTAACGAATGGGTGGGAAAGAGCAAGGGGCAGCGGATGTGTAGAACGAAAACACAAATCCTCAGGGGTGTGAGCGTTTCGGGATGAGTCGTATACATGTTATAGTTGGTCGTGATTGACCGTGTGGCCTAATGGATAAGGCGTCGGACTTCGGATCTGAAGATTACAGGTTCGAATGCTGTCACGCTCTTGTTTTTCCAGTTCTGAAAAAGAAACATACCGTTTTCATTTAGCAATTGAGCAGTACGAAACCGTCTGAATGTTGCTGTTGACTATTTTTTGCTTGGAGATGCTCTTGAGCTTGAAACACACACAAGAAGACCGGTGTTAACTAGCGGAATGGTCGGCAGAGTGCCGACACCACGAGTTTTGACTGGCACTTGCACATCTAAAACAACGTAGGAAAGTAACTCGTTCGGCTTTTGAGTCACATAAAGTATGTGTGTTAATTTTGACGCCACTAGCTCTGCATGTTGTCATGCAATTTCTTTACCTCTCAGAAATGATTATGGCATAAAAGTGAAGTACGTGACGAGTGTGACGTTAGGAAAACATTAGGCAGCATGGAGAGATTCTGTATGGGACCACCCAACCCAAACGAGTATTGTGTGACGTGCTACCCGGCAGGTATTCACCGAGGTAGCCGGCTAGCTCAGTCGGTACAGCGTCAGACTCTTAATCCCAGGGTCGTGGGTTCGAGCCACACGCTGGGCGTAACGGAATTTTGTTCCGCTGCAGATGTAAATTACCGTTTTTCTGATTAACGAGATGTAATGGAAATAGCAACTTTAAACTTTGCCTCCGTCTCTGTCAGTCGCAATGAAACTGTATTTGAAGGTGAAGGAGATTTTGTAGACATGTGTGAAAGACATGTTCTGAAATGCAAGTGTTGTTGTTTGGAGAGCATATCGGTTACGTGTCAGATGTGTAGCCAAGCAGTAATGGGTCGCCATATCTGCAAATATTAGAAGCTAATATGAAGTGTTGTCAGCAGAAGTCTGATGATGCAGGCGACCGTAAGGCCGAAGTACGCAAGAGTACCGCTAGGCCGCGCCTCTTTAGCTCAGTGGTAGAGCACTGCTCTAATAAACCAGGTGTCGTAAGTTCCATCCTCACAGGAGAAAGATGAATTTTGGAAATCAGTAGCGCGTCGTGGCCGTATAGCAAACAGTATCTGTGATGACGAACAATTAGCGACAGGCGTTTTTTTAAGAAATACTCTCAGATGTGATTAAGGCGAATGGCGCAGATAAAGCATTTGCCAAAGCGGTACAGCATAAGGTGGGACGAGGCAGTCTGAATTACATTTTATAGATGTATTTCTCACATATCTCAGAGCCTCTCGCGGTCGTCGTCGTCGTCGTCGTCGTCGTCGCCGCCGCTGCTTCTGCAGAAGTAGCAAATGGCCATCGTAGCAAATGCGGCGAGGGACGCCCTGCCTTCGATTCCGAATGCACAAAGTGTGTGGTCTTGTTTCTCAGTCTATATTTGGTCGGTCTCGTAAGAGGTTGAATGTAACGAATGGGTGGGAAAGAGCAAGGGGCAGCGGATGTGTAGAACGAAAACACAAATCCTCAGGGGTGTGAGCGTTTCGGGATGAGTCGTATACATGTTATAGTTGGTCGTGATTGACCGTGTGGCCTAATGGATAAGGCGTCGGACTTCGGATCTGAAGATTACAGGTTCGAATGCTGTCACGCTCTTGTTTTTCCAGTTCTGAAAAAGAAACATACCGTTTTCATTTAGCAATTGAGCAGTACGAAACCGTCTGAATGTTGCTGTTGACTATTTTTTGCTTGGAGATGCTCTTGAGCTTGAAACACACACAAGAAGACCGGTGTTAACTAGCGGAATGGTCGGCAGAGTGCCGACACCACGAGTTTTGACTGGCACTTGCACATCTAAAACAACGTAGGAAAGTAACTCGTTCGGCTTTTGAGTCACATAAAGTATGTGTGTTAATTTTGACGCCACTAGCTCTGCATGTTGTCATGCAATTTCTTTACCTCTCAGAAATGATTATGGCATAAAAGTGAAGTACGTGACGAGTGTGACGTTAGGAAAACATTAGGCAGCATGGAGAGATTCTGTATGGGACCACCCAACCCAAACGAGTATTGTGTGACGTGCTACCCGGCAGGTATTCACCGAGGTAGCCGGCTAGCTCAGTCGGTACAGCGTCAGACTCTTAATCCCAGGGTCGTGGGTTCGAGCCACACGCTGGGCGTAACGGAATTTTGTTCCGCTGCAGATGTAAATTACCGTTTTTCTGATTAACGAGATGTAATGGAAATAGCAACTTTAAACTTTGCCTCCGTCTCTGTCAGTCGCAATGAAACTGTATTTGAAGGTGAAGGAGATTTTGTAGACATGTGTGAAAGACATGTTCTGAAATGCAAGTGTTGTTGTTTGGAGAGCATATCGGTTACGTGTCAGATGTGTAGCCAAGCAGTAATGGGTCGCCATATCTGCAAATATTAGAAGCTAATATGAAGTGTTGTCAGCAGAAGTCTGATGATGCAGGCGACCGTAAGGCCGAAGTACGCAAGAGTACCGCTAGGCCGCGCCTCTTTAGCTCAGTGGTAGAGCACTGCTCTAATAAACCAGGTGTCGTAAGTTCCATCCTCACAGGAGAAAGATGAATTTTGGAAATCAGTAGCGCGTCGTGGCCGTATAGCAAACAGTATCTGTGATGACGAACAATTAGCGACAGGCGTTTTTTTAAGAATTACTCTCAGATGTGATTAAGGCGAATGGCGCAGATAAAGCATTTGCCAAAGCGGTACAGCATAAGGTGGGACGAGGCAGTCTGAATTACATTTTATAGATGTATTTCTCACATATCTCAGAGCCTCTCGCGGTCGTCGTCGTCGTCGTCGTCGTCGTCGTCGTCGTCGTCGCCGCCGCTGCTTCTGCAGAAGTAGCAAATGGCCATCGTAGCAAATGCGGCGAGGGACGCCCTGCCTTAGATTCCGAATGCACAAAGTGTGTGGTCTTGTTTCTCAGTCTATATTTGGTCGGTCTCGTAAGAGGTTGAATGTAACGAATGGGTGGGAAAGAGCAAGGGGCAGCGGATGTGTAGAACGAAAACACAAATCCTCAGGGGTGTGAGCGTTTCGGGATGAGTCGTATACATGTTATAGTTGGTCGTGATTGACCGTGTGGCCTAATGGATAAGGCGTCGGACCTCGGATCTGAAGATTACAGGTTCGAATGCTGTCACGCTCTTGTTTTTCCAGTTCTGAAAAAGAAACATACCGTTTTCATTTAGCAATTGAGCAGTACGAAACCGTCTGAATGTTGCTGTTGACTATTTTTTGCTTGGAGATGCTCTTGAGCTTGAAACACACACAAGAAGACCGGTGTTAACTAGCGGAATGGTCGGCAGAGTGCCGACACCACGAGTTTTGACTGGCAGTTGCACATCTAAAACAACGTAGGAAAGTAACTCGTTCGGCTTTTGAGTCACATAAAGTATGTGTGTTAATTTTGACGCCACTAGCTCTGCATGTTGTCATGCAATTTCTTTACCTCTCAGAAATGATTATGGCATAAAAGTGAAGTACGTGACGAGTGTGACGTTAGGAAAACATTAGGCAGCATGGAGAGATTCTGTATGGGACCACCCAACCCAAACGAGTATTGTGTGACGTGCTACCCGGCAGGTATTCACCGAGGTAGCCGGCTAGCTCAGTCGGTAGAGCGTCAGACTGTTAATCCCAGGGTCGTGGGTTCGAGCCACACGCTGGGCGTAACGGAAGTTTGTTCCGCTGCAGATGTAAATTACCATTTTTCTGATTAACGAGATGTAATGGAAATAGCAACTTTAAACTTTGCCTCCGTCTCTGTCAGTCGCAATGAAACTGTATTTGAAGGTGAAGGAGATTTTGTAGACATGTGTGAAAGACATGTTCTAAAATGCAAGTGTTGTTGTTTGGAGAGCATATCGGTTACGTGTCAGATGTGTATCCAAGCAGTAATGGGTCGCCAAATCTGCAAATATTAGAAGCTAATATGAAGTGTTGTCAGCAGAAGTCTGATGATGCAGGCGACCGTAAGGCCGAAGTACGCAAGAGTACCGCTAGGCCGCGCATCTTTAGCTCAGTGGTAGAGCACTGCTCTAATAAACCAGGTGTCGTAAGTTCCATCCTCACAGGAGAAAGATGAATTTTGGAAATCAGTTGCGCGTCGTGGCCGTATAGCAAACAGTATCTGTGATGACGAACAATTAGCGACAGGCGTTTTTTTAAGAATTACTCTCAGATGTGATTAAGGCGAATGGCGCAGATAAAGCATTTGCCAAAGCGGTACAGCATAAGGTGGGACGAGGCAGTCTGAATTACATTTTATAGATGTATTTCTCACATATCTCAGAGCCTCTCGCGGTCGTCGTCGTCGTCGTCGTCACCGCCGCTGCTTCTGCAGAAGTAGCAAATGGCCATCGTAGCAAATGCGGCGAGGGACGCCCTGCCTTCGATTCCGAATGCACAAAGTGTGTGGTCTTGTTTCTCAGTCTATATTTGGTCGGTCTCGTAAGAGTTTGAATGTAACGAATGGGTGGGAAAGAGCAAGGGGCAGCGGATGTGTAGAACGAAAACACAAATCCTCAGGGGTGTGAGCGTTTCGGGATGAGTCGTATACATGTTATAGTTGGTCGTCATTGACCGTGTGGCCTAATGGATAAGGCGTCGGACTTCGGATCTGAAGATTACAGGTTCGAATGCTGTCACGCTCTTGTTTTTCCAGTTCTGAAAAAGAAACATACCGTTTTCATGTACCAATTGAGCAGTACGAAACCGTCTGAATGTTGCTGTTGACTATTTTTTGCTTGGAGATGCTCTTGAGCTTGAAACACACACAACAAGACCGGTGTTAACTAGCGAAATGGTCGGCAGAGTGCCGACACCACGAGTTTTGACTGGCACTTGCACATCTAAAACAACGTAGGAAAGTAACTCGTTCGGCTTTTGAGTCACATAAAGTATGTGTGTTAATTTTGACGCCACTAGCTCTGCATGTTGTCATGCAATTTCTTTACCTCTCAGAAATGATTATGGCATAAAAGTGAAGTACGTGACGAGTGTGACGTTAGGAAAACATTAGGCAGCATGGAGAGATTCTGTATGGGACCACCCAACCCAAACGAGTATTGTGTGACGTGCTACCCGGCAGGTATTCACCGAGGTAGCCGGCTAGCTCAGTCGGTAGAGCGTCAGACTGTTAATCCCAGGGTCGTGGGTTCGAGCCACACGCTGGGCGTAACGGAATTTTGTTCCGCAGCAGATGTAAATTACCGTTTTTCTGATTAACGAGATGTAATGGAAATAGCAACTTTAAACTTTGCCTCCGTCTCTGTCAGTCGCAATGAAACTGTATTTGAAGGTGAAGGAGATTTTGTAGACATGTGTGAAAGACATGTTCTAAAATGCAAGTGTTGTTGTTTGGAGAGCATATCGGTTACGTGTCAGATGTGTAGCCAAGCAGTAATGGGTCGCCAAATCTGCAAATATTAGAAGCTAATATGAAGTGTTGTCAGCAGAAGTCTGATGATGCAGGCGACCGTAAGGCCGAAGTACGCAAGAGTACCGCTGGGCCGCGCCTCTTTAGCTCAGTGGTAGAGCACTGCTCTAATAAACCAGGTGTCGTAAGTTCCATCCTCACAGGAGAAAGATGAATTTTGGAAATCAGTAGCGCGTCGTGGCCGTATAGCAAACAGTATCTGTGATGACGAACAATTAGCGACAGGCGTTTTTTAAAGAATTACTCTCAGATGTGATTAAGGCGAATGGCGCAGATAAAGCATTTGCCAAAGCGGTACAGCATAAGGTGGGACGAGGCAGTCTGAATTACATTTTATAGATGTATTTCTCACATATCTCAGAGCCTCTCGCGGTCGTCGTCGTCGTCGTCGTCGTCGTCGTCGTCGTCGCCGCCGCTGCTTCTGCAGAAGTAGCAAATGGCCATCGTAGCAAATGCGGCGAGGGACGCCCTGCCTTCGATTCCGAATGCACAAAGTGTGTGGTCTTGTTTCTCAGTCTATATTTGGTCGGTCTCGTAAGAGGTTGAATGTAACGAATGGGTGGGAAAGAGCAAGGGGCAGCGGATGTGTAGAACGAAAACACAAATCCTCAGGGGTGTGAGCGTTTCGGGATGAGTCGTATACATGTTATAGTTGGTCGTCATTGACCGTGTGGCCTAATGGATAAGGCGTCGGACTTCGGATCTGAAGATTACAGGTTCGAATGCTGTCACGCTCTTGTTTTTCCAGTTCTGAAAAAGAAACATACCGTTTTCATGTACCAATTGAGCAGTACGAAACCGTCTGAATGTTGCTGTTGACTATTTTTTGCTTGGAGATGCTCTTGAGCTTGAAACACACACAACAAGACCGGTGTTAACTAGCGAAATGGTCGGCAGAGTGCCGACACCACGAGTTTTGACTGGCACTTGCACATCTAAAACAACGTAGGAAAGTAACTCGTTCGGCTTTTGAGTCACATAAAGTATGTGTGTTAATTTTGACGCCACTAGCTCTGCATGTTGTCATGCAATTTCTTTACCTCTCAGAAATGATTATGGCATAAAAGTGAAGTACGTGACGAGTGTGACGTTAGGAAAACATTAGGCAGCATGGAGAGATTCTGTATGGGACCACCCAACCCAAACGAGTATTGTGTGACGTGCTACCCGGCAGGTATTCACCGAGGTAGCCGGATAGCTCAGTCGGTAGAGCGTCAGACTGTTAATCCCAGGGTCGTGGGTTCGAGCCACACGCTGGGCGTAACGGAATTTTGTTCCGCTGCAGATGTAAATTACCGTTTTTCTGATTAACGAGATGTAATGGAAATAGCAACTTTAAACTTTGCCTCCGTCTCTGTCAGTCGCAATGAAACTGTATTTGAAGGTGAAGGAGATTTTGTAGACATGTGTGAAAGACATGTTCTAAAATGCAAGTGTTGTTGTTTGGAGAGCATATCGGTTACGTGTCAGATGTGTAGCCAAGCAGTAATGGGTCGCCAAATCTGCAAATATTAGAAGCTAATATGAAGTGTTGTCAGCAGAAGTCTGATGATGCAGGCGACCGTAAGGCCGAAGTACGCAAGAGTACCGCTAGGCCGCGCCTCTTTAGCTCAGTGGTAGAGCACTGCTCTAATAAACCAGGTGTCGTAAGTTCCATCCTCACAGGAGAAAGATGAATTTTGGAAATCAGTTGCGCGTCGTGGCCGTATAGCAAACAGTATCTGTGATGACGAACAATTAGCGACAGGCGTTTTTTAAAGAATTACTCTCAGATGTGATTAAGGCGAATGGCGCAGATAAAGCATTTGCCAAAGCGGTACAGCATAAGGTGGGACGAGGCAGTCTGAATTACATTTTATAGATGTATTTCTCACATATCTCAGAGCCTCTCGCGGTCGTCGTCGTCGTCACCGCCGCTGCTTCTGCAGAAGTAGCAAATGGCCATCGTAGCAAATGCGGCGAGGGACGCCCTGCCTTCGATTCCGAATGCACAAAGTGTGTGGTCTTGTTTCTGAGTCTATATTTGGTCGGTCTCGTAAGAGGTTGAATGTAACGAATGGGTGGGAAAGAGCAAGGGGCAGCGGATGTGTAGAACGAAAACACAAATCCTCAGGGGTGTGAGCGTTTCGGGATGAGTCGTATACATGTTATAGTTGGTCGTCATTGACCGTGTGGCCTAATGGATAAGGCGTCGGACTTCGGATCTGAAGATTACAGGTTCGAATGCTGTCACGCTCTTGTTTTTCCAGTTCTGAAAAAGAAACATACCGTTTTCATGTACCAATTGAGCAGTACGAAACCGTCTGAATGTTGCTGTTGACTATTTTTTGCTTGGAGATGCTCTTGAGCTTGAAACACACACAACAAGACCGGTGTTAACTAGCGAAATGGTCGGCAGAGTGCCGACACCACGAGTTTTGACTGGCACTTGCACATCTAAAACAACGTAGGAAAGTAACTCGTTCGGCTTTTGAGTCACATAAAGTATGTGTGTTAATTTTGACGCCACTAGCTCTGCATGTTGTCATGCAATTTCTTTACCTCTCAGAAATGATTATGGCATAAAAGTGAAGTACGTGACGAGTGTGACGTTAGGAAAACATTAGGCAGCATGGAGAGATTCTGTATGGGACCACCCAACCCAAACGAGTATTGTGTGACGTGCTACCCGGCAGGTATTCACCGAGGTAGCCGGATAGCTCAGTCGGTAGAGCGTCAGACTGTTAATCCCAGGGTCGTGGGTTCGAGCCACACGCTGGGCGTAACGGAATTTTGTTCCTCTGCAGATGTAAATTACCGTTTTTCTGATTAACGAGATGTAATGGAAATAGCAACTTTAAACTTTGCCTCCGTCTCTGTCAGTCGCAATGAAACTGTATTTGAAGGTGAAGGAGATTTTGTAGACATGTGTGAAAGACATGTTCTAAAATGCAAGTGTTGTTGTTTGGAGAGCATATCGGTTACGTGTCAGATGTGTAGCCAAGCAGTAATGGGTCGCCAAATCTGCAAATATTAGAAGCTAATATGAAGTGTTGTCAGCAGAAGTCTGATGATGCAGGCGACCGTAAGGCCGAAGTACGTAATAGTACCGCTAGGCCGCGCCTCTTTAGCTCAGTGGTAGAGCACTGCTCTAATAAACCAGGTGTCGTAAGTTCCATCCTCACAGGAGAAAGATGAATTTTGGAAATCAGTAGCGCGTCGTGGCCGTATAGCAAACAGTATCTGTGATGACGAACAATTAGCGACAGGCGTTTTTTAAAGAATTACTCTCAGATGTGATTAAGGCGAATGGCGCAGATAAAGCATTTGCCAAAGCGGTACAGCATAAGGTGGGACGAGGCAGTCTGAATTACATTTTATAGATGTATTTCTCACATATCTCAGAGCCTCTCGCGGTCGTCGTCGTCGTCGTCGTCGTCGTCGTCGCCGCCGCTGCTTCTGCAGAAGTAGCAAATGGCCATCGTAGCAAATGCGGCGAGGGACGCCCTGCCTTCGATTCCGAATGCACAAAGTGTGTGGTCTTGTTTCTCAGTCTATATTTGGTCGGTCTCGTAAGAGGTTGAATGTAACGAATGGGTGGGAAAGAGCAAGGGGCAGCGGATGTGTAGAACGAAAACACAAATCGTCAGGGGTGTGAGCGTTTCGGGATGAGTCGTATACATGTTATAGTTGGTCGTCATTGACCGTGTGGCCTAATGGATAAGGCGTCGGACTTCGGATCTGAAGATTACAGGTTCGAATGCTGTCACGCTCTTGTTTTTCCAGTTCTGAAAAAGAAACATTCCGTTTTCATGTACCAATTGAGCAGTACGAAACCGTCTGAATGTTGCTGTTGACTATTTTTGGCTTGGAGATGCTCTTGAGCTTGAAACACACACAAGAAGACCGGTGTTAACTAGCGGAATGGTCGGCAGAGTGCCGACACCACGAGTTTTGACTGGCACTTGCACATCTAAAACAACGTAGGAAAGTAACTCGTTCGGCTTTTGAGTCACATAAAGTATGTGTGTTAATTTTGACGCCACTAGCTCTGCATGTTGTCATGCAATTTCTTTACCTCTCAGAAATGATTATGGCATAAAAGTGAAGTACGTGACGAGTGTGACGTTAGGAAAACATTAGGCAGCATGGAGAGATTCTGTATGGGACCACCCAACCCAAACGAGTATTGTGTGACGTGCTACCCGGCAGGTATTCACCGAGGTAGCCGGCTAGCTCAGTCGGTAGAGCGTCAGACTGTTAATCCCAGGGTCGTGGGTTTGAGCCACACGCTGGGCGTAACGGAAGTTTGTTCCGCTGCAGATGTAAATTACCATTTTTCTGATTAACGAGATGTAATGGAAATAGCAACTTTAAACTTTGCCTCCGTCTCTGTCAGTCGCAATGAAACTGTATTTGAAGGTGAAGGAGATTTTGTAGACATGTGTGAAAGACATGTTCTAAAATGCAAGTGTTGTTGTTTGGAGAGCATATCGGTTACGTGTCAGATGTGTATCCAAGCAGTAATGGGTCGCCAAATCTGCAAATATTAGAAGCTAATATGAAGTGTTGTCAGCAGAAGTCTGATGATGCAGGCGACCGTAAGGCCGAAGTACGCAAGAGTACCGCTAGGCCGCGCATCTTTAGCTCAGTGGTAGAGCACTGCTCTAATAAACCAGGTGTCGTAAGTTCCATCCTCACAGGAGAAAGATGAATTTTGGAAATCAGTTGCGCGTCGTGGCCGTATAGCAAACAGTATCTGTGATGACGAACAATTAGCGACAGGCGTTTTTTTAAGAATTACTCTCAGATGTGATTAAGGCGAATGGCGCAGATAAAGCATTTGCCAAAGCGGTACAGCATAAGGTGGGACGAGGCAGTCTGAATTACATTTTATAGATGTATTTCTCACATATCTCAGAGCCTCTCGCGGTCGTCGTCGTCGTCGTCGTCACCGCCGCTGCTTCTGCAGAAGTAGCAAATGGCCATCGTAGCAAATGCGGCGAGGGACGCCCTGCCTTCGATTCCGAATGCACAACGTGTGTGGTCTTGTTTCTCAGTCTATATTTGGTCGGTCTCGTAAGAGTTTGAATGTAACGAATGGGTGGGAAAGAGCAAGGGGCAGCGGATGTGTAGAACGAAAACACAAATCCTCAGGGGTGTGAGCGTTTCGGGATGAGTCGTATACATGTTATAGTTGGTCGTCATTGACCGTGTGGCCTAATGGATAAGGCGTCGGACTTCGGATCTGAAGATTACAGGTTCGAATGCTGTCACGCTCTTGTTTTTCCAGTTCTGAAAAAGAAACATACCGTTTTCATGTACCAATTGAGCAGTACGAAACCGTCTGAATGTTGCTGTTGACTATTTTTTGCTTGGAGATGCTCTTGAGCTTGAAACACACACAACAAGACCGGTGTTAACTAGCGAAATGGTCGGCAGAGTGCCGACACCACGAGTTTTGACTGGCACTTGCACATCTAAAACAACGTAGGAAAGTAACTCGTTCGGCTTTTGAGTCACATAAAGTATGTGTGTTAATTTTGACGCCACTAGCTCTGCATGTTGTCATGCAATTTCTTTACCTCTCAGAAATGATTATGGCATAAAAGTGAAGTACGTGACGAGTGTGACGTTAGGAAAACATTAGGCAGCATGGAGAGATTCTGTATGGGACCACCCAACCCAAACGAGTATTGTGTGACGTGCTACCCGGCAGGTATTCACCGAGGTAGCCGGCTAGCTCAGTCGGTAGAGCGTCAGACTGTTAATCCCAGGGTCGTGGGTTCGAGCCACACGCTGGGCGTAACGGAATTTTGTTCCGCTGCAGATGTAAATTACCGTTTTTCTGATTAACGAGATGTAATGGAAATAGCAACTTTAAACTTTGCCTCCGTCTCTGTCAGTCGCAATGAAACTGTATTTGAAGGTGAAGGAGATTTTGTAGACATGTGTGAAAGACATGTTCTAAAATGCAAGTGTTGTTGTTTGGAGAGCATATCGGTTACGTGTCAGATGTGTAGCCAAGCAGTAATGGGTCGCCAAATCTGCAAATATTAGAAGCTAATATGAAGTGTTGTCAGCAGAAGTCTGATGATGCAGGCGACCGTAAGGCCGAAGTACGCAAGAGTACCGCTGGGCCGCGCCTCTTTAGCTCAGTGGTAGAGCACTGCTCTAATAAACCAGGTGTCGTAAGTTCCATCCTCACAGGAGAAAGATGAATTTTGGAAATCAGTAGCGCGTCGTGGCCGTATAGCAAACAGTATCTGTGATGACGAACAATTAGCGACAGGCGTTTTTTAAAGAATTACTCTCAGATGTGATTAAGGCGAATGGCGCAGATAAAGCATTTGCCAAAGCGGTACAGCATAAGGTGGGACGAGGCAGTCTGAATTACATTTTATAGATGTATTTCTCACATATCTCAGAGCCTCTCGCGGTCGTCGTCGTCGTCGTCGTCGTCGTCGTCGCCGCCGCTGCTTCTGCAGAAGTAGCAAATGGCCATCGTAGCAAATGCGGCGAGGGACGCCCTGCCTTCGATTCCGAATGCACAAAGTGTGTGGTCTTGTTTCTCAGTCTATATTTGGTCGGTCTCGTAAGAGGTTGAATGTAACGAATGGGTGGGAAAGAGCAAGGGGCAGCGGATGTGTAGAACGAAAACACAAATCCTCAGGGGTGTGAGCGTTTCGGGATGAGTCGTATACATGTTATAGTTGGTCGTCATTGACCGTGTGGCCTAATGGATAAGGCGTCGGACTTCGGATCTGAAGATTACAGGTTCGAATGCTGTCACGCTCTTGTTTTTCCAGTTCTGAAAAAGAAACATACCGTTTTCATGTACCAATTGAGCAGTACGAAACCGTCTGAATGTTGCTGTTGACTTTTTTTTGCTTGGAGATGCTCTTGAGCTTGAAACACACACAAGAAGACCGGTGTTAACTAGCGGAATGGTCGGCAGAGTGCCGACACCACGAGTTTTGACTGGCACTTGCACATCTAAAACAACGTAGGAAAGTAACTCGTTCGGCTTTTGAGTCACATAAAGTATGTGTGTTAATTTTGACGCCACTAGCTCTGCAT
The DNA here is from genome assembly GCF_023897955.1 of Schistocerca gregaria. Taxonomy (NCBI): domain Eukaryota; kingdom Metazoa; phylum Arthropoda; class Insecta; order Orthoptera; family Acrididae; genus Schistocerca; species Schistocerca gregaria. Next base: position 21,439,850 of record NC_064925.1, read on the forward strand.
GTTGTCATGCAATTTCTTTACCTCTCAGAAATGATTATGGCATAAAAGTGAAGTACGTGACGAGTGTGACGTTAGGAAAACATTAGGCAGCATGGAGAGATTCTGTATGGGACAACCCAACCCAAACGAGTATTGTGTGACGTGCTACCCGGCAGGTATTCACCGAGGTAGCCGGCTAGCTCAGTCGGTAGAGCGTCAGACTGTTAATCCCAGGGTCGTGGGTTCGAGCCACACGCTGGGCGTAACGGAATTTTGTTCCGCTGCAGATGTAAATTACCGTTTTTCTGATTAACGAGATGTAATGGAAATAGCAACTTTAAACTTTGCCTCCGTCTCTGTCAGTCGCAATGAAACTGTATTTGAAGGTGAAGGAGATTTTGTAGACATGTGTGAAAGACATGTTCTAAAATGCAAGTGTTGTTGTTTGGAGAGCATATCGGTTACGTGTCAGATGTGTAGCCAAGCAGTAATGGGTCGCCAAATCTGCAAATATTAGAAGCTAATATGAAGTGTTGTCAGCAGAAGTCTGATGATGCAGGCGACCGTAAGGCCGAAGTACGCAAGAGTACCGCTAGGCCGCGCCTCTTTAGCTCAGTGGTAGATCACTGCTCTAATAAACCAGGTGTCGTAAGTTCCATCCTCACAGGAGAAAGATGAATTTTGGAAATCAGTAGCGCGTCGTGGCCGTATAGCAAACAGTATCTGTGACGACGAACAATTAGCGACAGGCGTTTTTTTAAGAATTACTCTCAGATGTGATTAAGGCGAATGGCGCAGATAAAGCATTTGCCAAAGCGGTACAGCATAAGGTGGGACGAGGCAGTCTGAATTACATTATATAGATGTATTTCTCACATATCTCAGAGCCTCTCGCGGTCGTCGTCGTCGTCGTCGTCGTCGTCGCCGCCGCCGCCGCTTCTGCAGAAGTAGCAAATGGCCATCGTAGCAAATGCGGCGAGGGACGCCCTGCCTTCGATTCTGAATGCACAAAGTGTGTGGTCTTGTTTCTCAGTCTATATTTGGTCGGTCTCGTAAGAGGTTGAATGTAATGAATGGGTGGGAAAGAGCAAGGGGCAGCGGATGTGTAGAACGAAAACACAAATCCTCAGGGGTGTGAGCGTTTCGGGATGAGTCGTATACATGTTGTAGTTGGTCGTCATTGACCGTGTGGCCTAATGGATAAGGCGTCGGACTTCGGATCTGAAGATTACAGGTTCGAATGCTGTCACGCTCTTGTTTTTCCAGATCTGAAAAAGAAACATACCGTTTTCATGTACCAATTGAGCAGCACGAAACCGTCTGAATGTTGCTGTTGACCATTTTTTGCTTGGAGATGCTCTTGAGCTTGAAACACACACAACAAGACCGGTGTTAACTAGCGAAATGGTCGGCAGAGTGCCGACACCACGAGTTTTGACTGGCACTTGCACATCTAAAACAACGTAGGAAAGTAACTCGTTCGGCTTTTGAGTCACATAAAGTATGTGTATTTATTTTGACGCCACTAGCTCTGCATGTTGTCATGCAATTTCTTTACCTCTCAGAAATGATTATGACATAAAAGTGAAGTACGTGACGAGTGTGACGTAATTAAAACATTAGGCAGCATGGAGAGATTCTGTATGGGACCACCCAACCCAAACGTGTATTGTGTGACGTGCTACCCGGCAGGTATTCACCGAGGTAGCCGGCTAGCTCAGTCGGTAGAGCGTCAGACTGTTAATCCCAGGGTCGTGATTCGAGCCACACGCTGGGCGTAACGGAATTTTGTTCCGCTGCAGAGGTAAATTACCGTTTTTCTGATTAACGAGATGTAATGGAAATAGCAACTTTAAACTTTGCCTTCGTCTCTGTCAGTTGCAATGAAACTGTATTTGAAGGTGAAGGAGATTTTGTAGACATGTGTGAAAGACATGTTCTGAAATGCAAGTGTTGTTGTTTGGAGAGCATATCGGTTACGTGTCTGATGTGTAGCCAAGCAGTAATGGGTCGCCATATCTGCAAATATTAGAAGCTAATATGAAGTGTTGTCAGCAGAAGTCTGATGATGCAGGCGACCGTAAGGCCGAAGTACGCAAGAGTACCGCTAGGCCGCGCCTATTTAGCTCAGTGGTAGAGCACTGCTCTAATAAACCAGATGTCGTAAGTTCCATCCTCACAGGAGAAAGATGAATTTTGGAAATCAGTAGCGCGTCGTGGCCGTATAGCAAACAGTATCTGTGATGACGAACAATTAGCGACAGGCGTTTTTTTAAGAATTACTCTCAGATGTGATTAAGGCGAATGGCGCAGATAAAGCATTTTCCAAAGCGGTACAGCATAAGGTGGGACGAGGCAGTCTGAATTACATTTTATAGATGTATTTCTCACATATCTCAGAGCCTCTCGCGGTCGTCGTCGTCGTCGTCGTCGACGCCGCTGCTTCTGCAGAAGTAGCAAATGGCCATCGTAGCAAATGCGGCGAAGGACGCCCTGCCTTCGATTCCGAATGCACAAAGTGTGTGGTCTTGTTTCTCAGTCTATATTTGGTCGGTCTCGTAAGAGGTTGAATGTAACGAATGGGTGGGAAAGAGCAAGGGGCAGCGGATGTGTAGAACGAAAACACAAATCCTCAGGGGTGTGAGCGTTTCGGGATGAGTCGTATACATGTTATAGTTGGTCGTCATTGACCGTGTGGCCTAATGGATAAGGCGTCGGACTTCGGATCTGAAGATTACAGATTCGAATGCTGTCACGCTCGTTTTTTTCCAGTTCTGAAAAAGAAACATACCGTTTTAATGTAGCAATTGAGCAGTACGAAACCGTCTGAATGTTGCTGTTGACTATTTTTTGCTTGGAGATGCTCTTGAGCTTGAAACACACACAACAAGACCGGTGTTAACTAGCGAAATGGTCGGCAGAGTGCCGACACCACGAGTTTTGACTGGCACTTGCACATCTAAAACAACGTAGGAAAGTAACTCGTTCGGCTTTTGAGTCACATAAAGTATGTGTGTTAATTTTGACGCCACTAGCTCTGCATGTTGTCATGCAATTTCTTTACCTCTCAGAAATGATTATGGCATAAAAGTGAAGTACGTGACGAGTGTGACGTTAGGAAAACATTAGGCAGCATGGAGAGATTCTGTATGGGACCACCCAACCCAAACGAGTATTGTGTGACGTGCTACCCGGCAGGTATTCACCGATGTAGCCGGCTAGCTCAGTCGGTAGAGCGTCAGACTGTTAATCCCAGGGTCGTGGGTTCGAGCCACACGCTGGGCGTAACGGAATTTTGTTCCGCTGCAGATGTAAATTACCGTTTTTCTGATTAACGAGATGTAATGGAAATAGCAACTTTAAACTTTGCCTCCGTCTCTGTCAGTCGCAATGAAACTGTATTGGAAGGTGAAGGAGATTTTGTAGACATGTGTGAAAGACATGTTCTGAAATGCAAGTGTTGTTGTTTGGAGAACATATCGGTTACGTGTCAGATGTGTAGCCAAGCAGTAATGGGTCGCCATATCTGCAAATATTAGAAGCTAATATGAAGTGTTGTCAGCAGAAGTCTGATGATGCAGGCGACCGTAAGGCCGAAGTACGCAAGAGTACCGCTAGGCCCCGCCTCTTTAGCTCAGTGGTAGAGCACTGCTCTAATAAACCAGGTGTCGTAAGTTTCATCCTCACAGGAGAAAGATGAATTTTGGAAATCAGTAGCGCGTCGTGGCCGTATAGCAAACAGTATCTGTGATGACGAACAATTAGCGACAGGCGTTTTTTTAAGAATTACTCTCAGATGTGATTAAGGCGAATGGCGCAGATAAAGCATTTGCCAAAGCGGTACAGCATAAGGTGGGACGAGGCAGTCTGAATTACATTTTATAGATGTATTTCTCACATATCTCAGAGCCTCTCGCGGTCGTCGTCGTCGTCGTCGTCGTCGTCGTCGCCGCCGCTGCTTCTGCAGAAGTAGCAAATGGCCATCGTAGCAAATGCGGCGAGGGACGCCCTGCCTTCGATTCCGAATGCACAAAGTGTGTGGTCTTGTTTCTCAGTCTATATTTGGTCGGTCTCGTAAGAGGTTGAATGTAACGAATGGGTGGGAAAGAGCAAGGGGCAGCGGATGTGTAGAACGAAAACACAAATCCTCAGGGGTGTGAGCGTTTCGGGATGAGTCGTATACATGTTATAGTTGGTCGTCATTGACCGTGTGGCCTAATGGATAAGGCGTCGGACTTCGGATCTGAAGATTACAGGTTCGAATGCTGTCACGCTCTTGTTTTTCCAGTTCTGAAAAAGAAACATACCGTTTTCATGTACCAATTGAGCAGTACGAAACCGTCTGACTGTTGCTGTTGACCATTTTTTGCTTGGAGATGCTCTTGAGCTTGAAACACACACAACAAGACCGGTGTTAACTAGCGAAATGGTCGGCAGAGTGCCGACACCACGAGTTTTGACTGGCACTTGCACATCTAAAACAACGTAGGAAAGTAACTCGTTCGGCTTTTGAGTCACATAAAGTATGTGTGTTAATTTTGACGCCACTAGCTCTGCATGTTGTCATGCAATTTCTTTACCTCTCAGAAATGATTATGGCATAAAAGTGAAGTACGTGACGAGTGTGACGTTAGGAAAACATTAGGCAGCATGGAGAGATTCTGTATGGGACCACCCAACCCAAACGAGTATTGTGTGACGTGCTACCCGGCAGGTATTCACCGAGGTAGCCGGCTAGCTCAGTCGGTACAGCGTCAGACTCTTAATCCCAGGGTCGTGGGTTCGAGCCACACGCTGGGCGTAACGGAATTTTGTTCCGCTGCAGATGTAAATTACCGTTTTTCTGATTAACGAGATGTAATGGAAATAGCAACTTTAAACTTTGCCTCCGTCTCTGTCAGTCGCAATGAAACTGTATTTGAAGGTGAAGGAGATTTTGTAGACATGTGTGAAAGACATGTTCTGAAATGCAAGTGTTGTTGTTTGGAGAGCATATCGGTTACGTGTCAGATGTGTAGCCAAGCAGTAATGGGTCGCCATATCTGCAAATATTAGAAGCTAATATGAAGTGTTGTCAGCAGAAGTCTGATGATGCAGGCGACCGTAAGGCCGAAGTACGCAAGAGTACCGCTAGGCCGCTCCTCTTTAGCTCAGTGGTAGAGCACTGCTCTAATAAACCAGGTGTCGTAAGTTCCATCCTCACAGGAGAAAGATGAATTTTGGAAATCAGTAGCGCGTCGTGGCCGTATAGCAAACAGTATCTGTGATGACGAACAATTAGCGACAGGCGTTTTTTTAAGAATTACTCTCAGATGTGATTAAGGCGAATGGCGCAGATAAAGCATTTGCCAAAGCGGTACAGCATAAGGTGGGACGAGGCAGTCTGAATTACATTTTATAGATGTATTTCTCACATATCTCAGAGCCTCTCGCGGTCGTCGTCGTCGTCGTCGTCGTCGTCGTCGTCGTCGCCGCCGCCGCTTCTGCAGAAGTAGCAAATGGCCATCGTAGCAAATGCGGCGAGGGACGCCCTGCCTTCGATTCTGAATGCACAAAGTGTGTGGTCTTGTTTCTCAGTCTATATTTGGTCGGTCTCGTAAGAGGTTGAATGTAACGAATGGGTGGGAAAGAGCAAGGGGCAGCGGATGTGTAGAACGAAAACACAAATCCTCAGGGGTGTGAGCGTTTCGGGATGAGTCGTATACATGTTGTAGTTGGTCGTCATTGACCGTGTGGCCTAATGGATAAGGCGTCGGACTTCGGATCTGAAGATTACAGGTTCGAATGCTGTCACGCTCTTGTTTTTCCAGATCTGAAAAAGAAACATACCGTTTTCATGTACCAATTGAGCAGCACGAAACCGTCTGAATGTTGCTGTTGACCATTTTTTGCTTGGAGATGCTCTTGAGCTTGAAAAAAACACAACAAGACCGGTGTTAACTAGCGAAATGGTCGGCAGAGTGCCGACACCACGAGTTTTGACTGGCACTTGCACATCTAAAACAACGTAGGAAAGTAACTCGTTCGGCTTTTGAGTCACATAAAGTATGTGTATTTATTTTGACGCCACTAGCTCTGCATGTTGTAATGCAATTTCTTTACCTCTCAGAAATGATTATGACATAAAAGTGAAGTACGTGACGAGTGTGACGTAAGGAAAACATTAGGCAGCATGGAGAGATTCTGTATGGGACCACCCAACCCAAACGTGTATTGTGTGAGGTGCTACCCGGCAGGTATTCACCGAGGTAGCCGGCTAGCTCAGTCGGTAGAGCGTCAGACTCTTAATCCCAGGGTCGCGGGTTCGAGCCACACGCTGGGCGTAACGGAATTTTGTTCCGCTGCAGATGTAAATTACCGTTTTTCTGATTAACGAGATGTAATGGAAATAGCAACTTTAAACTTTGCCTTCGTCTCTGTCAGTTGCAATGAAACTGTATTTGAAGGTGAAGGAGATTTTGTAGACATGTGTGAAAGACATGTTCTGAAATGCAAGTGTTGTTGTTTGGAGAGCATATCGGTTACGTGTCAGATGTGTAGCCAAGCAGTAATGGGTCGCCATATCTGCAAATATTAGAAGCTAATATGAAGTGTTGTCAGCAGAAGTCTGATGATGCAGGCGACCGTAAGGCCGAAGTACGCAAGAGTACCGCTAGGCCGCGCCTATTTAGCTCAGTGGTAGAGCACTGCTCTAATAAACCAGATGTCGTAAGTTCCATCCTCACAGGAGAAAGATGAATTTTGGAAATCAGTAGCGCGTCGTGGCCGTATAGCAAACAGTATCTGTGATGACGAACAATTAGCGACAGGCGTTTTTTTAAGAATTACTCTCAGATGTGATTAAGGCGAATGGCGCAGATAAAGCATTTTCCAAAGCGGTACAGCATAAGGTGGGACGAGGCAGTCTGAATTACATTTTATAGATGTATTTCTCACATATCTCAGAGCCTCTCGCGGTCGTCGTCGTCGTCGTCGTCGTCGTCGTCGCCGCCGCAGCTTCTGCAGAAGTAGCAAATGGCCATCGTAGCAAATGCGGCGAGGGACGCCCTGCCTTCGATTCCGAATGCACAAAGTGTGTGGTCTTGTTTCTCAGTCTATATTTGGTCGGTCTCGTAAGAGGTTGAATGTAACGAATGGGTGGGAAAGAGCAAGGGGCAGCGGATGTGTAGAACGAAAACACAAATCCTCAGGGGTGTGAGCGTTTCGGGATGAGTCGTATACATGTTATAGTTGGACGTCATTGACCGTGTGGCCTAATGGATAAGGCGTCGGACTTCGGATCTGAAGATTACAGGTTCGAATGCTGTCACGCTCGTTTTTTTCCAGTTCTGAAAAAGAAACATACCGTTTTAATGTAGCAATTGAGCAGTACGAAACCGTCTGAATGTTGCTGTTGACTATTTTTTGCTTGGAGATGCTCTTGAGCTTGAAACACACACAACAAGACCGGTGTTAACTAGCGAAATGGTCCGCAGAGTGCCGACACCACGAGTTTTGACTGGTACTTGCACATCTAAAACAACGTAGGAAAGTAACTCGTTCGGCTTTTGAGTCACATAAAGTATGTGTGTTAATTTTGACGCCACTAGCTCTGCATGTTGTCATGCAATTTCTTTACCTCTCAGAAATGATTATGGCATAAAAGTGAAGTACGTGACGAGTGTGACGTTAGGAAAACATTAGGCAGCATGGAGAGATTCTGTATGGGACCACCCAACCCAAACGAGTATTGTGTGACGTGCTACCCGGCAGGTATTCACCGATGTAGCTGGCTAGCTCAGTCGGTAGAGCGTCAGACTGTTAATCCCAGGGTCGTGGGTTCGAGCCACACGCTGGGCGTAACGGAATTTTGTTCCGCTGCAGATGTAAATTACCGTTTTTCTGATTAACGAGATGTAATGGAAATAGCAACTTTAAACTTTGCCTCCGTCTCTGTCAGTCGCAATGAAACTGTATTTGAAGGTGAAGGAGATTTTGTAGACATGTGTGAAAGACATGTTCTGAAATGCAAGTGTTGTTGTTTGGAGAGCATATCGGTTACGTGTCAGATGTGTAGCCAAGCAGTAATGGGTCGCCATATCTGCAAATATTAGAAGCTAATATGAAGTGTTGTCAGCAGAAGTCTGATGATGCAGGCGACCGTAAGGCCGAAGTACGCAAGAGTACCACTAGGCCCCGCCTCTTTAGCTCAGTGGTAGAGCACTGCTCTAATAAACCAGGTGTCGTAAGTTTCATCCTCACAGGAGAAAGATGAATTTTGGAAATCAGTAGCGCGTCGTGGCCGTATAGCAAACAGTATCTGTGATGACGAACAATTAGCGACAGGCGTTTTTTTAAGAATTACTCTCAGATGTGATTAAGTCGAATGGCGCAGATAAAGCATTTGCCAAAGCGGTACAGCATAAGGTGGGACGAGGCAGTCTGAATTACATTTTATAGATGTATTTCTCACATATCTCAGAGCCTCTCGCGGTCGTCGTCGTCGTCGTCGTCGTCGTCGTCGTCGCCGCCGCAGCTTCTGCAGAAGTAGCAAATGGCCATCGTAGCAAATGCGGCGAGGGACGCCCTGCCTTCGATTCCGAATGCACAAAGTGTGTGGTCTTGTTTCTCAGTCTATATTTGGTCGGTCTCGTAAGAGGTTGAATGTAACGAATGGGTGGGAAAGAGCAAGGGGCAGCGGATGTGTAGAACGAAAACACAAATCCTCAGGGGTGTGAGCGTTTCGAGATGAGTCGTATACATGACATAGTTGGTCGTCATTGACCGTGTGGCCTAATGGATAAGGCGTCGGACTTCGGATCTGAAGATTACAGGTTCGAATGCTGTCACGCTCTTGTTTTTCCAGATCTGAAAAAGAAACATACCGTTTTCATGTACCAATTGAGCAGCACGAAACCGTCTGAATGTTGCTGTTGACCATTTTTTGCTTGGAGATGCTCTTGAGCTTGAAAAAAACACAACAAGACCGGTGTTAACTAGCGAAATGGTCGGCAGAGTGCCGACACCACGAGTTTTGACTGGCACTTGCACATCTAAAACAACGTAGGAAAGTAACTCGTTCGGCTTTTGAGTCACATAAAGTATGTGTATTTATTTTGACGCCACTAGCTCTGCATGTTGTCATGCAATTTCTTTACCTCTCAGAAATGATTATGACATAAAAGTGAAGTACGTGACGAGTGTGACGTAATTAAAACATTAGGCAGCATGGAGAGATTCTGTATGGGACCACCCAACCCAAACGTGTATTGTGTGACGTGCTACCCGGCAGGTATTCACCGAGGTAGCCGGCTAGCTCAGTCGGTAGAGCGTCAGACTGTTAATCCCAGGGTCGTGATTCGAGCCACACGCTGGGCGTAACGGAATTTTGTTCCGCTGCAGAGGTAAATTACCGTTTTTCTGATTAACGAGTTGTAATGGAAATAGCAACTTTAAACTTTGCCTTCGTCTCTGTCAGTTGCAATGAAACTGTATTTGAAGGTGAAGGAGATTTTGTAGACATGTGTGAAAGACATGTTCTGAAATGCAAGTGTTGTTGTTTGGAGAGCATATCGGTTACGTGTCTGATGTGTAGCCAAGCAGTAATGGGTCGCCATATCTGCAAATATTAGAAGCTAATATGAAGTGTTGTCAGCAGAAGTCTGATGATGCAGGCGACCGTAAGGCCGAAGTACGCAAGAGTACCGCTAGGCCGCGCCTATTTAGCTCAGTGGTAGAGCACTGCTCTAATAAACCAGATGTCGTAAGTTCCATCCTCACAGGAGAAAGATGAATTTTGGAAATCAGTAGCGCGTCGTGGCCGTATAGCAAACAGTATCTGTGATGACGAACAATTAGCGACAGGCGTTTTTTTAAGAATTACTCTCAGATGTGATTAAGGCGAATGGCGCAGATAAAGCATTTTCCAAAGCGGTACAGCATAAGGTGGGACGAGGCAGTCTGAATTACATTTTATAGATGTATTTCTCACATATCTCAGAGCCTCTCGCGGTCGTCGTCGTCGTCGTCGTCGACGCCGCTGCTTCTGCAGAAGTAGCAAATGGCCATCGTAGCAAATGCGGCGAGGGACGCCCTGCCTTCGATTCCGAATGCACAAAGTGTGTGGTCTTGTTTCTCAGTCTATATTTGGTCGGTCTCGTAAGAGGTTGAATGTAACGAATGGGTGGGAAAGAGCAAGGGGCAGCGGATGTGTAGAACGAAAACACAAATCCTCAGGGGTGTGAGCGTTTCGGGATGAGTCGTATACATGTTATAGTTGGTCGTCATTGACCGTGTGGCCTAATGGATAAGGCGTCGGACTTCGGATCTGAAGATTACAGATTCGAATGCTGTCACGCTCGTTTTTTTCCAGTTCTGAAAAAGAAACATACCGTTTTAATGTAGCAATTGAGCAGTACGAAACCGTCTGAATGTTGCTGTTGACTATTTTTTGCTTGGAGATGCTCTTGAGCTTGAAACACACACAACAAGACCGGTGTTAACTAGCGAAATGGTCGGCAGAGTGCCGACACCACGAGTTTTGACTGGCACTTGCACATCTAAAACAACGTAGGAAAGTAACTCGTTCGGCTTTTGAGTCACATAAAGTATGTGTGTTAATTTTGACGCCACTAGCTCTGCATGTTGTCATGCAATTTCTTTACCTCTCAGAAATGATTATGGCATAAAAGTGAAGTACGTGACGAGTGTGACGTTAGGAAAACATTAGGCAGCATGGAGAGATTCTGTATGGGACCACCCAACCCAAACGAGTATTGTGTGACGTGCTACCCGGCAGGTATTCACCGATGTAGCCGGCTAGCTCAGTCGGTAGAGCGTCAGACTGTTAATCCCAGGGTCGTGGGTTCGAGCCACACGCTGGGCGTAACGGAATTTTGTTCCGCTGCAGATGTAAATTACCGTTTTTCTGATTAACGAGATGTAATGGAAATAGCAACTTTAAACTTTGCCTCCGTCTCTGTCAGTCGCAATGAAACTGTATTGGAAGGTGAAGGAGATTTTGTAGACATGTGTGAAAGACATGTTCTGAAATGCAAGTGTTGTTGTTTGGAGAACATATCGGTTACGTGTCAGATGTGTAGCCAAGCAGTAATGGGTCGCCATATCTGCAAATATTAGAAGCTAATATGAAGTGTTGTCAGCAGAAGTCTGATGATGCAGGCGACCGTAAGGCCGAAGTACGCAAGAGTACCGCTAGGCCCCGCCTCTTTAGCTCAGTGGTAGAGCACTGCTCTAATAAACCAGGTGTCGTAAGTTTCATCCTCACAGGAGAAAGATGAATTTTGGAAATCAGTAGCGCGTCGTGGCCGTATAGCAAACAGTATCTGTGATGACGAACAATTAGCGACAGGCGTTTTTTTAAGAATTACTCTCAGATGTGATTAAGGCGAATGGCGCAGATAAAGCATTTGCCAAAGCGGTACAGCATAAGGTGGGACGAGGCAGTCTGAATTACATTTTATAGATGTATTTCTCACATATCTCAGAGCCTCTCGCGGTCGTCGTCGTCGTCGTCGTCGTCGTCGTCGTCGTCGCCGCCGCAGCTTCTGCAGAAGTAGCAAATGGCCATCGTAGCAAATGCGGCGAGGGACGCCCTGCCTTCGATTCCGAATGCACAAAGTGTGTGGTCTTGTTTCTCAGTCTATATTTGGTCGGTCTCGTAAGAGGTTGAATGTAACGAATGGGTGGGAAAGAGCAAGGGGCAGCGGATGTGTAGAACGAAAACACAAATCCTCAGGGGTGTGAGCGTTTCGAGATGAGTCGTATACATGACATAGTTGGTCGTCATTGACCGTGTGGCCTAATGGATAAGGCGTCGGACTTCGGATCTGAAGATTACAGGTTCGAATGCTGTCACGCTCTTGTTTTTCCAGATCTGAAAAAGAAACATACCGTTTTCATGTACCAATTGAGCAGCACGAAACCGTCTGAATGTTGCTGTTGACCATTTTTTGCTTGGAGATGCTCTTGAGCTTGAAAAAAACACAACAAGACCGGTGTTAACTAGCGAAATGGTCGGCAGAGTGCCGACACCACGAGTTTTGACTGGCACTTGCACATCTAAAACAACGTAGGAAAGTAACTCGTTCGGCTTTTGAGTCACATAAAGTATGTGTATTTATTTTGACGCCACTAGCTCTGCATGTTGTCATGCAATTTCTTTACCTCTCAGAAATGATTATGACATAAAAGTGAAGTACGTGACGAGTGTGACGTAATTAAAACATTAGGCAGCATGGAGAGATTCTGTATGGGACCACCCAACCCAAACGTGTATTGTGTGACGTGCTACCCGGCAGGTATTCACCGAGGTAGCCGGCTAGCTCAGTCGGTAGAGCGTCAGACTGTTAATCCCAGGGTCGTGATTCGAGCCACACGCTGGGCGTAACGGAATTTTGTTCCGCTGCAGAGGTAAATTACCGTTTTTCTGATTAACGAGATGTAATGGAAATAGCAACTTTAAACTTTGCCTTCGTCTCTGTCAGTTGCAATGAAACTGTATTTGAAGGTGAAGGAGATTTTGTAGACATGTGTGAAAGACATGTTCTGAAATGCAAGTGTTGTTGTTTGGAGAGCATATCGGTTACGTGTCTGATGTGTAGCCAAGCAGTAATGGGTCGCCATATCTGCAAATATTAGAAGCTAATATGAAGTGTTGTCAGCAGAAGTCTGATGATGCAGGCGACCGTAAGGCCGAAGTACGCAAGAGTACCGCTAGGCCGCGCCTATTTAGCTCAGTGGTAGAGCACTGCTCTAATAAACCAGATGTCGTAAGTTCCATCCTCACAGGAGAAAGATGAATTTTGGAAATCAGTAGCGCGTCGTGGCCGTATAGCAAACAGTATCTGTGATGACGAACAATTAGCGACAGGCGTTTTTTTAAGAATTACTCTCAGATGTGATTAAGGCGAATGGCGCAGATAAAGCATTTTCCAAAGCGGTACAGCATAAGGTGGGACGAGGCAGTCTGAATTACATTTTATAGATGTATTTCTCACATATCTCAGAGCCTCTCGCGGTCGTCGTCGTCGTCGTCGTCGACGCCGCTGCTTCTGCAGAAGTAGCAAATGGCCATCGTAGCAAATGCGGCGAGGGACGCCCTGCCTTCGATTCCGAATGCACAAAGTGTGTGGTCTTGTTTCTCAGTCTATATTTGGTCGGTCTCGTAAGAGGTTGAATGTAACGAATGGGTGGGAAAGAGCAAGGGGCAGCGGATGTGTAGAACGAAAACACAAATCCTCAGGGGTGTGAGCGTTTCGGGATGAGTCGTATACATGTTATAGTTGGTCGTCATTGACCGTGTGGCCTAATGGATAAGGCGTCGGACTTCGGATCTGAAGATTACAGATTCGAATGCTGTCACGCTCGTTTTTTTCCAGTTCTGAAAAAGAAACATACCGTTTTAATGTAGCAATTGAGCAGTACGAAACCGTCTGAATGTTGCTGTTGACTATTTTTTGCTTGGAGATGCTCTTGAGCTTGAAACACACACAACAAGACCGGTGTTAACTAGCGAAATGGTCGGCAGAGTGCCGACACCACGAGTTTTGACTGGCACTTGCACATCTAAAACAACGTAGGAAAGTAACTCGTTCGGCTTTTGAGTCACATAAAGTATGTGTGTTAATTTTGACGCCACTAGCTCTGCATGTTGTCATGCAATTTCTTTACCTCTCAGAAATGATTATGGCATAAAAGTGAAGTACGTGACGAGTGTGACGTTAGGAAAACATTAGGCAGCATGGAGAGATTCTGTATGGGACCACCCAACCCAAACGAGTATTGTGTGACGTGCTACCCGGCAGGTATTCACCGATGTAGCCGGCTAGCTCAGTCGGTAGAGCGTCAGACTGTTAATCCCAGGGTCGTGGGTTCGAGCCACACGCTGGGCGTAACGGAATTTTGTTCCGCTGCAGATGTAAATTACCGTTTTTCTGATTAACGAGATGTAATGGAAATAGCAACTTTAAACTTTGCCTCCGTCTCTGTCAGTCGCAATGAAACTGTATTGGAAGGTGAAGGAGATTTTGTAGACATGTGTGAAAGACATGTTCTGAAATGCAAGTGTTGTTGTTTGGAGAACATATCGGTTACGTGTCAGATGTGTAGCCAAGCAGTAATGGGTCGCCATATCTGCAAATATTAGAAGCTAATATGAAGTGTTGTCAGCAGAAGTCTGATGATGCAGGCGACCGTAAGGCCGAAGTACGCAAGAGTACCGCTAGGCCCCGCCTCTTTAGCTCAGTGGTAGAGCACTGCTCTAATAAACCAGGTGTCGTAAGTTTCATCCTCACAGGAGAAAGATGAATTTTGGAAATCAGTAGCGCGTCGTGGCCGTATAGCAAACAGTATCTGTGATGACGAACAATTAGCGACAGGCGTTTTTTTAAGAATTACTCTCAGATGTGATTAAGGCGAATGGCGCAGATAAAGCATTTGCCAAAGCGGTACAGCATAAGGTGGGACGAGGCAGTCTGAATTACATTTTATAGATGTATTTCTCACATATCTCAGAGCCTCTCGCGGTCGTCGTCGTCGTCGTCGTCGTCGTCGTCGCCGCCGCTGCTTCTGCAGAAGTAGCAAATGGCCATCGTAGCAAATGCGGCGAGGGACGCCCTGCCTTCGATTCCGAATGCACAAAGTGTGTGGTCTTGTTTCTCAGTCTATATTTGGTCGGTCTCGTAAGAGGTTGAATGTAACGAATGGGTGGGAAAGAGCAAGGGGCAGCGGATGTGTAGAACGAAAACACAAATCCTCAGGGGTGTGAGCGTTTCGGGATGAGTCGTATACATGTTATAGTTGGTCGTCATTGACCGTGTGGCCTAATGGATAAGGCGTCGGACTTCGGATCTGAAGATTACAGGTTCGAATGCTGTCACGCTCTTGTTTTTCCAGTTCTGAAAAAGAAACATACCGTTTTCATGTACCAATTGAGCAGTACGAAACCGTCTGACTGTTGCTGTTGACCATTTTTTGCTTGGAGATGCTCTTGAGCTTGAAACACACACAACAAGACCGGTGTTAACTAGCGAAATGGTCGGCAGAGTGCCGACACCACGAGTTTTGACTGGCACTTGCACATCTAAAACAACGTAGGAAAGTAACTCGTTCGGCTTTTGAGTCACATAAAGTATGTGTGTTAATTTTGACGCCACTAGCTCTGCATGTTGTCATGCAATTTCTTTACCTCTCAGAAATGATTATGGCATAAAAGTGAAGTACGTGACGAGTGTGACGTTAGGAAAACATTAGGCAGCATGGAGAGATTCTGTATGGGACCACCCAACCCAAACGAGTATTGTGTGACGTGCTACCCGGCAGGTATTCACCGAGGTAGCCGGCTAGCTCAGTCGGTACAGCGTCAGACTCTTAATCCCAGGGTCGTGGGTTCGAGCCACACGCTGGGCGTAACGGAATTTTGTTCCGCTGCAGATGTAAATTACCGTTTTTCTGATTAACGAGATGTAATGGAAATAGCAACTTTAAACTTTGCCTCCGTCTCTGTCAGTCGCAATGAAACTGTATTTGAAGGTGAAGGAGATTTTGTAGACATGTGTGAAAGACATGTTCTGAAATGCAAGTGTTGTTGTTTGGAGAGCATATCGGTTACGTGTCAGATGTGTAGCCAAGCAGTAATGGGTCGCCATATCTGCAAATATTAGAAGCTAATATGAAGTGTTGTCAGCAGAAGTCTGATGATGCAGGCGACCGTAAGGCCGAAGTACGCAAGAGTACCGCTAGGCCGCTCCTCTTTAGCTCAGTGGTAGAGCACTGCTCTAATAAACCAGGTGTCGTAAGTTCCATCCTCACAGGAGAAAGATGAATTTTGGAAATCAGTAGCGCGTCGTGGCCGTATAGCAAACAGTATCTGTGATGACGAACAATTAGCGACAGGCGTTTTTTTAAGAATTACTCTCAGATGTGATTAAGGCGAATGGCGCAGATAAAGCATTTGCCAAAGCGGTACAGCATAAGGTGGGACGAGGCAGTCTGAATTACATTTTATAGATGTATTTCTCACATATCTCAGAGCCTCTCGCGGTCGTCGTCGTCGTCGTCGTCGTCGTCGTCGTCGTCGTCGCCGCCGCCGCTTCTGCAGAAGTAGCAAATGGCCATCGTAGCAAATGCGGCGAGGGACGCCCTGCCTTCGATTCCGAATGCACAAAGTGTGTGGTCTTGTTTCTCAGTTTATATTTGGTCGGTCTCGTAAGAGGTTGAATGTAACGAATGGGTGGGAAAGAGCAAGGGGCAGCGGATGTGTAGAACGAAAACACAAATCCTCAGGGGTGTGAGCGTTTCGGGATGAGTCGTATACATGTTATAGTTGGACGTCATTGACCGTGTGGCCTAATGGATAAGGCGTCGGACTTCGGATCTGAAGATTACAGGTTCGAATGCTGTCACGCTCGTTTTTTTCCAGTTCTGAAAAAGAAACATACCGTTTTAATGTAGCAATTGAGCAGTACGAAACCGTCTGAATGTTGCTGTTGACTATTTTTTGCTTGGAGATGCTCTTGAGCTTGAAACACACACAACAAGACCGGTGTTAACTAGCGAAATGGTCCGCAGAGTGCCGACACCACGAGTTTTGACTGGTACTTGCACATCTAAAACAACGTAGGAAAGTAACTCGTTCGGCTTTTGAGTCACATAAAGTATGTGTGTTAATTTTGACGCCACTAGCTCTGCATGTTGTCATGCAATTTCTTTACCTCTCAGAAATGATTATGGCATAAAAGTGAAGTACGTGACGAGTGTGACGTTAGGAAAACATTAGGCAGCATGGAGAGATTCTGTATGGGACCACCCAACCCAAACGAGTATTGTGTGACGTGCTACCCGGCAGGTATTCACCGATGTAGCTGGCTAGCTCAGTCGGTAGAGCGTCAGACTGTTAATCCCAGGGTCGTGGGTTCGAGCCACACGCTGGGCGTAACGGAATTTTGTTCCGCTGCAGATGTAAATTACCGTTTTTCTGATTAACGAGATGTAATGGAAATAGCAACTTTAAACTTTGCCTCCGTCTCTGTCAGTCGCAATGAAACTGTATTTGAAGGTGAAGGAGATTTTGTAGACATGTGTGAAAGACATGTTCTGAAATGCAAGTGTTGTTGTTTGGAGAGCATATCGGTTACGTGTCAGATGTGTAGCCAAGCAGTAATGGGTCGCCATATCTGCAAATATTAGAAGCTAATATGAAGTGTTGTCAGCAGAAGTCTGATGATGCAGGCGACCGTAAGGCCGAAGTACGCAAGAGTACCACTAGGCCCCGCCTCTTTAGCTCAGTGGTAGAGCACTGCTCTAATAAACCAGGTGTCGTAAGTTTCATCCTCACAGGAGAAAGATGAATTTTGGAAATCAGTAGCGCGTCGTGGCCGTATAGCAAACAGTATCTGTGATGACGAACAATTAGCGACAGGCGTTTTTTTAAGAATTACTCTCAGATGTGATTAAGTCGAATGGCGCAGATAAAGCATTTGCCAAAGCGGTACAGCATAAGGTGGGACGAGGCAGTCTGAATTACATTTTATAGATGTATTTCTCACATATCTCAGAGCCTCTCGCGGTCGTCGTCGTCGTCGTCGTCGCCGCCGCCGCAGCTTCTGCAGAAGTAGCAAATGGCCATCGTAGCAAATGCGGCGAGGGACGCCCTGCCTTCGATTCCGAATGACAAAGTGTGTGGTCTTGTTTCTCAGTCTATATTTGGTCGGTCTCGTAAGAGGTTGAATGTAACGAATGGGTGGGAAAGAGCAAGGGGCAGCGGATGTGTAGAACGAAAACACAAATCCTCAGGGGTGTGAGCGTTTCGGGATGAGTCGTATACATGTTATAGTTGGTCGTCATTGACCGTGTGGCCTAATGGATAAGGCGTCGGACTTCGGATCTGAAGATTACAGGTTCGAATGCTGTCACGCTCGTTTTTTTCCAGTTCTGAAAAAGAAACATACCGTTTTAATGTAGCAATTGAGCAGTACGAAACCGTCTGAATGTTGCTGTTGACTATTTTTTGCTTGGAGATGCTCTTGAGCTTGAAACACACACAACAAGACCGGTGTTAACTAGCGAAATGGTCCGCAGAGTGCCGACACCACGAGTTTTGACTGGCACTTGCACATCTAAAACAACGTAGGAAAGTAACTCGTTCGGCTTTTGAGTCACATAAAGTATGTGTGTTAATTTTGACGCCACTAGCTCTGCATGTTGTCATGCAATTTCTTTACCTCTCAGAAATGATTATGGCATAAAAGTGAAGTACGTGACGAGTGTGACGTTAGGAAAACATTAGGCAGCATGGAGAGATTCTGTATGGGACCACCCAACCCAAACGAGTATTGTGTGACGTGCTACCCGGCAGGTATTCACAGATGTAGCCGGCTAGCTCAGTCGGTAGAGCGTCAGACTGTTAATCCCAGGGTCGTGGGTTCGAGCCACACGCTGGGCGTAACGGAATTTTGTTCCGCTGCAGATGTAAATTACCGTTTTTCTGATTAACGAGATGTAATGGAAATAGCAACTTTAAACTTTGCCTCCGTCTCTGTCAGTCGCAATGAAACTGTATTTGAAGGTGAAGGAGATTTTGTAGACATGTGTGAAAGACATGTTCTGAAATGCAAGTGTTGTTGTTTGGAGAGCATATCGGTTACGTGTCAAATGTGTAGCCAAGCAGTAATGGGTCGCCATATCTGCAAATATTAGAAGCTAATATGAAGTGTTGTCAGCAGAAGTCTGATGATGCAGGCGACCGTAAGGCCGAAGTACGCAAGAGTACCGCTAGGCCCCGCCTCTTTAACTCAGTGGTAGAGCACTGCTCTAATAAACCAGGTGTCGTAAGTTTCATCCTCACAGGAGAAAGATGAATTTTGGAAATCAGTAGCGCGTCGTGGCCGTATAGCAAACAGTATCTGTGATGACGAACAATTAGCGACAGGCGTTTTTTTAAGAATTACTCTCAGATGTGATTAAGGCGAATGGCGCAGATAAAGCATTTGCCAAAGCGGTACAGCATAAGGTGGGACGAGGCAGTCTGAATTACATTTTATAGATGTATTTCTCACATATCTCAGAGCCTCTCGCGGTCGTCGTCGTCGTCGTCGTCGTCGTCGTCGTCGCCGCCGCAGCTTCTGCAGAAGTAGCAAATGGCCATCGTAGCAAATGCGGCGAGGGACGCCCTGCCTTCGATTCCGAATGCACAAAGTGTGTGGTCTTGTTTCTCAGTCTATATTTGGTCGGTCTCGTAAGAGGTTGAATGTAACGAATGGGTGGGAAAGAGCAAGGGGCAGCGGATGTGTAGAACGAAAACACAAATCCTCAGGGGTGTGAGCGTTTCGAGATGAGTCGTATACATGACATAGTTGGTCGTCATTGACCGTGTGGCCTAATGGATAAGGCGTCGGACTTCGGATCTGAAGATTACAGGTTCGAATGCTGTCACGCTCTTGTTTTTCCAGATCTGAAAAAGAAACATACCGTTTTCATGTAGCAATTGAGCAGTACGAAACCGTCTGAATGTTGCTGTTGACCATTTTTTGCTTGGAGATGCTCTTGAGCTTGAAACACACGCAACAAGACCGGTGTTAACTAGCGAAATGGTCGGCAGAGTGCCGACACCACGAGTTTTGACTGGCAGTTGCACATCTAAAACAACGTAGGAAAGTAACTCGTTCGGCTTTTGAGTCACATAAAGTACGTGTGTTAATTTTGACGCCACTAGCTCTGCATGTTGTCATGCAATTTCTTTACCTCTCAGAAATGATTATGACATAAAAGTGAAGTACGTGACGAGTGTGACGTTAGGAAAACATTAGGCAGCATGGAGAGATTCTGTATGGGACCACCCAACCCAAACGAGTATTGTGTGACGTGCTACCCGGCAGGTATTCACCGAGGTAGCCGGCTAGCTCAGTCGGTAGAGCGTCAGACTCTTAATCCCAGGGTCGTGGGTTCGAGCCACACGCTGGGCGTAACGGAATTTTGTTCCGCTGCAGATGTAAATTACCGTTTTTCTGATTAACGAGATGTAATGAAAATGGCAACTTTACACTTTGCCTCCGTCTCTGTCAGTTGCAATGAAACTGTATTTGAAGGTGAAGGAGATTTTGTAGACATGTGTGAAAGACATGTTCTGAAATGCAAGTGTTGTTGTTTGGAGAGCATATCGGTTACGTGTCAGATGTGTAGCCAAGCAGTAATGGGTCGCCATATCTGCAAATATTAGAAGCTAATATGAAGTGTTGTCAGCAGAAGTCTGATGATGCAGGCGACCGTAAGGCCGAAGTACGCAAGAGTACCGCTAGGCCGCGCCTCTTTAGCTCAGTGGTAGAGCACTGCTCTAATAAACCAGGTGTCGTAATTTCCATCCTCACAGGAGAAAGATGAATTTTGGAAATCAGTAGCGCGTCGTGGCCGTATAGCAAACAGTATCTGTGATGACGAACAATTAGCGACAGGCGTTTTTTTAAGAATTACTCTCAGATGTGATTAAGGCGAATGGCGCAGATAAAGCATTTCCCAAAGCGGTACAGCATAAGGTGGGACGAGGCAGTCTGAATTACATTTTATAGATGTATTTCTCACATATCTCAGAGCCTCTCGCGGTCGTCGTCGTCGTCTTCGTCGTCGTCGTCGTCGTCGTCGTCGCCGCCGCCGCTTCTGCAGAAGTAGCAAATGGCCATCGTAGCAAATGCGGCGAGGGACGCCCTGCCTTCGATTCCGAATGCACAAAGTGTGTGGTCTTGTTTCTCAGTCTATATTTGGTCGGTCTCGTAAGAGGTTGAATGTAACGAATGGGTGGGAAAGAGCAAGGGGCAGCGGATGTGTAGAACGAAAACACAAATCCTCAGGGGTGTGAGCGTTTCGGGATGAGTCGTATACATGTTATAGTTGGTCGTCATTGACCGTGTGGCCTAATGGATAAGGCGTCGGACTTCGGATCTGAAGATTACAGGTTCGAATGCTGTCACGCTCTTGTTTTTCCAGATCTGAAAAAGAAACATACCGTTTTCATGTAGCAATTGAGCAGTACGAAACCGTCTGAATGTTGCTGTTGACCATTTTTTGCTTGGAGATGCTCTTGAGCTTGAAACACACACAACAAGACCGGTGTTAACTAGCGAAATGGTCGGCAGAGTGCCGACACCACGAGTTTTGACTGGCAGTTGCACATCTAAAACAACGTAGGAAAGTAACTCGTTCGGCTTTTGAGTCACATAAAGTATGTGTGTTAATTTTGACGCCACTAGCTCTGCATGTTGTCATGCAATTTCTTTACCTCTCAGAAATGATTATGACATAAAAGTGAAGTACGTGACGAGTGTGACGTTAGGAAAACATTAGGCAGCATGGAGAGATTCTGTATGGGACCACCCAACCCAAACGAGTATTGTGTGACGTGCTACCCGGCAGGTATTCACCGAGGTAGCCGGCTAGCTCAGTCGGTAGAGCGTCAGACTGTTAATCCCAGGGTCGTGGGTTCGAGCCACACGCTGGGCGTAACGGAATTTTGTTCCGCTGCAGATGTAAATTACCGTTTTTCTGATTAACGAGATGTAATGAAAATAGCAACTTTACACTTTGCCTCCGTCTCTGTAAGTTGCAATGAAACTGTATTTGAAGGTGAAGGAGATTTTGTAGACATGTGTGAAAGACATGTTCTGAAATGCAAGTGTTGTTGTTTGGAGAGCATATCGGTTACGTGTCAGATGTGTAGCCAAGCAGTAATGGGTCGCCATATCTGCAAATATTAGAAGCTAATATGAAGTGTTGTCAGCAGAAGTCTGATGATGCAGGCGACCGTAAGGCCGAAGTACGCAAGAGTACCGCTAGGCCGCGCCTCTTTAGCTCAGTGGTAGAGCACTGCTCTAATAAACCAGGTGTCGTAAGTTCCATCCTCACAGGAGAAAGATGAATTTTGGAAATCAGTAGCGCGTCGTGGCCGTATAGCAAACAGTATCTGTGATGACGAACAATTAGCGACAGGCGTTTTTTTAAGAATTACTCTCAGATGTGATTAAGGCGAATGGCGCAGATAAAGCATTTCCCAAAGCGGTACAGCATAAGGTGGGACGAGGCAGTCTGAATTACATTTTATAGATGTATTTCTCACATATCTCAGAGCCTCTCGCGGTCGTCGTCGTCGTCGTCGTCGTCGTCGTCGTCGTCGTCGTCGCCGCCGCCGCTGCTTCTGCAGAAGTAGCAAATGGCCATCGTAGCAAATGCGGCGAGGGACGCCCTGCCTTCGATTCCGAATGCACAAAGTGTGTGGTCTTGTTTCTCAGTCTATATTTGGTCGGTCTCGTAAGAGGTTGAATGTAACGAATGGGTGGGAAAGAGCAAGGGGCAGCGGATGTGTAGAACGAAAACACAAATCCTCAGGGGTGTGAGCGTTTCGGGATGAGTCGTATACATGTTATAGTTGGTCGTCATTGACCGTGTGGCCTAATGGATAAGGCGTCGGACTTCGGATCTGAAGATTACAGGTTCGAATGCTGTCACCCTCTTGTTTTTCCAGATCTGAAAAAGAAACATACCGTTTTCATGTAGCAATTGAGCAGTACGAAACCGTCTGAATGTTGCTGTTGACCATTTTTTGCTTGGAGATGCTCTTGAGCTTGAAACACACACAACAAGACCGGTGTTAACTAGCGAAATGGTCGGCAGAGTGCCGACACCACGAGTTTTGACTGGCACTTGCACATCTAAAACAACGTAGGAAAGTAACTCGTTCGGCTTTTGAGTCACATAAAGTATGTGTGTTAATTTTGACGCCACTAGCTCTGCATGTTGTCATGCAATTTCTTTACCTCTCAGAAATGATTATGACATAAAAGTGAAGTACGTGACGAGTGTGACGTTAGGAAAACATTAGGCAGCATGGAGAGATTCTGTATGGGACCACCCAACCCAAACGAGTATTGTGTGACGTGCTACCCGGCAGGTATTCACCGAGGTAGCCGGCTAGCTCAGTCGGTAGAGCGTCAGACTCTTAATCCCAGGGTCGTGGGTTCGAGCCACACGCTGGGCGTAACGGAATTTTGTTCCGCTGCAGATGTAAATTACCGTTTTTCTGATTAACGAGATGTAATGAAAATAGCAACTTTATACTTTGCCTCCGTCTCTGTCAGTTGCAATGAAACTGTATTTGAAGGTGAAGGAGATTTTGTAGACATGTGTGAAAGACATGTTCTGAAATGCAAGTGTTGTTGTTTGGAGAGCATATCGGTTACGTGTCAGATGTGTAGCCAAGCAGTAATGGGTCGCCATATCTGCAAATATTAGAAGCTAATATGAAGTGTTGTCAGCAGAAGTCTGATGATGCAGGCGACCGTAAGGCCGTAGTACGCAAGAGTACCGCTAGGCCGCGCCTCTTTAGCTCAGTGGTAGAGCACTGCTCTAATAAAGCAGGTGTCGTAAGTTCCATCCTCACAGGAGAAAGATGAATTTTGGAAATCAGTAGCGCGTCGTGGCCGTATAGCAAACAGTATCTGTGATGACGAACAATTAGCGACAGGCGTTTTTTTAAGAAATACTCTCAGATGTGATTAAGGCGAATGGCGCAGATAAAGCATTTCCCAAAGCGGTACAGCATAAGGTGGGACGAGGCAGTCTGAATTACATTTTATAGATGTATTTCTCACATATCTCAGAGCCTCTCGCGGTCGTCGTCGTCGTCGTCGTCGTCGTCGCCGTCGCCGCCGCCGCTTCTGCAGAAGTAGCAAATGGCCATCGTAGCAAATGCGGCGAGGGACGCCCTGCCTTCGATTCCGAATGCACAAAGTGTGTGGTCTTGTTTCTCAGTCTATATTTGGTCGGTCTCGTAAGAGGTTGAATGTAACGAATGGGTGGGAAAGAGCAAGGGGCAGCGGATGTGTAGAACGAAAACACAAATCCTCAGGGGTGTGAGCGTTTCGGGATGAGTCGTATACATGTTATAGTTGGTCGTCATTGACCGTGTGGCCTAATGGATAAGGCGTCGGACTTCGGATCTGAAGATTACAGGTTCGAATGCTGTCACGCTCTTGTTTTTCCAGATCTGAAAAAGAAACATACCGTTTTCATGTAGCAATTGAGCAGTACGAAACCGTCTGAATGTTGCTGTTGACCATTTTTTGCTTGGAGATGCTCTTGAGCTTGAAACACACACAACAAGACCGGTGTTAACTAGCGAAATGGTCGGCAGAGTGCCGACATCACGAGTTTTGACTGGCAGTTGCACATCTAAAACAACGTAGGAAAGTAACTCGTTCGGCTTTTGAGTCACATAAAGTATGTGTGTTAATTTTGACGCCACTAGCTCTGCATGTTGTCATGCAATTTCTTTACCTCTCAGAAATGATTATGGCATAAAAGTGAAGTACGTGACGAGTGTGACGTTAGGAAAACATTAGGCAGCATGGAGAGATTCTGTATGGGACCACCCAACCCAAACGAGTATTGTGTGACGTGCTACCCGGCAGGTATTCACCGAGGTAGCCGGCTAGCTCAGTCGGTAGAGCGTCAGACTCTTAATCCCAGGGTTGTGGGTTCGAGCCACACGCTGGGCGTAACGGAATTTTGTTCCGCTGCAGATGTAAATTACCGTTTTTCTGATTAACGAGATGTAATGAAAATAGCAACTTTACACTTTGCCTCCGTCTCTGTCAGTTGCAATGAAACTGTATTTGAAGGTGAAGGAGATTTTGTAGACATGTGTGAAAGACATGTTCTGAAATGCAAGTGTTGTTGTTTGGAGAGCATATCGGTTACGTGTCAGATGTGTAGCCAAGCAGTAATGGGTCGCCATATCTGCAAATATTAGAAGCTAATATGAAGTGTTGTCAGCAGAAGTCTGATGATGCAGGCGACCGTAAGGCCGAAGTACGCAAGAGTACCGCTAGGCCGCGCCTCTTTAGCTCAGTGGTAGAGCACTGCTCTAATAAACCAGGTGTCGTAAGTTCCATCCTCACAGGAGAAAGATGAATTTTGGAAATCAGTAGCGCGTCGTGGCCGTATAGCAAACAGTATCTGTGATGACGAACAATTAGCGACAGGCGTTTTTTTAAGAATTACTCTCAGATGTGATTAAGGCGAATGGCGCAGATAAAGCATTTCCCAAAGCGGTACAGCATAAGGTGGGACGAGGCAGTCTGAATTACATTTTATAGATGTATTTCTCACATATCTCAGAGCCTCTCGCGGTCGTCGTCGTCGTCGTCGTCGTCGTCGTCGCCGCCGCCGCTTCTGCAGAAGTAGCAAATGGCCATCGTAGCAAATGCGGCGAGGGACGCCCTGCCTTCGATTCCGAATGCACAAAGTGTGTGGTCTTGTTTCTCAGTCTATATTTGGTCGGTCTCGTAAGAGGTTGAATGTAACGAATGGGTGGGAAAGAGCAAGGGGCAGCGGATGTGTAGAACGAAAACACAAATCCTCAGGGGTGTGAGCGTTTCGGGATGAGTCGTATACATGTTATAGTTGGTCGTCATTGACCGTGTGGCCTAATGGATAAGGCGTCGGACTTCGGATCTGAAGATTACAGGTTCGAATGCTGTCACGCTCTTGTTTTTCCAGATCTGAAAAAGAAACATACCGTTTTCATGTAGCAATTGAGCAGTACGAAACCGTCTGAATGTTGCTGTTGACCATTTTTTGCTTGGAGATGCTCTTGAGCTTGAAACACACACAACAAGACCGGTGTTAACTAGCGAAATGGTCGGCAGAGTGCCGACACCACGAGTTTTGACTGGCACTTGCACATCTAAAACAACGTAGGAAAGTAACTCGTTCGGCTTTTGAGTCACATAAAGTATGTGTGTTAATTTTGACGCCACTAGCTCTGCATGTTGTCATGCAATTTCTTTACCTCTCAGAAATGATTATGACATAAAAGTGAAGTACGTGACGAGTGTGACGTTAGGAAAACATTAGGCAGCATGGAGAGATTCTGTATGGGACCACCCAACCCAAACGAGTATTGTGTGACGTGCTACCCGGCAGGTATTCACCGAGGTAGCCGGCTAGCTCAGTCGGTAGAGCGTCAGACTCTTAATCCCAGGGTCGTGGGTTCGAGCCACACGCTGGGCGTAACGGAATTTTGTTCCGCTGCAGATGTAAATTACCGTTTTTCTGATTAACGAGATGTAATGAAAATAGCAACTTTACACTTTGCCTCCGTCTCTGTCAGTTGCAATGAAACTGTATTTGAAGGTGAAGGAGATTTTGTAGACATGTGTGAAAGACATGTTCTGAAATGCAAGTGTTGTTGTTTGGAGAGCATATCGGTTACGTGTCAGATGTGTAGCCAAGCAGTAATGGGTCGCCATATCTGCAAATATTAGAAGCTAATATGAAGTGTTGTCAGCAGAAGTCTGATGATGCAGGCGACCGTAAGGCCGAAGTACGCAAGAGTACCGCTAGGCCGCGCCTCTTTAGCTCAGTGGTATAGCACTGCTCTAATAAACCAGGTGTCGTAAGTTCCATCCTCACAGGAGAAAGATGAATTTTGGAAATCAGTAGCGCGTCGTGGCCGTATAGCAAACAGTATCTGTGATGACGAACAATTAGCGACAGGCGTTTTTTTAAGAATTACTCTCAGATGTGATTAAGGCGAATGGCGCAGATAAAGCATTTCCCAAAGCGGTACAGCATAAGGTGGGACGAGGCAAGTAGCAAATGGCCATCGTAGCAAATGCGGCGAGGGACGCCCTGCCTTCGATTCCGAATGCACAAAGTGTGTGGTCTTGTTTCTCAGTCTATATTTGGTCGGTCTCGTAAGAGGTTGAATGTAACGAATGGGTGGGAAAGAGCAAGGGGCAGCGGATGTGTAGAACGAAAACACAAATCCTCAGGGGTGTGAGCGTTTCGGGATGAGTCGTATACATGTTATAGTTGGTCGTCCTTGACCGTGTGGCCTAATGGATAAGGCGTCGGACTTCGGATCTGAAGATTACAGGTTCGAATGCTGTCACGCTCTTGTTTTTCCAGATCTGAAAAAGAAACATACCGTTTTCATGTAGCAATTGAGCAGTACGAAACCGTCTGAATGTTGCTGTTGACCATTTTTTGCTTGGAGATGCTCTTGAGCTTGAAACACACACAACAAGACCGGTGTTAACTAGCGAAATGGTCGGCAGAGTGCCGACACCACGAGTTTTGACTGGCACTTGCACATCTAAAACAACGTAGGAAAGTAACTCGTTCGGCTTTTGAGTCACATAAAGTATGTGTGTTAATTTTGACGCCACTAGCTCTGCATGTTGTCATGCAATTTCTTTACCTCTCAGAAATGATTATGACATAAAAGTGAAGTACGTGACGAGTGTGACGTTAGGAAAACATTAGGCAGCATGGAGAGATTCTGTATGGGACCACCCAACCCAAACGAGTATTGTGTGACGTGCTACCCGGCAGGTATTCACCGAGGTAGCCGGCTAGCTCAGTCGGTAGAGCGTCAGACTCTTAATCCCAGGGTCGTGGGTTCGAGCCACACGCTGGGCGTAACGGAATTTTGTTCCGCTGCAGATGTAAATTACCGTTTTTCTGATTAACGAGATGTAATGAAAATAGCAACTTTACACTTTGCCTCCGTCTCTGTCAGTTGCAATGAAACTGTATTTGAAGGTGAAGGAGATTTTGTAGACATGTGTGAAAGACATGTTCTGAAATGCAAGTGTTGTTGTTTGGAGAGCATATCGGTTACGTGTCAGATGTGTAGCCAAGCAGTAATGGGTCGCCATATCTGCAAATATTAGAAGCTAATATGAAGTGTTGTCAGCAGAAGTCTGATGATGCAGGCGACCGTAAGGCCGAAGTACGCAAGAGTACCGCTAGGCCGCGCCTCTTTAGCTCAGTGGTAGAGCACTGCTCTAATAAACCAGGTGTCGTAAGTTCCATCCTCACAGGAGAAAGATGAATTTTGGAAATCAGTAGCGCGTCGTGGCCGTATAGCAAACAGTATCTGTGATGACGAACAATTAGCGACAGGCGTTTTTTTAAGAATTACTCTCAGATGTGATTAAGGCGAATGGCGCAGATAAAGCATTTCCCAAAGCGGTACAGCATAAGGTGGGACGAGGCAGTCTGAATTACATTTTATAGATGTATTTCTCACATATCTCAGAGCCTCTCGCGGTCGTCGTCGTCGTCGTCGTCGTCGTCGTCGTCGTCGTCGTCGTCGCCGCCGCTGCTTCTGCAGAAGTAGCAAATGGCCATCGTAGCAAATGCGGCGAGGGACGCCCTGCCTTCGATTCCGAATGCACAAAGTGTGTGGTCTTGTTTCTCAGTCTATATTTGGTCGGTCTCGTAAGAGGTTGAATGTAACGAATGGGTGGGAAAGAGCAAGGGGCAGCGGATGTGTAGAACGAAAACACAAATCCTCAGGGGTGTGAGCGTTTCGGGATGAGTCGTATACATGTTATAGTTGGTCGTCATTGACCGTGTGGCCTATTGGATAAGGCGTCGGACTTCGGATCTGAAGATTACAGTTTCGAATGCTGTCACGCTCTTGTTTTTCCAGATCTGAAAAAGAAACATACCGTTTTCATGTAGCAATTGAGCAGTACGAAACCGTCTGAATGTTGCTGTTGACCATTTTTTGCTTGGAGATGCTCTTGAGCTTGAAACACACACAACAAGACCGGTGTTAACTAGCGAAATGGTCGGCAGAGTGCCGACACCACGAGTTTTGACTGGCAGTTGCACATCTAAAACAACGTAGGAAAGTAACTCGTTCGGCTTTTGAGTCACATAAAGTATGTGTGTTAATTTTGACGCCACTAGCTCTGCATGTTGTCATGCAATTTCTTTACCTCTCAGAAATGATTATGGCATAAAAGTGAAGTACGTGACGAGTGTGACGTTAGGAAAACATTAGGCAGCATGGAGAGATTCTGTATGGGACCACCCAACCCAAACGAGTATTGTGTGACGTGCTACCCGGCAGGTATTCACCGAGGTAGCCGGCTAGCTCAGTCGGTAGAGCGTCAGACTCATAATCCCAGGGTCGTGGGTTCGAGCCACACGCTGGGCGTAACGGAATTTTGTTCCGCTGCAGATGTAAATTACCGTTTTTCTGATTAACGAGATGTAATGAAAATAGCAACTTTACACTTTGCCTCCGTCTCTGTCAGTTGCAATGAAACTGTATTTGAAGGTGAAGGAGATTTTGTAGACATGTGTGAAAGACATGTTCTGAAATGCAAGTGTTGTTGTTTGGAGAGCATATCGGTTACGTGTCAGATGTGTAGCCAAGCAGTAATGGGTCGCCATATCTGCAAATATTAGAAGCTAATATGAAGTGTTGTCAGCAGAAGTCTGATGATGCAGGCGACCGTAAGGCCGAAGTACGCAAGAGTACCGCTAGGCCGCGCCTCTTTAGCTCAGTGGTAGAGCACTGCTCTAATAAACCAGGTGTCGTAAGTTCCATCCTCACAGGAGAAAGATGAATTTTGGAAATCAGTAGCGCGTCGTGGCCGTATAGCAAACAGTATCTGTGATGACGAACAATTAGCGACAGGCGTTTTTTTAAGAATTACTCTCAGATGTGATTAAGGCGAATGGCGCAGATAAAGCATTTCCCAAAGCGGTACAGCATAAGGTGGGACGAGGCAAGTAGCAAATGGCCATCGTAGCAAATGCGGCGAGGGACGCCCTGCCTTCGATTCCGAATGCACAAAGTGTGTGGTCTTGTTTCTCAGTCTATATTTGGTCGGTCTCGTAAGAGGTTGAATGTAACGAATGGGTGGGAAAGAGCAAGGGGCAGCGGATGTGTAGAACGAAAACACAAATCCTCAGGGGTGTGAGCGTTTCGGGATGAGTCGTATACATGTTATAGTTGGTCGTCATTGACCGTGTGGCCTAATGGATAAGGCGTCGGACTTCGGATCTGAAGATTACAGGTTCGAATGCTGTCACGCTCTTGTTTTTCCAGATCTGAAAAAGAAACATACCGTTTTCATGTAGCAATTGAGCAGTACGAAACCGTCTGAATGTTGCTGTTGACCATTTTTTGCTTGGAGATGCTCTTGAGCTTGAAACACACACAACAAGACCGGTGTTAACTAGCGAAATGGTCGGCAGAGTGCCGACACCACGAGTTTTGACTGGCACTTGCACATCTAAAACAACGTAGGAAAGTAACTCGTTCGGCTTTTGAGTCACATAAAGTATGTGTGTTAATTTTGACGCCACTAGCTCTGCATGTTGTCATGCAATTTCTTTACCTCTCAGAAATGATTATGACATAAAAGTGAAGTACGTGACGAGTGTGACGTTAGGAAAACATTAGGCAGCATGGAGAGATTCTGTATGGGACCACCCAACCCAAACGAGTATTGTGTGACGTGCTACCCGGCAGGTATTCACCGAGGTAGCCGGCTAGCTCAGTCGGTAGAGCGTCAGACTCTTAATCCCAGGGTCGTGGGTTCGAGCCACACGCTGGGCGTAACGGAATTTTGTTCCGCTGCAGATGTAAATTACCGTTTTTCTGATTAACGAGATGTAATGAAAATAGCAACTTTACACTTTGCCTCCGTCTCTGTCAGTTGCAATGAAACTGTATTTGAAGGTGAAGGAGATTTTGTAGACATGTGTGAAAGACATGTTCTGAAATGCAAGTGTTGTTGTTTGGAGAGCATATCGGTTACGTGTCAGATGTGTAGCCAAGCAGTAATGGGTCGCCATATCTGCAAATATTAGAAGCTAATATGAAGTGTTGTCAGCAGAAGTCTGATGATGCAGGCGAACGTAAGGCCGAAGTACGCAAGAGTACCGCTAGGCCGCGCCTCTTTAGCTCAGTGGTAGAGCACTGCTCTAATAAACCAGGTGTCGTAAGTTCCATCCTCACAGGAGAAAGATGAATTTTGGAAATCAGTAGCGCGTCGTGGCCGTATAGCAAACAGTATCTGTGATGACGAACAATTAGCGACAGGCGTTTTTTTAAGAATTACTCTCAGATGTGATTAAGGCGAATGGCGCAGATAAAGCATTTCCCAAAGCGGTACAGCATAAGGTGGGACGAGGCAGTCTGAATTACATTTTATAGATGTATTTCTCACATATCTCAGAGCCTCCCGCGGTCGTCGTCGTCGTCGTCGTCGTCGTCGTCGTCGCCGTCGCCGCTGCTTCTGCAGAAGTAGCAAATGGCCATCGTAGCAAATGCGGCGAGGGACGCCCTGCCTTCGATTCCGAATGCACAAAGTGTGTGGTCTTGTTTCTCAGTCTATATTTGGTCGGTCTCGTAAGAGGTTGAATGTAACGAATGGGTGGGAAAGAGCAAGGGGCAGCGGATGTGTAGAACGAAAACACAAATCCTCAGGGGTGTGAGCGTTTCGGGATGAGTCGTATACATGTTATAGTTGGTCGTCATTGACCGTGTGGCCTAATGGATAAGGCGTCGGACTTCGGATCTGAAGATTACAGGTTCGAATGCTGTCACGCTCTTGTTTTTCCAGATCTGAAAAAGAAACATACCGTTTTCATGTAGCAATTGAGCAGTACGAAACCGTCTGAATGTTGCTGTTGACCATTTTTTGCTTGGAGATGCTCTTGAGCTTGAAACACACACAACAAGACCGGTGTTAACTAGCGAAATGGTCGGCAGAGTGCCGACACCACGAGTTTTGACTGGCACTTGCACATCTAAAACAACGTAGGAAAGTAACTCGTTCGGCTTTTGAGTCACATAAAGTATGTGTGTTAATTTTGACGCCACTAGCTCTGCATGTTGTCATGCAATTTCTTTACCTCTCAGAAATGATTATGACAGAAAAGTGAAGTACGTGACGAGTGTGACGTTAGGAAAACATTAGGCAGCATGGAGAGATTCTGTATGGGACCACCCAACCCAAACGAGTATTGTGTGACGTGCTACCCGGCAGGTATTCACCGAGGTAGCCGGCTAGCTCAGTCGGTAGAGCGTCAGACTCTTAATCCCAGGGTCGTGGGTTCGAGCCACACGCTGGGCGTAACGGAATTTTGTTCCGCTGCAGATGTAAATTACCGTTTTTCTGATTAACGAGATGTAATGAAAATAGCAACTTTACACTTTGCCTCCGTCTCTGTCAGTTGCAATGAAACTGTATTTGAAGGTGAAGGAGATTTTGTAGACCTGTGTGAAAGACATGTTCTGAAATGCAAGTGTTGTTGTTTGGAGAGCATATCGGTTACGTGTCAGATGTGTAGCCAAGCAGTAATGGGTCGCCATATCTGCAAATATTAGAAGCTAATATGAAGTGTTGTCAGCAGAAGTCTGATGATGCAGGCGACCGTAAGGCCGAAGTACGCAAGAGTACCGCTAGGCCGCGCCTCTTTAGCTCAGTGGTAGAGCACTGCTCTAATAAACCAGGTGTCGTAAGTTCCATCCTCACAGGAGAAAGATGAATTTTGGAAATCAGTAGCGCGTCGTGGCCGTATAGCAAACAGTATCTGTGATGACGAACAATTAGCGACAGGCGTTTTTTTAAGAATTACTCTCAGATGTGATTAAGGCGAATGGCGCAGATAAAGCATTTCCCAAAGCGGTACAGCATAAGGTGGGACGAGGCAGTCTGAATTACATTTTATAGATGTATTTCTCACATATCTCAGAGCCTCTCGCGGTCGTCGTCGTCGTCGTCGTCGTCGTCGTCGTCGCCGCCGCCGCTGCTTCTGCAGAAGTAGCAAATGGCCATCGTAGCAAATGCGGCGAGGGACGCCCTGCCTTCGATTCCGAATGCACAAAGTGTGTGGTCTTGTTTCTCAGTCTATATTTGGTCGGTCTCGTAAGAGGTTGAATGTAACGAATGGGTGGGAAAGAGCAAGGGGCAGCGGATGTGTAGAACGAAAACACAAATCCTCAGGGGTGTGAGCGTTTCGGGATGAGTCGTATACATGTTACAGTTGGTCGTCATTGACCGTGTGGCCTAATGGATAAGGCGTCGGACTTCGGATCTGAAGATTACAGGTTCGAATGCTGTCACGCTCTTGTTTTTCCAGATCTGAAAAAGAAACATACCGTTTTCATGTAGCAATTGAGCAGTACGAAACCGTCTGAATGTTGCTGTTGACCATTTTTTGCTTGGAGATGCTCTTGAGCTTGAAACACACACAACAAGACCGGTGTTAACTAGCGAAATGGTCGGCAGAGTGCCGACACCACGAGTTTTGACTGGCAGTTGCACATCTAAAACAACGTAGGAAAGTAACTCGTTCGGCTTTTGAGTCACATAAAGTATGTGTGTTAATTTTGACGCCACTAGCTCTGCATGTTGTCATGCAATTTCTTTACCTCTCAGAAATGATTATGACATAAAAGTGAAGTACGTGACGAGTGTGACGTTAGGAAAACATTAGGCAGCATGGAGAGATTCTGTATGGGACCACCCAACCCAAACGAGTATTGTGTGACGTGCTACCCGGCAGGTATTCACCGAGGTAGCCGGCTAGCTCAGTCGGTAGAGCGTCAGACTCTTAATCCCAGGGTCGTGGGTTCGAGCCACACGCTGGGCGTAACGGAATTTTGTTCCGCTGCAGATGTAAATTACCGTTTTTCTGATTAACGAGATGTAATGAAAATAGCAACTTTACACTTTGCCTCCGTCTCTGTCAGTTGCAATGAAACTGTATTTGAAGGTGAAGGAGATTTTGTAGACATGTGTGAAAGACATGTTCTGAAATGCAAGTGTTGTTGTTTGGAGAGCATATCGGTTACGTGTCAGATGTGTAGCCAAGCAGTAATGGGTCGCCATATCTGCAAATATTAGAAGCTAATATGAAGTGTTGTCAGCAGAAGTCTGATGATGCAGGCGACCGTAAGGCCGAAGTACGCAAGAGTACCGCTAGGCCGCGCCTCTTTAGCTCAGTGGTAGAGCACTGCTCTAATAAACCAGGTGTCGTAAGTTCCATCCTCACAGGAGAAAGATGAATTTTGGAAATCAGTAGCGCGTCGTGGCCGTATAGCAAACAGTATCTGTGATGACGAACAATTAGCGACAGGCGTTTTTTTAAGAATTACTCTCAGATGTGATTAAGGCGAATGGCGCAGATAAAGCATTTCCCAAAGCGGTACAGCATAAGGTGGGACGAGGCAGTCTGAATTACATTTTATAGATGTATTTCTCACATATCTCAGAGCCTCTCGCGGTCGTCGTCGTCGTCGTCGTCGTCGTCGTCGCCGCCGCCGCTGCTTCTGCAGAAGTAGCAAATGGCCATCGTAGCAAATGCGGCGAGGGACGCCCTGCCTTCGATTCCGAATGCACAAAGTGTGTGGTCTTGTTTCTCAGTCTATATTTGGTCGGTCTCGTAAGAGGTTGAATGTAACGAATGGGTGGGAAAGAGCAAGGGGCAGCGGATGTGTAGAACGAAAACACAAATCCTCAGGGGTGTGAGCGTTTCGGGATGAGTCGTATACATGTTATAGTTGGTCGTCATTGACCGTGTGGCCTATTGGATAAGGCGTCGGACTTCGGATCTGAAGATTACAGGTTCGAATGCTGTCACGCTCTTGTTTTTCCAGATCTGAAAAACAAACATACCGTTTTCATGTAGCAATTGAGCAGTACGAAACCGTCTGAATGTTGCTGTTGACCATTTTTTGCTTGGAGATGCTCTTGAGCTTGAAACACACACAACAAGACCGGTGTTAACTAGCGAAATGGTCGGCAGAGTGCCGACACCACGAGTTTTGACTGGCACTTGCACATCTAAAACAACGTAGGAAAGTAACTCGTTCGGCTTTTGAGTCACATAAAGTATGTGTGTTAATTTTGACGCCACTAGCTCTGCATGTTGTCATGCAATTTCTTTACCTCTCAGAAATGATTATGACATAAAAGTGAAGTACGTGACGAGTGTGACGTTAGGAAAACATTAGGCAGCATGGAGAGATTCTGTATGGGACCACCCAACCCAAACGAGTATTGTGTGACGTGCTACCCGGCAGGTATTCACCGAGGTAGCCGGCTAGCTCAGTCGGTAGAGCGTCAGACTCTTAATCCCAGGGTCGTGGGTTCGAGCCACACGCTGGGCGTAACGGAATTTTGTTCCGCTGCAGATGTAAATTACCGTTTTTCTGATTAACGAGATGTAATGAAAATAGCAACTTTACACTTTGCCTCCGTCTCTGTCAGTTGCAATGAAACTGTATTTGAAGGTGAAGGAGATTTTGTAGACATGTGTGAAAGACATGTTCTGAAATGCAAGTGTTGTTGTTTGGAGAGCATATCGGTTACGTGTCAGATGTGTAGCCAAGCAGTAATGGGTCGCCATATCTGCAAATATTAGAAGCTAATATGAAGTGTTGTCAGCAGAAGTCTGATGATGCAGGCGACCGTAAGGCCGAAGTACGCAAGAGTACCGCTAGGCCGCGCCTCTTTAGCTCAGTGGTAGAGCACTGCTCTAATAAACCAGGTGTCGTAAGTTCCATCCTCACAGGAGAAAGATGAATTTTGGAAATCAGTAGCGCGTCGTGGCCGTATAGCAAACAGTATCTGTGATGACGAACAATTAGCGACAGGCGTTTTTTTAAGAATTACTCTCAGATGTGATTAAGGCGAATGGCGCAGATAAAGCATTTCCCAAAGCGGTACAGCATAAGGTGGGACGAGGCAAGTAGCAAATGGCCATCGTAGCAAATGCGGCGAGGGACGCCCTGCCTTCGATTCCGAATGCACAAAGTGTGTGGTCTTGTTTCTCAGTCTATATTTGGTCGGTCTCGTAAGAGGTTGAATGTAACGAATGGGTGGGAAAGAGCAAGGGGCAGCGGATGTGTAGAACGAAAACACAAATCCTCAGGGGTGTGAGCGTTTCGGGATGAGTCGTATACATGTTATAGTTGGTCGTCATTGACCGTGTGGCCTAATGGATAAGGCGTCGGACTTCGGATCTGAAGATTACAGGTTCGAATGCTGTCACGCTCTTGTTTTTCCAGATCTGAAAAAGAAACATACCGTTTTCATGTAGCAATTGAGCAGTACGAAACCGTCTGAATGTTGCTGTTGACCATTTTTTGCTTGGAGATGCTCTTGAGCTTGAAACACACACAACAAGACCGGTGTTAACTAGCGAAATGGTCGGCAGAGTGCCGACACCACGAGTTTTGACTGGCACTTGCACATCTAAAACAACGTAGGAAAGTAACTCGTTCGGCTTTTGAGTCACATAAAGTATGTGTGTTAATTTTGACGCCACTAGCTCTGCATGTTGTCATGCAATTTCTTTACCTCTCAGAAATGATTATGACAGAAAAGTGAAGTACGTGACGAGTGTGACGTTAGGAAAACATTAGGCAGCATGGAGAGATTCTGTATGGGACCACCCAACCCAAACGAGTATTGTGTGACGTGCTACCCGGCAGGTATTCACCGAGGTAGCCGGCTAGCTCAGTCGGTAGAGCGTCAGACTCTTAATCCCAGGGTCGTGGGTTCGAGCCACACGCTGGGCGTAACGGAATTTTGTTCCGCTGCAGATGTAAATTACCGTTTTTCTGATTAACGAGATGTAATGAAAATAGCAACTTTACACTTTGCCTCCGTCTCTGTCAGTTGCAATGAAACTGTATTTGAAGGTGAAGGAGATTTTGTAGACCTGTGTGAAAGACATGTTCTGAAATGCAAGTGTTGTTGTTTGGAGAGCATATCGGTTACGTGTCAGATGTGTAGCCAAGCAGTAATGGGTCGCCATATCTGCAAATATTAGAAGCTAATATGAAGTGTTGTCAGCAGAAGTCTGATGATGCAGGCGACCGTAAGGCCGAAGTACGCAAGAGTACCGCTAGGCCGCGCCTCTTTAGCTCAGTGGTAGAGCACTGCTCTAATAAACCAGGTGTCGTAAGTTCCATCCTCACAGGAGAAAGATGAATTTTGGAAATCAGTAGCGCGTCGTGGCCGTATAGCAAACAGTATCTGTGATGACGAACAATTAGCGACAGGCGTTTTTTTAAGAATTACTCTCAGATGTGATTAAGGCGAATGGCGCAGATAAAGCATTTCCCAAAGCGGTACAGCATAAGGTGGGACGAGGCAGTCTGAATTACATTTTATAGATGTATTTCTCACATATCTCAGAGCCTCTCGCGGTCGTCGTCGTCGTCGTCGTCGTCTTCGTCGTCGTCGTCGTCGTCGCCGCCGCCGCTGCTTCTGCAGAAGTAGCAAATGGCCATCGTAGCAAATGCGGCGAGGGACGCCCTGCCTTCGATTCCGAATGCACAAAGTGTGTGGTCTTGTTTCTCAGTCTATATTTGGTCGGTCTCGTAAGAGGTTGAATGTAACGAATGGGTGGGAAAGAGCAAGGGGCAGCGGATGTGTAGAACGAAAACACAAATCCTCAGGGGTGTGAGCGTTTCGGGATGAGTCGTATACATGTTATAGTTGGTCGTCATTGACCGTGTGGCCTAATGGATAAGGCGTCGGACTTCGGATCTGAAGATTACAGGTTCGAATGCTGTCACGCTCTTGTTTTTCCAGATCTGAAAAAGAAACATACCGTTTTCATGTAGCAATTGAGCAGTACGAAACCGTCTGAATGTTGCTGTTGACCATTTTTTGCTTGGAGATGCTCTTGAGCTTGAAACACACACAACAAGACCGGTGTTAACTAGCGAAATGGTCGGCAGAGTGCCGACA
Organism: Schistocerca gregaria; assembly: GCF_023897955.1. Taxonomy (NCBI): domain Eukaryota; kingdom Metazoa; phylum Arthropoda; class Insecta; order Orthoptera; family Acrididae; genus Schistocerca; species Schistocerca gregaria. The sequence goes on from NC_064925.1 coordinate 21,477,397, forward strand.
CCACGAGTTTTGACTGGCACTTGCACATCTAAAACAACGTAGGAAAGTAACTCGTTCGGCTTTTGAGTCACATAAAGTATGTGTGTTAATTTTGACGCCACTAGCTCTGCATGTTGTCATGCAATTTCTTTACCTCTCAGAAATGATTATGACATAAAAGTGAAGTACGTGACGAGTGTGACGTTAGGAAAACATTAGGCAGCATGGAGAGATTCTGTATGGGACCACCCAACCCAAACGAGTATTGTGTGACGTGCTACCCGGCAGGTATTCACCGAGGTAGCCGGCTAGCTCAGTCGGTAGAGCGTCAGACTCTTAATCCCAGGGTCGTGGGTTCGAGCCACACGCTGGGCGTAACGGAATTTTGTTCCGCTGCAGATGTAAATTACCGTTTTTCTGATTAACGAGATGTAATGAAAATAGCAACTTTACACTTTGCCTCCGTCTCTGTCAGTTGCAATGAAACTGTATTTGAAGGTGAAGGAGATTTTGTAGACATGTGTGAAAGACATGTTCTGAAATGCAAGTGTTGTTGTTTGGAGAGCATATCGGTTACGTGTCAGATGTGTAGCCAAGCAGTAATGGGTCGCCATATCTGCAAATATTAGAAGCTAATATGAAGTGTTGTCAGCAGAAGTCTGATGATGCAGGCGACCGTAAGGCCGAAGTACGCAAGAGTACCGCTAGGCCGCGCCTCTTTAGCTCAGTGGTAGAGCACTGCTCTAATAAACCAGGTGTCGTAAGTTCCATCCTCACAGGAGAAAGATGAATTTTGGAAATCAGTAGCGCGTCGTGGCCGTATAGCAAACAGTATCTGTGATGACGAACAATTAGCGACAGGCGTTTTTTTAAGAATTACTCTCAGATGTGATTAAGGCGAATGGCGCAGATAAAGCATTTCCCAAAGCGGTACAGCATAAGGTGGGACGAGGCAGTCTGAATTACATTTTATAGATGTATTTCTCACATATCTCAGAGCCTCTCGCGGTCGTCGTCGTCGTCGTCGTCGCCGTCGCCGCTGCTTCTGCAGAAGTAGCAAATGGCCATCGTAGCAAATGCGGCGAGGGACGCCCTGCCTTCGATTCCGAATGCACAAAGTGTGTGGTCTTGTTTCTCAGTCTATATTTGGTCGGTCTCGTAAGAGGTTGAATGTAACGAATGGGTGGGAAAGAGCAAGGGGCAGCGGATGTGTAGAACGAAAACACAAATCCTCAGGGGTGTGAGCGTTTCGGGATGAGTCGTATACATGTTATAGTTGGTCGTCATTGACCGTGTGGCCTAATGGATAAGGCGTCGGACTTCGGATCTGAAGATTACAGGTTCGAATGCTGTCACGCTCTTGTTTTTCCAGATCTGAAAAAGAAACATACCGTTTTCATGTAGCAATTGAGCAGTGCGAAACCGTCTGAATGTTGCTGTTGACCATTTTTTGCTTGGAGATGCTCTTGAGCTTGAAACACACACAACAAGACCGGTGTTAACTAGCGAAATGGTCGGCAGAGTGCCGACACCACGAGTTTTGACTGGCAGTTGCACATCTAAAACAACGTAGGAAAGTAACTCGTTTGGCTTTTGAGTCACATAAAGTATGTGTGTTAATTTTGACGCCACTAGCTCTGCATGTTGTCATGCAATTTCTTTACCTCTCAGAAATGATTATGACATAAAAGTGAAGTACGTGACGAGTGTGACGTTAGGAAAACATTAGGCAGCATGGAGAGATTCTGTATGGGACCACCCAACCCAAACGAGTATTGTGTGACGTGCTACCCGGCAGGTATTCACCGAGGTAGCCGGCTAGCTCAGTCGGTAGAGCGTCAGACTCTTAATCCCAGGGTCGTGGGTTCGAGCCACACGCTGGGCGTAACGGAATTTTGTTCCGCTGCAGATGTAAATTACCGTTTTTCTGATTAACGAGATGTAATGAAAATAGCAACTTTACACTTTGCCTCCGTCTCTGTCAGTTGCAATGAAACTGTATTTGAAGGTGAAGGAGATTTTGTAGACATGTGTGAAAGACATGTTCTGAAATGCAAGTGTTGTTGTTTGGAGAGCATATCGGTTACGTGTCAGATGTGTAGCCAAGCAGTAATGGGTCGCCATATCTGCAAATATTAGAAGCTAATATGAAGTGTTGTCAGCAGAAGTCTGATGATGCAGGCGACCGTAAGGCCGAAGTATGCAAGAGTACCGCTAGGCCGCGCCTCTTTAGCTCAGTGGTAGAGCACTGCTCTAATAAACCAGGTGTCGTAAGTTCCATCCTCACAGGAGAAAGATGAATTTTGGAAATCAGTAGCGCGTCGTGGCCGTATAGCAAACAGTATCTGTGATGACGAACAATTAGCGACAGGCGTTTTTTTAAGAATTACTCTCAGATGTGATTAAGGCGAATGGCGCAGATAAAGCATTTGCCAAAGCGGTACAGCATAAGGTGGGACGAGGCAGTCTGAATTACATTTTATAGATGTATTTCTCACATATCTCAGAGCCTCTCGCGGTCGTCGTCGTCGTCGTCGTCGTCGTCGTCGCCGCCGCCGCTGCTTCTGCAGAAGTAGCAAATGGCCATCGTAGCAAATGCGGCGAGGGACGCCCTGCCTTCGATTCCGAATGCACAAAGTGTGTGGTCTTGTTTCTCAGTCTATATTTGGTCGGTCTCGTAAGAGGTTGAATGTAACGAATGGGTGGGAAAGAGCAAGGGGCAGCGGATGTGTAGAACGAAAACACAAATCCTCAGGGGTGTGAGCGTTTCGGGATGAGTCGTATACATGTTGTAGCTGGTCGTCATTGACCGTGTGGCCTAATGGATAAGGCGTCGGACTTCGGATCTGAAGATTACAGGTTCGAATGCTGTCACGCTCTTGTTTTTCCAGATCTGAAAAAGAAACATACTGTTTTCATGTAGCAATTGAGCAGTACGAAACCGTCTGAATGTTGCTGTTGACCATTTTTTGCTTGGAGATGCTCTTGAGCTTGAAACACACACAACAAGACCGGTGTTAACTAGCGAAATGGTCGGCAGAGTGCCGACACCACGAGTTTTGACTGGCAGTTGCACATCTAAAACAACGTAGGAAAGTAACTCGTTCGGCTTTTGAGTCACATAAAGTATGTGTGTTAATTTTGACGCCACTAGCTCTGCATGTTGTCATGCAATTTCTTTACCTCTCAGAAATGATTATGACATAAAAGTGAAGTACGTGACGAGTGTGACGTTAGGAAAACATTAGGCAGCATGGAGAGATTCTGTATGGGACCACCCAACCCAAACGAGTATTGTGTGACGTGCTACCCGGCAGGTATTCACCGAGGTAGCCGGCTAGCTCAGTCGGTAGAGCGTCAGACTCTTAATCCCAGGGTCGTGGGTTCGAGCCACACGCTGGGCGTAACGGAATTTTGTTCCGCTGCAGATGTAAATTACCGTTTTTCTGATTAACGAGATGTAATGAAAATAGCAACTTTACACTTTGCCTCCGTCTCTGTCAGTTGCAATGAAACTGTATTTGAAGGTGAAGGAGATTTTGTAGACATGTGTGAAAGACATGTTCTGAAATGCAAGTGTTGTTGTTTGGAGAGCATATCGGTTACGTGTCAGATGTGTAGCCAAACAGTAATGGGTCGCCATATCTGCAAATATTAGAAGCTAATATGAAGTGTTGTCAGCAGAAGTCTGATGATGCAGGCGACCGTAAGGCCGAAGTACGCAAGAGTACCGCTAGGCCGCGCCTCTTTAGCTCAGTGGTAGAGCACTGCTCTAATAAACCAGGTGTCGTAAGTTCCATCCTCACAGGAGAAAGATGAATTTTGGAAATCAGTAGCGCGTCGTGGCCGTATAGCAAACAGTATCTGTGATGACGAACAATTAGCGACAGGCGTTTTTTTAAGAATTACTCTCAGATGTGATTAAGGCGAATGGCGCAGATAAAGCATTTCCCAAAGCGGTACAGCATAAGGTGGGACGAGGCAGTCTGAATTACATTTTATAGATGTATTTCTCACATATCTCAGAGCCTCTCGCGGTCGTCGTCGTCGTCGTCGTCGTCGTCGTCGTCGTCGTCGTCGTCGCCGCCGCCGCTTCTGCAGAAGTAGCAAATGGCCATCGTAGCAAATGCGGCGAGGGACGCCCTGCCTTCGATTCCGAATGCACAAAGTGTGTGGTCTTGTTTCTCAGTCTATATTTGGTCGGTCTCGTAAGAGGTTGAATGTAACGAATGGGTGGGAAAGAGCAAGGGGCAGCGGATGTGTAGAACGAAAACACAAATCCTCAGGGGTGTGAGCGTTTCGGGATGAGTCGTATACATGTTATAGTTGGTCGTCATTGACCGTGTGGCCTAATGGATAAGGCGTCGGACTTCGGATCTGAAGATTACAGGTTCGAATGCTGTCACGCTCTTGTTTTTCCAGATCTGAAAAAGAAACATACCGTTTTCATGTAGCAATTGAGCAGTACGAAACCGTCTGAATGTTGCTGTTGACCATTTTTTGCTTGGAGATGCTCTTGAGCTTGAAACACACACAACAAGACCGGTGTTAACTAGCGAAATGGTCGGCAGAGTGCCGACACCACGAGTTTTGACTGGCAGTTGCACATCTAAAACAACGTAGGAAAGTAACTCGTTCGGCTTTTGAGTCACATAAAGTATGTGTGTTAATTTTGACGCCACTAGCTCTGCATGTTGTCATGCAATTTCTTTACCTCTCAGAAATGATTATGACATAAAAGTGAAGTACGTGACGAGTGTGACGTTAGGAAAACATTAGGCAGCATGGAGAGATTCTGTATGGGACCACCCAACCCAAACGAGTATTGTGTGACGTGCTACCCGGCAGGTATTCACCGAGGTAGCCGGCTAGCTCAGTCGGTAGAGCGTCAGACTCTTAATCCCAGGGTCGTGGGTTCGAGCCACACGCTGGGCGTAACGGAATTTTGTTCCGCTGCAGATGTAAATTACCGTTTTTCTGATTAACGAGATGTAATGGAAATAGCAACTTTAAACTTTGCCTCCGTCTCTGTCAGTCGCAATGAAACTGTATTTGAAGGTGAAGGAGATTTTGTAGACATGTGTGAAAGACATGTTCTGAAATGCAAGTGTTGTTGTTTGGAGAGCATATCGGTTACGTGTCAGATGTGTAGCCAAGCAGTAATGGGTCGCCATATCTGCAAATATTAGAAGCTAATATGAAGTGTTGTCAGCAGAAGTCTGATGATGCAGGCGACCGTAAGGCCGAAGTACGCAAGAGTACCGCTAGGCCGCGCCTCTTTAGCTCAGTGGTAGAGCACTGCTCTAATAAACCAGGTGTCGTAAGTTCCATCCTCACAGGAGAAAGATGAATTTTGGAAATCAGTAGCGCGTCGTGGCCGTATAGCAAACAGTATCTGTGATGAGGAACAATTAGCGACAGGCGTTTTTTTAAGAATTACTCTCAGATGTGATTAAGGCGAATGGCGCAGATAAAGCATTTCCCAAAGCGGTACAGCATAAGGTGGGACGAGGCAGTCTGAATTACATTTTATAGATGTATTTCTCACATATCTCAGAGCCTCTCGCGGTCGTCGTCGTCGTCGTCGTCGCCGTCGCCGCTGCTTCTGCAGAAGTAGCAAATGGCCATCGTAGCAAATGCGGCGAGGGACGCCCTGCCTTCGATTCCGAATGCACAAAGTGTGTGGTCTTGTTTCTCAGTCTATATTTGGTCGGTCTCGTAAGAGGTTGAATGTAACGAATGGGAGGGAAAGAGCAAGGGGCAGCGGATGTGTAGAACGAAAACACAAATCCTCAGGGGTGTGAGCGTTTCGGGATGAGTCGTATACATGTTATAGTTGGTCGTCATTGACCGTGTGGCTTAATGGATAAGGCGTCGGACTTCGGATCTGAAGATTACAGGTTCGAATGCTGTCACGCTCTTGTTTTTCCAGATCTGAAAAAGAAACATACCGTTTTCATGTAGCAATTGAGCAGTGCGAAACCGTCTGAATGTTGCTGTTGACCATTTTTTGCTTGGAGATGCTCTTGAGCTTGAAACACACACAACAAGACCGGTGTTAACTAGCGAAATGGTCGGCAGAGTGCCGACACCACGAGTTTTGACTGGCAGTTGCACATCTAAAACAACGTAGGAAAGTAACTCGTTTGGCTTTTGAGTCACATAAAGTATGTGTGTTAATTTTGACGCCACTAGCTCTGCATGTTGTCATGCAATTTCTTTACCTCTCAGAAATGATTATGACATAAAAGTGAAGTACGTGACGAGTGTGACGTTAGGAAAACATTAGGCAGCATGGAGAGATTCTGTATGGGACCACCCAACCCAAACGAGTATTGTGTGACGTGCTACCCGGCAGGTATTCACCGAGGTAGCCGGCTAGCTCAGTCGGTAGAGCGTCAGACTCTTAATCCCAGGGTCGTGGGTTCGAGCCACACGCTGGGCGTAACGGAATTTTGTTCCGCTGCAGATGTAAATTACCGTTTTTCTGATTAACGAGATGTAATGAAAATAGCAACTTTACACTTTGCCTCCGTCTCTGTCAGTTGCAATGAAACTGTATTTGAAGGTGAAGGAGATTTTGTAGACATGTGTGAAAGACATGTTCTGAAATGCAAGTGTTGTTGTTTGGAGAGCATATCGGTTACGTGTCAGATGTGTAGCCAAGCAGTAATGGGTCGCCATATCTGCAAATATTAGAAGCTAATATGAAGTGTTGTCAGCAGAAGTCTGATGATGCAGGCGACCGTAAGGCCGAAGTACGCAAGAGTACCGCTAGGCCGCGCCTCTTTAGCTCAGTGGTAGAGCACTGCTCTAATAAACCAGGTGTCGTAAGTTCCATCCTCACAGGAGAAAGATGAATTTTGGAAATCAGTAGCGCGTCGTGGCCGTATAGCAAACAGTATCTGTGATGACGAACAATTAGCGACAGGCGTTTTTTTAAGAATTACTCTCAGATGTGATTAAGGCGAATGGCGCAGATAAAGCATTTGCCAAAGCGGTACAGCATAAGGTGGGACGAGGCAGTCTGAATTACATTTTATAGATGTATTTCTCACATATCTCAGAGCCTCTCGCGGTCGTCGTCGTCGTCGTCGTCGTCGTCGTCGTCGCCGCCGCCGCTTCTGCAGAAGTAGCAAATGGCCATCGTAGCAAATGCGGCGAGGGACGCCCTGCCTTCGATTCCGAATGCACAAAGTGTGTGGTCTTGTTTCTCAGTCTATATTTGGTCGGTCTCGTAAGAGGTTGAATGTAACGAATGGGTGGGAAAGAGCAAGGGGCAGCGGATGTGTAGAACGAAAACACAAATCCTCAGGGGTGTGAGCGTTTCGGGATGAGTCGTATACATGTTATAGTTGGTCGTCATTGACCGTGTGGCCTAATGGATAAGGCGTCGGACTTCGGATCTGAAGATTACAGGTTCGAATGCTGTCACGCTCTTGTTTTTCCAGATCTGAAAAAGAAACATACCGTTTTCATGTAGCAATTGAGCAGTACGAAACCGTCTGAATGTTGCTGTTGACCATTTTTTGCTTGGAGATGCTCTTGAGCTTGAAACACACACAACAAGACCGGTGTTAACTAGCGAAATGGTCGGCAGAGTGCCGACACCACGAGTTTTGACTGGCAGTTGCACATCTAAAACAACGTAGGAAAGTAACTCGTTCGGCTTTTGAGTCACATAAAGTATGTGTGTTAATTTTGACGCCACTAGCTCTGCATGTTGTCATGCAATTTCTTTACCTCTCAGAAATGATTATGGCATAAAAGTGAAGTACGTGACGAGTGTGACGTTAGGAAAACATTAGGCAGCATGGAGAGATTCTGTATGGGACCACCCAACCCAAACGAGTATTGTGTGACGTGCTACCCGGCAGGTATTCACCGAGGTAGCCGGCTAGCTCAGTCGGTAGAGCGTCAGACTCTTAATCCCAGGGTTGTGGGTTCGAGCCACACGCTGGGCGTAACGGAATTTTGTTCCGCTGCAGATGTAAATTACCGTTTTTCTGATTAACGAGATGTAATGAAAATAGCAACTTTACACTTTGCCTCCGTCTCTGTCAGTTGCAATGAAACTGTATTTGAAGGTGAAGGAGATTTTGTAGACATGTGTGAAAGACATGTTCTGAAATGCAAGTGTTGTTGTTTGGAGAGCATATCGGTTACGTGTCAGATGTGTAGCCAAGCAGTAATGGGTCGCCATATCTGCAAATATTAGAAGCTAATATGAAGTGTTGTCAGCAGAAGTCTGATGATGCAGGCGACCGTAAGGCCGAAGTATGCAAGAGTACCGCTAGGCCGCGCCTCTTTAGCTCAGTGGTAGAGCACTGCTCTAATAAACCAGGTGTCGTAAGTTCCATCCTCACAGGAGAAAGATGAATTTTGGAAATCAGTAGCGCGTCGTGGCCGTATAGCAAACAGTATCTGTGATGACGAACAATTAGCGACAGGCGTTTTTTTAAGAATTACTCTCAGATGTGATTAAGGCGAATGGCGCAGATAAAGCATTTCCCAAAGCGGTACAGCATAAGGTGGGACGAGGCAGTCTGAATTACATTTTATAGATGTATTTCTCACATATCTCAGAGCCTCTCGCGGTCGTCGTCGTCGTCGTCGTCGTCGTCGTCGCCGCCGCCGCTGCTTCTGCAGAAGTAGCAAATGGCCATCGTAGCAAATGCGGCGAGGGACGCCCTGCCTTCGATTCCGAATGCACAAAGTGTGTGGTCTTGTTTCTCAGTCTATATTTGGTCGGTCTCGTAAGAGGTTGAATGTAACGAATGGGTGGGAAAGAGCAAGGGGCAGCGGATGTGTAGAACGAAAACACAAATCCTCAGGGGTGTGAGCGTTTCGGGATGAGTCGTATACATGTTATAGTTGGTCGTCATTGACCGTGTGGCCTAATGGATAAGGCGTCGGACTTCGGATCTGAAGATTACAGGTTCGAATGCTGTCACCCTCTTGTTTTTCCAGATCTGAAAAAGAAACATACCGTTTTCATGTAGCAATTGAGCAGTACGAAACCGTCTGAATGTTGCTGTTGACCATTTTTTGCTTGGAGATGCTCTTGAGCTTGAAACACACACAACAAGACCGGTGTTAACTAGCGAAATGGTCGGCAGAGTGCCGACACCACGAGTTTTGACTGGCACTTGCACATCTAAAACAACGTAGGAAAGTAACTCGTTCGGCTTTTGAGTCACATAAAGTATGTGTGTTAATTTTGACGCCACTAGCTCTGCATGTTGTCATGCAATTTCTTTACCTCTCAGAAATGATTATGACATAAAAGTGAAGTACGTGACGAGTGTGACGTTAGGAAAACATTAGGCAGCATGGAGAGATTCTGTATGGGACCACCCAACCCAAACGAGTATTGTGTGACGTGCTACCCGGCAGGTATTCACCGAGGTAGCCGGCTAGCTCAGTCGGTAGAGCGTCAGACTCTTAATCCCAGGGTCGTGGGTTCGAGCCACACGCTGGGCGTAACGGAATTTTGTTCCGCTGCAGATGTAAATTACCGTTTTTCTGATTAACGAGATGTAATGAAAATAGCAACTTTACACTTTGCCTCCGTCTCTGTCAGTTGCAATGAAACTGTATTTGAAGGTGAAGGAGATTTTGTAGACATGTGTGAAAGACATGTTCTGAAATGCAAGTGTTGTTGTTTGGAGAGCATATCGGTTACGTGTCAGATGTGTAGCCAAACAGTAATGGGTCGCCATATCTGCAAATATTAGAAGCTAATATGAAGTGTTGTCAGCAGAAGTCTGATGATGCAGGCGACCGTAAGGCCGAAGTACGCAAGAGTACCGCTAGGCCGCGCCTCTTTAGCTCAGTGGTAGAGCACTGCTCTAATAAACCAGGTGTCGTAAGTTCCATCCTCACAGGAGAAAGATGAATTTTGGAAATCAGTAGCGCGTCGTGGCCGTATAGCAAACAGTATCTGTGATGACGAACAATTAGCGACAGGCGTTTTTTTAAGAATTACTCTCAGATGTGATTAAGGCGAATGGCGCAGATAAAGCATTTCCCAAAGCGGTACAGCATAAGGTGGGACGAGGCAGTCTGAATTACATTTTATAGATGTATTTCTCACATATCTCAGAGCCTCTCGCGGTCGTCGTCGTCGTCGTCGTCGTCGTCGTCGTCGCCGCCGCCGCTTCTGCAGAAGTAGCAAATGGCCATCGTAGCAAATGCGGCGAGGGACGCCCTGCCTTCGATTCCGAATGCACAAAGTGTGTGGTCTTGTTTCTCAGTCTATATTTGGTCGGTCTCGTAAGAGGTTGAATGTAACGAATGGGTGGGAAAGAGCAAGGGGCAGCGGATGTGTAGAACGAAAACACAAATCCTCAGGGGTGTGAGCGTTTCGGGATGAGTCGTATACATGTTATAGTTGGTCGTCATTGACCGTGTGGCCTAATGGATAAGGCGTCGGACTTCGGATCTGAAGATTACAGGTTCGAATGCTGTCACCCTCTTGTTTTTCCAGATCTGAAAAAGAAACATACCGTTTTCATGTAGCAATTGAGCAGTACGAAACCGTCTGAATGTTGCTGTTGACCATTTTTTGCTTGGAGATGCTCTTGAGCTTGAAACACACACAACAAGACCGGTGTTAACTAGCGAAATGGTCGGCAGAGTGCCGACACCACGAGTTTTGACTGGCACTTGCACATCTAAAACAACGTAGGAAAGTAACTCGTTCGGCTTTTGAGTCACATAAAGTATGTGTGTTAATTTTGACGCCACTAGCTCTGCATGTTGTCATGCAATTTCTTTACCTCTCAGAAATGATTATGACATAAAAGTGAAGTACGTGACGAGTGTGACGTTAGGAAAACATTAGGCAGCATGGAGAGATTCTGTATGGGACCACCCAACCCAAACGAGTATTGTGTGACGTGCTACCCGGCAGGTATTCACCGAGGTAGCCGGCTAGCTCAGTCGGTAGAGCGTCAGACTCTTAATCCCAGGGTCGTGGGTTCGAGCCACACGCTGGGCGTAACGGAATTTTGTTCCGCTGCAGATGTAAATTACCGTTTTTCTGATTAACGAGATGTAATGAAAATAGCAACTTTACACTTTGCCTCCGTCTCTGTCAGTTGCAATGAAACTGTATTTGAAGGTGAAGGAGATTTTGTAGACATGTGTGAAAGACATGTTCTGAAATGCAAGTGTTGTTGTTTGGAGAGCATATCGGTTACGTGTCAGATGTGTAGCCAAACAGTAATGGGTCGCCATATCTGCAAATATTAGAAGCTAATATGAAGTGTTGTCAGCAGAAGTCTGATGATGCAGGCGACCGTAAGGCCGAAGTACGCAAGAGTACCGCTAGGCCGCGCCTCTTTAGCTCAGTGGTAGAGCACTGCTCTAATAAACCAGGTGTCGTAAGTTCCATCCTCACAGGAGAAAGATGAATTTTGGAAATCAGTAGCGCGTCGTGGCCGTATAGCAAACAGTATCTGTGATGACGAACAATTAGCGACAGGCGTTTTTTTAAGAATTACTCTCAGATGTGATTAAGGCGAATGGCGCAGATAAAGCATTTCCCAAAGCGGTACAGCATAAGGTGGGACGAGGCAGTCTGAATTACATTTTATAGATGTATTTCTCACATATCTCAGAGCCTCTCGCGGTCGTCGTCGTCGTCGTCGTCGTCGTCGTCGTCGCCGCCGCCGCTTCTGCAGAAGTAGCAAATGGCCATCGTAGCAAATGCGGCGAGGGACGCCCTGCCTTCGATTCCGAATGCACAAAGTGTGTGGTCTTGTTTCTCAGTCTATATTTGGTCGGTCTCGTAAGAGGTTGAATGTAACGAATGGGTGGGAAAGAGCAAGGGGCAGCGGATGTGTAGAACGAAAACACAAATCCTCAGGGGTGTGAGCGTTTCGGGATGAGTCGTATACATGTTATAGTTGGTCGTCATTGACCGTGTGGCCTAATGGATAAGGCGTCGGACTTCGGATCTGAAGATTACAGGTTCGAATGCTGTCACGCTCTTGTTTTTCCAGATCTGAAAAAGAAACATACCGTTTTCATGTAGCAATTGAGCAGTACGAAACCGTCTGAATGTTGCTGTTGACCATTTTTTGCTTGGAGATGCTCTTGAGCTTGAAACACACACAACAAGACCGGTGTTAACTAGCGAAATGGTCGGCAGAGTGCCGACACCACGAGTTTTGACTGGCAGTTGCACATCTAAAACAACGTAGGAAAGTAACTCGTTCGGCTTTTGAGTCACATAAAGTATGTGTGTTAATTTTGACGCCACTAGCTCTGCATGTTGTCATGCAATTTCTTTACCTCTCAGAAATGATTATGACATAAAAGTGAAGTACGTGACGAGTGTGACGTTAGGAAAACATTAGGCAGCATGGAGAGATTCTGTATGGGACCACCCAACCCAAACGAGTATTGTGTGACGTGCTACCCGGCAGGTATTCACCGAGGTAGCCGGCTAGCTCAGTCGGTAGAGCGTCAGACTCTTAATCCCAGGGTCGTGGGTTCGAGCCACACGCTGGGCGTAACGGAATTTTGTTCCGCTGCAGATGTAAATTACCGTTTTTCTGATTAACGAGATGTAATGAAAATAGCAACTTTACACTTTGCCTCCGTCTCTGTCAGTTGCAATGAAACTGTATTTGAAGGTGAAGGAGATTTTGTAGACATGTGTGAAAGACATGTTCTGAAATGCAAGTGTTGTTGTTTGGAGAGCATATCGGTTACGTGTCAGATGTGTAGCCAAGCAGTAATGGGTCGCCATATCTGCAAATATTAGAAGCTAATATGAAGTGTTGTCAGCAGAAGTCTGATGATGCAGGCGACCGTAAGGCCGAAGTACGCAAGAGTACCGCTAGGCCGCGCCTCTTTAGCTCAGTGGTAGAGCACTGCTCTAATAAACCAGGTGTCGTAAGTTCCATCCTCACAGGAGAAAGATGAATTTTGGAAATCAGTAGCGCGTCGTGGCCGTATAGCAAACAGTATCTGTGATGACGAACAATTAGCGACAGGCGTTTTTTTAAGAATTACTCTCAGATGTGATTAAGGCGAATGGCGCAGATAAAGCATTTCCCAAAGCGGTACAGCATAAGGTGGGACGAGGCAGTCTGAATTACATTTTATAGATGTATTTCTCACATATCTCAGAGCCTCTCGCGGTCGTCGTCGTCGTCGTCGTCGTCGCCGTCGCCGCTGCTTCTGCAGAAGTAGCAAATGGCCATCGTAGCAAATGCGGCGAGGGACGCCCTGCCTTCGATTCCGAATGCACAAAGTGTGTGGTCTTGTTTCTCAGTCTATATTTGGTCGGTCTCGTAAGAGGTTGATTGTAACGAATGGGTGGGAAAGAGCAAGGGGCAGCGGATGTGTAGAACGAAAACACAAATCCTCAGGGGTGTGAGCGTTTCGGGATGAGTCGTATACATGTTATAGTTGGTCGTCATTGACCGTGTGGCCTAATGGATAAGGCGTCGGACTTCGGATCTGAAGATTACAGGTTCGAATGCTGTCACGCTCTTGTTTTTCCAGATCTGAAAAAGAAACATACCGTTCTCATGTAGCAATTGAGCAGTACGAAACCGTCTGAATGTTGCTGTTGACCATTTTTTGCTTGGAGATGCTCTTGAGCTTGAAACACACACAACAAGACCGGTGTTAACTAGCGAAATGGTCGGCAGAGTGCCGACACCACGAGTTTTGACTGGCAGTTGCACATCTAAAACAACGTAGGAAAGTAACTCGTTTGGCTTTTGAGTCACATAAAGTATGTGTGTTAATTTTGACGCCACTAGCTCTGCATGTTGTCATGCAATTTCTTTACCTCTCAGAAATGATTATGACATAAAAGTGAAGTACGTGACGAGTGTGACGTTAGGAAAACATTAGGCAGCATGGAGAGATTCTGTATGGGACCACCCAACCCAAACGAGTATTGTGTGACGTGCTACCCGGAAGGTATTCACCGAGGTAGCCGGCTAGCTCAGTCGGTAGAGCGTCAGACTCTTAATCCCAGGGTCGTGGGTTCGAGCCACACGCTGGGCGTAACGGAATTTTGTTCCGCTGCAGATGTAAATTACCGTTTTTCTGATTAACGAGATGTAATGAAAATAGCAACTTTACACTTTGCCTCCGTCTCTGTCAGTTGCAATGAAACTGTATTTGAAGGTGAAGGAGATTTTGTAGACATGTGTGAAAGACATGTTCTGAAATGCAAGTGTTGTTGTTTGGAGAGCATATCGGTTACGTGTCAGATGTGTAGCCAAGCAGTAATGGGTCGCCATATCTGCAAATATTAGAAGCTAATATGAAGTGTTGTCAGCAGAAGTCTGATGATGCAGGCGACCGTAAGGCCGAAGTATGCAAGAGTACCGCTAGGCCGCGCCTCTTTAGCTCAGTGGTAGAGCACTGCTCTAATAAACCAGGTGTCGTAAGTTCCATCCTCACAGGAGAAAGATGAATTTTGGAAATCAGTAGCGCGTCGTGGCCGTATAGCAAACAGTATCTGTGATGACGAACAATTAGCGACAGGCGTTTTTTTAAGAATTACTCTCAGATGTGATTAAGGCGAATGGCGCAGATAAAGCATTTGCCAAAGCGGTACAGCATAAGGTGGGACGAGGCAGTCTGAATTACATTTTATGGATGTATTTCTCACATATCTCAGAGCCTCTCGCGGTCGTCGTCGTCGTCGTCGTCGTCGTCGTCGTCGTCGTCGCCGCCGCCGCTGCTTCTGCAGAAGTAGCAAATGGCCATCGTAGCAAATGCGGCGAGGGACGCCCTGCCTTCGATTCCGAATGCACAAAGTGTGTGGTCTTGTTTCTCAGTCTATATTTGGTCGGTCTCGTAAGAGGTTGAATGTAACGAATGGGTGGGAAAGAGCAAGGGGCAGCGGATGTGTAGAACGAAAACACAAATCCTCAGGGGTGTGAGCGTTTCGGGATGAGTCGTATACATGTTATAGTTGGTCGTCATTGACCGTGTGGCCTAATGGATAAGGCGTCGGACTTCGGATCTGAAGATTACAGGTTCGAATGCTGTCACGCTCTTGTTTTTCCAGATCTGAAAAAGAAACATACCGTTTTCATGTAGCAATTGAGCAGTACGAAACCGTCTGAATGTTGCTGTTGACCATTTTTTGCTTGGAGATGCTCTTGAGCTTGAAACACACACAACAAGACCGGTGTTAACTAGCGAAATGGTCGGCAGAGTGCCGACACCACGAGTTTTGACTGGCAGTTGCACATCTAAAACAACGTAGGAAAGTAACTCGTTCGGCTTTTGAGTCACATAAAGTATGTGTGTTAATTTTGACGCCACTAGCTCTGCATGTTGTCATGCAATTTCTTTACCTCTCAGAAATGATTATGACATAAAAGTGAAGTACGTGACGAGTGTGACGTTAGGAAAACATTAGGCAGCATGGAGAGATTCTGTATGGGACCACCCAACCCAAACGAGTATTGTGTGACGTGCTACCCGGCAGGTATTCACCGAGGTAGCCGGCTAGCTCAGTCGGTAGAGCGTCAGACTCTTAATCCCAGGGTCGTGGGTTCGAGCCACACGCTGGGCGTAACGGAATTTTGTTCCGCTGCAGATGTAAATTACCGTTTTTCTGATTAACGAGATGTAATGAAAATAGCAACTTTACACTTTGCCTCCGTCTCTGTCAGTTGCAATGAAACTGTATTTGAAGGTGAAGGAGATTTTGTAGACATGTGTGAAAGACATGTTCTGAAATGCAAGTGTTGTTGTTTGGAGAGCATATCGGTTACGTGTCAGATGTGTAGCCAAGCAGTAATGGGTCGCCATATCTGCAAATATTAGAAGCTAATATGAAGTGTTGTCAGCAGAAGTCTGATGATGCAGGCGACCGTAAGGCCGAAGTACGCAAGAGTACCGCTAGGCCGCGCCTCTTTAGCTCAGTGGTAGAGCACTGCTCTAATAAACCAGGTGTCGTAAGTTCCATCCTCACAGGAGAAAGATGAATTTTGGAAATCAGTAGCGCGTCGTGGCCGTATAGCAAACAGTATCTGTGATGACGAACAATTAGCGACAGGCGTTTTTTTAAGAATTACTCTCAGATGTGATTAAGGCGAATGGCGCAGATAAAGCATTTCCCAAAGCGGTACAGCATAAGGTGGGACGAGGCAGTCTGAATTACATTTTATAGATGTATTTCTCACATATCTCAGAGCCTCTCGCGGTCGTCGTCGTCGTCGTCGTCGTCGCCGTCGCCGCTGCTTCTGCAGAAGTAGCAAATGGCCATCGTAGCAAATGCGGCGAGGGACGCCCTGCCTTCGATTCCGAATGCACAAAGTGTGTGGTCTTGTTTCTCAGTCTATATTTGGTCGGTCTCGTAAGAGGTTGAATGTAACGAATGGGTGGGAAAGAGCAAGGGGCAGCGGATGTGTAGAACGAAAACACAAATCCTCAGGGGTGTGAGCGTTTCGGGATGAGTCGTATACATGTTATAGTTGGTCGTCATTGACCGTGTGGCCTAATGGATAAGGCGTCGGACTTCGGATCTGAAGATTACAGGTTCGAATGCTGTCACGCTCTTGTTTTTCCAGATCTGAAAAAGAAACATACCGTTTTCATGTAGCAATTGAGCAGTGCGAAACCGTCTGAATGTTGCTGTTGACCATTTTTTGCTTGGAGATGCTCTTGAGCTTGAAACACACACAACAAGACCGGTGTTAACTAGCGAAATGGTCGGCAGAGTGCCGACACCACGAGTTTTGACTGGCAGTTGCACATCTAAAACAACGTAGGAAAGTAACTCGTTTGGCTTTTGAGTCACATAAAGTATGTGTGTTAATTTTGACGCCACTAGCTCTGCATGTTGTCATGCAATTTCTTTACCTCTCAGAAATGATTATGACATAAAAGTGAAGTACGTGACGAGTGTGACGTTAGGAAAACATTAGGCAGCATGGAGAGATTCTGTATGGGACCACCCAACCCAAACGAGTATTGTGTGACGTGCTACCCGGCAGGTATTCACCGAGGTAGCCGGCTAGCTCAGTCGGTAGAGCGTCAGACTCTTAATCCCAGGGTCGTGGGTTCGAGCCACACGCTGGGCGTAACGGAATTTTGTTCCGCTGCAGATGTAAATTACCGTTTTTCTGATTAACGAGATGTAATGAAAATAGCAACTTTACACTTTGCCTCCGTCTCTGTCAGTTGCAATGAAACTGTATTTGAAGGTGAAGGAGATTTTGTAGACATGTGTGAAAGACATGTTCTGAAATGCAAGTGTTGTTGTTTGGAGAGCATATCGGTTACGTGTCAGATGTGTAGCCAAGCAGTAATGGGTCGCCATATCTGCAAATATTAGAAGCTAATATGAAGTGTTGTCAGCAGAAGTCTGATGATGCAGGCGACCGTAAGGCCGAAGTATGCAAGAGTACCGCTAGGCCGCGCCTCTTTAGCTCAGTGGTAGAGCACTGCTCTAATAAACCAGGTGTCGTAAGTTCCATCCTCACAGGAGAAAGATGAATTTTGGAAATCAGTAGCGCGTCGTGGCCGTATAGCAAACAGTATCTGTGATGACGAACAATTAGCGACAGGCGTTTTTTTAAGAATTACTCTCAGATGTGATTAAGGCGAATGGCGCAGATAAAGCATTTCCCAAAGCGGTACAGCATAAGGTGGGACGAGGCAGTCTGAATTACATTTTATAGATGTATTTCTCACATATCTCAGAGCCTCTCGCGGTCGTCGTCGTCGTCGTCGTCGTCGTCGTCGCCGCCGCCGCTGCTTCTGCAGAAGTAGCAAACGGCCATCGTAGCAAATGCGGCGAGGGACGCCCTGCCTTCGATTCCGAATGCACAAAGTGTGTGGTCTTGTTTCTCAGTCTATATTTGGTCGGTCTCGTAAGAGGTTGAATGTAACGAATGGGTGGGAAAGAGCAAGGGGCAGCGGATGTGTAGAACGAAAACACAAATCCTCAGGGGTGTGAGCGTTTCGGGATGAGTCGTATACATGTTATAGTTGGTCGTCATTGACCGTGTGGCCTAATGGATAAGGCGTCGGACTTCGGATCTGAAGATTACAGGTTCGAATGCTGTCACGCTCTTGTTTTTCCAGATCTGAAAAAGAAACATACTGTTTTCATGTAGCAATTGAGCAGTACGAAACCGTCTGAATGTTGCTGTTGACCATTTTTTGCTTGGAGATGCTCTTGAGCTTGAAACACACACAACAAGACCGGTGTTAACTAGCGAAATGGTCGGCAGAGTGCCGACACCACGAGTTTTGACTGGCAGTTGCACATCTAAAACAACGTAGGAAAGTAACTCGTTCGGCTTTTGAGTCACATAAAGTATGTGTGTTAATTTTGACGCCACTAGCTCTGCATGTTGTCATGCAATTTCTTTACCTCTCAGAAATGATTATGACATAAAAGTGAAGTACGTGACGAGTGTGACGTTAGGAAAACATTAGGCAGCATGGAGAGATTCTGTATGGGACCACCCAACCCAAACGAGTATTGTGTGACGTGCTACCCGGCAGGTATTCACCGAGGTAGCCGGCTAGCTCAGTCGGTAGAGCGTCAGACTCTTAATCCCAGGGTCGTGGGTTCGAGCCACACGCTGGGCGTAACGGAATTTTGTTCCGCTGCAGATGTAAATTACCGTTTTTCTGATTAACGAGATGTAATGAAAATAGCAACTTTACACTTTGCCTCCGTCTCTGTCAGTTGCAATGAAACTGTATTTGAAGGTGAAGGAGATTTTGTAGACATGTGTGAAAGACATGTTCTGAAATGCAAGTGTTGTTGTTTGGAGAGCATATCGGTTACGTGTCAGATGTGTAGCCAAGCAGTAATGGGTCGCCATATCTGCAAATATTAGAAGCTAATATGAAGTGTTGTCAGCAGAAGTCTGATGATGCAGGCGACCGTAAGGCCGAAGTACGCAAGAGTACCGCTAGGCCGCGCCTCTTTAGCTCAGTGGTAGAGCACTGCTCTAATAAACCAGGTGTCGTAAGTTCCATCCTCACAGGAGAAAGATGAATTTTGGAAATCAGTAGCGCGTCGTGGCCGTATAGCAAACAGTATCTGTGATGACGAACAATTAGCGACAGGCGTTTTTTTAAGAATTACTCTCAGATGTGATTAAGGCGAATGGCGCAGATAAAGCATTTGCCAAAGCGGTACAGCATAAGGTGGGACGAGGCAGTCTGAATTACATTTTATGGATGTATTTCTCACATATCTCAGAGCCTCTCGCGGTCGTCGTCGTCGTCGTCGTCGTCGTCGTCGTCGTCGTCGTCGCCGCCGCCGCTGCTTCTGCAGAAGTAGCAAATGGCCATCGTAGCAAATGCGGCGAGGGACGCCCTGCCTTCGATTCCGAATGCACAAAGTGTGTGGTCTTGTTTCTCAGTCTATATTTGGTCGGTCTCGTAAGAGGTTGAATGTAACGAATGGGTGGGAAAGAGCAAGGGGCAGCGGATGTGTAGAACGAAAACACAAATCCTCAGGGGTGTGAGCGTTTCGGGATGAGTCGTATACATGTTATAGTTGGTCGTCATTGACCGTGTGGCCTAATGGATAAGGCGTCGGACTTCGGATCTGAAGATTACAGGTTCGAATGCTGTCACGCTCTTGTTTTTCCAGATCTGAAAAAGAAACATACCGTTTTCATGTAGCAATTGAGCAGTACGAAACCGTCTGAATGTTGCTGTTGACCATTTTTTGCTTGGAGATGCTCTTGAGCTTGAAACACACACAACAAGACCGGTGTTAACTAGCGAAATGGTCGGCAGAGTGCCGACACCACGAGTTTTGACTGGCAGTTGCACATCTAAAACAACGTAGGAAAGTAACTCGTTCGGCTTTTGAGTCACATAAAGTATGTGTGTTAATTTTGACGCCACTAGCTCTGCATGTTGTCATGCAATTTCTTTACCTCTCAGAAATGATTATGACATAAAAGTGAAGTACGTGACGAGTGTGACGTTAGGAAAACATTAGGCAGCATGGAGAGATTCTGTATGGGACCACCCAACCCAAACGAGTATTGTGTGACGTGCTACCCGGCAGGTATTCACCGAGGTAGCCGGCTAGCTCAGTCGGTAGAGCGTCAGACTCTTAATCCCAGGGTCGTGGGTTCGAGCCACACGCTGGGCGTAACGGAATTTTGTTCCGCTGCAGATGTAAATTACCGTTTTTCTGATTAACGAGATGTAATGAAAATAGCAACTTTACACTTTGCCTCCGTCTCTGTCAGTTGCAATGAAACTGTATTTGAAGGTGAAGGAGATTTTGTAGACATGTGTGAAAGACATGTTCTGAAATGCAAGTGTTGTTGTTTGGAGAGCATATCGGTTACGTGTCAGATGTGTAGCCAAGCAGTAATGGGTCGCCATATCTGCAAATATTAGAAGCTAATATGAAGTGTTGTCAGCAGAAGTCTGATGATGCAGGCGACCGTAAGGCCGAAGTACGCAAGAGTACCGCTAGGCCGCGCCTCTTTAGCTCAGTGGTAGAGCACTGCTCTAATAAACCAGGTGTCGTAAGTTCCATCCTCACAGGAGAAAGATGAATTTTGGAAATCAGTAGCGCGTCGTGGCCGTATAGCAAACAGTATCTGTGATGACGAACAATTAGCGACAGGCGTTTTTTTAAGAATTACTCTCAGATGTGATTAAGGCGAATGGCGCAGATAAAGCATTTCCCAAAGCGGTACAGCATAAGGTGGGACGAGGCAGTCTGAATTACATTTTATAGATGTATTTCTCACATATCTCAGAGCCTCTCGCGGTCGTCGTCGTCGTCGTCGTCGTCGCCGTCGCCGCTGCTTCTGCAGAAGTAGCAAATGGCCATCGTAGCAAATGCGGCGAGGGACGCCCTGCCTTCGATTCCGAATGCACAAAGTGTGTGGTCTTGTTTCTCAGTCTATATTTGGTCGGTCTCGTAAGAGGTTGAATGTAACGAATGGGTGGGAAAGAGCAAGGGGCAGCGGATGTGTAGAACGAAAACACAAATCCTCAGGGGTGTGAGCGTTTCGGGATGAGTCGTATACATGTTATAGTTGGTCGTCATTGACCGTGTGGCCTAATGGATAAGGCGTCGGACTTCGGATCTGAAGATTACAGGTTCGAATGCTGTCACGCTCTTGTTTTTCCAGATCTGAAAAAGAAACATACCGTTTTCATGTAGCAATTGAGCAGTGCGAAACCGTCTGAATGTTGCTGTTGACCATTTTTTGCTTGGAGATGCTCTTGAGCTTGAAACACACACAACAAGACCGGTGTTAACTAGCGAAATGGTCGGCAGAGTGCCGACACCACGAGTTTTGACTGGCAGTTGCACATCTAAAACAACGTAGGAAAGTAACTCGTTTGGCTTTTGAGTCACATAAAGTATGTGTGTTAATTTTGACGCCACTAGCTCTGCATGTTGTCATGCAATTTCTTTACCTCTCAGAAATGATTATGACATAAAAGTGAAGTACGTGACGAGTGTGACGTTAGGAAAACATTAGGCAGCATGGAGAGATTCTGTATGGGACCACCCAACCCAAACGAGTATTGTGTGACGTGCTACCCGGCAGGTATTCACCGAGGTAGCCGGCTAGCTCAGTCGGTAGAGCGTCAGACTCTTAATCCCAGGGTCGTGGGTTCGAGCCACACGCTGGGCGTAACGGAATTTTGTTCCGCTGCAGATGTAAATTACCGTTTTTCTGATTAACGAGATGTAATGAAAATAGCAACTTTACACTTTGCCTCCGTCTCTGTCAGTTGCAATGAAACTGTATTTGAAGGTGAAGGAGATTTTGTAGACATGTGTGAAAGACATGTTCTGAAATGCAAGTGTTGTTGTTTGGAGAGCATATCGGTTACGTGTCAGATGTGTAGCCAAGCAGTAATGGGTCGCCATATCTGCAAATATTAGAAGCTAATATGAAGTGTTGTCAGCAGAAGTCTGATGATGCAGGCGACCGTAAGGCCGAAGTATGCAAGAGTACCGCTAGGCCGCGCCTCTTTAGCTCAGTGGTAGAGCACTGCTCTAATAAACCAGGTGTCGTAAGTTCCATCCTCACAGGAGAAAGATGAATTTTGGAAATCAGTAGCGCGTCGTGGCCGTATAGCAAACAGTATCTGTGATGACGAACAATTAGCGACAGGCGTTTTTTTAAGAATTACTCTCAGATGTGATTAAGGCGAATGGCGCAGATAAAGCATTTCCCAAAGCGGTACAGCATAAGGTGGGACGAGGCAGTCTGAATTACATTTTATAGATGTATTTCTCACATATCTCAGAGCCTCTCGCGGTCGTCGTCGTCGTCGTCGTCGTCGTCGTCGCCGCCGCCGCTGCTTCTGCAGAAGTAGCAAACGGCCATCGTAGCAAATGCGGCGAGGGACGCCCTGCCTTCGATTCCGAATGCACAAAGTGTGTGGTCTTGTTTCTCAGTCTATATTTGGTCGGTCTCGTAAGAGGTTGAATGTAACGAATGGGTGGGAAAGAGCAAGGGGCAGCGGATGTGTAGAACGAAAACACAAATCCTCAGGGGTGTGAGCGTTTCGGGATGAGTCGTATACATGTTATAGTTGGTCGTCATTGACCGTGTGGCCTAATGGATAAGGCGTCGGACTTCGGATCTGAAGATTACAGGTTCGAATGCTGTCACGCTCTTGTTTTTCCAGATCTGAAAAAGAAACATACTGTTTTCATGTAGCAATTGAGCAGTACGAAACCGTCTGAATGTTGCTGTTGACCATTTTTTGCTTGGAGATGCTCTTGAGCTTGAAACACACACAACAAGACCGGTGTTAACTAGCGAAATGGTCGGCAGAGTGCCGACACCACGAGTTTTGACTGGCAGTTGCACATCTAAAACAACGTAGGAAAGTAACTCGTTCGGCTTTTGAGTCACATAAAGTATGTGTGTTAATTTTGACGCCACTAGCTCTGCATGTTGTCATGCAATTTCTTTACCTCTCAGAAATGATTATGACATAAAAGTGAAGTACGTGACGAGTGTGACGTTAGGAAAACATTAGGCAGCATGGAGAGATTCTGTATGGGACCACCCAACCCAAACGAGTATTGTGTGACGTGCTACCCGGCAGGTATTCACCGAGGTAGCCGGCTAGCTCAGTCGGTAGAGCGTCAGACTCTTAATCCCAGGGTCGTGGGTTCGAGCCACACGCTGGGCGTAACGGAATTTTGTTCCGCTGCAGATGTAAATTACCGTTTTTCTGATTAACGAGATGTAATGAAAATAGCAACTTTACACTTTGCCTCCGTCTCTGTCAGTTGCAATGAAACTGTATTTGAAGGTGAAGGAGATTTTGTAGACATGTGTGAAAGACATGTTCTGAAATGCAAGTGTTGTTGTTTGGAGAGCATATCGGTTACGTGTCAGATGTGTAGCCAAGCAGTAATGGGTCGCCATATCTGCAAATATTAGAAGCTAATATGAAGTGTTGTCAGCAGAAGTCTGATGATGCAGGCGACCGTAAGGCCGAAGTACGCAAGAGTACCGCTAGGCCGCGCCTCTTTAGCTCAGTGGTAGAGCACTGCTCTAATAAACCAGGTGTCGTAAGTTCCATCCTCACAGGAGAAAGATGAATTTTGGAAATCAGTAGCGCGTCGTGGCCGTATAGCAAACAGTATCTGTGATGACGAACAATTAGCGACAGGCGTTTTTTTAAGAATTACTCTCAGATGTGATTAAGGCGAATGGCGCAGATAAAGCATTTCCCAAAGCGGTACAGCATAAGGTGGGACGAGGCAGTCTGAATTACATTTTATAGATGTATTTCTCACATATCTCAGAGCCTCTCGCGGTCGTCGTCGTCGTCGTCGTCGTCGTCGTCGTCGCCGTCGCCGCTGCTTCTGCAGAAGTAGCAAATGGCCATCGTAGCAAATGCGGCGAGGGACGCCCTGCCTTCGATTCCGAATGCACAAAGTGTGTGGTCTTGTTTCTCAGTCTATATTTGGTCGGTCTCGTAAGAGGTTGAATGTAACGAATGGGTGGGAAAGAGCAAGGGGCAGCGGATGTGTAGAACGAAAACACAAATCCTCAGGGGTGTGAGCGTTTCGGGATGAGTCGTATACATGTTATAGTTGGTCGTCATTGACCGTGTGGCCTAATGGATAAGGCGTCGGACTTCGGATCTGAAGATTACAGGTTCGAATGCTGTCACGCTCTTGTTTTTCCAGATCTGAAAAAGAAACATACCGTTTTCATGTAGCAATTGAGCAGTACGAAACCGTCTGAATGTTGCTGTTGACCATTTTTTGCTTGGAGATGCTCTTGAGCTTGAAACACACACAACAAGACCGGTGTTAACTAGCGAAATGGTCGGCAGAGTGCCGACACCACGAGTTTTGACTGGCAGTTGCACATCTAAAACAACGTAGGAAAGTAACTCGTTCGGCTTTTGAGTCACATAAAGTATGTGTGTTAATTTTGACGCCACTAGCTCTGCATGTTGTCATGCAATTTCTTTACCTCTCAGAAATGATTATGACATAAAAGTGAAGTACGTGACGAGTGTGACGTTAGGAAAACATTAGGCAGCATGGAGAGATTCTGTATGGGACCACCCAACCCAAACGAGTATTGTGTGACGTGCTACCCGGCAGGTATTCACCGAGGTAGCCGGCTAGCTCAGTCGGTAGAGCGTCAGACTCTTAATCCCAGGGTCGTGGGTTCGAGCCACACGCTGGGCGTAACGGAATTTTGTTCCGCTGCAGATGTAAATTACCGTTTTTCTGATTAACGAGATGTAATGAAAATAGCAACTTTACACTTTGCCTCCGTCTCTGTCAGTTGCAATGAAACTGTATTTGAAGGTGAAGGAGATTTTGTAGACATGTGTGAAAGACATGTTCTGAAATGCAAGTGTTGTTGTTTGGAGAGCATATCGGTTACGTGTCAGATGTGTAGCCAAGCAGTAATGGGTCGCCATATCTGCAAATATTAGAAGCTAATATGAAGTGTTGTCAGCAGAAGTCTGATGATGCAGGCGACCGTAAGGCCGAAGTACGCAAGAGTACCGCTAGGCCGCGCCTCTTTAGCTCAGTGGTAGAGCACTGCTCTAATAAACCAGGTGTCGTAAGTTCCATCCTCACAGGAGAAAGATGAATTTTGGAAATCAGTAGCGCGTCGTGGCCGTATAGCAAACAGTATCTGTGATGACGAACAATTAGCGACAGGCGTTTTTTTAAGAATTACTCTCAGATGTGATTAAGGCGAATGGCGCAGATAAAGCATTTCCCAAAGCGGTACAGCATAAGGTGGGACGAGGCAGTCTGAATTACATTTTATAGATGTACTTCTCACATATCTCAGAGCCTCTCGCGGTCGTCGTCGTCGTCGTCGTCGTCGTCGTCGTCGCCGTCGCCGCTGCTTCTGCAGAAGTAGCAAATGGCCATCGTAGCAAATGCGGCGAGGGACGCCCTGCCTTCGATTCCGAATGCACAAAGTGTGTGGTCTTGTTTCTCAGTCTATATTTGGTCGGTCTCGTAAGAGGTTGAATGTAACGAATGGGTGGGAAAGAGCAAGGGGCAGCGGATGTGTAGAACGAAAACACAAATCCTCAGGGGTGTGAGCGTTTCGGGATGAGTCGTATACATGTTATAGTTGGTCGTCATTGACCGTGTGGCCTAATGGATAAGGCGTCGGACTTCGGATCTGAAGATTACAGGTTCGAATGCTGTCACGCTCTTGTTTTTCCAGATCTGAAAAAGAAACATACCGTTCTCATGTAGCAATTGAGCAGTACGAAACCGTCTGAATGTTGCTGTTGACCATTTTTTGCTTGGAGATGCTCTTGAGCTTGAAACACACACAACAAGACCGGTGTTAACTAGCGAAATGGTCGGCAGAGTGCCGACACCACGAGTTTTGACTGGCAGTTGCACATCTAAAACAACGTAGGAAAGTAACTCGTTTGGTTTTTGAGTCACATAAAGTATGTGTGTTAATTTTGACGCCACTAGCTCTGCATGTTGTCATGCAATTTCTTTACCTCTCAGAAATGATTATGACATAAAAGTGAAGTACGTGACGAGTGTGACGTTAGGAAAACATTAGGCAGCATGGAGAGATTCTGTATGGGACCACCCAACCCAAACGAGTATTGTGTGACGTGCTACCCGGCAGGTATTCACCGAGGTAGCCGGCTAGCTCAGTCGGTAGAGCGTCAGACTCTTAATCCCAGGGTCGTGGGTTCGAGCCACACGCTGGGCGTAACGGAATTTTGTTCCGCTGCAGATGTAAATTACCGTTTTTCTGATTAACGAGATGTAATGAAAATAGCAACTTTACACTTTGCCTCCGTCTCTGTCAGTTGCAATGAAACTGTATTTGAAGGTGAAGGAGATTTTGTAGACATGTGTGAAAGACATGTTCTGAAATGCAAGTGTTGTTGTTTGGAGAGCATATCGGTTACGTGTCAGATGTGTAGCCAAGCAGTAATGGGTCGCCATATCTGCAAATATTAGAAGCTAATATGAAGTGTTGTCAGCAGAAGTCTGATGATGCAGGCGACCGTAAGGCCGAAGTATGCAAGAGTACCGCTAGGCCGCGCCTCTTTAGCTCAGTGGTAGAGCACTGCTCTAATAAACCAGGTGTCGTAAGTTCCATCCTCACAGGAGAAAGATGAATTTTGGAAATCAGTAGCGCGTCGTGGCCGTATAGCAAACAGTATCTGTGATGACGAACAATTAGCGACAGGCGTTTTTTTAAGAATTACTCTCAGATGTGATTAAGGCGAATGGCGCAGATAAAGCATTTCCCAAAGCGGTACAGCATAAGGTGGGACGAGGCAGTCTGAATTACATTTTATAGATGTATTTCTCACATATCTCAGAGCCTCTCGCGGTCGTCGTCGTCGTCGTCGTCGTCGCCGCCGCCGCCGCTTCTGCAGAAGTAGCAAATGGCCATCGTAGCAAATGCGGCGAGGGACGCCCTGCCTTCGATTCCGAATGCACAAAGTGTGTGGTCTTGTTTCTCAGTCTATATTTGGTCGGTCTCGTAAGAGGTTGAATGTAACGAATGGGTGGGAAAGAGCAAGGGGCAGCGGATGTGTAGAACGAAAACACAAATCCTCAGGGGTGTGAGCGTTTCGGGAAGAGTCGTATACATGTTATAGTTGGTCGTCATTGACCGTGTGGCCTAATGGATAAGGCGTCGGACTTCGGATCTGAAGATTACAGGTTCGAATGCTGTCACGCTCTTGTTTTTCCAGATCTGAAAAAGAAACATACCGTTTTCATGTAGCAATTGAGCAGTACGAAACCGTCTGAATGTTGCTGTTGACCATTTTTTGCTTGGAGATGCTCTTGAGCTTGAAACACACACAACAAGACCGGTGTTAACTAGCGAAATGGTCGGCAGAGTGCCGACACCACGAGTTTTGACTGGCAGTTGCACATCTAAAACAACGTAGGAAAGTAACTCGTTCGGCTTTTGAGTCACATAAAGTATGTGTGTTAATTTTGACGCCACTAGCTCTGCATGTTGTCATGCAATTTCTTTACCTCTCAGAAATGATTATGACATAAAAGTGAAGTACGTGACGAGTGTGACGTTAGGAAAACATTAGGCAGCATGGAGAGATTCTGTATGGGACCACCCAACCCAAACGAGTATTGTGTGACGTGCTACCCGGCAGGTATTCACCGAGGTAGCCGGCTAGCTCAGTCGGTAGAGCGTCAGACTGTTAATCCCAGGGTCGTGGGTTCGAGCCACACGCTGGGCGTAACGGAATTTTGTTCCGCTGCAGATGTAAATTACCGTTTTTCTGATTAACGAGATGTAATGAAAATAGCAACTTTACACTTTGCCTCCGTCTCTGTCAGTTGCAATGAAACTGTATTTGAAGGTGAAGGAGATTTTGTAGACATGTGTGAAAGACATGTTCTGAAATGCAAGTGTTGTTGTTTGGAGAGCATATCGGTTACGTGTCAGATGTGTAGCCAAGCAGTAATGGGTCGCCATATCTGCAAATATTAGAAGCTAATATGAAGTGTTGTCAGCAGAAGTCTGATGATGCAGGCGACCGTAAGGCCGAAGTACGCAAGAGTACCGCTAGGCCGCGCCTCTTTAGCTCAGTGGTAGAGCACTGCTCTAATAAACCAGGTGTCGTAAGTTCCATCCTCACAGGAGAAAGATGAATTTTGGAAATCAGTAGCGCGTCGTGGCCGTATAGCAAACAGTATCTGTGATGACGAACAATTAGCGACAGGCGTTTTTTTAAGAATTACTCTCAGATGTGATTAAGGCGAATGGCGCAGATAAAGCATTTCCCAAAGCGGTACAGCATAAGGTGGGACGAGGCAGTCTGAATTACATTTTATAGATGTATTTCTCACATATCTCAGAGCCTCTCGCGGTCGTCGTCGTCGTCGTCGTCGTCGTCGTCGTCGTCGCCGCCGCCGCCGCTTCTGCAGAAGTAGCAAATGGCCATCGTAGCAAATGCGGCGAGGGACGCCCTGCCTTCGATTCCGAATGCACAAAGTGTGTGGTCTTGTTTCTCAGTCTATATTTGGTCGGTCTCGTAAGAGGTTGAATGTAACGAATGGGTGGGAAAGAGCAAGGGGCAGCGGATGTGTAGAACGAAAACACAAATCCTCAGGGGTGTGAGCGTTTCGGGATGAGTCGTATACATGTTATAGTTGGTCGTCATTGACCGTGTGGCCTAATGGATAAGGCGTCGGACTTCGGATCTGAAGATAACAGGTTCGAATGCTGTCACGCTCTTGTTTTTCCAGATCTGAAAAAGAAACATACCGTTTTCATGTAGCAATTGAGCAGTACGAAACCGTCTGAATGTTGCTGTTGACCATTTTTTGCTTGGAGATGCTCTTGAGCTTGAAACACACACAACAAGACCGGTGTTAACTAGCGAAATGGTCGGCAGAGTGCCGACACCACGAGTTTTGACTGGCAGTTGCACATCTAAAACAACGTAGGAAAGTAACTCGTTCGGCTTTTGAGTCACATAAAGTATGTGTGTTAATTTTGACGCCACTAGCTCTGCATGTTGTCATGCAATTTCTTTACCTCTCAGAAATGATTATGACATAAAAGTGAAGTACGTGACGAGTGTGACGTTAGGAAAACATTAGGCAGCATGGAGAGATTCTGTATGGGACCACCCAACCCAAACGAGTATTGTGTGACGTGCTACCCGGCAGGTATTCACCGAGGTAGCCGGCTAGCTCAGTCGGTAGAGCGTCAGACTCTTAATCCCAGCGTCGTGGGTTCGAGCCACACGCTGGGCGTAACGGAATTTTGTTCCGCTGCAGATGTAAATTACCGTTTTTCTGATTAACGAGATGTAATGGAAATAGCAACTTTAAACTTTGCCTCCGTCTCTGTCAGTTGCAATGAAACTGTATTTGAAGATGAAGGAGATTTTGTAGACATGTGTGAAAGACATGTTCTGAAATGCAAGTGTTGTTGTTTGGAGAGCATATCGGTTACGTGTCAGATGTGTAGCCAAGCAGTAATGGGTCGCCATATCTGCAAATATTAGAAGCTAATATGAAGTGTTGTCAGCAGAAGTCTGATGATGCAGGCGACCGTAAGGCCGAAGTACGCAAGAGTACCGCTAGGCCGCGCCTCTTTAGCTCAGTGGTAGAGCACTGCTCTAATAAACCAGGTGTCGTAAGTTCCATCCTCACAGGAGAAAGATGAATTTTGGAAATCAGTAGCGCGTCGTGGCCGTATAGCAAACAGTATCTGTGATGACGAACAATTAGCGACAGGCGTTTTTTTAAGAATTACTCTCAGATGTGATTAAGGCGAATGGCGCAGATAAAGCATTTCCCAAAGCGGTACAGCATAAGGTGGGACGAGGCAGTCTGAATTACATTTTATAGATGTATTTCTCACATATCTCAGAGCCTCTCGCGGTCGTCGTCGTCGTCGTCGTCGTCGTCGTCGTCGCCGCCGCCGCCGCTTCTGCAGAAGTAGCAAATGGCCATCGTAGCAAATGCGGCGAGGGACGCCCTGCCTTCGATTCCGAATGCACAAAGTGTGTGGTCTTGTTTCTCAGTCTATATTTGGTCGGTCTCGTAAGAGGTTGAATGTAACGAATGGGTGGGAAAGAGCAAGGGGCAGCGGATGTGTAGAACGAAAACACAAATCCTCAGGGGTGTGAGCGTTTCGGGATGAGTCGTATACATGTTATAGTTGGTCGTCATTGACCGTGTGGCCTAATGGATAAGGCGTCGGACTTCGGATCTGAAGATAACAGGTTCGAATGCTGTCACGCTCTTGTTTTTCCAGATCTGAAAAAGAAACATACCGTTTTCATGTAGCAATTGAGCAGTACGAAACCGTCTGAATGTTGCTGTTGACCATTTTTTGCTTGGAGATGCTCTTGAGCTTGAAACACACACAACAAGACCGGTGTTAACTAGCGAAATGGTCGGCAGAGTGCCGACACCACGAGTTTTGACTGGCAGTTGCACATCTAAAACAACGTAGGAAAGTAACTCGTTCGGCTTTTGAGTCACATAAAGTATGTGTGTTAATTTTGACGCCACTAGCTCTGCATGTTGTCATGCAATTTCTTTACCTCTCAGAAATGATTATGACATAAAAGTGAAGTACGTGACGAGTGTGACGTTAGGAAAACATTAGGCAGCATGGACAGATTCTGTATGGGACCACCCAACCCAAACGAGTATTGTGTGACGTGCTACCCGGCAGGTATTCACCGAGGTAGCCGGCTAGCTCAGTCGGTAGAGCGTCAGACTCTTAATCCCAGGGTCGTGGGTTCGAGCCACACGCTGGGCGTAACGGAATTTTGTTCCGCTGCAGATGTAAATTACCGTTTTTCTGATTAACGAGATGTAATGAAAATAGCAACTTTACACTTTGCCTCCGTCTCTGTCAGTTGCAATGAAACTGTATTTGAAGGTGAAGGAGATTTTGTAGACATGTGTGAAAGACATGTTCTGAAATGCAAGTGTTGTTGTTTGGAGAGCATATCGGTTACGTGTCAGATGTGTAGCCAAGCAGTAATGGGTCGCCATATCTGCAAATATTAGAAGCTAATATGAAGTGTTGTCAGCAGAAGTCTGATGATGCAGGCGACCGTAAGGCCGAAGTACGCAAGAGTACCGCTAGGCCGCGCCTCTTTAGCACAGTGGTAGAGCACTGCTCTAATAAACCAGGTGTCGTAAGTTCCATCCTCACAGGAGAAAGATGAATTTTGGAAATCAGTAGCGCGTCGTGGCCGTATAGCAAACAGTATCTGTGATGACGAACAATTAGCGACAGGCGTTTTTTTAAGAATTACTCTCAGATGTGATTAAGGCGAATGGCGCAGATAAAGCATTTCCCAAAGCGGTACAGCATAAGGTGGGACGAGGCAGTCTGAATTACATTTTATAGATGTATTTCTCACATATCTCAGAGCCTCTCGCGGTCGTCGTCGTCGTCGTCGTCGTCGTCGTCGTCGTCGTCGCCGCCGCTGCTTCTGCAGAAGTAGCAAATGGCCATCGTAGCAAATGCGGCGAGGGACGCCCTGCCTTCGATTCCGAATGCACAAAGTGTGTGGTCTTGTTTCTCAGTCTATATTTGGTCGGTCTCGTAAGAGGTTGAATGTAACGAATGGGTGGGAAAGAGCAAGGGGCAGCGGATGTGTAGAACGAAAACACAAATCCTCAGGGGTGTGAGCGTTTCGGGAAGAGTCGTATACATGTTACAGTTGGTCGTCATTGACCGTGTGGCCTAATGGATAAGGCGTCGGACTTCGGATCTGAAGATTACAGGTTCGAATGCTGTCATGCTCTTGTTTTTCCAGTTCTGAAAAAGAAACATACCGTTCTCATGTAGCAATTGAGCAGTACGAAACCGTCTGAATGTTGCTGTTGACCATTTTTTGCTTGGAGATGCTCTTGAGCTTGAAACACACACAACAAGACCGGTGTTAACTAGCGAAATGGTCGGCAGAGTGCCGACACCACGAGTTTTGACTGGCAGTTGCACATCTAAAACAACGTAGGAAAGTAACTCGTTCGGCTTTTGAGTCACATAAAGTATGTGTGTTAATTTTGACGCCACTAGCTCTGCATGTTGTCATGCAATTTCTTTACCTCTCAGAAATGATTATGACATAAAAGTGAAGTACGTGACGAGTGTGACGTTAGGAAAACATTAGGCAGCATGGACAGATTCTGTATGGGACCACCCAACCCAAACGAGTATTGTGTGACGTGCTACCCGGCAGGTATTCACCGAGGTAGCCGGCTAGCTCAGTCGGTAGAGCGTCAGACTCTTAATACCAGGGTCGAGGGTTCGAGCCACACGCTGGGCGTAACGGAATTTTGTTCCGCTGCAGATGTAAATTACCGTTTTTCTGATTAACGAGATGTAATGAAAATAGCAACTTTACACTTTGCCTCCGTCTCTGTCAGTTGCAATGAAACTGTATTTGAAGGTGAAGGAGATTTTGTAGACATGTGTGAAAGACATGTTCTGAAATGCAAGTGTTGTTGTTTGGAGAGCATATCGGTTACGTGTCAGATGTGTAGCCAAGCAGTAATGGGTCGCCATATCTGCAAATATTAGAAGCTAATATGAAGTGTTGTCAGCAGAAGTCTGATGATGCAGGCGACCGTAAGGCCGAAGTACGCAAGAGTACCGCTAGGCCGCGCCTCTTTAGCACAGTGGTAGAGCACTGCTCTAATAAACCAGGTGTCGTAAGTTCCATCCTCACAGGAGAAAGATGAATTTTGGAAATCAGTAGCGCGTCGTGGCCGTATAGCAAACAGTATCTGTGATGACGAACAATTAGCGACAGGCGTTTTTTTAAGAATTACTCTCAGATGTGATTAAGGCGAATGGCGCAGATAAAGCATTTGCCAAAGCGGTACAGCATAAGGTGGGACGAGGCAGTCTGAATTACATTTTATAGATGTATTTCTCACATATCTCAGAGCCTCTCGCGGTCGTCGTCGTCGTCGTCGTCGTCGTCGTCGTCGCCGCCGCTGCTTCTGCAGAAGTAGCAAATGGCCATCGTAGCAAATGCGGCGAGGGACGCCCTGCCTTCGATTCCGAATGCACAAAGTGTGTGGTCTTGTTTCTCAGTCTATATTTGGTCGGTCTCGTAAGAGGTTGAATGTAACGAATGGGTGGGAAAGAGCAAGGGGCAGCGGATGTGTAGAACGAAAACACAAATCCTCAGGGGTGTGAGCGTTTCGGGAAGAGTCGTATACATGTTATAGTTGGTCGTCATTGACCGTGTGGCCTAATGGATAAGGCGTCGGACTTCGGATCTGAAGGTTACAGGTTCGAATGCTGTCATGCTCTTGTTTTTCCAGTTCTGAAAAAGAAACATACCGTTCTCATGTAGCAATTGAGCAGTACGAAACCGTCTGAATGTTGCTGTTGACCATTTTTTGCTTGGAGATGCTCTTGAGCTTGAAACACACACAACAAGACCGGTGTTAACTAGCGAAATGGTCGGCAGAGTGCCGACACCACGAGTTTTGACTGGCAGTTGCACATCTAAAACAACGTAGGAAAGTAACTCGTTCGGCTTTTGAGTCACATAAAGTATGTGTGTTAATTTTGACGCCACTAGCTCTGCATGTTGTCATGCAATTTCTTTACCTCTCAGAAATGATTATGACATAAAAGTGAAGTACGTGACGAGTGTGACGTTAGGAAAACATTAGGCAGCATGGACAGATTCTGTATGGGACCACCCAACCCAAACGAGTATTGAGTGACGTGCTACCCGGCAGGTATTCACCGAGGTAGCCGGCTAGCTCAGTCGGTAGAGCGTCAGACTCTTAATCCCAGGGTCGTGGGTTCGAGCCACACGCTGGGCGTAACGGAATTTTGTTCCGCTGCAGATGTAAATTACCGTTTTTCTGATTAACGAGATGTAATGAAAATAGCAACTTTACACTTTGCCTCCGTCTCTGTCAGTTGCAATGAAACTGTATTTGAAGGTGAAGGAGATTTTGTAGACATGTGTGAAAGACATGTTCTGAAATGCAAGTGTTGTTGTTTGGAGAGCATATCGGTTACGTGTCAGATGTGTAGCCAAGCAGTAATGGGTCGCCATATCTGCAAATATTAGAAGCTAATATGAAGTGTTGTCAGCAGAAGTCTGATGATGCAGGCGACCGTAAGGCCGAAGTACGCAAGAGTACCGCTAGGCCGCGCCTCTTTAGCACAGTGGTAGAGCACTGCTCTAATAAACCAGGTGTCGTAAGTTCCATCCTCACAGGAGAAAGATGAATTTTGGAAATCAGTAGCGCGTCGTGGCCGTATAGCAAACAGTATCTGTGATGACGAACAATTAGCGACAGGCGTTTTTTTAAGAATTACTCTCAGATGTGATTAAGGCGAATGGCGCAGATAAAGCATTTCCCAAAGCGGTACAGCATAAGGTGGGACGAGGCAGTCTGAATTACATTTTATAGATGTATTTCTCACATATCTCAGAGCCTCTCGCGGTCGTCGTCGTCGTCGTCGTCGTCGTCGTCGTCGTCGCCGCCGCTGCTTCTGCAGAAGTAGCAAATGGCCATCGTAGCAAATGCGGCGAGGGACGCCCTGCCTTCGATTCCGAATGCACAAAGTGTGTGGTCTTGTTTCTCAGTCTATATTTGGTCGGTCTCGTAAGAGGTTGAATGTAACGAATGGGTGGGAAAGAGCAAGGGGCAGCGGATGTGTAGAACGAAAACACAAATCCTCAGGGGTGTGAGCGTTTCGGGAAGAGTCGTATACATGTTATAGTTGGTCGTCATTGACCGTGTGGCCTAATGGATAAGGCGTCGGACTTCGGATCTGAAGATTACAGGTTCGAATGCTGTCATGCTCTTGTTTTTCCAGTTCTGAAAAAGAAACATACCGTTCTCATGTAGCAATTGAGCAGTACGAAACCGTCTGAATGTTGCTGTTGACCATTTTTTGCTTGGAGATGCTCTTGAGCTTGAAACACACACAACAAGACCGGTGTTAACTAGCGAAATGGTCGGCAGAGTGCCGACACCACGAGTTTTGACTGGCAGTTGCACATCTAAAACAACGTAGGAAAGTAACTCGTTCGGCTTTTGAGTCACATAAAGTATGTGTGTTAATTTTGACGCCACTAGCTCTGCATGTTGTCATGCAATTTCTTTACCTCTCAGAAATGATTATGACATAAAAGTGAAGTACGTGACGAGTGTGACGTTAGGAAAACATTAGGCAGCATGGACAGATTCTGTATGGGACCACCCAACCCAAACGAGTATTGTGTGACGTGCTACCCGGCAGGTATTCACCGAGGTAGCCGGCTAGCTCAGTCGGTAGAGCGTCAGACTCTTAATCCCAGGGTCGTGGGTTCGAGCCACACGCTGGGCGTAACGGAATTTTGTTCCGCTGCAGATGTAAATTACCGTTTTTCTGATTAACGAGATGTAATGAAAATAGCAACTTTACACTTTGCCTCCGTCTCTGTCAGTTGCAATGAAACTGTATTTGAAGGTGAAGGAGATTTTGTAGACATGTGTGAAAGACATGTTCTGAAATGCAAGTGTTGTTGTTTGGAGAGCATATCGGTTACGTGTCAGATGTGTAGCCAAGCAGTAATGGGTCGCCATATCTGCAAATATTAGAAGCTAATATGAAGTGTTGTCAGCAGAAGTCTGATGATGCAGGCGACCGTAAGGCCGAAGTACGCAAGAGTACCGCTAGGCCGCGCCTCTTTAGCACAGTGGTAGAGCACTGCTCTAATAAACCAGGTGTCGTAAGTTCCATCCTCACAGGAGAAAGATGAATTTTGGAAATCAGTAGCGCGTCGTGGCCGTATAGCAAACAGTATCTGTGATGACGAACAATTAGCGACAGGCGTTTTTTTAAGAATTACTCTCAGATGTGATTAAGGCGAATGGCGCAGATAAAGCATTTCCCAAAGCGGTACAGCATAAGGTGGGACGAGGCAGTCTGAATTACATTTTATAGATGTATTTCTCACATATCTCAGAGCCTCTCGCGGTCGTCGTCGTCGTCGTCGTCGTCGTCGTCGTCGTCGCCGCCGCTGCTTCTGCAGAAGTAGCAAATGGCCATCGTAGCAAATGCGGCGAGGGACGCCCTGCCTTCGATTCCGAATGCACAAAGTGTGTGGTCTTGTTTCTCAGTCTATATTTGGTCGGTCTCGTAAGAGGTTGAATGTAACGAATGGGTGGGAAAGAGCAAGGGGCAGCGGATGTGTAGAACGAAAACACAAATCCTCAGGGGTGTGAGCGTTTCGGGAAGAGTCGTATACATGTTATAGTTGGTCGTCATTGACCGTGTGGCCTAATGGATAAGGCGTCGGACTTCGGATCTGAAGATTACAGGTTCGAATGCTGTCATGCTCTTGTTTTTCCAGTTCTGAAAAAGAAACATACCGTTCTCATGTAGCAATTGAGCAGTACGAAACCGTCTGAATGTTGCTGTTGACCATTTTTTGCTTGGAGATGCTCTTGAGCTTGAAACACACTCAACAAGACCGGTGTTAACTAGCGAAATGGTCGGCAGAGTGCCGACACCACGAGTTTTGACTGGCAGTTGCACATCTAAAACAACGTAGGAAAGTAACTCGTTCGGCTTTTGAGTCACATAAAGTATGTGTGTTAATTTTGACGCCACTAGCTCTGCATGTTGTCATGCAATTTCTTTACCTCTCAGAAATGATTATGACTTAAAAGTGAAGTACGTGACGAGTGTGACGTTAGGAAAACATTAGGCAGCATGGAGAGATTCTGTATGGGACCACCCAACCCAAACGAGTATTGTGTGACGTGCTACCCGGCAGGTATTCACCGAGGTAGCCGGCTAGCTCAGTCGGTAGAGCGTCAGACTCTTAATCCCAGGCTTGTGGGTTCGAGCCACACGCTGGGCGTAACGGAATTTTGTTCCGCTGCAGATGTAAATTACCGTTTTTCTGATTAACGAGATGTAATGAAAATAGCAACTTTACACTTTGCCTCCGTCTCTGTCAGTTGCAATGAAACTGTATTTGAAGGTGAAGGAGATTTTGTAGACATGTGTGAAAGACATGTTCTGAAATGCAAGTGTTGTTGTTTGGAGAGCATATCGGTTACGTGTCAGATGTGTAGCCAAGCAGTAATGGGTCGCCATATCTGCAAATATTAGAAGCTAATATGAAGTGTTGTCAGCAGAAGTCTGATGATGCAGGCGACCGTAAGGCCGAAGTACGCAAGAGTACCGCTAGGCCGCGCCTCTTTAGCTCAGTGGTAGAGCACTGCTCTAATAAACCAGGTGTCGTAAGTTCCATCCTCACAGGAGAAAGATGAATTTTGGAAATCAGTAGCGCGTCGTGGCCGTATAGCAAACAGTATCTGTGATGACGAACAATTAGCGACAGGCGTTTTTTTAAGAATTACTCTCAGATGTGATTAAGGCGAATGGCGCAGATAAAGCATTTCCCAAAGCGGTACAGCATAAGGTGGGACGAGGCAGTCTGAATTACATTTTATAGATGTATTTCTCACATATCTCAGAGCCTCTCGCGGTCGTCGTCGTCGTCGTCGTCGTCGTCGTCGTCGTCGTCGTCGTCGTCGCCGCCGCCGCTTCTGCAGAAGTAGCAAATGGCCATCGTAGCAAATGCGGCGAGGGACGCCCTGCCTTCGATTCCGAATGCACAAAGTGTGTGGTCTTGTTTCTCAGTCTATATTTGGTCGGTCTCGTAAGAGGTTGAATGTAACGAATGGGTGGGAAAGAGCAAGGGGCAGCGGATGTGTAGAACGAAAACACAAATCCTCAGGGGTGTGAGCGTTTCGGGATGAGTCGTATACATGTTATAGTTGGTCGTCATTGACCGTGTGGCCTAATGGATAAGGCGTCGGACTTCGGATCTGAAGATTACAGGTTCGAATGCTGTCACGCTCTTGTTTTTCCAGATCTGAAAAAGAAACATACCGTTTTCATGTAGCAATTGAGCAGTACGAAACCGTCTGAATGTTGCTGTTGACCATTTTTTGCTTGGAGATGCTCTTGAGCTTGAAACACACACAACAAGACCGGTGTTAACTAGCGAAATGGTCGGCAGAGTGCCGACACCACGAGTTTTGACTGGCAGTTGCACATCTAAAACAACGTAGGAAAGTAACTCGTTCGGCTTTTGAGTCACATAAAGTATGTGTGTTAATTTTGACGCCACTAGCTCTGCATGTTGTCATGCAATTTCTTTACCTCTCAGAAATGATTATGACATAAAAGTGAAGTACGTGACGAGTGTGACGTTAGGAAAACATTAGGCAGCATGGAGAGATTCTGTATGGGACCACCCAACCCAAACGAGTATTGTGTGACGTGCTACCCGGCAGGTATTCACCGAGGTAGCCGGCTAGCTCAGTCGGTAGAGCGTCAGACTCTTAATCCCAGGGTCGTGGGTTCGAGCCACACGCTGGGCGTAACGGAATTTTGTTCCGCTGCAGATGTAAATTACCGTTTTTCTGATTAACGAGATGTAATGAAAATAGCAACTTTACACTTTGCCTCCGTCTCTGTCAGTTGCAATGAAACTGTATTTGAAGGTGAAGGAGATTTTGTAGACATGTGTGAAAGACATGTTCTGAAATGCAAGTGTTGTTGTTTGGAGAGCATATCGGTTACGTGTCAGATGTGTAGCCAAGCAGTAATGGGTCGCCATATCTGCAAATATTAGAAGCTAATATGAAGTGTTGTCAGCAGAAGTCTGATGATGCAGGCGACCGTAAGGCCGAAGTACGCAAGAGTACCGCTAGGCCGCGCCTCTTTAGCACAGTGGTAGAGCACTGCTCTAATAAACCAGGTGTCGTAAGTTCCATCCTCACAGGAGAAAGATGAATTTTGGAAATCAGTAGCGCGTCGTGGCCGTATAGCAAACAGTATCTGTGATGACGAACAATTAGCGACAGGCGTTTTTTTAAGAATTACTCTCAGATGTGATTAAGGCGAATGGCGCAGATAAAGCATTTCCCAAAGCGGTACAGCATAAGGTGGGACGAGGCAGTCTGAATTACATTTTATAGATGTATTTCTCACATATCTCAGAGCCTCTCGCGGTCGTCGTCGTCGTCGTCGTCGTCGTCGTCGTCGTCGTCGCCGCCGCTGCTTCTGCAGAAGTAGCAAATGGCCATCGTAGCAAATGCGGCGAGGGACGCCCTGCCTTCGATTCCGAATGCACAAAGTGTGTGGTCTTGTTTCTCAGTCTATATTTGGTCGGTCTCGTAAGTGGTTGAATGTAACGAATGGGTGGGAAAGAGCAAGGGGCAGCGGATGTGTAGAACGAAAACACAAATCCTCAGGGGTGTGAGCGTTTCGGGATGAGTCGTATACATGTTATAGTTGGTCGTCATTGACCGTGTGGCCTAATGGCACAAGCACTCATCGAACTGGAAATGAATAGTGATTTGAAGGCGCAACTTCGCGAATTATATATCACAAAGGCGAAAGAAGTTGAACTCAACGGCAAAAAGTCAATAATAATATATGTACCAATTCCACAACTGAAAGCTTTCCGTAAGATTCAGATACGCCTTGTGCGAGAATTGGAGAAAAAATTCACAGGAAAGAATGTGGTCTTCATTGGAGAAAGGAAAATTTTACCTAAGCCAACCAGAAAAACTCTCACAAAGAATAAGCAAAAGCGACCAAGGAGCCGCACATTGACAGCAGTATATGATGCCATTCTGGAAGATATAGTTTTTCCTGCTGAAATTGTTGGAAAGAGGATCAGAGTGAAGCTGGATGGATCCCAGCTCATCAAAGTGCACCTAGACAAGACTCAGCAAACAAACATTGAGCATAAGGTCGACACGTTTGCATCTGTCTACAAGAAGTTAACGGGAAGGGAAGTGACATTTGAGTTCCCAGAAACTTATTTGTAACAATATTTGTAAGACATTAAAATGGTTATTTAAAATGTGGAGAATCACTTTTTATTTATGTAGTAAACCCAGATGCATCAGTTTTTAAACATTTGTGTATACAGTTTATATTAAGATTTTACTTTGTGTATTGTGCTGCAGAAGGCGAACATTCTGGTACATGCATTGTTTTTTAAACATTGTATTCTCAGATAAATGCAGCGTGTATACGATGTGGGAGATTCGGGAAAAACATGGGAATTTTTTCTTCCGGGAGAAAACCAGGAATTTTTCATTGTTTTAGTTTTAAGTTAAATTTTTGTAACTTTGATTGGTCAGAACGAATACTCTAACAAAGAAAAAAAAAAAAAATGGATAAGGCGTCGGACTTCGGATCTGAAGATTACAGGTTCGAATGCTGTCATGCTCTTGTTTTTCCAGTTCTGAAAAAGAAACATACCGTTCTCATGTAGCAATTGAGCAGTACGAAACCGTCTGAATGTTGCTGTTGACCATTTTTTGCTCGGAGATGCTCTTGAGCTTGAAACACACACAACAAGACCGGTGTTAACTAGCGAAATGGTCGGCAGAGTGCCGACACCACGAGTTTTGACTGGCACTTGCACATCTAAAACAACGTAGGAAAGTAACTCGTTCGGCTTTTGAGTCACATAAAGTATGTGTGTTAATTTTGACGCCACTAGCTCTGCATGTTGTCATGCAATTTCTTTACCTCTCAGAAATGATTATGACATAAAAGTGAAGTACGTGACGAGTGTGACGTTAGGAAAACATTAGGCAGCATGGAGAGATTCTGTATGGGACCACCCAACCCAAACGAGTATTGTGTAACGTGCTACCCGGCAGGTATTCACCGAGGTAGCCGGCTAGCTCAGTCGGTAGAGCGTCAGACTCTTAGTCCCAGGGTCGTGGGTTCGAGCCACACTCTGGGCGTAACGGAATTTTGTTCCTCTGCAGATGTAAATTACCGTTTTTCTGATTAACGAGATGTAATGGAAATAGCAACTTTAAACTTTGCCTCCGTCTCTGTCGGTCGCAATGAAACTGTATTTGAAGGTGAAGGAGATTTTGTAGACATGTGTGAAAGACATGTTCTGAAATGCAAGTGTTGTTGTTTGGAGAGCATATCGGTTACGTGTCAGATGTGTAGCCAAGCAGTAATGGGTCGCCATATCTGCAAATATTAGAAGCTAATATGAAGTGTTGTCAGCAGAAGTCTGTAGATGCAGGTGACCGTAAGGCCGAAGTACGCAAGAGTACCGCTAGGCCGCGCTTATTTAGCTCAGTGATAGAGCACTGCTCTAATAAACCAGATGTCGTAAGTTCCATCCTCACAGGAGAAAGATGAATTTTGGAAATCAGTAGCGCGTCGTGGCCGTATAGCAAACAGTATTTGTGATGACGAACAATTAGCGACAGGCGTTTTTTTAAGAATTACTCTCAGATGTGATTAAGGCGAATGGCGCAGATAAAGCATTTGCCAAAGCGGTACAGCATAAGGTGGGACGAGGCAGTCTGAATTACATTTTATAGATGTATTTCTCACATATCTCAGAGCCTCTCGCGGTCGTCGTCGTCGTCGTCGTCGTCGTCGTCGTCGTCGCCGCCGCCGCTGCTTCTGCAGAAGTAGCAAATGGCCATCGTAGCAAATGCGGCGAGGGACGCCCTGCCTTCGATTCCGAATGCACAAAGTGTGTGGTCTTGTTTCTCAGTCTATATTTGGTCGGTCTCGTAAGAGGTTGAATGTAACGAATGGGTGGGAAAGAGCAAGGGGCAGCGGATGTGTAGAACGAAAACACAAATCCTCAGGGGTGTGAGCGTTTCGGGATGAGTCGTATACATGTTATAGTTGGTCGTCATTGACCGTGTGGCCTAATGGATAAGGCGTCGGACTTCGGATCTGAAGATTACAGGTTCGAATGCTGTCATGCTCTTGTTTTTCCAGTTCTGAAAAAGAAACATACCGTTCTCATGTAGCAATTGAGCAGTACGAAACCGTCTGAATGTTGCTGTTGACCATTTTTTGCTCGGAGATGCTCTTGAGCTTGAAACACACACAACAAGACCGGTGTTAACTAGCGAAATGGTCGGCAGAGTGCCGACACCACGAGTTTTGACTGGCACTTGCACATCTAAAACAACGTAGGAAAGTAACTCGTTCGGCTTTTGAGTCACATAAAGTATGTGTGTTAATTTTGACGCCACTAGCTCTGCATGTTGTCATGCAATTTCTTTACCTCTCAGAAATGATTATGACATAAAAGTGAAGTACGTGACGAGTGTGACGTTAGGAAAACATTAGGCAGCATGGAGAGATTCTGTATGGGACCACCCAACCCAAACGAGTATTGTGTGACGTGCTACCCGGCAGGTATTCACCGAGGTAGCCGGCTAGCTCAGTCGGTAGAGCGTCAGACTCTTAGTCCCAGGGTCGTGGGTTCGAGCCACACTCTGGGCGTAACGGAATTTTGTTCCTCTGCAGATGTAAATTACCGTTTTTCTGATTAACGAGATGTAATGGAAATAGCAACTTTAAACTTTGCCTCCGTCTCTGTCGGTCGCAATGAAACTGTATTTGAAGGTGAAGGAGATTTTGTAGACATGTGTGAAAGACATGTTCTGAAATGCAAGTGTTGTTGTTTGGAGAGCATATCGGTTACGTGTCAGATGTGTAGCCAAGCAGTAATGGGTCGCCATATCTGCAAATATTAGAAGCTAATATGAAGTGTTGTCAGCAGAAGTCTGTAGATGCAGGTGACCGTAAGGCCGAAGTACGCAAGAGTACCGCTAGGCCGCGCTTATTTAGCTCAGTGGTAGAGCACTGCTCTAATAAACCAGATGTCGTAAGTTCCATCCTCACAGGAGAAAGATGAATTTTGGAAATCAGTAGCGCGTCGTGGCCGTATAGCAAACAGTATCTGTGATGACGAACAATTAGCGACAGGCGTTTTTTTAAGAATTACTCTCAGATGTGATTAAGGCGAATGGCGCAGATAAAGCATTTGCCAAAGCGGTACAGCATAAGGTGGGACGAGGCAGTCTGAATTACATTTTATAGATGTATTTCTCACATATCTCAGAGCCTCTCGCGGTCGTCGTCGTCGTCGTCGTCGTCGTCGTCGTCGTCGCCGCCGCCGCTGCTTCTGCAGAAGTAGCAAATGGCCATCGTAGCAAATGCGGCGAGGGACGCCCTGCCTTCGATTCCGAATGCACAAAGTGTGTGGTCTTGTTTCTCAGTCTATATTTGGTCGGTCTCGTAAGAGGTTGAATGTAACGAATGGGTGGGAAAGAGCAAGGGGCAGCGGATGTGTAGAACGAAAACACAAATCCTCAGGGGTGTGAGCGTTTCGGGAAGAGTCGTATACATGTTATAGTTGGTCGTCATTGACCGTGTGGCCTAATGGATAAGGCGTCGGACTTCGGATCTGAAGATTACAGGTTCGAATGCTGTCATGCTCTTGTTTTTCCAGTTCTGAAAAAGAAACATACCGTTCTCATGTAGCAATTGAGCAGTACGAAACCGTCTGAATGTTGCTGTTGACCATTTTTTGCTTGGAGATGCTCTTGAGCTTGAAACACACACAACAAGACCGGTGTTAACTAGCGAAATGGTCGGCAGAGTGCCGACACCACGAGTTTTGACTGGCAGTTGCACATCTAAAACAACGTAGGAAAGTAACTCGTTCGGCTTTTGAGTCACATAAAGTATGTGTGTTAATTTTGACGCCTCTAGCTCTGCATGTTGTCATGCAATTTCTTTACCTCTCAGAAATGATTATGACATAAAAGTGAAGTACGTGACGAGTGTGACGTTAGGAAAACATTAGGCAGCATGGAGAGATTCTGTATGGGACCACCCAACCCAAACGAGTATTGTGTGACGTGCTACCCGGCAGGTATTCACCGAGGTAGCCGGCTAGCTCAGTCGGTAGAGCGTCAGACTCTTAATCCCAAGGTCGTGGGTTCGAGCCACACGCTGGGCGTAACGGAATTTTGTTCCGCTGCAGATGTAAATTACCGTTTTTCTGATTAACGAGATGTAATGGAAATAGCAACTTTAAACTTTGCCTCCGTCTCTGTCAGTTGCAATGAAACTGTATTTGAAGATGAAGGAGATTTTGTAGACATGTGTGAAAGACATGTTCTGAAATGCAAGTGTTGTTGTTTGGAGAGCATATCGGTTACGTGTCAGCTGTGTAGCCAAGCAGTAATGGGTCGCCATATCTGCAAATATCAGAAGCTAATATGAAGTGTTGTCAGCAGAAGTCTGATGATGCAGGCGACCGTAAGGCCGAAGTACGCAAGAGTACCGCTAGGCCGCGCCTCTTTAGCTCAGTGGTAGAGCACTGCTCTAATAAACCAGGTGTCGTAAGTTCCATCCTCACAGGAGAAAGATGAATTTTGGAAATCAGTAGCGCGTCGTGGCCGTATAGCAAACAGTATCTGTGATGACGAACAATTAGCGACAGGCGTTTTTTTAAGAATTACTCTCAGATGTGATTAAGGCGAATGGCGCAGATAAAGCATTTCCCAAAGCGGTACAGCATAAGGTGGGACGAGGCAGTCTGAATTACATTTTATAGATGTATTTCTCACATATCTTAGAGCCTCTCGCGGTCGTCGTCGTCGTCGTCGTCGTCGTCGTCGTCGCCGCCGCTGCTTCTGCAGAAGTAGCAAATGGCCATCGTAGCAAATGCGGCGAGGGACGCCCTGCCTTCGATTCCGAATGCACAAAGTGTGTGGTCTTGTTTCTCAGTCTATATTTGGTCGGTCTCGTAAGTGGTTGAATGTAACGAATGGGTGGGAAAGAGCAAGGGGCAGCGGATGTGTAGAACGAAAACACAAATCCTCAGGGG
Organism: Schistocerca gregaria; assembly: GCF_023897955.1. Lineage (NCBI taxonomy): Eukaryota > Metazoa > Arthropoda > Insecta > Orthoptera > Acrididae > Schistocerca > Schistocerca gregaria. Next base: position 21,522,073 of record NC_064925.1, read on the forward strand.
TGTGAGCGTTTCGGGATGAGTCGTATACATGTTATAGTTGGTCGTCATTGACCGTGTGGCGTAATGGCACAAGCACTCATCGAACTGGAAATGAATAGTGATTTGAAGGCGCAACTTCGCGAATTATATATCACAAAGGCGAAAGAAGTTGAACTCAACGGCAAAAAGTCAATAATAATATATGTACCAATTCCACAACTGAAAGCTTTCCGTAAGATTCAGATACGCCTTGTGCGAGAATTGGAGAAAAAATTCACAGGAAAGAATGTGGTCTTCATTGGAGAAAGGAAAATTTTACCTAAGCCAACCAGAAAAACTCTCACAAAGAATAAGCAAAAGCGACCAAGGAGCCGCACATTGACAGCAGTATATGATGCCATTCTGGAAGATATAGTTTTTCCTGCTGAAATTGTTGGAAAGAGGATCAGAGTGAAGCTGGATGGATCCCAGCTCATCAAAGTGCACCTAGACAAGACTCAGCAAACAAACATTGAGCATAAGGTCGACACGTTTGCATCTGTCTACAAGAAGTTAACGGGAAGGGAAGTGACATTTGAGTTCCCAGAAACTTATTTGTAACAATATTTGTAAGACATTAAAATGGTTATTTAAAATGTGGAGAATCACTTTTTATTTATGTAGTAAACCCAGATGCATCAGTTTTTAAACATTTGTGTATACAGTTTATATTAAGATTTTACTTTGTGTATTGTGCTGCAGAAGGCGAACATTCTGGTACATGCATTGTTTTTTAAACATTGTATTCTCAGATAAATGCAGCGTGTATACGATGTGGGAGATTCGGGAAAAACATGGGAATTTTTTCTTCCGGGAGAAAACCAGGAATTTTTCATTGTTTTAGTTTTAAGTTAAATTTTTGTAACTTTGATTGGTCAGAACGAATACTCTAACAAAGAAAAAAAAAAAAAAAAAATGGATAAGGCGTCGGACTTCGGATCTGAAGATTACAGGTTCGAATGCTGTCATGCTCTTGTTTTTCCAGTTCTGAAAAAGAAACATACCGTTCTCATGTAGCAATTGAGCAGTACGAAACCGTCTGAATGTTGCTGTTGACCATTTTTTGCTCGGAGATGCTCTTGAGCTTGAAACACACACAACAAGACCGGTGTTAACTAGCGAAATGGTCGGCAGAGTGCCGACACCACGAGTTTTGACTGGCACTTGCACATCTAAAACAACGTAGGAAAGTAACTCGTTCGGCTTTTGAGTCACATAAAGTATGTGTGTTAATTTTGACGCCACTAGCTCTGCATGTTGTCATGCAATTTCTTTACCTCTCAGAAATGATTATGACATAAAAGTGAAGTACGTGACGAGTGTGACGTTAGGAAAACATTAGGCAGCATGGAGAGATTCTGTATGGGACCACCCAACCCAAACGAGTATTGTGTAACGTGCTACCCGGTAGGTATTCACCGAGGTAGCCGGCTAGCTCAGTCTGTAGAGCGTCAGACTCTTAGTCCCAGGGTCGTGGGTTCGAGCCACACTCTGGGCGTAACGGAATTTTGTTCCTCTGCAGATGTAAATTACCGTTTTTCTGATTAACGAGATGTAATGGAAATAGCAACTTTAAACTTTGCCTCCGTCTCTGTCGGTCGCAATGAAACTGTATTTGAAGGTGAAGGAGATTTTGTAGACATGTGTGAAAGACATGTTCTGAAATGCAAGTGTTGTTGTTTGGAGAGCATATCGGTTACGTGTCAGATGTGTAGCCAAGCAGTAATGGGTCGCCATATCTGCAAATATTAGAAGCTAATATGAAGTGTTGTCAGCAGAAGTCTGTAGATGCAGGTGACCGTAAGGCCGAAGTACGCAAGAGTACCGCTAGGCCGCGCTTATTTAGCTCAGTGGTAGAGCACTGCTCTAATAAACCAGATGTCGTAAGTTCCATCCTCACAGGAGAAAGATGAATTTTGGAAATCAGTAGCGCGTCGTGGCCGTATAGCAAACAGTATCTGTGATGACGAACAATTAGCGACAGGCGTTTTTTTAAGAATTACTCTCAGATGTGATTAAGGCGAATGGCGCAGATAAAGCATTTGCCAAAGCGGTACAGCGTAAGGTGGGACGAGGCAGTCTGAATTACATTTTATAGATGTATTTCTCACATATCTCAGAGCCTCTCGCGGTCGTCGTCGTCGTCGTCGTCGTCGTCGTCGTCGCCGCCGCCGCTGCTTCTGCAGAAGTAGCAAATGGCCATCGTAGCAAATGCGGCGAGGGACGCCCTGCCTTCGATTCCGAATGCACAAAGTGTGTGGTCTTGTTTCTCAGTCTATATTTGGTCGGTCTCGTAAGAGGTTGAATGTAACGAATGGGTGGGAAAGAGCAAGGGGCAGCGGATGTGTAGAACGAAAACACAAATCCTCAGGGGTGTGAGCGTTTCGGGATGAGTCGTATACATGTTATAGTTGGTCGTCATTGACCCTGTGGCCTAATGGATAAGACGTCGGACTTCGGATCTGAAGATTACAGGTTCGAATGCTATCACGCTCTTGTTTTTCCAGTTCTGAAAAAGAAACATACCGTTTTCATGTAGCAATTGAGCAGTACGAAACCGTCTGAATGTTGCTGTTGACTATTTTTTGCTTGGAGATGCTCTTGAGCTTGAAACACACACAACAAGACCGGTGTTAACTAGCGAAATGGTCGGCAGAGTGCCGACACCACGAGTTTTGACTGGCACTTGCACATCTAAAACAACGTAGGAAAGTAACTCGTTCGGCTTTTGAGTCACATAAAGTATGTGTGTTAATTTTGACGCCACTAGCTCTGCATGTTGTCATGCAATTTCTTTACCTCTCAGAAATGATTATGGCATAAAAGTGAAGTACGTGACGAGTGTGACGTTAGGAAAACATTAGGCAGCATGGAGAGATTCTGTATGGGACCACCCAACCCAAACGAGTACTGTGTGACGTGCTACCCGGCAGGTATTCACCGAGGTAGCCGGCTAGCTCAGTCGGTAGAGCGTCAGACTCTTAATCCCATGGTCGTGGGTTCGAGCCACACGCTGGGCGTAACGGAATTTTGTTCCGCTGCAGATGTAAATTACCGTTTTTCTGATTAACGAGATGTAATGGAAATAGCAACTTTAAACTTTGCCTCCGTCTCTGTCAGTTGCAATGAAACTGTATTTGAAGGTGAAGGAGATTTTGTAGACATGTGTGAAAGACATGTTCTGAAATGCAAGTGTTGTTGTTTGGAGAGCATATCGGTTACGTGTCAGATGTGTAGCCAAACAGTAATGGGTCGCCATATCTGCAAATATTAGAAGCTAATATGAAGTGTTGTCAACAGAAGTCTGATGATGCAGGCGACCGTAAGGCCGAAGTACGCAAGAGTACCGCTAGGCCGCGCCTCTTTAGCTCAGTGGTAGAGCACTGCTCTAATAAACCAGGTGTCGTAAGTTCCATCCTCACAGGAGAAAGATGAATTTTGGAAATCAGTAGCGCGTCGTGGCCGTATAGCAAACAGTATCTGTGATGACGAGCAAATAGCGACAGGCGTTTTTTTAAGAATTACTCTCAGATGTGATTAAGGCGAATGGCGCAGATAAAGCATTTCCCAAAGCGGTACAGCATAAGGTGGGACGAGGCAGTCTGAATTACATTTTATAGATGTATTTCTCACATATCTCAGAGCCTCTCGCGGTCGTCGTCGTCGTCGTCGTCGTCGTCGTCGCCGCCGCTGCTTCTGCAGAAGTAGCAAATGGCCATCGTAGCAAATGCGGCGAGGGACGCCCTGCCTTCGATTCCGAATGCACAAAGTGTGTGGTCTTGTTTCTCAGTCTATATTTGGTCGGTCTCGTAAGAGGTTGAATGTAACGAATGGGTGGGAAAGAGCAAGGGGCAGCGGATGTGTAGAACGAAAACACAAATCCTCAGGGGTGTGAGCGTTTCGGAATGAGTCGTATACATGTTATAGTTGGTCGTCATTGACCGTGTGGCCTAATGGATAAGGCGTCGGACTTCGGATCTGAAGATTACAGGTTCGAATGCTGTCACGCTCTTGTTTTTCCAGATCTGAAAAAGAAACATACCGTTTTCATGTAGCAATTGAGCAGTACGAAACCGTCTGAATGTTGCTGTTGACCATTTTTTGCTTGGAGATGCTCTTGAGCTTGAAACACACACAACAAGACCGGTGTTAACTAGCGAAATGGTCGGCAGAGTGCCGACACCACGAGTTTTGACTGGCACTTGCACATCTAAAACAACGTAGGAAAGTAACTCGTTCGGCTTTTGAGTCACATAAAGTATGTGTGTTAATTTTGACGCCACTAGCTCTGCATGTTGTCATGCAATTTCTTTACCTCTCAGAAATGATTATGACATAAAAGTGAAGTACGTGACGAGTGTGACGTTAGGAAAACATTAGGCAGCATGGAGAGATTCTGTATGGGACCACCCAACCCAAACGAGTATTGTGTGACGTGCTACCCGGCAGGTATTCACCGAGGTAGCCGGCTAGCTCAGTCGGTAGAGCGTCAGACTCTTAATCCCAAGGGTCGTGGGTTCGAGCCACACGCTGGGCGTAACGGAATCTTGTTACGCTGCAGATGTAAATTACCGTTTTTCTGATTAACGAGATGTAATGGAAATAGCAACTTTAAACTTTGCCTCCGTCTCTGTCAGTTGCAATGAAACTGTATTTGAAGGTGAAGGAGATTTTGTAGACATGTGTGAAAGACATGTTCTGAAATGCAAGTGTTGTTGTTTGGAGAGCATATCGGTTACGTGTCAGATGTGTAGCCAAGCAGTAATGGGTCGCCATATCTGCAAATATTAGAAGCTAATATGAAGTGTTGTCAGCAGAAGTCTGATGATGCAGGCGACCGTAAGGCCGAAGTACGCAAGAGTACCGCTAGGCCGCGCCTCTTTAGCTCAGTGGTAGAGCACTGCTCTAATAAACCAGGTGTCGTAAGTTCCATCCTCACAGGAGAAAGATGAATTTTGGAAATCAGTAGCGCGTCGTGGCCGTATAGCAAACAGTATCTGTGATGACGAACAATTAGCGACAGGCGTTTTTTTAAGAATTACTCTCAGATGTGATTAAGGCGAATGGCGCAGATAAAGCATTTGCCAAAGCGGTACAGCATAAGGTGGGACGAGGCAGTCTGAATTACATTTTATAGATGTATTTCTCACATATCTCAGAGCCTCTCGCGGTCGTCGTCGTCGTCGTCGTCGTCGTCGTCGTCGTCGTCGCCGCCGCTGCTTCTGCAGAAGTAGCAAATGGCCATCGTAGCAAATGCGGCGAGGGACGCCCTGCCTTCGATTCCGAATGCACAAAGTGTGTGGTCTTGTTTCTCAGTCTATATTTGGTCGGTCTCGTAAGAGGTTGAATGTAACGAATGGGTGGGAAAGAGCAAGGGGCAGCGGATGTGTAGAACGAAAACACAAATCCTCAGGGGTGTGAGCGTTTCGGGATGAGTCGTATACATGTTATAGTTAGTCGTCATTGACCGTGTGGCCTAATGGATAAGGCGTCGGACTTCGGATCTGAAGATTACAGGTTCGAATGCTGTCACGCTCTTGTTTTTCCAGTTCTGAAAAAGAAACATACCGTTTTCATGTAGCAATTGAGCAGTACGAAACCGTCTGAATGTTGCTGTTGACCATTTTTTGCTCGGAGATGCTCTTGAGCTTGAAACACACACAACAAGACCGGTGTTAACTAGCGAAATGGTCGGCAGAGTGCCGACACCACGAGTTTTGACTGGCACTTGCACATCTAAAACAACGTAGGAAAGTAACTCGTTCGGCTTTTGAGTCACATAAAGTATGTGTGTTAATTTTGACGCCACTAGCTCTGCATGTTGTCATGCAATTTCTTTACCTCTCAGAAATGATTATGACATAAAAGTGAAGTACGTGACGAGTGTGACGTTAGGAAAACATTAGGCAGCATGGAGAGATTCTGTATGGGACCACCCAACCCAAACGAGTATTGTGTGACGTGCTACCCGGCAGGTATTCACCGAGGTAGCCGGCTAGCTCAGTCGGTAGAGCGTCAGACTCTTAATCCCAGGGTCGTGGGTTCGAGCCACACGCTGGGCGTAACGGAATTTTGTTCCGCTGCAGATGTAAATTACCGTTTTTCTGATTAACGAGATGTAATGGAAATAGCAACTTTAAACTTTGCCTCCGTCTCTGTCAGTTGCAATGAAACTGTATTTGAAGGTGAAGGAGATTTTGTAGACATGTGTGAAAGACATGTTCTGAAATGCAAGTGTTGTTGTTTGGAGAGCATATCGGTTACGTGTCAGATGTGTAGCCAAGCAGTAATGGGTCGCCATATCTGCAAATATCAGAAGCTAATATGAAGTGTTGTCAGCAGAAGTCTGATGATGCAGGCGACCGTAAGGCCGAAGTAAGCAAGAGTACCGCTAGGCCGCGCCTCTTTAGCTCAGTGGTAGAGCACTGCTCTAATAAACCAGGTGTCGTAAGTTCCATCCTCACAGGAGAAAGATGAATTTTGGAAATCAGTAGCGCGTCATGGCCGTATAGTAAACAGTATCTGTGATGACGAACAATTAGCGACAGGCGTTTTTTTAAGAATTACTCTCAGATGTGATTAAGGCGAATGGCGCAGATAAAGCATTTGCCAAAGCGGTACAGCATAAGGTGGGACGAGGCAGTCTGAATTACATTTTATAGATGTATTTCTCACATATCTCAGAGCCTCTCGCGGACGTCGTCGTCGTCGTCGTCGTCGTCGCCGCCGCTGCTTCTGCAGAAGTAGCAAATGGCCATCGTAGCAAATGCGGCGAGGGACGCCCTGCCTTCGATTCCGAATGCACAAAGTGTGTGGTCTTGTTTCTCAGTCTATATTTGGTCGGTCTCGTAAGAGGTTGAATGTAACGAATGGGTGGGAAAGAGCAAGGGGCAGCGGATGTGTAGAACGAAAACACAAATCCTCAGGGGTGTGAGCGTTTCGGGATGAGTCGTATACATGTTATAGTTGGTCGTCATTGACCGTGTGGCCTAATGGCACAAGCACTCATCGAACTGGAAATGAATAGTGATTTGAAGGCGCAACTTCGCGAATTATATATCACAAAGGCGAAAGAAGTTGAACTCAACGGCAAAAAGTCAATAATAATATATGTACCAATTCCACAACTGAAAGCTTTCCGTAAGATTCAGATACGCCTTGTGCGAGAATTGGAGAAAAAATTCACAGGAAAGAATGTGGTCTTCATTGGAGAAAGGAAAATTTTACCTAAGCCAACCAGAAAAACTCTCACAAAGAATAAGCAAAAGCGACCAAGGAGCCGCACATTGACAGCAGTATATGATGCCATTCTGGAAGATATAGTTTTTCCTGCTGAAATTGTTGGAAAGAGGATCAGAGTGAAGCTGGATGGATCCCAGCTCATCAAAGTGCACCTAGACAAGACTCAGCAAACAAACATTGAGCATAAGGTCGACACGTTTGCATCTGTCTACAAGAAGTTAACGGGAAGGGAAGTGACATTTGAGTTCCCAGAAACTTATTTGTAACAATATTTGTAAGACATTAAAATGGTTATTTAAAATGTGGAGAATCACTTTTTATTTATGTAGTAAACCCAGATGCATCAGTTTTTAAACATTTGTGTATACAGTTTATATTAAGATTTTACTTTGTGTATTGTGCTGCAGAAGGCGAACATTCTGGTACATGCATTGTTTTTTAAACATTGTATTCTCAGATAAATGCAGCGTGTATACGATGTGGGAGATTCGGGAAAAACATGGGAATTTTTTCTTCCGGGAGAAAACCAGGAATTTTTCATTGTTTTAGTTTTAAGTTAAATTTTTGTAACTTTGATTGGTCAGAACGAATACTCTAACAAAGAAAAAAAAAAAAAAAAATGGATAAGGCGTCGGACTTCGGATCTGAAGATTACAGGTTCGAATGCTGTCATGCTCTTGTTTTTCCAGTTCTGAAAAAGAAACATACCGTTCTCATGTAGCAATTGAGCAGTACGAAACCGTCTGAATGTTGCTGTTGACCATTTTTTGCTCGGAGATGCTCTTGAGCTTGAAACACACACAACAAGACCGGTGTTAACTAGCGAAATGGTCGGCAGAGTGCCGACACCACGAGTTTTGACTGGCACTTGCACATCTAAAACAACGTAGGAAAGTAACTCGTTCGGCTTTTGAGTCACATAAAGTATGTGTGTTAATTTTGACGCCACTAGCTCTGCATGTTGTCATGCAATTTCTTTACCTCTCAGAAATGATTATGACATAAAAGTGAAGTACGTGACGAGTGTGACGTTAGGAAAACATTAGGCAGCATGGAGAGATTCTGTATGGGACCACCCAACCCAAACGAGTATTGTGTGACGTGCTACCCGGCAGGTATTCACCGAGGTAGCCGGCTAGCTCAGTCGGTAGAGCGTCAGACTCTTAGTCCCAGGGTCGTGGGTTCGAGCCACACTCTGGGCGTAACGGAATTTTGTTCCTCTGCAGATGTAAATTACCGTTTTTCTGATTAACGAGATGTAATGGAAATAGCAACTTTAAACTTTGCCTCCGTCTCTGTCGGTCGCAATGAAACTGTATTTGAAGGTGAAGGAGATTTTGTAGACATGTGTGAAAGACATGTTCTGAAATGCAAGTGTTGTTGTTTGGAGAGCATATCGGTTACGTGTCAGATGTGTAGCCAAGCAGTAATGGGTCGCCATATCTGCAAATATTAGAAGCTAATATGAAGTGTTGTCAGCAGAAGTCTGTAGATGCAGGTGACCGTAAGGCCGAAGTACGCAAGAGTACCGCTAGGCCGCGCTTATTTAGCTCAGTGGTAGAGCACTGCTCTAATAAACCAGATGTCGTAAGTTCCATCCTCACAGGAGAAAGATGAATTTTGGAAATCAGTAGCGCGTCGTGGCCGTATAGCAAACAGTATCTGTGATGACGAACAATTAGCGACAGGCGTTTTTTTAAGAATTACTCTCAGATGTGATTAAGGCGAATGGCGCAGATAAAGCATTTGCCAAAGCGGTACAGCATAAGGTGGGACGAGGCAGTCTGAATTACATTTTATAGATGTATTTCTCACATATCTCAGAGCCTCTCGCGGTCGTCGTCGTCGTCGTCGTCGTCGTCGTCGCCGCCGCCGCTGCTTCTGCAGAAGTAGCAAATGGCCATCGTAGCAAATGCGGCGAGGGACGCCCTGCCTTCGATTCCGAATGCACAAAGTGTGTGGTCTTGTTTCTCAGTCTATATTTGGTCGGTCTCGTAAGAGGTTGAATGTAACGAATGGGTGGGAAAGAGCAAGGGGCAGCGGATGTGTAGAACGAAAACACAAATCCTCAGGGGTGTGAGCGTTTCGGGATGAGTCGTATACATGTTATAGTTGGTCGTCATTGACCGTGTGGGCTAATGGATAAGACGTCGGACTTCGGATCTGAAGATTACAGGTTCGAATGCTATCACGCTCTTGTTTTCCAGTTCTGAAAAAGAAACATACCGTTTTCATGTAGCAATTGAGCAGTACGAAACCGTCTGAATGTTGCTGTTGACTATTTTTTGCTTGGAGATGCTCTTGAGCTTGAAACACACACAACAAGACCGGTGTTAACTAGCGAAATGGTCGGCAGAGTGCCGACACCACGAGTTTTGACTGGCAGTTGCACATCTAAAACAACGTAGGAAAGTAACTCGTTCGGCTTTTGAGTCACATAAAGTATGTGTGTTAATTTTGACGCCACTAGCTCTGCATGTTGTCATGCAATTTCTTTACCTCTCAGAAATGATTATGGCATAAAAGTGAAGTACGTGACGAGTGTGACGTTAGGAAAACATTAGGCAGCATGGAGAGATTCTGTATGGGACCACCCAACCCAAACGAGTACTGTGTGACGTGCTACCCGGCAGGTATTCACCGAGGTAGCCGGCTAGCTCAGTCGGTAGAGCGTCAGACTCTTAATCCCATGGTCGTGGGTTCGAGCCACACGCTGGGCGTAACGGAATTTTGTTCCGCTGCAGATGTAAATTACCGTTTTTCTGATTAACGAGATGTAATGGAAATAGCAACTTTAAACTTTGCCTCCGTCTCTGTCAGTTGCAATGAAACTGTATTTGAAGGTGAAGGAGATTTTGTAGACATGTGTGAAAGACATGTTCTGAAATGCAAGTGTTGTTGTTTGGAGAGCATATCGGTTACGTGTCAGATGTGTAGCCAAACAGTAATGGGTCGCCATATCTGCAAATATTAGAAGCTAATATGAAGTGTTGTCAACAGAAGTCTGATGATGCAGGCGACCGTAAGGCCGAAGTACGCAAGAGTACCGCTAGGCCGCGCCTCTTTAGCTCAGTGGTAGAGCACTGCTCTAATAAACCAGGTGTCGTAAGTTCCATCCTCACAGGAGAAAGATGAATTTTGGAAATCAGTAGCGCGTCGTGGCCGTATAGCAAACAGTATCTGTGATGACGAGCAAATAGCGACAGGCGTTTTTTTAAGAATTACTCTCAGATGTGATTAAGGCGAATGGCGCAGATAAAGCATTTCCCAAAGAGGTACAGCATAAGGTGGGACGAGGCAGTCTGAATTACATTTTATAGATGTATTTCTCACATATCTCAGAGCCTCTCGCGGTCGTCGTCGTCGTCGTCGTCGTCGTCGTCGTCGTCGTCGTCGCCGCTGCTGCTTCTGCAGAAGTAGCAAATGGCCATCGTAGCAAATGCGGCGAGGGACGCCCTGCCTTCGATTCCGAATGCACAAAGTGTGTGGTCTTGTTTCTCAGTCTATATTTGGTCGGTCTCGTAAGAGGTTGAATGTAACGAATGGGTGGGAAAGAGCAAGGGGCAGCGGATGTGTAGAACGAAAACACAAATCCTCAGGGGTGTGAGCGTTTCGGAATGAGTCGTATACATGTTATAGTTGGTCGTCATTGACTGTGTGGCCTAATGGATAAGGCGTCGGACTTCGGATCTGAAGATTACAGGTTCGAATGCTGTCACGCTCTTGTTTTTCCAGATCTGAAAAAGAAACATACCGTTTTCATGTAGCAATTGAGCAGTACGAAACCGTCTGAATGTTGCTGTTGACCATTTTTTGCTTGGAGATGCTCTTGAGCTTGAAACACACACAACAAGACCGGTGTTAACTAGCGAAATGGTCGGCAGAGTGCCGACACCACGAGTTTTGACTGGCACTTGCACATCTAAAACAACGTAGGAAAGTAACTCGTTCGGCTTTTGAGTCACATAAAGTATGTGTGTTAATTTTGACGCCACTAGCTCTGCATGTTGTCATGCAATTTCTTTACCTCTCAGAAATGATTATGACATAAAAGTGAAGTACGTGACGAGTGTGACGTTAGGAAAACATTAGGCAGCATGGAGAGATTCTGTATGGGACCACCCAACCCAAACGAGTATTGTGTGACGTGCTACCCGGCAGGTATTCACCGAGGTAGCCGGCTAGCTCAGTCGGTAGAGCGTCAGACTCTTAATCCCAAGGGTCGTGGGTTCGAGCCACACGCTGGGCGTAACGGAATCTTGTTCCGCTGCAGATGTAAATTACCGTTTTTCTGATTAACGAGATGTAATGGAAATAGCAACTTTAAACTTTGCCTCCGTCTCTGTCAGTTGCAATGAAACTGTATTTGAAGGTGAAGGAGATTTTGTAGACATGTGTGAAAGACATGTTCTGAAATGCAAGTGTTGTTGTTTGGAGAGCATATCGGTTACGTGTCAGATGTGTAGCCAAGCAGTAATGGGTCGCCATATCTGCAAATATTAGAAGCTAATATGAAGTGTTGTCAGCAGAAGTCTGATGATGCAGGCGACCGTAAGGCCGAAGTACGCAAGAGTACCGCTAGGCCGCGCCTCTTTAGCTCAGTGGTAGAGCACTGCTCTAATAAACCAGGTGTCGTAAGTTCCATCCTCACAGGAGAAAGATGAATTTTGGAAATCAGTAGCGCGTCGTGGCCGTATAGCAAACAGTATCTGTGATGACGAACAATAAGCGACAGGCGTTTTTTTAAGAATTACTCTCAGATGTGATTAAGGCGAATGGCGCAGATAAAGCATTTGCCAAAGCGGTACAGCATAAGGTGGGACGAGGCAGTCTGAATTACATTTTATAGATGTATTTCTCACATATCTCAGAGCCTCTCGCGGTCGTCGTCGTCGTCGTCGTCGTCGTCGTCGTCGCCGCCGCTGCTTCTGCAGAAGTAGCAAATGGCCATCGTAGCAAATGCGGCGAGGGACGCCCTGCCTTCGATTCCGAATGCACAAAGTGTGTGGTCTTGTTTCTCAGTCTATATTTGGTCGGTCTCGTAAGAGGTTGAATGTAACGAATGGGTGGGAAAGAGCAAGGGGCAGCGGATGTGTAGAACGAAAACACAAATCCTCAGGGGTGTGAGCGTTTCGGGATGAGTCGTATACATGTTATAGTTGGTCGTCATTGACCGTGTGGCCTAATGGATAAGGCGTCGGACTTCGGATCTGAAGATTACAGGTTCGAATGCTGTCACGCTCTTGTTTTTCCAGTTCTGAAAAAGAAACATACCGTTTTCATGTAGCAATTGAGCAGTACGAAACCGTCTGAATGTTGCTGTTGACCATTTTTTGCTTGGAGGTGCTCTTGAGCTTGAAACACACACAACAAGACCGGTGTTAACTAGCGAAATGGTCGGCAGAGTGCCGACACCACGAGTTTTGACTGGCAGTTGCACATCTAAAACAACGTAGGAAAGTAACTCGTTCGGCTTTTGAGTCACATAAAGTATGTGTGTTAATTTTGACGCCACTAGCTCTGCATGTTGTCATGCAATTTCTTTACCTCTCAGAAATGATTATGACATAAAAGTGAAGTACGTGACGAGTGTGACGTTAGGAAAACATTAGGCAGCATGGAGAGATTCTGTATGGGACCACCCAACCCAAACGAGTATTGTGTGACGTGCTACCCGGCAGGTATTCACCGAGGTAGCCGGCTAGCTCAGTCGGTAGAGCGTCAGACTCTTAATCCCAGGGTCGTGGGTTCGAGCCACACGCTGGGCGTAACGGAATTTTGTTCCGCTGCAGATGTAAATTACCGTTTTTCTGATTAACGAGATGTAATGGAAATAGCAACTTTAAACTTTGCCTCCGTCTCTGTCAGTTGCAATGAAACTGTATTTGAAGGTGAAGGAGATTTTGTAGACATGTGTGAAAGACATGTTCTGAAATGCAAGTGTTGTTGTTTGGAGAGCATATCGGTTACGTGTCAGATGTGTAGCCAAACAGTAATGGGTCGCCATATCTGCAAATATTAGAAGCTAATATGAAGTGTTGTCAGCAGAAGTCTGATGATGCAGGCGACCGTAAGGCCGAAGTACGCAAGAGTACCGCTAGGCCGCGCCTCTTTAGCTCAGTGGTAGAGCACTGCTCTAATAAACCAGGTGTCGTAAGTTCCATCCTCACAGGAGAAAGATGAATTTTGGAAATCAGTAGCGCGTCGTGGCCGTATAGCAAACAGTATCTGTGATGACGAGCAAATAGCGACAGGCGTTTTTTTAAGAATTACTCTCAGATGTGATTAAGGCGAATGGCGCAGATAAAGCATTTCCCAAAGCGGTACAGCATAAGGTGGGACGAGGCAGTCTGAATTACATTTTATAGATGTATTTCTCACATATCTCAGAGCCTCTCGCGGTCGTCGTCGTCGTCGTCGTCGTCGTCGTCGCCGCCGCTGCTTCTGCAGAAGTAGCAAATGGCCATCGTAGCAAATGCGGCGAGGGACGCCCTGCCTTCGATTCCGAATGCACAAAGTGTGTGGTCTTGTTTCTCAGTCTATATTTGGTCGGTCTCGTAAGAGGTTGAATGTAACGAATGGGTGGGAAAGAGCAAGGGGCAGCGGATGTGTAGAACGAAAACACAAATCCTCAGGGGTGTGAGCGTTTCGGAATGAGTCGTATACATGTTATAGTTGGTCGTCATTGACCGTGTGGCCTAATGGATAAGGCGTCGGACTTCGGATCTGAAGATTACAGGTTCGAATGCTGTCACGCTCTTGTTTTTCCAGATCTGAAAAAGAAACATACCGTTTTCATGTAGCAATTGAGCAGTACGAAACCGTCTGAATGTTGCTGTTGACCATTTTTTGCTTGGAGATGCTCTTGAGCTTGAAACACACACAACAAGACCGGTGTTAACTAGCGAAATGGTCGGCAGAGTGCCGACACCACGAGTTTTGACTGGCAGTTGCACATCTAAAACAACGTAGGAAAGTAACTCGTTCGGCTTTTGAGTCACATAAAGTATGTGTGTTAATTTTGACGCCACTAGCTCTGCATGTTGTCATGCAATTTCTTTACCTCTCAGAAATGATTATGGCATAAAAGTGAAGTACGTGACGAGTGTGACGTTAGGAAAACATTAGGCAGCATGGAGAGATTCTGTATGGGACCACCCAACCCAAACGAGTACTGTGTGACGTGCTACCCGGCAGGTATTCACCGAGGTAGCCGGCTAGCTCAGTCGGTAGAGCGTCAGACTCTTAATCCCATGGTCGTGGGTTCGAGCCACACGCTGGGCGTAACGGAATTTTGTTCCGCTGCAGATGTAAATTACCGTTTTTCTGATTAACGAGATGTAATGGAAATAGCAACTTTAAACTTTGCCTCCGTCTCTGTCAGTTGCAATGAAACTGTATTTGAAGGTGAAGGAGATTTTGTAGACATGTGTGAAAGACATGTTCTGAAATGCAAGTGTTGTTGTTTGGAGAGCATATCGGTTACGTGTCAGATGTGTAGCCAAACAGTAATGGGTCGCCATATCTGCAAATATTAGAAGCTAATATGAAGTGTTGTCAACAGAAGTCTGATGATGCAGGCGACCGTAAGGCCGAAGTACGCAAGAGTACCGCTAGGCCGCGCCTCTTTAGCTCAGTGGTAGAGCACTGCTCTAATAAACCAGGTGTCGTAAGTTCCATCCTCACAGGAGAAAGATGAATTTTGGAAATCAGTAGCGCGTCGTGGCCGTATAGCAAACAGTATCTGTGATGACGAGCAAATAGCGACAGGCGTTTTTTTAAGAATTACTCTCAGATGTGATTAAGGCGAATGGCGCAGATAAAGCATTTCCCAAAGAGGTACAGCATAAGGTGGGACGAGGCAGTCTGAATTACATTTTATAGATGTATTTCTCACATATCTCAGAGCCTCTCGCGGTCGTCGTCGTCGTCGTCGTCGTCGTCGTCGTCGTCGTCGTCGCCGCTGCTGCTTCTGCAGAAGTAGCAAATGGCCATCGTAGCAAATGCGGCGAGGGACGCCCTGCCTTCGATTCCGAATGCACAAAGTGTGTGGTCTTGTTTCTCAGTCTATATTTGGTCGGTCTCGTAAGAGGTTGAATGTAACGAATGGGTGGGAAAGAGCAAGGGGCAGCGGATGTGTAGAACGAAAACACAAATCCTCAGGGGTGTGAGCGTTTCGGAATGAGTCGTATACATGTTATAGTTGGTCGTCATTGACTGTGTGGCCTAATGGATAAGGCGTCGGACTTCGGATCTGAAGATTACAGGTTCGAATGCTGTCACGCTCTTGTTTTTCCAGATCTGAAAAAGAAACATACCGTTTTCATGTAGCAATTGAGCAGTACGAAACCGTCTGAATGTTGCTGTTGACCATTTTTTGCTTGGAGATGCTCTTGAGCTTGAAACACACACAACAAGACCGGTGTTAACTAGCGAAATGGTCGGCAGAGTGCCGACACCACGAGTTTTGACTGGCACTTGCACATCTAAAACAACGTAGGAAAGTAACTCGTTCGGCTTTTGAGTCACATAAAGTATGTGTGTTAATTTTGACGCCACTAGCTCTGCATGTTGTCATGCAATTTCTTTACCTCTCAGAAATGATTATGACATAAAAGTGAAGTACGTGACGAGTGTGACGTTAGGAAAACATTAGGCAGCATGGAGAGATTCTGTATGGGACCACCCAACCCAAACGAGTATTGTGTGACGTGCTACCCGGCAGGTATTCACCGAGGTAGCCGGCTAGCTCAGTCGGTAGAGCGTCAGACTCTTAATCCCAAGGGTCGTGGGTTCGAGCCACACGCTGGGCGTAACGGAATCTTGTTCCGCTGCAGATGTAAATTACCGTTTTTCTGATTAACGAGATGTAATGGAAATAGCAACTTTAAACTTTGCCTCCGTCTCTGTCAGTTGCAATGAAACTGTATTTGAAGGTGAAGGAGATTTTGTAGACATGTGTGAAAGACATGTTCTGAAATGCAAGTGTTGTTGTTTGGAGAGCATATCGGTTACGTGTCAGATGTGTAGCCAAGCAGTAATGGGTCGCCATATCTGCAAATATTAGAAGCTAATATGAAGTGTTGTCAGCAGAAGTCTGATGATGCAGGCGACCGTAAGGCCGAAGTACGCAAGAGTACCGCTAGGCCGCGCCTCTTTAGCTCAGTGGTAGAGCACTGCTCTAATAAACCAGGTGTCGTAAGTTCCATCCTCACAGGAGAAAGATGAATTTTGGAAATCAGTAGCGCGTCGTGGCCGTATAGCAAACAGTATCTGTGATGACGAACAATAAGCGACAGGCGTTTTTTTAAGAATTACTCTCAGATGTGATTAAGGCGAATGGCGCAGATAAAGCATTTGCCAAAGCGGTACAGCATAAGGTGGGACGAGGCAGTCTGAATTACATTTTATAGATGTATTTCTCACATATCTCAGAGCCTCTCGCGGTCGTCGTCGTCGTCGTCGTCGTCGTCGTCGTCGTCGCCGCCGCTGCTTCTGCAGAAGTAGCAAATGGCCATCGTAGCAAATGCGGCGAGGGACGCCCTGCCTTCGATTCCGAATGCACAAAGTGTGTGGTCTTGTTTCTCAGTCTATATTTGGTCGGTCTCGTAAGAGGTTGAATGTAACGAATGGGTGGGAAAGAGCAAGGGGCAGCGGATGTGTAGAACGAAAACACAAATCCTCAGGGGTGTGAGCGTTTCGGGATGAGTCGTATACATGTTATAGTTGGTCGTCATTGACCGTGTGGCCTAATGGATAAGGCGTCGGACTTCGGATCTGAAGATTACAGGTTCGAATGCTGTCACGCTCTTGTTTTTCCAGTTCTGAAAAAGAAACATACCGTTTTCATGTAGCAATTGAGCAGTACGAAACCGTCTGAATGTTGCTGTTGACCATTTTTTGCTTGGAGGTGCTCTTGAGCTTGAAACACACACAACAAGACCGGTGTTAACTAGCGAAATGGTCGGCAGAGTGCCGACACCACGAGTTTTGACTGGCAGTTGCACATCTAAAACAACGTAGGAAAGTAACTCGTTCGGCTTTTGAGTCACATAAAGTATGTGTGTTAATTTTGACGCCACTAGCTCTGCATGTTGTCATGCAATTTCTTTACCTCTCAGAAATGATTATGACATAAAAGTGAAGTACGTGACGAGTGTGACGTTAGGAAAACATTAGGCAGCATGGAGAGATTCTGTATGGGACCACCCAACCCAAACGAGTATTGTGTGACGTGCTACCCGGCAGGTATTCACCGAGGTAGCCGGCTAGCTCAGTCGGTAGAGCGTCAGACTCTTAATCCCAGGGTCGTGGGTTCGAGCCACACGCTGGGCGTAACGGAATTTTGTTCCGCTGCAGATGTAAATTACCGTTTTTCTGATTAACGAGATGTAATGGAAATAGCAACTTTAAACTTTGCCTCCGTCTCTGTCAGTTGCAATGAAACTGTATTTGAAGGTGAAGGAGATTTTGTAGACATGTGTGAAAGACATGTTCTGAAATGCAAGTGTTGTTGTTTGGAGAGCATATCGGTTACGTGTCAGATGTGTAGCCAAACAGTAATGGGTCGCCATATCTGCAAATATTAGAAGCTAATATGAAGTGTTGTCAGCAGAAGTCTGATGATGCAGGCGACCGTAAGGCCGAAGTACGCAAGAGTACCGCTAGGCCGCGCCTCTTTAGCTCAGTGGTAGAGCACTGCTCTAATAAACCAGGTGTCGTAAGTTCCATCCTCACAGGAGAAAGATGAATTTTGGAAATCAGTAGCGCGTCGTGGCCGTATAGCAAACAGTATCTGTGATGACGAGCAAATAGCGACAGGCGTTTTTTTAAGAATTACTCTCAGATGTGATTAAGGCGAATGGCGCAGATAAAGCATTTCCCAAAGCGGTACAGCATAAGGTGGGACGAGGCAGTCTGAATTACATTTTATAGATGTATTTCTCACATATCTCAGAGCCTCTCGCGGTCGTCGTCGTCGTCGTCGTCGTCGTCGTCGCCGCCGCTGCTTCTGCAGAAGTAGCAAATGGCCATCGTAGCAAATGCGGCGAGGGACGCCCTGCCTTCGATTCCGAATGCACAAAGTGTGTGGTCTTGTTTCTCAGTCTATATTTGGTCGGTCTCGTAAGAGGTTGAATGTAACGAATGGGTGGGAAAGAGCAAGGGGCAGCGGATGTGTAGAACAAAAACACAAATCCTCAGGGGTGTGAGCGTTTCGGAATGAGTCGTATACATGTTATAGTTGGTCGTCATTGACCGTGTGGCCTAATGGATAAGGCGTCGGACTTCGGATCTGAAGATTACAGGTTCGAATGCTGTCACGCTCTTGTTTTTCCAGATCTGAAAAAGAAACATACCGTTTTCATGTAGCAATTGAGCAGTACGAAACCGTCTGAATGTTGCTGTTGACCATTTTTTGCTTGGAGATGTTCTTGAGCTTGAAACACACACAACAAGACCGGTGTTAACTAGCGAAATGGTCGGCAGAGTGCCGACACCACGAGTTTTGACTGGCACTTGCACATCTAAAACAACGTAGGAAAGTAACTCGTTCGGCTTTTGAGTCACATAAAGTATGTGTGTTAATTTTGACGCCACTAGCTCTGCATGTTGTCATGCAATTTCTTTACCTCTCAGAAATGATTATGACATAAAAGTGAAGTACGTGACGAGTGTGACGTTAGGAAAACATTAGGCAGCATGGAGAGATTCTGTATGGGACCACCCAACCCAAACGAGTATTGTGTGACGTGCTACCCGGCAGGTATTCACCGAGGTAGCCGGCTAGCTCAGTCGGTAGAGCGTCAGACTCTTAATCCCAAGGGTCGTGGGTTCGAGCCACACGCTGGGCGTAACGGAATCTTGTTCCGCTGCAGATGTAAATTACCGTTTTTCTGATTAACGAGATGTAATGGAAATAGCAACTTTAAACTTTGCCTCCGTCTCTGTCAGTTGCAATGAAACTGTATTTGAAGGTGAAGGAGATTTTGTAGACATGTGTGAAAGACATGTTCTGAAATGCAAGTGTTGTTGTTTGGAGAGCATATCGGTTACGTGTCAGATGTGTAGCCAAGCAGTAATGGGTCGCCATATCTGCAAATATTAGAAGCTAATATGAAGTGTTGTCAGCAGAAGTCTGATGATGCAGGCGACCGTAAGGCCGAAGTACGCAAGAGTACCGCTAGGCCGCGCCTCTTTAGCTCAGTGGTAGAGCACTGCTCTAATAAACCAGGTGTCGTAAGTTCCATCCTCACAGGAGAAAGATGAATTTTGGAAATCAGTAGCGCGTCGTGGCCGTATAGCAAACAGTATCTGTGATGACGAACAATTAGCGACAGGCGTTTTTTTAAGAATTACTCTCAGATGTGATTAAGGCGAATGGCGCAGATAAAGCATTTGCCAAAGCGGTACAGCATAAGGTGGGACGAGGCAGTCTGAATTACATTTTATAGATGTATTTCTCACATATCTCAGAGCCTCTCGCGGTCGTCGTCGTCGTCGTCGTCGTCGTCGTCGTCGTCGTCGCCGCCGCTGCTTCTGCAGAAGTAGCAAATGGCCATCGTAGCAAATGCGGCGAGGGACGCCCTGCCTTCGATTCCGAATGCACAAAGTGTGTGGTCTTGTTTCTCAGTCTATATTTGGTCGGTCTCGTAAGAGGTTGAATGTAACGAATGGGTGGGAAAGAGCAAGGGGCAGCGGATGTGTAGAACGAAAACACAAATCCTCAGGGGTGTGAGCGTTTCGGGATGAGTCGTATACATGTTATAGTTGGTCGTCATTGACCGTGTGGCCTAATGGATAAGGCGTCGGACTTCGGATCTGAAGATTACAGGTTCGAATGCTGTCACGCTCTTGTTTTTCCAGTTCTGAAAAAGAAACATACCGTTTTCATGTAGCAATTGAGCAGTACGAAACCGTCTGAATGTTGCTGTTGACCATTTTTTGCTTGGAGGTGCTCTTGAGCTTGAAACACACACAACAAGACCGGTGTTAACTAGCGAAATGGTCGGCAGAGTGCCGACACCACGAGTTTTGACTGGCAGTTGCACATCTAAAACAACGTAGGAAAGTAACTCGTTCGGCTTTTGAGTCACATAAAGTATGTGTGTTAATTTTGACGCCACTAGCTCTGCATGTTGTCATGCAATTTCTTTACCTCTCAGAAATGATTATGACATAAAAGTGAAGTACGTGACGAGTGTGACGTTAGGAAAACATTAGGCAGCATGGAGAGATTCTGTATGGGACCACCCAACCCAAACGAGTATTGTGTGACGTGCTACCCGGCAGGTATTCACCGAGGTAGCCGGCTAGCTCAGTCGGTAGAGCGTCAGACTCTTAATCCCAGGGTCGTGGGTTCGAGCCACACGCTGGGCGTAACGGAATTTTGTTCCGCTGCAGATGTAAATTACCGTTTTTCTGATTAACGAGATGTAATGGAAATAGCAACTTTAAACTTTGCCTCCGTCTCTGTCAGTCGCAATGAAACTGTATTTGAAGGTGAAGGAGATTTTGTAGACATGTGTGAAAGACATGTTCTGAAATGCAAGTGTTGTTGTTTGGAGAGCATATCGGTTACGTGTCAGATGTGTAGCCAAGCAGTAATGGGTCGCCATATCTGCAAATATTAGAAGCTAATATGAAGTGTTGTCAGCAGAAGTCTAATGATGCAGGCGACCGTAAGGCCGAAGTATGCAAGAGTACCGCTTGGCCGCGCCTCTTTAGCTCAGTGGTAGAGCACTGCTCTAATAACCCAGGTGTCGTAAGTTCCATCCTCACAGGAGAAAGATGAATTTTGGAAATCAGTAGCGCGTCGTGGCCGTATAGCAAACAGTATCTGTGATGACGAACAATAAGCGACAGGCGTTTTTTTAAGAATTACTCTCAGATGTGATTAAGGCGAATGGCGCAGATAAAGCATTTGCCAAAGCGGTACAGCATAAGGTGGGACGAGGCAGTCTGAATTACATTTTATAGATGTATTTCTCACATATCTCAGAGCCTCTCGCGGTCGTCGTCGTCGTCGTCGTCGTCGTCGTCGTCGTCGTCGTCGCCGCCGCTGCTTCTGCAGAAGTAGCAAATGGCCATCGTAGCAAATGCGGCGAGGGACGCCCTGCCTTCGATTCCGAATGCACAAAGTGTGTGGTCTTGTTTCTCAGTCTATATTTGGTCGGTCTCGTAAGAGGTTGAATGTAACGAATGGGTGGGAAAGAGCAAGGGGCAGCGGATGTGTAGAACGAAAACACAAATCCTCAGGGGTGTGAGCGTTTCGGGATGAGTCGTAGACATGTTATAGTTGGTCGTCATTGACCGTGTGGCCTAATGGATAAGGCGTCGGACTTCGGATCTAAAGATTACAGGTTCGAATGCTGTCACGCTCTTGTTTTTCCAGATCTGAAAAAGAAACATACCGTTTTCATGTAGCAGTTGAGCAGTACGAAACCGTCTGAATGTTGCTGTTGACCATTTTTTGCTTGGAGATGCTCTTGAGCTTGAAACACACACAACAAGACCGGTGTTAACTAGCGAAATGGTCGGCAGAGTGCCGACACCACGAGTTTTGACTGGCACTTGCACATCTAAAACAACGTAGGAAAGTAACTCGTTCGGCTTTTGAGTCACATAAAGTATGTGTGTTAATTTTGACGCCACTAGCTCTGCATGTTGTCATGCAATTTCTTTACCTCTCAGAAATGATTATGACATAAAAGTGAAGTACGTGACGAGTGTGACGTTAGGAAAACATTAGGCAGCATGGAGAGATTCTGTATGGGACCACCCAACCCAAACGAGTATTGTGTGACGTGCTACCCGGCAGGTATTTACCGAGGTAGCCGGCTAGCTCAGTCGGTAGAGCGTCAGACTCTTAATCCCAGGGTCGTGGGTTCGAGCCACACGCTGGGCGTAACGGAATTTTGTTCCGCTGCAGATGTAAATTACCGTTTTTCTGATTAACGAGATGTAATGGAAATAGCAACTTTACACTTTGCCTCCGTCTCTGTCAGTTGCAATGAAACTGTATTTGAAGGTGAAGGAGATTTTGTAGACATGTGTGAAAGACATGTTCTGAAATGCAAGTGTTGTTGTTTGGAGAGCATATCGGTTACGTGTCAGATGTGTAGCCAAGCAGTAATGGGTCGCCATATCTGCAAATATCAGAAGCTAATATGAAGTGTTGTCAGCAGAAGTCTGATGATGCAGGCGACCGTAAGGCCGAAGTACGCAAAAGTACCGCTAGGCCGCGCCTCTTTAGCTCAGTGGTAGAGCACTGCTCTAATAAACCAGGTGTAGTAAGTTCCATCCTCACAGGAGAAAGATGAATTTTGGAAATCAGTAGCGCGTCGTGGCCGTATAGCAAACAGTATCTGTGATGACGAACAATTAGCGACAGGCGTTTTTTTAAGAATTACTCTCAGATGTGATTAAGGCGAATGGCGCAGATAAAGCATTTCCCAAAGCGGTACAGCATAAGGTGGGACGAGGCAGTCTGAATTACATTTTATAGATGTATTTCTCACATATCTCAGAGCCTCTCGCGGTCGTCGTCGTCGTCGTCGTCGTCGTCGTCGTCGCCGCCGCCGCTGCTTCTGCAGAAGTAGCAAATGGCCATCGTAGCAAATGCGGCGAGGGACGCCCTGCCTTCGATTCCGAATGCACAAAGTGTGTGGTCTTGTTTCTCAGTCTATATTTGGTCGGTCTCGTAAGAGGTTGAATGTAACGAATGGGTGGGAAAGAGCAAGGGGCAGCGGATGTGTAGAACGAAAACACAAATCCTCAGGGGTGTGAGCGTTTCGGGATGAGTCGTATACATGTTATAGTTGGTCGTCATTGACCGTGTGGCCTAATGGATAAGGCGTCGGATTTCGGATCTGAAGATTACAGGTTCGAATGCTGTCACGCTCTTGTTTTTCCAGATCTGAAAAAGAAACATACCGTTTTCATGTAGCAATTGAGCAGTACGAAACCGTCTGAATGTTGCTGTTGACCATTTTTTGCTTGGAGATGCTCTTGAGCTTGAAACACACACAACAAGACCGGTGTTAACTAGCGAAATGGTCGGCAGAGTGCCGACACCACGAGTTTTGACTGGCAGTTGCACATCTAAAACAACGTAGGAAAGTAACTCGTTCGGCTTTTGAGTCACATAAAGTATGTGTGTTAATTTTGACGCCACTAGCTCTGCATGTTGTCATGCAATTTCTTTACCTCTCAGAAATGATTATGACATAAAAGTGAAGTACGTGACGAGTGTGACGTTAGGAAAACATTAGGCAGCATGGAGAGATTCTGTATGGGACCACCCAACCCAAACGAGTATTGTGTGACGTGCTACCCGGCAGCTATTCACCGAGGTAGCCGGCTAGCTCAGTCGGTAGAGCGTCAGACTCTTAATCCCAGGGTCGTGGGTTCGAGCCACACGCTGGGCGTAACGGAATTTTGTTCCGCTGCAGATGTAAATTACCGTTTTTCTGATTAACGAGATGTAATGGAAATAGCAACTTTAAACCTTGCCTCCGTCTCTGTCAGTCGCAATGAAACTGTATTTGAAGGTGAAGGAGATTTTGTAGACATGTGTGAAAGACATGTTCTGAAATGCAAGTGTTGTTGTTTGGAGAGCATATCGGTTACGTGTCAGATGTGTAGCCAAGCAGTAATGGGTCGCCATATCTGCAAATATTAGAAGCTAATATGAAGTGTTGTCAGCAGAAGTCTAATGATGCAGGCGACCGTAAGGCCGAAGTATGCAAGAGTACCGCTTGGCCGCGCCTCTTTAGCTCAGTGGTAGAGCACTGCTCTAATAAACCAGGTGTCGTAAGTTCCATCCTCACAGGAGAAAGATGAATTTTGGAAATCAGTAGCGCGTCGTGGCCGTATAGCAAACAGTATCTGTGATGACGAACAATAAGCGACAGGCGTTTTTTTAAGAATTACTCTCAGATGTGATTAAGGCGAATGGCGCAGATAAAGCATTTGCCAAAGCGGTACAGCATAAGGTGGGACGAGGCAGTCTGAATTACATTTTATAGATGTATTTCTCACATATCTCAGAGCCTCTCGCGGTCGTCGTCGTCGTCGTCGTCGTCGTCGCCGCCGCCGCTGCTTCTGCAGAAGTAGCAAATGGCCATCGTAGCAAATGCGGCGAGGGACGCCCTGCCTTCGATTCCGAATGCACAAAGTGTGTGGTCTTGTTTCTCAGTCTATATTTGGTCGGTCTCGTAAGAGGTTGAATGTAACGAATGGGTGGGAAAGAGCAAGGGGCAGCGGATGTGTAGAACGAAAACACAAATCCTCAGGGGTGTGAGCGTTTCGGGATGAGTCGTAGACATGTTATAGTTGGTCGTCATTGACCGTGTGGCCTAATGGATAAGGCGTCGGACTTCGGATCTGAAGATTACAGGTTCGAATGCTGTCACGCTCTTGTTTTTCCAGATCTGAAAAAGAAACATACCGTTTTCATGTAGCAATTGAGCAGTACGAAACCGTCTGAATGTTGCTGTTGACCATTTTTTGCTTGGAGATGCTCTTGAGCTTGAAACACACACAACAAGACCGGTGTTAACTAGCGAAATGGTCGGCAGAGTGCCGACACCACGAGTTTTGACTGGCAGTTGCACATCTAAAACAACGTAGGAAAGTAACTCGTTCGGCTTTTGAGTCACATAAAGTATGTGTGTTAATTTTGACGCCACTAGCTCTGCATGTTGCCATGCAATTTCTTTACCTCTCAGAAATGATTATGACATAAAAGTGAAGTACGTGACGAGTGTGACGTTAGGAAAACATTAGGCAGCATGGAGAGATTCTGTATGGGACCACCCAACCCAAACGAGTATTGTGTGACGTGCTACCCGGCAGGTATTCACCGAGGTAGCCGGCTAGCTCAGTCGGTAGAGCGTCAGACTCTTAATCCCAGGGTCGTGGGTTCGAGCCACACGCTGGGCGTAACGGAATTTTGTTCCGCTGCAGATGTAAATTACCGTTTTTCTGATTAACGAGATGTAATGGAAATAGCAACTTTACACTTTGCCTCCGTCTCTGTCAGTTGCAATGAAACTGTATTTGAAGGTGAAGGAGATTTTGTAGACATGTGTGAAAGACATGTTCTGAAATGCAAGTGTTGTTGTTTGGAGAGCATATCGGTTACGTGTCAGATGTGTAGCCAAGCAGTAATGGGTCGCCATATCTGCAAATATCAGAAGCTAATATGAAGTGTTGTCAGCAGAAGTCTGATGATGCAGGCGACCGTAAGGCCGAAGTACGCAAAAGTACCGCTAGGCCGCGCCTCTTTAGCTCAGTGGTAGAGCACTGCTCTAATAAACCAGGTGTAGTAAGTTCCATCCTCACAGGAGAAAGATGAATTTTGGAAATCAGTAGCGCGTCGTGGCCGTATAGCAAACAGTATCTGTGATGACGAACAATTAGCGACAGGCGTTTTTTTAAGAATTACTCTCAGATGTGATTAAGGCGAATGGCGCAGATAAAGCATTTGCCAAAGCGGTACAGCATAAGGTGGGACGAGGCAGTCTGAATTACATTTTATAGATGTATTTCTCACATATCTCAGAGCCTCTCGCGGTCGTCGTCGTCGTCGTCGTCGTCGTCGTCGTCGTCGTCGCCGCCGCCGCTGCTTCTGCAGAAGTAGCAAATGGCCATCGTAGCAAATGCGGCGAGGGACGCCCTGCCTTCGATTCCGAATGCACAAAGTGTGTGGTCTTGTTTCTCAGTCTATATTTGGTCGGTCTCGTAAGAGGTTGAATGTAACGAATGGGTGGGAAAGAGCAAGGGGCAGCGGATGTGTAGAACGAAAACACAAATCCTCAGGGGTGTGAGCGTTTCGGGATGAGTCGTATACATGTTATAGTTGGTCGTCATTGACCGTGTGGCCTAATGGATAAGGCGTCGGATTTCGGATCTGAAGATTACAGATTCGAATGCTGTCACGCTCTTGTTTTTCCAGATCTGAAAAAGAAACATACCGTTTTCATGTAGCAATTGAGCAGTACGAAACCGTCTGAATGTTGCTGTTGACCATTTTTTGCTTGGAGATGCTCTTGAGCTTGAAACACACACAACAAGACCGGTGTTAACTAGCGAAATGGTCGGCAGAGTGCCGACACCACGAGTTTTGACTGGCAGTTGCACATCTAAAACAACGTAGGAAAGTAACTCGTTCGGCTTTTGAGTCACATAAAGTATGTGTGTTAATTTTGACGCCACTAGCTCTGCATGTTGTCATGCAATTTCTTTACCTCTCAGAAATGATTATGACATAAAAGTGAAGTACGTGACGAGTGTGACGTTAGGAAAACATTAGGCAGCATGGAGAGATTCTGTATGGGACCACCCAACCCAAACGAGTATTGTGTGACGTGCTACCCGGCAGGTATTCACCGAGGTAGCCGGCTAGCTCAGTCGGTAGAGCGTCAGACTCTTAATCCCAGGGTCGTGGGTTCGAGCCACACGCTGGGCGTAACGGAATTTTGTTCCGCTGCAGATGTAAATTACCGTTTTTCTGATTAACGAGATGTAATGGAAATAGCAACTTTAAACTTTGCCTCCGTCTCTGTCAGTCGCAATGAAACTGTATTTGAAGGTGAAGGAGATTTTGTAGACATGTGTGAAAGACATGTTCTGAAATGCAAGTGTTGTTGTTTGGAGAGCATATCGGTTACGTGTCAGATGTGTAGCCAAGCAGTAATGGGTCGCCATATCTGCAAATATTAGAAGCTAATATGAAGTGTTGTCAGCAGAAGTCTAATGATGCAGGCGACCGTAAGGCCGAAGTATGCAAGAGTACCGCTTGGCCGCGCCTCTTTAGCTCAGTGGTAGAGCACTGCTCTAATAAACCAGGTGTCGTAAGTTCCATCCTCACAGGAGAAAGATGAATTTTGGAAATCAGTAGCGCGTCGTGGCCGTATAGCAAACAGTATCTGTGATGACGAACAATAAGCGACAGGCGTTTTTTTAAGAATTACTCTCAGATGTGATTAAGGCGAATGGCGCAGATAAAGCATTTGCCAAAGCGGTACAGCATAAGGTGGGACGAGGCAGTCTGAATTACATTTTATAGATGTATTTCTCACATATCTCAGAGCCTCTCGCGGTCGTCGTCGTCGTCGTCGTCGTCGTCGCCGCCGCCGCTGCTTCTGCAGAAGTAGCAAATGGCCATCGTAGCAAATGCGGCGAGGGACGCCCTGCCTTCGATTCCGAATGCACAAAGTGTGTGGTCTTGTTTCTCAGTCTATATTTGGTCGGTCTCGTAAGAGGTTGAATGTAACGAATGGGTGGGAAAGAGCAAGGGGCAGCGGATGTGTAGAACGAAAACACAAATCCTCAGGGGTGTGAGCGTTTCGGGATGAGTCGTAGACATGTTATAGTTGGTCGTCATTGACCGTGTGGCCTAATGGATAAGGCGTCGGACTTCGGATCTGAAGATTACAGGTTCGAATGCTGTCACGCTCTTGTTTTTCCAGATCTGAAAAAGAAACATACCGTTTTCATGTAGCAATTGAGCAGTACGAAACCGTCTGAATGTTGCTGTTGACCATTTTTTGCTTGGAGATGCTCTTGAGCTTGAAACACACACAACAAGACCGGTGTTAACTAGCGAAATGGTCGGCAGAGTGCCGACACCACGAGTTTTGACTGGCAGTTGCACATCTAAAACAACGTAGGAAAGTAACTCGTTCGGCTTTTGAGTCACATAAAGTATGTGTGTTAATTTTGACGCCACTAGCTCTGCATGTTGTCATGCAATTTCTTTACCTCTCAGAAATGATTATGACATAAAAGTGAAGTACGTGACGAGTGTGACGTTAGGAAAACATTAGGCAGCATGGAGAGATTCTGTATGGGACCACCCAACCCAAACGAGTATTGTGTGACGTGCTACCCGGCAGGTATTCACCGAGGTAGCCGGCTAGCTCAGTCGGTAGAGCGTCAGACTCTTAATCCCAGGGTCGTGGGTTCGAGCCACACGCTGGGCGTAACGGAATTTTGTTCCGCTGCAGATGTAAATTACCGTTTTTCTGATTAACGAGATGTAATGGAAATAGCAACTTTAAACTTTGCCTCCGTCTCTGTCAGTCGCAATGAAACTGTATTTGAAGGTGAAGGAGATTTTGTAGACATGTGTGAAAGACATGTTCTGAAATGCAAGTGTTGTTGTTTGGAGAGCATATCGGTTACGTGTCAGATGTGTAGCCAAGCAGTAATGGGTCGCCATATCTGCAAATATTAGAAGCTAATATGAAGTGTTGTCAGCAGAAGTCTAATGATGCAGGCGACCGTAAGGCCGAAGTATGCAAGAGTACCGCTTGGCCGCGCCTCTTTAGCTCAGTGGTAGAGCACTGCTCTAATAAACCAGGTGTCGTAAGTTCCATCCTCACAGGAGAAAGATGAATTTTGGAAATCAGTAGCGCGTCGTGGCCGTATAGCAAACAGTATCTGTGATGACGAACAATAAGCGACAGGCGTTTTTTTAAGAATTACTCTCAGATGTGATTAAGGCGAATGGCGCAGATAAAGCATTTGCCAAAGCGGTACAGCATAAGGTGGGACGAGGCAGTCTGAATTACATTTTATAGATGTATTTCTCACATATCTCAGAGCCTCTCGCGGTCGTCGTCGTCGTCGTCGTCGTCGTCGCCGCCGCCGCTGCTTCTGCAGAAGTAGCAAATGGCCATCGTAGCAAATGCGGCGAGGGACGCCCTGCCTTCGATTCCGAATGCACAAAGTGTGTGGTCTTGTTTCTCAGTCTATATTTGGTCGGTCTCGTAAGAGGTTGAATGTAACGAATGGGTGGGAAAGAGCAAGGGGCAGCGGATGTGTAGAACGAAAACACAAATCCTCAGGGGTGTGAGCGTTTCGGGATGAGTCGTAGACATGTTATAGTTGGTCGTCATTGACCGTGTGGCCTAATGGATAAGGCGTCGGACTTCGGATCTGAAGATTACAGGTTCGAATGCTGTCACGCTCTTGTTTTTCCAGATCTGAAAAAGAAACATACCGTTTTCATGTAGCAATTGAGCAGTACGAAACCGTCTGAATGTTGCTGTTGACCATTTTTTGCTTGGAGATGCTCTTGAGCTTGAAACACACACAACAAGACCGGTGTTAACTAGCGAAATGGTCGGCAGAGTGCCGACACCACGAGTTTTGACTGGCAGTTGCACATCTAAAACAACGTAGGAAAGTAACTCGTTCGGCTTTTGAGTCACATAAAGTATGTGTGTTAATTTTGACGCCACTAGCTCTGCATGTTGTCATGCAATTTCTTTACCTCTCAGAAATGATTATGACATAAAAGTGAAGTACGTGACGAGTGTGACGTTAGGAAAACATTAGGCAGCATGGAGAGATTCTGTATGGGACCACCCAACCCAAACGAGTATTGTGTGACGTGCTACCCGGCAGGTATTCACCGAGGTAGCCGGCTAGCTCAGTCGGTAGAGCGTCAGACTCTTAATCCCAGGGTCGTGGGTTCGAGCCACACGCTGGGCGTAACGGAATTTTGTTCCGCTGCAGATGTAAATTACCGTTTTTCTGATTAACGAGATGTAATGGAAATAGCAACTTTACACTTTGCCTCCGTCTCTGTCAGTTGCAATGAAACTGTATTTGAAGGTGAAGGAGATTTTGTAGACATGTGTGAAAGACATGTTCTGAAATGCAAGTGTTGTTGTTTGGAGAGCATATCGGTTACGTGTCAGATGTGTAGCCAAGCAGTAATGGGTCGCCATATCTGCAAATATCAGAAGCTAATATGAAGTGTTGTCAGCAGAAGTCTGATGATGCAGGCGACCGTAAGGCCGAAGTACGCAAGAGTACCGCTAGGCCGCGCCTCTTTAGCTCAGTGCTAGAGCACTGCTCTAATAAACCAGGTGTAGTAAGTTCCATCCTCACAGGAGAAAGATGAATTTTGGAAATCAGTAGCGCGTCGTGGCCGTATAGCAAACAGTATCTGTGATGACGAACAATTAGCGACAGGCGTTTTTTAAAGAATTACTCTCAGATGTGATTAAGGCGAATGGCGCAGATAAAGCATTTGCCAAAGCGGTACAGCATAAGGTGGGACGAGGCAGTCTGAATTACATTTTATAGATGTATTTCTCACATATCTCAGAGCCTCTCGCGGTCGTCGTCGTCGTCGTCGTCGTCGTCGTCGTCGTCGTCGCCGCCGCCGCTGCTTCTGCAGAAGTAGCAAATGGCCATCGTAGCAAATGCGGCGAGGGACGCCCTGCCTTCGATTCCGAATGCACAAAGTGTGTGGTCTTGTTTCTCAGTCTATATTTGGTCGGTCTCGTAAGAGGTTGAATGTAACGAATGGGTGGGAAAGAGCAAGGGGCAGCGGATGTGTAGAACGAAAACACAAATCCTCAGGGGTGTGAGCGTTTCGGGATGAGTCGTATACGTGTTATAGTTGGTCGTCATTGACCGTGTGGCCTAATGGATAAGGCGTCGGATTTCGGATCTGAAGATAACAGGTTCGAATGCTGTCACGCTCTTGTTTTTCCAGATCTGAAAAAGAAACATACCGTTTTCATGTAGCAATTGAGCAGTACGAAACCGTCTGAATGTTGCTGTTGACCATTTTTTGCTTGGAGATGCTCTTGAGCTTGAAACACACACAACAAGACCGGTGTTAACTAGCGAAATGGTCGGCAGAGTGCCGACACCACGAGTTTTGACTGGCAGTTGCACATCTAAAACAACGTAGGAAAGTAACTCGTTCGGCTTTTGAGTCACATAAAGTATGTGTGTTAATTTTGACGCCACTAGCTCTGCATGTTGTCATGCAATTTCTTTACCTCTCAGAAATGATTATGACATAAAAGTGAAGTACGTGACGAGTGTGACGTTAGGAAAACATTAGGCAGCATGGAGAGATTCTGTATGGGACCACCCAACCCAAACGAGTATTGTGTGACGTGCTACCCGGCAGGTATTCACCGAGGTAGCCGGCTAGCTCAGTCGGTAGAGCGTCAGACTCTTAATCCCAGGGTCGTGGGTTCGAGCCACACGCTGGGCGTAACGGAATTTTGCTCCGCTGCAGATGTAAATTACCGTTTTTCTGATTAACGAGATGTAATGGAAATAGCAACTTTAAACTTTGCCTCCGTCTCTGTCAGTCGCAATGAAACTGTATTTGAAGGTGAAGGAGATTTTGTAGACATGTGTGAAAGACATGTTCTGAAATGCAAGTGTTGTTGTTTGGAGAGCATATCGGTTACGTGTCAGATGTGTAGCCAAGCAGTAATGGGTCGCCATATCTGCAAATATTAGAAGCTAATATGAAGTGTTGTCAGCAGAAGTCTAATGATGCAGGCGACCGTAAGGCCGAAGTATGCAAGAGTACCGCTTGGCCGCGCCTCTTTAGCTCAGTGGTAGAGCACTGCTCTAATAAACCAGGTGTCGTAAGTTCCATCCTCACAGGAGAAAGATGAATTTTGGAAATCAGTAGCGCGTCGTGGCCGTATAGCAAACAGTATCTGTGATGACGAACAATAAGCGACAGGCGTTTTTTTAAGAATTACTCTCAGATGTGATTAAGGCGAATGGCGCAGATAAAGCATTTGCCAAAGCGGTACAGCATAAGGTGGGACGAGGCAGTCTGAATTACATTTTATAGATGTATTTCTCACATATCTCAGAGCCTCTCGCGGTCGTCGACGTCGTCGTCGTCGTCGTCGCCGCCGCCGCTGCTTCTGCAGAAGTAGCAAATGGCCATCGTAGCAAATGCGGCGAGGGACGCCCTGCCTTCGATTCCGAATGCACAAAGTGTGTGGTCTTGTTTCTCAGTCTATATTTGGTCGGTCTCGTAAGAGGTTGAATGTAACGAATGGGTGGGAAAGAGCAAGGGGCAGCGGATGTGTAGAACGAAAACACAAATCCTCAGGGGTGTGAGCGTTTCGGGATGAGTCGTAGACATGTTATAATTGGTCGTCATTGACCGTGTGGCCTAATGGATAAGGCGTCGGACTTCGGATCTGAAGATTACAGGTTCGAATGCTGTCACGCTCTTGTTTTTCCAGATCTGAAAAAGAAACATACCGTTTTCATGTAGCAATTGAGCAGTACGAAACCGTCTGAATGTTGCTGTTGACCATTTTTTGCTTGGAGATGCTCTTGAGCTTGAAACACACACAACAAGACCGGTGTTAACTAGCGAAATGGTCGGCAGAGTGCCGACACCACGAGTTTTGACTGGCAGTTGCACATCTAAAACAACGTAGGAAAGTAACTCGTTCGGCTTTTGAGTCACATAAAGTATGTGTGTTAATTTTGACGCCACTAGCTCTGCATGTTGTCATGCAATTTCTTTACCTCTCAGAAATGATTATGACATAAAAGTGAAGTACGTGACGAGTGTGACGTTAGGAAAACATTAGGCAGCATGGAGAGATTCTGTATGGGACCACCCAACCCAAACGTGTATTGTGTGACGTGCTACCCGGCAGGTATTCACCGAGGTAGCCGGCTAGCTCAGTCGGTAGAGCGTCAGACTCTTAATCCCAGGGTCGTGGGTTCGAGCCACACGCTGGGCGTAACGGAATTTTGTTCCGCTGCAGATGTAAATTACCGTTTTTCTGATTAACGAGATGTAATGGAAATAGCAACTTTACACTTTGCCTCCGTCTCTGTCAGTTGCAATGAAACTGTATTTGAAGGTGAAGGAGATTTTGTAGACATGTGTGAAAGACATGTTCTGAAATGCAAGTGTTGTTGTTTGGAGAGCATATCGGTTACGTGTCAGATGTATAGCCAAGCAGTAATGGGTCGCCATATCTGCAAATATCAGAAGCTAATATGAAGTGTTGTCAGCAGAAGTCTGATGATGCAGGCGACCGTAAGGCCGAAGTACGCAAAAGTACCGCTAGGCCGCGCCTCTTTAGCTCAGTGGTAGAGCACTGCTCTAATAAACCAGGTGTAGTAAGTTCCATCCTCACAGGAGAAAGATGAATTTTGGAAATCAGTAGCGCGTCGTGGCCGTATAGCAAACAGTATCTGTGATGACGAACAATTAGCGACAGGCGTTTTTTTAAGAATTACTCTCAGATGTGATTAAGGCGAATGGCGCAGATAAAGCATTTGCCAAAGCGGTACAGCATAAGGTGGGACGAGGCAGTCTGAATTACATTTTATAGATGTATTTCTCACATATCTCAGAGCCTCTCGCGGTCGTCGTCGTCGTCGTCGTCGTCGTCGTCGTCGTCGTCGTCGTCGCCGCCGCCGCTGCTTCTGCAGAAGTAGCAAATGGCCATCGTAGCAAATGCGGCGAGGGACGCCCTGCCTTCGATTCCGAATGCACAAAGTGTGTGGTCTTGTTTCTCAGTCTATATTTGGTCGGTCTCGTAAGAGGTTGAATGTAACGAATGGGTGGGAAAGAGCAAGGGGCAGCGGATGTGTAGAACGAAAACACAAATCCTCAGGGGTGTGAGCGTTTCGGGATGAGTCGTAGACATGTTATAGTTGGTCGTCATTGACCGTGTGGCCTAATGGATAAGGCGTCGGATTTCGGATCTGAAGATTACAGGTTCGAATGCTGTCACGCTCTTGTTTTTCCAGATCTGAAAAAGAAACATACCGTTTTCATGTAGCAATTGAGCAGTACGAAACCGTCTGAATGTTGCTGTTGACCATTTTTTGCTTGGAGATGCTCTTGAGCTTGAAACACACACAACAAGACCGGTGTTAACTAGCGAAATGGTCGGCAGAGTGCCGACACCACGAGTTTTGACTGGCAGTTGCACATCTAAAACAACGTAGGAAAGTAACTCGTTCGGCTTTTGAGTCACATAAAGTATGTGTGTTAATTTTGACGCCACTAGCTCTGCATGTTGTCATGCAATTTCTTTACCTCTCAGAAATGATTATGACATAAAAGTGAAGTACGTGACGAGTGTGACGTTAGGAAAACATTAGGCAGCATGGAGAGATTCTGTATGGGACCACCCAACCCAAACGAGTATTGTGTGACGTGCTACCCGGCAGGTATTCACCGAGGTAGCCGGCTAGCTCAGTCGGTAGAGCGTCAGACTCTTAATCCCAGGGTCGTGGGTTCGAGCCACACGCTGGGCGTAACGGAATTTTGTTCCGCTGCAGATGTAAATTACCGTTTTTCTGATTAACGAGATGTAATGGAAATAGCAACTTTAAACTTTGCCTCCGTCTCTGTCAGTCGCAATGAAACTGTATTTGAAGGTGAAGGAGATTTTGTAGACATGTGTGAAAGACATGTTCTGAAATGCAAGTGTTGTTGTTTGGAGAGCATATCGGTTACGTGTCAGATGTGTAGCCAAGCAGTAATGGGTCGCCATATCTGCAAATATTAGAAGCTAATATGAAGTGTTGTCAGCAGAAGTCTAATGATGCAGGCGACCGTAAGGCCGAAGTATGCAAGAGTACCGCTTGGCCGCGCCTCTTTAGCTCAGTGGTAGAGCACTGCTCTAATAAACCAGGTGTCGTAAGTTCCATCCTCACAGGAGAAAGATGAATTTTGGAAATCAGTAGCGCGTCGTGGCCGTATAGCAAACAGTATCTGTGATGACGAACAATAAGCGACAGGCGTTTTTTTAAGAATTACTCTCAGATGTGATTAAGGCGAATGGCGCAGATAAAGCATTTGCCAAAGCGGTACAGCATAAGGTGGGACGAGGCAGTCTGAATTACATTTTATAGATGTATTTCTCACATATCTCAGAGCCTCTCGCGGTCGTCGTCGTCGTCGTCGTCGTCGTCGCCGCCGCCGCTGCTTCTGCAGAAGTAGCAAATGGCCATCGTAGCAAATGCGGCGAGGGACGCCCTGCCTTCGATTCCGAATGCACAAAGTGTGTGGTCTTGTTTCTCAGTCTATATTTGGTCGGTCTCGTAAGAGGTTGAATGTAACGAATGGGTGGGAAAGAGCAAGGGGCAGCGGATGTGTAGAACGAAAACACAAATCCTCAGGGGTGTGAGCGTTTCGGGATGAGTCGTAGACATGTTATAGTTGGTCGTCATTGACCGTGTGGCCTAATGGATAAGGCGTCGGACTTCGGATCTGAAGATTACAGGTTCGAATGCTGTCACGCTCTTGTTTTTCCAGATCTGAAAAAGAAACATACCGTTTTCATGTAGCAATTGAGCAGTACGAAACCGTCTGAATGTTGCTGTTGACCATTTTTTGCTTGGAGATGCTCTTGAGCTTGAAACACACACAACAAGACCGGTGTTAACTAGCGAAATGGTCGGCAGAGTGCCGACACCACGAGTTTTGACTGGCAGTTGCACATCTAAAACAACGTAGGAAAGTAACTCGTTCGGCTTTTGAGTCACATAAAGTATGTGTGTTAATTTTGACGCCACTAGCTCTGCATGTTGTCATGCAATTTCTTTACCTCTCAGAAATGATTATGACATAAAAGTGAAGTACGTGACGAGTGTGACGTTAGGAAAACATTAGGCAGCATGGAGAGATTCTGTATGGGACCACCCAACCCAAACGAGTATTGTGTGACGTGCTACCCGGCAGGTATTCACCGAGGTAGCCGGCTAGCTCAGTCGGTAGAGCGTCAGACTCTTAATCCCAGGGTCGTGGGTTCGAGCCACACGCTGGGCGTAATGGAATTTTGTTCCGCTGCAGATGTAAATTACCGTTTTTTCTGATTAACGAGATGTAATGGAAATAGCAACTTTACACTTTGCCTCCGTCTCTGTCAGTTGCAATGAAACTGTATTTGAAGGTGAAGGAGATTTTGTAGACATGTGTGAAAGACATGTTCTGAAATGCAAGTGTTGTTGTTTGGAGAGCATATCGGTTACGTGTCAGATGTGTAGCCAAGCAGTAATGGGTCGCCATATCTGCAAATATCAGAAGCTAATATGAAGTGTTGTCAGCAGAAGTCTGATGATGCAGGCGACCGTAAGGCCGAAGTACGCAAAAGTACCGCTAGGCCGCGCCTCTTTAGCTCAGTGGTAGAGCACTGCTCTAATAAACCAGGTGTCGTAAGTTCCATCCTCACAGGAGAAAGATGAATTTTGGAAATCAGTAGCGCGTCGTGGCCGTATAGCAAACAGTATCTGTGATGACGAACAATTAGCGACAGGCGTTTTTTTAAGAATTACTCTCAGATGTGATTAAGGCGAATGGCGCAGATAAAGCATTTGCCAAAGCGGTACAGCATAAGGTGGGACGAGGCAGTCTGAATTACATTTTATAGATGTATTTCTCACATATCTCAGAGCCTCTCGCGGTCGTCGTCGTCGCCGCCGCCGCTGCTTCTGCAGAAGTAGCAAATGGCCATCGTAGCAAATGCGGCGAGGGACGCCCTGCCTTCGATTCCGAATGCACAAAGTGTGTGGTCTTGTTTCTCAGTCTACATTTGGTCGGTCTCGTAAGAGGTTGAATGTAACGAATGGGTGGGAAAGAGCAAGGGGCAGCGGATGTGTAGAACGAAAACACAAATCCTCAGGGGTGTGAGCGTTTCGGGATGAGTCGTATACATGTTATAGTTGGTCGTCATTGACCGTGTGGCCTAATGGATAAGGCGTCGGATTTCGGATCTGAAGATTACTGGTTCGAATGCTGTCACGCTCTTGTTTTTCCAGATCTGAAAAAGAAACATACCGTTTTCATGTAGCAATTGAGCAGTACGAAACCGTCTGAATGTTGCTGTTGACCATTTTTTGCTTGGAGATGCTCTTGAGCTTGAAACACACACAACAAGACCGGTGTTAACTAGCGAAATGGTCGGCAGAGTGCCGACACCACGAGTTTTGACTGGCAGTTGCACATCTAAAACAACGTAGGAAAGTAACTCGTTCGGCTTTTGAGTCACATAAAGTATGTGTGTTAATTTTGACGCCACTAGCTCTGCATGTTGTCATGCAATTTCTTTACCTCTCAGAAATGATTATGACATAAAAGTGAAGTACGTGACGAGTGTGACGTTAGGAAAACATTAGGCAGCATGGAGAGATTCTGTATGGGACCACCCAACCCAAACGAGTATTGTGTGACGTGCTACCCGGCAGCTATTCACCGAGGTAGCCGGCTAGCTCAGTCGGTAGAGCGTCAGACTCTTAATCCCAGGGTCGTGGGTTCGAGCCACACGCTGGGCGTAACGGAATTTTGTTCCGCTGCAGATGTAAATTACCGTTTTTCTGATTAACGAGATGTAATGGAAATAGCAACTTTAAACTTTGCCTCCGTCTCTGTCAGTCGCAATGAAACTGTATTTGAAGGTGAAGGAGATTTTGTAGACATGTGTGAAAGACATGTTCTGAAATGCAAGTGTTGTTGTTTGGAGAGCATATCGGTTACGTGTCAGATGTGTAGCCAAGCAGTAATGGGTCGCCATATCTGCAAATATTAGAAGCTAATATGAAGTGTTGTCAGCAGAAGTCTAATGATGCAGGCGACCGTAAGGCCGAAGTATGCAAGAGTACCGCTTGGCCGCGCCTCTTTAGCTCAGTGGTAGAGCACTGCTCTAATAAACCAGGTGTCGTAAGTTCCATCCTCACAGGAGAAAGATGAATTTTGGAAATCAGTAGCGCGTCGTGGCCGTATAGCAAACAGTATCTGTGATGACGAACAATAAGCGACAGGCGTTTTTTTAAGAATTACTCTCAGATGTGATTAAGGCGAATGGCGCAGATAAAGCATTTGCCAAAGCGGTACAGCATAAGGTGGGACGAGGCAGTCTGAATTACATTTTATAGATGTATTTCTCACATATCTCAGAGCCTCTCGCGGTCGTCGTCGTCGTCGTCGTCGTCGTCGTCGCCGCCGCCGCTGCTTCTGCAGAAGTAGCAAATGGCCATCGTAGCAAATGCGGCGAGGGACGCCCTGCCTTCGATTCCGAATGCACAAAGTGTGTGGTCTTGTTTCTCAGTCTATATTTGGTCGGTCTCGTAAGAGGTTGAATGTAACGAATGGGTGGGAAAGAGCAAGGGGCAGCGGATGTGTAGAACGAAAACACAAATCCTCAGGGGTGTGAGCGTTTCGGGATGAGTCGTAGACATGTTATAGTTGGTCGTCATTGACCGTGTGGCCTAATGGATAAGGCGTCGGACTTCGGATCTGAAGATTACAGGTTCGAATGCTGTCACGCTCTTGTTTTTCCAGATCTGAAAAAGAAACATACCGTTTTCATGTAGCAATTGAGCAGTACGAAACCGTCTGAATGTTGCTGTTGACCATTTTTTGCTTGGAGATGCTCTTGAGCTTGAAACACACACAACAAGACCGGTGTTAACTAGCGAAATGGTCGGCAGAGTGCCGACACCACGAGTTTTGACTGGCAGTTGCACATCTAAAACAACGTAGGAAAGTAACTCGTTCGGCTTTTGAGTCACATAAAGTATGTGTGTTAATTTTGACGCCACTAGCTCTGCATGTTGTCATGCAATTTCTTTACCTCTCAGAAATGATTATGACATAAAAGTGAAGTACGTGACGAGTGTGACGTTAGGAAAACATTAGGCAGCATGGAGAGATTCTGTATGGGACCACCCAACCCAAACGAGTATTGTGTGACGTGCTACCCGGCAGGTATTCACCGAGGTAGCCGGCTAGCTCAGTCGGTAGAGCGTCAGACTCTTAATCCCAGGGTCGTGGGTTCGAGCCACACGCTGGGCGTAATGGAATTTTGTTCCGCTGCAGATGTAAATTACCGTTTTTCTGATTAACGAGATGTAATGGAAATAGCAACTTTACACTTTGCCTCCGTCTCTGTCAGTTGCAATGAAACTGTATTTGAAGGTGAAGGAGATTTTGTAGACATGTGTGAAAGACATGTTCTGAAATGCAAGTGTTGTTGTTTGGAGAGCATATCGGTTACGTGTCAGATGTGTAGCCAAGCAGTAATGGGTCGCCATATCTGCAAATATCAGAAGCTAATATGAAGTGTTGTCAGCAGAAGTCTGATGATGCAGGCGACCGTAAGGCCGAAGTACGCAAAAGTACCGCTAGGCCGCGCCTCTTTAGCTCAGTGGTAGAGCACTGCTCTAATAAACCAGGTGTCGTAAGTTCCATCCTCACAGGAGAAAGATGAATTTTGGAAATCAGTAGCGCGTCGTGGCCGTATAGCAAACAGTATCTGTGATGACGAACAATTAGCGACAGGCGTTTTTTTAAGAATTACTCTCAGATGTGATTAAGGCGAATGGCGCAGATAAAGCATTTGCCAAAGCGGTACAGCATAAGGTGGGACGAGGCAGTCTGAATTACATTTTATAGATGTATTTCTCACATATCTCAGAGCCTCTCGCGGTCGTCGTCGTCGTCGCCGCCGCCGCTGCTTCTGCAGAAGTAGCAAATGGCCATCGTAGCAAATGCGGCGAGGGACGCCCTGCCTTCGATTCCGAATGCACAAAGTGTGTGGTCTTGTTTCTCAGTCTACATTTGGTCGGTCTCGTAAGAGGTTGAATGTAACGAATGGGTGGGAAAGAGCAAGGGGCAGCGGATGTGTAGAACGAAAACACAAATCCTCAGGGGTGTGAGCGTTTCGGGATGAGTCGTATACATGTTATAGTTGGTCGTCATTGACCGTGTGGCCTAATGGATAAGGCGTCGGATTTCGGATCTGAAGATTACTGGTTCGAATGCTGTCACGCTCTTGTTTTTCCAGATCTGAAAAAGAAACATACCGTTTTCATGTAGCAATTGAGCAGTACGAAACCGTCTGAATGTTGCTGTTGACCATTTTTTGCTTGGAGATGCTCTTGAGCTTGAAACACACACAACAAGACCGGTGTTAACTAGCGAAATGGTCGGCAGAGTGCCGACACCACGAGTTTTGACTGGCAGTTGCACATCTAAAACAACGTAGGAAAGTAACTCGTTCGGCTTTTGAGTCACATAAAGTATGTGTGTTAATTTTGACGCCACTAGCTCTGCATGTTGTCATGCAATTTCTTTACCTCTCAGAAATGATTATGACATAAAAGTGAAGTACGTGACGAGTGTGACGTTAGGAAAACATTAGGCAGCATGGAGAGATTCTGTATGGGACCACCCAACCCAAACGAGTATTGTGTGACGTGCTACCCGGCAGGTATTCACCGAGGTAGCCGGCTAGCTCAGTCGGTAGAGCGTCAGACTCTTAATCCCAGGGTCGTGGGTTCGAGCCACACGCTGGGCGTAATGGAATTTTGTTCCGCTGCAGATGTAAATTACCGTTTTTCTGATTAACGAGATGTAATGGAAATAGCAACTTTACACTTTGCCTCCGTCTCTGTC
Source organism: Schistocerca gregaria (assembly GCF_023897955.1). Classification (NCBI taxonomy): domain Eukaryota; kingdom Metazoa; phylum Arthropoda; class Insecta; order Orthoptera; family Acrididae; genus Schistocerca; species Schistocerca gregaria. The sequence goes on from NC_064925.1 coordinate 21,562,553, forward strand.
AGTTGCAATGAAACTGTATTTGAAGGTGAAGGAGATTTTGTAGACATGTGTGAAAGACATGTTCTGAAATGCAAGTGTTGTTGTTTGGAGAGCATATCGGTTACGTGTCAGATGTGTAGCCAAGCAGTAATGGGTCGCCATATCTGCAAATATCAGAAGCTAATATGAAGTGTTGTCAGCAGAAGTCTGATGATGCAGGCGACCGTAAGGCCGAAGTACGCAAAAGTACCGCTAGGCCGCGCCTCTTTAGCTCAGTGGTAGAGCACTGCTCTAATAAACCAGGTGTCGTAAGTTCCATCCTCACAGGAGAAAGATGAATTTTGGAAATCAGTAGCGCGTCGTGGCCGTATAGCAAACAGTATCTGTGATGACGAACAATTAGCGACAGGCGTTTTTTTAAGAATTACTCTCAGATGTGATTAAGGCGAATGGCGCAGATAAAGCATTTGCCAAAGCGGTACAGCATAAGGTGGGACGAGGCAGTCTGAATTACATTTTATAGATGTATTTCTCACATATCTCAGAGCCTCTCGCGGTCGTCGTCGTCGTCGCCGCCGCCGCTGCTTCTGCAGAAGTAGCAAATGGCCATCGTAGCAAATGCGGCGAGGGACGCCCTGCCTTCGATTCCGAATGCACAAAGTGTGTGGTCTTGTTTCTCAGTCTACATTTGGTCGGTCTCGTAAGAGGTTGAATGTAACGAATGGGTGGGAAAGAGCAAGGGGCAGCGGATGTGTAGAACGAAAACACAAATCCTCAGGGGTGTGAGCGTTTCGGGATGAGTCGTATACATGTTATAGTTGGTCGTCATTGACCGTGTGGCCTAATGGATAAGGCGTCGGATTTCGGATCTGAAGATTACTGGTTCGAATGCTGTCACGCTCTTGTTTTTCCAGATCTGAAAAAGAAACATACCGTTTTCATGTAGCAATTGAGCAGTACGAAACCGTCTGAATGTTGCTGTTGACCATTTTTTGCTTGGAGATGCTCTTGAGCTTGAAACACACACAACAAGACCGGTGTTAACTAGCGAAATGGTCGGCAGAGTGCCGACACCACGAGTTTTGACTGGCAGTTGCACATCTAAAACAACGTAGGAAAGTAACTCGTTCGGCTTTTGAGTCACATAAAGTATGTGTGTTAATTTTGACGCCACTAGCTCTGCATGTTGTCATGCAATTTCTTTACCTCTCAGAAATGATTATGACATAAAAGTGAAGTACGTGACGAGTGTGACGTTAGGAAAACATTAGGCAGCATGGAGAGATTCTGTATGGGACCACCCAACCCAAACGAGTATTGTGTGACGTGCTACCCGGCAGCTATTCACCGAGGTAGCCGGCTAGCTCAGTCGGTAGAGCGTCAGACTCTTAATCCCAGGGTCGTGGGTTCGAGCCACACGCTGGGCGTAACGGAATTTTGTTCCGCTGCAGATGTAAATTACCGTTTTTCTGATTAACGAGATGTAATGGAAATAGCAACTTTAAACTTTGCCTCCGTCTCTGTCAGTCGCAATGAAACTGTATTTGAAGGTGAAGGAAATTTTGTAGACATGTGTGAAAGACATGTTCTGAAATGCAAGTGTTGTTGTTTGGAGAGCATATCGGTTACGTGTCAGATGTGTAGCCAAGCAGTAATGGGTCGCCATATCTGCAAATATTAGAAGCTAATATGAAGTGTTGTCAGCAGAAGTCTAATGATGCAGGCGACCGTAAGGCCGAAGTATGCAAGAGTACCGCTTGGCCGCGCCTCTTTAGCTCAGTGGTAGAGCACTGCTCTAATAAACCAGGTGTCGTAAGTTCCATCCTCACAGGAGAAAGATGAATTTTGGAAATCAGTAGCGCGTCGTGGCCGTATAGCAAACAGTATCTGTGATGACGAACAATAAGCGACAGGCGTTTTTTTAAGAATTACTCTCAGATGTGATTAAGGCGAATGGCGCAGATAAAGCATTTGCCAAAGCGGTACAGCATAAGGTGGGACGAGGCAGTCTGAATTACATTTTATAGATGTATTTCTCACATATCTCAGAGCCTCTCGCGGTCGTCGTCGTCGTCGTCGTCGTCGTCGTCGTCGTCGTCGTCGCCGCCGCTGCTTCTGCAGAAGTAGCAAATGGCCATCGTAGCAAATGCGGCGAGGGACGCCCTGCCTTCGATTCCGAATGCACAAAGTGTGTGGTCTTGTTTCTCAGTCTATATTTGGTCGGTCTCGTAAGAGGTTGAATGTAACGAATGGGTGGGAAAGAGCAAGGGGCAGCGGATGTGTAGAACGAAAACACAAATCCTCAGGGGTGTGAGCGTTTCGGGATGAGTCGTATACATGTTATAGTTGGTCGTCATTGACCGTGTGGCCTAATGGATAAGGCGTCGGACTTCAGATCTGAAGATTACAGGTTCGAATGCTGTCACGCTCTTGTTTTTCCAGTTCTGAAAAAGAAACATACCATTTTCATGTAGCAATTGAGCAGTACGAAACCGTCTGAATGTTGCTGTTGACCATTTTTTGCTTGGAGATGCTCTTGAGCTTGAAACACACACAACAAGACCGGTGTTAACTAGCGAAATGGTCGGCAGAGTGCCGACACCACGAGTTTTGACTGGCACTTGCACATCTAAAACAACGTAGGAAAGTAACTCGTTCGGCTTTTGAGTCACATAAAGTATGTGTGTTAATTTTGACGCCACTAGCTCTGCATGTTGTCATGCAATTTCTTTACCTCTCAGAAATGATTATGACATAAAAGTGAAGTACGTGACGAGTGTGACGTTAGGAAAACATTAGGCAGCATGGAGAGATTCTGTATGGGACCACCCAACCCAAACGAGTATTGTGTGACGTGCTACCCGGCAGGTATTCACCGAGGTAGCCGGCTAGCTCAGTCGGTAGAGCGTCAGACTCTTAATCCCAGCGTCGTGGGTTCGAGCCACACGCTGGGCGTAACGGAATTTTGTTCCGCTGCAGATGTAAATTACCGTTTTTCTGATTAACGAGATGTAATGGAAATAGCAACTTTAAACTTTGCCTCCGTCTCTGTCAGTCGCAATGAAACTGTATTTGAAGGTGAAGGAGATTTTGTAGACATGTGTGAAAGACATGTTCTGAAATGCAAGTGTTGTTGTTTGGAGAGCATATCGGTTACGTGTCAGATGTGTAGCCAAGCAGTAATGGGTCGCCATATCTGCAAATATTAGAAGTTAATATGAAGTGTTGTCAGCAGAAGTCTGATGATGCAGGCGACCGTAAGGCCGAAGTACGCAAGAGTACCGCTAGGCCCCGCCTCTTTAGTTCAGTGTCAGAGCACTGCTCTAATAAACCAGGTGTCGTAAGTTCCATCCTCACAGGAGAAAGATGAATTTTGGAAATCAGTAGCGCGTCGTGGCCGTATAGCAAACAGTATCTGTGATGACGAACAATTAGCGACAGGCGTTTTTTTAAGAATTACTCTCAGATGTGATTAAGGCGAATGGCGCAGATAAAGCATTTGCCAAAGCGGTACAGCATAAGGTGGGACGAGGCAGTCTGAATTACATTTTATAGATGTATTTCTCACATATCTCAGAGCCTCTCGCGGTCGTCGTCGTCGTCGTCGTCGTCGTCGTCGTCGTCGTCGTCGTCGTCGCCGCCGCCGCTTCTGCAGAAGTAGCAAATGGCCATCGTAGCAAATGCGGCGAGGGACGCCCTGCCTTCAATTCCGAATGCACAAAGTGTGTGGTCTTGTTTCTCAGTCTATATTTGGTCGGTCTCGTAAGAGGTTGAATGTAACGAATGGGTGGGAAAGAGCAAGGGGCAGCGGATGTGTAGAACGAAAACACAAATCCTCAGGGGTGTGAGCGTTTCGGGATGAGTCGTAGACATGTTATAGTTGGTCGTCATTGACCGTGTGGCCTAATGGATAAGGCGTCGGACTTCGGATCTGAAGATTACAGGTTCGAATGCTGTCATGCTCTTGTTTTTCCAGTTCTGAAAAAGAAACATATCGTTTTCATGTAGCAATTGAGCAGTACGAAACCGTCTGAATGTTGCTGTTGACCATTTTTTGCTTGGAGATGCTCTTGAGCTTGAAACACACACAACAAGACCGGTGTTAACTAGCGAAATGGTCGGCAGAGTGCCGACACCACGAGTTTTGACTGGCACTTGCACATCTAAAACAACGTAGGAAAGTAACTCGTTCGGCTTTTGAGTCACATAAAGTATGTGTGTTAATTTTGACGCCACTAGCTCTGCATGTTGTCATGCAATTTCTTTACCTCTCAGAAATGATTATGACATAAAAGTGAAGTACGTGACGAGTGTGACGTTAGGAAAACATTAGGCAGCATGGAGAGATTCTGTATGGGACCACCCAACCCAAACGAGTATTGTGTGACGTGCTACCCGGCAGGTATTCACCGAGGTAGCCGGCTAGCTCAGTCGGTAGAGCGTCAGACTCTTAATCCCAGGGTCGTGGGTTCGAGCCACACGCTGGGCGTAACGGAATTTTGTTCCGCTGCAGATGTAAATTACCGTTTTTCTGATTAACGAGATGTAATGGAAATAGCAACTTTAAACTTTGCCTCCGTCTCTGTCAGTCGCAATGAAACTGTATTTGAAGGTGAAGGAGATTTTGTAGACATGTGTGAAAGACATGTTCTGAAATGCAAGTGTTGTTGTTTGGAGAGCATATCGGTTACGTGTCAGATGTGTAGCCAAGCAGTAATGGGTCGCCATATCTGCAAATATTAGAAGCTAATATGAAGTGTTGTCAGCAGAAGTCTAATGATGCAGGCGACCGTAAGGCCGAAGTACGCAAGAGTACCGCTAGGCCGCGCCTCTTTAGCTCAGTGGTAGAGCACTGCTCTAATAAACCAGGTGTCGTAAGTTCAATCCTCACAGGAGAAAAATGAATTTTGGAAATCAGTAGCGCGTCGTGGCCGTATAGCAAACAGTATCTGTCATGACGAACAATAAGCGACAGGCGTTTTTTTAAGAATTACTCTCAGATGTGATTAAGGCGAATGGCGCAGATAAAGCATTTGCCAAAGCGGTACAGCATAAGGTGGGACGAGGCAGTCTGAATTACATTTTATAGATGTATTTCTCACATATCTCAGAGCCTCTCGCGGTCGTCGTCGTCGTCGTCGTCGTCGTCGTCGTCGTCGCCGCCGCTGCTTCTGCAGAAGTAGCAAATGGCCATCGTAGCAAATGCGGCGAGGGACGCCCTGCCTTCGATTCCGAATGCACAAAGTGTGTGGTCTTGTTTCTCAGTCTATATTTGGTCGGTCTCGTAAGAGGTTGAATGTAACGAATGGGTGGGAAAGAGCAAGGGGCAGCGGATGTGTAGAACGAAAACACGAATCCTCAGGGGTGTGAGCGTTTCGGGATGAGTCGTATACATGTTATAGTTGGTCGTCATTGACCGTGTGGCCTAATGGATAAGGCGTCGGACTTCGGATCTGAAGATTACAGGTTCGAATGCTGTCACGCTCTTGTTTTTCCAGTTCTGAAAAAGAAACATACCGTTTTCATGTAGCAATTGAGCAGTACGAAACCGTCTGAATGTTGCTGTTGACCATTTTTTGCTTGGAGATGCTCTTGAGCTTGAAACACACACAACAAGACCGGTGTTAACTAGCGAAATGGTCGGCAGAGTGCCGACACCACGAGTTTTGACTGGCACTTGCACATCTAAAACAACGTAGGAAAGTAACTCGTTCGGCTTTTGAGTCACATAAAGTATGTGTGTTAATTTTGACGCCACTAGCTCTGCATGTTGTCATGCAATTTCTTTACCTCTCAGAAATGATTATGACATAAAAGTGAAGTACGTGACGAGTGTGACGTTAGGAAAACATTAGGCAGCATGGAGAGATTCTGTATGGGACCACCCAACCCAAACGAGTATTGTGTGACGTGCTACCCGGCAGGTATTCACCGAGGTAGCCGGCTAGCTCAGTCGGTAGAGCGTCAGACTCTTAATCCCAGCGTCGTGGGTTCGAGCCACACGCTGGGCGTAACGGAATTTTGTTCCGCTGCAGATGTAAGTTACCGTTTTTCTGATTAACGAGATGTAATGGAAATAGCAACTTTAAACTTTGCCTCCGTCTCTGTCAGTCGCAATGAAACTGTATTTGAAGGTGAAGGAGATTTTGTAGACATGTGTGAAAGACATGTTCTGAAATGCAAGTGTTGTTGTTTGGAGAGCATATCGGTTACGTGTCAGATGTGTAGCCAAGCAGTAATGGGTCGCCATATCTGCAAATATTAGAAGCTAATATGAAGTGTTGTCAGCAGAAGTCTGATGATGCAGGCGACCGTAAGGCCGAAGTACGCAAGAGTACCGCTAGGCCCCGCCTCTTTAGTTCAGTGTCAGAGCACTGCTCTAATAAACCAGGTGTCGTAAGTTCCATCCTCACAGGAGAAAGATGAATTTTGGAAATCAGTAGCGCGTCGTGGCCGTATAGCAAACAGTATCTGTGATGACGAACAATTAGCGACAGGCGTTTTTTTAAGAATTACTCTCAGATGTGATTAAGGCGAATGGCGCAGATAAAGCATTTGCCAAAGCGGTACAGCATAAGGTGGGACGAGGCAGTCTGAATTACATTTTATAGATGTATTTCTCACATATCTCAGAGCCTCTCGCGGACGTCGTCGTCGTCGTCGTCGTCGTCGTCGTCGTCGCCGCCGCTGCTTCTGCAGAAGTAGCAAATGGCCATCGTAGCAAATGCGGCGAGGGACGCCCTGCCTTCGATTCCGAATGCACAAAGTGTGTGGTCTTGTTTCTCAGTCTATATTTGGTCGGTCTCGTAAGAGGTTGAATGTAACAAATGGGTGGGAAAGAGCAAGGGGCAGCGGATGTGTAGAACGAAAACACAAATCCTCAGGGGTGTGAGCGTTTCGGGATGAGTCGTAGACATGTTATAGTTGGTCGTCATTGACCGTGTGGCCTAATGGATAAGGCGTCGGACTTCGGATCTGAAGATTACAGGTTCGAATGCTGTCATGCTCTTGTTTTTCCAGTTCTGAAAAAGAAACATATCGTTTTCATGTAGCAATTGAGCAGTACGAAACCGTCTGAATGTTGCTGTTGACCATTATTTGCTTGGAGATGCTCTTGAGCTTGAAACACACACAACAAGACCGGTGTTAACTAGCGAAATGGTCGGCAGAGTGCCGACACCACGAGTTTTGACTGGCACTTGCACATCTAAAACAACGTAGGAAAGTAACTCGTTCGGCTTTTGAGTCACATAAAGTATGTGTGTTAATTTTGACGCCACTAGCTCTGCATGTTGTCATGCAATTTCTTTACCTCTCAGAAATGATTATGACATAAAAGTGAAGTACGTGACGAGTGTGACGTTAGGAAAACATTAGGCAGCATGGAGAGATTCTGTATGGGACCACCCAACCCAAACGAGTATTGTGTGACGTGCTACCCGGCAGGTATTCACCGAGGTAGCCGGCTAGCTCAGTCGGTAGAGCGTCAGACTCTTAATCCCAGGGTCGTGGGTTCGAGCCACACGCTGGGCGTAACGGAATTTTGTTCCGCTGAAGATGTAAATTACCGTTTTTCTGATTAACGAGATGTAATGGAAATAGCAACTTTAAACTTTGCCTCCGTCTCTGTCAGTCGCAATGAAACTGTATTTGAAGGTGAAGGAGATTTTGTAGACATGTGTGAAAGACATGTTCTGAAATGCAAGTGTTGTTGTTTGGAGAGCATATCGGTTACGTGTCAGATGTGTAGCCAAGCAGTAATGGGTCGCCATATCTGCAAATATTAGAAGCTAATATGAAGTGTTGTCAGCAGAAGTCTAATGATGCAGGCGACCGTAAGGCCGAAGTACGCAAGAGTACCGCTAGGCCGCGCCTCTTTAGCTCAGTGGTAGAGCACTGCTCTAATAAACCAGGTGTCGTAAGTTCAATCCTCACAGGAGAAAAATGAATTTTGGAAATCAGTAGCGCGTCGTGGCCGTATAGCAAACAGTATCTGTGATGACGAACAATAAGCGACAGGCGTTTTTTTAAGAATTACTCTCAGATGTGATTAAGGCGAATGGCGCAGATAAAGCATTTTTTTTTTTTTTTATTTATTTATTTTTTTTTTTTTAAAAAAAAAAAAAACTTTATTAATAATACAACAACATTAATTTAATTATACAACATCTTAATATATAACTAAGTATGATACAAAAAGTCAAATACAAGAAGCTATTCCCATACTATTAACCCACCACCTCAAATAATTAGTGGGTCCTTATTACAAACTACTAATTGGCAGTGTATTACTTGTGTGGCACTAACTACGGGCATGATTAATAAGTTACTTGTTAGACTACCTTACATGACTATTCTAGTGTGATCTGCAGTGTTACAGTATGTGCCAGAAGTTATGCATACAAACCTACTGTTATTTAGCCTGCCCACCGAGCTAACCCCAGTGGGCGTGCCCCTGGCACTGGGCTGGCTACGACTTTAACTTCACTGCAGTCCCTACCTGTTAGTATGTTAGTATTTCTAATTCTTACTTAAACTACTTTCTACTCAAAAAATAGTTGTGCGATAATTCCAATTCCGGGTAGTGCACCTGCCATCCTTGTCCGAAGACGCGGCGGATTCCAGCCATGAAATGGCTGGCCAGATCCGCGCCTGGCGGTAGTGCAGGTGCAACTCGGTCAAGTTCGGTTTGGTACTTGATTAGTTCCTTGCCCTAATAAAGTCCCTCATGACTTTCATTGAGATCTCATTTGCCAGACTGTTGAGGACTCTGAAAGTGTCGGCACGCCGCAGCAAGGTATATGTATCTTGGCTAGGAAGTTGCGCTCTAAGTTCACTTGCCACTCCATCATACAACGTGCAGTTGTAGATGACGTGTTCGGGAGTTCCTTCCGGAGCACCACAGTCACACGCTGGTGTCGCCTGTTTACCAAATCGGCAAAGGTATGCCGGATATGGCCCATGTCCTGTCAGGAAGTGCAGCAGACCCCTACTTGGCTGAAAGTATCCCATTTTTAATCTTTCTGCAACATCTGGAAGTAGCTCAAAAACTCGTCTCCCAGTTCCTTCCCCTTCCCACTGACTCTGCCATAGTTCCTCCCCCCTTCTCTTGATTGCGTATTTGTCCCCTACTTGCACACCCATGATTTCCCTAGTCTTTTCAACTTTCCCCTTTGTTACCCAATACCACGCTGCCTGCTCCCTAATTTTTATATCGAGGGGACATAATCCCATAATAACTAGCAACGCCCCCCCAGGAGTAGTTCTGTATGCCCCAGCAGATCTTAGTAGCATACTTCGCTGCACCCTCCTCACGGCCATGGCAGGCGCCACCCTCGTGAGCCTGTGTGCCCAGACCCCGCTGGCATACCCTACTAAGGAAGTCAGAATACTATTATGATATAATTTTATTAGGTGGGGGGGTAAGTGAAATCTTTTATGTCCTATGTTTATTAAGTTATTAAGGATTTCTATCGCGCGCTGTGCAATCATTTCTATGTGCGTCGCGTAATTCCATTTTTCGTCTATTATTACTCCAAGATACCTAGCTTCGCGTCGCCGGAGAACTGGGGCTCCCGCAATCCTGACAGTTGGATTTCTTATCAGACTGCCTTTTAGTAGAAGATATGTTGATTTGTGTGGTGCAATTCTCATTTTTGCCTCTCGGCACCATTCCTGGAGAATTTGCATTGACCTTTCCACTTTTGGCTCTAAGTCTTCTCGGCTACGGCCACCTACCAGCAGGAGGAGGTCGTCAGCGTAGGCTATCACGTCTAGCACATCTCTACATTGTTGTAACCTGACTAACAGGGGCTCTATGTTTACGTCCCAAAAGAGTGGCCCCAGGACCGATCCCTGGGGGCACCCCTTCGTACAGGTCTTACTTACTCTCTCGCTAGGCGATGATAGCCAGACCTCCCTGTCCATGCAATAGCTCCTCAGACAGCCATACAGGGGCCCTGGACACTCCATCTCACGCAAACGTGAGAAGAGCGAGGGCCACCAGAGGTTGTCAAAGGCGCCACTGATGTCCACCATGATGCCTACGACATACTTGTGCGTGGATGAGCCACAGACCTCAGCCGCCAGGGCGATTGCGTCAGACGCTGATCGCCCCGGCCTAAAGCCGAACTGCCTGTCACTCATTCCACGCAGCATCCTATGTGCGGTCAGTCTGTCCGCCAGCAGCCTCTCCAGCAGCTTCCCCATGGTGTCTAACAGGCATATAGGTCTATAGGATTTGGGATCCATAGGGTCCTTGTCCTTTCCTTTTTGTATGATTACTACATTTGCAGTCTTCCATACTCTCGGAAATTTCCCAGCTGTGAGACACTCATTGAAGAGCCGCGTTAGAGGAGCCACCAGCTGTGGGGCGAGGAACTGTACCACCTCTGCTACAATGCCGTCCGGTCCTGGCGCCTTCCCCTTCTTTAATGATTTGATATGTGCTGCGACTTCTGCTTCAGAGAAAGGGTACACTCTAGTATTATTGGTATATTCTAGAGAATCCTCCCTGCGGATTTGCCTTTGAGAGTCATCATCATCATGTTCATCATCGTCCGGTAGCAGAGTGCGCAGGAGAACTTCAGCAGTTTCCTTCCACGACTCTGTCACTCGGTCTCCATCTCGGATGGTCGAGAGAACCGCGGGGGATTTAACCTTTTCCCTTACGAGTTTGTAGGGTATTCCCCAGGGATCGGTATCGAGCTGATTTAGCACATACTTCTCCCAACTCCTTGTTCTTACTTCCTTTAATTCCCTTTGAAAATTTTCTTTCTCATCTCTGTAGCGCTGCAGCCAGTATTGCTTCTCTTGCCAGACGGCACTTCGCTGGTAGTACCTCCTCGCCCGTCTAACAGACCGACGCATACCTTCCAGTTCGGCAGTCCATGGTGATGGTGAGGCCGCCACGGCCCTCCTCCTGGTTGGCACGGCGACCTTTACCGCCCTAACGATGGAGCCTACCAGTTCTTCGGCGTACCTGTCGACATCCAGGCCACCCTCAGGCAACGGAGGAACGTCACACTCCTGAGCCAGGCATTCCCAATTTGTCTTGTGATAGTTATATTGAATCTCCCACCCCAGGTCCCAGCGGCACTCTTCATCTCCTATGCAAAAAGTAATCAGGTTGTGATCGCTTGTGGTAGCGTGCTCTATCACATTCCAGCTGTGGATGAGGTTTATAGCATTTGGTGATGCTGACGTCACATCGATGTTGGTGCCTTGTCCCCCTCCTCCTGCATAGGTGGGGGGGTTCCCTGCTTTATTTACTACCACCAGCTGTGACGCCATTATTGCTTCCTCTGCCCTTTCACCATTTTCGTCCCTAGTGCCGCTGTGCCATAGGGGGGATTTCGCGTTCATGTCTGCTGTGACTATTACCTTACGCCCACGTAACGCCATCATTACCCTGGAGAGATGTTCTATGAAATGCTCGAAATTTCCCCCGTACTGAAAGTACATATTGACAATATATAATATCCCAGCGGGTGACTGCAACTCGATGACGTTACAGTGGCAATCAGAGAGTTGCGCTATTTTTGTGGCTCTGAGGGCCTTATTTGTTATTACTATTAACGCCCTTGGCTCCTCTCCTGTAAAGATGGTTTGCCATGTTTTCGACATGAATGATATTTGCCCGGCCCAGTAGTATGGCTCCTGTAGACAGAGTACATCTAGTCTCCTCTCCTCCACTACTTTTCGGAGTTCCTGCATGACCAACCGACTATTATGAGTGTTTAGCTGCCCTACCGTGATTGAATTTAGGGTTGTCATTAAGGAAAATAAGTGTGAAAGTAACATTCAGGCCATGATTTGTTAAAGTCGAATGCTACTCTACCATTAGCTAGGACAGCCTGTGCATAAATTTCGTCCAGCTTGAATTCTTCACCTCTTCTCTCAAATACTTTCTTCACCAGGTCACGCAGGGCTCCGAAATCAGTGGGAAGATTCACTGACTTCAGCTGTATTCTATCTACAGCCTCCATCGCCGTGAAGGTGACCATTCTGCCATGTTCATGACCTACGCGTACGACGTGCCTCAAAGCTGTAGTGAGGATCGCTGGTTGCTCCAGACGCGATAGCTGCATCGCGAACTCCAAGTTGGGATAGATCCGTCTTGGGTCCGCTCCTACAGCCGGTTTATCGTCTTGCAGCTGTGCCATACTTGTGCTCGTAGTGGTGCTTGTGACTGTGCTGTCTTGCAGGGTAAAAGTTGGAAGACTCCCTGGGACAGGAGCAGAGCTGTTCCTTCTGGGTAAAGATTGAGGCTGTGAGCCTGGGTTAACTGCTTTTCCGTCATGCTCCTCATTTTCTTCTTCAGGTTCTGTTTGAATACAAAGATCAACCATTTTTACTTCCTGTGTCCCTTTTAATTCAAGCTTTGAGACGAAAGTTTCAGCTTCAGGGTTTAATTTTGAGTGAGGATCTGGAGATGTTGAGGGTGGAGACTCACTAGCAGCCCAGAAGTCGTCTACAATTACCTCAATTTCTTTTATTTCGTGCATTATTTCTCTTATCTCTTCGAATCTCGGATCAGAGTCAGTTTGTGTACTGAAGTCAATCATCGTTGCTTTTCGTTCCTGCATTTGTTTTAGAGACTTCAAAAATTTATTAAACCTTTCTGCCCTTCCAGCGTCCCTTTTTCTTTTGCTGGGAGACTTCCTTTTGATGTTCGTCCTTCTTATGTTGCCAGCATCAGCCATAGTCAATTCGGGATATGAGTCTCTGCTCTAGCAGTTTGTAGGTCGGGCAGTTTCTTCCTGCCATACCACAGGTTTTCTTTCCTCTCCGTGTGCAGGGAATGCACACCACAGACTTCTTACATTCCTTCCTCATATGTTCCTCCTCTCCGCATCTGGAGCAAGCAGGTTTCCTACTACAGTATTTGTGTATGTGATCAATATCCCCACAGTTCTGACACCGGGGGACAACAAGGTAGTCCTTGACATTAACAGAGTGAAAACCTATGTATACCCTGCCCATAGCTGTCAATTTCCTCCATAGGGATCCTGTGACTTCTGCTACGTGGTGGACTGTATCTTTATCCTTAGGCCCAGTTTTAAACCTAAGTTTAAAGTCTTTTAGGAAAGTTTCCATGTTGCTTTCTGAGTCAAAGTTTTGCTCATAGATCGTCTTACACAGGTCCTCGTCCGTTATGGACTTTGGCACATCATAGAGAATGACCAAGGGGTTCTTCTTACGGGGGGGTTCACATCTGACTGCCTTACATAGCTGTTGATTCGCCAAAAGCTTGTTTTTGTCCTCCTCAGTGGCAACGTCGACAATCACTACATTCTTTGTAGCCTTAATCCTGTTAATTTTAATTTTGTCCTTAACTGGGTTGACTGAAGTCGCGAAGACTTCTTGGACCTTCTTTATGTTCTGGCCAGGCATTGGTCTCAGAAAGACCGCTGTTTCCGGCCGCTTGGACACTTTGACAATAGTTTCTCTAGTTGTGGGAGCCTTGGGTGCAGCTTGCGCCGCGACCCCGGCCCATGTCCTAGCAGGCTGTTTCCGGAGCCTTTCATTCTCTCTTTCGAGCTCCTCTAGTCGTCCTTCGAGTTTGGCGTTGGCTATTGCCCATGCCGCCAACTCGTTTTTCAATGCCTGTACCGCGGTTTGACTGATTTTACCGTTCTTTACGTTATGGTCCAGGAACTGGCTTAATCTGAGATGCCTTTCCATGCTGCATTCTACCATTGCCTGACCCAGGCCTTCCTGTGGCGAGGGATCAGCTAGCGTCGAAAGCCTCGCAGGCGCACTCAAATCGCTTGTCTCGTTTGTAGCCATCATTATTTGACAAGCGAAAAAAAAAAAAAAGGGGTTGGGAACCCGTCTCTTTCCCCGGACCGGTTCCTCTGGCATGGGGGGGGACTAAGACTGCAGCTCGCTCACCAACCTCGCCCCTAGGTCAAGAGCATTCCTGAGCTGTCAGGTTCAGCGCACCGTTTCCAACGCACTGGTCCTCTTCAGCGGCCTCCTCATCGATGATTTCACCCAGCGATCACCGGCAAGTGCACCCCGCACTCCGGAGAAGCGGATGCACTTCTCGCCCTTCGCCGCCTACTCGCCCGAGCTTCCACCTTTCGGCCAAGGACCCGCTCCTACTCAGGTGGCGGGCCGGTCACCCAGTCTTTCGGCGGTCTGGACCCAGCTAACCTGGCCCAGACGATGTCACCACCATCTGGGTTTGGCGGACCACGCCTCGGTTACCCAGAGGCGCGGCGAAGCACCCTTGCCGAATCGCGCCGAGGTCCCACGCCGACAAAAGAGGTCGCCAGCATGCGGGGCACCTGATGGTCTGTGCCCTGCGTAAAAATAGGGGAGGGGAGGGGAGCAGAAGCTACCCAGTGGTGGGGAGTCGCCAAGGCGCCATCACCCACCCCCGAGCAGCCCCACTCGACCCTCCCCTCCCCAGGGCAGATGTTGTGTCCCTCTTGCGCAGCTTCCCCTGCGCCATGCACCCTTTGCTTTCGCCTTGGGTTGGGAGACATTTAACGTCGTCCAGGACGTGAGGAACGTCGGCAGCCGGACTGCAGGGCCCCAGGAAAGCCGTGAGGCTCACCCTCATACCCTCGCCCGACCACCGGGCTCAACTCAAGGGAGACAGGTGGAGTGTCTCCCGTAACGCAGCTACCCCTGCGCCATGCACCCTTTGCTTTCGCCTGGGTTGGGGGCGTTTTACGTCCTACCATGACGGGAGTTTAACGTCCTTCCTTGACACACGACAACCCTCACGAATCCACAGCCCAGAGATAGACATGACTGGGTCTTATATTGTGGAGTTCGACATCATCGAGACGGTGCGGCACTCAAGCCCGAGTTACGTTCCCCATGGGGGTCTCCACACGTACCGGGGGATCATGACCGACCACGTCTCACCCACCGCTTTTGCTAGTTCACGGTGGGCCAGTGCAGACCGTGAGGATTGCACCCAGTTAAGGGCTAGCCTTTTAACGTCATGCATGGACGGCCCTTCCCGTGTTAGCTTCACTCCTTTCGACGGAGCTACTGAGCGCCAGGGCCACGTCAAGGCCACGGGATAGGACATTGCGGTCCCCGCCCCACTCAGGTTCCTCTGAGCCAAGAGCACTTCAGACGTGTCTGAGGATTTCCAGGAATCAGAGGGTCTCCTGGCGGTTTTAACCCAGTTTCGGAAGGCAACACACCTCCCCCAGGTGACGCCACGCAGACCGCTTTCCCAGCATTTGCCAAAGCGGTACAGCATAAGGTGGGACGAGGCAGTCTGAATTACATTTTATAGATGTATTTCTCACATATCTCAGAGCCCCTCGCGGTCGTCGTCGTCGTCGTCGTCGTCGTCGTCGTCGTCGTCGTCGCCGCCGCTGCTTCTGCAGAAGTAGCAAATGGCCATCGTAGCAAATGCGGCGAGGGACGCCCTGCCTTCGATTCCGAATGCACAAAGTGTGTGGTCTTGTTTCTCAGTCTATATTTGGTCGGTCTCGTAAGAGGTTGAATGTAACGAATGGGTGGGAAAGAGCAAGGGGCAGCGGATGTGTAGAACGAAAACACGAATCCTCAGGGGTGTGAGCGTTTCGGGATGAGTCGTATACATGTTATAGTTGGTCGTCATTGACCGTGTGGCCTAATGGATAAGGCGTCGGACTTCGGATCTGAAGATTACAGGTTCGAATGCTGTCACGCTCTTGTTTTTCCAGTTCTGAAAAAGAAACGTACCGTTTTCATGTAGCAATTGAGCAGTACGAAACCGTCTGAATGTTGCTGTTGACCATTTTTTGCTTGGAGATGCTCTTGAGCTTGAAACACACACAACAAGACCGGTGTTAACTAGCGAAATGGTCGGCAGAGTGCCGACACCACGAGTTTTGACTGGCACTTGCACATCTAAAACAACGTAGGAAAGTAACTCGTTCGGCTTTTGAGTCACATAAAGTATGTGTGTTAATTTTGACGCCACTAGCTCTGCATGTTGTCATGCAATTTCTTTACCTCTCAGAAATGATTATGACATAAAAGTGAAGTACGTGACGAGTGTGACGTTAGGAAAACATTAGGCAGCATGGAGAGATTCTGTATGGGACCACCCAACCCAAACGAGTATTGTGTGACGTGCTACCCGGCAGCTATTCACCGAGGTAGCCGGCTAGCTCAGTCGGTAGAGCGTCAGACTCTTAATCCCAGCGTCGTGGGTTCGAGCCACACGCTGGGCGTAACGGAATTTTGTTCCGCTGCAGATGTAAGTTACCGTTTTTCAGATTAACGAGATGTAATGGAAATAGCAACTTTAAACTTTGCCTCCGTCTCTGTCAGTCGCAATGAAACTGTATTTGAAGGTGAAGGAGATTTTGTAGACATGTGTGAAAGACATGTTCTGAAATGCAAGTGTTGTTGTTTGGAGAGCATATCGGTTACGTGTCAGATGTGTAGCCAAGCAGTAATGGGTCGCCATATCTGCAAATATTAGAAGCTAATATGAAGTGTTGTCAGCAGAAGTCTAATGATGCAGGCGACCGTAAGGCCGAAGTACGCAAGAGTACCGCTAGGCCGCGCCTCTTTAGCTCAGTGGTAGAGCACTGCTCTAATAAACCAGGTGTCGTAAGTTCCATCCTCACAGGAGAAAGATGAATTTTGGAAATCAGTAGCGCGTCGTGGCCGTATAGCAAACAGTATCTGTGATGACGAACAATTAGCGACAAGCGTTTTTTTAAGAATTACTCTCAGATGTGATTAAGGCGAATGGCGCAGATAAAGCATTTGCCAAAGCGGTACAGCATAAGGTGGGACGAGGCAGTCTGAATTACATTTTATAGATGTATTTCTCACATATCTCAGAGCCTCTCGCGGTCGTCGTCGTCGTCGTCGTCGTCGTCGTCGTCGTCGTCGTCGTCGTCGCCGCCGCCGCTTCTGCAGAAGTAGCAAATGGCCATCGTAGCAAATGCGGCGAGGGACGCCCTGCCTTCGATTCCGAATGCACAAAGTGTGTGGTCTTGTTTCTCAGTCTATATTTGGCCGGTCTCGTAAGAGGTTGAATGTAACGAATGGGTGGGAAAGAGCAAGGGGCAGCGGATGTGTAGAACGAAAACACGAATCCTCAGGGGTGTGAGCGTTTCGGGATGAGTCGTATACATGTTATGGTTGGTCGTCATTGACCGTGTGGCCTAATGGATAAGGCGTCGGACTTCGGATCTGAAGATTACAGGTTCGAATGCTGTCACGCTCTTGTTTTTCCAGTTCTGAAAAAGAAACATACCGTTTTCATGTAGCAATTGAGCAGTACGAAACCGTCTGAATGTTGCTGTTGACCATTTTTTGCTTGGAGATGCTCTTGAGCTTGAAACACACACAACAAGACCGGTGTTAACTAGCGAAATGGTCGGCAGAGTGCCGACACCACGAGTTTTGACTGGCACTTGCACATCTAAAACAACGTAGGAAAGTAACTCGTTCGGCTTTTGAGTCACATAAAGTATGTGTGTTAATTTTGACGCCACTAGCTCTGCATGTTGTCATGCAATTTCTTTACCTCTCAGAAATGATTATGACATAAAAGTGAAGTACGTGACGAGTGTGACGTTAGGAAAACATTAGGCAGCATGGAGAGATTCTGTATGGGACCACCCAACCCAAACGAGTATTGTGTGACGTGCTACCCGGCAGGTATTCACCGAGGTAGCCGGCTAGCTCAGTCGGTAGAGCGTCAGACTCTTAATCCCAGCGTCGTGGGTTCGAGCCACACGCTGGGCGTAACGGAATTTTGTTCCGCTGCAGATGTAAGTTACCGTTTTTCTGATTAACGAGATGTAATGGAAATAGCAACTTTAAACTTTGCCTCCGTCTCTGTCAGTCGCAATGAAACTGTATTTGAAGGTGAAGGAGATTTTGTAGACATGTGTGAAAGACATGTTCTGAAATGCAAGTGTTGTTGTTTGGAGAGCATATCGGTTACGTGTCAGATGTGTAGCCAAGCAGTAATGGGTCGCCATATCTGCAAATATTAGAAGCTAATATGAAGTGTTGTCAGCAGAAGTCTGATGATGCAGGCGACCGTAAGGCCGAAGTACGCAAGAGTACCGCTAGGCCCCGCCTCTTTAGTTCAGTGTCAGAGCACTGCTCTAATAAACCAGGTGTCGTAAGTTCCATCCTCACAGGAGAAAGATGAATTTTGGAAATCAGTAGCGCGTCGTGGCCGTATAGCAAACAGTATCTGTGATGACGAACAATTAGCGACAGGCGTTTTTTTAAGAATTACTCTCAGATGTGATTAAGGCGAATGGCGCAGATAAAGCATTTGCCAAAGCGGTACAGCATAAGGTGGGACGAGGCAGTCTGAATTACATTTTATAGATGTATTTCTCACATATCTCAGAGCCTCTCGCGGACGTCGTCGTCGTCGTCGTCGTCGTCGTCGTCGTCGTCGTCGTCGTCGTCGCCGCCGCCGCCGCTGCTTCTGCAGAAGTAGCAAATGGCCATCGTAGCAAATGCGGCGAGGGACGCCCTGCCTTCGATTCCGAATGCACGAAGTGTGTGGTCTTGTTTCTCAGTCTATATTTGGTCGGTCTCGTAAGAGGTTGAATGTAACGAATGGGTGGGAAAGAGCAAGGGGCAGCGGATGTGTAGAACGAAAACACAAATCCTCAGGGGTGTGAGCGTTTCGGGATGAGTCGTATACATGTTATAGTTGGTCGTCATTGACCGTGTGGCCTAATGGATAAGGCGTCGGACTTCGGATCTGAAGATTACAGGTTCGAATGCTGTCACGCTCTTGTTTTTCCAGTTCTGAAAAAGAAACATACCGTTTTCATGTAGCAATTGAGCAGTACGAAACCGTCTGAATGTTGCTGTTGACCATTTTTTGCTTGGAGATGCTCTTGAGCTTGAAACACACACAACAAGACCGGTGTTAACTAGCGAAATGGTCGGCAGAGTGCCGACACCACGAGTTTTGACTGGCACTTGCACATCTAAAACAACGTAGGAAAGTAACTCGTTCGGCTTTTGAGTCACATAAAGTATGTGTGTTAATTTTGACGCCACTAGCTCTGCATGTTGTCATGCAATTTCTTTACCTCTCAGAAATGATTATGACATAAAAGTGAAGTACGTGACGAGTGTGACGTTAGGAAAACATTAGGCAGCATGGAGAGATTCTGTATGGGACCACCCAACCCAAACGAGTATTGTGTGACGTGCTACCCGGCAGGTATTCACCGAGGTAGCCGGCTAGCTCAGTCGGTAGAGCGTCAGACTCTTAATCCCAGCGTCGTGGGTTCGAGCCACACGCTGGGCGTAACGGAATTTTGTTCCGCTGCAGATGTAAATTACCGTTTTTCTGATTAACGAGATGTAATGGAAATAGCAACTTTAAACTTTGCCTCCGTCTCTGTCAGTCGCAATGAAACTGTATTTGAAGGTGAAGGAGATTTTGTAGACATGTGTGAAAGACATGTTCTGAAATGCAAGTGTTGTTGTTTGGAGAGCATATCGGTTACGTGTCAGATGTGTAGCCAAGCAGTAATGGGTCGCCATATCTGCAAATATTAGAAGCTAATATGAAGTGTTGTCAGCAGAAGTCTGATGATGCAGGCGACCGTAAGGCCGAAGTACGCAAGAGTACCGCTAGGCCCCGCCTCTTTAGTTCAGTGTCAGAGCACTGCTCTAATAAACCAGGTGTCGTAAGTTCCATCCTCACAGGAGAAAGATGAATTTTGGAAATCAGTAGCGCGTCGTGGCCGTATAGCAAACAGTATCTGTGATGACGAACAATTAGCGACAGGCGTTTTTTTAAGAATTACTCTCAGATGTGATTAAGGCGAATGGCGCAGATAAAGCATTTGCCAAAGCGGTACAGCATAAGGTGGGACGAGGCAGTCTGAATTACATTTTATAGATGTATTTCTCACATATCTCAGAGCCTCTCGCGGTCGTCGTCGTCGTCGTCGTCGTCGTCGTCGTCGTCGCCGCCGCCGCTTCTGCAGAAGTAGCAAATGGCCATCGTAGCAAATGCGGCGAGGGACGCCCTGCCTTCGATTCCGAATGCACAAAGTGTGTGGTCTTGTTTCTCAGTCTATATTTGGTCGGTCTCGTAAGAGGTTGAATGTAACGAATGGGTGGGAAAGAGCAAGGGGCAGCGGATGTGTAGAACGAAAACACGAATCCTCAGGGGTGTGAGCGTTTCGGGATGAGTCGTATACATGTTATGGTTGGTCGTCATTGACCGTGTGGCCTAATGGATAAGGCGTCGGACTTCGGATCTGAAGATTACAGGTTCGAATGCTGTCACGCTCTTGTTTTTCCAGTTCTGAAAAAGAAACATACCGTTTTCATGTAGCAATTGAGCAGTACGAAACCGTCTGAATGTTGCTGTTGACCATTTTTTGCTTGGAGATGCTCTTGAGCTTGAAACACACACAACAAGACCGGTGTTAACTAGCGAAATGGTCGGCAGAGTGCCGACACCACGAGTTTTGACTGGCACTTGCACATCTAAAACAACGTAGGAAAGTAACTCGTTCGGCTTTTGAGTCACATAAAGTATGTGTGTTAATTTTGACGCCACTAGCTCTGCATGTTGTCATGCAATTTCTTTACCTCTCAGAAATGATTATGACATAAAAGTGAAGTACGTGACGAGTGTGACGTTAGGAAAACATTAGGCAGCATGGAGAGATTCTGTATGGGACCACCCAACCCAAGCGAGTATTGTGTGACGTGCTACCCGGCAGGTATTCACCGAGGTAGCCGGCTAGCTCAGTCGGTAGAGCGTCAGACTCTTAATCCCAGCGTCGTGGGTTCGAGCCACACGCTGGGCGTAACGGAATTTTGTTCCGCTGCAGATGTAAGTTACCGTTTTTCAGATTAACGAGATGTAATGGAAATAGCAACTTTAAACTTTGCCTCCGTCTCTGTCAGTCGCAATGAAACTGTATTTGAAGGTGAAGGAGATTTTGTAGACATGTGTGAAAGACATGTTCTGAAATGCAAGTGTTGTTGTTTGGAGAGCATATCGGTTACGTGTCAGATGTGTAGCCAAGCAGTAATGGGTCGCCATATCTGCAAATATTAGAAGCTAATATGAAGTGTTGTCAGCAGAAGTCTGATGATGCAGGCGACCGTAAGGCCGAAGTACGCAAGAGTACCGCTAGGCCCCGCCTCTTTAGTTCAGTGTCAGAGCACTGCTCTAATAAACCAGGTGTCGTAAGTTCCATCCTCACAGGAGAAAGATGAATTTTGGAAATCAGTAGCGCGTCGTGGCCGTATAGCAAACAGTATCTGTGATGACGAACAATTAGCGACAGGCGTTTTTTTAAGAATTACTCTCAGATGTGATTAAGGCGAATGGCGCAGATAAAGCATTTGCCAAAGCGGTACAGCATAAGGTGGGACGAGGCAGTCTGAATTACATTTTATAGATGTATTTCTCACATATCTCAGAGCCTCTCGCGGACGTCGTCGTCGTCGTCGTCGTCGTCGTCGTCGTCGTCGTCGCCGCCGCCGCCGCTGCTTCTGCAGAAGTAGCAAATGGCCATCGTAGCAAATGCGGCGAGGGACGCCCTGCCTTCGATTCCGAATGCACGAAGTGTGTGGTCTTGTTTCTCAGTCTATATTTGGTCGGTCTCGTAAGAGGTTGAATGTAACGAATGGGTGGGAAAGAGCAAGGGGCAGCGGATGTGTAGAACGAAAACACAAATCCTCAGGGGTGTGAGCGTTTCGGGATGAGTCGTATACATGTTATAGTTGGTCGTCATTGACCGTGTGGCCTAATGGATAAGGCGTCGGACTTCGGATCTGAAGATTAAAGGTTCGAATGCTGTCACGCTCTTGTTTTTCCAGTTCTGAAAAAGAAACATACCGTTTTCATGTAGCAATTGAGCAGTACGAAACCGTCTGAATGTTGCTGTTGACCATTTTTTGCTTGGAGATGCTCTTGAGCTTGAAACACACACAACAAGACCGGTGTTAACTAGCGAAATGGTCGGCAGAGTGCCGACACCACGAGTTTTGACTGGCAGTTGCACATCTAAAACAACGTAGGAAAGTAACTCGTTCGGCTTTTGAGTCACATAAAGTATGTGTGTTAATTTTGACGCCACTAGCTCTGCATGTTGTCATGCAATTTCTTTACCTCTCAGAAATGATTATGACATAAAAGTGAAGTACGTGACGAGTGTGACGTTAGGAAAACATTAGGCAGCATGGAGAGATTCTGTATGGGACCACCCAACCCAAACGAGTATTGTGTGACGTGCTACCCGGCAGGTATTCACCGAGGTAGCCGGCTAGCTCAGTCGGTAGAGCGTCAGACTCTTAATCCCAGGGTCGTGGGTTCGAGCCACACGCTGGGCGTAACGGAATTTTGTTCCGCTGCAGATGTAAATTACCGTTTTTCTGATTAACGAGATGTAATGGAAATAGCAACTTTAAACTTTGCCTCCGTCTCTGTCAGTCGCAATGAAACTGTATTTGAAGGTGAAGGAGATTTTGTAGACATGTGTGAAAGACATGTTCTGAAATGCAAGTGTTGTTGTTTGGAGAGCATATCGGTTACGTGTCAGATGTGTAGCCAAGCAGTAATGGGTCGCCATATCTGCAAATATTAGAAGCTAATATGAAGTGTTGTCAGCAGAAGTCTAATGATGCAGGCGACCGTAAGGCCGAAGTACGCAAGAGTACCGCTAGGCCGCGCCTCTTTAGCTGAGTGGTAGAGCACTGCTCTAATAAACCAGGTGTCGTAAGTTCCATCCTCACAGGAGAAAGATGAATTTTGGAAATCAGTAGCGCGTCGTGGCCGTATAGCAAACAGTATCTGTGATGACGAACAATAAGCGACAGGCGTTTTTTTAAGAATTACTCTCAGATGTGATTAAGGCGAATGGCGCAGATAAAGCATTTGCCAAAGCGGTACAGCATAAGGTGGGACGAGGCAGTCTGAATTACATTTTATAGATGTATTTCTCACATATCTCAGAGCCTCTCGCGGTCGTCGTCGTCGTCGTCGTCGTCGTCGTCGTCGTCGTCGTCGTCGTCGCCGCCGCTGCTTCTGCAGAAGTAGCAAATGGCCATCGTAGCAAATGCGGCGAGGGACGCCCTGCCTTCGATTCCGAATGAACAAAGTGTGTGGTCTTGTTTCTCAGTCTATATTTGGTCGGTCTCGTAAGAGGTTGAATGTAACGAATGGGTGGGAAAGAGCAAGGGGCAGCGGATGTGTAGAACGAAAACACAAATCCTCAGGGGTGTGAGCGTTTCGGGATGAGTCGTATACATGTTATAGTTGGTCGTCATTGACCGTGTGGCCTAATGGATAAGGCGTCGGACTTCGGATCTGAAGATTACAGGTTCGAATGCTGTCACGCTCTTGTTTTTCCAGTTCTGAAAAAGAAACATACCGTTTTCATGTAGCAATTGAGCAGTACGAAACCGTCTGAATGTTGCTGTTGACCATTTTTTGCTTGGAGATGCTCTTGAGCTTGAAACACACACAACAAGACCGGTGTTAACTAGCGAAATGGTCGGCAGAGTGCCGACACCACGAGTTTTGACTGGCACTTGCACATCTAAAACAACGTAGGAAAGTAACTCGTTCGGCTTTTGAGTCACATAAAGTATGTGTGTTAATTTTGACGCCACTAGCTCTGCATGTTGTCATGCAATTTCTTTACCTCTCAGAAATGATTATGACATAAAAGTGAAGTACGTGACGAGTGTGACGTTAGGAAAACATTAGGCAGCATGGAGAGATTCTGTATGGGACCACCCAACCCAAACGAGTATTGTGTGACGTGCTACCCGGCAGGTATTCACCGAGGTAGCCGGCTAGCTCAGTCGGTAGAGCGTCAGACTCTTAATCCCAGGGTCGTGGGTTCGAGCCACACGCTGGGCGTAACGGAATTTTGTTCCGCTGCAGATGTAAATTACCGTTTTTCTGATTAACGAGATGTAATGGAAATAGCAACTTTAAACTTTGCCTCCGTCTCTGTCAGTCGCAATGAAACTGTATTTGAAGGTGAAGGAGATTTTGTAGACATGTGTGAAAGACATGTTCTGAAATGCAAGTGTTGTTGTTTGGAGAGCATATCGGTTACGTGTCAGATGTGTAGCCAAGCAGTAATGGGTCGCCATATCTGCAAATATTAGAAGCTAATATGAAGTGTTGTCAGCAGAAGTCTAATGATGCAGGCGACCGTAAGGCCGAAGTACGCAAGAGTACCACTAGGCCGCGCCTCTTTAGCTCAGTGGTAGAGCACTGCTCTAATAAACCAGGTGTCGTAAGTTCCATCCTCACAGGAGAAAGATGAATTTTGGAAATCAGTAGCGCGTCGTGGCCGTATAGCAAACAGTATCTGTGATGACGAACAATAAGCGACAGGCGTTTTTTTAAGAATTACTCTCAGATGTGATTAAGGCGAATGGCGCAGATAAAGCATTTGCCAAAGCGGTACAGCATAAGGTGGGACGAGGCAGTTTGAATTACATTTTATAGATGTATTTCTCACATATCTCAGAGCCTCTCGCGGTCGTCGTCGTCGTCGTCGTCGTCGTCGTCGTCGTCGTCGCCGCCGCTGCTTCTGCAGAAGTAGCAAATGGCCATCGTAGCAAATGCGGCGAGGGACGCCCTGCCTTCGATTCCGAATGCACAAAGTGTGTGGTCTTGTTTCTCAGTCTATATTTGGTCGGTCTCGTAAGAGGTTGAATGTAACGAATGGGTGGGAAAGAGCAAGGGGCAGCGGATGTGTAGAACGAAAACACGAATCCTCAGGGGTGTGAGCGTTTCGGGATGAGTCGTATACATGTTATAGTTGGTCGTCATTGACCGTGTGGCCTAATGGATAAGGCGTCGGACTTCGGATCTGAAGATTACAGGTTCGAATGCTGTCACGCTCTTGTTTTTCCAGTTCTGAAAAAGAAACATACCGTTTTCATGTAGCAATTGAGCAGTACGAAACCGTCTGAATGTTGCTGTTGACCATTTTTTGCTTGGAGATGCTCTTGAGCTTGAAACACACACAACAAGACCGGTGTTAACTAGCGAAATGGTCGGCAGAGTGCCGACACCACGAGTTTTGACTGGCACTTGCACATCTAAAACAACGTAGGAAAGTAACTCGTTCGGCTTTTGAGTCACATAAAGTATGTGTGTTAATTTTGACGCCACTAGCTCTGCATGTTGTCATGCAATTTCTTTACCTCTCAGAAATGATTATGACATAAAAGTGAAGTACGTGACGAGTGTGACGTTAGGAAAACATTAGGCAGCATGGAGAGATTCTGTATGGGACCACCCAACCCAAACGAGTATTGTGTGACGTGCTACCCGGCAGGTATTCACCGAGGTAGCCGGCTAGCTCAGTCGGTAGAGCGTCAGACTCTTAATCCCAGCGTCGTGGGTTCGAGCCACACGCTGGGCGTAACGGAATTTTGTTCCGCTGCAGATGTAAATTACCGTTTTTCTGATTAACGAGATGTAATGGAAATAGCAACTTTAAACTTTGCCTCCGTCTCTGTCAGTCGCAATGAAACTGTATTTGAAGGTGAAGGAGATTTTGTAGACATGTGTGAAAGACATGTTCTGAAATGCAAGTGTTGTTGTTTGGAGAGCATATCGGTTACGTGTCAGATGTGTAGCCAAGCAGTAATGGGTCGCCATATCTGCAAATATTAGAAGCTAATATGAAGTGTTGTCAGCAGAAGTCTAATGATGCAGGCGACCGTAAGGCCGAAGACGCAAGAGTACCGCTAGGCCGCGCCTCTTTAGCTCAGTGGTAGAGCACTGCTCTAATAAACCAGGTGTCGTAAGTTCCATCCTCACAGGAGAAAGATGAATTTTGGAAATCAATAGCGCGTCGTGGCCGTATAGCAAACAGTATCTGTGATGACGAACAATAAGCGACAGGCGTTTTTTTTAAGAATTACTCTCAGATGTGATTAAGGCGAATGGCGCAGATAAAGCATTTGCCAAAGCGGTACAGCATAAGGTGGGACGAGGCAGTCTGAATTACATTTTATAGATGTATTTCTCACATATCTCCGAGCCTCTCGCGGTCGTCGTCGTCGTCGTCGTCGTCGTCGTCGTCGCCGCCGCTGCTTCTGCAGAAGTAGCAAATGGCCATCGTAGCAAATGCGGCGAGGGACGCCCTGCCTTCGATTCCGAATGCACAAAGTGTGTGGTCTTGTTTCTCAGTCTATATTTGGTCGGTCTCGTAAGAGGTTGAATGTAACGAATGGGTGGGAAAGAGCAAGGGGCAGCGGATGTGTAGAACGAAAACACAAATCCTCAGGGGTGTGAGCGTTTCGGGATGAGTCGTATACATGTTATAGTTGGTCGTCATTGACCGTGTGGCCTAATGGATAAGGCGTCGGACTTCGGATCTGAAGATTACAGGTTCGAATGCTGTCACGCTCTTGTTTTTCCAGTTCTGAAAAAGAAACATACCGTTTTCATGTAGCAATTGAGCAGTACGAAACCGTCTGAATGTTGCTGTTGACCATTTTTTGCTTGGAGATGCTCTTGAGCTTGAAACACACACAACAAGACCGGTGTTAACTAGCGAAATGGTCGGCAGAGTGCCGACACCACGAGTTTTGACTGGCACTTGCACATCTAAAACAACGTAGGAAAGTAACTCGTTCGGCTTTTGAGTCACATAAAGTATGTGTGTTAATTTTGACGCCACTAGCTCTGCATGTTGTCATGCAATTTCTTTACCTCTCAGAAATGATTATGACATAAAAGTGAAGTACGTGACGAGTGTGACGTTAGGAAAACATTAGGCAGCATGGAGAGATTCTGTATGGGACCACCCAACCCAAGCGAGTATTGTGTGACGTGCTACCCGGCAGGTATTCACCGAGGTAGCCGGCTAGCTCAGTCGGTAGAGCGTCAGACTCTTAATCCCAGCGTCGTGGGTTCGAGCCACACGCTGGGCGTAACGGAATTTTGTTCCGCTGCAGATGTAAATTACCGTTTTTCAGATTAACGAGATGTAATGGAAATAGCAACTTTAAACTTTGCCTCCGTCTCTGTCAGTCGCAATGAAACTGTATTTGAAGGTGAAGGAGATTTTGTAGACATGTGTGAAAGACATGTTCTGAAATGCAAGTGTTGTTGTTTGGAGAGCATATCGGTTACGTGTCAGATGTGTAGCCAAGCAGTAATGGGTCGCCATATCTGCAAATATTAGACGCTAATATGAAGTGTTGTCAGCAGAAGTCTGATGATGCAGGCGACCGTAAGGCCGAAGTACGCAAGAGTACCGCTAGGCCCCGCCTCTTTAGTTCAGTGGTAGAGCACTGCTCTAATAAACCAGGTGTCGTAAGTTCCATCCTCACAGGAGAAAGATGAATTTTGGAAATCAGTAGCGCGTCGTGGCCGTATAGCAAACAGTATCTGTGATGACGAACAATTAGCGACAGGCGTTTTTTTAAGAATTACTCTCAGATGTGATTAAGGCGAATGGCGCAGATAAAGCATTTGCCAAAGCGGTACAGCATAAGGCGGGACGAGGCAGTCTGAATTACATTTTATAGATGTATTTCTCACTTATCTCAGAGCCTCTCGCGGTCGTCGTCGTCGTCGTCGTCGTCGTCGTCTTCGTCGTCGACGCCGCTGCTTCTGCAGAAGTAGCAAATGGCCATCGTAGCAAATGCGGCGAGGGACGCCCTGCCTTCGATTCCGAATGCACAAAGTGTGTGGTCTTGTTTCTCAGTCTATATTTGGTCGGTCTCGTAAGAGGTTGAATGTAACGAATGGGTGGGAAAGAGCAAGGGGCAGCGGATGTGTAGAACGAAAACACAAATCCTCAGGGGTGTGAGCGTTTCGGGATGAGTCGTATACATGTTATAGTTCGTCGTCATTGACCGTGTGGCCTAATGGATAAGGCGTCGGACTTCGGATCTGAAGATTACAGGTTCGAATGCTGTCACGCTCTTGTTTTTCCAGTTCTGAAAAAGAAACATACCGTTTTCATGTAGCAATTGAGCAGTACGAAACCGTCTGAATGTTGCTGTTGACCATTTTTTGCTTGGAGATGCTCTTGAGCTTGAAACACACACAACAAGACCGGTGTTAACTAGCGAAATGGTCGGCAGAGTGCCGACACCACGAGTTTTGACTGGCACTTGCACATCTAAAACAACGTAGGAAAGTAACTCGTTCGACTTTTGAGTCACATAAAGTATGTGTGTTAACTTTGACGCCACTAGCTCTGCATGTTGTCATGCAATTTCTTTACCTCTCAGAAATGATTATGACATAAAAGTGAAGTACGTGACGAGTGTGACGTTAGGAAAACATTAGGCAGCATGGAGAGATTCTGTATGGGACCACCCAACCCAAACGAGTATTGTGTGACGTGCTACCCGGCAGGTATTCACCGAGGTAGCCGGCTAGCTCAGTCGGTAGAGCGTGAGACTCTTAGTCCCAGGGTCGTGGGTTCGAGCCACACGCTGGGCGTAACGGAATTTTGTTCCGCTGCAGATGTAAATTACCGTTTTTCTGATTAACGAGATGTAATGGAAATAGCAACTTTAAACTTTGCCTCCGTCTCTGTCAGTCGCAATGAAACTGTATTTGAAGGTGAAGGAGATTTTGTAGACATGTGTGAAAGACATGTTCTGAAATGCAAGTGTTGTTGTTTGGAGAGCATATCGGTTACGTGTCAGATGTGTAGCCAAGCAGTAATGGGTCGCCATATCTGCAAATATTAGAAGCTAATATGAAGTGTTGTCAGCAGAAGTCTGATGATGCAGGCGACCGTAAGGCCGAAGTACGCAAGAGTACCGCTAGGCCCCGCCTCTTTAGTTCAGTGGTAGAGCACTGCTCTAATAAACCAGGTGTCGTAAGTTCCATCCTCACAGGAGAAAGATGAATTTTGGAAATCAGTAGCGCGTCGTGGCCGTATAGCAAACAGTATCTGTGATGACGAACAATTAGCGACAGGCGTTTTTTTAAGAATTACTCTCAGATGTGATTAAGGCGAATGGCGCAGATAAAGCATTTGCCAAAGCGGTACAGAATAAGGTGGGACGAGGCAGTCTGAATTACATTTTATAGATGTATTTCTCACTTATCTCAGAGCCTCTCGCGGTCGTCGTCGTCGTCGTCGTCGTCGTCGTCGTCGTCGTCGCCGCCGCTGCTTCTGCAGAAGTAGCAAATGGCCATCGTAGCAAATGCGGCGAGGGACGCCCTGCCTTCGATTCCGAATGCACAAAGTGTGTGGTCTTGTTTCTCAGTCTATATTTGGTCGGTCTCGTAAGAGGTTGAATGTAACGAATGGGTGGGAAAGAGCAAGGGGCAGCGGATGTGTAGAACGAAAACACAAATCCTCAGGGGTGTGAGCGTTTCGGGATGAGTCGTATACATGTTACAGTTGGTCGTCATTGACCGTGTGGCCTAATGGATAAGGCGTCGGACTTCGGATCTGAAGATTACAGGTTCGAATGCTGTCACGCTCTTGTTTTTCCAGTTCTGAAAAAGAAACATACCGTTTTCATGTAGCAATTGAGCAGTACGAAACCGTCTGAATGTTGCTGTTGACCATTTTTTGCTTGGAGATGCTCTTGAGCTTGAAACACACACAACAAGACCGGTGTTAACTAGCGAAATGGTCGGCAGAGTGCCGACACCACGAGTTTTGACTGGCACTTGCACATCTAAAACAACGTAGGAAAGTAACTCGTTCGGCTTTTGAGTCACATAAAGTATGTGTGTTAATTTTGACGCCACTAGCTCTGCATGTTGTCATGCAATTTCTTTACCTCTCAGAAATGATTATGACATAAAAGTGAAGTACGTGACGAGTGTGACGTTAGGAAAACATTAGGCAGCATGGAGAGATTCTGTATGGGACCACCCAACCCAAGCGAGTATTGTGTGACGTGCTACCCGGCAGGTATTCACCGAGGTAGCCGGCTAGCTCAGTCGGTAGAGCGTCAGACTCTTAATCCCAGCGTCGTGGGTTCGAGCCACACGCTGGGCGTAACGGAATTTTGTTCCGCTGCAGATGTAAATTACCGTTTTTCAGATTAACGAGATGTAATGGAAATAGCAACTTTAAACTTTGCCTCCGTCTCTGTCAGTCGCAATGAAACTGTATTTGAAGGTGAAGGAGATTTTGTAGACATGTGTGAAAGACATGTTCTGAAATGCAAGTGTTGTTGTTTGGAGAGCATATCGGTTACGTGTCAGATGTGTAGCCAAGCAGTAATGGGTCGCCATATCTGCAAATATTAGACGCTAATATGAAGTGTTGTCAGCAGAAGTCTGATGATGCAGGCGACCGTAAGGCCGAAGTACGCAAGAGTACCGCTAGGCCCCGCCTCTTTAGTTCAGTGGTAGAGCACTGCTCTAATAAACCAGGTGTCGTAAGTTCCATCCTCACAGGAGAAAGATGAATTTTGGAAATCAGTAGCGCGTCGTGGCCGTATAGCAAACAGTATCTGTGATGACGAACAATTAGCGACAGGCGTTTTTTTAAGAATTACTCTCAGATGTGATTAAGGCGAATGGCGCAGATAAAGCATTTGCCAAAGCGGTACAGCATAAGGCGGGACGAGGCAGTCTGAATTACATTTTATAGATGTATTTCTCACTTATCTCAGAGCCTCTCGCGGTCGTCGTCGTCGTCGTCGTCGTCGTCGTCTTCGTCGTCGACGCCGCTGCTTCTGCAGAAGTAGCAAATGGCCATCGTAGCAAATGCGGCGAGGGACGCCCTGCCTTCGATTCCGAATGCACAAAGTGTGTGGTCTTGTTTCTCAGTCTATATTTGGTCGGTCTCGTAAGAGGTTGAATGTAACGAATGGGTGGGAAAGAGCAAGGGGCAGCGGATGTGTAGAACGAAAACACAAATCCTCAGGGGTGTGAGCGTTTCGGGATGAGTCGTATACATGTTATAGTTCGTCGTCATTGACCGTGTGGCCTAATGGATAAGGCGTCGGACTTCGGATCTGAAGATTACAGGTTCGAATGCTGTCACGCTCTTGTTTTTCCAGTTCTGAAAAAGAAACATACCGTTCTCATGTAGCAATTGAGCAGTACGAAACCGTCTGAATGTTGCTGTTGACCATTTTTTGCTTGGAGATGCTCTTGAGCTTGAAACACACACAACAAGACCGGTGTTAACTAGCGAAATGGTCGGCAGAGTGCCGACACCACGAGTTTTGACTGGCACTTGCACATCTAAAACAACGTAGGAAAGTAACTCGTTCGACTTTTGAGTCACATAAAGTATGTGTGTTAACTTTGACGCCACTAGCTCTGCATGTTGTCATGCAATTTCTTTACCTCTCAGAAATGATTATGACATAAAAGTGAAGTACGTGACGAGTGTGACGTTAGGAAAACATTAGGCAGCATGGAGAGATTCTGTATGGGACCACCCAACCCAAACGAGTATTGTGTGACGTGCTACCCGGCAGGTATTCACCGAGGTAGCCGGCTAGCTCAGTCGGTAGAGCGTCAGACTCTTAGTCCCAGGGTCGTGGGTTCGAGCCACACGCTGGGCGTAACGGAATTTTGTTCCGCTGCAGATGTAAATTACCGTTTTTCTGATTAACGAGATGTAATGGAAATAGCAACTTTAAACTTTGCCTCCGTCTCTGTCAGTCGCAATGAAACTGTATTTGAAGGTGAAGGAGATTTTGTAGACATGTGTGAAAGACATGTTCTGAAATGCAAGTGTTGTTGTTTGGAGAGCATATCGGTTACGTGTCAGATGTGTAGCCAAGCAGTAATGGGTCGCCATATCTGCAAATATTAGAAGCTAATATGAAGTGTTGTCAGCAGAAGTCTGATGATGCAGGCGACCGTAAGGCCGAAGTACGCAAGAGTACCGCTAGGCCCCGCCTCTTTAGTTCAGTGGTAGAGCACTGCTCTAATAAACCAGGTGTCGTAAGTTCCATCCTCACAGGAGAAAGATGAATTTTGGAAATCAGTAGCGCGTCGTGGCCGTATAGCAAACAGTATCTGTGATGACGAACAATTAGCGACAGGCGTTTTTTTAAGAATTACTCTCAGATGTGATTAAGGCGAATGGCGCAGATAAAGCTTTTTTTTTAAAAAAAAAAAAAAAAATTCTTTATTTCCATAAACAATGTTAATTTTACATCTAGCCCACTGCCTTATTTGATTAGTGGGCCAAGTTAGTTATACAAGGATAATTAGCAGCTAATTCTAAGTTCTATGTAGTAACTAGTTAGTATATAAGTGAACAGTAAGCAATGGGCAACATTATTGTTAGTCTACTACAAACATTTAATCTTTAGACTAGTTACTAATCCTACAGCGTTACAGTTGTGTCAGCTAATTTATATAAACCTACTATAGAGCCTTGCTCATTGAGCTAACCCCAATGAGCGTGCCCCTGACACTGGGCAGGCCGAGATGGTAATCGCTGCAGGTTACTAATAATAATATCTAAAAACTAAGTCCTACAACTAACTTATCCTAATGTCAAGTCCGGTGCGTTGTCTGGTTTGGTAAGGCTGCACCCCACCCCCCCAGAATCCTGTGGCGCGGCGGATTCAGACTGAGGAAGTCGGCCTTTCCGCGCCCAGGCGGTTTGGGAGTAGGGTATCAAACTCTATCTGTGTCCTGGTTTATCTCTTTCTTGTGCTACTATAGGTCTTTCGGGTAGTCCTTTAGGACTTTCTGAGATACCGCGTTAGCCAGTTTGTTTATGATGTCGAAAGTGTCGCGATGTCTGATTAGTCTAAAAGTGTCGTTGTGTGGTAGTTGGTCCCGAAGTACTGAGGCCACATCATTGAAAAGGGGGCACTCGTAGACTACATGGTCAGGAGTACCCTCCGGAACACCACAGTCACACGCAGTTGTCGCCTTTTTACCAAATCGACATAGATATGTCGAGTACGGTCCATGTCCAGTGAGGAAGTGGATGAGTCCCCGGGATGGATCGAAATGTGACATTTCCATCCTTTCCCTAACATCTGGTAGGAGCTCAAAGGTTCGACGCCCTGTTTCTTCGGTTTCCCACGAAAGTTGCCATAGCAGCTCCCCTTTTTTCCTAATTTCTACTTTATTTTCTGTCCTGCTGCCCAGAATTTCCTCGGTTTTTTCCAAATTCCCCTTTTTAGTCCAGTACCAAGCGGCCTGCTCCCGAATTTTGATATCCAGGGGGCAAAGCCCCATAATAACTAACAGGGCTCCTCCCGGTGTAGTTCTGTATGCCCCCACTGATCTCAGGATCGTATTTCTCTGCACTCTCCTCACTGTCATGGCGGGCACCACCCTCGTGAGCCTGTGTGCCCAGACTCCGGATCCGTAACCCACTATGGATGTTAGTATACTGTTATGATAGAGTTTGATGAGATGTGGTGGAAGATGAAACCGCTTATGCCCAATGGAGATGAGGTTGTTGAGTACCTGTAAAGCTCTTTGAGTTACGGTTTCGATGTGTCTACTAAAAGTCCACCTTTCATCAATGATGATACCTAGATAGCGTGTCTCACGTCGCCGGAGAACTGGTGATCCATCTATCCTAACAGTTGGGTTACGAGCTAATTGTCCCTTTAGAAGAAGATAGGTAGACTTGGCCGGTGAAATTGTCATTTTTGTCTTGCGGCACCACAGTTGGAGTGTGTTTATTGCTCTCTCGATCTTAGGCTCTATGTCCTCTCGGCTACGGCCGCCGACCAGTAGGAGGAGATCATCTGCGTAGGCTATCACCTCCAGCACTTCGTCACTTTGTTGTAATGTATCTAGTAAGGGTTCCATGTGGATGTCCCAGAACAGCGGACCCAGTACGGAACCCTGGGGACATCCCTTGGTGATAGTTTTCCTTACTCTTGTGCTAGCAGATGATAGCCAGACCTCCCGATCTTCACAATAGCTCCTCAGACAGCCATATAGCAGCCCTGGACACTCCTTCTCCCTTAAGCAGGAGAAGAGCGAAGGCCACCACAGGTTGTCGAAGGCGCCACTTATATCCACCATGATGCCAACAACGTACTTGTACGGGGTAGAGCCGCAGACCTCGGCCGCCAGGGCGATTGCATCAGATGCCGATCGTCCAGACCTGAAGCCAAACTGCCTGTTGCTCATTCCGCACAGCACTCGGTGTGCCGCCAGTCTATCAGCCAGAAGTCTCTCCAGAATCTTCCCAAGCAGATCAAGCAGGCAGATAGGTCTATAAGATTTAGTTTCTGCTGGGTCTTTGTCAGCCCCTTTCTTTATAATTACCACATTTGCCCTCTTCCATATTCGAGGGAACTTTTTCTGCCTGAGGCATTCGTTATATAAATGAGTTAGAGGGGCGACTATCTGGGGGGCCAGGAATTGCACCACTTCCGCCACAATACCGTCTGGCCCAGGAGCTTTTCCTCTCTTCAGGGAATTTATGTGGGCAGCTACCTCTTCTTCTGAGAATGGGTAGACTGCCATATCATTTTCATACGCATTGTTGTTATTCTCCCTCAGCTGCCGTTGTTCATCTGTCTCATCCACTGTATCATCAGGCAACAGGGAGTGGAGAAGGACCTCAGCAGTTTCCTGCCAAGACCCCGTCATCCGGTCCCCATGCCTGACGGTTGAAAGCTCCATCGGAGAACGGATCTTTTCCCGGACAAGCCTGTAGGGAACTCTACATGGGTCTAATGCTAGTTGGTTCAGAACAAAGTGTTCCCAACTTTTTGTTCTAACTTCCCGTAGCTGTTTTTGGAAGTTATCTTTGGCTTCCCGGTAAAGCTGCAGCCATCTTTGTCTTTCTTGCCAGACGACACTGCGCTGGTAGTGCCTCCTGAGCCTTCTGACCGACCGGCGCATCTCCTCTAGTTCAGCAGACCATGGTGATGGAGAGGCCGCCATGGCCCTCCTCCTAGTAGGTACGGCTGCTTTGACTGCTCGAGTTATTACTGAGACCAGTTCTTCGGCTCTGTTGTCAACGTCAAAGTCTCTGTGGTCGTCACCTTCTGATATCGGAGGAATGTCGCACTCCCCAGCAAGTCTCTCCCAGTCGGCTCTATTGTAATTGTATTGTATTTCCCACCCCATGGCCCAGCGGCTCTCGCCATCTCCTATGTTGAAAGTAATGAGATTGTGGTCACTTGTAGTGGCATTCTCAACTACTTTCCATTGCTGGATTAGGTATGCTGCGTTTGGCGTAGCCAGGGTCACGTCGATGTTTGTGCCTTGGCCCCCTCCCGCCGCATAGGTCGGAGGGTTGCCTGGCTTGTTAGCCACTACAAGCTGCAAGGCCATGATGGCTTCTTCTGCCTTCTCTCCATTGGGATCCCTGGTGCCGCTGTACCATAAGGGGGATTTGGCATTCATATCGGCAGTCACAAATGTTTTCCGCCCCCGCAACGCCGTGATAGCTGTGGTGAGATGAGCTAGGTGTCTTTCAATATCATCACCATATTGGAAGTATGTGTTGATCATAATAATAGCTCCTGCTGGAGATTGCAGCTCCACGACGTTGCAGTGGCTGGTTGTGAACTGCGTTAGAACTGTAGCCCTTATCAGTTTGTTAGTGATAATAATTGCCGCTTTTGGGTCTTCACCTCTGCAGACGACTTGCCAGGTCGCAGCTGTGAAAGCTATCTTCCCGTTTAGGGAGTACGGCTCCTGCAGGCAGACCACATCCAGTCTCCTCTCCTCCACTTCCCTTCGCAACTCCTGCATGACAAGTCTGCTGTTATGGGTGTTGAGTTGGCCAATGGTGATTTCCGTCATGTAGTTGTCTATGGAGTGTATGTGTGAATTCTGTCATGAGGCCATGTTTTGTTCCAGTCAAATGTGATACGTCCATTTGCCAGAACAGCTTGTCGATAAATTTCATTCAGGTCGAATTTTTCTCCACGTCTGTCAAAGACTTTCTTTAGTAGGTCACGCAGGGCTCCGAAGTCAGTGGGGAGATTCACTGACTTGAGTTGAATTCTGTCCACAGCCTCCATTACCGAGAAGGTGACTCTCTGTCCATATTCATGTCCCACCCGAACCACATGTCTCAAGGCAGTGGTCAGGGTAGTCGGCTGCTCCAGCCTCGCCAGTTGCATGGTGAGTTCAAGGTTTGGATAGACTCTGACTGGATCGACAGGTGGCAGTCTCACTACAGGATCTTTTATTGCATCTGGTTCACTTGAACTAGTTATTTTATTTTCTTGAACTGGTTGTTTTGTTGTTATATTTAATTCTGCTGAGACTGCCACCGTCTCTGGTACAGGATGCCGTTGCCGTAGGTCTTTAGTCGGCCTTGTTTCCCTGCTTGGGGAGGAGGGGAGCGTGACTGCCAGAGGCCTCGTTTGTGTCCCTCTATCCGTAGTGGTAGAGTCGGTTTGAGTGCTTTTATCTACGGTTCTGGTTGTGGTGCCCATGTGCAACCTCAAGAAAAGCTTGAAAGCACTCGCCCTCAGGGCATCCCTCCTCCTTTTGCTAGGGGATTTCCTTTTGGGCATCCTGTTGGCTTTGGTTTGATCAGCCATAGTCTATTCTTGAAATAAGCCTTTGTTCCAGAAGTCTGTAGGTGGGGCAGCTACGTCCCGTGGTACCACAGGGCTTTTTACCCCGTCTCTTGCAGGGGATACAAACCGCCGCAGCCCTACAGTCCTTCCTGACGTGGCCATCCTCGCCACATTTCGAGCAGGCCGACCCCCTGGTACAGTGCCACAAAACGTGGTCGAGATCTCCACAATTGTGGCAACGCGGTACGACCAGAAAGTCGCGTGTATTAATGGCGTGAAAGCCGACATATAGTCTGCCCATTGCTGTAATTCTTTTCCACATGTGAGCGGAGACCTCGGCAACGTGATGGACCACATCACGGTCCCGAGGCCCGGTTTTGAATCTCAAATTGAAGTTTGCTTTAAATTCTTCTTCTGTCATATCATCAAAATTCTGAGCCTTTATAGATTTTTGCAGTTCTTCATTCGTCATGAATGTTGGTACATCATACAAGATGACCAATGGGTTTCTTTTCCTCGGTGGCTCGCATTTGACCACCGAGTTTAGTTTTGCATTACTTAACAGTTTCTCTTTGTCTTCTTCTGAAGCTACTTCAACAATAACAGAGTTTCTGCTGGGTTTTACCTTATTTATTTTAATTTTGTCTTTTGCTGGATTGATAGTTGTCGTAAGCAATTCCTGGATTCTTTTTACGCTAGTGTCTTGACCTGGTAGGGTTCTTAGGAATACCGTTTTGTCAGATCTTTTAGTAACTTTTGCAATGGTATCCTTTGTAGTCTGCGGTTTTGGTGGCGCTTGTGCGACCACCGCCGCCCAGGTCTTTCCGGGTTGTTTCCTTAGTCTCTCATTTTCTTTTGTAAGTTCTTCCACTCGGCCCTCAAGCTTGGCGTTTGCGATAGCCCACGCCGCCAGTTCATTTTTGATTATAGTCAGAGCCGCTTGACTAATTTTACCATTTTTAATATGTTGCTCGAGGAGCAATGATATTCTCGTGTGTCTTTGTAGAACATTTTCCTCAGTTGCCTGTAAAAGCATTTGCCAAAGCGGTACAGCATAAGGTGGGACGAGGCAGTCTGAATTACATTTTATAGATGTATTTCTCACATATCTCAGAGCCTCTCGCGGTCGTCGTCGTCGTCGTCGTCGTCGTCGCCGCCGTCGCCGCCGCCGCTGCTTCTGCAGAAGTAGCAAATGGCCATCGTAGCAAATGCGGCGAGGGACGCCCTGCCTTCGATTCCGAATGCACAAAGTGTGTGGTCTTGTTTCTCAGTCTATATTTGGTCGGCCTCGTAAGAGGTTGAATGTAACGAATGGGTGGGAAAGAGCAAGGGGCAGCGGATGTGTAGAACGAAAACACAAATCCTCAGGGGTGTGAGCGTTTCGGGATGAGTCGTATACATGTTATAGTTGGTCGTCATTGACCGTGTGGCCTAATGGATAAGGCGTCGGATTCGGATCTGAAGATTACAGGTTCGAATGCTGTCATGCTCTTGTTTTTCCAGTTCTGAAAAAGAAACATACCGTTTTCATGTAGCATTTGAGCAGTACGAAACCGTCTGAATGTTGCTGTTGACCATTTTTTGCTTGGAGATGCTCTTGAGCTTGAAACACACACAACAAGACCGGTGTTAACTAGCGAAATGGTCGGCAGAGTGCCGACACCACGAGTTTTGACTGGCAGTTGCACATCTAAAACAACGTAGGAAAGTAACTCGTTCGGCTTTTGAGTCACATAAAGTATGTGTGTTAATTTTGACGCCACTAGCTCTGCATGTTGTCATGCAATTTCTTTACCTCTCAGAAATGATTATGACATAAAAGTGAAGTACGTGACGAGTGTGACGTTAGGAAAACATTAGGCAGCATGGAGAGATTCTGTATGGGACCACCCAACCCAAACGAGTATTGTGTGACGTGCTACCCGGCAGGTATTCACCGAGGTAGCCGGCTAGCTCAGTCGGTAGAGCGTTAGACTCTTAGTCCCAGGGTCGTGGGTTCGAGCCACACGCTGGGCGTAACGGAATTTTGTTCCGCTGCAGATGTAAATTACCGTTTTTCTGATTAACGAGATGTAATGGAAATAGCAACTTTAAACTTTGCCTCCGTCTCTGTCAGTCGCAATGAAACTGTATTTGAAGGTGAAGGAGATTTTGTAGACATGTGTGAAAGACATGTTCTGAAATGCAAGTGTTGTTGTTTGGAGAGCATATCGGTTACGTGTCAGATGTGTAGCCAAGCAGTAATGGGTCGCCATATCTGCAAATATTAGAAGCTAATATGAAGTTTTGTCAGCAGAAGTCTGATGATGCAGGCGACCGAAAGGCCGAAGTACGCAAGAGTACCGCTAGGCCGCGCCTCTTTAGTTCAGTGGTAGAGCACTGCTCTAATAAACCAGGTGTCGTAAGTTCCATCCTCACAGGAGAAAGATGAATTTTGGAAATCAGTAGCGCGTCGTGGCCGTATAGCAAACAGTATCTGTGATGACGAACAATTAGCGACAGGCGTTTTTTTAAGAATTACTCTCAGATGTGATTAAGGCGAATGGCGCAGATAAAGCATTTGCCAAAGCGGTACAGCATAAGGTGGGACGAGGCAGTCTGAATTACATTTTATAGATGTATTTCTCTCATATCTCAGAGCCTCTCGCGGTCGTCGTCGTCGTCGTCGTCGTCGTCGTCGTCGTCGCCGCCGCCGCTGCTTCTGCATAAGTAGCAAATGGCCATCGTAGCAAATGCGGCGAGGGACGCCCTGCCTTCGATTCCGAATGCACAAAGTGTGTGGTCTTGTTTCTCAGTCTATATTTGGTCGGTCTCGTAAGAGGTTGAATGTAACGAATGGGTGGGAAAGAGCAAGGGGCAGCGGATGTGTAGAACGAAAACACAAATCCTCAGGGGTGTGAGCGTTTCGGGATGAGTCGTATACATGTTATAGATGGTCGTCATTGACCGTGTGCCCTAATGGATAAGGCGTCGGACTTCGGATCTGAAGATTACAGGTTCGAATGCTGTCACGCTCTTGTTTTTCCAGTTCTGAAAAAGAAACATACCGTTTTCATGTAGCAATTGAGCAGTACGAAACAGTCTGAATGTTGCTGTTGACTATTTTTTGCTTGGAGATGCTCTTGAGCTTGAAACACACACAACAAGACCGGTGTTAACTAGCGAAATGGTCGGCAGAGTGCCGACACCACGAGTTTTGACTGGCACTTACACATCTAAAACAACGTAGGAAAGTAACTCGTTCGACTTTTGAGTCACATAAAGTATGTGTGTTAATTCTGACGCCACTAGCTCTGCATGTTGTCATGCAATTTCTTTACCTCCCAGAAATGATTATGGCATAAAAGTGAAGTACGTGACGAGTGTGACGTTAGGAAAACATTAGGCAGCATGGAGAGATTCTGTATGGGACCACCAAACCCAAACGAGTATTGTGTGTCGTGCTACCCGGCAGGTATTCACCGAGGTAGCCGGCTAGCTCATTCGGTAGAGCGTCAGACTCTTAATCCCAGGGTCGTGGGTTCGAGCCACACGCTGGGCGTAACGGAATTTTGTTCCGCTGCAGATGTAAATTACCGTTTTTCTGATTAACGAGATGTAATGGAAATAGCAACTTTAAACTTTGCCTCCGTCTCTGTCAGTCGCAATGAAACTGTATTTGAAGGTGAAGGAGATTTTGTAGACATGTGTGAAAGACATGTTCTGAAATGCAAGTGTTGTTGTTTGGAGAGCATATCGGTTACGTGTCAGATGTGTAGCCAAGCAGTAATGGGTCACCATATCTGCAAATATTAGAAGCTAACATGAAGTGTTGTCAGCAGAAGTCTAATGATGCAGGCGACCGTAAGGCCGAAGTACGCAAGAGTACCGCTAGGCCGCGCATCTTTAGCTCAGTGGTAGAGCACTGCTCTAATAAACCAGGTGTCGTAAGTTCCATCCTCACAGGAGAAAGATGAATTTTGGAAATCAGTAGCGCGTCGTGGCCGTATAGCAAACAGTATCTGTGATGACGAACAATTAGCGACAGGCGTTTTTTTAAGAATTACTCTCAGATGTGATTAAGGCGAATGGCGCAGATAAAGCATTTGCCAAAGAGGTACAGCATAAGGTGGGACGAGGCAGTCTGAATTACATTTTATAGATGTATTTCTCACATATCTCAGAGCCTCTCGCGGTCGTCGTCGTCGTCGTCGTCGCCGCCGCTGCTTCTGCAGAAGTAGCAAATGGCCATCGTAGCAAATGCGGCGAGGGACGCCCTGTCTTCGATTCCGAATGCACAAAGTGTGTGGTCTTGTTTCTCAGTCTATATTTGGTCGGTCTCGTAAGAGGTTGAATGTAACGAATGGGTGGGAAAGAGCAAGGGGCAGCGGATGTGTAGAACGAAAACACAAATCCTCAGGGGTGTGAGCGTTTCGGGATGAGTCGTATACATGTTATAGATGGTCGTCATTGACCGTGTGCCCTAATGGATAAGGCGTCGGACTTCGGATCTGAAGATTACAGGTTCGAATGCTGTCACGCTCTTGTTTTTCCAGTTCTGAAAAAGAAACATACCGTTTTCATGTAGCAATTGAGCAGTACGAAACAGTCTGAATGTTGCTGTTGACTATTTTTTGCTTGGAGATGCTCTTGAGCTTGAAACACACACAACAAGACCGGTGTTAACTAGCGAAATGGTCGGCAGAGTGCCGACACCACGAGTTTTGACTGGCACTTACACATCTAAAACAACGTAGGAAAGTAACTCGTTCGACTTTTGAGTCACATAAAGTATGTGTGTTAATTCTGACGCCACTAGCTCTGCATGTTGTCATGCAATTTCTTTACCTCCCAGAAATGATTATGGCATAAAAGTGAAGTACGTGACGAGTGTGACGTTAGGAAAACATTAGGCAGCATGGAGAGATTCTGTATGGGACCACCCAACCCAAACGAGTATTGTGTGACGTGCTACCCGGCAGGTATTCACCGAGGTAGCCGGCTAGCTCATTCGGTAGAGCGTCAGACTCTTAATCCCAGGGTCGTGGGTTCGAGCCACACGCTGGGCGTAACGGAATTTTGTTCCGCTGCAGATGTAAATTACCGTTTTTCTGATTAACGAGATGTAATGGAAATAGCAACTTTAAACTTTGCCTCCGTCTCTGTCAGTCGCAATGAAACTGTATTTGAAGGTGAAGGAGATTTTGTAGACATGTGTGAAAGACATGTTCTGAAATGCAAGTGTTGTTGTTTGGAGAGCATATCGGTTACGTGTCAGATGTGTAGCCAAGCAGTAATGGGTCGCCATATCTGCAAATATTAGAAGCTAACATGAAGTGTTGTCAGCAGAAGTCTAATGATGCAGGCGACCGTAAGGCCGAAGTACGCAAGAGTACCGCTAGGCCGCGCATCTTTAGCTCAGTGGTAGAGCACTGCTCTAATAAACCAGGTGTCGTAAGTTCCATCCTCACAGGAGAAAGATGAATTTTGGAAATCAGTAGCGCGTCGTGGCCGTATAGCAAACAGTATCTGTGATGACGAACAATTAGCGACAGGCGTTTTTTTAAGAATTACTCTCAGATGTGATTAAGGCGAATGGCGCAGATAAAGCATTTGCCAAAGAGGTACAGCATAAGGTGGGACGAGGCAGTCTGAATTACATTTTATAGATGTATTTCTCACATATCTCAGAGCCTCTCGCGGTCGTCGTCGTCGTCGTCGTCGCCGCCGCTGCTTCTGCAGAAGTAGCAAATGGCCATCGTAGCAAATGCGGCGAGGGACGCCCTGTCTTCGATTCCAAATGCACAAAGTGTGTGGTCTTGTTTCTCAGTCTATATTTGGTCGGTCTCGTAAGAGGTTGAATGTAACGAATGGGTGGGAAAGAGCAAGGGGCAGCGGATGTGTAGAACGAAAACACAAATCCTCAGGGGTGTGAGCGTTTCGGGATGAGTCGTATACAAGTTATAGTTGGTCGTCATTGACCGTGTGGCCTAATGGATAAGGCGTCGGACTTCGGATCTGAAGATTACAGGTTCGAATGCTGTCACGCTCTTGTTTTTCCAGTTCTGAAAAAGAAACATACCGTTTTCATGTAGCAATTGAGCAGTACGAAACCGTCTGAATGTTGCTGTTGACCATTTTTTGCTTGGAGATGCTCTTGAGCTTGAAACACACACAACAAGACCGGTGTTAACTAGCGAAATGGTCGGCAGAGTGCCGACACCACGAGTTTTGACTGGCACTTGCACATCTAAAACAACGTAGGAAAGTAACTCGTTCGGCTTTTGAGTCACATAAAGTATGTGTGTTAATTTTGACGCCACTAGCTCTGCATGTTGTCATGCAATTTCTTTACCTCTCAGAAATGATTATGACATAAAAGTGAAGTACGTGACGAGTGTGACGTTAGGAAAACATTAGGCAGCATGGAGAGATTCTGTATGGGACCACCCAACCCAAACGAGTATTGTGTGACGTGCTACCCGGCAGGTATTCACCGAGGTAGCCGGCTAGCTCAGTCGGTAGAGCGTCAGACTCTTAATCCCAGGGTCGTGGGTTCGAGCCACACGCTGGGTGTAACGGAATTTTGTTCCGCTGCAGATGTAAATTACCGTTTTTCTGATTAACGAGATGTAATGGAAATAGCAACTTTAAACTTTGCCTCCGTCTCTGTCAGTCGCAATGAAACTGTATTTGAAGGTGAAGGAGATTTTGTAGACATGTGTGAAAGACATGTTCTGAAATGCAAGTGTTGTTGTTTGGAGAGCATATCGGTTACGTGTCAGATGTGTAGCCAAGCAGTAATGGGTCGCCATATCTGCAAATATTAGAAGCTAATATGAAGTGTTGTCAGCAGAAGTCTAATGATGCAGGCGACCGTAAGGCCGAAGTACGCAAGAGTACCGCTAGGCCGCGCCTCTTTAGCTCAGTGGTAGAGCACTGCTCTAATAAACCAGGTGTCGTAAGTTCCATCCTCACAGGAGAAAGATGAATTTTGGAAATCAGTAGCGCGTCGTGGCCGTATAGCAAACAGTATCTGTGATGACGAACAATAAGCGACAGGCGTTTTTTTAAGAATTACTCTCAGATGTGATTAAGGCGAATGGCGCAGATAAAGCATTTGCCAAAGCGGTACAGCATAAGGTGGGACGAGGCAGTCTGAATTACATTTTATAGATGTATTTCTCACATATCTCAGAGCCTCTCGCGGTCGTCGTCGTCGTCGTCGTCGTCGTCGTCGTCGCCGCCGCTGCTTCTGCAGAAGTAGCAAATGGCCATCGTAGCAAATGCGGCGAGGGACGCCCTGCCTTCGATTCCGAATGCACAAAGTGTGTGGTCTTGTTTCTCAGTCTATATTTGGTCGGTCTCGTAAGAGGTTGAATGTAACGAATGGGTGGGAAAGAGCAAGGGGCAGCGGATGTGTAGAACGAAAACACAAATCCTCAGGGGTGTGAGCGTTTCGGGATGAGTCGTATACATGTTATAGTTGGTCGTCATTGACCGTGTGGCCTAATGGATAAGGCGTCGGACTTCGGATCTGAAGATTACAGGTTCGAATGCTGTCACGCTCTTGTTTTTCCAGTTCTGAAAAAGAAACATACCGTTTTCATGTAGCAATTGAGCAGTACGAAACCGTCTGAATGTTGCTGTTGACCATTTTTTGCTTGGAGATGCTCTTGAGCTTGAAACACACACAACAAGACCGGTGTTAACTAGCGAAATGGTCGGCAGAGTGCCGACACCACGAGTTTTGACTGGCACTTGCACATCTAAAACAACGTAGGAAAGTAACTCGTTCGGCTTTTGAGTCACATAAAGTATGTGTGTTAATTTTGACGCCACTAGCTCTGCATGTTGTCATGCAATTTCTTTACCTCTCAGAAATGATTATGACATAAAAGTGAAGTACGTGACGAGTGTGACGTTAGGAAAACATTAGGCAGCATGGAGAGATTCTGTATGGGACCACCCAACCCAAACGAGTATTGTGTGACGTGCTACCCGGCAGGTATTCACCGAGGTAGCCGGCTAGCTCAGTCGGTAGAGCGTCAG
Organism: Schistocerca gregaria; assembly: GCF_023897955.1. Taxonomy (NCBI): domain Eukaryota; kingdom Metazoa; phylum Arthropoda; class Insecta; order Orthoptera; family Acrididae; genus Schistocerca; species Schistocerca gregaria. The sequence continues at coordinate 21,606,953 of NC_064925.1, forward strand.
ACTCTTAATCCCAGCGTCGTGGGTTCGAGCCACACGCTGGGCGTAACGGAATTTTGTTCCGCTGCAGATGTAAATTACCGTTTTTCTGATTAACGAGATGTAATGGAAATAGCAACTTTAAACTTTGCCTCCGTCTCTGTCAGTCGCAATGAAACTGTATTTGAAGGTGAAGGAGATTTTGTAGACATGTGTGAAAGACATGTTCTGAAATGCAAGTGTTGTTGTTTGGAGAGCATATCGGTTACGTGTCAGATGTGTAGCCAAGCAGTAATGGGTCGCCATATCTGCAAATATTAGAAGCTAATATGAAGTGTTGTCAGCAGAAGTCTAATGATGCAGGCGACCGTAAGGCCGAAGTACGCAAGAGTACCACTAGGCCGCGCCTCTTTAGCTCAGTGGTAGAGCACTGCTCTAATAAACCAGGTGTCGTAAGTTCCATCCTCACAGGAGAAAGATGAATTTTGGAAATCAGTAGCGCGTCGTGGCCGTATAGCAAACAGTATCTGTGATGACGAACAATAAGCGACAGGCGTTTTTTTAAGAATTACTCTCAGATGTGATTAAGGCGAATGGCGCAGATAAAGCATTTGCCAAAGCGGTACAGCATAAGGTGGGACGAGGCAGTCTGAATTACATTTTATAGATGTATTTCTCACATATCTCAGAGCCTCTCGCGGTCGTCGTCGTCGTCGTCGTCGTCGTCGTCGCCGCCGCTGCTTCTGCAGAAGTAGCAAATGGCCATCGTAGCAAATGCGGCGAGGGACGCCCTGCCTTCGATTCCGAATGCACAAAGTGTGTGGTCTTGTTTCTCAGTCTATATTTGGTCGGTCTCGTAAGAGGTTGAATGTAACGAATGGGTGGGAAAGAGCAAGGGGCAGCGGATGTGTAGAACGAAAACACGAATCCTCAGGGGTGTGAGCGTTTCGGGATGAGTCGTATACATGTTATAGTTGGTCGTCATTGACCGTGTGGCCTAATGGATAAGGCGTCGGACTTCGGATCTGAAGATTACAGGTTCGAATGCTGTCACGCTCTTGTTTTTCCAGTTCTGAAAAAGAAACATACCGTTTTCATGTAGCAATTGAGCAGTACGAAACCGTCTGAATGTTGCTGTTGACCATTTTTTGCTTGGAGATGCTCTTGAGCTTGAAACACACACAACAAGACCGGTGTTAACTAGCGAAATGGTCGGCAGAGTGCCGACACCACGAGTTTTGACTGGCAGTTGCACATCTAAAACAACGTAGGAAAGTAACTCGTTCGGCTTTTGAGTCACATAAAGTATGTGTGTTAATTTTGACGCCACTAGCTCTGCATGTTGTCATGCAATTTCTTTACCTCTCAGAAATGATTATGACATAAAAGTGAAGTACGTGACGAGTGTGACGTTAGGAAAACATTAGGCAGCATGGAGAGATTCTGTATGGGACCACCCAACCCAAACGAGTATTGTGTGACGTGCTACCCGGCAGGTATTCACCGAGGTAGCCGGCTAGCTCAGTCGGTAGAGCGTCAGACTCTTAATCCCAGCGTCGTGGGTTCGAGCCACACGCTGGGCGTAACGGAATTTTGTTCCGCTGCAGATGTAAATTACCGTTTTTCTGATTAACGAGATGTAATGGAAATAGCAACTTTAAACTTTGCCTCCGTCTCTGTCAGTCGCAATGAAACTGTATTTGAAGGTGAAGGAGATTTTGTAGACATGTGTGAAAGACATGTTCTGAAATGCAAGTGTTGTTGTTTGGAGAGCATATCGGTTACGTGTCAGATGTGTAGCCAAGCAGTAATGGGTCGCCATATCTGCAAATATTAGAAGCTAATATGAAGTGTTGTCAGCAGAAGTCTAATGATGCAGGCGACCGTAAGGCCGAAGACGCAAGAGTACCGCTAGGCCGCGCCTCTTTAGCTCAGTGGTAGAGCACTGCTCTAATAAACCAGGTGTCGTAAGTTCCATCCTCACAGGAGAAAGATGAATTTTGGAAATCAGTAGCGCGTCGTGGCCGTATAGCAAACAGTATCTGTGATGACGAACAATAAGCGACAGGCGTTTTTTTTAAGAATTACTCTCAGATGTGATTAAGGCGAATGGCGCAGATAAAGCATTTGCCAAAGCGGTACAGCATAAGGTGGGACGAGGCAGTCTGAATTACATTTTATAGATGTATTTCTCACATATCTCCGAGCCTCTCGCGGTCGTCGTCGTCGTCGTCGTCGTCGTCGTCGTCGCCGCCGCTGCTTCTGCAGAAGTAGCAAATGGCCATCGTAGCAAATGCGGCGAGGGACGCCCTGCCTTCGATTCCGAATGCACAAAGTGTGTGGTCTTGTTTCTCAGTCTATATTTGGTCGGTCTCGTAAGAGGTTGAATGTAACGAATGGGTGGGAAAGAGCAAGGGGCAGCGGATGTGTAGAACGAAAACACGAATCCTCAGGGGTGTGAGCGTTTCGGGATGAGTCGTATACATGTTATAGTTGGTCGTCATTGACCGTGTGGCCTAATGGATAAGGCGTCGGACTTCGGATCTGAAGATTACAGGTTCGAATGCTGTCACGCTCTTGTTTTTCCAGTTCTGAAAAAGAAACATACCGTTTTCATGTAGCAATTGAGCAGTACGAAACCGTCTGAATGTTGCTGTTGACCATTTTTTGCTTGGAGATGCTCTTGAGCTTGAAACACACACAACAAGACCGGTGTTAACTAGCGAAATGGTCGGCAGAGTGCCGACACCACGAGTTTTGACTGGCAGTTGCACATCTAAAACAACGTAGGAAAGTAACTCGTTCGGCTTTTGAGTCACATAAAGTATGTGTGTTAATTTTGACGCCACTAGCTCTGCATGTTGTCATGCAATTTCTTTACCTCTCAGAAATGATTATGACATAAAAGTGAAGTACGTGACGAGTGTGACGTTAGGAAAACATTAGGCAGCATGGAGAGATTCTGTATGGGACCACCCAACCCAAACGAGTATTGTGTGACGTGCTACCCGGCAGGTATTCACCGAGGTAGCCGGCTAGCTCAGTCGGTAGAGCGTCAGACTCTTAATCCCAGCGTCGTGGGTTCGAGCCACACGCTGGGCGTAACGGAATTTTGTTCCGCTGCAGATGTAAATTACCGTTTTTCTGATTAACGAGATGTAATGGAAATAGCAACTTTAAACTTTGCCTCCGTCTCTGTCAGTCGCAATGAAACTGTATTTGAAGGTGAAGGAGATTTTGTAGACATGTGTGAAAGACATGTTCTGAAATGCAAGTGTTGTTGTTTGGAGAGCATATCGGTTACGTGTCAGATGTGTAGCCAAGCAGTAATGGGTCGCCATATCTGCAAATATTAGAAGCTAATATGAAGTGTTGTCAGCAGAAGTCTAATGATGCAGGCGACCGTAAGGCCGAAGACGCAAGAGTACCGCTAGGCCGCGCCTCTTTAGCTCAGTGGTAGAGCACTGCTCTAATAAACCAGGTGTCGTAAGTTCCATCCTCACAGGAGAAAGATGAATTTTGGAAATCAGTAGCGCGTCGTGGCCGTATAGCAAACAGTATCTGTGATGACGAACAATAAGCGACAGGCGTTTTTTTTAAGAATTACTCTCAGATGTGATTAAGGCGAATGGCGCAGATAAAGCATTTGCCAAAGCGGTACAGCATAAGGTGGGACGAGGCAGTCTGAATTACATTTTATAGATGTATTTCTCACATATCTCCGAGCCTCTCGCGGTCGTCGTCGTCGTCGTCGTCGTCGTCGTCGTCGCCGCCGCTGCTTCTGCAGAAGTAGCAAATGGCCATCGTAGCAAATGCGGCGAGGGACGCCCTGCCTTCGATTCCGAATGCACAAAGTGTGTGGTCTTGTTTCTCAGTCTATATTTGGTCGGTCTCGTAAGAGGTTGAATGTAACGAATGGGTGGGAAAGAGCAAGGGGCAGCGGATGTGTAGAACGAAAACACAAATCCTCAGGGGTGTGAGCGTTTCGGGATGAGTCGTATACATGTTATAGTTGGTCGTCATTGACCGTGTGGCCTAATGGATAAGGCGTCGGACTTCGGATCTGAAGATTACAGGTTCGAATGCTGTCACGCTCTTGTTTTTCCAGTTTCTGAAAAAGAAACATACCGTTTTCATGTAGCAATTGAGCAGTACGAAACCGTCTGAATGTTGCTGTTGACCATTTTTTGCTTGGAGATGCTCTTGAGCTTGAAACACACACAACAAGACCGGTGTTAACTAGCGAAATGGTCGGCAGAGTGCCGACACCACGAGTTTTGACTGGCACTTGCACATCTAAAACAACGTAGGAAAGTAACTCGTTCGGCTTTTGAGTCACATAAAGTATGTGTGTTAATTTTGACGCCACTAGCTCTGCATGTTGTCATGCAATTTCTTTACCTCTCAGAAATGATTATGACATAAAAGTGAAGTACGTGACGAGTGTGACGTTAGGAAAACATTAGGCAGCATGGAGAGATTCTGTATGGGACCACCCAACCCAAGCGAGTATTGTGTGACGTGCTACCCGGCAGGTATTCACCGAGGTAGCCGGCTAGCTCAGTCGGTAGAGCGTCAGACTCTTAATCCCAGCGTCGTGGGTTCGAGCCACACGCTGGGCGTAACGGAATTTTGTTCCGCTGCAGATGTAAATTACCGTTTTTCAGATTAACGAGATGTAATGGAAATAGCAACTTTAAACTTTGCCTCCGTCTCTGTCAGTCGCAATGAAACTGTATTTGAAGGTGAAGGAGATTTTGTAGACATGTGTGAAAGACATGTTCTGAAATGCAAGTGTTGTTGTTTGGAGAGCATATCGGTTACGTGTCAGATGTGTAGCCAAGCAGTAATGGGTCGCCATATCTGCAAATATTAGAAGCTAATATGAAGTGTTGTCAGCAGAAGTCTAATGATGCAGGCGACCGTAAGGCCGAAGACGCAAGAGTACCGCTAGGCCGCGCCTCTTTAGCTCAGTGGTAGAGCACTGCTCTAATAAACCAGGTGTCGTAAGTTCCATCCTCACAGGAGAAAGATGAATTTTGGAAATCAGTAGCGCGTCGTGGCCGTATAGCAAACAGTATCTGTGATGACGAACAATAAGCGACAGGCGTTTTTTTTAAGAATTACTCTCAGATGTGATTAAGGCGAATGGCGCAGATAAAGCATTTGCCAAAGCGGTACAGCATAAGGTGGGACGAGGCAGTCTGAATTACATTTTATAGATGTATTTCTCACATATCTCCGAGCCTCTCGCGGTCGTCGTCGTCGTCGTCGTCGTCGTCGTCGTCGCCGCCGCTGCTTCTGCAGAAGTAGCAAATGGCCATCGTAGCAAATGCGGCGAGGGACGCCCTGCCTTCGATTCCGAATGCACAAAGTGTGTGGTCTTGTTTCTCAGTCTATATTTGGTCGGTCTCGTAAGAGGTTGAATGTAACGAATGGGTGGGAAAGAGCAAGGGGCAGCGGATGTGTAGAACGAAAACACAAATCCTCAGGGGTGTGAGCGTTTCGGGATGAGTCGTATACATGTTATAGTTGGTCGTCATTGACCGTGTGGCCTAATGGATATTCTGGCTTTAGCCGTCGCCGCGGTCGGACGTGCTTGTTGTTTACTCCGCGTACGTTAGCGCTATCGCCGGTGTTTGGTGTTTATGTGAAGTTAGCTGTACATTTTCGCTGTTATTTTTTGAGTGGTGTCTCTGATAAGTGTTTTTATAGTGCTTTCGTCCGTTCCACGTTTCGTGCTTCGCCGCAATTTCGGTTGTTGCCGGAATTTCGTCGGAACCGACGACCATGTCTGACACCGTCAGGAAGAATACTTTAGTCTTCTCGTTCGAGAAAGGAACACGGCCGGTCCAACCCACTGCGCTGGAAATCCACGATTGGCTGACTGAGGTAATCGGTATTAATTCTGACTCTGTTCATACCACGCAATTAGATGCTGAAAAATACTGTGTTTTTGTTAAATTTCTGAACTCAGTGACAGTCGATAAGTTGCTTGCAAAATGGGGTAATTCCGTCGAATTTGTTCATCGAGACGGTTCAAAAAGTAATGTCTCTGTACGAAAAGCTGATATCATGTACACCAATGTCAGGATTTTGAATGTTCCAATTGAAATTGATAATCAGTTGATCAAGGACGCTCTATCTAAATATGGCGAAGTTAAATCTATCTATAACGAAAGATGGTCGAAGCTATACAAGATACAGTGTTTTAATGGCATTAGATCCGTTGAAATGGAGGTGAAAGCCAACATTCCGTCCCATATATCCGTTGCAGGCCATAAAGCACATGTTGTGTATTCTGGTCAGGAGCGCACGTGCAATATTTGCAATGAGACAGGTCATTTCCGACAAGATTGTCCGCGCCGTGTTTTTGTTCTTAGGAACAATCTAACACAGCGTCAAAAACTGACCCTCAGCGATGTCTTACCAAATAGCACTTCCCTTCTTTCGGTTAACGACAGTGGTGCATGTACTTCTGCAGTGCCCGCCATAACTACTACGGAGTTCCCTCCCCTGAGCGTCATTACATCACACCCTTCTGTTCCCGATTGCGATCTCCAGAATAAGAAGCGACCGTTGGAAACGACCGATGACGGCTCGGACGGCGAGTCCGCCCGTAATTCGCCTTCCACCCGCAAGCAGAAGCAGTGTAATGCGGATGTGCTCGAGGAAACAAACAGTACATGTATTGACGTGACGACAGCCGCTGAGGCAACCCGGCCGCTGTCGGCGGCTGAACAGGTACAAACGGTCCACGGAGGGGACGCAGTAACGATTGTCGCGGAGACGGAAGAGGCGCACTCCGAAGCACAAGAGGTGACGGAGCGGAACCCAACTCAAGAACTTACAGACCCACAAACCGCCGACTCAGTCAGTGCTCTGGAGCTAGTGACGGAAGAACAAGGAAATGGCACTCGTAAAAAGGACGCTGTTGAGGCAGCTTCGGTCACAACGGTGGTAAAGATAGACAATCCGAATGACGGCGCGTTGAACCAAGATGTCCGAAGACGCCGACTCAAACCGCTACCTACTCTCAAAGCTTCCCGTAACCAAAGCAAACAACAACCAGCACAAGAGGAAGCGACGGCCAAGAACGTCTTGTATGAAATCATCACGGAAAGACCTAAGGAGGTACCTTCAAGTGACATTAGTGATGCAAAGCCCCTCGGTAAAACTAAAACCCGAGATGTTCGGAATCCTGCACCAAAATGAGGCTGTAAGATGAAAAAAAAAGGGATTTTGTTGAACCAGTTTCATTTCCAATTGTACTACTGTCTTAGTCATATTTCAGAGGAACCAGATGAAGTGTTTACCGAGCTTCAAATACTGACTATTCTTTTAGATGTTTGTTTAAGCGGAGTCGTTTCTCTCTTCTAGAAGCTGCACATCTCTTTTTTTTATTAATATTTTGTTATCTTTTTAATCACTTATTTACTTTTTATGCAAACTAAATGTCCCAGGCATATACAATTACGACTATCAATATTAACAGGATTACATCCGTGACTAAAGTTACAGCGCTCAAGGATTATTTATATGAGTCAGGGACGGACATTGCTTTCCTACAGGAAGTAGTGCTGACTAATCTTACAGTGCCTGGATATTTGGCGATTTTAAATGTCTCACTTGACACCAACGTCGGTACAGCAATTTTAGTCAGGGAGGGGATTCCTGTCTCGGATATCGAGAGGTTGGACTCCGGCAGAGCGATAGGTATAAAAGTCTTTGGTTCTACCCTTATCAATCTGTATGCCCCTTCTGGCACATCCAATAGAATGGAAAGAGCACAGTTCTATAAAGAAGAAATCATTTATTTATTACGGAAAAACCCAAAAGATCTTATAATAGGCGGTGATTTTAATTGTGTGATAAATAAGAAAGACCAGGTTCCGAATTTTAATAACTGCAGTGAACTGAAGCGTTTCGTCACTGTTTTACAGCTTAAAGATGCTTGGGAAATAATGTATCCCACTTTTGTGGCATTTACATTCCTAGGTCCTCACTCACGTAGCAGGATCGACAGACTCTACATATCGCAAAGTCTAGTTAGCTCCTTCATTAAAGCAGAGACGATTCCAGTTTACTTTTCTGATCATAGCTCCGTGCTAGCTTCCATCAACCTTACTGCGCAACCCACTCGCCGTTTTAGAAGTTCATGGCACCTTAATACGTCACTGATGCAGGACGACGGATTAGAAGAAATTTTGACAGAAGCGTGGGCATTGTGCCTCCGCTCTGCAGATAGACACGTCTCAGTACTAGACTGGTGGTGCAACAGGGCAAAGCCTAAACTGAGAAAAGTTCTCATCCAGTATAGTGTACAACGATCGAAAGACTTGAAAAATTCCATCGAATTTTATTATACCATGCTGCGAAATTTATATGAGCAGGCAAACACTTCCAACGTCCGTCTGGCAGATATCAAGCAAACTAAGGCCAAATTGCTCAGTCTTAAAAGACAGCAGATGGAGGGTCTGAAATTAAAATCCAAGGCTAAGACAGTCGTGGAGGATGAACATGCTTCCTTGTACCATCTACTGAAGCACGAAAGAAACAGGAGACGCACCTTCATTGATGGACTTCAGTCTGAAACTGGCGAGACACTCACGACTCAGAGAGACATCGTCAATGCAGTGCACAAATATTACGAAGACCTATACACTGCCAACCCGGTATGTGAAGAGTCCTTCGATGAGTTCCTTAGTTACATAGCTCCACAGGTCTCGGACGAGGAAAACGAAGACCTTCTCGTTGAGTGTACTAACGAAGATATCCACAGAATCATCTGCAAATCTCCTCTGAGGAAATCGCCGGGACCGGATGGTTTGCCTGTTGAATTTTATAAACGATACTGGCCACTGATTGGTGACATGTTTACCCGAATGACGAACGAGGTGCTTCAGGGAAAGCATTTACCTGCTGTTTTTAAAGAGAGCACAATAGTACTAATCCCAAAAAATGCTGCAAAAAGAAACCTCAACAACTTTCGTCCTATCTCCCTGTTAAACTCTGATTATAAAATCATCGGCAGAATTTTAAACAACAGACTCTCTCAGTTGGCCAAAAAGATAGTAAGTCCATACCAGTCCTGTGTGCCTACCAAGAGCATTTTCAAAAGCATAGCTGAATATAGAGATATAATTGCCATCACTGCTGTGACCACCATAAAATGTGCTATCATGTTTATTGACTTCCAGAAAGCATTTGATCGTGTGGATCATAGATTCCTTAGTGCCACACGGAACAAAATAGGTTTTAATGAGCGAGTCGTAAGTGTGATCAGCAATGTTGCAACAGGCATCAGCGCTTGTATATCAGTTAACTGCCAGAGGACAAAGCAGATTCAGATCAGGCGCGGCGTTCCTCAAGGAAGCCCCCTCTCCATGTTCCTATTCGTGCTTTCATTAGAACCTTTCCTCCGCAGTGTTCATGCCACTCTAACTGGCATCACATTATCTGGTCACCGAACAGTCATAAACGCCTATGCCGATGATGTCGGAGTCGTCCTGCGAAATCCCGACGACATTTTGAAATTGGAAACGCTAATTAAAAAGTACTGTAGAGTCTCCGGAGCAGGTGTCAACGCAAACAAAAGCAAACTCCTAAACCTGCGGGGTTTTCAACATACCACCTTAGCCTGGGCCACAATGGTCACCCAATGCAAAGCACTAGGAATAACACTGACACCTTGTCCGTTAAAAATGGCAGCTATCAATTGGAGAAATACGTCGGGACAACTTCTTGGAACAACAAGAGAAAACCTCCACCGTAACTTGAACCAAGTTCAGAGGGTGATTTTCATTAACCACTGCATTCTCTCCAGGAGTTACTTTATAGCACAGATCTTCCCACTACCGAAAATGATTGGAAAAAAGATAATGTCTACCATTGCCAGCTATCTTTGGAGAGGGGATATATTCAGAGTCGACGCAAAAACTGCGACCTTAGATCCCAGGAATGGAGGTTTGGGGTTAGTTGACATCAGAAATAAGGCGTCTGCGCTTTTTATAAAAAGGACCGCCACTATCCTTAGCGACCACGCTGATAGCATTACAACTAAATTATTTGAAGTTGTCAGGCCTGCCAGTTTACAGGCGCCGGTGAATGTGCAAAAAATAAATAACCGGCTCCAGTACGTTCGTGTATATTTTGTGGAATTCAGCTATCTCGGCGGTGTCATCATCAACTCACGACGGATCACGGCCCGCGATATTCTGTCCCATCGAAAGAAAATGGAGGGGAGAAACAAATTGGAAAGTAAATACCCACACACTGATTGGGACGCCATATGGAAAAATATTAATATGCGTGGTCTACCATCGGACGTCAAGTCTGCGTGGTATAAAACAGTGAATGAGACCGTAAGCACCAATGAAAGGTTACATGCAATCGGCGTTAGCGACACGAACCTATGTCTCAAATGTAAATTGATCGACACGTTAGTGCACAGATTCACGTGCGGTGGCAATCTACAACTCTGTAATTGGATTAGGGAACAACTGGCTTTTCTTACGAGATCTTCGGTGGAAAATTTTCCCCCTGTTACATTCCTCAGGCCTCAGACTTGCTATTTTCCAGCAGCAAAAAACAACTCGGTCCATTGGTTAATGGGACACTATGTGAATTACGTAATTAATCACCTGGGAAATGACAATTCCACTGATTTTTACATGTACTTGAAGTGTGCTTTTTATAACGCCCTGAAATATAAAGACCACAAGAAAAACTACGGCAATATGCTTAAAATTGTATTCGAGCGACTGGGCATTGGTTGACAAGCCAACGAGATAAACAAAAATCGTTTATTTAAGCGAAACGACGCTTAAACAAAAACAATTGGGGAGAAGTACACTTTTACAGTTTCATATTACAATCACTTATCTTCTGCTGGCAAAGAAGGCTATTTTGTTTATTGCACAGAAGAAGCCGAAGCCGAAAGCCAGTATCGCAGGGTTAAAGATAAATTGTTTTCTTATACACTCATTTTATGACTGAGAAGGAAGTCTCATTTGTTTCCATGGAAGGGAACATACTTTTTTATTATTATTATTAATCTCAAGAAGGAAAGGAGGCTATGGAATTAGTGCCTTAACATAAAATTCCTTCTTCACATTCCATGAAGATTTTTCTTTTACAATAAAAAAATAACAAACAAACAAAAATAATAATAATAACAATAAAAAAACTAAACAGAAATTTAAAAAAATAATATACAGGTTCAGGGTCCACTACTTCCCACAACTTTATTATATATTACAAAGAAGTATGCTAGGTTGCCGAGAAGCAGTGGATGAGAAAAAAAAAAAAAAAAAAAAAGCACTAAAGCTATAACCTTCAATCTCTATTGCCTCGGTATGACATAAATTTTTTGTTTCAAATGAAGCATCTTTTGGTTCAGGATTTCGAAGGCAAAACAGCATAATCTACGTATACACAAGTTGTAAAATTTCTTATTGAAAACTATGATAAAGACACGCCTCAGCAATAGGACTGGGTGGAGACATCGCGGCCAGGACTCGAGATTTTGACCCCTGCCCGCTTTGCCGCCGCCTGCCTCATGCTGCCAAGTTCCTTACAAAAAAAAAAAAAAAAAAAAAAAAAAAAAAAAAAAAAAAAATGGATAAGGCGTCGGACTTCGGATCTGAAGATTACAGGTTCGAATGCTGTCACGCTCGTGTTTTCCAGTTCTGAAAAAGAAACATACCGTTTTAATGTAGCAATTGAGCAGTACGAAACCGTCTGAATGTTGCTGTTGACCATTTTTTGCTTGGAGATGCTCATGAGCTTGAAACACACACAGCAAGACCGGTGTTAACTAGCGAAATGGTCGGCAGAGTGCCGACACAGCGAGTATTGACTGGCACTTGCACATCTAAAAAAAAAAAAAAAAAAAAAAAAAAAATGGATAAGGCGTCGGACTTCGGATCTGAAGATTACAGGTTCGAATGCTGTCACGCTCTTGTTTTTCCAGTTCTGAAAAAGAAACATACCGTTTTCATGTAGCAATTGAGCAGTACGAAACCGTCTGAATGTTGCTGTTGACCATTTTTTGCTTGGAGATGCTCTTGAGCTTGAAACACACACAACAAGACCGGTGTTAACTAGCGAAATGGTCGGCAGAGTGCCGACACCACGAGTTTTGACTGGCACTTGCACATCTAAAACAACGTAGGAAAGTAACTCGTTCGGCTTTTGAGTCACATAAAGTATGTGTGTTAATTTTGACGCCACTAGCTCTGCATGTTGTCATGCAATTTCTTTACCTCTCAGAAATGATTATGACATAAAAGTGAAGTACGTGACGAGTGTGACGTTAGGAAAACATTAGGCAGCATGGAGAGATTCTGTATGGGACCACCCAACCCAAGCGAGTATTGTGTGACGTGCTACCCGGCAGGTATTCACCGAGGTAGCCGGCTAGCTCAGTCGGTAGAGCGTCAGACTCTTAATCCCAGCGTCGTGGGTTCGAGCCACACGCTGGGCGTAACGGAATTTTGTTCCGCTGCAGATGTAAATTACCGTTTTTCAGATTAACGAGATGTAATGGAAATAGCAACTTTAAACTTTGCCTCCGTCTCTGTCAGTCGCAATGAAACTGTATTTGAAGGTGAAGGAGATTTTGTAGACATGTGTGAAAGACATGTTCTGAAATGCAAGTGTTGTTGTTTGGAGAGCATATCGGTTACGTGTCAGATGTGTAGCCAAGCAGTAATGGGTCGCCATATCTGCAAATATTAGAAGCTAATATGAAGTGTTGTCAGCAGAAGTCTGATGATGCAGGCGACCGTAAGGCCGAAGTACGCAAGAGTACCGCTAGGCCCCGCCTCTTTAGTTCAGTGATAGAGCACTGCTCTAATAAACCAGGTGTCGTAAGTTCCATCCTCACAGGAGAAAGATGAATTTTGGAAATCAGTAGCGCGTCGTGGCCGTATAGCAAACAGTATCTGTGATGACGAACAATTAGCGACAGGCGTTTTTTTAAGAATTACTCTCAGATGTGATTAAGGCGAATGGCGCAGATAAAGCATTTGCCAAAGCGGTACAGCATAAGGTGGGACGAGGCAGTCTGAATTACATTTTATAGATGTATTTCTCACATATCTCCGAGCCTCTCGCGGTCGTCGTCGTCGTCGTCGTCGTCGTCGTCGTCGTCGTCGTCGCCGCCGCTGCTTCTGCAGAAGTAGCAAATGGCCATCGTAGCAAATGCGGCGAGGGACGCCCTGCCTTCGATTCCGAATGCACAAAGTGTGTGGTCTTGTTTCTCAGTCTATATTTGGTCGGTCTCGTAAGAGGTTGAATGTAACGAATGGGTGGGAAAGAGCAAGGGGCAGCGGATGTGTAGAACGAAAACACAAATCCTCAGGGGTGTGAGCGTTTCGGGATGAGTCGTATACATGTTATAGTTGGTCGTCATTGACCGTGTGGCCTAATGGATAAGGCGTCGGACTTCGGATCTGAAGATTACAGGTTCGAATGCTGTCACGCTCTTGTTTTTCCAGTTCTGAAAAAGAAACATACCGTTTTCATGTAGCAATTGAGCAGTACGAAACCGTCTGAATGTTGCTGTTGACCATTTTTTGCTTGGAGATGCTCTTGAGCTTGAAACACACACAAAAAGACCGGTGTTAACTAGCGAAATGGTCGGCAGAGTGCCGACACCACGAGTTTTGACTGGCACTTGCACATCTAAAACAACGTAGGAAAGTAACTCGTTCGGCTTTTGAGTCACATAAAGTATGTGTGTTAATTTTGACGCCACTAGCTCTGCATGTTGTCATGCAATTTCTTTACCTCTCAGAAATGATTATGACATAAAAGTGAAGTACGTGACGAGTGTGACGTTAGGAAAACATTAGGCAGCATGGAGAGATTCTGTATGGGACCACCCAACCCAAGCGAGTATTGTGTGACGTGCTACCCGGCAGGTATTCACCGAGGTAGCCGGCTAGCTCAGTCGGTAGAGCGTCAGACTCTTAATCCCAGCGTCGTGGGTTCGAGCCACACGCTGGGCGTAACGGAATTTTGTTCCGCTGCAGATGTAAATTACCGTTTTTCAGATTAACGAGATGTAATGGAAATAGCAACTTTAAACTTTGCCTCCGTCTCTGTCAGTCGCAATGAAACTGTATTTGAAGGTGAAGGAGATTTTGTAGACATGTGTGAAAGACATGTTCTGAAATGCAAGTGTTGTTGTTTGGAGAGCATATCGGTTACGTGTCAGATGTGTAGCCAAGCAGTAATGGGTCGCCATATCTGCAAATATTAGACGCTAACATGAAGTGTTGTCAGCAGAAGTCTGATGATGCAGGCGACCGTAAGGCCGAAGTACGCAAGAGTACCGCTAGGCCCCGCCTCTTTAGTTCAGTGGTAGAGCACTGCTCTAATAAACCAGGTGTCGTAAGTTCCATCCTCACAGGAGAAAGATGAATTTTGGAAATCAGTAGCGCGTCGTGGCCGTATAGCAAACAGTATCTGTGATGACGAACAATTAGCGACAGGCGTTTTTTTAAGAATTACTCTCAGATGTGATTAAGGCGAATGGCGCAGATAAAGCATTTGCCAAAGCGGTACAGCATAAGGCGGGACGAGGCAGTCTGAATTACATTTTATAGATGTATTTCTCACTTATCTCAGAGCCTCTCGCGGTCGTCGTCGTCGTCGTCGTCTTCGTCGTCGACGCCGCTGCTTCTGCAGAAGTAGCAAATGGCCATCGTAGCAAATGCGGCGAGGGACGCCCTGCCTTCGATTCCGAATGCACAAAGTGTGTGGTCTTGTTTCTCAGTCTATATTTGGTCGGTCTCGTAAGAGGTTGAATGTAACGAATGGGTGGGAAAGAGCAAGGGGCAGCGGATGTGTAGAACGAAAACACAAATCCTCAGGGGTGTGAGCGTTTCGGGATGAGTCGTATACATGTTATAGTTCGTCGTCATTGACCGTGTGGCCTAATGGATAAGGCGTCGGACTTCGGATCTGAAGATTACAGGTTCGAATGCTGTCACGCTCTTGTTTTTCCAGTTCTGAAAAAGAAACATACCGTTCTCATGTGGCAATTGAGCAGTACGAAACCGTCTGAATGTTGCTGTTGACCATTTTTTGCTTGGAGATGCTCTTGAGCTTGAAACACACACAACAAGACCGGTGTTAACTAGCGAAATGGTCGGCAGAGTGCCGACACCACGAGTTTTGACTGGCACTTGCACATCTAAAACAACGTAGGAAAGTATCTCGTTCGGCTTTTGAGTCACATAAAGTATGTGTGTTAATTTTGACGCCACTAGCTCTGCATGTTGTCATGCAATTTCTTTACCTCTCAGAAATGATTATGACATAAAAGTGAAGTACGTGACGAGTGTGACGTTAGGAAAACATTAGGCAGCATGGAGAGATTCTGTATGGGACCACCCAACCCAAACGAGTATTGTGTGACGTGCTACCCGGCAGGTATTCACCGAGGTAGCCGGCTAGCTCAGTCGGTAGAGCGTCAGACTCTTAGTCCCAGGGTCGTGGGTTCGAGCCACACGCTGGGCGTAACGGAATTTTGTTCCGCTGCAGATGTAAATTACCGTTTTTCTGATTAACGAGATGTAATGGAAATAGCAACTTTAAACTTTGCCTCCGTCTCTGTCAGTCGCAATGAAACTGTATTTGAAGGTGAAGGAGATTTTGTAGACATGTGTGAAAGACATGTTCTGAAATGCAAGTGTTGTTGTTTGGAGAGCATATCGGTTACGTGTCAGATGTGTAGCCAAGCAGTAATGGGTCGCCATATCTGCAAATATTAGAAGCTAATATGAAGTGTTGTCAGCAGAAGTCTGATGATGCAGGCGACCGTAAGGCCGAAGTACGCAAGAGTACCGCTAGGCCCCGCCTCTTTAGTTCAGTGGTAGAGCACTGCTCTAATAAACCAGGTGTCGTAAGTTCCATCCTCACAGGAGAAAGATGAATTTTGGAAATCAGTAGCGCGTCGTGGCCGTATAGCAAACAGTATCTGTGATGACGAACAATTAGCGACAGGCGTTTTTTTAAGAATTACTCTCAGATGTGATTAAGGCGAATGGCGCAGATAAAGCATTTTTTTTTTTTAAAAAAAAAAAATTCTTTATTTCCATAAACAATGTTAATTTTACATCTAGCCCACTGCCTTATTTGATTAGTGGGCCAAGTTAGTTATACAAGGATAATTAGCAGCTAATTCTAATTTCTATGTAGTAACTAGTTAGTATATAAGTGAACAGTAAGCAATGGGCAACATTATTGTTAGTCTACTACAAACATTTAATCTTTAGACTAGTTACTAATCCTACTGCGTTACAGTTGTGTCAGCTAATTTATATAAACCTACTATAGAGCCTTGCTCATTGAGCTAACCCCAATGAGCGTGCCCCTGACACTGGGCAGGCCGAGATGGTAATCGCTGCAGGTTACTAATAATAATATCTAAAAACTAAGTCCTACAACTAACTTATCCTAATGTCAAGTCCGGTGCGTTGTCTGGTTTGGTAAGGCTGCACCCCACCCCCCCAGAATCCTGTGGCGCGGCGGATTCAGACTGAGGAAGTCGGCCTTTCCGCGCCCAGGCGGTTTGGGAGTAGGGTATCAAACTCTATCTGTGTCCTGGTTTATCTCTTTCTTGTGCTACTATAGGTCTTTCGGGTAGTCCTTTAGGACTTTCTGAGATACCGCGTTAGCCAGTTTGTTTATGATGTCGAAAGTGTCGCGATGTCTGATTAGTCTAAAAGTGTCGTTGTGTGGTAGTTGGTCCCGAAGTACTGAGGCCACATCATTGAAAAGGGGGCACTCGTAGACTACATGGTCAGGAGTACCCTCCGGAACACCACAGTCACACGCAGTTGTCGCCTTTTTACCAAATCGACATAGATATGTCGAGTACGGTCCATGTCCAGTGAGGAAGTGGATGAGTCCCCGGGATGGATCGAAATGTGACATTTCCATCCTTTCCCTAACATCTGGTAGGAGCTCAAAGGTTCGACGCCCTGTTTCTTCGGTTTCCCACGAAAGTTGCCATAGCAGCTCCCCTTTTTTCCTAATTTCTACTTTATTTTCTGTCCTGCTGCCCAGAATTTCCTCGGTTTTTTCCAAATTCCCCTTTTTAGTCCAGTACCAAGCGGCCTGCTCCCGAATTTTGATATCCAGGGGGCAAAGCCCCATAATAACTAACAGGGCTCCTCCCGGTGTAGTTCTGTATGCCCCCACTGATCTCAGGATCGTATTTCTCTGCACTCTCCTCACTGTCATGGCGGGCACCACCCTCGTGAGCCTGTGTGCCCAGACTCCGGATCCGTAACCCACTATGGATGTTAGTATACTGTTATGATAGAGTTTGATGAGATGTGGTGGAAGATGAAACCGCTTATGCCCAATGGAGATGAGGTTGTTGAGTACCTGTAAAGCTCTTTGAGTTACGGTTTCGATGTGTCTACTAAAAGTCCACCTTTCATCAATGATGATACCTAGATAGCGTGTCTCACGTCGCCGGAGAACTGGTGATCCATCTATCCTAACAGTTGGGTTACGAGCTAATTGTCCCTTTAGAAGAAGATAGGTAGACTTGGCCGGTGAAATTGTCATTTTTGTCTTGCGGCACCACAGTTGGAGTGTGTTTATTGCTCTCTCGATCTTAGGCTCTATGTCCTCTCGGCTACGGCCGCCGACCAGTAGGAGGAGATCATCTGCGTAGGCTATCACCTCCAGCACTTCGTCACTTTGTTGTAATGTATCTAGTAAGGGTTCCATGTGGATGTCCCAGAACAGCGGACCCAGTACGGAACCCTGGGGACATCCCTTGGTGATAGTTTTCCTTACTCTTGTGCTAGCAGATGATAGCCAGACCTCCCGATCTTCACAATAGCTCCTCAGACAGCCATATAGCAGCCCTGGACACTCCTTCTCCCTTAAGCAGGAGAAGAGCGAAGGCCACCACAGGTTGTCGAAGGCGCCACTTATATCCACCATGATGCCAACAACGTACTTGTACGGGGTAGAGCCGCAGACCTCGGCCGCCAGGGCGATTGCATCAGATGCCGATCGTCCAGACCTGAAGCCAAACTGCCTGTTGCTCATTCCGCACAGCACTCGGTGTGCCGCCAGTCTATCAGCCAGAAGTCTCTCCAGAATCTTCCCAAGCAGATCAAGCAGGCAGATAGGTCTATAAGATTTAGTTTCTGCTGGGTCTTTGTCAGCCCCTTTCTTTATAATTACCACATTTGCCCTCTTCCATATTCGAGGGAACTTTTTCTGCCTGAGGCATTCGTTATATAAATGAGTTAGAGGGGCGACTATCTGGGGGGCCAGGAATTGCACCACTTCCGCCACAATACCGTCTGGCCCAGAAGCTTTTCCTCTCTTCAGGGAATTTATGTGGGCAGCTACCTCTTCTTCTGAGAATGGGTAGACTGCCATATCATTTTCATACGCATTGTTGTTATTCTCCCTCAGCTGCCGTTGTTCATCTGTCTCATCCGCTGTATCATCAGGCAACAGGGAGTGGAGAAGGACCTCAGCAGTTTCCTGCCAAGACCCCGTCATCCGGTCCCCATGCCTGACGGTTGAAAGCTCCATCGGAGAACGGATCTTTTCCCGGACAAGCCTGTAGGGAACTCCCCATGGGTCTAATGCTAGTTGGTTCAGAACAAAGTGTTCCCAACTTTTTGTTCTAACTTCCCGTAGCTGTTTTTGGAAGTTATCTTTGGCTTCCCGGTAAAGCTGCAGCCATCTTTGTCTTTCTTGCCAGACGACACTGCGCTGGTAGTGCCTCCTGAGCCTTCTGACCGACCGGCGCATCTCCTCTAGTTCAGCAGACCATGGTGATGGAGAGGCCGCCATGGCCCTCCTCCTAGTAGGTACGGCTGCTTTGACTGCTCGAGTTATTACTGAGACCAGTTCTTCGGCTCTGTTGTCAACGTCAAAGTCTCTGTGGTCGTCACCTTCTGATATCGGAGGAATGTCGCACTCCCCAGCAAGTCTCTCCCAGTCGGCTCTATTGTAATTGTATTGTATTTCCCACCCCATGGCCCAGCGGCTCTCGCCATCTCCTATGTTGAAAGTAATGAGATTGTGGTCACTTGTAGTGGCATTCTCAACTACTTTCCATTGCTGGATTAGGTATGCTGCGTTTGGCGTAGCCAGGGTCACGTCGATGTTTGTGCCTTGGCCCCCTCCCGCCGCATAGGTCGGAGGGTTGCCTGGCTTGTTAGCCACTACAAGCTGCAAGGCCATGATGGCTTCTTCTGCCTTCTCTCCATTGGGATCCCTGGTGCCGCTGTACCATAAGGGGGATTTGGCATTCATATCGGCAGTCACAAATGTTTTCCGCCCCCGCAACGCCGTGATAGCTGTGGTGAGATGAGCTAGGTGTCTTTCAATATCATCACCATATTGGAAGTATGTGTTGATCATAATAATAGCTCCTGCTGGAGATTGCAGCTCCACGACGTTGCAGTGGCTGGTTGTGAACTGCGTTAGAACTGTAGCCCTTATCAGTTTGTTAGTGATAATAATTGCCGCTTTTGGGTCTTCACCTCTGCAGACGACTTGCCAGGTCGCAGCTGTGAAAGCTATCTTCCCGTTTAGGGAGTACGGCTCCTGCAGGCAGACCACATCCAGTCTCCTCTCCTCCACTTCCCTTCGCAACTCCTGCATGACAAGTCTGCTGTTATGGGTGTTGAGTTGGCCAATGGTGATTTCCGTCATGTAGTTGTCTATGGAGTGTATGTGTGAATTCTGTCATGAGGCCATGTTTTGTTCCAGTCAAATGTGATACGTCCATTTGCCAGAACAGCTTGTCGATAAATTTCATTCAGGTCGAATTTTTCTCCACGTCTGTCAAAGACTTTCTTTAGTAGGTCACGCAGGGCTCCGAAGTCAGTGGGGAGATTCACTGACTTGAGTTGAATTCTGTCCACAGCCTCCATTACCGAGAAGGTGACTCTCTGTCCATATTCATGTCCCACCCGAACCACATGTCTCAAGGCAGTGGTCAGGGTAGTCGGCTGCTCCAGCCTCGCCAGTTGCATGGTGAGTTCAAGGTTTGGATAGACTCTGACTGGATCGACAGGTGGCAGTCTCACTACAGGATCTTTTATTGCATCTGGTTCACTTGAACTAGTTATTTTATTTTCTTGAACTGGTTGTTTTGTTGTTATATTTAATTCTGCTGAGACTGCCACCGTCTCTGGTACAGGATGCCGTTGCCGTAGGCCTTTAGTCGGCCTTGTTTCCCTGCTTGGGGAGGAGGGGAGCGTGACTGCCAGAGGCCTCGTTTGTGTCCCTCTATCCGTAGTGGTAGAGTCGGTTTGAGTGCTTTTATCTACGGTTCTGGTTGTGGTGCCCATGTGCAACCTCAAGAAAAGCTTGAAAGCACTCGCCCTCAGGGCATCCCTCCTCCTTTTGCTAGGGGATTTCCTTTTGGGCATCCTGTTGGCTTTGGTTTGATCAGCCATAGTCTATTCTTGAAATAAGCCTTTGTTCCAGAAATCTGTAGGTGGGGCAGCTACGTCCCGTGGTACCACAGGGCTTTTTACCCCGTCTCTTGCAGGGGATACAAACCGCCGCAGCCCTACAGTCCTTCCTGACGTGGCCATCCTCGCCACATTTCGAGCAGGCCGACCCCCTGGTACAGTGCCTCAAAACGTGGTCGAGATCTCCACAATTGTGGCAACGCGGTACGACCAGAAAGTCGCGTGTATTAATGGCGTGAAAGCCGACATATAGTCTGCCCATTGCTGTAATTCTTTTCCACATGTGAGCGGAGACCTCGGCAACGTGATGGACCACATCACGGTCCCGAGGCCCGGTTTTGAATCTCAAATTGAAGTTTGCTTTAAATTCTTCTTCTGTCATATCATCAAAATTCTGAGCCTTTATAGATTTTTGCAGTTCTTCATTCGTCATGAATGTTGGTACATCATACAAGATGACCAATGGGTTTCTTTTCCTCGGTGGCTCGCATTTGACCACCGAGTTTAGTTTTGCATTACTTAACAGTTTCTCTTTGTCTTCTTCTGAAGCTACTTCAACAATAACAGAGTTTCTGCTGGGTTTTACCTTATTTATTTTAATTTTGTCTTTTGCTGGATTGATAGTTGTCGTAAGCAATTCCTGGATTCTTTTTACGCTAGTGTCTTGACCTGGTAGGGTTCTTAGGAATACCGTTTTGTCAGATCTTTTAGTAACTTTTGCAATGGTATCCTTTGTAGTCTGCGGTTTTGGTGGCGCTTGTGCGACCACCGCCGCCCAGGTCTTTCCGGGTTGTTTCCTTAGTCTCTCATTTTCTTTTGTAAGTTCTTCCACTCGGCCCTCAAGCTTGGCGTTTGCGATAGCCCACGCCGCCAGTTCATTTTTGATTATAGTCAGAGCCGCTTGACTAATTTTACCATTTTTAATATGTTGCTCGAGGAGCAATGATATTCTCGTGTGTCTTTGTAGAACATTTTCCTCAGTTGCCTGTAAAAGCATTTGCCAAAGCGGTACAGCATAAGGTGGGACGAGGCAGTCTGAATTACATTTTATAGATGTATTTCTCACATATCTCAGAGCCTCTCGCGGTCGTCGTCGTCGTCGTCGTCGTCGTCGTCTTCGTCGTCGACGCCGCTGCTTCTGCAGAAGTAGCAAATGGCCATCGTAGCAAATGCGGCGAGGGACGCCCTGCCTTCGATTCCGAATGCACAAAGTGTGTGGTCTTGTTTCTCAGTCTATATTTGGTCGGTCTCGTAAGAGGTTGAATGTAACGAATGGGTGGGAAAGAGCAAGGGGCAGCGGATGTGTAGAACGAAAACACAAATCCTCAGGGGTGTGAGCGTTTCGGGATGAGTCGTATACATGGTATAGTTGGTCGTCATTGACCGTGTGGCCTAATGGATAAGGCGTCGGACTTCGGATCTGAAGATTACAGGTTCGAATGCTGTCACGCTCTTGTTTTTCCAGTTCTGAAAAAGAAACATACCGTTCTCATGTAGCAATTGAGCAGTACGAAACCGTCTGAATGTTGCTGTTGACCATTTTTTGCTTGGAGATGCTCTTGAGCTTGAAACACACACAACAAGACCGGTGTTAACTAGCGAAATGGTCGGCAGAGTGCCGACACCACGAGTTTTGACTGGCACTTGCACATCTAAAACAACGTAGGAAAGTAACTCGTTCGGCTTTTGAGTCACATAAAGTATGTGTGTTAATTTTGACGCCACTAGCTCTGCATGTTGTCATGCAATTTCTTTACCTCTCAGAAATGATTATGGCATAAAAGTGAAGTACGTGACGAGTGTGACGTTAGGAAAACATTAGGCAGCATGGAGAGATTCTGTATGGGACCACCCAACCCAAACGAGTATTGTGTGACGTGCTACCCGGCAGGTATTCACCGAGGTAGCCGGCTAGCTCAGTCGGTAGAGCGTCAGACTCTTAGTCCCAGGGTCGTGGGTTCGAGCCACACGCTGGGCGTAACGGAATTTTGTTCCGCTGCAGATGTAAATTACCGTTTTTCTGATTAACGAGATGTAATGGAAATAGCAACTTTAAACTTTGCCTCCGTCTCTGTCAGTCGCAATGAAACTGTATTTGAAGGTGAAGGAGATTTTGTAGACATGTGTGAAAGACATGTTCTGAAATGCAAGTGTTGTTGTTTGGAGAGCATATCGGTTACGTGTCAGATGTGTAGCCAAGCAGTAATGGGTCGCCATATCTGCAAATATTAGAAGCTAATATGAAGTGTTGTCAGCAGAAGTCTGATGATGCAGGCGACCGTAAGGCCGAAGTACGCTAGAGTACCGCTAGGCCCCGCCTCTTTAGTTCAGTGGTAGAGCACTGCTCTAATAAACCAGGTGTCGTAAGTTCCATCCTCACAGGAGAAAGATGAATTTTGGAAATCAGTAGCGCGTCGTGGCCGTATAGCAAACAGTATCTGTGATGACGAACAATTAGCGACAGGCGTTTTTTTAAGAATTACTCTCAGATGTGATTAAGGCGAATGGCGCAGATAAAGCATTTTTTTTTTAAAAAAAAAAAAAAATTCTTTATTTCCATAAACAATGTTAATTTTACATCTAGCCCACTGCCTTATTTGATTAGTGGGCCAAGTTAGTTATACAAGGATAATTAGCAGCTAATTCTAAGTTCTATGTAGTAACTAGTTAGTATATAAGTGAACAGTAAGCAATGGGCAACATTATTGTTAGTCTACTACAAACATTTAATCTTTAGACTAGTTACTAATCCTACTGCGTTACAGTTGTGTCAGCTAATTTATATAAACCTACTATAGAGCCTTGCTCATTGAGCTAACCCCAATGAGCGTGCCCCTGACACTGGGCAGGCCGAGATGGTAATCGCTGCAGGTTACTAATAATAATATCTAAAAACTAAGTCCTACAACTAACTTATCCTAATGTCAAGTCCGGTGCGTTGTCTGGTTTGGTAAGGCTGCACCCCACCCCCCCAGAATCCTGTGGCGCGGCGGATTCAGACTGAGGAAGTCGGCCTTTCCGCGCCCAGGCGGTTTGGGAGTAGGGTATCAAACTCTATCTGTGTCCTGGTTTATCTCTTTCTTGTGCTACTATAGGTCTTTCGGGTAGTCCTTTAGGACTTTCTGAGATACCGCGTTAGCCAGTTTGTTTATGATGTCGAAAGTGTCGCGATGTCTGATTAGTCTAAAAGTGTCGTTGTGTGGTAGTTGGTCCCGAAGTACTGAGGCCACATCATTGAAAAGGGGGCACTCGTAGACTACATGGTCAGGAGTACCCTCCGGAACACCACAGTCACACGCAGTTGTCGCCTTTTTACCAAATCGACATAGATATGTCGAGTACGGTCCATGTCCAGTGAGGAAGTGGATGAGTCCCCGGGATGGATCGAAATGTGACATTTCCATCCTTTCCCTAACATCTGGTAGGAGCTCAAAGGTTCGACGCCCTGTTTCTTCGGTTTCCCACGAAAGTTGCCATAGCAGCTCCCCTTTTTTCCTAATTTCTACTTTATTTTCTGTCCTGCTGCCCAGAATTTCCTCGGTTTTTTCCAAATTCCCCTTTTTAGTCCAGTACCAAGCGGCCTGCTCCCGAATTTTGATATCCAGGGGGCAAAGCCCCATAATAACTAACAGGGCTCCTCCCGGTGTAGTTCTGTATGCCCCCACTGATCTCAGGATCGTATTTCTCTGCACTCTCCTCACTGTCATGGCGGGCACCACCCTCGTGAGCCTGTGTGCCCAGACTCCGGATCCGTAACCCACTATGGATGTTAGTATACTGTTATGATAGAGTTTGATGAGATGTGGTGGAAGATGAAACCGCTTATGCCCAATGGAGATGAGGTTGTTGAGTACCTGTAAAGCTCTTTGAGTTACGGTTTCGATGTGTCTACTAAAAGTCCACCTTTCATCAATGATGATACCTAGATAGCGTGTCTCACGTCGCCGGAGAACTGGTGATCCATCTATCCTAACAGTTGGGTTACGAGCTAATTGTCCCTTTAGAAGAAGATAGGTAGACTTGGCCGGTGAAATTGTCATTTTTGTCTTGCGGCACCACAGTTGGAGTGTGTTTATTGCTCTCTCGATCTTAGGCTCTATGTCCTCTCGGCTACGGCCGCCGACCAGTAGGAGGAGATCATCTGCGTAGGCTATCACCTCCAGCACTTCGTCACTTTGTTGTAATGTATCTAGTAAGGGTTCCATGTGGATGTCCCAGAACAGCGGACCCAGTACGGAACCCTGGGGACATCCCTTGGTGATAGTTTTCCTTACTCTTGTGCTAGCAGATGATAGCCAGACCTCCCGATCTTCACAATAGCTCCTCAGACAGCCATATAGCAGCCCTGGACACTCCTTCTCCCTTAAGCAGGAGAAGAGCGAAGGCCACCACAGGTTGTCGAAGGCGCCACTTATATCCACCATGATGCCAACAACGTACTTGTACGGGGTAGAGCCGCAGACCTCGGCCGCCAGGGCGATTGCATCAGATGCCGATCGTCCAGACCTGAAGCCAAACTGCCTGTTGCTCATTCCGCACAGCACTCGGTGTGCCGCCAGTCTATCAGCCAGAAGTCTCTCCAGAATCTTCCCAAGCAGATCAAGCAGGCAGATAGGTCTATAAGATTTAGTTTCTGCTGGGTCTTTGTCAGCCCCTTTCTTTATAATTACCACATTTGCCCTCTTCCATATTCGAGGGAACTTTTTCTGCCTGAGGCATTCGTTATATAAATGAGTTAGAGGGGCGACTATCTGGGGGGCCAGGAATTGCACCACTTCCGCCACAATACCGTCTGGCCCAGGAGCTTTTCCTCTCTTCAGGGAATTTATGTGGGCAGCTACCTCTTCTTCTGAGAATGGGTAGACTGCCATATCATTTTCATACGCATTGTTGTTATTCTCCCTCAGCTGCCGTTGTTCATCTGTCTCATCCGCTGTATCATCAGGCAACAGGGAGTGGAGAAGGACCTCAGCAGTTTCCTGCCAAGACCCCGTCATCCGGTCCCCATGCCTGACGGTTGAAAGCTCCATCGGAGAACGGATCTTTTCCCGGACAAGCCTGTAGGGAACTCCCCATGGGTCTAATGCTAGTTGGTTCAGAACAAAGTGTTCCCAACTTTTTGTTCTAACTTCCCGTAGCTGTTTTTGGAAGTTATCTTTGGCTTCCCGGTAAAGCTGCAGCCATCTTTGTCTTTCTTGCCAGACGACACTGCGCTGGTAGTGCCTCCTGAGCCTTCTGACCGACCGGCGCATCTCCTCTAGTTCAGCAGACCATGGTGATGGAGAGGCCGCCATGGCCCTCCTCCTAGTAGGTACGGCTGCTTTGACTGCTCGAGTTATTACTGAGACCAGTTCTTCGGCTCTGTTGTCAACGTCAAAGTCTCTGTGGTCGTCACCTTCTGATATCGGAGGAATGTCGCACTCCCCAGCAAGTCTCTCCCAGTCGGCTCTATTGTAATTGTATTGTATTTCCCACCCCATGGCCCAGCGGCTCTCGCCATCTCCTATGTTGAAAGTAATGAGATTGTGGTCACTTGTAGTGGCATTCTCAACTACTTTCCATTGCTGGATTAGGTATGCTGCGTTTGGCGTAGCCAGGGTCACGTCGATGTTTGTGCCTTGGCCCCCTCCCGCCGCATAGGTCGGAGGGTTGCCTGGCTTGTTAGCCACTACAAGCTGCAAGGCCATGATGGCTTCTTCTGCCTTCTCTCCATTGGGATCCCTGGTGCCGCTGTACCATAAGGGGGATTTGGCATTCATATCGGCAGTCACAAATGTTTTCCGCCCCCGCAACGCCGTGATAGCTGTGGTGAGATGAGCTAGGTGTCTTTCAATATCATCACCATATTGGAAGTATGTGTTGATCATAATAATAGCTCCTGCTGGAGATTGCAGCTCCACGACGTTGCAGTGGCTGGTTGTGAACTGTGTTAGAACTGTAGCCCTTATCAGTTTGTTAGTGATAATAATTGCCGCTTTTGGGTCTTCACCTCTGCAGACGACTTGCCAGGTCGCAGCTGTGAAAGCTATCTTCCCGTTTAGGGAGTACGGCTCCTGCAGGCAGACCACATCCAGTCTCCTCTCCTCCACTTCCCTTCGCAACTCCTGCATGACAAGTCTGCTGTTATGGGTGTTGAGTTGGCCAATGGTGATTTCCGTCATGTAGTTGTCTATGGAGTGTATGTGTGAATTCTGTCATGAGGCCATGTTTTGTTCCAGTCAAATGTGATACGTCCATTTGCCAGAACAGCTTGTCGATAAATTTCATTCAGGTCGAATTTTTCTCCACGTCTGTCAAAGACTTTCTTTAGTAGGTCACGCAGGGCTCCGAAGTCAGTGGGGAGATTCACTGACTTGAGTTGAATTCTGTCCACAGCCTCCATTACCGAGAAGGTGACTCTCTGTCCATATTCATGTCCCACCCGAACCACATGTCTCAAGGCAGTGGTCAGGGTAGTCGGCTGCTCCAGCCTCGCCAGTTGCATGGTGAGTTCAAGGTTTGGATAGACTCTGACTGGATCGACAGGTGGCAGTCTCACTACAGGATCTTTTATTGCATCTGGTTCACTTGAACTAGTTATTTTATTTTCTTGAACTGGTTGTTTTGTTGTTATATTTAATTCTGCTGAGACTGCCACCGTCTCTGGTACAGGATGCCGTTGCCGTAGGTCTTTAGTCGGCCTTGTTTCCCTGCTTGGGGAGGAGGGGAGCGTGACTGCCAGAGGCCTCGTTTGTGTCCCTCTATCCGTAGTGGTAGAGTCGGTTTGAGTGCTTTTATCTACGGTTCTGGTTGTGGTGCCCATGTGCAACCTCAAGAAAAGCTTGAAAGCACTCGCCCTCAGGGCATCCCTCCTCCTTTTGCTAGGGGATTTCCTTTTGGGCATCCTGTTGGCTTTGGTTTGATCAGCCATAGTCTATTCTTGAAATAAGCCTTTGTTCCAGAAGTCTGTAGGTGGGGCAGCTACGTCCCGTGGTACCACAGGGCTTTTTACCCCGTCTCTTGCAGGGGATACAAACCGCCGCAGCCCTACAGTCCTTCCTGACGTGGCCATCCTCGCCACATTTCGAGCAGGCCGACCCCCTGGTACAGTGCCTCAAAACGTGGTCGAGATCTCCACAATTGTGGCAACGCGGTACGACCAGAAAGTCGCGTGTATTAATGGCGTGAAAGCCGACATATAGTCTGCCCATTGCTGTAATTCTTTTCCACATGTGAGCGGAGACCTCGGCAACGTGATGGACCACATCACGGTCCCGAGGCCCGGTTTTGAATCTCAAATTGAAGTTTGCTTTAAATTCTTCTTCTGTCATATCATCAAAATTCTGAGCCTTTATAGATTTTTGCAGTTCTTCATTCGTCATGAATGTTGGTACATCATACAAGATGACCAATGGGTTTCTTTTCCTCGGTGGCTCGCATTTGACCACCGAGTTTAGTTTTGCATTACTTAACAGTTTCTCTTTGTCTTCTTCTGAAGCTACTTCAACAATAACAGAGTTTCTGCTGGGTTTTACCTTATTTATTTTAATTTTGTCTTTTGCTGGATTGATAGTTGTCGTAAGCAATTCCTGGATTCTTTTTACGCTAGTGTCTTGACCTGGTAGGGTTCTTAGGAATACCGTTTTGTCAGATCTTTTAGTAACTTTTGCAATGGTATCCTTTGTAGTCTGCGGTTTTGGTGGCGCTTGTGCGACCACCGCCGCCCAGGTCTTTCCGGGTTGTTTCCTTAGTCTCTCATTTTCTTTTGTAAGTTCTTCCACTCGGCCCTCAAGCTTGGCGTTTGCGATAGCCCACGCCGCCAGTTCATTTTTGATTATAGTCAGAGCCGCTTGACTAATTTTACCATTTTTAATATGTTGCTCGAGGAGCAATGATATTCTCGTGTGTCTTTGTAGAACATTTTCCTCAGTTGCCTGTAAAAGCATTTGCCAAAGCGGTACAGCATAAGGTGGGACGAGGCAGTCTGAATTACATTTTATAGATGTAT
Source organism: Schistocerca gregaria (assembly GCF_023897955.1). Classification (NCBI taxonomy): domain Eukaryota; kingdom Metazoa; phylum Arthropoda; class Insecta; order Orthoptera; family Acrididae; genus Schistocerca; species Schistocerca gregaria. The sequence continues at coordinate 21,635,396 of NC_064925.1, forward strand.
TTCTCACATATCTCAGAGCCTCTCGCGGTCGTCGTCGTCGTCGTCGTCGTCGTCGCCGCCGTCGCCGCCGCCGCTGCTTCTGCAGAAGTAGCAAATGGCCATCGTAGCAAATGCGGCGAGGGACGCCCTGCCTTCGATTCCGAATGCACAAAGTGTGTGGTCTTGTTTCTCAGTCTATATTTGGTCGGTCTCGTAAGAGGTTGAATGTAACGAATGGGTGGGAAAGAGCAAGGGGCAGCGGATGTGTAGAACGAAAACACAAATCCTCAGGGGTGTGAGCGTTTCGGGATGAGTCGTATACATGTTATAGTTGGTCGTCATTGACCGTGTGGCCTAATGGATAAGGCGTCGGACTTCGGATCTGAAGATTACAGGTTCGAATGCTGTCATGCTCTTGTTTTTCCAGTTCTGAAAAAGAAACATACCGTTTTCATGTAGCAATTGAGCAGTACGAAACCGTCTGAATGTTGCTGTTGACCATTTTTTGCTTGGAGATGCTCTTGAGCTTGAAACACACACAACAAGACCGGTGTTAACTAGCGAAATGGTCGGCAGAGTGCCGACACCACGAGTTTTGACTGGCAGTTGCACATCTGAAACAACGTAGGAAAGTAACTCGTTCGGCTTTTGAGTCACATAAAGTATGTGTGTTAATTTTGACGCCACTAGCTCTGCATGTTGTCATGCAATTTCTTTACCTCTCAGAAATGATTATGACATAAAAGTGAAGTACGTGACGAGTGTGACGTTAGGAAAACATTAGGCAGCATGGAGAGATTCTGTATGGGACCACCCAACCCAAACGAGTATTGTGTGACGTGCTACCCGGCAGGTATTCACCGAGGTAGCCGGCTAGCTCAGTCGGTAGAGCGTCAGACTCTTAGTCCCAGGGTCGTGGGTTCGAGCCACACGCTGGGCGTAACGGAATTTTGTTCCGCTGCAGATGTAAATTACCGTTTTTCTGATTAACGAGATGTAATGGAAATAGCAACTTTAAACTTTGCCTCCGTCTCTGTCAGTCGCAATGAAACTGTATTTGAAGGTGAAGGAGATTTTGTAGACATGTGTGAAAGACATGTTCTGAAATGCAAGTGTTGTTGTTTGGAGAGCATATCGGTTACGTGTCAGATGTGTAGCCAAGCAGTAATGGGTCGCCATATCTGCAAATATTAGAAGCTAATATGAAGTTTTGTCAGCAGAAGTCTGATGATGCAGGCGACCGAAAGGCCGAAGTACGCAAGAGTACCGCTAGGCCGCGCCTCTTTAGTTCAGTGGTAGAGCACTGCTCTAATAAACCAGGTGTCGTAAGTTCCATCCTCACAGGAGAAAGATGAATTTTGGAAATCAGTAGCGCGTCGTGGCCGTATAGCAAACAGTATCTGTGATGACGAACAATTAGCGACAGGCGTTTTTTTAAGAATTACTCTCAGATGTGATTAAGGCGAATGGCGTAGATAAAGCATTTGCCAAAGAGGTACAGCATAAGGTGGGACGAGGCAGTCTGAATTACATTTTATAGATGTATTTCTCACATATCTCAGAGCCTCTCGCGGTCGTCGTCGTCGTCGTCGTCGTCGCCGCCGCTGCTTCTGCAGAAGTAGCAAATGGCCATCGTAGCAAATGCGGCGAGGGACGCCCTGTCTTCGATTCCGAATGCACAAAGTGTGTGGTCTTGTTTCTCAGTCTATATTTGGTCGGTCTCGTAAGAGGTTGAATGTAACGAATGGGTGGGAAAGAGCAAGGGGCAGCGGATGTGTAGAACGAAAACACAAATCCTCAGGGGTGTGAGCGTTTCGGGATGAGTCGTATACAAGTTATAGTTGGTCGTCATTGACCGTGTGGCCTAATGGATAAGGCGTCGGACTTCGGATCTGAAGATTACAGGTTCGAATGCTGTCACGCTCTTGTTTTTCCAGTTCTGAAAAAGAAACATACCGTTTTCATGTAGCAATTGAGCAGTACGAAACCGTCTGAATGTTGCTGTTGACCATTTTTTGCTTGGAGATGCTCTTGAGCTTGAAACACACACAACAAGACCGGTGTTAACTAGCGAAATGGTCGGCAGAGTGCCGACACCACGAGTTTTGACTGGCACTTGCACATCTAAAACAACGTAGGAAAGTAACTCGTTCGGCTTTTGAGTCACATAAAGTATGTGTGTTAATTTTGACGCCACTAGCTCTGCATGTTGTCATGCAATTTCTTTACCTCTCAGAAATGATTATGACATAAAAGTGAAGTACGTGACGAGTGTGACGTTAGGAAAACATTAGGCAGCATGGAGAGATTCTGTATGGGACCACCCAACCCAAACGAGTATTGTGTGACGTGCTACCCGGCAGGTATTCACCGAGGTAGCCGGCTAGCTCAGTCGGTAGAGCGTGAGACTCTTAGTCCCAGGGTCGTGGGTTCGAGCCACACGCTGGGCGTAACGGAATTTTGTTCCGCTGCAGATGTAAATTACCGTTTTTCTGATTAACGAGATGTAATGGAAATAGCAACTTTAAACTTTGCCTCCGTCTCTGTCAGTCGCAATGAAACTGTATTTGAAGGTGAAGGAGATTTTGTAGACATGTGTGAAAGACATGTTCTGAAATGCAAGTGTTGTTGTTTGGAGAGCATATCGGTTACGTGTCAGATGTGTAGCCAAGCAGTAATGGGTCGCCATATCTGCAAATATTAGAAGCTAATATGAAGTGTTGTCAGCAGAAGTCTGATGATGCAGGCGACCGTAAGGCCGAAGTACGCAAGAGTACCGCTAGGCCGCGCCTCTTTAGCTCAGTGGTAGAGCACTGCTCTAATAAACCAGGTGTCGTAAGTTCCATCCTCAGAGGAGAAAGATGAATTTTGGAAATCAGTAGCGCGTCGTGGCCGTATAGCAAACAGTATCTGTGATGACGAACAATTAGCGACAGGCATTTTTTTTAAGAATTACTCTCAGATGTGATTAAGGCGAATGGCGCAGATAAAGCATTTGCCAAAGCGGTACAGCATAAGGTGGGACGAGGCAGTCTGAATTACATTTTATAGATGTATTTCTCTCATATCTCAGAGCCTCTCGCGGTCGCTGTCGTCGTCGTCGTCGTCATCGTCGTCGTCGTCGTCGTCGTCGCCGCCGCCGCTGCTTCTGCAGAAGTAGCAAATGGCCATCGTAGCAAATGCGGCGAGGGACGCCCTGCCTTCGATTCCGAATGCACAAAGTGTGTGGTCTTGTTTCTCAGTCTATATTTGGTCGGTCTCGTAAGAGGTTGAATGTAACGAATGGGTGGGAAAGAGCAAGGGGCAGCGGATGTGTAGAACGAAAACACAAATCCTCAGGGGTGTGAGCGTTTCGGGATGAGTCGTATACATGTTATAGTTGGTCGTCATTGACCGTGTGGCCTAATGGATAAGGCGTCGGACTTCGGATCTGAAGATTACAGGTTCGAATGCTGTCACGCTCTTGTTTTTCCAGTTCTGAAAAAGAAACATACCGTTTTCATGTAGCAATTGAGCAGTACGAAACAGTCTGAATGTTGCTGTTGACTATTTTTTGCTTGGAGATGCTCTTGAGCTTGAAACACACACAACAAGACCGGTGTTAACTAGCGAAATGGTCGGCAGAGTGCCGACACCACGAGTTTTGACTGGCACTTACACATCTAAAACAACGTAGGAAAGTAACTCGTTCGACTTTTGAGTCACATAAAGTATGTGTGTTAATTCTGACGCCACTAGCTCTGCATGTTGTCATGCAATTTCTTTACCTCCCAGAAATGATTATGGCATAAAAGTGAAGTACGTGACGAGTGTGACGTTAGGAAAACATTAGGCAGCATGGAGAGATTCTGTATGGGACCACCCAACCCAAACGAGTATTGTGTGACGTGCTACCCGGCAGGTATTCACCGAGGTAGCCGGCTAGCTCATTCGGTAGAGCGTCAGACTCTTAATCCCAGGGTCGTGGGTTCGAGCCACACGCTGGGCGTAACGGAATTTTGTTCCGCTGCAGATGTAAATTACCGTTTTTCTGATTAACGAGATGTAATGGAAATAGCAACTTTAAACTTTGCCTCCGTCTCTGTCAGTCGCAATGAAACTGTATTTGAAGGTGAAGGAGATTTTGTAGACATGTGTGAAAGACATGTTCTGAAATGCAAGTGTTGTTGTTTGGAGAGCATATCGGTTACGTGTCAGATGTGTAGCCAAGCAGTAATGGGTCGCCATATCTGCAAATATTAGAAGCTAACATGAAGTGTTGTCAGCAGAAGTCTAATGATGCAGGCGACCGTAAGGCCGAAGTACGCAAGAGTACCGCTAGGCCGCGCATCTTTAGCTCAGTGGTAGAGCACTGCTCTAATAAACCAGGTGTCGTAAGTTCCATCCTCACAGGAGAAAGATGAATTTTGGAAATCAGTAGCGCGTCGTGGCCGTATAGCAAACAGTATCTGTGATGACGAACAATTAGCGACAGGCGTTTTTTTAAGAATTACTCTCAGATGTGATTAAGGCGAATGGCGCAGATAAAGCATTTGCCAAAGAGGTACAGCATAAGGTGGGACGAGGCAGTCTGAATTACATTTTATAGATGTATTTCTCACATATCTCAGAGCCTCTCGCGGTCGTCGTCGTCGTCGTCGTCGCCGCCGCTGCTTCTGCAGAAGTAGCAAATGGCCATCGTAGCAAATGCGGCGAGGGACGCCCTGTCTTCGATTCCGAATGCACAAAGTGTGTGGTCTTGTTTCTCAGTCTATATTTGGTCGGTCTCGTAAGAGGTTGAATGTAACGAATGTGTGGGAAAGAGCAAGGGGCAGCGGATGTGTAGAACGAAAACACAAATCCTCAGGGGTGTGAGCGTTTCGGGATGAGTCGTATACATGTTATAGTTCGTCGTCATTGACCGTGTGGCCTAATGGATAAGGCGTCGGACTTCGGATCTGAAGATTACAGGTTCGAATGCTGTCACGCTCTTGTTTTTCCAGTTCTGAAAAAGAAACATACCGTTTTCATGTAGCAATTGAGCAGTACGAAACCGTCTGAATGTTGCTGTTGACCATTTTTTGCTTGGAGATGCTCTTGAGCTTGAAACACACACAACAAGACCGGTGTTAACTAGCGAAATGGTCGGCAGAGTGCCGACACCACGAGTTTTGACTGGCACTTGCACATCTAAAACAACGTAGGAAAGTAACTCGTTCGGCTTTTGAGTCACATAAAGTATGTGTGTTAATTTTGACGCCACTAGCTCTGCATGTTGTCATGCAATTTCTTTACCTCTCAGAAATGATTATGACATAAAAGTGAAGTACGTGACGAGTGTGACGTTAGGAAAACATTAGGCAGCATGGAGAGATTCTGTATGGGACCACCCAACCCAAACGAGTATTGTGTGACGTGCTACCCGGCAGGTATTCAACGAGGTAGCCGGCTAGCTCAGTCGGTAGAGCGTCAGACTCTTAGTCCCAGGGTCGTGGGTTCGAGCCACACGCTGGGCGTAACGGAATTTTGTTCCGCTGCAGATGTAAATTACCGTTTTTCTGATTAACGAGATGTAATGGAAATAGCAACTTTAAACTTTGCCTCCGTCTCTGTCAGTCGCAATGAAACTGTATTTGAAGGTGAAGGAGATTTTGTAGACATGTGTGAAAGACATGTTCTGAAATGCAAGTGTTGTTGTTTGGAGAGCATATCGGTTACGTGTCAGATGTGTAGCCAAGCAGTAATGGGTCGCCATATCTGCAAATATTAGAAGCTAATATGAAGTGTTGTCAGCAGAAGTCTGATGATGCAGGCGACCGTAAGGCCGAAGTACGCAAGAGTACCGCTAGGCCGCGCCTCTTTAGCTCAGTGGTAGAGCACTGCTCTAATAAACCAGGTGTCGTAAGTTCCATCCTCACAGGAAAAAGATGAATTTTGGAAATCAGTAGCGCGTCGTGGCCGTATAGCAAACAGTATCTGTGATGACGAACAATTAGCGACAGGCATTTTTTTTAAGAATTACTCTCAGATGTGATTAAGGCGAATGGCGCAGATAAAGCATTTGCCAAAGCGGTACAGCATAAGGTGGGACGAGGCAGTCTGAATTACATTTTATAGATGTATTTCTCTCATATCTCAGAGCCTCTCGCGGTCGCTGTCGTCGTCGTCGTCGTCATCGTCGTCGTCGTCGTCGTCGTCGTCGTCGTCATCGCCGCCGCCGCTGCTTCTGCAGAAGTAGCAAATGGCCATCGTAGCAAATGCGGCGAGGGACGCCCTGCCTTCGATTCCGAATGCACAAAGTGTGTGGTCTTGTTTCTCAGTCTATATTTGGTCGGTCTCGTAAGAGGTTGAATGTAACGAATGGGTGGGAAAGAGCAAGGGGCAGCGGATGTGTAGAACGAAAACACAAATCCTCAGGGGTGTGAGCGTTTCGGGATGAGTCGTATACATGTTATAGTTGGTCGTCATTGACCGTGTGGCCTAATGGATTAGGCATCGGACTTCGGATCTGAAGATTACAGGTTCGAATGCTGTCACGCTCTTGTTTTTCCAGTTCTGAAAAAGAAACATACCGTTTTCATGTAGCAATTGAGCAGTACGAAACCGTCTGAATGTTGCTGTTGACCATTTTTTGCTTGGAGATGCTCTTGAGCTTGAAACACACACAACAAGACCGGTGTTAACTAGCGAAATGGTCGGCAGAGTGCCGACACCACGAGTTTTGACTGGCACTTGCACATCTAAAACAACGTAGGAAAGTAACTCGTTCGGCTTTTGAGTCACATAAAGTATGTGTGTTAATTTTGACGCCACTAGCTCTGCATGTTGTCATGCAATTTCTTTACCTCTCAGAAATGATTATGACATAAAAGTGAAGTACGTGACGAGTGTGACGTTAGGAAAACATTAGGCAGCATGGAGAGATTCTGTATGGGACCACCCTACCCAAACGAGTATTGTGTGACGTGCTACCCGGCAAGTATTCACCGAGGTAGCCGGCTAGCTCAGTCGGTAGAGCGTCAGGCTCTTAATCCCAGGGTCGTGGGTTCGAGCCACACGCTGGGCGGAACGGAATTTTGTTCCGCTGCAGATGTAAATTACCGTTTTTCTGATTAACGAGATGTAATGGAAATAGCAACTTTAAACTTTGCCTCCGTCTCTGTCAGTCGCAATGAAACTGTATTTGAAGGTGAAGGAGATTCTGTAGACATGTGTGAAAGACATGTTCTGAAATGCAAGTGTTGTTGTTTGGAGAGCATATCGGTTACGTGTCAGATGTGTAGCCAAGCAGTAATGGGTCGCCATATCTGCAAATATCAGAAGCTAATATGAAGTGTTGTCAGCAGAAGTCTGATGATGCAGGCGACCGTAAGGCCGAAGTACGCAAGAGTACCGCTAGGCCGCGCCTCTTTAGCTCAGTGGTAGAGCACTGCTCTAATAAACCAGGTGTCGTAAGTTCCATCCTCAGAGGAGAAAGATGAATTTTGGAAATCAGTAGCGCGTCGTGGCCGTATAGCAAACAGTATCTGTGATGACGAACAATTAGCGACAGGCGTTTTTTTAAGAATTACTCTCAGATGTGATTAAGGCGAATGGCGCAGATAAAGCATTTGCCAAAGCGGTACAGCATAAGGTGGGACGAGGCAGTCTGAATTACATTTTATAGATGTATTTCTCTCATATCTCAGAGCCTCTCGCAGTCGTCGTCGTCGTCGTCGTCGTCGTCGTCGTCGTCGTCGTCGCCGCCGCTGCTTCTGCAGAAGTAGCAAATGGCCATCGTAGCAAATGCGGCGAGGGACGCCCTGCCTTCGATTCCGAATGCACAAAGTGTGTGGTCTTGTTTCTCAGTCTATATTTGGTCGGTCTCGTAAGAGGTTGAATGTAACGAATGGGTGGGAAAGAGCAAGGGGCAGCGGATGTGTAGAACGAAAACACAAATCCTCAGGGGTGTGAGCGTTTCGGGATGAGTCGTATACATGTTATAGTTGGTCGTCATTGACCGTGTGGCCTAATGGATAAGGCGTCGGACTTCGGATCTGAAGATTACAGGTTCGAATGCTGTCACACTCTTGTTTTTCCAGTTCTGAAAAAGAAACATACCGTTTTCATGTAGCAATTGAGCAGTACGAAACCGTCTGAATGTTGCTGTTGACCTTTTTTGCTTGGAGATGCTCTTGAGCTTGAAACACACACAACAAGACCGGTGTTAACTAGCGAAATGGTCGGCAGAGTGCCGACACCACGAGTTTTGACTGGCACTTGCACATCTAAAACAACGTAGGAAAGTAACTCGTTCGGCTTTTGAGTCACATAAAGTATGTGTGTTAATTTTGACGCCACTAGCTCTGCATGTTGTCATACAATTTCTTTACCTCTCAGAAATGATTATGACATAAAAGTGAAGTACGTGACGAGTGTGACGTTAGGAAAACATTAGGCAGCATGGAGAGATTCTGTATGGGACCACCCAACCCAAACGAGTATTGTGTGACGTGCTACCCGGCAGGTATTCACCGAGGTAGCCGGCTAGCTCAGTCGGTAGAGCGTCAGACTCTTAATCCCAGGGTCGTGGGTTCGAGCCACACGCTGGGCGTAACGGAATTTTGTTCCGCTGCAGATGTAAATTACCGTTCTTCTGATTAACGAGATGTAATGGAAATAGCAACTTTAAACTTTGCCTCCGTCTCTGTCAGTCGCAATGAAACTGTATTTGAAGGTGAAGGAGATTTTGTAGACATGTGTGAAAGACATGTTCTGAAATGCAAGTGTTGTTGTTTGGAGAGCATATCGGTTACGTGTCAGATGTGTAGCCAAGCAGTAATGGGTCGCCATATCTGCAAATATTAGAAGCTAATATGAAGTGTTGTCAGCAGACGTCTGATGATGCAGGCGACCGTAAGGCCGAAGTACGCAAGAGTACCACTAGGCCGCGCCTCTTTAGCTCAGTGGTAGAGCACTGCTCTAATAAACCAGGTGTCGTAAGTTCCATCCTCACAGGAGAAAGATGAATTTTGGAAATCAGTAGCGCGTCGTGGCCGTATAGCAAACAGTATCTGTGATGACGAACAATTAGCGACAGGCATTTTTTTTAAGAATTACTCTCAGATGTGATTAAGGCGAATGGCGCAGATAAAGCATTTGCCAAAGCGGTACAGCATAAGGTGGGACGAGGCAGTCTGAATTACATTTTATAGATGTATTTCTCTCATATCTCAGAGCCTCTCGCGGTCGTCGTCGTCGTCGTCGTCGTCGCCGCCGCTGCTTCTGCAGAAGTAGCAAATGGCCATCGTAGCAAATGCGGCGAGGGACGCCCTGCCTTCGATTCCGAATGCACAAAGTGTGTGGTCTTGTTCCTCAGTCTATATTTGGTCGGTCTCGTAAGAGGTTGAATGTAACGAATGGGTGGGAAAGAGCAAGGGGCAGCGGATGTGTAGAACGAAAACACAAATCCTCAGGGGTGTGAGCGTTTCGGGATGAGTCGTATACATGTTATAGTTGGTCGTCATTGACCGTGTGGCCTAATGGATAAGGCGTCGGACTTCGGATCTGAAGATTACAGGTTCGAATGCTGTCACACTCTTGTTTTTCCAGTTCTGAAAAAGAAACATACCGTTTTCATGTAGCAATTGAGCAGTACGAAACCGTCTGAATGTTGCTGTTGACCTTTTTTGCTTGGAGATGCTCTTGAGCTTGAAACACACACAACAAGACCGGTGTTAACTAGCGAAATGGTCGGCAGAGTGCCGACACCACGAGTTTTGACTGGCACTTGCACATCTAAAACAACGTAGGAAAGTAACTCGTTCGGCTTTTGAGTCACATAAAGTATGTGTGTTAATTTTGACGCCACTAGCTCTGCATGTTGTCATACAATTTCTTTACCTCTCAGAAATGATTATGACATAAAAGTGAAGTACGTGACGAGTGTGACGTTAGGAAAACATTAGGCAGCATGGAGAGATTCTGTATGGGACCACCCAACCCAAACGAGTATTGTGTGACGTGCTACCCGGCAGGTATTCACCGAGGTAGCCGGCTAGCTCAGTCGGTAGAGAGTCAGACTCTTAATCCCAGGGTCGTGGGTTCGAGCCACACGCTGGGCGTAACGGAATTTTGTTCCGCTGCAGATGTAAATTACCGTTCTTCTGATTAACGAGATGTAATGGAAATAGCAACTTTAAACTTTGCCTCCGTCTCTGTCAGTCGCAATGAAACTGTATTTGAAGGTGAAGGAGATTTTGTAGACATGTGTGAAAGACATGTTCTGAAATGCAAGTGTTGTTGTTTGGAGAGCATATCGGTTACGTGTCAGATGTGTAGCCAAGCAGTAATGGGTCGCCATATCTGCAAATATTAGAAGCTAATATGAAGTGTTGTCAGCAGACGTCTGATGATGCAGGCGACCGTAAGGCCGAAGTACGCAAGAGTACCACTAGGCCGCGCCTCTTTAGCTCAGTGGTAGAGCACTGCTCTAATAAACCAGGTGTCGTAAGTTCCATCCTCACAGGAGAAAGATGAATTTTGGAAATCAGTAGCGCGTCGTGGCCGTATAGCAAACAGTATCTGTGATGACGAACAATTAGCGACAGGCATTTTTTTTAAGAATTACTCTCAGATGTGATTAAGGCGAATGGCGCAGATAAAGCATTTGCCAAAGCGGTACAGCATAAGGTGGGACGAGGCAGTCTGAATTACATTTTATAGATGTATTTCTCTCATATCTCAGAGCCTCTCGCGGTCGTCGTCGTCGTCGTCGTCGTCGTCGTCGTCGTCGTCGTCGCCGCCGCCGCTGCTTCTGCAGAAGTAGCAAATGGCCATCGTAGCAAATGCGGCGAGGGACGCCCTGCCTTCGATTCCGAATGCACAAAGTGTGTGGTCTTGTTTCTCAGTCTATATTTGGTCGGTCTCGTAAGAGGTTGAATGTAACGAATGGGTGGGAAAGAGCAAGGGGCAGCGGATGTGTAGCACGAAAATACAAATCCTCAGAGGTGTGAGCGTTTCGGGATGAGTCGTATACATGTTATAGTTGGTCGTCATTGACCGTGTGGCCTAATGGATAAGGCGTCGGACTTCGGATCTGAAGATTACAGGTTCGAATGCTGTCACACTCTTGTTTTTCCAGTTCTGAAAAAGAAACATACCGTTTTCATGTAGCAATTGAGCAGTACGAAACCGTCTGAATGTTGCTGTTGACCATTTTTTGCTTGGAGATGCTCTTGAGCTTGAAACACACACAACAAGACCGGTGTTAACTAGCGAAATGGTCGGCAGAGTGCCGACACCACGAGTTTTGACTGGCACTTGCACATCTAAAACAACGTAGGAAAGTAACTCGTTCGGCTTTTGAGTCACATAAAGTATGTGTGTTAATTTTGACGCCACTAGCTCTGCATGTTGTCATGCAATTTCTTTACCTCTCAGAAATGATTATGGCATAAAAGTGAAGTACGTGACGAGTGTGACGTTAGGAAAACATTAGGCAGCATGGAGAGATTCTGTATGGGACCACCCAACCCAAACGAGTAATGTGTGACGTGCTACCCGGCAGGTATTCACCGAGGTAGCCGGCTAGCTCAGTCGGTAGAGCGTCAGACTCTTAATCCCAGGGTCGTGGGTTCGAGCCATACGCTGGGCGTAACGGAATTTTGTTCCGCTGCAGATGTAAATTACCGTTTTTCTGATTAACGAGATGTAATGGAAATAGCAACTTTAAACTTTGCCTACGTCTCTGTCAGTCGCAATGAAACTGTATTTGAAGGTGAAGGAGATTTTGTAGACATGTGTGAAAGACATGTTCTGAAATGCAAGTGTTGTTGTTTGGAGAGCATATCGGTTACGTGTCAGATGTGTAGCCAAGCAGTAATGGGTCGCCATAGCTGCAAATATTAGCCGGTAATATGAAGTGTTGTCAGCTGAAGTCTGATGATGCAGACGACCGTAAGGACGAAGTACCCAAAAGTACCACTAGGCCGCGCCTCTTTAGCTCAGTGGTAGAGCACTGCTCTAATAAACCAGGCATCGGAAGTTCCATCCTCACAGGAGAAAGATGAATTTTGGAAATCAGTAGCGCGTCGTGGCCGTATAGCAAACAGTATCTGTGATGACGAACAATTAGCGACAGGCATTTTTTTTAAGAATTACTCTCAGATGTGATTAAGGCGAATGGCGCAGATAAAGCATTTGCCAAAGCGGTACAGCATAAGGTGGGACGAGGCAGTCTGAATTACATTTTATAGATGTATTTCTCTCATATCTCAGAGCCTCTCGCGGTCGTCGTCGTCGTCGTCGTCGTCGCCGCCGCTGCTTCTGCAGAAGTAGCAAATGGCCATCGTAGCAAATGCGGCGAGGGACGCCCTGCCTTCGATTCCGAATGCACAAAGTGTGTGGTCTTGTTCCTCAGTCTATATTTGGTCGGTCTCGTAAGAGGTTGAATGTAACGAATGGGTGGGAAAGAGCAAGGGGCAGCGGCTGTGTAGAACGAAAACACAAATCCTCAGGGGTGTGAGCGTTTAGAGATGAGTCGTATACATGACATAGTTTGTAGTCAGTGACCATGTGGCCTAACGGATAAGGCGTCGGACTTCGGATCTGATGATTACAGGTTCGAATGTTGTCACGCTCGTTTTTTTCCAGTTCTGAAAAAGAAACATACCGTTTTAATGTAGCAATTGAGCAGTACAAAACCGTCTGAATGTTGCTGTTGACCATTTTTTGCTTGGAAATGCTCTTGAGCTTGAAACACACACAACAAGACCGGTGTTAAGTAGCGAAATGGTCAGCAGAGTGCCGACACCGCGAATTTTGACTGGCACTTGCACATCTAAAACAACGACGAGAAAGTAACTCGTTCGGCTTTTGAGTCACATAAAGTATGTGTGTTAATTTGTACGCCACTAGCTCTGCATGCTGTCATGCAATTTCTTTACCTCTCAGAAATGATTATGACATAAAAGTGAAGTACGTGACGAGTGTGACGTTAGGAAAACATTAGGCAGCATGGAGAGATTCTGTATGGGACCACCCAACCAAACGAGTACTGTGTGACGTGCTATCCGGCAGGTATTCAACGAGGTAGCCGGCTAGCTCAGTCGGTAGAGCGTCAGACTCTTAATCCTAGGGTCGTGAGTTCGAGCCACACGCTGGGCGGAACCGAATTTTGTTTCGCTGCAGATGTAAATTACCGTTTTTCAGATTAACGAGATGTAATGGAAATAGCAACTTTAAACTTTGCCTACGTCTCTGTCAGTCACAAGGAAACTGTATTTGAATGTGAAGGTGATTTTGTAGACATGTGTGGAAGACATGTTCTGAAATGCAAGTGTTGTTGTTTGGAGAGCACATCGGTTACGTGTCAGATGTGTAGCCAAGCAGTAATGGGTCGCCATAGCTGCAAATATTAGCCGGTAATATGAAGTGTTGTCAGCTGAAGTCTGATGATGCAGACGACCGTAAGGACGAAGTACCCAAAAGTACCACTAGGCCGCGCCTCTTTAGCTCAGTGGTAGAGCACTGCTCTAATAAACCAGGCATCGGAAGTTCCATTCTCACAGGAGAAAGATGAATTTTGGAAATCAGTAGCGCGTCGTGGCCGTATAGCAAACAGTATCTGTGATGACGAACAATTAGCGACAGGCGTTTTTTTAAGAAATACTCTCAGATGTGATTAAGGCGAATGGCGCAGATAAAGCATTTGCCAAAGCGGTACAGCATAAAGTGGGACGAGGCAGTCTCAATTACATTTTATAGATGTATTTCTCACATATCTCAGAGCCTCTCGCGGTCGTCGTCGTCGTCGTCGTCGTCGTCGTCGTCGCCGCCGCCGCCGCTTCTGCAGAAGTATCAAATGGCTATCGTAGCAAATGCGGCGAGGGACGCCCTGCCTTCGATTCCGAATGCACAAAGTGTGTGGTCTTGTTTCTCAGTCTATATTTGGTCGGTCTCGTAAGAGGTTGAATGTAACGAATGGGTGGGAAAGAGCAAGGGGCAGCGGCTGTGTAGAACGAAAACACAAATCCTCAGGGGTGTGAGCGTTTAGAGATGAGTCGTATACATGACATAGTTTGTAGTCAGTGACCATGTGGCCTAACGGATAAGGCGTCGGACTTCGGATCTGATGATTACAGGTTCGAATGTTGTCACGCTCGTTTTTTTCCAGTTCTGAAAAAGAAACATACCGTTTTAATGTAGCAATTGAGCAGTACAAAACCGTCTGAATGTTGCTGTTGACCATTTTTTGCTTGGAAATGCTCTTGAGCTTGAAACACACACAACAAGACCGGTGTTAAGTAGCGAAATGGTCAGCAGAGTGCCGACACCGCGAATTTTGACTGGCACTTGCACATCTAAAACAACGACGAGAAAGTAACTCGTTCGGCTTTTGAGTCACATAAAGTATGTGTGTTAATTTGTACGCCACTAGCTCTGCATGCTGTCATGCAATTTCTTTACCTCTCAGAAATGATTATGACATAAAAGTGAAGTACGTGACGAGTGTGACGTTAGGAAAACATTAGGCAGCATGGAGAGATTCTGTATGGGACCACCCAACCAAACGAGTACTGTGTGACGTGCTATCCGGCAGGTATTCAACGAGGTAGCCGGCTAGCTCAGTCGGTAGAGCGTCAGACTCTTAATCCTAGGGTCGTGAGTTCGAGCCACACGCTGGGCGGAACCGAATTTTGTTTCGCTGCAGATGTAAATTACCGTTTTTCAGATTAACGAGATGTAATGGAAATAGCAACTTTAAACTTTGCCTACGTCTCTGTCAGTCACAAGGAAACTGTATTTGAATGTGAAGGTGATTTTGTAGACATGTGTGGAAGACATGTTCTGAAATGCAAGTGTTGTTGTTTGGAGAGCACATCGGTTACGTGTCAGATGTGTAGCCAAGCAGTAATGGGTCGCCATAGCTGCAAATATTAGCCGGTAATATGAAGTGTTGTCAGCTGAAGTCTGATGATGCAGACGACCGTAAGGACGAAGTACCCAAAAGTACCACTAGGCCGCGCCTCTTTAGCTCAGTGGTAGAGCACTGCTCTAATAAACCAGGCATCGGAAGTTCCATCCTCACAGGAGAAAGATGAATTTTGGAAATCAGTAGCGCGTCGTAGCCGTATAGCAAACAGTATCTGTGATGACGAACAATTAGCGACAGGCGTTTTTTTAAGAAATACTCTCAGATGTGATTAAAGCGAATGGCGCAGATAACGCCTTAGCCAAAGCGGTACAGCATAAGGTGGGACGAGGCAGTCTGAATTAAATTTTATAGATGTATTTCTCACATATGTCAGAGCGTCTCCCGGTCGTCGTCGTCGTCGTCGTCGTCGTCGCCGCCGCTTCTGCAGAAGTAGCAAATGGCCATCGTATCAAATGCGGCGAGGGACGCCCTGCCTTCGGTTCCGTATGCACAAAGTGTGTGGTCTTGTTTCTCAGTCTATATTTGGTCGGTCTCGTAAGAGGTTGAATGTAACGAATGGGTGGGAAAGAGCAAGGGGCAGCGGCTGTGTAGAACGAAAACACAAATCCTCAGGGGTGTGAGCGTTTAGAGATGAGTCGTATACATGACATAGTTTGTAGTCAGTGACCATGTGGCCTAACGGATAAGGCGTCGGACTTCGGATCTGATGATTACAGGTTCGAATGTTGTCACGCTCATTTTTTTCCAGTTCTGAAAAAGAAACATACCGTTTTAATGTAGCAATTGAGCAGTACAAAACCGTCTGAATGTTGCTGTTGACCATTTTTTGCTTGGAAATGCTCTTGAGCTTGAAACACACACAACAAGACCGGTGTTAAGTAGCGAAATGGTCAGCAGAGTGCCGACACCGCGAATTTTGACTGGCACTTGCACATCTAAAACAACGACGACAAAGTAACTCGTTCGGCTTTTGAGTCACATAAAGTATGTGTGTTAATTTGTACGCCACTAGCTCTGCATGCTGTCATGCAATTTCTTTACCTCTCAGAAATGATTATGACATAAAAGTGAAGTACGTGACGAGTGTGACGTTAGGAAAACATTAGGCAGCATGGGGAGATTCTGTATGGGACCACCCAACCAAACGAGTACTGTGTGACGTGCTATCCGGCAGGTATTCAACGAGGTAGCCGGCTAGCTCAGTCGGTAGAGCGCCAGACTCTTAATCCTAGGGTCGTGGGTTCGAGCCACACGCTGGGCGGAACGGAATTTTGTTCCGCTGCAGATGTAAATTACCGTTTTTCAGATTAACGAGATGTAATGGAAATAGCAACTTTAAACTTTGCCTACGTCTCTGTCAGTCACAAGGAAACTGTATTTGAATGTGAAGGTGATTTTGTAGACATGTGTGGAAGACATGTTCTGAAATGCAAGTGTTGTTGTTTGGAGAGCACATCGGTTACGTGTCAGATGTGTAGCCAAGCAGTAATGGGTCGCCATAGCTGCAAATATTAGACGGTAATATGAAGTGTTGTCAGCTGAAGTCTGATGATGCAGACGACCGTAAGGACGAAGTACCCAAAAGTACCACTAGGCCGCGCCTCTTTAGCTCAGTGGTAGAGCACTGCTCTAATAAACCAGGCATCGGAAGTTCCATCCTCACAGGAGAAAGATGAATTTTGGAAATCAGTAGCGCGTCGTGGCCGTATAGCAAACAGTATCTGTGATGACGAACAATTAGCGACAGGCGTTTTTTTAAGAAATACTCTCATATGTGATTAAAGCGAATGGCGCAGATAACGCCTTAGCCAAAGCGGTACAGCATAAGGTGGGACGAGGCAGTCTGAATTAAATTTTATAGATGTATTTCTCACATATGTCAGAGCGTCTCCCGGTCGTCGTCGTCGTCGTCGTCGTCGTCGTCGTCGTCGTCGCCGCCGCTTCTGCAGAAGTAGCAAATGGCCATCGTATCAAATGCGGCGAGGGACGCCCTGCCTTCGGTTCCGTATGCACAAAGTGTGTGGTCTTGTTTCTCAGTCTATATTTGGTCGGTCTCGTAAGAGGTTGAATGTAACGAATGGGTGGGAAAGAGCAAGGGGCAGCGGCTGTGTAGAACGAAAACACAAATCCTCAGGGGTGTGAGCGTTTCGAGCTGAGTCGTATACATGACATAACTGGTCGTCAGTGACCATGTGGCCTAATGGATAAGGCGTCGGACTTCGGATCTGAGGATTACAGGTTCGAATGTTCTCATGGCCCTTTTTTTTCCAGTTCTGAAAAAGAAACATACCGTTTTAATGTAGCAATTGAGCAGTACGAAACCGTCTGAATGTTGCTGTTGACCATTTTTTGCTTGGAGATGCTCTTGAGCTTGAAACACACACAACAAGACCGGTGTTAACTAGCGAAATGGTCGGCAGAGTGCCGACACCACGAGTTTTGACTGGCACTTGCACATCTAAAACAACGTAGGAAAGTAACTCGTTCGGCTTTTGAGTCACATAAAGTATGTGTGTTAATTTTGACGCCACTAGCTCTGCATGTTGTCATGCAATTTCTTTACCTCTCAGAAATGATTATGGCATAAAAGTGAAGTACGTGACGAGTGTGACGTTAGGAAAACATTAGGCAGCATGGAGAGATTCTGTATGGGACCACCCAACCCAAACGAGTAATGTGTGACGTGCTATCCGGCAGGTATTCACCGAGGTAGCCGGCTAGCTCAGTCGGTAGAGCGTCAGACTCTTAATCCCAGGGTCGTGGGTTCGAGCCACACGCTGGGCGTAACGGAATTTTGTTCCGCTGCAGATGTAAATTACTGTTTTTCTGATTAACGAGATGTAATGGAAATAGCAACTTTAAACTTTGCCTACGTCTCTGTCAGTCACAAGGAAACTGTATTTGAATGTGAAGGTGATTTTGTAGACATGTGTGAAAGACATGTTCTGAAATGCAAGTGTTGTTGTTTGGAGAGCACATCGGTTACGTGTCAGATGTGTAGCCAAGCAGTAATGGGTCGCCATAGCTGCAAATATTAGCCGGTAATATGAAGTGTTGTCAGCTGAAGTCTGATGATGCAGACGACCGTAAGGACGAAGTACCCAAAAGTACCACTAGGCCGCGCCTCTTTAGCTCAGTGGTAGAGCACTGCTCTAATAAACCAGGCATCGGAAGTTCCATCCTCACAGGAGAAAGATGAATTTTGGAAATCAGTAGCGCGTCGTGGCCGTATAGCAAACAGTATCTGTGATGACGAACAATTAGCGACAGGCGTTTTTTTAAGAAATACTCTCAGATGTGATTAAGGCGAACGGCGCAGATAAAGCATTTGCCAAAGCGCTACAGCATAAAGTGGGACGAGGCAGTCTCAATTACATTTTATAGATGTATTTCTCACATATCTCAGAGCCTCTCGCGGTCGTCGTCGTCGTCGTCGCCGTCGTCGCCGCCGCCGCCGCCGCCGCCGCCGCCGCCGCTTCTGCAGAAGTATCAAATGGCTATCGTAGCAAATGCGGCGAGGGACGCCCTGCCTTCGATTCCGAATGCACAAAGTGTGTGGTCTTGTTTCTCAGTCTATATTTGGTCGGTCTCGTAAGAGGTTGAATGTAACGAATGGGTGGGAAAGAGCAAGGGGCAGCGGCTGTGTAGAACGAAAACACAAATCCTCAGGGGTGTGAGCGTTTAGAGATGAGTCGTATACATGACATAGTTTGTAGTCAGTGACCATGTGGCCTAACGGATAAGTCGTCGGACTTCGGATCTGATGATTACAGGTTCGAATGTTGTCACGCTCGTTTTTTTCCAGTTCTGAAAAAGAAACATACCGTTTTAATGTAGCAATTGAGCAGTACAAAACCGTCTGAATGTTGCTGTTGACCATTTTTTGCTTGGAAATGCTCTTGAGCTTGAAACACACACAACAAGACCGGTGTTAAGTAGCGAAATGGTCAGCAGAGTGCCGACACCGCGAATTTTGACTGGCACTTGCACATCTAAAACAACGACGAGAAAGTAACTCGTTCGGCTTTTGAGTCACATAAAGTATGTGTGTTAATTTGTACGCCACTAGCTCTGCATGCTGTCATGCAATTTCTTTACCTCTCAGAAATGATTATGACATAAAAGTGAAGTACGTGACGAGTGTGACGTTAGGAAAACATTAGGCAGCATGGAGAGATTCTGTATGGGACCACCCAACCAAACGAGTACTGTGTGACGTGCTAACCGGCAGGTATTCAACGAGGTAGCCGGCTAGCTCAGTCGGTAGAGCGTCAGACTCTTAATCCTAGGGTCGTGGGTTCGAGCCACACGCTGGGCGGAACGGAATTTTGTTCCGCTGCAGATGTAAATTACCGTTTTTCTGATTAACGAGATGTAATGGAAATAGCAACTTTAAACTTTGCCTACGTCTCTGTCAGTCACAAGGAAACTGTATTTGAATGTGAAGGTGATTTTGTAGACATGTGTGGAAGACATGTTCTGAAATGCAAGTGTTGTTGTTTGGAGAGCACATCGGTTACGTGTCAGATGTGTAGCCAAGCAGTAATGGGTCGCCATAGCTGCAAATATTAGCCGGTAATATGAAGTGTTGTCAGCTGAAGTCTGATGATGCAGACGACCGTAAGGACGAAGTACCCAAAAGTACCACTAGGCCGCGCCTCTTTAGCTCAGTGGTAGAGCACTGCTCTAATAAACCAGGTGTCGTAAGTTCCATCCTCACAGGAGAAAGATGAATTTTGGAAATCAGTAGCGCGTCGTGGCCGTATAGCAAACAGTATCTGTGATGACGAACAATTAGCGACAGGCGTTTTTTTAAGAATTACTCTCAGATGTGATTAAGGCGAATGGCGCAGATAAAGCATTTGCCAAAGCGGTACAGCATAAGGTGGGACGAGGCAGTCTGAATTAAATTTTATAGATGTATTTCTCACATATGTCAGAGCGTCTCCCGGTCGTCGTCGTCGTCGTCGTCGTCGCCGTCGTCGCCGCCGCCGCCGCCGCCGCCGCCGCCGCTTCTGCAGAAGTATCAAATGGCTATCGTAGCAAATGCGGCGAGGGACGCCCTGCCTTCGATTCCGAATGCACAAAGTGTGTGGTCTTGTTTCTCAGTCTATATTTGGTCGGTCTCGTAAGAGGTTGAATGTAACGAATGGGTGGGAAAGAGCAAGGGGCAGCGGCTGTGTAGAACGAAAACACAAATCCTCAGGGGTGTGAGCGTTTAGAGATGAGTCGTATACATGACATAGTTTGTAGTCAGTGACCATGTGGCCTAACGGATAAGTCGTCGGACTTCGGATCTGATGATTACAGGTTCGAATGTTGTCACGCTCGTTTTTTTCCAGTTCTGAAAAAGAAACATACCGTTTTAATGTAGCAATTGAGCAGTACAAAACCGTCTGAATGTTGCTGTTGACCATTTTTTGCTTGGAAATGCTCTTGAGCTTGAAACACACACAACAAGACCGGTGTTAAGTAGCGAAATGGTCAGCAGAGTGCCGACACCGCGAATTTTGACTGGCACTTGCACATCTAAAACAACGACGAGAAAGTAACTCGTTCGGCTTTTGAGTCACATAAAGTATGTGTGTTAATTTGTACGCCACTAGCTCTGCATGCTGTCATGCAATTTCTTTACCTCTCAGAAATGATTATGACATAAAAGTGAAGTACGTGACGAGTGTGACGTTAGGAAAACATTAGGCAGCATGGAGAGATTCTGTATGGGACCACCCAACCAAACGAGTACTGTGTGACGTGCTAACCGGCAGGTATTCAACGAGGTAGCCGGCTAGCTCAGTCGGTAGAGCGTCAGACTCTTAATCCTAGGGTCGTGGGTTCGAGCCACACGCTGGGCGGAACGGAATTTTGTTCCGCTGCAGATGTAAATTACCGTTTTTCTGATTAACGAGATGTAATGGAAATAGCAACTTTAAACTTTGCCTACGTCTCTGTCAGTCACAAGGAAACTGTATTTGAATGTGAAGGTGATTTTGTAGACATGTGTGGAAGACATGTTCTGAAATGCAAGTGTTGTTGTTTGGAGAGCACATCGGTTACGTGTCAGATGTGTAGCCAAGCAGTAATGGGTCGCCATAGCTGCAAATATTAGCCGGTAATATGAAGTGTTGTCAGCTGAAGTCTGATGATGCAGACGACCGTAAGGACGAAGTACCCAAAAGTACCACTAGGCCGCGCCTCTTTAGCTCAGTGGTAGAGCACTGCTCTAATAAACCAGGTGTCGTAAGTTCCATCCTCACAGGAGAAAGATGAATTTTGGAAATCAGTAGCGCGTCGTGGCCGTATAGCAAACAGTATCTGTGATGACGAACAATTAGCGACAGGCGTTTTTTTAAGAATTACTCTCAGATGTGATTAAGGCGAATGGCGCAGATAAAGCATTTGCCAAAGCGGTACAGCATAAGGTGGGACGAGGCAGTCTGAATTAAATTTTATAGATGTATTTCTCACATATGTCAGAGCGTCTCCCGGTCGTCGTCGTCGTCGTCGTCGTCGTCGTCGTCGTCGTCGTCGCCGCCGCTTCTGCAGAAGTAGCAAATGGCCATCGTAGCAAATGCGGCGAGGGACGCCCTGCCTTCGGTTCCGTATGCACAAAGTGTGTGGTCTTGTTTCTCAGTCTATATTTGGTCGGTCTCGTAAGAGGTTGAATGTAACGAATGGGTGGGAAAGAGCAAGGGGCAGCGGCTGTGTAGAACGAAAACACAAATCCTCAGGGGTGTGAGCGTTTCGAGCTGAGTCGTATACATGACATAGCTGGTCGTCAGTGACCATGTGGCCTAATGGATAAGGCGTCGGACTTCGGATCTGAGGATTACAGGTTCGAATGTTCTCATGGCCCTTTTTTTTCCAGTTCTGAAAAAGAAACATACCGTTTTAATGTAGCAATTGAGCAGTACGAAACCGTCTGAATGTTGCTGTTGACCATTTTTTGCTTGGAGATGCTCTTGAGCTTGAAACACACACAACAAGACCGGTGTTAACTAGCGAAATGGTCGGCAGAGTGCCGACACCACGAGTTTTGACTGGCACTTGCACATCTAAAACAACGTAGGAAAGTAACTCGTTCGGCTTTTGAGTCACATAAAGTATGTGTGTTAATTTTGACGCCACTAGCTCTGCATGTTGTCATGCAATTTCTTTACCTCTCAGAAGCGATTATGACATAAAAGTGAAGTACGTGACGAGTGTGACGTTAGGAAAACATTAGGCAGCATGGAGAGATTCTGTATGGGACCACCCAACCCAAACGAGTATTGTGTGACGTGCTACCCGGCAGGTATTCACCGAGGTAGCCGGCTAGCTCAGTCGGTAGAGCGTCAGACACTTAATCCCAGGATCGTGGGTTCGAGCCACACGCTGGGCGTAACGGAATTTTCTTCCGCTGCAGATGTAAATTACCGTTTTTCAGATTAACGAGATGTAATGGAAATAGCAACTTTAAACTTTGCCTCCGTCTCTGTCAGTCGCAATGAAACTGTATTTGAAGGTGAAGGAGATTTTGTAGACATGTGTGAAAGACATGTTCTGAAATGCAAGTGTTGTTGTTTGGAGAGCATATCGGTTACGTGTCAGATGTGTAGCCAAGCAGTAATGGGTCGCCATATCTGCAAATATTAGAAGCTAATATGAGGTGATGTCAGCAGAAGTCTGATGATGCAGGCGACCGTAAGGCCGAAGTACGCAATAGTACCGCTAGGCCGCGCCTCTTTAGCTCAGTGGTAGAGCACTGCTCTAATAAACCAGGTGTCGGAAGTTCCATCCTCACAGGAGAAAAATGAATTTTGGAAATCAGTAGCGCGTCGTGGCCGTATAGCAAACAGTATCTGTGATGACGAACAATTAGCGACAGGCGTTTTTTTAAGAATTACTCTCAGATGTGATTAAGGCGAATGGCGCAGATAAAGCATTTGCCAAAGCGGTACAGCATAAGGTGGGACGAGGCAGTCTGAATTACATTTTATAGATGTATTTCTCACATATCTCAGAGCCTCTCGCGGTCGTCGTCGTCGTCGTCGTCGTCGTCGTCGTCGTCGTCGTCGTCGCCGCCGCTTCTGCAGAAGTAGCAAATGGCTATCGTAGCAAATGCGGCGAGGGACGCCCTGCCTTCGATTCCGAATGCACAAAGTGTGTGGTCTTGTTTCTCAGTCTATATTTGGTCGGTCTCGTAAGAGGTTGAATGTAACGAATGGGTGGGAAAGAGCAAGGGGCAGCGGCTGTGTAGAACGAAAACACAAATCCTCAGGGGTGTGAGCGTTTCGACCTGAGTCGTATACATGACATAGCTGGTCGTCAGTGACCATGTGGCCTAATGGATAAGGCGTCGGACTTCGGATCTGAGGATTACAGGTTCGAATGTTCTCATGGCCCTTTTTTTTCCAGTTCTGAAAAAGAAACATACCGTTTTAATGTAGCAATTGAGCAGTACGAAACCGTCTGAATGTTTCTGTTGACCATTTTTTGCTTGGAGATGCTCTTGAGCTTGAAACACACACAACAAGACCGGTGTTAACTAGCGAAATGGTCGGCAGAGTGCCGACACCACGAGTTTTGACTGGCACTTGCACATCTAAAACAACGTAGGAAAGTAACTCGTTCGGCTTTTGAGGCACATAAAGTATGTGTGTTAATTTTGACGCCACTAGCTCTGCATGTTGTCATGCAATTTCTTTACCTCTCAGAAGCGATTATGACATAAAAGTGAAGTACGTGACGAGTGTGACGTTAGGAAAACATTAGGCAGAATGGAGAGATTCTGTATGGGACCACCCAACCCAAACGAGTATTGTGTGACGTGCTACCCGGCAGGTATTCACCGAAGTAGCCGGCTAGCTCAGTCGGTAGAGCGTCAGACACTTAATCCCAGGGTCGTGGGTTCGAGCCACACGCTGGGCGTAACGGAATTTTCTTCCGCTGCAGATGTAAATTACCGTTTTTCAGATTAACGAGATGTAATGGAAATAGCAACTTTAAACTTTGCCTCCGTCTCTGTCAGTCGCAATGAAACTGTATTTGAAGGTGAAGGAGATTTTGTAGACATGTGTGAAAGACATGTTCTGAAATGCAAGTGTTGTTGTTTGGAGAGCATATCGGTTACGTGTCAGATGTGTAGCCAAGCAGTAATGGGTCGCCATATCTGCAAATATTAGAAGCTAATATGAAGTGTTGTCAGCAGAAGTCTGATGATGCAGGCGACCGTAAGGCCGAAGTACGCAAGAGTACCGCTAGGCCGCGCCTCTTTAGCTCAGTGGCAGAGCACTGCTCTAATAAACCAGGTGTCGTAAGTTCCATCCTCAGAGGAGAAAGATGAATTTTGGAAATCAGTAGCGCGTCGTGGCCGTATAGCAAACAGTATCTGTGATGACGAACAATTAGCGACAGGCGTTTTTTTAAGAATTACTCTCAGATGTGATTAAGGCGAATGGCGCAGATAAAGCATTTGCCAAAGCGGTACAGCATAAGGTGGGACGAGGCAGTCTGAATTACATTTTATAGATGTATTTCTCACATATCTCAGAGCCTCTCGCGGTCGTCGTCGTCGTCGTCGTCGTCGTCGTCGCCGCCGCTTCTGCAGAAGTAGCAAATGGCTATCGTAGCAAATGCGGCGAGGGACGCCCTGCCTTCGATTCCGAATGCACAAAGTGTGTGGTCTTGTTTCTCAGTCTATATTTGGTCGGTCTCGTAAGAGGTTGAATGTAACGAATGGGTGGGAAAGAGCAAGGGGCAGCGGCTGTGTAGAACGAAAACACAAATCCTCAGGGGTGTGAGCGTTTAGAGATGAGTCGTATACATGACATAGTTTGTAGTCAGTGACCATGTGGCCTAACGGATAAGGCGTCGGACTTCGGATCTGATGATTACAGGTTCGAATGTTGTCACGCTCGTTTTTTTCCAGTTCTGAAAAAGAAACATACCGTTTTAATGTAGCAATTGAGCAGTACAAAACCGTCTGAATGTTGCTGTTGACCATTTTTTGCTTGGAAATGCTCTTGAGCTTGAAACACACACAACAAGACCGGTGTTAAGTAGCGAAATGGTCAGCAGAGTGCCGACACCGCGAATTTTGACTGGCACTTGCACATCTAAAACAACGACGAGAAAGTAACTCGTTCGGCTTTTGAGTCACATAAAGTATGTGTGTTAATTTGTACGCCACTAGCTCTGCATGCTGTCATGCAATTTCTTTACCTCTCAGAAATGATTATGACATAAAAGTGAAGTACGTTACGAGTGTGACGTTAGGAAAACATTAGGCAGCATGGAGAGATTCTGTATGGGACCACCCAACCAAACGAGTACTGTGTGACGTCCTTTCCGGCAGGTATTCAACGAGGTAGCCGGCTAGCTCAGTCGGTAGAGCGTCAGACTCTTAATCCTAGGGTCGTGGGTTCGAGCCACACGCTGGGCGGAACGGAATTTTGTTCCGCTGCAGATGTAAATTACCGTTTTTCAGATTAACGAGATGTAATGGAAATAGCAACTTTAAACTTTGCCTACGTCTCTGTCAGTCACAAGGAAACTGTATTTGAATGTGAAGGTGATTTTGTAGACATGTGTGGAAGACATGTTCTGAAATGCAAGTGTTGTTGTTTGGAGAGCACATCGGTTACGTGTCAGATGTGTAGCCAAGCAGTAATGGGTCGCCATAGCTGCAAATATTAGCCGGTAATATGAAGTGTTGTCAGCTGAAGTCTGACGATGCAGACGACCGTAAGGACGAAGTACCCAAAAGTACCACTAGGCCGCGCCTCTTTAGGTCAGTGGTAGAGCACTGCTCTAATAAACCAGGCATCGGAAGTTCCATCCTCACAGGAGAAAGATGAATTTTGGAAATCAGTAGCGCGTCGTGGCCGTATAGTAAACAGTATCTGTGATGACGAACAATTAGCGACAGGCGTTTTTTTAAGAAATACTCTCAGATGTGATTAAGGCGAATGGCGCAGATAACGCCTTAGCCAAAGCGGTACAGCATATGGTGGGACGAGGCAGTCTGAATTAAATTTTATAGATGTATTTCTCACATATGTCAGAGCGTCTCCCGGTCGTCGTCGTCGTCGTCGTCGTCGTCGTCGCCGCCGCCGCTTCTGCAGAAGTAGCAAATGGCCATCGTAGCAAATGCGGCGAGGGACGCCCTGCCTTCGGTTCCGTATGCACAAAGTGTGTGGTCTTGTTTCTCAGTCTATATTTGGTCGGTCTCGTAAGAGGTTGAATGTAACGAATGGGTGGGAAAGAGCAAGGGGCAGCGGCTGTGTAGAACGAAAACACAAATCCTCAGGGGTGTGAGCGTTTAGAGATGAGTCGTATACATGACATAGCTGGTCGTCAGTGACCATGTGGCCTAATGGATAAGGCGTCGGACTTCGGATCTGATGATTACAGGTTCGAATGTTCTCATGGCCCTTTTTTTTCCAGTTCTGAAAAAGAAACATACCGTTTTAATGTAGCAATTGAGCAGTACGAAACCGTCTGAATGTTGCTGTTGACCATTTTTTGCTTGGAGATGCTCTTGAGCTTGAAACACACACAACAAGACCGGTGTTAACTAGCGAAATGGTCGGCAGAGTGCCGACACCACGAGTTTTGACTGGCACTTGCACATCTAAAACAACGTAGGAAAGTAACTCGTTCGGCTTTTGAGTCACATAAAGTATGTGTGTTAATTTTGACGCCACTAGCTCTGCATGTTGTCATGCAATTTCTTTACCTCTCAGAAGCGATTATGACATAAAAGTGAAGTACGTGACGAGTGTGACGTTAGGAAAACATTAGGCAGCATGGAGAGATTCTGTATGGGACCACCCAACCCAAACGAGTATTGTGTGACGTGCTACCCGGCAGGTATTCACCGAGGTAGCCGGCTAGCTCAGTCGGTAGAGCGTCAGACACTTAATCCCAGGATCGTGGGTTCGAGCCACACGCTGGGCGTAACGGAATTTTCTTCCGCTGCAGATGTAAATTACCGTTTTTCAGATTAACGAGATGTAATGGAAATAGCAACTTTAAACTTTGCCTCCGTCTCTGTCAGTCGCAATGAAACTGTATTTGAAGGTGAAGGAGATTTTGTAGACATGTGTGAAAGACATGTTCTGAAATGCAAGTGTTGTTGTTTGGAGAGCATATCGGTTACGTGTCAGATGTGTAGCCAAGCAGTAATGGGTCGCCATATCTGCAAATATTAGAAGCTAATATGAAGTGTTGTCAGCAGAAGTCTGATGATGCAGGCGACCGTAAGGCCGAAGTACGCAAGAGTACCGCTAGGCCGCGCCTCTTTAGCTCAGTGGTAGAGCACTGCTCTAATAAACCAGGTGTCGTAAGTTCCATCCTCACAGGAGAAAGATGAATTTTGGAAATCAGTAGCGCGTCGTGGCCGTATAGCAAACAGTATCTGTGATGACGAACAATTAGCGACAGGCGTTTTTTTAAGAATTACTCTCAGATGTGATTAAGGCGAATGGCGCAGATAAAGCATTTGCCAAAGCGGTACAGCATAAGGTGGGACGAGGCAGTCTGAATTACATTTTATAGATGTATTTCTCACATATCTCAGAGCCTCTCGCGGTCGTCGTCGTCGTCGTCGTCGTCGTCGTCGCCGCCGCTTCTGCAGAAGTAGCAAATGGCTATCGTAGCAAATGCGGCGAGGGACGCCCTGCCTTCGATTCCGAATGCACAAAGTGTGTGGTCTTGTTTCTCAGTCTATATTTGGTCGGTCTCGTAAGAGGTTGAATGTAACGAATGGGTGGGAAAGAGCAAGGGGCAGCGGCTGTGTAGAACGAAAACACAAATCCTCAGGGGTGTGAGCGTTTAGAGATGAGTCGTATACATGACATAGTTTGTAGTCAGTGACCATGTGGCCTAACGGATAAGGCGTCGGACTTCGGATCTGATGATTACAGGTTCGAATGTTGTCACGCTCGTTTTTTTCCAGTTCTGAAAAAGAAACATACCGTTTTAATGTAGCAATTGAGCAGTACAAAACCGTCTGAATGTTGCTGTTGACCATTTTTTGCTTGGAAATGCTCTTGAGCTTGAAACACACACAACAAGACCGGTGTTAAGTAGCGAAATGGTCAGCAGAGTGCCGACACCGCGAATTTTGACTGGCACTTGCACATCTAAAACAACGACGAGAAAGTAACTCGTTCGGCTTTTGAGTCACATAAAGTATGTGTGTTAATTTGTACGCCACTAGCTCTGCATGCTGTCATGCAATTTCTTTACCTCTCAGAAATGATTATGACATAAAAGTGAAGTACGTTACGAGTGTGACGTTAGGAAAACATTAGGCAGCATGGAGAGATTCTGTATGGGACCACCCAACCAAACGAGTACTGTGTGACGTCCTTTCCGGCAGGTATTCAACGAGGTAGCCGGCTAGCTCAGTCGGTAGAGCGTCAGACTCTTAATCCTAGGGTCGTGGGTTCGAGCCACACGCTGGGCGGAACGGAATTTTGTTCCGCTGCAGATGTAAATTACCGTTTTTCAGATTAACGAGATGTAATGGAAATAGCAACTTTAAACTTTGCCTACGTCTCTGTCAGTCACAAGGAAACTGTATTTGAATGTGAAGGTGATTTTGTAGACATGTGTGGAAGACATGTTCTGAAATGCAAGTGTTGTTGTTTGGAGAGCACATCGGTTACGTGTCAGATGTGTAGCCAAGCAGTAATGGGTCGCCATAGCTGCAAATATTAGCCGGTAATATGAAGTGTTGTCAGCTGAAGTCTGACGATGCAGACGACCGTAAGGACGAAGTACCCAAAAGTACCACTAGGCCGCGCCTCTTTAGGTCAGTGGTAGAGCACTGCTCTAATAAACCAGGCATCGGAAGTTCCATCCTCACAGGAGAAAGATGAATTTTGGAAATCAGTAGCGCGTCGTGGCCGTATAGTAAACAGTATCTGTGATGACGAACAATTAGCGACAGGCGTTTTTTTAAGAAATACTCTCAGATGTGATTAAGGCGAATGGCGCAGATAACGCCTTAGCCAAAGCGGTACAGCATATGGTGGGACGAGGCAGTCTGAATTAAATTTTATAGATGTATTTCTCACATATGTCAGAGCGTCTCCCGGTCGTCGTCGTCGCCGCCGCCGCTTCTGCAGAAGTAGCAAATGGCCATCGTAGCAAATGCGGCGAGGGACGCCCTGCCTTCGGTTCCGTATGCACAAAGTGTGTGGTCTTGTTTCTCAGTCTATATTTGGTCGGTCTCGTAAGAGGTTGAATGTAACGAATGGGTGGGAAAGAGCAAGGGGCAGCGGCTGTGTAGAACGAAAACACAAATCCTCAGGGGTGTGAGCGTTTCGAGCTGAGTCGTATACATGACATAGCTGGTCGTCAGTGACCATGTGGCCTAATGGATAAGGCGTCGGACTTCGGATCTGAGGATTACAGGTTCGAATGTTCTCATGGCCCTTTTTTTTCCAGTTCTGAAAAAGAAACATACCGTTTTAATGTAGCAATTGAGCAGTACAAAACCGTCTGAATGTTGCTGTTGACCATTTTTTGCTTGGAGATGCTCTTGAGCTTGAAACACACACAACAAGACCGGTGTTAACTAGCGAAGTGGTCGGCAGAGTGCCGACACCACGAGTTTTGACTGGCACTTGCACATCTAAAACAACGTAGGAAAGTAACTCGTTCGGCTTTTGAGGCACATAAAGTATGTGTGTTAATTTTGACGCTACTAGCTCTGCATGTTGTCATGCAATTTCTTTACCTCTCAGAAATGATTATGGCATAAAAGTGAAGTACGTGACGAGTGTGACGTTAGGAAAACAATAGGCAGCATGGAGAGATTCTGTATGGGACCACCCAACCAAACGAGTACTGTGTGACGTGCTATCCGGCAGGTATTCAACGAGGTAGCCGGCTAGCTCAGTCGGTAGAGCGTCAGACTCTTAATCTCAGGGTCGTGGGTTCGAGCCACACGCTGGGCGTAACGGAATTTTGTTCCGCTGCAGATGTAAATTACCGTTTTTCTGATTAACGAGATGTAATGGAAATAGCAACTTTAAACTTTGCCTACGTCTCTGTCAGTCACAAGGAAACTGTATTTGAATGTGAAGGTGATTTTGTAGACATGTGTGGAAGACATGTTCTGAAATGCAAGTGTTGTTGTTTGGAGAGCACATCGGTTACGTGTCAGATGTGTAGCCAAGCAGTAATGGGTCGCCATAGCTGCAAATTTTAGCCGGTAATATGAAGTGTTGTCAGCTGAAGTCTGATGATGCAGACGACCGTAAGGACGAAGTACCCAAAAGTACCACTAGGCCGCGCCTCTTTAGCTCAGTGGTAGAGCACTGCTCTAATAAACCAGGCATCGGAAGTTCCATCCTCACAGGAGAAAGATGAATTTTGGAAATCAGTAGCGCGTCGTGGCCGTATAGCAAACAGTATCTGTGATGACGAACAATTAGCGACAGGCGTTTTTTTAAGAAATACTCTCAGATGTGAATAAGGCGAATGGCGCAGATAAAGCATTTGCCAAAGCGATACAGCATAAAGTGGGACGAGGCAGTCTGAATTACATTTTATAGATGTATTTCTCACATATCTCAGAGCCTCTCGCGGTCGTCGTCGTCGTCGTCGTCGTCGTCGTCGCCGCCGCCGCCGCTTCTGCAGAAGTAGCAAATGGCTATCGTAGCAAATGCGGCGAGGGACGCCCTGCCTGCGATTCCGAATGCACAAAGTGTGTGGTCTTGTTTCTCAGTCTATATTTGGTCGGTCTCGTAAGAGGTTGAATGTAACGAATGGGTGGGAAAGAGCAAGGGGCAGCGGCTGTGTAGAACGAAAACACAAATCCTCAGGGGTGTGAGCGTTTAGAGATGAGTCGTATACATGACATAGTTTGTAGTCAGTGACCATGTGGCCTAACGGATAAGGCGTCGGACTTCGGATCTGATGATTACAGGTTCGAAAGTTGTCACGCTCGTTTTTTTCCAGTTCTGAAAAAGAAACATACCGTTTTAATGTAGCAATTGAGCAGTACGAAACCGTCTGAATGTTGCTGTTGACCATTTTTTGCTTGGAAATGCTCTTGAGCTTGAAACACACACAACAAGACCGGTGTTAAGTAGCGAAATGGTCAGCAGAGTGCCGACACCGCGAATTTTGACTGGCACTTGCACTTCTAAAACAACGACGAGAAAGTAACTCGTTCGGCTTTTGAGTCACATAAAGTATGTGTGTTAATTTTGACGCTACTAGCTCTGCATTTTGTCATGCAATTTCTTTACCTCTCAGAAATGATTATGGCATAAAAGTGAAGTACGTGACGAGTGTGACGTTAGGAAAACATTAGGCAGCATGGAGAGATTCTGTATGGGACCACCCAACCCAAACGAGTAATGTGTGACGTGCTACCCGGCAGGTATTCACCGAGGTAGCCGGCTAGCTCAGTCGGTAGAGCGTCAGACTCTTAATCCCAGGGTCGTGGGTTCGAGCCACACGCTGGGCGTAACGGAATTTTGTTCCGCTGCAGATGTAAATTACCGTTTTTCTGATTAACGAGATGTAATGGAAATAGCAACTTTAAACTTTGCCTACGTCTCTGTCAGTCACAAGGAAACTGTATTTGAATGTGAAGGTGATTTTGTAGACATGTGTGGAAGACATGTTCTGAAATGTATGTGTTGTTGTTTGGAGAGCACATCGGTTACGTGTCAGATGTGTAGCCAAGCAGTAATGGGTCGCCATAGCTGCAAATATTAGCCGGTAATTTGAAGTGTTGTCAGCTTAAGTCTGATGATGCAGACGACCGTAAGGCCGAAGTACCCAAAAGTACCACTAGGCCGCGCCTCTTTAGCTCAGTGGTAGAGCACTGCTCTAATAAACCAGGCATCGGAAGTTCCATCCTCACAGGAGAAAGATGAATTTTGGAAATCAGTAGCGCGTCGTGGCCGTATAGCAAACAGTATCTGTGATGACGAACAATTAGCGACAGGCGTTTTTTTAAGAAATACTCTCAGATGTGAATAAGGCGAATGGCGCAGATAAAGCATTTGCCAAAGCGATACAGCATAAAGTGGGACGAGGCAGTCTGAATTACATTTTATAGATGTATTTCTCACATATCTCAGAGCCTCTCGCGGTCGTCGTCGTCGTCGTCGTCGTCGTCGCCGCCGCCGCCGCTTCTGCAGAAGTAGCAAATGGCTATCGTAGCAAATGCGGCGAGGGACGCCCTGCCTGCGATTCCGAATGCACAAAGTGTGTGGTCTTGTTTCTCAGTCTATATTTGGTCGGTCTCGTAAGAGGTTGAATGTAACGAATGGGTGGGAAAGAGCAAGGGGCAGCGGCTGTGTAGAACGAAAACACAAATCCTCAGGGGTGTGAGCGTTTAGAGATGAGTCGTATACATGACATAGTTTGTAGTCAGTGACCATGTGGCCTAACGGATAAGGCGTCGGACTTCGGATCTGATGATTACAGGTTCGAATGTTCTCATGGCCCTTTTTTTTCCAGTTCTGAAAAAGAAACATACCGTTTTAATGTAGCAATTGAGCAGTACGAAACCGTCTGAATGTTGCTGTTGACCATTTTTTGCTTGGAAATGCTCTTGAGCTTGAAACACACACAACAAGACCGGTGTTAACTAGCGAAATGGTCGGCAGAGTGCCGACACCACGAGTTTTGACTGGCACTTGCACATCTAAAACAACGTAGGAAAATAACTCGTTCGGCTTTTGAGTCACATAAAGTATGTGTGTTAATTTTGACGCCACTAGCTCTGCATGTTGTCATGCAATTTCTTTACCTCTCAGAAATGATTATGACATAAAAGTGAAGTACGTGACGAGTGTGACGTTAGGAAAACATTAGGCAGCATGGAGAGATTCTGTATGGGACCACCCAACCCAAACGAGTAATGTGTGACGTGCTACCCGGCAGGTATTCACCGAGGTAGCCGGCTAGCTCAGTCGGTAGAGCGTCAGACTCTTAATCCCAGGGTCGTGGGTTCGAGCCACACGCTGGGCGTAACGGAATTTTGTTCCGCTGCAGATGTAAATTACCGTTTTTCTGATTAACGAGATGTAATGGAAATAGCAACTTTAAACTTTGCCTACGTCTCTGTCAGTCACAAGGAAACTGTATTTGAATGTGAAGGTGATTTTGTAGACATGTGTGGAAGACATGTTCTGAAATGCAAGTGTTGTTGTTTGGAGAGCACATCGGTTACGTGTCAGATGTGTAGCCAAGCAGTAATGGGTCGCCATAGCTGCAAATATTAGCCGGTAATATGAAGTGTTGTCAGCTGAAGTCTGATGATGCAGACGACCGTAAGGACGAAGTACCCAAAAGTACCACTAGGCCGCGCCTCTTTAGCTCAGTGGTAGAGCACTGCTCTAATAAACCAGGCATCGGAAGTTCCATCCTCACAGGAGAAAGATGAATTTTGGAAATCAGTTGCGCGTCGTGGCCGTATAGCAAACAGTATCTGTGATGACGAACAATTAGCGACAGGCGTTTTTTTAAGAAATACTCTCAGATGTGATTAAGGCGAATGGCGCAGATAAAGCATTTGCCAAAGCGGTACAGCATAAAGTGGGACGAGGCAGTCTGAATTACATTTTATAGATGTATTTCTCACATATCTCAGAGCCTCTCGCGGTCGTCGTCGTCGTCGTCGTCGTCGTCGTCGTCGTCGCCGCCGCCGCCGCTTCTGCAGAAGTAGCAAATGGCCATCGTAACAAATGCGGTGAGGGACGCCCTGCCTTCGATTCCGAATGCACAAAGTGTGTGCTCTTGTTTCTCAGTCTATATTTGGTCGGTCTCGTAAGAGGTTGAATGTAACGAATGGGTGGGAAAGAGCAAGGGGCAGCGGATGTGTAGAACGAAAACACAAATCCTCAGGGGTGTGAGCGTTTCGGGATGAGTCGTATACATGTTATAGTTGGTAGTCATTGACCGTGTGGCCTAATGGATAAGGCGTCGGACTTCGGATCTGAAGATTACAGGTTCAATTACTGTCACGCTCTTGTTTTTCCAGTTTTGAAAAAGAAACATACCGTTTTCATGTAGCAATTGAGCAGTACGAAACCGTCTGAATGTTGCTGTTGACCATTTTTTGCTTGGAAATGCTCTTGAGCTTGAAACACACAACAAGACCGGTGTTAACTAGCGAAATGGTCAGCAGAGTGCCGACACCACGAGTTTTGACTGGCACTTGCACATCTAAAACAACGACGAGAAAGTAACTCGTTCGGCTTTTGAGTCACATAAAGTATGTGTGTTAATTTGTACGCCACTAGCTCTGCATGCTGTCATGCAATTTCTTTACCTCTCAGAAATGATTATGACATAAAAGTGAAGTACGTGACGAGTGTGACGTTAGGAAAACATTAGGCAGCATGGAGAGATTCTGCATGGGACCACCCAACCCAAACGAGTACTGTGTGACGTGCTATCCGGCAGGTATTCAACGAGGTAGCCGGCTAGCTCAGTCGGAAGAGCGTCAGACTCTTAATCCTAGGGTCGTGGGTTCGAGCCATACGCTGGGCGGAACGGAATTTTGTTCCGCTGCAGATGTAAATTACCGTTTTTCTGATTAACGAGATGTAATGGAAATAGCAACTTTAAACTTTGCCTACGTCTCTGTCAGTCACAAGGAAACTGTATTTGAATGTGAAGGTGATTTTGTAGACATGTGTGGAAGACATGTTCTGAAATGCAAGTGTTGTTGTTTGGAGAGCACATCGGTTACGTGTCAGATGTGTAGCCAAGCAGTAATGGGTCGCCATAGCTGCAAATATTAGCCGGTAATATGAAGTGTTGTCAGCTGAAGTCTGATGATGCAGACGACCGTAAGGACGAAGTACCCAAAAGTACCACTAGGCCGCGCCTCTTTAGCTCAGTGGTAGAGCACTGCTCTAATAAACCAGGCATCGGTAGTTCCATCCTCACAGGAGAAAGATGAATTTTGGAAATCAGTTGCGCGTCGTGGTCGTATAGCAAACAGTATCTGTGATGACGAACAATTAGCGACAGGCGTTTTTTTAAGAAATACTCTCAGATGTGATTAAGGCGAATGGCGCAGATAAAGCATTTGCCAAAGCGGTACAGCATATAAGGGGACGAGGCAGTCTGAATTACATTTTATAGATGTATTTCTCACATATCTCAGAACCTCTCGCGGTCGTCGTCGTCGACGTCGCCGCCGCCGCTTCTGCAGAAGTAGCAAATGGCTATCGTAGCAAATGCGGCGAGGGACGCCCTGCCTTCGATTCCGAATGCACAAAGTGTGTGGTCTTGTTTCTCAGTCTATATTTGGTCGGTCTCGTAATAGGTTGAATGTAACGAATGGGTGGGAAAGAGCAAGGGGCAGCGGCTGTGTAGAACGAAAACACAAATCCTCAGGGGTGTGAGCGTTTAGAGATGAGTCGTATACATGACATAGTTTGTAGTCAGTGACCATGTGGCCTAACGGATAAGGCGTCGGACTTCGGATCTGATGATTACAGGTTCGAATGTTGTCACGCTCGTTTTTT
This sequence comes from Schistocerca gregaria, assembly GCF_023897955.1. Lineage (NCBI taxonomy): Eukaryota > Metazoa > Arthropoda > Insecta > Orthoptera > Acrididae > Schistocerca > Schistocerca gregaria. The sequence continues at coordinate 21,670,769 of NC_064925.1, forward strand.
TCCAGTTCTGAAAAAGAAACATACCGTTTTAATGTAGCAATTGAGCAGTACGAAACCGTCTGAATGTTGCTGTTGACCATTTTTTGCTTGGAAATGCTCTTGAGCTTGAAACACACACAACAAGACCGGTGTTAACTAGCGAAATGGTCAGCAGAGTGCCGACACCGCGAGTTTTGACTGGCACTTGCACATCTAAAACAACGTCGGAAAGTAACTCGTTCGGCTTTTGAGTCACATAAAGTATGTGTGTTAATTTTGACGCCACTAGCTCTGCATGCTGTCATGCAATTTCTTTACCTCTCAGAAATGATTATGACATAAAAGTGAAGTACGTGACGAGTGTGACGTTAGGAAAACATTAGGCAGCATGGAGAGAATCTGTATGGGACCACCCAACCCAAACGAGTACTGTGTGACGTGCTATCCGGCAGGTATTCAACGAGGTAGCCGGCTAGCTCAGTCGGTAGAGCGTCAGACTCTTAATCCTAGGATAGTGGGTTCGAGCCACACGCTGGGCGGAACGGAATTTTGTTCCGCTGCAGATGTAAATTACCGTTTTTCTGATTAACGAGATGTAATGGAAATAGCAACTTTAAACTTTGCCTACGTCTCTGTCAGTCACAAGGAAACTGTATTTGAATGTGAAGGTGATTTTGTAGACATGTGTGGAAGACATGTTCTGAAATGCAAGTGTTGTTGTTTGGAGAGCACATCGGTTACGTGTCAGATGTGTAGCCAAGCAGTAATGGGTCGCCATAGCTGCAAATATTAGCCGGTAATATGAAGTGTTGTCAGCTGAAGTCTGATGATGCAGACGACCGTAAGGACGAAGTATCCAAGAGTACCGCTAGGCCGCGCCTCCTTAGCTCAGTGGTAGAGCACTGCTCTAAGAAACCAGGCATCGGAAGTTCCATCCTCACAGGAGAAAGATGAATTTTGGAAATCAGTTGCGCGTCGTGGCCGTATAGCAAACAGTATCTGTGATGACGAACAATTAGCGACAGGCGTTTTTTTAAGAATTACTCTCAGATGTGATTAAGGCGAATGGCACAGATAAAGCATTTGCCAAAGCGGTACAGCATAAAGTGGGACGAGGCAGTCTCAATTACATTTTATAGATGTATTTCTCACATATCTCAGAGCCTCTCGCGGTCGTCGTCGTCGTCGTCGTCGTCGTCGACGTCGCCGCCGCCGCTTCTGCAGAAGTAGCAAATGGCTATCGTAGCAAATGCGGCGAGGGACGCCCTGCCTTCGATTCCGAATGCACAAAGTGTGTGGTCTTGTTTCTCAGTCTATATTTGGTCGGTCTCGTAAGAGGTTGAATGTAACGAATGGGTGGGAAAGAGCAAGGGGCAGCGGCTGTGTAGAACGAAAACACAAATCCTCAGGGGTGTGAGCGTTTCGAGATGAGTCGTATACATGACATAGTTTGTAGTCAGTGACCATGTGGCCTAACGGATAAGGCGTCGGACTTCGGATCTGATGATTACAGGTTCGAATGTTGTCACGCTCGTTTTTTTCCAGTTCTGAAAAAGAAACATACCGTTTTAATGTAGCAATTGAGCAGTACGAAACCCTCTGAATGTTGCTGTTGACCATTTTTTGCTCGGAAATGCTCTTGAGCTTGAAACACACAACAAGACCGGTGTTAACTAGCGAAATGGTCAGCAGAGTGCCGACACCGCGAGTTTTGACTGGCACTTGCACATCTAAAACAACGTCGGAAAGTAACTCGTTCGGCTTTTGAGTCACATAAAGTATGTGTGTTAATTTTGACGCCACTAGCTCTGCATGCTGTCATGCAATTTCTTTACCTCTCAGAAATGATTATGACATAAAAGTGAAGTACGTGACGAGTGTGACGTTAGGAAAACATTAGGCAGCGTGGAGAGATTCTGTATGGGACCACCCAACCCAAACGAGTACTGTGTGACGTGCTATCCGGCAGGTATTCAGCGAGGTAGCCGGCTAGCTCAGTCGGTAGAGCGTCAGACTCTTAATCCTAGGATAGTGGGTTCGAGCCACACGCTGGGCGGAACGGAATTTTGTTCCGCTGCAGATGTAAATTACCGTTTTTCTGATTAACGAGATGTAATGGAAATAGCAACTTTAAACTTTGCCTACGTCTCTGTCAGTCACAAGGAAACTGTATTTGAATGTGAAGGTGATTTTGTAGACATGTGTGGAAGACATGTTCTGAAATGCAAGTGTTGTTGTTTGGAGAGCACATCGGTTACGTGTCAGATGTGTAGCCAAGCAGTAATGGGTCGCCATAGCTGCAAATATTAGCCGGTAATATGAAGTGTTGTCAGCTGAAGTCTGATGATGCAGACGACCGTAAGGACGAAGTATCCAAGAGTACCGCTAGGCCGCGCCTCCTTAGCTCAGTGGTAGAGCACTGCTCTAATAAACCAGGCATCGGAAGTTCCATCCTCACAGGAGAAAGATGAATTTTGGAAATCAGTTGCGCGTCGTGGCCGTATAGCAAACAGTATCTGTGATGACGAACAATTAGCGACAGGCGTTTTTTTAAGAATTACTCTCAGATGTGATTAAGGCGAATGGCACAGATAAAGCATTTGCCAAAGCGGTACAGCATAAAGTGGGACGAGGCAGTCTGAATTACATTTTATAGATGTATTTCTCACATATCTCTGAGCCTCTCGCGGTCGTCGTCGTCGTCGTCGTCGTCGTCGACGACGTCGTCGTCGTCGTCGTCGTCGTCGTCGTCGTCGTCGCCGCCGCCGCTTCTGCAGAAGTAGCAAATGGCTATCGTAGCAAATGCGGCGAGGGACGCCCTGCCTTCGATTCCGAATGCACAAAGTGTGTGGTCTTGTTTCTCAGTCTATATTTGGTCGGTCTCGTAAGAGGTTGAATGTAACGAATGGGTGGGAAAGAGCAAGGGGCAGCGGCTGTGTAGAACGAAAACACAAATCCTCAGGGGTGTGAGCGTTTCGAGATGAGTCGTATACATGACATAGTTGGTCGTCAGAGACCATGTGGCCTAATGGATAAGGCGTTGGACTTCGGAACTGATGATTACAGGTTCGAATGTTGTCACGCTCGTTTTTATCCAGTTCTGAAAAAGAAACATACCGTTTTAATGTAGCAATTGAGCAGTACGAAACCGTCTGAATGTTGCTGTTGACCATTTTTTGCTTGGAAATGCTCTTGAGCTTGAAACACACACAACAAGGCCGGCGTCAGACTCTTAATCCTAGGATTGTGGGTTCGAGCCACACGCTGGGCGGAACGGAATTTTGTTCCGCTGCAGATGTAAATTACCGTTTTTCTGATTAACGATATGTAATGGAAATAGCAACTTTAAACTTTGCCTACGTCTCTGTCACTCACAAGGAAACTGTATTTGAATGTGAAGGTGATTTTGTAGACATGTGTGGAAGACATGTTCTGAAATGCAAGTGTTGTTGTTTGGAGAGCACATCGGTTACGTGTCAGATGTGTAGCCAAGCAGTAATGGGTCGCCATAGCCGCAAATATTAGCCGGTAATATGAAGTGTTGTCAGCTGAAGTCTGATGATGCAGACGACCGTAAGGACGAAGTAGCCAAGAGTACCGCTAGGCCGCGCCTCCTTAGCTCAGTGGTAGAGCACTGCTCTAATAAGGAAGTTCCATCCTCACGGGAGAAAGATGAATTTTGGAAATCAGTTGCGCGTCGTGGCCGTATAGCAAACAGTATCTGTGATGACGAACAATTAGCGACAGGCGTTTTCTTAAGAATTACTCTCAGATGTGATTAAGGCGAATGGCACAGATAAAGCATTTGCCAAAGCGGTACAGCATAAAGTGGGCGAGGCAGTCTGAATTACATTTTATAGATGTATTTCTCACATATCTCAGAGCCTCTCCCGGTCGTCGTCGTCGTCGTCGACGTCGTCGTCGTCGTCGTCGTCGTAGTCGCCGCCGCCGCGGCCGCCGCTTCTGCAGAAGTAGCAAATGGCTATCGTAGCAAATGCGGCGAGGGACGCCCTGCCTTCGATTCCGAATGCACAAAGTGTGTGGTCTTGTTTCTCAGTCTATATTTGGTCGGTCTCGTAAGAGGTTGAATGTAACGAATGGGTGGGAAAGAGCAAGGGGCAGCGGCTGTGTAGAACGAAAACACAAATCCTCAGGGGTGTGAGCGTTTCGAGATGAGTCGTATACATGACACAGTTGGTCGTCAGTGACCATGTGGCCTAATGGATAAGGCGTTGGACTTCGGATCTGATGATTACAGGTTCGAATTTTGTCACGCTCGTTTTTTTCCAGTTCTGAAAAAGAAACATACCGTTTTAATGTAGCAATTGAGCAGTACGAAACCGTCTAAATGTTGCTGTTGACCATTTTTTGCTTGGAAATGCTCTTGAGCTTGAAACACACACAACAAGGCCGGTGTTAACTAGCGAAATGGTCAGCAGAGTGCCGACACCGCGAGTTTTGACTGGCACTTGCACATCTAAAACAACGTCGGAAAGTAACTCGTTCGGCTTTTGAGTCACATAAAGTATGTGTGTTAATTTTGACGCCACTAGCTCTGCATGCTGTCATGCAACTTCTTTACCTCTCAGAAATGATTATGACATAAAAGTGAAGTACGTGACGAGTGTGACGTTAGGAAAACATTAGGCAGCATGGAGAGATTCTGTATGGGACCACCCAACCCAAACGAGTACTGTGTGACGTGCTATCCGGCAGGTATTCAACGAGGTAGCCGGCTAGCTCAGTCGGTAGAGCGTCAGACTCTTAATCCTAGGATCGTGGGTTCGAGCCACACGCTGGGCGGAACGGAATTTTGTTCCGCTGCAGATGTAAATTACCGTTTTTCTGATTAACGAGATGTAATGGAAATAGCAACTTTAAACTTTGCCTACGTCTCTGTCACTCACAAGGAAACTGTATTTGAATGTGAAGGTGATTTTGTAGACATGTGTGGAAGACATGTTCTGAAATGCAAGTGTTGTTGTTTGGAGAGCACATCGGTTACGTGTCAGATGTGTAGCCAAGCAGTAATGGGTCGCCATAGCCGCAAATATTAGCCGGTAATATGAAGTGTTGTCAGCTGAAGTCTGATGATGCAGACGACCGTAAGGACGAAGTAGCCAAGAGTACCGCTAGGCCGCGCCTCCTTAGCTCAGTGGTAGAGCACTGCTCTAATAAACCAGGCATCGGAAGTTCCATCCTCACAGGAGAAAGATGAATTTTGGAAATCAGTTGCGCGTCGTGGCCGTATAGCAAACAGTATCTGTGATGACGAACAATTAGCGACAGGCGTTTTCTTATGAATTACTCTCAGATGTGATTAAGGCGAATGGCACACATAAAGCATTTGCCAAAGCGGTACAGCATAAAGTGGGACGAGGCAGTCTGAATTACATTTTATAGATGTATTTCTCACATATCTCAGAGCCTCTCGCGGTCGTCGACGTCGTCGTCGTCGTCGTCGTCGTCGTCGTCGTCGTCGTCGTCGCCGCCGCCGCGGCCGCCGCTTCTGCAGAAGTAGCAAATGGCTATCGTAGCAAATGCGGCGAGGGACGCCCTGCCTTCGATTCCGAATGCACAAAGTGTGTGGTCTTGTTTCTCAGTCTATATTTGGTCGGTCTCGTAAGAGGTTGAATGTAACGAATGGGTGGGAAAGAGCAAGGGGCAGCGGCTGTGTAGAACGAAAACACAAATCCTCAGGGGTGTGAGCGTTTCGAGATGAGTCGTATACATGACATAGTTGGTCGTCAGTGACCATGTGGCCTAATGGATAAGGCGTTGGACTTCGGATCTGATGATTACAGGTTCGAATGTTGTCACGCTCGTTTTTTTCCAGTTCTGAAAAAGAAACATAGCGTTTTCATGTGGCAATTGAGCAGTACGAAACCGTCTGAATGTTGCTGTTGACCATTTTTTGCTTGGAAATGCTCTTGAGCTTGAAACACACACAACAAGGCCGGTGTTAACTAGCGAAATGGTCAGCAGAGTGCCGACACCGCGAGTTTTGACTGGCACTTGCACATCTAAAACAACGTCGGAAAGTAACTCGTTCGGCTTTTGAGTCACATAAAGTATGTGTGTTAATTTTGACGCCACTAGCTCTGCATGCTGTCATGCAATTTCTTTACCTCTCAGAAATGATTATGACATAAAAGTGAAGTACGTGACGAGTGTGACGTTAGGAAAACATTAGGCAGCATGGAGAGATTCTGTATGGGACCACCCAACCCAAACGAGTACTGTGTGACGTGCTATCCGGCAGGTATTCAACGAGGTAGCCGGCTAGCTCAGTCGGTATAGCGTCAGACTCTTAATCCTAGGATCGTGGGTTCGAGCCACACGCTGGGCGGAACGGAATTTTGTTCCGCTGCAGATGTAAATTACCGTTTTTCAGATTAACGAGATGTAATGGAAATAGCAACTTTAAACTTTGCCTACGTCTCTGTCACTCACAAGGAAACTGTATTTGAATGTGAAGGTGATTTTGTAGACATGTGTGGAAGACATGTTCTGAAATGCGAGTGTTGTTGTTTGGAGAGCATATCGGTTACGTGTCAGATGTGTAGCCAAGCAGTAATGGGTCGCCATAGCCGCAAATATTAGCCGGTAATATGAAGTGTTGTCAGCTGAAGTCTGATGATGCAGACGACTGTAAGGACGAAGTAGCCAAGAGTACCGCTAGGCCGCGCCCCCTTAGCTCAGTGGTAGAGCACTGCTCTAATAAACCAGACATCGGAAGTTCCATCCTCACAGGAGAAAGATGAATTTTGGAAATCAGTTGCGCGTCGTGGCCGTATAGCAAACAGTATCTGTGATGACGAACAATTAGCGACAGGCGTTTTTTTAAGAATTACTCTCAGATGTGATTAAGGCGAATGGCACAGATAAAGCATTTGCCAAAGCGGTACAGCATAAAGTGGGACGAGGCAGTCTGAATTACATTTTATAGATGTATTTCTCACATATCTCAGAGCCTCTCGCGGTCGTCGTCGTCGTCGTCGTCGTCGTCGTCGTCGTCGTCGTCGTCGTCGCCGCCGCCGCCGCTTCTGCAGAAGTAGCAAATGGCTATCGTAGCAAATGCGGCGAGGGACGCCCTGCCTTCGATTCCGAATGCACAAAGTGTGTGGTCTTGTTTCTCAGTCTATATTTGGTCGGTCTCGTAAGAGGTTGAATGTAACGAATGGGTGGGAAAGAGCAAGGGGCAGCGGCTGTGTAGAACGAAAACACAAATCCTCAGGGGTGTGAGCGCTTCGAGATGAGACGTATACATGACATAGTTTGTAGTCAGAGACCATGTGGCCTAACGGATAAGGCGTCGGACTTCGGATCTGATGATTACAGGTTCGAATGTTGTCACGCTCGTTTTTTTCCAGTTCTGAAAAAGAAACATACCGTTTTAATGTAGCAATTGAGCAGTACGAAACCGTCTGAATGTTGCTGTTGACCATTTTTTGCTCGGAAATGCTCTTGAGCTTGAAACACAGAACAAGACCGGTGTTAACTAGCGAAATGGTCAGCAGAGTGCCGACACCGCGAGTTTTGACTGGCACTTGCACATCTAAAACAACGTCGGAAAGTAACTCGTTCGGCTTTTGAGTCACATAAAGTATGTGTGTTAATTTTGACGCCACTAGCTCTGCATGCTGTCATGCAATTTCTTTACCTCTCAGAAATGATTATGACATAAAAGTGAAGTACGTGACGAGTGTGACGTTAGGAAAACATTAGGCAGCGTGGAGAGATTCTGTATGGGACCACCCAACCCAAACGAGTACTGTGTGACGTGCTATCCGGCAGGTATTCAACGAGGTAGCCGGCTAGCTCAGTCGATAGAGCGTCAGACTCTTAATCTTAGGATAGTGGGTACGTGCCACACGCTGGGCGGAAGGGAATTTTGTTCCGCTACAGATGTAAATTACCGTTTTTCTGATTAACGAGATGTAATGGAAATAGCAACTTTAAACTTTGCCTACGTCTCTGTCAGTCACAAGGAAACTGTATTTGAATGTGAAGGTGATTTTGTAGACATGTGTGGAAGACATGTTCTGAAATGCAAGTGTTGTTGTTTGGAGAGCACATCGGTTACGTGTCAGATGTGTAGCCAAGCAGTAATGGGTCGCCATAGCTGCAAATATTAGCCGGTAATATGAAGTGTTGTCAGCTGAAGTCTGATGATGCAGACGACCGTAAGGACGAAGTATCCAAGAGTACCGCTAGGCCGCGCCTCCTTAGCTCAGTGGTAGAGCACTGCTCTAATAAACCAGGCATCGGAAATTCCATCCTCACAGGAGAAAGATGAATTTTGGAAATCAGTTGCGCGTCGTGGCCGTATAGCAAACAGTATCTGTGATGACGAACAATTAGCGACAGGCGTTTTTTTAAGAATTACTCTCAGATGTGATTAAGGCGAATGGCACAGATAAAGCATTTGCCAAAGCGGTACAGCATAAAGTGGGACGAGGCAGTCTGAATTACATTTTATAGATGTATTTCTCACATATCTCAGAGCCTCTCGCGGTCGTCGTCGTCGTCGTCGTCGTCGTCGTCGTCGCCGCCGCCGCTTCTGCAGAAGTAGCAAATGGCTATCGTAGCAAATGCGGCGAGGGACGCCCTGCCTTCGATTCCGAATGCACAAAGTGTGTGGTCTTGTTTCTCAGTCTATATTTGGTCGGTCTCGTAAGAGGTTGAATGTAACGAATGGGTGGGAAAGAGCAAGGGGCAGCGGCTGTGTAGAACGAAAACACAAATCCTCAGGGGTGTGAGCGTTTCGAGATGAGTCGTATACATGACATAGTTGGTCGTCAGTGACCATGTAGCCTAATGGATAAGGCGTTGGACTTGGGATCTGATGATTACAGGTTCGAATGTTGTCACGCTCGTTTTTTTCCAGTTCTGAAAAAGAAACATACCGTTTTAATGTAGCAATTGATCAGTACGAAACCGTCTGAATGTTGCTGTTGACCATTTTTTGCTTGGAAATGCTCTTGAGCTTGAAACACACACAACAAGACCAGTGTTAACTAGCGAAATGGTCAGCAGAGTGCCGACACCGCGAGTTTTGACTGGCACTTGCACATCTAAAACAACGTCGGAAAGTATCTCGTTCGGCTTTTGAGTCACATAAAGTATGTGTGTTAATTTTGACGCCACTAGCTCTGCATGCTGTCATGCAATTTCTTTACCTCTCAGAAATGATTATGACATAAAAGTGAAGTACGTGACGAGTGTGACGTTAGGAAAACATTAGGCAGCATGGAGAGATTCTGTATGGGACCACCCAACCCAAACGAGTACTGTGTGACGTGCTACCCGGCAGGTATTCACCGAGGTAGCGGGCTAGCTCAGTCGGTAGAGCGTCAGACTTTTAATCCTAGGATAGTGGGTTCGAGCCACACGCTGGGCGGAACGGAATTTTGTTCCGCTGCAGATGTAAATTACCGTTTTTCTGATTAACGAGATGTAATGGAAATAGCAACTTTAAACTTTGCCTACGTCTCTGTCAGTCACAAGGAAACTGTATTTGAATGTGAAGGTGATTTTGTAGACATGTGTGGAAGACATGTTCTGAAATGCAAGTGTTGTTGTTTGGAGAGCACATCGGTTACGTGTCAGATGTGTAGCCAAGCAGTAATGGGTCGCCATAGCTGCAAATATTAGCCGGTAATATGAAGTGTTGTCAGCTGAAGTCTGATGATGCAGACGACCGTAAGGACGAAGTATCCAAGAGTACCGCTAGGCCGCGCCTCCTTAGCTCAGTGGTAGAGCACTGCTCTAATAAACCACGCATCGGAAGTTCCATCCTCACAGGAGAAAGATGAATTTTGGAAATCAGTTGCGCGTCGTGGCCGTATAGCAAACAGTATCTGTGATGACGAACAATTAGCGACAGGCGTTTTTTTAAGAATTACTCTCAGATGTGATTAAGGCGAATGGCACAGATAAAGCATTTGCCAAAGCGGTACAGCATAAAGTGGGACGAGGCAGTCTGAATTACATTTTATAGATGTATTTCTCACATATCTCAGAGCCTCTCGCGGTCGTCGTCGTCGTCGTCGTCGTCGTCGTCGTCGTCGCCGCCGCCGCTTCTGCAGAAGTAGCAAATGGCTATCGCAGCAAATGCGGCGAGGGACGCCCTGCCTTCGATTCCGAATGCACAAAGTGTGTGGTCTTGTTTCTCAGTCTATATTTGGTCGGTCTCGTAAGAGGTTGAATGTAACGAATGGGTGGGAAAGAGCAAGGGGCAGCGGCTGTGTAGAACGAAAACACAAATCCTCAGGGGTGTGAGCGTTTCGAGATGAGTCGTACACATGACATAGTTGGTCGTCAGTGACCATGTAGCCTAATGGATAAGGCGTTGGACTTGGGATCTGATGATTACAGGTTCGAATGTTGTCACGCTCGTTTTTTTCCAGTTCTGAAAAAGAAACATACCGTTTTAATGTAGCAATTGAGCAGTACGAAACCGTCTGAATGTTGCTGTTGACCATTTTTTGCTTGGAAATGCTCTTGAGCTTGAAACACACACAACAAGACCGGTGTTAACTAGCGAAATGGTCAGCAGAGTGCCGACACCGCGAGTTTTGACTGGCACTTGCACATCTAAAACAACGTCGGAAAGTATCTCGTTCGGCTTTTGAGTCACATAAAGTATGTGTGTTAATTTTGACGCCACTAGCTCTGCATGCTGTCATGCAATTTCTTTACCTCTCAGAAATGATTATGACATAAAAGTGAAGTACGTGACGAGTGTGACGTTAGGAAAACATTAGGCAGCATGGAGAGATTCTGTATGGGACCACCCAACCCAAACGAGTACTGTGTGACGTGCTATCCGGCAGGTATTCAACGAGGTAGCCGGCTAGCTCAGTCGGTAGAGCGTCAGACTTTTAATCCTAGGATAGTGGGTTCGAGCCACACGCTGGGCGGAACGGAATTTTGTTCCGCTGCAGATGTAAATTACCGTTTTTCTGATTAACGAGATGTAATGGAAATAGCAACTTTAAACTTTGCCTACGTCTCTGTCAGTCACAAGGAAACTGTATTTGAATGTGAAGGTGATTTTGTAGACATGTGTGGAAGACATGTTCTGAAATGCAAGTGTTGTTGTTTGGAGAGCACATCGGTTACGTGTCAGATGTGTAGCCAAGCAGTAATGGGTCGCCATAGCTGCAAATATTAGCCGGTAATATCAAGTGTTGTCAGCTGAAGTCTGATGATGCAGACGACCGTAAGGACGAAGTATCCAAGAGTACCGCTAGGCCGCGCCTCCTTAGCTCAGTGGTAGAGCACTGCTCTAATAAACCAGGCATCGGAAGTTCCATCCTCACAGGAGAAAGATGAATTTTGGAAATCAGTTGCGCGTCGTGGCCGTATAGCAAACAGTATCTGTGATGACGAACAATTAGCGACAGGCGTTTTTTTAAGAATTACTCTCAGATGTGATTAAGGCGAATGGCACAGATAAAGCATTTGCCAAAGCGGTACAGCATAAAGTGGGACGAGGCAGTCTGAATTACATTTTATAGATGTATTTCTCACATATCTCAGAGCCTCTCGCGGTCGTCGTCGACGTCGTCGTCGTCGTCGTCGTCGTCGTCGTCGTCGTCGTCGTCGCCGCCGCCGCTTCTGCAGAAGTAGCAAATGGCTATCGTAGCAAATGCGGCGAGGGACGCCCTGCCTTCGATTCCGAATGCACAAAGTGTGTGGTCTTGTTTCTCAGTCTATATTTGGTCGGTCTCGTAAGAGGTTGAATGTAACGAATGGGTGGGAAAGAGCAAGGGGCAGCGGCTGTGTAGAACGAAAACACAAATCCTCAGGGGTGTGAGCGTTTCGAGATGAGTCGTATACATGACATACTTGGTCGTCAGTGACCATGTAGCCTAATGGATAAGGCGTTGGACTTGGGATCTGATGATTACAGGTTCGAATGTTGTCACGCTCGTTTTTTTCCAGTTCTGAAAAAGAAACATACCGTTTTAATGTAGCAATTGATCAGTACGAAACCGTCTGAATGTTGCTGTTGACCATTTTTTGCTTGGAAATGCTCTTGAGCTTGAAACACACACAACAAGACCAGTGTTAACTAGCGAAATGGTCAGCAGAGTGCCGACACCGCGAGTTTTGACTGGCACTTGCACATCTAAAACAACGTCGGAAAGTATCTCGTTCGGCTTTTGAGTCACATAAAGTATGTGTGTTAATTTTGACGCCACTAGCTCTGCATGCTGTCATGCAATTTCTTTACCTCTCAGAAATGATTATGACATAAAAGTGAAGTACGTGACGAGTGTGACGTTAGGAAAACATTAGGCAGCATGGAGAGATTCTGTATGGGACCACCCAACCCAAACGAGTACTGTGTGACGTGCTATCCGGCAGGTATTCAACGAGGTAGCCGGCTAGCTCAGTCGGTAGAGCGTCAGACTTTTAATCCTAGGATAGTGGGTTCGAGCCACACGCTGGGCGGAACGGAATTTTGTTCCGCTGCAGATGTAAATTACCGTTTTTCTGATTAACGAGATGTAATGGAAATAGCAACTTTAAACTTTGCCTACGTCTCTGTCAGTCACAAGGAAACTGTATTTGAATGTGAAGGTGATTTTGTAGACATGTGTGGAAGACATGTTCTGAAATGCAAGTGTTGTTGTTTGGAGAGCACATCGGTTACGTGTCAGATGTGTAGCCAAGCAGTAATGGGTCGCCATAGCTGCAAATATTAGCCGGTAATATCAAGTGTTGTCAGCTGAAGTCTGATGATGCAGACGACCGTAAGGACGAAGTATCCAAGAGTACCGCTAGGCCGCGCCTCCTTAGCTCAGTGGTAGAGCACTGCTCTAATAAACCACGCATCGGAAGTTCCATCCTCACAGGAGAAAGATGAATTTTGGAAATCAGTTGCGCGTCGTGGCCGTATAGCAAACAGTATCTGTGATGACGAACAATTAGCGACAGGCGTTTTTTTAAGAATTACTCTCAGATGTGATTAAGGCGAATGGCACAGATAAAGCATTTGCCAAAGCGGTACAGCATAAAGTGGGACGAGGCAGTCTGAATTACATTTTATAGATGTATTTCTCACATATCTCAGAGCCTCTCGCGGTCGTCGTCGTCGTCGTCGTCGTCGTCGTCGCCGCCGCCGCTTCTGCAGAAGTAGCAAATGGCTATCGCAGCAAATGCGGCGAGGGACGCCCTGCCTTCGATTCCGAATGCACAAAGTGTGTGGTCTTGTTTCTCAGTCTATATTTGGTCGGTCTCGTAAGAGGTTGAATGTAACGAATGGGTGGGAAAGAGCAAGGGGCAGCGGCTGTGTAGAACGAAAACACAAATCCTCAGGGGTGTGAGCGTTTCGAGATGAGTCGTACACATGACATAGTTGGTCGTCAGTGACCATGTAGCCTAATGGATAAGGCGTTGGACTTGGGATCTGATGATTACAGGTTCGAATGTTGTCACGCTCGTTTTTTTCCAGTTCTGAAAAAGAAACATACCGTTTTAATGTAGCAATTGAGCAGTACGAAACCGTCTGAATGTTGCTGTTGACCATTTTTTGCTTGGAAATGCTCTTGAGCTTGAAACACACACAACAAGACCGGTGTTAACTAGCGAAATGGTCAGCAGAGTGCCGACACCGCGAGTTTTGACTGGCACTTGCACATCTAAAACAACGTCGGAAAGTATCTCGTTCGGCTTTTGAGTCACATAAAGTATGTGTGTTAATTTTGACGCCACTAGCTCTGCATGCTGTCATGCAATTTCTTTACCTCTCAGAAATGATTATGACATAAAAGTGAAGTACGTGACGAGTGTGACGTTAGGAAAACATTAGGCAGCATGGAGAGATTCTGTATGGGACCACCCAACCCAAACGAGTACTGTGTGACGTGCTATCCGGCAGGTATTCAACGAGGTAGCCGGCTAGCTCAGTCGGTAGAGCGTCAGACTTTTAATCCTAGGATAGTGGGTTCGAGCCACACGCTGGGCGGAACGGAATTTTGTTCCGCTGCAGATGTAAATTACCGTTTTTCTGATTAACGAGATGTAATGGAAATAGCAACTTTAAACTTTGCCTACGTCTCTGTCAGTCACAAGGAAACTGTATTTGAATGTGAAGGTGATTTTGTAGACATGTGTGGAAGACATGTTCTGAAATGCAAGTGTTGTTGTTTGGAGAGCACATCGGTTACGTGTCAGATGTGTAGCCAAGCAGTAATGGGTCGCCATAGCTGCAAATATTAGCCGGTAATATCAAGTGTTGTCAGCTGAAGTCTGATGATGCAGACGACCGTAAGGACGAAGTATCCAAGAGTACCGCTAGGCCGCGCCTCCTTAGCTCAGTGGTAGAGCACTGCTCTAATAAACCAGGCATCGGAAGTTCCATCCTCACAGGAGAAAGATGAATTTTGGAAATCAGTTGCGCGTCGTGGCCGTATAGCAAACAGTATCTGTGATGACGAACAATTAGCGACAGGCGTTTTTTTAAGAATTACTCTCAGATGTGATTAAGGCGAATGGCACAGATAAAGCATTTGCCAAAGCGGTACAGCATAAAGTGGGACGAGGCAGTCTGAATTACATTTTATAGATGTATTTCTCACATATCTCAGAGCCTCTCGCGGTCGTCGTCGACGTCGTCGTCGTCGTCGTCGTCGTCGTCGTCGCCGCCGCCGCTTCTGCAGAAGTAGCAAATGGCTATCGTAGCAAATGCGGCGAGGGACGCCCTGCCTTCGATTCCGAATGCACAAAGTGTGTGGTCTTGTTTCTCAGTCTATATTTGCTCGGTCTCGTAAGAGGTTGAATGTAACGAATGGGTGGGAAAGAGCAAGGGGCAGCGGCTGTGTAGAACGAAAACACAAATCCTCAGGGGTGTGAGCGTTTCGAGATGAGTCGTATACATGACATAGTTGGTCGTCAGTGACCATGTAGCCTAATGGATAAGGCGTTGGACTTGGGATCTGATGATTACAGGTTCGAATGTTGTCACGCTCGTTTTTTTCCAGTTCTGAAAAAGAAACATACCGTTTTAATGTAGCAATTGAGCAGTACGAAACCGTCTGAATGTTGCTGTTGACCATTTTTTGCTTGGAAATGCTCTTGAGCTTGAAACACACACAACAAGACCGGTGTTAACTAGCGAAATGGTCAGCAGAGTGCCGACACCGCGAGTTTTGACTGGCACTTGCACATCTAAAACAACGTCGGAAAGTAACTCGTTCGGCTTTTGAGTCACATAAAGTATGTGTGTTAATTTTGACGCCACTAGCTCTGCATGCTGTCATGCAATTTCTTTACCTCTCAGAAATGATTATGACATAAAAGTGAAGTACGTGACGAGTGTGACGTTAGGAAAACATTAGGCAGCATGGAGAGATTCTGTATGGGACCACCCAACCCAAACGAGTACTGTGTGACGTGCTATCCGGCAGGTATTCAACGAGGTAGCCGGCTAGCTCAGTCGGTAGAGCGTCAGACTTTTAATCCTAGGATAGTGGGTTCGAGCCACACGCTGGGCGGAACGGAATTTTGTTCCGCTGCAGATGTAAATTACCGTTTTTCTGATTAACGAGATGTAATGGAAATAGCAACTTTAAACTTTGCCTACGTCTCTGTCAGTCACAAGGAAACTGTATTTGAATGTGAAGGTGATTTTGTAGACATGTGTGGAAGACATGTTCTGAAATGCAAGTGTTGTTGTTTGGAGAGCACATCGGTTACGTGTCAGATGTGTAGCCAAGCAGTAATGGGTCGCCATAGCTGCAAATATTAGCCGGTAATATCAAGTGTTGTCAGCTGAAGTCTGATGATGCAGACGACCGTAAGGACGAAGTATCCAAGAGTACCGCTAGGCCGCGCCTCCTTAGCTCAGTGGTAGAGCACTGCTCTAATAAACCAGGCATCGCAAGTTCCATCCTCACAGGAGAAAGATGAATTTTGGAAATCAGTTGCGCGTCGTGGCCGTATAGCAAACAGTATCTGTGATGACGAACAATTAGCGACAGGCGTTTTTTTAAGAATTACTCTCAGATGTGATTAAGGCGAATGGCACAGATAAAGCATTTGCCAAAGCGGTACAGCATAAAGTGGGACGAGGCAGTCTGAATTACATTTTATAGATGTATTTCTCACATATCTCAGAGCCTCTCGCGGTCGTCGTCGACGTCGTCGTCGTCGTCGTCGTCGTCGTCGTCGTCGTCGCCGCCGCCGCCGCCGCCGCTTCTGCAGAAGTAGCAAATGGCTATCGTAGCAAATGCGGCGAGGGACGCCCTGCCTTCGATTCCGAATGCACAAAGTGTGTGGTCTTGTTTCTCAGTCTATATTTGGTCGGTCTCGTAAGAGGTTGAATGTAACGAATGGGTGGGAAAGAGCAAGGGGCAGCGGCTGTGTAGAACGAAAACACAAATCCTCAGGGGTGTGAGCGTTTCGAGATGAGTCGTATACAT